>NW_024543086.1:3473333-4815000 GCF_018167655.1 Microtus oregoni
TGAAACTGGGATGATAACACTTATCCTTCCTTTGCTTTTGTTTCTTAAGATTAATTACAGAGATACATGTCATGGATCTGAACAGAGTCTGGCGTACACCAACACGAGTTTTGTCGTTCCTGAACATGGCAGATGCTATCAGGAAGCAATGGGTTTGGTTTGTGTGGGGAGTATCTGTTGCCATCACCGTTTGCAGTAGTGCATCGGTCTTGAAGTTGTAAGAACTTGGTGCCTGATCTTGGGACCAAACTGTTCTCCCTGTAAAGAAAGCGACTTGATTAGGATTCTTTAGAATGAGTTAAAAAAAAAAAAAAAAAACAGCAGCAGCAGCAGCAGCAACAACAACAACAACAGCCCTCCCCAAACCACCAAACAACAAACAAAAACAATTCACACACAGAAACAGTTTCTATTTTTCTTCATTTTCCTCCTCCCTCTGTGGTCGAATGCAGACTTAGTTCTCTGCTGGATCATCTCTCTCCTCAAGAATCCTGATAGTATAAAGATTGATTTTTCTCCCTCACTATTCCCAGAGATTTCGAGTCCCAAGTCTCTTTTCATCTGCCTGTCCTCTTTAGGCTCTGTTTCCCAACAAAGGAGTCAAATCATGTCTCCTGCAGCATCAGCAGAAGCCACCCCACCTCCGAAGCATTTGCCCATGCTCTGCAGGCTTCAGTTCCATCTCCCCAGTAAGACTTTCTGAGAGCATGGAGAAGATCCCAGTATTTCTAATCCTGCCTGCTGCAAAGCAGGCCTCTTTCCACACTCTGGGAAACAGGAAAGGGTGGGGGGGGGATGAGGGGGAGAAAGGTGGTCCTCACAGAAGCCTGGCCTTGGCCCCAGAGCTGCTTGTGTGTGTGTGTGTGCTATGCTCTATAGCCCTGCTGGGTTACTTACTGCTTCCTTGAGAGGCCAGCTAGGGGAGAGAGATTAGGGTCATCAAGATAAGGCTCCGAATATTCAAACTGGAAGCAAAAAGGGGCTGTTTTTCCAATAGTAAGCAATCAGGGAACAGGAGGATGTAATTTGCAGATTAGGGAAGTGAACAAAGAACAGAAAATTAACTTCATAGCAGAGAGGAGTGCAGTCTGTTTGAAGAAATAAACCTCCGTAGAGAGTTGTTGATAAAATCAGATTGTTGATTTAAACTAGGAAATATGACCAAATCAGCTGGGGTTTAGGCAATCTGTGGAAGTTGAGGATGAAACTTCAGGCAGGCCTGGAAAGTTGGGCTGCATCCAGAAACCTCATGAGTAGGGATGGGTGTGCTTGTGTGCACACAGGGCATATGTGCATATATGTATAGGCATGCACATGTATGTATGCATATATGTATATGTGTATGCACATGCATGCATGTGTGTGTACATGCATGTGCACATACCAAGGACATACAGAAGGGGGATGTATCTTACTGGGATGTTTAAATCATCTTCATACAGGATTGTTTTTATTTAGAAAGTGGCATTTTCTACTGAGAACTAGTAAGTAGTTCCTGTGCTTCTGCCCACAAATAGTCTCTCTCTCTCCTCCCTTTCCCTCACCCTCCTCTTTCTCAGTGCCCCCAAGAGCTCATCTGAAACATCAGCCAGTCTCTCTGAAAGGACCAGTACTGACTTGGACTCTGGAGCCAAAAAGTCTCAAGAGATGCTTTGGTTTTCCAGGTGGCTAGAGCAGGGCTTCTTCCTACTTTACAGCAGAGGACTGACCAGGTTGGGCTATCAGGCTTGTCTGCTGTGAGGATTAAGTGATCCAGTTCCCTGGTCTAACAAACCCTGCATTTCTCGATGTTAAGCTCTCCTGCTACCACATTAGCTAGGCCATGAGGTGTTTGTTGACAGCTTTGATTTCTCAAGGCCAGAGATGCAGAGAACATCCTTAAGTACCACAGCGGAACAACCTCTGCCTCGGTATCCCCTTCTCCTTCTTCTGTCTTGTTCTGGATCTTTGGAAACTGTGGTATGGAAACCCCTTCCTTGATAGCTTCTTTGAGTTCAGGTTATGGGAGGTGATGGGAGGCTCTGTAGGCTAGTGGACTGGAAGAGAACTCAGAGTGCTTGGTGTCTTCCTCCTCGCTGTCTGCTGTTGGTGGACCGATGGCTTTCTCTACTCAAGTGAGGTCTTTTATACCCCTAGCCTCAGCTAAAATTCTCTCTGCACTCACGGTTCCAGCTTTGCCCCTTTAGGTGCAGGAGCTTTGTGGTTCCAAGTTCTCAGGCTTTTGTATAGGATTCCATATAGCTGCAAGGGATGAGACTGCTTACCTGGAAATTTGGGCAGCTTGGGTTACAACGGAAGAGCCTGCTACAAGTTGACCATAGGCTCTTGGAAGATTGCTTATCTTCAGTGGACTCAGTTTATTCATCCATGAAATGGGGGTGATAATGAGGTGACCTTTCACTGACATGTGCTGTGAATTCTGCTTGTGGTGCAGTGTGTGCAGGCATTTGGAAGAAAATAAACATGGATTGGAATCCTAGTGCTGAGGCTGATTGCTGTGTGGTTTTGGGTGATTATTCCTTTTCAAAAATGATTTTTAAAATTTAAACCAACTTTTATGTGTTGGGGGTTTTTGTCTACATGTGTGGTTTTGTACCACTTGTATACCTGGTGCTTAAGGAGGCCAGAGAGGGCGGTAGTGAGCTGCTATGTGGGTTCGAATCTTGGCCATCTTGAAGATTGCCTATTTATTGCTTTTCACTGCTGAGGAATCTCTTCTGCCTTTGGTCAGCTCTCATAATCTCTTTGAACCTTGGCTTATGTTATTAGTTAAAAAGGGTTGACAACCCTGCTAAATACACGGCCACATGTCGTGGTCACTTAAACATTCCCAGTGACATAGGAGACACTGGTCACATCCCAGTCCATCTCTTTCACCCCAGTTTTCCTGCAGGGGAGACCCCTGTGCACAGTGGACCCTGGATTTTTCATCTCTAACATTGTTCCACTGACAGCTGAGCTCAAACTCTGTTTCCAATCTGTCTGCGCCTAGCACACCTCTTTCTTCAGGCATCCTTCAGAAGGATGTGGGTCGGAGGAGGGAGGGATCCAGAGGCTGTGTCTGCGTCACACAGTTTGCGTGGTGACCTGTGCTCTTCCTTTCAGCTTGGGAGGGCTCTGAAATAGTTGACAGCTCTCAAGGACCTTACTTGCCATTCTTTATAACTCAGGGGGAGGGTCTTAGATTTTTCTGCGCACCTATGCATACCTACGTTTCAGATTCCAAAGCTCTCTCTTCCAACTGCTCCTGCCATCTGAAACTTGCCATTATTTATTTTGTACAGAGATCTTTGCAAAAAATGTATAAAGTACATTGTATATTTATTTTCAAAATGTCCGTGTAAAGTCTCAGAGTTTCAATGTGTGAGCTGCTTAATTCCCCTGGTGTGAGTGAAGCTGGCGTGAAGGTTTATCACACGTGTTCTCCTGCTCTGGGCCCTCATCTCTACATGCAGGTGCTCAATGTGGGATTGTTAGTAGCTGAGCAGCCACTCCTTTGCATTGGCTTCACCACTGTCAAAGTGGAGAATCGTAATTCTACTATCGCTGAATATGAACATGCCATGCCTGTCAGTACTTGCCAGTGCTTTCAAACATAGTATCATTTGGTTTGTTCTTCCAATTGTCCACCCATCCTCCCACCCACACATCCATCTATTCATCCTCCTACTTATTCATTCATCTACCCATCCATCTACCTACTTATTCACCTACCCACCTACCCACCCACCCTCCCACCCACCTACCCACCCACCCTCCCACCCACCTACCCACCTACCCACCTACCTACCTACCTACCTACCTACTTACCTACCTACCTACCCACCTACCTACCCACCTATCTGGCCATTCATTCATCTACCCACCTATCTACCCACCCATCTGTTCACCCAGCTACTACCCACCCACCTACCTACGTACCCACCTACCTACCCACCTATCTTGCCATTTCATCCACCCACCCACCAACCTATCTACACATCCATCTATTCACCCAGCCACCACCCACCTACCCATCCAGTCACTCAACCACCCACGCACACATGCCTCCATCCACCCATATACCCACTTATTTGCCGCCCATCTGCAAAATGCCACAAAAGGCTCTCTTTACAAATTTAGAAATGGATCAGTTATGACTCCAGACTTAATACAAAGTAAATTTGCACACCCCACAAATAAAGTCTCTCACAATACACGTGGGATACACCAAGTAATCAAAGAGTGGGATTGGGTGTTCTTGAAATGCACATAAAGGGACAATGGGGCTGACTAATAAAGTTTTACATTAGAGTGTGGGGATAAAGCTGTGTCTGGAAGGATGACTGAAGTTGATCTGAGTCCAGAGAAAGGGAAAAACTGACCAGAGGAGCCATGATCAGGGAAATGAGGAAAAGATAAGACAGCAGATTGAAGTCCAAAAGTAGAACTGGAGTGGGACCATTGGGAGGAAGCAGGGAGTGGGAACATTGGGAAGGTTGGTTGGCACCAGTCTGTGGAAAAGATGGTTTTTGAACAAGGTCAAGTTAGTTAACCCAGCCTGGAGCAGGGAAGGGATCCTGTTGCCCCATTCCTACCTGAGGAACTTCTGGTTGTTAATAAATTCTGGGGAAGTCACGTTTTGGGGTTATATGTGAGCACTGGTAGGCTGCTCGCTCACACATAGGCAGAGCTCATTGGCTTTAGTGGGTTATTAAAAAAGAGAGAGGGAACCTGAAACTGGGGAGAAGTTGTGTTGTGGGGAGGCCAAGTGGAGTTGCCGGGAGGGAGTAGGAGGCAGGCATGATCAAGATACATAGTGTACATGTATGACATTTTCAAAGTATATGTAAAAAAGTCAAAGCAGGAGAGACTGGAGTATGAAGTTGGGGAACATGGTAAACGTAAGCCTCTCTTACTGGGATTTGAGACCTGAAGGGTCTCCCTGCCAGCGAGAGATCTCTAGGAGGAAAATGCAGCTTGACTTAGGATGTTGAGTGTTTGCATTATCTCCTGATCAAGACATAGACCATTCATTGTGAACACACAGAGGATTCTGCAGTGTGTTTAATTAAGGCACCACAGATGGACAGTCATTATGACACCCCAGTTCTTTGCGAAAGGGAAGGAAAAACAGCCTTTGCTTCCAGGGAATGTGCCTTATTCACACCCAAATGGTAACTTAATGTGAAAAACAAGTGAATTACCACTGTAATCAAAGCTTTACATCACTGGGAAATTAGACATCTAGAAAGACAAAGCCAACGTTCAGCTTGTTGAATTGGTAGATGATAGATAACATTATAACCACCACACCAATCAAGAAATGCACAGCTGCCTGCAAATGCAACTTCTCTACACGCCCCAAATGTAACAAGTCCCCTTCTCCAAGATAACCTTTTATAGTGACCACATCTTGTGTTGGCCTGTGGCTTTATCACTTGTGGGCACCATCTTACCCTCTAGTCTTCCTCATGTGCATGTTCTTTTGCTTTGTAAAGAATTTAGGTTTTTTTAAGCCTATGGTTTCCCCTTCCACATTGTTCTTTTTATTTTATTCCTTAAAAAAATTGCATCTTTGTATCTGTTTTATGTGTGCAGATTTCAGAGGACAACTTGCACATGCCAAGTTCTAGCCTTTCATCATGTATGCCCTGGGGAGATAGCTTGGGCCAGATGGTAGGTGCTTTTACCCTTGAAGCATCTCTCCGGCTGGGCCAGGTACTTTTGATATCAACCCAAGACAAGGTAGGGTCATCTGGAAAGAGATTGAGAAATGCCTCCTTAAGACTGTTTTGTAGACCAGCGTGTGAGGCATTCTCTTGATTAATGATTGATATGGGAGGGGTCAGTCCACTGTGGGTGGTACCATTCATGGGCAGGTGGTCCTGGGTTGTATAAAACACAAGTGGTACAAGCCATGGGGAGCAAGCCAGTAAGCAGCATTCTTCCATGATCTCTAGTGATCTCAACAGTGGGCACACAATAAAAAGACAATGACTACCTCCCTCTCAGGAATCCATCAGTATCCACCAGTTCATCTGGAAGGGTCAGGGCCCCAAGGCTCTCTAACACCCTCTCCCAGCTGTGGTTTAATGTTGAGAGGCCCAGTCTTGGGCAGGTTCAACAAAGGCCATTGCAGCTGCAGTGACATTCTGATTGCACTGTTGTGACCCTTTTTATAAAGACACCCTTTCATCTACTATGTCATCCATTCCCTACAGTTCATGTAGGACAAATAGGATATGTTTTTATTTCCCTAGCTTCAAAATAAGAAATGGACAAATATTCAAAATGTATCAACTTTTTTGTTTGGCGATGGCGTGTGAGCTCTTGTTATATTTTACTCTATTGTGAAGCTCAAGTCTTTGTCCAATGGAAACCTCATTAAGATCTTTCCCAATGCCTTTCGATGTGATCCCAGTAGCTTGGGGGAGATTTTTCTAACTTGATGGCAATGTGTTCAAAGCCCATTGCAGACACTTCCTATCTCAGACCCAGGGCCACAAATTTACACAAGATACCCTAGGTTCACTGAAGAAGAAAGGCCCTTTCTTTCAAAAGACTAAATCTGAGGAAGAGATACTCATCACCACTGGTTTGGCCTTTGTTTCCGGACCAGTTTTTAGAAAGAACTAGAAAATGCAAATATGTCATGGGTTTACACCGATATTCCCAGTTGAGAGTCAGGTCTGCAGGGAATTCCTTGGTACCTTTTGGTCTACGTCAGAAGATTTCATTGAGAATCTGTGAACATTCTGTCCTCCTTCATGATGAGGAGATGATGAAATATTCCACAACTAGCACTGCTTTACTCTACAAACACAGAATCAGAGAAGTTGTGCTGGGAATGTCATAGACATTACTATTACCAAGAGCCAGTGGGACATTTTGCATATGGTGATCATCTCATTTTTATAGAAGCAGTGTACTTCATTTTAAAGGATACCGTACTTTCAAACTAGACTCTTAGCTTTCAGTCCTTGATTTTTAAGTAGCTGTATATTTATCACGTGTGGGGATATTTGTGTGTGTGTAAATACCAAGGTCTATGTGTAAAGGTCAGAGGACAACAATAGCTATCAGTCCTCACCTTCTACCTTATTTGAGACAGTTGACCCAGGAGTTTCTGCTCCCTGCCTCTCATGTAGCTGTAGGTACATGTTGGGTTTATAGATGTGTACTCTACTGCATCTGGCTTCACATGGGTTCTGGGAATCCAAACTCAGGTTGTCACACTTGTGTGGCAAACACTTTACCTACTGAGCCAGCTCCCCAGCCCAAGTGCCTAGCATTCATAAGAAGTTCCTACCCAAAAGTTTTTAATGAATTTCTTAGGAAGAATTTTTTCATGAGAGCAATGTTCTCAAGGCCTTTGGATGTTATTAATGGTTTGTAATTTTCATTCTCTGAATAGCTTGCACATGTGCCTCTAACTTCTTCTGCCATCAAGACTTACTGTCAAAAATCATTCAGGGAAATTTATTTTAACATCTTTCATAAGTTATATGGTTCTTTTGCTCAGATTTCCTTTCTTTTTTTGTTTTCCTTTCTTTTTTAAATATATTTTTTCACGATTACATCTTAATTTTGGGTATTTTGAGTCTGAATGCACCATAGTGTGATCTTTAAATTATAGTCCAAATAATTCTTTGTATAAGGAAAATTTTGTATTATAGGTCTCTATATTTTTCTCTATTCCTTTGAGGTTCTGTCTATTCTATGTTTTCTTCTTCAGTGTTTCTTGTTAGCTGTCTATTGGATTTTCTTTATGTATTTTCCGTTTAACTCTCTCTAACATGAGTCCTAAGTTGAATTAAAATGTAATTTATCAGAGTTCTTGGCAAATATGGGCCTATTATGACTGATTTATAATTTGGAGTGATGATGGTTAATGTGTTTTAAAATATTATTTTTGTTTCATTCGGGAGAGCATGGGAGAAGTGAACTGTACTCATTGTGAGGGGCGGTAGACATTTACTGACCCACTGCCAGCATACATTACACACAGTACATAGTCATAAGTCTGTTAGCATTGAATGTAAGCACTTTTATTTTTATTTGTGTGTGTGTGAGTGTGTGTGTGTGTGTGTGTGTGTGTGTGTGAGTGCAGTACCCACGGGGGCCAGAAGAGGGTATTGGATCCTGTAGAACTGGAGTTACTGGTGGTTGTGTGCTTTTGAGGTGGGTGCTGGGCACTGAACTTGGGTACTCTGGACCAGCAGTACATGTTCTTTTCTGTTGAGCCAACTCTCTGAGTTTTCAACTCTTAGTAGGTGAGATACCCATTCTTTGCATTTTCTAATTGCTAATTGTGTTGGGAAGACAAGGTTAATACGTTTATGGACTTAGGGCGTTTTCACTGTAGGGCGTTTTGCTGTAGAACTCCGTGTAGGCTGCTACGAGGAGAGCTTCCTATGAACAAGTACACAGTAGGTGACCTGAGAGAAGACGATTTCGTGGCTTAATAGAATAATTTGTAATAGTGAAAGGATAAAACAATTTCCTGAAAACACCCTGTGTTCTTTGTGGTTCAGAGTGAAATCACTCACCACGACAGTGTGAAGCTGCTGCTTCCTGCTGTTGCCCGGACTCTTATTTATGGAAACTATTTGCTTCCTGATGGTAGAAAAGCAAATAATTGGGATGGTTTGTTCCAAGTGCCAGCTTGGCACATTGGAGAAACAGCTGGGAAAAGAGTCTCACTGAGGGATTGTCTAGCTTGGGTTGGTCTATGGGCATGTCTGTGAGGGACGGCCTTGATTGAACTAATTGAAGTGGGATAAACTCCCCATTGTGGGTGTCACTACCCCATAGGCTGGGGGTCTCAGTCTGTAGACATGGAGACAATGAGTGGAGCATAGACCATATGCACTAATTCTCTCTTGGCTTTGACTGTGGATGTGCCTAGTTGCTTCAAGCTATTTCCTTGACTTCCCTACAGTGATGGACTTAGAACCTGGAGTTACAAGCAGAATTAAACTTGTTCTTTTTTTCCCAGAGCATGTTTTTTTTTTTTTTTGTCATAATAACAGAAGTGAGTGAAGGTAGGCCAGCACTGTGATGAATTTCCACATCTATTCAGTGGCTGAAGACAGCTCAAATTTATTTCCTTCTGGTTCTATGGATCAGAAGTTGAAAACGATATCTTGGTCTATTTGTGTTTCTTTAGCAAAATGCCTGCATCTGGGTACTTTATACAGAAGTTTATTTGGTTCATGGTTCTGGTGATTAGAAACCAAAGCATGATGCCTGTCCTTAGCCAAACCACAATGTGTCAGAAGCAAAAAGGAGAATGATTTTACCCACAGAGAACCAAGCATGGGATTTAGCCTTATTCTATCAGTATGCTCCTTCAGGAACTAACCCCACTTTAGGAGAGTTATGATAATCTCTTCCATGGGTAGTGCCCCTAATCTAATCACCCCATCTTCCTAGTCCCTGCTTCTTAAGGAGTCACCATATCTCAATACCATTATAATAGGGACCAAGCTTCTAGGAATCTTTGGGGGAAACATACTCAAACCATAGCAGTGTGCTTATTGGGGCTGACAAAATTGAGAGATCTTGTTTCCTTCTGAGGAGAGAACTTACCTCCTGGGCCTTTCCAGCTGCTAGTGGGCCTCTGTTTTGCCTTGTTTGAAGCTCCGTCTTCTTTCTGTTTCACATCCCTCCATCCCCTGCTTGCACCTTCATGACCTATTTTCTCGGGAGTCAAATCTACATTTCCTTTCTAAATGTGCTCCTGATAATGCCCGCCCCCTAACTAGACAGTTCAAGGTTCACCTCGTACTCCGAGATGAACTACACCTACCAAGCCTTTTCCTGTCATCTCAGGTAGGATTCACAGGTTGTACTGTATATATTTGCGGGGACACTATTTAGCTCACCCCATATGTATATTCCTTTTATAAAATCCCTGAAACAAGCAAACAAGAAAACAAACAAAACCCTTAAAAAGTGAGGAAGTAAAATAACATTTCGGGAGGTGGTGAAGGCTGATCCTCATCAGCATCCCGATGTTGCAATTTCTTTGAAGACAGATGTTTTATCTTATACATCTATTTGATTTTTCTGTTTTGCATTTGTGTTTGCTTCTTAATAGCAAGAAGACTCTTCCCGTCTCACTTTCCACCAAGAAAAGAAAAACCGGTGCCTGGGTTTGGCACATTGCTGTAGAATCCACGCTTAGCATGCACAAGGCATGGGTTTAATTTCCAGCACAAAGGAAAAAGAGCAACGAAAACTGATGTGGACAGATGTGCTACTGTTCCATGGCCGTCTAGGATCTGGTATCCCTTTGTGGTAACCATCTCATTGAGATTGGCGAGGCGTCACATCCTAGGAAGGAGCTCCAGTGAGGAAATGCCTGGGCTCTCAACTAGAGCTGATCTTGGTCTAGCTCTGTAGTTTGGAGGAGAGGAAGAGCCCCGGCATATCTTTGCCCAGCTTGAATGGCCTCTAGCTTAGCCTTCTCCATTTATACCTGTGACCCACAAGGCTGGCCAGGTGTCTCAGCAGATGAAGTAAAGGGGACAGCTAAGGCTCATTCACCAGTTAGAAGGGAGGCTCCCTGAGTGTCACAGACACCACATTCTCTGCAGGATTGAGTGGGCAACTGCTCCTCCTGGAATACTCAGCTGAGGTTGAATCTTAGCGTGGACCTTCCTGGATTTCCTGATCAGAGTTCCTGGCAGCTCTTTGATTTCTGTGAAGAGGCCTCATTGAGCAAATAGCATCCCCAGCTTGACTTCTACCAAAGAAAGAGCGAGAAGCCATCATTTCTGCCTCGCAGCGTTTCTCCTTTGCTAATAAGCTAGGCGTTATTATGCACGTTTTTCTGCCTCTCCCCCATCCCCTTCCTGCTAGCCCCTTCTGCTCTAAAACAGCTCCGAGTCCCAGGACAGTTGAAATCCGACCAGCCACAGTGCTATTTTTAATGTCTCCACGCATCACAGCTGAGGACTTGACCACAACACCCAGGTGCATCCACGGCTGCTGTTTCTTTCTCTCTGAGGACATGCGCAGAAAAGCCAATGCCTCTGCCTAGAGTGCCAGGAGCCGCGGAGGGAAGGCCAGGCAGACTCTCTACCTCTTGTCTGTGGCTCTGCTTATCACAGTGTACAGAACAACCACGAAGCAGTTTATCAAGTGTGACACCCTTGTGCAAGGCACACTGCTGTGGGCCTGTCTCTTTCCATGATGAAGACTCTGTCCTCTGTGCCCGGTCTGTCCATGTTTGGGGCTAGAGAAGAAACTGCCTCTCTTCTCATTCTCTAGAGGCAGTGCTCCTCACTCTCTTTTCTGAGCCCCTTGAAGGATCCTCTCTCTCTGGGGTTGAGTTCCTGGTGGATCTCCCATTTTCGTGAAAACAAGACAAGACTCAACATCAACTTGTTTCTTTCTTTAAAGGATTTGCTAGAGAATGCCAAATAATTCCTGCGACCTATTAAAAATGATGTATTTGCTTTTTATATGCATACTTATTATATACATATGTGCGTGTTTATATATATATATACATATAGATGTATAAGTTGTGTGTGTGTGCGTGTGCGCGTGCGTGTGTGTAAGTTCACTTTGGTTTTGGTTTTGAGACTTTGCAGCAGGTAGTTTTGTTTCAGCTAATCATGTTTATTTTACAGTCTGAGAACTTTTAAAACATTTCTCGCCGCCCCCCGCCCCCGCTCCCAGAGGTTTAAGCATTATTTGATAATTAGCCTTCACAATTATGTTCTACATTTTAGAGAAAAGTGTGGGCCGGGGGAGGGCGAGAAGAAGAAAGTTGTGTGTGTTAGTTAATGTGGGAGGAATGGGGGTACTCTCTGGGGACTGTAGGAATGCTTAGGAGGGAAGGAAGGTGCCTCTGTCAAAATTCATGAAACCCTTACCCAGGACACAGGGGAAGGGGGCACAGGGGAAACTTTCTCGCCTTTCCTAATTAAAAGGACGCAGAAAACAGGACCCACAAAGAGACCAGCTTCATGCCATTTAGAAAGAGAAACACTTTGTTAGGTTTTCTCTCCATTTTCTAGAGCTCACCGTGGGGCCAGGAGCAGAATGGGTGGGAACAGGACGCGTTGAAGAAACAGTCTTTGTATTCTGGTGTTCACTTGGCTGTGACTTGGATGGTGTGATGAAGCGGCCCTTGCTAAAATGATGGGGTCTCTCATCTGCTTTCTGCCTTTTGCTTCGTGCCTTGTTCTTCAACGTGACATACTCACTCACATCAAACATAGTGTTTGTCTTCCGAAGCCTCTGCATTTGAGTTGCTTGTGTTTGTCTCTAAAGAAGTGGGTTTATCTAGGCTGAGCAAGGTATCCATCCAAAGAGATTAGGATCCCCCAAAGCCAGTACATGCAGTAGAGATAAATCCCAGTGCCACTGCCAGTGGCCCCTCAGTCTGCCCCAGCCATACAACTGTCAGCCACATTCAGAGGGACTAATTTTGGTCCTATGCTTGTTCCTTCCTAGTCCATCTGGAGTTGGTGAGCTCCCATTAGCTCAGGTAGACTGTTTCAGTGGATGAGCCCTTCATGGTCTTGATCTCTTTGCTCATAGTCTCATTCCTTCCACTCTTCAACTGAACATTGGGGATGGGGTGGGAGGATGTGTGGAGGGAATGGGAGGAGGGGAAGGAATGGGAATTTGGATTGTTATTTTTTTTTAAAAAAATATAATAAATTAAGAAAAGAAGTAGGTTTATTTTCATTTTCAGAAAATAGTCTTCTTTAAACAGACATTTGAAAAATTAGTTACAATGAAGTTGAAGATTTGGTAGATTTTGGGAGAGAATATGAGGAGGGCATGTATGTTTGTATTATGTGTGCGTATGTCTGCATGTACCAAGGGGCATTTTTTTTTCACTATTTTTCTTCTGAATCAAGACTTTAGAAGGCGCCACATTGCCCTAAGATGCAATAAAACTTCGGACTGTACCAGACAATAGGAGAGTTTTTATGCTTGCTGCTTAATAATATTATTTATTTTGGTAGGAGTAAAGGGGAGTCTCGGGTTTTTGATTTCTCTAGAATATTGCCAGATATACAAAGCTGCCTGAGGAGGTCACCTAGTTGTTTGTTTTCTCTGTTGTTGTTGTTTTGGTTTTGGACCCAGATCAGGAAGCTGTCTGTGGAACCAGAATACTGGGTTTGAAGGGTTTTAGGGTGCATGGCCAGGACAGAGATGAGTAAGCAGGATGCAGAGTAAGGCCATGACAATCAGGGGCATGTGCAGCCAGACCCCCTGAGCAGTGGAGCCCAGATGACTATTGCTGGTCACTGCTGTGAGCAGAGCTGACAGACCTCTGGTCTCCCTGGGTGTGTGAAATTTCTCAGTTTAGAAATGTTGATCACCCCGTCAAGCTGAAAATGAAGCAAAACCAAAACTCCCAGCATCCTACAGGCCAAAGAAAACACGTCAGCAACATAAAAGAGAAAAGACAAGGAGTGGCCCTGGGCTTTCAGGGTTGTCTGAAGTTCCTGGCTGAAGCTTGGCCAGAGCATGGCAGTGCTGGGGGGGGGGGGGGGGGGGGCGGGGTCTATCTGAAGGATGAGGTTAGGAGGAGGTGGGGTCTATTTGAAGGGGTAGGGTAGGAGGGGCGGGGTCTATCTGAAGGATGAGGTTAGGAGGAGGTGGGGTCTATTTGAAGGGGTAGGGTAGGAGGGGCGGGGTCTATCTGAAGGATGAGGTTAGGAGGAGGTGGGGTCTATTTGAAGGGGTAGGGTAGGAGGGGCGGGGTCTATCTGAAGGATGAGGTTAGGAGGAGGTGGGGTCTATTTGAAGGGGTAGGGTAGGAGGGGCGGGGTCTATCTGAAGGATGAGGTTAGGAGGAGGTGGGGTCTATTTGAAGGGGTAGGGTAGGAGGGGCGGGGTCTATCTGAAGGATGAGGTTAGGAGGAGGTGGGGTCTATTTGAAGGGGTAGGGTAGGAGGGGCGGGGTCTATCTGAAGGATGAGGTTAGGAGGAGGTGGGGTCTATTTGAAGGGGTAGGGTAGGAGGGGTGGGGTCTATCTGAAGGGGGTAGGGTAGGAGGGGGTGGGATCTATCTGAAGCGGGTAGGGTAGGAGGGCTCTGCCTGCATTGACAGATGAACTCAGCCGCCATGAGGGCACACCCCTTACAGAGGGGTGAATTTGGCTCTTACCTTTCACTTATCCACTCTTGGTTTCTGCCTTCCACTCTGGAATGGAACGATGTCCTCTGAAGGCTCTCATGTGATACCTGTACATAAATCCTGGACTTTCCAGCCTCTAGAACAGCCAAGGAATAAATTTCTATCCTTCTATAACCTCTCTTTCTTTCTTTTAATTGAAAAATTTCCACCTCCTCCTGTTCCCTTCCCCCTCCCCTCTCCCCTCACTCTCCAGTCCTAAGAGAAGGCAAGGTACCCTACCCTGTGGGAAGTCCAAGGCCCTCCCCCCTCCATCCAGGTCTAGGAAGGTGTGCATCTAAACAGACTAGGATCCCCAAAAGCCAGTACATGCAGTTGAATCAAATCCCAGTGCCATTTTCATTGGCTTCTCAGTCAGCCCCCATTGTTAGCCACATTCAGAGAGTCCAGTTTGATCACATGCTCGTTCAGTCCCAGTTCACCAGCTGGCCTTGGTGAGCTCCCATTAGATCAGTCCCATTGTCTCTCAGTGGGTGGACACACCCCTTAACCTCCTAATGTGTAATATTTTGCATGTCATGTGGTTGAGACAGAAGTATATGCAGCTGAGAGTTAGACAGGTCTACATAACAGGGCTATCCTTACCTGTCCAGGGCTACCTGCTATGAACTGGTCATGGACTTCCTGTTCGTTCTTTGGGAAGAGCCTTCCTTCTTTGAATTATTTATGATAGTTGTCTCCCCTCCCCCACCGTTCTTTTCTAACTCTTTCAACAAGCATTCTCATTCAGTAGTCGCTTGTCTTCCTCGGACAGGCACGCTGTGATGAATTCTATCCTCTTGCCCGCTGTTCGAAAGTTATTGAGTAAAGGATGGAGAAAACTTACTCCCCCACTTTCCAGGATGCCAGGCGAGGAAGACTGAACTGCTGGAGGCGGTCGCTGGGAAAAGAGGGTGGGGTGGGTGGAGGCGAGCTTATTGCTGCCGGAAGAAATGTACCAGCATGGCAGGGGCCCCTGTTAGAAGGCTGAACATTTGAGAACCAGTGGGGTGAGAGGTGGCAGTGGCGTGTGATGACATCTTTCTGCCCTCCAGAGTTTTCCATGTGAAGCGACCAAAAGTCAAGAGGTCACGGACAATGCAGCAAGGGTTGGATATATAAACAGAGACTACGTCAGAGAATGTGCAAGACTACCCATTCAAAGACACTGCAAAGTTCTCCCAAGTCAACTTCTCTGATACAGTGAGACCCTCCCCTGCCCCAGGTCACATCCGAGTACTTTTGTGCACACGTGGGCATGGTGTCTTCTGATCTAAGTTACGGCTCTCTGGGTGCCTCTGCACACATTTGGGCATGTCACTTCCTGATCGAAGCAATGAGCATCCTAGGATCTCTGGCTTCTGTACACACTGCTTCCTGTTCGAAGCTGAAAGTTGGATCCTTGCACACTTGTTCGTGTAGACCTTTTGCTCTTTCTTACCCACTCTTGCCCTTCTGTCTCATGCAATGGGAATGGCGCAGCAGAATTCTTTCATTGGGTGCCAGTGCCTTGGTCCCGGACCTTTCAACCGCAGGATCTGTGAGAAGTTAAGTTTCTCATGTAGGGTGTTTGCCTGTGGCCTGGACTGAGACATGGAGCCAACATGTGGGTTTTCCTCAGAGCCAGTAAGCACTTGCAGAATAAATGGATGAGCATTGGAGAAATCCGTGAATTAGCAGACTCTTTACACAGAAAGTAGGTGTGGCATCCTGACTAGAGACAAACCCGCCTAGAGAGGGTTAATTTCTGCCTTTAGCATTCACAGGAAGGATAATGTATGCCAGGGAGGGAGAGCATTAGTCTTTCCCCTTTGAAACTCCCCCTGAAGATTTGTCTGAAGCATATATTTAAATGGGCAGCATACAGGTGTTTTCAGAGTTGTTCCAGCCCTGGAGAAGGCCTCAGGGCAAACCAGAGAAGATGGTGCTTGGGAAGGAGAGCCCTTCTCAGCTGCTGCGCTGCTTGCTTCAGTGGGAAAATGCAAATCAACTCATTTCCGCTTTTGTGGACAACTTCAGATAAAGGGGTCCTGGGGCAAAGAAACCCCTTCAATGTGCCTGTCTTTTCCCAGTGCTCTCTTTCCCAGATACTACCTGCAGAGTGAGCTGTAGGGGGTGGGGAGTGAGCTGTGCACGGGATGTGCAGGCAATAAGAGAGCCATGCATAGCAATGAGGAAGCTGGGGAGGGGGGGGGAGGCCAAAGGACCTGGGAGGCTTGTATAGGGACAGTTTTATGGGAAAGGCCTTGAACTAGGAGGTAAACCTAGCTGTCATTTGTCCTCTCTCAGCCACCAGCTGTGGGTGACTTTAGGCAAAGGGTGAGGTTTCCAGGCGGTCAAAGCTAAACTGAGCTATGTTGGAAATCCTATTAATTCTAGTATCTAATTAAAAATATTTGTATAGCAGTTTTGAGCAAGTTGTCCCTGGGGAAGAAGTGGAAGGCTAGGGTTAGAATCCGGGACCCTTGGCTTACAGACTAACGCCCCTGTGTTTTCTATGTCCTGTTGATTAGTAACAGGCATATCTTTCTATACTTTATCATTGGGATGTCAATGTCTGGGTATGCTTCAGGGCTCCATTAAGATTTTAAAGATCCAAAAAGCTCCAAAAAAATGTTCCAGTCTCCCTGGGTTCTTCACGTTGGTAGCTGAAAATAAAGCAAGGAAAAGTTAGGACATAGATGTAGGCAATTAGAATAAAGGGTTAATTTTTTTCCTCAATGATAACTGCTGATGTTCTACAAATAGCAAATCCTATGTACTAGTTTATTTCTCTTGTTGGTGTTCTGTTTTACTGCTGCCTCAGGCATATGCTTTTCTTATCTGGAAAATCCAGTTTATGCATGTGAGTGTTATATACTCACTTTTGAGTGAATGTGGGTGCTTGTCTTTAGCTATTTTTGCGTGGTACGGTTTTGATGGTATTGGGAGGGGGCACGTGTACACATGAGTAGGTACACAAATGTAGGTTTGGTTTGCTCTTTTCCACAGAGTGAGTGAGGCAATCAAATTATCAATAAAATTAGCAGGCTTCTGTTTTCTAAATTAGACCCTGTAATAAGGGCATTCTGCACAGCCCATACTCAGCGCATAAAGCAGTCTCTTTCAAACATGTAAAAGATGCCCCTACATGCAAATCTTAACCCATACTTGAAATGATTTGCATCAGGGCAACCTGGGATCTGGGAGCCATGTGACAATGGTGCATCTGCTGTGAGATTTAGAGGTGATCATATTTTAGCCTTTAGGGGTCTTTGCAGTATCTGGCTTTTCTCCCATCTGCAAGGGGTTTATTATAGTTTTTCATTGCTTATCTTTTTGAAGCTTATATTTATATATCTACATATAGATATCTGAACTTGTGTAATATCTATTCTAATACATCAACGTTATTTTATGTCAGTAGTCCTTTTGGTTTAGGCATCATGTCTTGCTCTGGGAACCTGAACTTTGAATGGGACACAGGTTCTGCTGATTTGTCTTGGTTCCTCTTCATCAAGTTGGTCTTGACGTAGGCTACATTCGGAGAAAAATTCCTACAAGTGAATCAAAGTGAAATCTGGAATTACTCCCCGTGATGGTGAGAGTTGGAGGAACTGATTGGCAAGTTCCTTAGTCTTTTCCCCCCCTAATGTATGTATGTGTGTGTATGTGTGTGTGTGTTTTCTGTGCTGTCAGCTGACTTTCAGAAATGGTCATTGTAGTACTAAGCCATGTGTTCTGTATCCAAGGCAGTGGTTATAAACATTGGAGCTGCGCTGCCATCTGAAGGGTATTTGGTGATGCCTGGAATCAGTTTTGGCAATTCACACTGGGGGAGGTAGTGTTGACTGCTGTTGCTACCCAATGCTAAAGGCAAGGATGTTTTCAAAAACTGAGTATGAGACAGAGCATCGTGACACAAGGAAGAACCTATACTAAATGTCAGTAGTGTTTGAAAACCTTGCTGTAAGTTCTGTGTTCCTTCATTATTGAGGTGTCTTTGCCAGTTCTCTTCAGGGGTCAGGACTGAGTACTGTTGTCAGCCTCCATTTTAAGAAAAAAAGATGGGGGTTGGGAAATGTCTCAATTGGTACAAGTATGTTCTGTTTTTGCAGAAGACCAGGACCCATTTCAGGCAACTAACAACCGCCAACTAAACTTCAGTTCTAGGGAGATCTAGGTCTAGATGGCTGACATGTAGTGTGTCTCTACCCCCATATACACAGTTAAAGCTAATAAAAATAAATCTTAAACAATGAACAATGATTCGATGTGATGGCTCAGTGAGTAAAAGTACTGTTTATTAAACATGAGGACCTGAGTCTGGATCTTCAGCACCAAGTAACAGCTTGGCACAGTGATGCATATATGTATCCCAGTGATAGAGGTGGGGTAGGACAGAGACAAGGAGGATCCCTTGGGCTCACTGGTCACTCATCCTAGCCAAAATGGTGCTCCAGGTCCAGGGGGAGACCCTGTCTCAAAAACTAAAATGGAGGACAACAGAGGAAGACACTTGAGGTTGATTTCTGGTTTCCAATATGCATGTGGAGTCAAGCCCTCCTCTACATAACACACACACCATACCACATACATACTACACACACATACTAAATACATACATACTACACACATATACTATGAATATACATACTACATACACTATATACACATACTACGCACACATACACTACACATACATAAACTACACACATACACACATATATATTGCACACACATATACTGCATATACATACTACATACATACTACACACATATACACATATACTACACATATATACTACACACACATACACACATATATCACACACATATACTACACACACTTTCACCCATATATCACACACACGTATGCTGCACACATACAAACACACATACACAATACCTTCTCTCGCTCTCCGATGGAAGATTGTGTACTGTGGAGAGTAAGTAGAAATGCCACCAGGTCCTACACTGAAATGATCATGTGTGCTGCACCTCAGCTATGAGCACTCTCCTGTTCTGTAGACCTTCTTACCCTTGACTGACCAGCGTACCAAGCCAAAACCTGGGATTTCTACCCCTTGAGCAGGTTGGAGTGAGTGATTTTTATATTAGAGAGATCATACCTAGGTTTTTGAGCCAGAGTTTGCCATATATTGAACTCTGGTCTGGAAGTCACCTCTAATGTAAAACTTGTCCCTGATTAGTTTTCAATCTCTTTTACTTTTTCTGTCACCCCTTTGATTTGAAAAAAAAATATTTCTATTAATCCATTGAGAACATCATACACTGTATTTTGGTCATATTCATCCCTTTTCCATCTACTCCCAGGTCCACTCCTCATTCCAGATCCACACAACTTTATGTCCCAGTTCATTTCCTAAAAGCACATTGAGTCCAATTGGTGCGGCAGGTATGCTCTTGGATGTGTGGCCATTCACTGGAGTTGGGCAGAGCTACCAGGAATTATATACCCTTAGTGAGAACTAACTCACTCTTTCCCAGAGCTATACCAATAGCTCCCCAGCTACTGTGCGTCCCCCTCTACACTAGGACTCTGGCTGAAGCTTGTGCAGATCTTATGCATGTTGTCACAGCTGCTGAGATGGTCTGTGCACCTGTCCCGTCGTGTCCAATCAAACACTGTTTCCTTGTAGCCGTCTGCTGCCTCTGGCTCTCACAGTCTTTCTGGCCCTGTTTTGCATTGATCCTTCTGCTTTGGGACGAAGGGATGTGACTGCAGATGTTTCATTTAGGGCCAAGCATTCCATAGTCACTTATTCTCTGCACAATGACCAATGCTGGTGTGGGCATGGCAAAGAGGAACACTCACTCAACGTTGGTGGAAGCACCAGCTAGTACAGCCACTATGGAAATCAGCGTGGCTGTTCTGCAAAAAGGTAGATCAACTATGTCACCCAGCTGTACCACTCTTGGGCGTAAACTCCAAAGAACGTACATCTCACTACAGAAATATTTACGCATCCATGCTCTTGCCTTTCTGGTTACAATAGCCAGGGTGTCTATCAACAGATGAATTCATAGTACAAATGCGGTATATTTGCACAATTGAATATTATTCAGCTATTACAAAACAATGAAATTATAAAATTTGCAGGGAAATGGATGGAAATGAAAACAATCATACTGAGTGAGATAACCCAGACCCAGAAAGATAAATGTTGCATCTGTTCTATCCTTTGAGGATGTTAGCTTGAATATTCGGATATGTGTGTTTTATTTTGCTCTTTTTTTTTTTGGATTCACAATTATACCCATCTTCTGTAGCCCCTTTTTTGTAGAGTCCTACAATGACTGACTGGCCACCAACATTAATGGCCTAGTTAGAAGACTGTCTTTGGGGATAAGGGTGTCAATTCTTGCCTATTAGACCAGAATAAAAAGGTCGATTTAAACCTGATGATCACGTTTTGAATTCTTTTGATAAAAGTCTCCAGCTGTTTATAGGCAAAGAAAATAAAAAAAAAAGAACCCAAATGTAACTTTCATATTGTGCCAAGATTCAACTTGGAAGGCATTTCCTTCCCCAAAAGCTTTCTAGAACGGAATGAGAAAGAATTCCTAGAGAGCTTGAGAGGCAAATGGCTCTCAGATTAACATATTTTATTAATTACCTATTATGGGTTTCCAAAGCTAAACAATCATAAAAACAACGAAAAGGAGTAAATATAGTTCCTGGTGACTGATAGACTTTTATGAAAGACATCATCAGCAAAATCAATTATATGCATTATTATAATGAAAGGTACAGTTAGTGCTTTAAAAAATAATTAGGTTATTGGCTAAGAGGAAACTACCCTCTTCCATTACCCCAGAGCAAGCCCCGGAGGCTTCACTCAAAGGCTTTTAGTATAGAAGTCATTGGTTTTTATTGGCCAGGCAAATTAGTGACTCCATTAGCTTCGCCAGTGGGGGACCCTGCTATTCTGAAACCACCAGGTGCTTTTGATCTGGTTGTTCATTTTCTCGAGTGGGAAAAATATAGGCTTGGAATAAATGCATCAAAATGTGTCCAAAACATTTGCCTTGGCAAAAACATATGGTGAGGGGTAGGAACAAAGAGGAAAGGGGAAAGTAGTCTGGTGAGGCCTGGGTATGCATGGTTTCTGTGGACGTGAATGTGGTGGTCCCTGGCATGCAGGCGCGCCAAACCTCCATCCACACCTCAACTTGCCTGTCCTGCTTTGTATGTAAAAATATTCCGTCTAAACTTGGAGCAAAGCTACTTCCAAAGTGCTAATAAATAATATATGCAAGGCTTTTCTTTTCTTATCAATATAAAGAAATGTGGAGAGGGAGCCTGGCGAAACTCGCATTAGACAATGTAATGAAGCAGGAATTAGAACAGCGCAGTTCCTCTGGCCATTATAAATGAGGACGGCAGCTACCTGGAGAATGGGAAAACTGATGAGTACAGTCTGTTGGGGGAGAGCAGGAGGAAAATTTCCCCCAGGAACACATTTCAAATTACTTATTTATGAACTGATGAACTGGGGACCACCTATCGAGACATCGGTGTAAGCAGTCTGCAGCAGACAGCTACAGAGCTCCAGCTAATTGTGCGGCTGTTTTCTGTTACAACCCCCGCTATCCAGCTGTGCTGGGGAGGCAGGAAATTTAGGCTCTGCCCAGAAGTAACGTTTTTCCTTTTTCTTGTCCACATAAATATATATATGGGCCTGTTTGACTCTTTCGGCTAGAGCCTCGGAAAAGCTGGTCCAGTTGAGCTAGGATGGGCTCGGCTGGGGAGTAGGGTGGACCCACCAAGCCTCACAGTGTTCTGGAGGTGAATAGGGTTCTGGGCTCTCTCAACAGCTCTCAGAAGGCTATTAGATCAGGTTGCTGAGGGCTGTGTCTGCATCCCCCTTTCTCTTCCCAACACCTCCATCGCTATGGTGACAGAGCGTGGAGCTCTGCTTCCCAGCCAGGCCTACGTGAATGATCTCATTTTATCCCTATGCTAGCCCTGTGAAAAGGCACCATTGTTATCCATGTCATGGAGACAAGTAATTTGATGAATGAGAAGCCAGGTGACTGTTTAGGGCCAAGAGCCCATGTCCATAGGACTCAAGGGCTTAGATCTCTAACCACTCCCTGGGTGATAGTTGATGAAGATCAGTGGGAGGAAGCAGTGCCTCTCCTTGGGGCATGCTAGGGACTTACTCTGCTGCAGGCTGTCTGGCGAGGAGAGGAATCAGACAGGCAAATGGGAGGCTAGGGTACTATTGTAAGACAGGGTATTCATTGCTTAACAACCAAGACTCTTAGGATCTCTCTCTTTCTTTCTTTCTTTCTTTCTTTCTTTCTTTCTTTCTTTCTTTCTTTCTTTCTTTTTTTCCTGTGCTTGGGCCAAACCCAGGGGCTTTCAAAACTAGGAAACTGCCAATTCTCTAACACTACACCCCTACCCTCTTCTTGGGGGATTTTTATTACCTTTTTCATGTGATGATGTAACAATGGCTAAGCAGAGCCAAACAGACTTGTATAAGTCGTTTCTGTAAGAGGAATACATAGAAAAGCTAGCCTATGATTCAGGGATGGCAGTAGACTTTTCAGTAGAGAGGGCATCCCCTCAAAGTGGGTTCAGATTTTATCTATCTTTTAACTGCCGGCACCCCACAAAACAATTGTAGGGATGGATCTCTGATAGGTACTTGCTGTGTTGAATTATTTTCACCTCCCAGCCTGTGAAGTTTATGAGCTCTTGACAAGGCCCCTTTTTTCAACAGGCACATGCCACGAGCACCAGGAAACATCTATGGTGTGTGTGCCAGCTCCTATGCCATCTTAGCATATGGTCCTTGTTTTTAGTCCTTGGTGCCTGATGTGACAGGGCTCTGTGTCATTTCCTCCTTTAGCTGAGGGCATTCATGCCCAGAGAGGTTGGCATCAATGTTAAGTCAGTGGTTTCCAACTGGGAGGAGTGTTGCTCACTCCTTCCCAAGGGTTGATTGGCAAAGTCAGAAGTGCCACTGGCTTGGAGGTAGAGCCTAGGGTCACAACTAAACATTCTTTGGTTCACAGGTCATCTTCCATGTCACAGAATGCTCGTGCCAACATGTCAGTACTGTCCTAATGATCTAATATGGACTAAGTGTTTGCCCAGGGTACTAGGTGACAGAACAAGATTGAAACTCCCCTTTGAAGGGTGTGTGTGCGCTAATGCTCCACTAGAAGGCTCTTCCATGCCTTCTCCTCTTGAATAGCTTATGGTTTGTTGTAAGGACACAGATAATCATGTGTTATGGGGCAGGAAGTGATGGGAGAGCCAGCAGACACCTCTGATGTGGATCTCTGCATGACTGTATCCAATATCACTTTAGGAGGTGGGTTCTGATGGGTCAGATGCCTAAATTTTCTTGTGTGTCAGTTCTGTCCCAGATGGTTGTAGCTGGACCTCAGGGCTTTGGTGGAAAGATAAGAACACTAGGGTATTTGAGATCCTAAGTAGATAAAAAGTGTTCCTGGGGTGTTATTGCGTATGGAAAATTACCCCTTTGTCAGAGCCAAGGGGAGAAGAGGTGTTTGTGAAAACCACACGGGAATATGGCCATCCAGACCTCCTACAGAACTTCACATCACACAAGAGTCCCTTCATTTTGTTACCAGTCTTGTAGTGATAAGAATGACACCTGGTACCTTTGTCATTTACTCTTTGAATGACACTTTTAAGGACTGGGAATTCTTATCTTGTTTTTTAAGATGGACCCACAAAGAAGGTGACATTAGTAGAGAGTCTCACTTGGCGCAATGTCTTGATACTGAAGCTTTGTAAGGGGACCAGTCATCTCATTTTAGAGCAGGCCTAGCAAGATGTGCAGATGGTTTTCTATTTAGACACATCTGCCTCTAGCACACATGGATGGAGTAGAAAGAAAAAGACACTAGAGCAATAAATGGCATCGTGACAGCGGTCACAATCAGCAGCCACAGTAATAATAATAATGGAGTTTATGCAAGTAGAAATGGGTGGATAGCTCTTATCTCTATTTGTTTTTTTTTTAGACATTCATTGGCTGAAGCAATTCACCTAACCAAACACAGAACCAATGGGCAGGGCTAGTCACTGTTTCCTGAGATGGACCTATGGAGGCCAGTTATGCTAAGAACCTAACAAAGTTGAGTTACTTTCTTATATGTGTATTGAGTTATCTCAAATCCTTGATGACATGGTCTTGAAATTGCTTCGCATATAATAAAAGATCTGTAATGTAAGATTTCCTAATGGGAACAACAACCTGTCAAAGTAAGTTTTAATGCTCTCAAACCAATTACCTTCAAAGGAGGATTTGACCACAACCAACCAACTCTGTTTTTTATTTATTTTATTTTTATTTAGAACTTCCAAAATATTTTTGGGGAATATAGTTTTATTTAAAATTTTTGAAAAGGAATAGAATTTTACCAAGTTCCAAAGTAGTTGATGAGACTGTTTCTCTAGAACCATGGTAATAACAGGGTTTTGAATTCCTCCAGATGAATCCCATTCTCAAGTTCCCTTGGCCCCTTTATATGTTGTCTCTTTCCTCCTCTCCTCTCCCCTCCCCTCCCCTCCTCTACTCTGCTCTCCTCCAGTCCTTTCCTGTTCTCCTCTTCCTTACCTCCCATCTCCCCCTCTCCCCTTCTCTCCTGTTCTAATCCTCTCCTTTTCTCTCCTCCGCTGCCCTCCCTCCCCTCCCCTCCTCTTCCTCCACCTCCCCTCTCTTCCCTTCACAGTAGAAAGAGGTACCTTAAATGTATTAACTGTCTAAACATTCCTTTGGGCAATCCTATAGCTCCTAGGACAGAACCTCAAGCCCAAATTTGGCCTGCTGCCTCTTGGCAGGCCCTGCCTGTCAGCTCCTGTGGGTTTATTGTGGAGCAACAGGGTTCCTGAACTGTAATTTCTTTTCTGAGGTTGAGGAGTCTGGTTTCTCAGTGAGTGTGTGTGTCTCTGTGAGAGCTGCCACTGTGTGCGGCGACGGATGATGACAGGTTGGTTTAATGCAGCTCTTGCCAAGATTAAGGGGTTGTCAGACAAGTATCCTGGGAGACGGAGGGATTGCTCTCTGAAAAGTCATTCTGAATTGCTAACTAACTTAGCAGGCACTTTCTTCTGGGGTGGGTTTTCTTGCATCTGAGCAGCTGCAAAGGAGCTACTGGGGTGCCTCTAACTGAGGGGTTATGGGTCCCAGGAGGGTCCGGAGCTGGTAAGCAAAGGATCCATCAGTCCTACATAACCGCATGTAAAAGTATATTTTCATTAGCACAAGACTGTTTTGATATTTATTATTATTTATTTAGCATGTGTGTGTGCGTGTGTGTGTATGTGTGCGTGATGTACAAGCATACTTAAGTGCATGTGTGCTTGTGTCATGGTGTGTATATGTGGACATCAGAGCACAGCTTTCAGGTTGGTTCTCACCTTTCACCTGGGCAAGGCGGAGTCTCTTATTGTTTCTGCGGCTGAGCTGTATAGTACAAGTCAGCTGACTCTGGGGTTTCTGGGCAAGTCACCCATTTCCACCTCCCAGGTCACTATACTAATGATGTGATTACGAATGTAAGCCACTTCCTCCAGCTTTTGTGAGCTTTGGGGATGGAGCACAGGTTGCTTTTACCTGCAGAACCATCTTTTGTCGTTAATAGAGGTATACACCTTTCATCGGACTCTGAAGGATTCATGGCCTCCAAATGGGCTATCTCCTTTTGTCCCATTTATTCAGTGTTACAGGTCAGGGTTAAGGATTTCATTTCTACAGTTTAAATAGCTCAAATGATAGGACTAAGTCTGATTTCCTCAAAGTCTAGACATAGAATCTAGCTGTAGAGTGGCCACATGATACAGCTATACCTACTTTTCTTCCGTTTGTGTATTCCAGTATGAATGTCGAGTACCTGCTTTAGACTACAGACCACGGGGATGCTGCTCACAAAGGCTTTGGTCCTTGCAGTACCAGCCCCCATGGAGAATGAAAAGGGAGAGCCGAATAATATCGTGCTGTTAAATATTCTAGCAGAACATGAGAAATGCCTGGTGATCACCTGTTTACTCACTTACTCAGAAACGTTTGCTGAGTCCTTTCCATCTGGTAGACCCTGTGATGGGTTGTGAAGCTATTAGTACATCTGATAGACCCTGTGATGGGTTGTGAAGCTATTAGTACATCTGGTAGATCCTGTGATGGGTTGTGAAGCTATTAGTACATCTGATAGACCCTGTGATGGGTTGTGAAGCTATTAGTACATCTGGTAGATCCTGTGCTGGGTTGTGGGGATATTAATACTTCTGGTAGACCCTGTGCTGGGTTTTAGGGATATTAGTACATCTGGTAGACCCTGTGCTGAGTTTTGGGGCTATGAGTATATTTGGTAGATCCTGTGATGTCTTGTGGGGATATCAAGAAGCTGTAGTCAGGCACTGTCTCTTTTTGTACTGAGTTCATAGTCAAATGGGGCACATAGATGCATGAGTGAGTCACTATGACATACTGTGGCAGGTGTAAGAGAGGGTAAGTGGAAAAGCAAAGAAGACACAGAGATAGTATATTAGCACTTAGGAGTCAAGGACAAAAAGGCAAGACATCATTTCAAATTATATTGAGAGGGTTGAGGGAGAAAACAGAGTTACCCAAAGTCATAGGCTCTGCGAATATAGTTCCTGTGTAGAAGAAACCTCAACTTCTTGGATTAGTTTTAACTCTTGCTTATCAACAGGCACTTGTGTTTGCTGAGGAGCAGACTAAGTAGAGATGTCTGGGTAGGACTGATAGTCCTTCTCAGGCCTGGGGTGTAACTCAGTGGTACCTAGCTTTTCCAAGTTCCTGGGCTTGATTCCCATTACCTCATGAATGGCACATGGGCAAACAGTTAACCATTTCAAGTCATGAGCCTTACATTACACATGATAGGCTTTTTACTTACTGTGGAACCTTGGCCACGTGACCTCACCCATGTGAATCCCACCCGTGAAACAGCGTTAACGATACCTTCCTTGTATATGTCGAAGGGTCTTAAGAGTACTCTATACAGAGGCTGCAGGTACCCTACAAAGGTCTTCCTGGTTCCATTTTAACAGTCCAATCATAGGCTTCATGTAAGTTGGGGTCATGGAGATTACTTTAGCTTGAAACTGATGATGCAGCTCTAGTTCAAGGATAAAGGTGAAAGAACCTGGCTTCAGCGAGGGAGTCTGGCTGTTCTTATATGTTGTTGAGTCCAAAGGATCTTTGATGTCTAAGCACACAAGACAATGGAGAGAGAAAGAATGGGGTGGGGAGGGAGGAGGGGAGAAGGGGGGAAAGGGAGAAGGGAGGACAGAATATGAATATATATATAAGATTTTTTTGTTTTCCTCTGCTTTTTTTCCTCTCTGGTTCTTGGATAATTAGATGGCATTCACCCACATTAGCAGAGGGTGAATTTCCCTCACTCTGTTTTTTGATTTGAATGACAACGTCTACCACAGATACCCTCATAGATGTATCCAGAAAGAATGCATTGCCAGCTGTTTTGGGTATTTCTTTATTTATCTGAAATTAAGCCTAACATCAGCATGTAGTGTAAATGCTTGCTGTATGGTTGACATGGTGCTAAGTATGTTTTTTAATGCATTATTTTTTCCTCACATACCTAGGAGTAGGTTATTTTATTTATAGGGTGATAGCATAGGGATCATTGGTCATTTCCCATAATATGCACTAGGTGTAAATAAATAATTTTTTTGAATAAACTGGTTGTGGAGGTGACTGTCTTTATCAATAACCAAATTCCTCATGCAGTAAAGGAACAATGAAATTTGAAGGGAAGAATTGTCTGGCATGAAAATGCTCTTGCTTTAGTGATTCAGGCCATTCTAATGAACAAGTAAGAAATAAGGGGCTTACACTGTATTTCTTCATGGCAAAATATTCATACAACACTGTCCTTATACCATCAATACAACCCATAATTCCTGATGCTGACAATGCAGCACTATGCCCCGTGTTCTTTCACCATTGAGGAAACCCAAGTTTGAACCCAAAGCTGCCAACACAAAAGTAAAAGCCATAAATCACAAATATTCAAATTCTCCCTTCTGTTCTGATGCACACAACTTTGTCATTTCAGGTTTCAAGGAACAGTCTAGCTTAACACCTCCTAAATTCTCTCCCCTAACAAGATTTAGGCTCTCAAATGTTCCTGGCTTACTCTGTGGTTGGGCAAAGCTGTGGAGAGAGTTGGAAAAGTAATCATCAAACAGAGTCAGCCCAAGAGATGGGGACAACCAGAAACCCATTTAACAATTACATGAGAAGATACTGGAAAAACAGGCAACCCCATATGCAAGGGCAAGAAAGGCACGAAGGACACTGTCCTGAAATGTTTGCTGGAAACGCACCCTTTGATTTTCTGTTTGCTGAGTTGAGTTCAGTGATACTTTGATGAATGAAATTCTTCTTCTGAATGCAAGAAAAGTAGCTTTTATTTGGGGCCATGAACTAGGTGTCTAAGTTCAAGTTCCAAATTCCAGCAGAGGGCTAATGTTGGTTGTGACAAGGTTGCAGAGCTGCCCTTGAGGAATGAGTTCCTCTCTTTGTCAAGTGTGCAGCCAGCCTAAAGAGGTGCTGTCCAGATGAGGTCTACAGTTCCCAGCATCCCTTGTGCCCGCTTGTTGGCACATGTCTAGTTCCCCTAGGAATAAGGGATGAGCAATGTTAATGGCTGAATTTCCCAAGACGTCAGTTTTTCTTTTCTCTTTCCTGTTTTCCCATTTGTTGACCAAACCAGCCTTTGAGGTTTTAGAGAATTCTGTCAGTATAGTTACACAATGGAAATTATCTGTGTTCTAAATCAGTACATGAAAAAAATGTCATTGAACTAAAAGAAACCCACCTGGATTGTTCCATGAAGAACAAATTTATATTTTGTAAACACATTGAAATAATTATGACTTATTGGGAACAGCAACTAGCTTACCCCAATTAATACATATATTAATCTGTAAATGAGTTAGCAAATCATAATTTTCATTGTGTATAGACAAAGGAAGTGGTAGTTGCTATCCACTCCAGAGTTCTATGAAATTCAGTGCCCCAGAAAAGTGATCCTGAATCTGTTACAAAATAAACAGAAACTGTGAAGTATATTTTAGTATTATTTTGGCTTGACAGTTGCCAGTCACAAATAAAGACAACTAAGCTACTAGGTATAGCCCAACATACAACTCTAGGAAGGCCTGTTTTCAAATTTATTGATCCTTGATAAGCAGGATCCAGGCATCATAAGAAGTCTTGACACATACAAAGTTAAAGTCCACTTACAATAGATAGATTATAACAGGAATTGTAATTACTTTTTATGCCAAATTTCTATTCTGCATCACAGAAACTATCTATTCAATATTTATAAAGTGCCTACTATGTACATATCACTGTGTTTGATTCCCTTTCCATTCATTTAACCACTTGAAAATTTTGTATTACACTGTGTGTATGTGTGTTGTGATGTGTGCATGTGGAAGTCAGAGAGAACTTGTAGGAATTGGTTCTCTCTTTCTTTCCTGTGGGTCTCAGGAATCGAACTCAGGTCCTCAGGCTTGGTAGCAGTCTCCTTTACCTGCTGAGCTTTCTGTAGTACTCACTCAACAACTTTCATGGACGTATGTGAACCAGTGGTTGTCCTGCCCCCTTCAGTCCTTGTCCATAGACATGACTGATACTCTTCAATAGGCTAGAGATAATACTGAGTCAGTATTAAGAAAATGAAGACATGTCCAAGCCACCATATAAAGAAAGAACTATGGCAGCAGGGCCATTTTATGATAATATTGACATATCATTTTCATCAAGAGAATGATTATAAATTTGCTTATCGCTGTTCTTTCTAGACAGGCTGAGCTGTGGTTCCCTGCTGAAGTCTCATAGACCTGGACTTCTTTGTAACAGGAACTCCCTTTCCCGTCCATTCTTCACTTGCTAGCAACTGTTCTCAAAGCCTGGGGTAAGACCTGCTTTTCCTCTTTTGTAGAAGCAGTCATGAAGCAAGCTTCTAGAAAAGACCTGGGATTGAACGCTGAAATCCTAAACCCTTGATATCTCCTGCGTTCTAGGTCATCCTGTTAAGGCTTATATGTCTCTATAAGCATTCTTCATTATAGACCTCTATTGTCCAGTATGGTAGCTAAGAGCCAAATACGCTTACCTTTCCTTTTATTTACTTAAATTAAATGAAGTGTCTGCCACCAATGCCGCATGTTCTACTGGTCATTTCTGCTCCAACCCAGCAGGAATTTGAGGGTGAATTCATTCAGAAGAAAGAGCAGGAACATCTGTGTGTAGAAGCGATGCTTCAGTATCTAGGCCCACATTTATTTATTTATTTATTTGTTTGTTTGTTTGTTTGTTTATTTATTTATTTATTTGCTGTGCTCTCTTTTTGCTAGAAGCCCAAAGACTTACAGCAATGAGAGTACTGTCTGAGTCTGTATCACTAACATTGAATACACAGTATACACTCAGGGAAGCTTGTTGAAAGAAAGAAGACAGATGAGTTATCAGGATCATTTTGGTAGGTAATTGCACTGAGTTAGGTGTCTGTAGCTGCTAAGTCCCTCTCATCCTGTGTGTGGTGAGGACTGCTCCTACAGATGGAGCCAAAGGGGATTGTTACCAGGCAGGGAAAGGACATGCAGGATTTGATGGTGTATGAATTTCTGTGTGACTATCAGGTGTCTGGCTAATCGTAGGTGGGTCTGTGCCTTGAGCCCAGGGTCTTGTATATACTAGGCAACTTCTTTGCCATTGAGCTATACCCCTATCCCTAAATTACTCTGAATAGCTCTTTGGATAAACTATTTTTAGGATCAGTAGATACTTATTTGTTTAATGGGAAAAAAAATCTCAATACTATTAAACTGACATATTTATTTCCTACCATCTACTCTTCCACTTCTCAACAGAGCGAGGTCTCAGAGGGCAACATCTGTGTTCAGACAGATTACACTGTTTGCTTTTAGAACAGTGTCTTATACATTGTACCTTAGAGGGGCTGAAGAGTTGGCTTAGTGGTTAAGAGCACTGTCTGCTCTTCCAGAGGACCTGAGTGCAATCCCTGATACCCATGTAGCTGCTAACAACAATCTCTAACTCCAGTTCTAGCAGATCTGACTTTCTCTTCTGGCCTCCATTGGCACTGCATGCATATGGTGTGCAGACATACATGTAGGCAAAACACCAATACGCATAAAATAAAAGTAATATTACGATAAATGAATGCCCGCAATAAATGACCCTATAATAATGAGGAATTGCCTCTGGGAAGACATTTTGGAGGTGAAGAGACAGTTTAGAAGGTTCTCAAACCACCTCTTCAAAGGTTCTGTTGGCTTTGCCAATGCCCAGGGTGAGGCTGGTCCTCATCAAGGATTTGTCTCTGTTTGAAATGTGAATCCCTATGGGACTGTAGGTGCACGCAAGGCATAATACTAAATGGCTGATAACTTATGACATTTATTTCCCCACATGAAGGACTGCAGGGCAGCATCTCTCATCAGGAAGGAAGCAGATTTGTCAGACAGGAAGCCAGCCGTATGGTAAGCGCTCTTTGTATTTGTGTGATTTACGGATTTATTGTATGCCCTGCTACTTAACAGCCTCGGGCACTTTGATACATTTGATAGACAAAAGGCAGACACTGCCATTGTGGATTAGAAGGTGGAAAGATACCAACATCCATAAATCCCAGAGCACTTTGTAAAATCATGAAATCCCACAGAAGCTACGATTGGGGAAGAAATCCGATACCAGAAAGGAACATTCCAAAGATCCAAAGTCAAGAGCTTCAGTTCTGGCCCTGGTTCGACTTTGAGTCTGTTTGTTCATCTCTCTCAGACTCATTTTAGTCATCTCAATGATGGACATACTGACAGGAATAATTGGCCCTGTGGTCAGAGATGCCAATGCTCATGGCTGCTTTGGAGTTGCGGAGGATCTGGGAGTATTGCAGGGTAGCACTAAAAGCAACACTAAACTTTGTATCTGAATGAACTTGAACTTCATCTCCTCTCTATGATGTGTAGCTCCAAACAAGGTTTAGCAACTCCTGTGGGCTGCAAGCGTCCCCAAATTTTATTCATGTTACTCACCTGGGTAGCTTCAGTCGGAACACCTTGTTTGCTTAGAATTTCTTTTGCCAATTATCCTCAGCTAAGATCGCTGAGAAATTTGAATTTAACCTCTGGCTTCACACCTGAATTAATAGAGAAAATGTGATGCTACCAATCATCATCGTTTATTAAATTCTAATTTTGTATGGTGTGCTTTTATGTACATTAGCGTAGGTGTCCTGGGAGATCCCTGCGAGGTGTTGTGAATGGAGGAATTTAGGTTTGGACAGAGTAAATAACTTGACTCCTGTGACATAGTTAATAACTAGCCAAGTGTTTGCTTTTTTAATAGCTCCCCTGTGTATGTGGGGCGGGGAGGGAAACAGAGGGGAAAGACTCACACAAATAGTCTCCTTAAGGTGTCTGTCCTTTGAGCTCAAATCCTCATGCTTACGTGGTAGGTGCTTTCCTCACCGAGTCCCCCTTCATCTCCAGTTCCATGCCTTTAACCTACAAAGCCAGTGCCTTCTCTCTCTCTCTCTCTCTCTCTCTCTCTCTCTCTCTCTCTCTCTCGACTCTGGCTGGCTGGATTTTAGAGAGCTGTTATGAGGAATATGTGTGTGATGTGAAGAGCGTTGAATTATTGCTCTCTGAGTTTGTTTCCACACAGGTAATTGCATTTTTGCACACTCCCTTCCAGCCCCTTGGTCTTACCTCTCTACCTGGGCAATGACAGTTTACTGGCAGTTGCTTAGATAATCTAAGTTATTCTGTATTTTTTACCAGTTCTCCTTTCTGTCTTTCTGGAATAGTTAAATATATAGACCCAGTTCATCTTGGCAGCATAACTACTTATTTGGGGACTTTGGTGGATATTGCATAAATTGCATAAATCTCTTACATCCCTAAGACCAACTTGCTCTATTACTTAGACATATTAATAGCCCCCAACTGGATTTCTGCTTGTGTTCAGGCCCCGCATGAATAATTCACCACACATAAAACCATTCCTTCTTAGGTTAAGCATCTAGAAGAATTTACTAGGCCACGTCTACCACTTTCTCTCATTCTTTCTGTTAATCACACTTTAGGTGTTACCCCACTACAACTGTCTTATTCAGGTACCAAGGGTACATCAGATTGCTAAACAAAACAGTTGACAATCAAGTCTATCTTATTGGACGGGCCAGGGGAGGGAGTCCTGTGGAGACTAGAGGTCAGCCTTGGGTGTTGCTCTCCAGGGCTCACGCACCTTGATTTTTGTTGAGACAAAGTCTGTGATTTTCCTGGAGTTAACTAAGCATGGGCTATGTTGGCTGGCTAAAGAGCCAAGGGGATCCCCTGTCTCAGTATCCCCAGTGCTAGGATTGCAAGCATATAAATGTTTTGATTTTTTTGTTTTTCACATGAGTTCTGGGAGTCAAACTTTGTTCCTCATGCTTATAAGGAAGGCACTTGATCAGCCCAGCTGGTTCCTGGTCTCCAGTCATTGTCTTATTACAATAGCAGCACCTGTCATCACTGCCAAGTCCTTCTCAAAACATGTCATGGAACTCTTGTCATGCCAAGATGTCCTGGCATCACTCTCTCCTTCCCAGTTGTCCCTTGGTTGGTCCCAGGGCTCCTTTAGCCTTGACATCTCAAGCTTCTCCTTAGATAAGCTGATCAAATCCCATGGTTTTAAATGCCATCTCTATATTTTTAACTCAAAATTTATATTTCTAAACTCAGTATCTCTTTGAGTTCTAGTCTCATAAAATTGACTTTGTCACAGGTCTATTGGAATGCTTGCTAGTCACCTCTCATTTGACATGGGCAGAGGGGTGAATTTTCCCTTTATCTTGTCTAAGGAATGACCATATCTTCACCTATTGTCCCTGTCTTAAAATAAGACATCCGTGTTTACTTATCCCCAGATTTAGGAGTCATCCCCGTTGCTTCTTTGATTTCATCCTCACAGTTCACACCTCCATCAACAAGTCCTGTTGGACCTACTTTCAAGGGGTTTTACCCTTGTCTGTCATTTGAAGGTGTCCCCCAGAGTCCCACGGAGAGTGTTGGGAGGCAGAGCTCAGTGTGATTAGGTTATAAGAGCTGCATCCTCACAAGTGCATCAGGACCATTGGTGTGCTAGTGAGAGGCTATTTTGCCTGTGGCTTCCTGATGAAGGGGGTGAGGTCAGCCACCTTCCTCTTCCTTTGCGAGCACTCTCCCCATGTGATACCTCTCCCCATGGCATGTTGCAGTTTCAAGACCCTCACTAGGCACAGGTGCCTTGATTCTGGACATTAGCCTTCCCTGAAATAGACAACCTTAGATTATCTCCAGAAACAGGAGGGACTTTCAGTGGACAGGATATGCTGGGTTCAGGTATTTTGAAAACTCAGGTACAACATCTGTTGGAAAGCTGACCACAGGCTCGAGCTGCCTCACAAATGAATCCTGTGTTCTAAGAGACAGGCTTTCAACGAGGCATTTTGTAATCCTTCAGCAAGGTATCTGCTGGGTGGACTTCTGTGTCATGGCAGCTGGAGTGATTTTTACTCACCTCCTTCTCCATATAAGGTCTTACTAGGTAGTCCAAGATGACTTCAAACTCAAAACCCACACACCTCTGGCCTCTGAGTACTAGGATTGCAGGTATATGTTTGGATTGTACCCATTCATTTCTAACATAGATTAATGGTTACTTGGCCTCTGCTTAGACAGACACCAGAATGACTTCCTGGCATCAGGTATAAAGTCAGTGCCTGTGATAGCTGACTTAAGTATGTCGAGGAGGCTGGATGGATGCCGCGAGGACCATCTGAAGAAGTAAACTTTCTTAGGTCCAGTTGATTCTCACTATTGGAAATAGAGTGTCAGATGATGGTCAGTCTTCAAGAGATGCAAAGTCCCAGTGGCAATTAAATATTGACAACTAATTAAAGTGAGACAAACAAGCATGATTACTATTTGGGCCAAAGAATAGGCCAGTTTGTTACCACTGATGTCAGAATGCTTCCTCAGCTGGGCAATGGTGGTACACGCCTTTAATCCTAGCACTCGGGAAGCAGAGGCAGGTGAATCTCTGTGAGTTTGAGTTCAGCCTCGCCTGGTCTACAGAGTGAGTTCCAGGACAGCCAGGGGCATTACATAGAGAAGCCCTGTCTCAATATAAGAGAAAACAAACAAAGAAAAAACTCAAACAGAATGCTTCTTCAGTATAGGGAAGTATCTGTCTTTCCAGAAATGGCTTTGGGTTTATAAGGACGTGCTACCACCAGCAGCCCTGAGCAGTGGTCAAGTTAGCTTGCCCTTGGAGACCATGTTTGATGTAGTGGAAGGCTTCCTACTTTTAAAGATCTCCGGGTATTATATATCCTTCACCACACCTGAACTCCTTAACATTCCTCTGTATCTGGGGGATTTTGGAGAATCTGGAAGTGATGATCCAGCTGCATGCTTGAAGAACACCGCATCCAGAATGAATCACCCTTCACTCCATTTAACAGATAAGTCATCGGGGGAAACTGACTGCTCTCCTATCCACACGACATTTTGATTCATTTATACTTAAGTGATGAAAGTGATTCCCCCCTGTTAAATGGATGCAAGCCCAGGAGGGGCTTGGGGAGTTTTAAAGGTGAGTGCTGACTCTTTGGATACACCCTTGCTTGCATTCTTAAATGGCTCACTCAATTAGGAGTAATATTTCATTGGCTTGTGTGCCTGATGACTCCCTAGCCAGCAGTGTTTTCTAAATAGTCCTGAGACAAGACTTTGGGCTTTGAAATTGGCTCTTCATCACCTTTCTGTCTAGGGATGCATTGATACCACCCAGACTGGAGCAGCTGTATCCAGTGAGGAGAATAGTCACACTCTCCAGCAGGAATGTCTTCAACTGGCTGCTTCCCTGGTCAAGGGAATGGGTATTCCTACAGTCTGCTCTGGGTTCATGCTTTGGTTTCATCTATGTGACTCAGATAATTTGGTTCTTACTGATTTTCTAATAGGAGAAGAAAACTATTGGATTAAAAATCAAATTCATTTTTATCTTTTCTGGAGCTTTGAAAAGATAGGGTGGGTGAGTTCAGCTAACTAGTCTTCTCTTTCCAGAAGGTTCCATGTCAGTCCATGCTGCAAATTGGCTTGAACTTCAGGTACACACCAAGTAATTGCTTTGCTTCATGTTTATTCTGGTGATGTGTTTTTCTTAAAGATGTGTGTATGGCCCAGTGGGAAGGTACATGCAGGTATCTGTGTGTTCTGCTCCGTGGGTGCTGTGGATGATGATGTAAATTCTCCTACTGACTAGAAGAGTCACACAAGGTCATTAACCTCTACCCTATCTAATCAGAAAACTGACATGATTCGAATTTGTATGAAGTAATTGATCGAGCTCAATGGTAAGCGTGCTCAGTAGATAATCATACCCTTGTATGATTCCACCTCTGTAACTTAGTGGCTGGGTATCACCTGGGGTAAAGAAATAGTTTGGAAAGTAGCTGTTCATGTGCAGAAAATGGAGAACTATATGGTCATCTTAAGACAACAAGAACTACAGCAACAGAAGATAAAAAAAATGTGAGAAAACTGGAGGGTGGTGAGACACATTTGTAATCCCAGTGGTGGGCAGGCAAAGATAAGCAGCCCCTGGGATTTGCTGACCGGCCATTCTGGCATGCTTGCTGAGTCCAAGCCCAGTCATTTTGACTCCTCGTATCAAAACAGAGCAAAGCAAAATTAACCCCCAAACCGTGGATGGCACCTGAGGAATGCCACTTGAGATTTCCCTCTGGCCTAAATATGCACACACAAGTGCATATGGACCTGTACCCACAACTCCACAGCCTCCAGGAGACTACACCTTATAGAAACCCCTCTAATGATGTCAATACCCTTTCCATCCGTAAATTCAGTCCTCACAGCAATGCTAAGACCTCTCACCATTGAGAAAACTGTGGTATGGACAGTAATTCATTGCCAAGGCCACACAGTCAGAAGCAGCAAAGCTTAGATTGAAATCAAGCCACCTAGCTTCAGTGTCCTCTTTAGGGATAGACCACTGATCTTGGAATCACGTATTTCTGGTTCCAGGTTGAATCCATGCATCTTCCTGAAGATAGACAGCTTGTAGATGGGTTAAGCAGTTCTAATGGTTGGATAGAATTGCTTTCAAAGACATGGATTTTCATGCAAATGTCAGTTGTATGACCGTGGATGCTGCTATCATCACTTGCAGTAACAGCTACCTTCTGTATAGTAGTACCAGGCTAGCCCTTTGTATAAAGTTTTCATAATAGTTCTGTTTTTCCAAATGGGAAGACAGGATTCTTTACATTTTAAAGCCATCTTGTTATAAATAAGCTGGATGGTGGTCTAAAGCGATAACCTCTTGTCTTGACCATCTGAACAATAGCAGGTCATTGTCTATCAAAACAGCCCAGCACACAGAATACTGCATCAGGAGGGTTATGAGCTCATTACCAGCTTGGGCTATGTAGACAGTTCAAAGTCAGCTTGGCCTGTACAGTTTGATTCTGGTATAAATAGAAATTAAAAATATTCATAGTGTTTCTTAATATTAATGCAAAGCTGCAATTCTGATAATAACCAAAAACTGAGCTTTAGAAACACACAGATGACAAGTGTTTACTAAATAGCGTAAATATCACAAAGTGTTATATTGCGTGAAGCAGCTTAGGGTAGTGCTCCCCAACATTTTAGTCTTTGCACAGTATCTTGATGCTTGCTGTATTCAAAGTCACCGTGAACTTTAACATTGTGAAGTATCAGTTCATTTTTGGAGACTTACTTTTGTTTGTAATAATATGTTGAAGATATTTTGATATCTTTATTCTCATGATATTTTGAAGGTATCTTTATGTATGTTTACGTTTCTAACACACACTAGATCAGCGACTACCAAGTAGCAAATGCTTTCTCTCTTGTAGATGGTAATGTTGGATATTTAAAAATATTTTCTCATTAGAGAATATCTATGCCCCAATTCCCAAAGTTCCCAGTCATCTGCTCCTAGTTTGTATTCATGACAGATAGCAGATAAGCCAGCCATAGGCTGATACAGGAAGCAGTAATGGCCTAAGAGCCCAAGGAGGGGAACTCAGGTTCTCTTGGAGGAAGGAAGGCATGCTGTGTAGAGATGATCCATTTAGTAATAAATAAATAGTTCAGGTGACACACAAGATTCCTGGGTTCTCTTTGAAAGCATGGGCAGGGGTATTAGGGAGAAGTGAGGTAATCTTTTGGTGTCTGACTTCTAACTCTCTAGTCCCCCCAACTTCTACTTCTCACTCCACTTTGTCAGGATTTGCATCTCTGAGCTAGAACAACAAAAGAGCTACAGATACGGGTCTTAAAGAGAAAGAGGTCATTGTTTTTTACCGCAGCGTAGTACTCTAGCGTGTATATATTCCATACTTTCTTCATCCATTCTTCCATTGAAGGGCATCTAGGTTGTTTCCAGGTTCTGGCTATTACAAATAATACTGCTATGAACATAGTTGAACAAATGCTTTTGTCATATGATAGAGCATCTCTTGGGTATATTCCCAGGAGTGGTATTGCTGGGTCCAGGGGTAAGTTGATCCCGAATTTCCTGAGAAACCGAAACACTGACTTCCACAGTGGTTGCACAAGATGGCATTCCCACCAGCAATGGATGAGGGTACCCGTTCCTCCACAGCCTCTCCAGCAAAGGTTATCCTTGGTGTTTTTGACTTTAGCCATTCTGACAGGTGTAAGATGATATCTCAAAGTTGTTTTGATTTGCATTTCCCTGATTGCTAAGGAAGTTGAGCACGACTTTAAGTGTCTTTTGGCCATTTGAACTTCCTCTGCTGAGAATTCTCTGTTCAGTTCAGTGCCCCATTTTTTAATTGGGTTAATTAGCATTTTAAAGTCTAGTTTCTTGAGTTCTTTATATATTTTGGAGATCAGACCTTTGTCTGTTGTGGGGTTGGTGAAGATCTTCTCCCAATCAGTAGGTTGCCTTTGTGTCTTATTGACTATGTCCTTTGCTTTACAGAAGCTTCTCAGTTTAAGTAGGTCCCATTTATTCAATGTTGCCCTTAATGTCTGTGCTTCTGGGGTTATACATAGGAAGCGATCTCTTGTGCCCAGCTCCTGTAGGGTACTTCCCACTTTCTCTTCTATCAGGTTCAGTGTGTTCGGGCTGATATTGAGGTCTTTAATCCAACGCTGCGGTAAAAAACAATGACTTCTCGAATTTTGCAGGCAAATGGATGGAAATAGAAAACACTATCCTGAGTGAGGTGTCCCAGACCCAAAAAGATGAACATGGGATGTACTCGCTCATAATTGGTTTCTAGCCATAAATTAGGGCCACGGAGTCTACAATAGGTGAACCTAAAGAAGCTAAGTAAGAAGGTGAACCCAAGGAAAAACATATAGTTATCCTCTTGGCTAAGGGAAGTAGACCCAATTGCCGGGGAGAAAATTAGGATCTTGGGGGTGGGGTGGGATGGGGGTAAGGGGAGATGGGGAGAGAAAAGGTAGAAGGGAAGGAGGGGGGACTTGGGGAATCAGGAGAATTGGGATAAAGGAAAGGTGGATAGGGGAGCACGGAACCACAATTCTTAGTTAAGAGAACCACTTTAGGGTGAGCAAGAGATTTGACCCTAGAGGGGCTCCCAAGTGCCCAACATGAGGTTCCCAGTTAGTTCCTTGGGTAGCTGAGGATTGGGAACCTGAAATGACCCTATCCGAGAGCAATACTGACGAATATCTTGCATATCATCATAGAACCTTCATCTGGTGATGGATGGAGACAGAGACAGAGACCCACACTGGAGCACTGGACTGAGCTCCCAAGGTCCCAATGAGGAGCAGAAGGAGGGAGAACATGAGCAAAGAAGTCGGGACCACGAGGCGTGCACCCACCCACTGAGACAGTGGAGCTGATCTACTGGGAGCTCACCAAGGCCAGCTGGACTGTGACCGAAAAAGCATGGGATGAAACCGGACTCTCTGAACATGGCGAACAATGAGGGCTGATGAGACGCCAAGGACAATGGCACGGGGTTTTGATCCTACTTAATGTGCTGGCTTTGTGGAAGCCTAGCCAGTTTGGATGTTCACCTTCCTAGATATGGACGGAGGGGGGAGGACCTAGGACTTACCACAGGGCAGGGAACCTGGACTGCTCTGTGGACTGGAGAGGGAGGGGGAGAGGAGTGGGGAGAGGGGTAGAAGGGTGGGAGGAGGGGGAGAAGGGTGGGAGGAGGGGGAGGGAAATGGGAGGCTGGGAGGAGGTGGAAACTTGTTTTTTGTTTATGTTTTTTTTCTTCTTTTCTTAATAAAAAAAATGCAATCCAAACAAAAAAAAATTTACTGAAAAAAAAAAAAAAAAGAGAGAAAGAGGTCAGCTCTGAGGTCAGCTTGCCCGCCTGTCACTCTGAGGCTGACCTCGTTCACTTTTGCTGTGTTTTCTTAGGTCTATAGAACACACCATCTGCTTTACATTTGGAGAAGAGGAATGAAAGCAATCTACTCTACCTTTTCAAAACACTTAATTTTAAAAGGAAAAATAGTTCTCTCTTTCATTAAGATACTGCTTAGCAAATAGTATTTTATTTACCATCACACTCTGTGCAGTTTTCTACCCAGGTAGTGCATCTACTTTTGCCCTGGCACTTACTGTCCTAACACTTACTTTCTCCTTGTGCTAGCTATTAAAGATGGAGAAGAATCAGAGCTGTGAGTCAAGGCAGGTGATTCCCTGAAGAAATGTGCCTTTCATGATTTCCTTTTTGTTAGTTTTTTTTTATTAGCCTTTCATTTGGCTCTTCATGGAGAGGACGAGGGAAAATGAGCAGTGAATATCTTTGGGATCCCAAGATATGAGAGAAAACCTCCGAAAGCGGGATTTTAAAACAAACAAACAAACAAACAAAATTTAATTTCTTAGACTCAGAATTGGAGCTGGCCTACTAGGACAGGCAGTGTGCTAATGTGGCTTCCCCTCCCACAGGCTAGAGAAGGCCCATGTGGCAGTCATTACTGCCCGTAGCACAGTTACCCAGTGGATTCCTGGAAGGGCTCACTTAAAAGATTCTGCTGGATCATCTCCAGGGGCTTCCAGTTCCCGTCATCCAAGGAATGAAATATGCAGTAGCATCTTTCTGCACCTGAGGCTTCCACGGATGAAATTCTTCCTGCCTCCATTACCAGGGAAGCCAAGGCCAGTGCTACACTGCCTGGGTATGAAATATTTAGTGGTTGCACTTGCCTAAGAAGAGAGGGGAAGCAGAAGCTAGACCCATAGTTAATGTGACTCATGGAGCTGCATTCTTTATCATCTATGTTTATCCATAGGAAGACATACAGACCTGTGTAAATGGGGCTCTACAAGAAGGTCTCAGGCTCAACTGATTTGTGTTGACTTCCTTTTCATGTCTGCTCCTGAATCGATTGCCCTAAAGCAATGTTCAGCCTCTACTCTTTCATCCATTTTCTTTTTAAGAAATATTTACTTTTAGTTATGTGTATGTGTGTGGGTGTGTGCCTTTGAGTACAGGTACCCTCGAAGACCAGAAGAGGGCATTGGATCCCTCTGAAGATGGAGTTACAGGCAGTTGTGAGCTGCTCAGTATGGGTGTTGAGAGCCCAATTCAGGTCCTCTGCAAAAACAGTATGCACTCTTAACCACTGAGCCATCTCTCCATCTCTTACTCATTTTTTTTTTTAAATCTGAACTCTCATCGGCTGTCAGTCTTGAGCCTGAGTCCCAAGTCAGCTACTTTGGTGCAATTATGTTCTGGCACATATTAACTACGTAGTAACAAATTATGAGTAATTGAATGAAAGAGGATATTTAGCTTAGAAGGCTATTCACTTACAACATCATTTCTTCCCAATGCAGGACTTAACATTTCAAATTGCCTATAGAGCACCTTTCCTGAAAGTCTCTGGTAGACCGAATAATAGCTCTCTGCAGTACACCCATGGCTTTATTTCTGGAATCTGTGACTATAACTCTTATATGAAGAAGGACATTGCAGATGTGATTATGTTAACGATCTTGAGGTTGAAACATCTGGAAGTTCCTTTATTTTACAGGACTGTTTTGGCTATTCTTTTTTTTTTTTTTCATATGAAGTTGAGTATTGTCCTTTTGATGTCTGTAAAGAATTGTGTTGGAATTTGATGGGGATTTCATTGAATCTGTAGATTGGTTTTAGTAGGACGGTTATTTTTACTATGTTCATCCTACCTATCCATGAGCATGGATAATCTTTCCATTTTCTTATATCTCCTTCAATTTCTTTCTTTAAAGAATTAAAGTTCTTGTCATATGGGCATTTCACTTGTTTTGTTCGAGTTACCACAAGGTATTTTATATTATTGGTGGGTATTCTAAAGGGTGACGTTTCTGATTTCTTTCTCAGCTGTTTATCATTTGTATATAGGAGGGCTACTGAGTTTTTGAGTTTATCTTGCTTGTACCCTGCCACATTACTGAAGGTGTTTATCAGCTGTAGGAGTTCCCTGGTAGAGTTTTTTGGGGTCACCATATGGAGACAGAGGAGAAGTAGAAGTAAAAAAAATGTTACTTACATAAAATTTAAGGAGGAATCTTGAGGCGTAAAATATGATTCAGGAATATCTGAGTGGGCCTAATATCATCACACATGTCCTTACAAGAAGAATATAAGAGGAACCAGGGATAGAAAGAAACAGAATGGAAAGCTACAGAGGAAGAAAACTCTGTAAGGACTGAAGTGGAGATTGTTGAGATGCAGTCCGAGCCAAGAGACACAGGCACCCCAGAATCTGGAAGATTCAAGAGAAGAATTCTCTCTGAAAAGCCCAGCCCTGCCAACACCTTGACTTTATCCTGTTAAGACAAAGGCTTCTGATATCTGGAACTGAAAGATGCTGGATTTGATTGAGGCTCCTTCTTGTTGTGGTTGGTTATTGCAGCAATCAGAGGTAAATGCATTGCTTTTCACAACAGGAATTTAACATGCCCTCTGAAGAGATCCTCCAGCATCTTTCCCCAGTGGTACTCTGGCTCAGGACCTACTCATCCCTGCAGTTTTCGTTATGTATTAGTGAACTCTGAGACTTCCTTGACCTTTTTTAATGTTGACCCTTGTTGTCAAGACCACCATAGTCTTTAAGTTCTCATACCTACAAGGGTCTCTCAAGCCTCTTGCTTCTATTTGTGCTTGTGGTATTAATTTCGTATTTCTAGAATGCTGCCCAGTGGGTAATAGGCTCTCATTAAATGTGTGTGTTGTTAGTTCTCTTTTTCTACTCCCTTTAAAATGATCTTTCCATTGCATATTGCCCATTGACATCTCAAAGGCTTGGGCAGCATCTTTTGCAAGTACTTCGCATAGGTTTGGAACCTGCAACCACCCCCATATGGGGAACTAACAGATGAACTTACTTCTTATTATCCTTCAGTTATTGTAAACTATTAGCCCTGAAGGTAATCACCAGTTTTAGATTCAGATGGAGTTGGGTTTATCTCTACACTCTATAATTATCTAGTGTGTAATCTTTTTTTTCTGTCAAGACGCTCACTTATCTTTTTTTTTCCATTTTTTATTATTGATTTTATTGAGCTCTACATTTTTCTCTGCTCCTCTCCCTTTCTTTCCCCTCCCCTTCAACCCTCTCCCATGGTCCCCATGCTTGCAATTTAATCAGGAGACCTTGTCCTTTTCTACTTCCCATGTAGATTAGATCTGTACGTCTCTCTTAGGGTAATCACATGTCTTTCTAAGTTGAAAATGTTTTCAGTACTGTGAATCAACTGTACAAAACAGTGATCTTTGCTGTGACATTTTCACACACACGTATGTAGACCTGCAGTTTCCTCACCTGTAAAATGGGAATAATGGTGGCGTGCATTTTGGGTCTGTTCCTGGGTAATGAATAGAGGAATGTGAGTGCCTCTTGCGATTTCTCTGGGAGCAACACATTTAGGCCTCTTCTTAGCCAGTAAGATGCCCCTGGGTTGTGTGTACTGGGGTTGGGGGTATAAAGGCATTATCAGAAAAGAAGGACAAAGAAGGAGGCTGGGGCCAGGCCGAGGCAGACATTTTGCATTCAGTAATGGAGCACAATTTGGAAACCCTCAGCTCGTGCAGCCCTCAGCTGCCTGTGATATTCATCTGAATCTTGTTCCGTTGGCCTATGGGGTATTTTCAAATACAAATTAGGTTGGCCAGAATTCCTTTTCTGCACCAACTCTCCTGGGTGCAACTTAGAGGTTATTAAGATGCCTAATAAAAGGAGAGAGCACATTTAATAACATTACCATCAGCTCCACAGAGCTGAGCTATGCGGGGCCCATGGTGCTCCGGAGCCCGCAGCCTCCCCCTACCAGTGCACTTGCTTAGAAGAGGCCCTGTAATTATCCACATTTAAAAAGCACCATTAAATCCACCGAGGCAGTCGCGTTCTGTTTGCAGGGCCTTGCTGCTCACATTACTCGAGAGACCCAAGACCTTGCTCCTTTTGGTGGGGAAGAGAAGAGATGGAGAGATCCTGGGGCTAATGTGATGGCTATTTGAATACACAAAATGGCAGGTCGAACACCATTGTCATTCCTGCAAGCACTTTACCGCCTTGGTATTTTATGTATTCATGTAACAAACCTCTGGGCACTTGGTGGCTTTTGTACACGTCGTCGGTTTTCCTTAAAATGGCTTAGGCAGCAGGTCAGTGGTTCTTAGCTGGATTCAGAAGCATCTGGAGATGTTTTGAATTGTCACAAATGGTGTCTGGAGGGTTTCCTCACATCTGGTTCATGGAGGCAGGAAGCATCTAAACACACTGTGTTACATAGGCAGGCCGTTCCAAAAGTGAATTGTCTAGCCAGGGTGTCAACTGTCCTGAGGTTAACTGACCTATGGTACATGCCTTTTTCTCACTTATTTAGAAATGGAGAAATGGCTCAGTAGTTAGAAGCCCTTGCTGTCCTTCCAGTGGACCAGGATTAGGTTTTCAAACCTCATTTCACGTGACTCAAACCCCTGGTGTCTCCATTTCGTCAGGCATCTGGTGCTGTCTTCTGCCTTCTGCAGGCACTCCAACCATGTGCCATTCACCTATACCAACACACACACAGACAGATACATATAAGTAAAAATAGTGAAAGTAAGTCTTCAGAAAAAGAAAGAATGAGGGACGAGGACCTCAGAAAGGCTGTGACATTTCTCTGGAATCAGGAATCACAGAACTGGCCAGAGCCTGGTCTCTTACATAGCCGGACTGCCTCCTAGCCTTTCCTTCTGTTCCTTATTTTATATCTGGGCCCCTTCCTACTCCAGGCTAGCTGCTGGTCCTTAGGAGTCAATTGGAGTTAGATTTCCTGAGACCCAGATGATGTTTACTTCAGTGGGATTTATTTCCTATAAAATAACTATGGAAGGATACCCATTGCCCAATGCGCAACTGCGGCACACACTGAATGAATCAGGAAACTGTGCAAGGATGAAGTCTCCCTTCTGCTTTTGGCTACATGAGACATGAACAGAGCACTCTTTCCCAGGAAGCTAGTGTCACATGTGGCTTCAGAGATATTTTACTTTAATAGGGTCTCTGTGGGCTGGGGAGGTGGCTCCTGCACTAGCATGAACACTTGAGTTTAGACCTCCAGAACCCATGTTCTGTTATCACATGCTGGAGAGGCAGAGGCAGGAGAATCCTTGGAGCAGCTTGGTCATCTAGTCGTGCCTGATTGGTGAGCTCCAGATTTGGCAAGGGTCCTGTTTCAAAGCTCAAGGTGGAGAGCAATAGAAGACACCTGATATAAACCTCTGGCCTCCAACAGACATGGACACATGTGAAGGCATCTGCTCAGAAATACATGCACATGCATGCACACACATGTCTCAGGTAGTTTTAGAAGCAGTGGGGTAGGACAGGAGAGCCCGAAAGTTGCAGACAGAGGCGGTGTGGTGCATTGAGAATGACAGGGATCCTTCTGGACTCACGTGCCCTGCCCTGTTTAGCCTCAGGACCCTGCTCAGCTGCTCTCTCAGGAAAATTGTTCCTTCTTCTCTGCTTGCTCAGTCAGCCACAGCCTCCTTTGCAAAGAATCTACTTCTTTTTGTCTGTCTTTTAGGTTAGTCATATCTTGAAGGAACATGATAAGCTGTGTATGTAATTAATTTTTTTTATAGCTGAATTATAGGAAGTTAAAGAAGAGACGGGCAAAATTCATTTGAATCATCTATTTTATCAAACTTAATATATCCAATAGTAGTATGTCTCAATATGTAATTGTAAAACTGATGTGAGTAAAATAAAAGAGTTGAACAACTATTTGGAGGAAAGGCTTTGAAATCTTGGGCATGTTTGACAAGCACAACACATTTCAGTTTTGGTGCTAAATTTTTGTTATAGTGAAAGAGCGTCACAGGCCAGCAAATCTCTACTGAATAGAAATATATTTTGATTTAAAAATTTAACTTTAAATGAATTTAAATTAAGTTCAGAAGTTCAGCTCCCTGGCTTCAGAAGCTCCATTTTAAATGCCCGGCAACAGCATGATCTAAATTGTTTAAGATTTATATTAATGTTTAATCTAGATATTAATGTTTAATCTAGATCAGTTCAGATTTATATTAAGCTGAAATCACTTGTTAGTTTGTCTTATATTCCCTGCTGGATCAGAACCATACTGAAGTCAGGGATGATGATGTCTTTGATTGTCTTTGCTGTTGTCCTCTGCAGATTTTGGCATGCAAGGGGCATGCGATCATCTGTTCATTGGACACCATGTCAAATTCTGACTCACTCTGTAACCCTGATTATTTAGGTTCTTCTCTAATAGAAGAAGTTTGGACCTTTAGAAAGCTTGCTCTGTTGGAGAATAAGAAGAGTTATATGATCTAAGGGGCACATGGCCACACACATGTAAGGAAGGAACGTCACCTCCATGGTGGGTGTCTTTACAGAGAGCTCCGGAGAGTCTGAAGGCTTTGGTGTGTTGTGACTTCCCAGGAGAACCCAAGGCATCTTATCCTCTCTGAGGGAATGAACTTGCAGTTTTCTCAATACTTGAGAAGGAATGGCTGGGGTGGCCCTAGGTCCCTCTACCTGGGACATAGTTCTGAATTTACCTAGTTTAGGGAGATTCTCTCAAGAGCTTGAGGTAGGGCATTTGAGTTTCCCTTTTCTTTCTGTCAGCTCTGTCCCTGACCCAGAAGTGGGCTCAGGAACAGCATGCTCTCTCCTCAGAGGTGCTTTAGTTTCTTCAAATCGGTTGTTTTGTCTATTGGAAAGGAGTGTCTCTACCAGTACTGGGTCCTTTGCCGAGGGTTATGGAGCACTAGATGCAGTGACAGGGGCTGGAGAGATGTATCAGCGGTTAAGAATCCTTCTTGTTCTTGCAGAAGACCTCCAAGACTCTATTCTGAGCACCCACATGGTAGCTCACAACCATCTGTAACTCCTGTTCTCGGAGGTACAATGTCCTCTTTGGACCTCTGCAGGCTCCAGGCATGCACATGGTACACACTCATAAATGTAGGCAAAACAGTCACAAAATAAATCTAAAATGTATTATAGGAAAGGATGCTGGGTCACTGTGTGATGCTCTCTTCTCTGAATGGCCAAATAATGTTCAACAGGAGACTAATACCCCACGTGCATTATGGATGGGTTACTAAACTGTATAAGTTGGCTAATATTTAACCATTTTAATATAAATATGACACTTTCATGTTGCCCATCTACTATTTATAAAGAATCGCCCTCTTCTCATAACCAATGAGTAGAAATCTTAAAGCAGATTTGAAAGCATACAGCAAAACCTGAAATTTACATATCTTGGACCCTACAACTTCCTAATCATAAATTTATCCTAGAATCTTAAAGGATAAATTCAGAGAGAGAGAGAGAGAGAGAGAGAGAGAGAGAGAGAGAGAGATGGTATTGGCTATTGCAATGATGGTAACAGTAAAAATTAGAGGCTATCCAAGCTTCCAGTTAACTATCTTTATATTAGAATATTACCAAGGGATTAAAACAATGTCACACATTTGTGTTTATTGGTATATGATGGTATTTAAGGTTTATTTTTAAAGGAAGAAGAGATTTCAGTTTTAGAATGTGTAATATTGAAATCTTAGAGAAAAATGTAATTCTGTGTGTTTTGAGTACATAATAATGAGTTTCATTATGACAAATAACAAATTTTTATATGTGACTATATCTGTATAAAATATATTAGTATAGTCTACATAACTACAACAGTGAAAATTTCATCTGGATATAGGAAGGTTGGTTTACATGGGGAATTGTGCTTAAATTGTCCTTCAAATGTGATGTTCTGGTATATAATAGGGATTTCCTCTTGTTCATAATTTCCAGGCCAGAACATTCGGGGCGATCGGAAATGGAAACATGTTTGTTTATTTGTCTTAATTCTGGGCTAATGATTCTGCAAATTTAACATGGAAGAAATTTCCAGGTTGACTTTGTAACCTTGGATGGAATTTTATGTTGTTTTGATTGCTAACATACACGTGAACACCACACCTGCCTTTCTGCTAAGCTCTCAGCATCCCTCCACACGTGTCCCACCTCTTCCATTACTGAGTCTCGGCTAAGTGGCTGCAGCCATGGCTCTATGTGCTCACTAGACTCCTCATGATGATGGCATCTTCCTTTGTGATGATGAGAAGACCGAGCCTCCCAGAGGACAAGCAGCAACCAGGTCCTATTGGTAGTGAACACAAACTTAAACCGACATGATTTTTCTGGAACCAGGGATCTTCTTTGCATCGCAATATCCTTCCTTTTGGATTCCCCCATTTCCGATCCCCCCATTCGATCCCCTTCCAAATGCCAGCCAGATGCAAAGACATATACAGTAGTGTTGCCTTTAAAAACAGGCTTGGGAGAGGGTTGAAGGGGAGAGGAGAGGCAGGGAGGGGAGCAGAGAAAAATGTAGAGCTCAAGAAAAATCAATAAAAAAATGGTTCAATACTAAATAAATAAATAAAAAATAAATAAATAAAAGCAGGCTATGGTATCAAAGCTCCGTCTGCAGATGGCTTAGATCCATCACATATTCACTCTGCCATTAGGGAAAGCCACCTGTCTCTTCCATGCCTCAGTTTTGCCATCTGTAAAATGAGGAAAGCGATAATCAGACAGCCCTGCCCCATGGACTTGGATGAGGACTCAATGAGACAGTTCTGATGAGGTTGCTGTGTCTGGCTCACTGAGAGATGGATAAGGTGAACCACCGTTGACTTCCTCACTGTCATGATCCACACAGGTGAGGACAAAGAAATTAGGTTCGCGTAGATGATAAAAGATAGAGCTGCTGTGTTTAACCCTCTCATTCAGCAGAGGACATATCGGAGTGAGGAACAGTGAGCAGGATAGTACCATGCTCGCCCTAGTAGTGAAAGGGATGAAACTGCCCCTAATCCAACCCAGTCCCAACCCACAAATGTCAACAGGTATTTAATAGCAGGAAAGGTGCCGATGAACATGTCACACGCTCCTTTGAAAATAAATGAAGCCACATAGGGACTCTAAAGTGAAAAATAGGACCTGGGCTGTTTATGGATCTCCTCTGGCTCCAGTTTATGGTGTTAAAAAGTGCTGCAACAGGAAGAGGCATGGTGGGAGGAGCCTCGGGAAGGGTGTGAGAGGTCATCTAACAGCACCTAGTGAGGCAAGCCCCAGCCGCCGCCCCTGCCCCAGCCCCAGCTGCTAGTTATTATAAGCAGGGCTAATAAAAAGTTGTGGTTTTATTATTTTTGAAAGTTGCAGCTCAGAGGTATGTATCAAGGCTACTTCGTTTCCTTGCTTCTCCGTAGGACAGAGAAGGGGCTCTGATTTTCCCGGTTTGGCTTCTACTTGTCAGCTTCTCAGATGGGATGAAGGCAGTGGTCAGATCCCCCAGAGGGTTCAATGCTTGTTTCTCGGAAGCCATGTGAGAGGTGCCTCAGGGAAGGAGAGCACTGTGCCTACCTGTAGAGTATGTAGTGATTCTAGGGGACTGATTTTATTTACTGTTTCTCCTCTCTCCTAGGAGAACTCATTTTGCAGGGAGAATTTATTGTAGACCTTAATACATAAAATATTCTTTAAAAAAAAAGCCATGAGTTGAAGCGAGAGTGCCACCTGCTTCAATTGTTCCTTCTCCCAGCGGTTGTTCTCATGTTCTCATGATCCTTTACAGAACTAAGTGCCCTGTAGTATATCACTTGAAAATGTGTTGTTCTTTTGGTTCACTTCATTTTCATGAGTCTGTGTAGGGATGGGTGGGTGCTTAAGTATGTGCACATGTAAGCACATGCTTGTGGAGGCCCAAGGTTATGTCAGGAATCACCCTCGATAGCTCTTCCACCTTATTCAATGAGGCAGGGTCTCTCCACGAAACCTAGAGCTTTCAGATATGGCTAGTCTTGCTCTCCACCTTGCTCTGGGTGAACCCCTGCCCTAGCCTTCTGACACTGGAATTACAGGCTGGCCCTCCAGTCCACTCGGCATTTGCATAGATTCTGGGGAGCCAATCTCAAGACTTCGTGCTTGCAAGAAAAGTGCTTTGTTCACTGAACCATCTACCCAGCCCCAAAATATATTATTATGTCATCTACCTTGAGAATTAATGCCTTGACATTCTAGGTCAGTCTGCCATACTCTTAAATCTGAGAGTCAGTGCCATCCCTCAGAGCTTTCATTTTATACACAAACCCAATACTATCCATGAGAAGTCAGTTGCCAGAGCCGTAAGAGAGGGTATCTGTCTCTGGTCACATAGCTAGTTAGTGATGGGGCCAAGGCCAGTATTTCTGGCCCCTGTCTTTCACCATATTTCTCAGACAGGCTCCAGAGTTGTCAATATCTGTATGGCAGGCTAATTTCAGTAGAAGGATGAGTGAGAAATGAGAAGGCTCCTTCATAGTTCAGAATACAGAAGAGAAAGCACAAGGAATGAGACTCAGGTCTGCATCATTGGACCAGAAGGTAGGAACTAGCCATTTTATTCAGGGTACCATCCCCAGATATGGATTAACTTTCACCATTTTTAGCTTGTGTGTTCCGTCAATGGAAACTTCCAAGAGAGTGTCTGCTTGGATTAGCCTAGACAAGGAGCCCTCCTCGGCCAGGGACCACAGGGAACCTTGAATCAACAGTCCCATAAGAACTCATGCGATGAGTATGGGATATCGGAGGTGATGCTATTCACATCAAATGGTATACGGCTGCACGCTGTAGCCTTTCCACCATTCCTGCAGCTTTTCTGTTAGGGTCAATGCTTCACTGAAACTAATTCAATTGAAATGAAGGGGTTAAGGTAAATTCTGTGGCTTAACTATCAGCCAAATGACATTTTAACAGCCTTTTTAGCATAGCCTGGCTGGGCTGAGACCTTCCTTGCGAAATGCCTTAATCCTTGGCCTCTAAATAGAGAGTTATTTTCAATTTCTTCAGTTCCTAATGTTTTAAATGGAACTACTGTTCCCCTCAGAGCATCCAGTGGCTGGCTGGCGATCTTTATTGATATATATATAAATTACCCCAATCCTCTCTGCTGCCTACAGATCCAATCATATTGAACTAATGTGCATATAAATAAAAACCTGGAAGTGTGGTTTATGGCAATAAGTAGTGGAGTCGAAGTTTATACCATTCTTCAAAGACACCTTGATACATTGCTGATAATTTTCATAATGTGTTTAAAGAAGCAGTGTGTCAACTTGGGGCCAAGCAATCTGGATACTGAATGGGCAGTCTGATTCGTAAGATTCTGGTTGACCAAGAATCTGTCCTACCAGAAGGATGCCCATCCCAGGGTATACAGCGCTAACTGGGTAAGCATCTTTTCCCAAAGATACCACGCTGTAAAGAGAGGGGCTAAAAATGTTCAGGAGCTAGGCTAGAAGTTCCATGTTCTCTTTCTGTGATTCGTGTCCTGTGGTCAGTGCTGATGGCAGCCTGCCTCCAAGGGAGTCATAGGAGGTTTGAAACAGGCTAGTTATGCTCGCTTTTCATTCTTGGTTAAAATAAGTCTTTTGCCATGCAATAATGGTTTGGATAGAGAGTGGCCCCCAGAAGGCTTGGTTCCCAGGTGGTTTATTTAATCATTGAGAGGCAATTGGATCTTGAGCTCCAGACCCAATCAACGGATTAATCCATTGATGGACTCATTACTGGAAGATGGGACTTGGTCAGAGGAAGTAGGTCACTGGGGGCATGCCTCTGTGGGATATATCTTGTCCCCAGCCATTTGTGTCTCATTGTGCTTCCTGTCACCATGAGGTGAGGAGCTCTGTTCTCACAAGTCCCTTATCACCACAACATTCTGATTTACCATAGTCCTGTAGCAAAGGAGTAAGCCCACCATTTCGGAAACTTCTGAAATGACGAGCCCTGATTGATCATGGGCTTATTGATTTTCTCATGTATTTGTCACCGTGAAAGAAAGATGCATATCTGCAAGGTATCTCACCCTGGATTGCCGCAGCTCTTCCGAGAAATAATTGTCCATTTGAACTGCCCACATCTGCCTATCTCCAACCTACCCTGTGCACTGCAGTTAGATTCCTCCTTTCTCTGAGGATGAGGCTGTTTTGTGTGATCTTCCTTTAAATGACAACTCAACCAGCAAGTCTTGTAAGCCATGCTCATTGCCTTAGTCTCATTAAATTGAGCCTGTTCATATTGCATATTCTCACCATGCAGACCTTTAACATTTTAAAATTGCATGTATTTATTTGTGTGCATGCCTGTGTGAATGTGTGCATGCATGCACACCAAGGTGTGCATACCACAGTATACATGGAAGTCAGAGGATAACCCACAGGGCGAGTGTTTACTTCTTATTCCACGTGAGTCCTGGGGATCAAGCCCAGGTTATCAGGCTTGGTGACAAATGCTTTTATACACTGAGCCATGTGAATAATTTTCTGTTCTTTCATTTTTCTTATGAATATTGCTTTCTGTGCCTGGTAGACAATTTGTGTAACATAACATTAACTCTCTAATTGTTATTATCTTTAAAATATTTTTATTTCTATGTGTGTGTATGTGTACCTATGGAGTGCACACTGTGTATGTGTGTGTGCATGCACACACGTATGGACATCTACCTACCTATGTAGGCCAGAAAAAAGTGTTGGGTCATCTGGAACTGGGGTTACTAGTGATTATGGGTTGCTGAGTATGGGTTCTGGGAACTGAATCTGGGGCCCATGGAAGAGTAGCAAGCTCTCTTAAGCACTCTCATAGCCCCATAGATTATTATCTTTCCTGTGTTCTTTATCCTAGCTACAAAATTGCCCAGTACATTTGCCCTTGTTCCCAGCTTTCCCTGATTCCAAAATGAAATACCTGTCATTTCTGAGTCCTGGCCAGGTCCGAGCTGAAGTTGAGCCTCTTTGGTTATACTCATTCACCTTCTGATTGGAAACTATCTCCCGCCACTTCCTTACTGAATCTATCATATTTACCTAGTGGCATATTGAGTCATTTAATTCTCCTCTTCCCAGATGAAAGGTGCCTTGAGCAATTTCTTCTTCGGCTTCTGCAAACTCCCGCTTTGCATGCTTATAATAGGTACTCCAAGTTCATCTGTTGCATGTATGAACGAGTGTATAACACATGACCACAGTAGGGGTTGCTTGCTGTGCTCAGGATCCAGAGATAGACTTCAGACTGTAGATACTGGAAAGCCTAGGAGTACAGGCATGCTTGAGGACTTGGCAGAAGGGCATGGATCTCAGAGGTAGGGGATGGTGTGAAGCCATGTAGGGGTTGGTGGGCATTCTTTTTGTTCTTATAAATTTGCCCAGGGAAATTTCTGGAGATGTTCTCAGAGAAGGAGCAGAATAATAATGGTCAAAACTCCCTCTATATCTTATTTTTTGAGACAAGGTCTCTCACTGGGACCTGAGTGAGTTCCAGGGTCATCCCTTCTCCATCCCCCAGTGCTGAAGCAACTGTTGCATACCACCTGGCTTTTGATGTGGATCTTGGAGATTGAACTTAGTAAGGTGGTCCCTCACTCAATGAGCCATTTACCCAGAAGTCAATCCCCTTCCCTGTGTGTAAATTAATGGGGCATGTAGTCAAAGTTTTCCAACTATTGCTTTGGTGATTTAAACTTTGTTGTGGAGTCAAAGGCTGTTATCAGTTTCTTCTGTTGTTTAGTAACATAAGATCTACAGAAGACCATTATTGTTTGTCATCTTAGGATCCTAACTGAAATTTAGTGTATCATGGCAGCGTTCACAGGCATGCAGGAATGGCAGTTGGCTTGTGATCACCATCCTTCCACCATAGCAGACATTGCTAATGGATCACAGGTCTTTGTTCCTTCTCGACCTAGACTAGCTCGCAGAATTAGGTCAAGTACAATTTTTTCCTGAGGAAAGTTGTGATCCATGAAAAAGCATTCTTTGCAAGGCTGCTAATGTACAGAAGTGATGCCTTGGACTTCCCCAGCAGCAGGAGAGAGCCAGATGAGACTTGAAGAGCTTCTCCCACTTAGGATCCCAGTGGGATATTATCAAGGAGGCCCTTGCAAAGTTTCCTCCTGGGAGTTTGGGGGCTATGGCAACAACAGCGAGGATAATGCATCACATTCTGAGCAGTGCTTTTCACTTGGCAAAGCACTTTCATGCTCATGTTCCAACTTCATCTTCATAGCAGCCCTGCCTGGCAAAGCAGAGCAGGCATTAGAATCAGAAAAATAGCAATTTATTTTGGAAAATGATAAGAACCCTAGAGACTCTGTCCAACCTCCTCATTTTATACACAAAGGAGCTGGAAGCCTGTGAGGGGAACTTGTTCCAGGTAGGATACTCGAAGCTCAGGAAGTCATATACAATTCTCTGGTATCATTCAATGTGCCTAGTACATGCTTGATAAAGACTAGGTGCAAAAGGAGTTGAATGCATGAATGCATGCATGCATGCATAAATGTAATCTCCTATCAGCCAAACCAGGACAATCAGAAGGTTTCTTTTTGTGAGGGGTACAAAACATTCCTGTATAAGCTTCTTGTAGCTCTTTGGTAGATATTATTAATACTTATATTTATTCTTTGAAAATTTTGTACATATATTCAATATATCTTGTTCATATTAATCCTAACTTTTTCCTGCCATATTTTTAAAGAACCCATTGAATTCAGTTATTGCTATCCAAATGCTCATGGATGAGGGAAGCTTCTCTGCGAGGGTCTTCTTCTCATTCTCAGAACTGGAGCCCTAGTGATTAAGCATTTCCTAATGGCTGTCTCTCATAATACTGTCACGTTAGCTCTTTAGTTTCTATCCAGACTCTGACGGGAATATATTCAACCCACAGTATTGTGGGCACAGTCTTGCCAGAGCCAGCTGGTTGGAGGCCAGAGGTTAAATCTGGGAATACCAACACAGAGATAGCAAAATTGGTGAGTGGATTAAGGCCTGACTATAGATAGCTTTGTACTGGGTTTAGGGTGACTCCACAGTTTCTTTTCATATTCCTTCCGTGAAGAGGTGGAGCTTAGGGACTGGAGATGTAGTCTAGATGGGGGAGTACTTGCTTAGCATGCATGAGGCCCTGTGTTTGATTCCTAGAACATTCTTATACAAATCATGTGTGGTTACACATGCTTATATTCTCAGTATTCAGGAGGTAGAGGCAGGAGGATCAGAAGTTCAAGATTACCCTTGGCTAGGTAGCTAGTTGGAGGCTGGCCTGGGATCCATGAGAACTCACCTTAAAAATAAAGAGGTAAAGCTTGTATTCCTTCTTTTGATACCTAATAATTGACTTCTGATTGAATATAACACAATGATACCCATGACTTTCAAAATGAGGAAATGCTCTTGTCTAAAGCATTGGGGCTCCTCTCCCATCTTCATTCTCTTTATCCCTTTCTTTCCTTCCCTGTCCTGAGAAACCTAAAGCCCTTCAGAGAGACCAACATGGTGAGAACCTAGCAGCTGAGTGGGAAAGTCACTTTGGGAATAGAAGCTCCAGCCTCAGTCAAGACTTCAGATGACAGACTTAGCCCACCCAGGCTAGTCAATACTCTGTCTCTGCCTTGCTTTATGCTTTTCACGACTTCCTGGCTACTCACTGAGGAGTATTAATGGGGAGCACTAGCACCGTGCCTAATGTAGAGTACTAGACTGATAGATGTGTCCTACATTGAACTGTAGTATTAGTTGCTCCTGAAGGGTTTGAGCCGGTGAAGAGTTAGCACTATTTTAGGGAGATAATGTATCTGCTGAGTAAGATAAATGTGGGTTGTGGTTTCATGGTTGCGGAAGGGGGAGGTGTCATATAATGTTTCCAGCATATAATGGTTTGGTTGGGATAAAGAATAGAGCAAACGTGAGGACCATGAGAGCAGGGATTTTGCTTGTCTTTCTTTACCACTAACACCTTGGAGACTTCCATGGTGCCTGGCCTACAGCAGGTGGTTAATGACATTAATCGTATGAATGGCAATACAAAGATAGACATGTGGCACCCCAGAAAACTTCTGTTTCTACTTTTGTTAAGGAAAGAAACCCTTTTAGAGATGGTGCTCATCATGATTTCAGTTACCCTAAAAATCTATTTTCCGTTTCTGTGATATTGATGGGGACCAGCCTGTTTTCAAAGCCTCGCCTCGCTCAAAAGCAGACTTTAAAATTCCTTTTCTTTTTCAGATCATTCATGTCACAAGTATTTATTGAGCATCTATAATATACTCAGCATCATGACGGGCCCTGGGGGGAAGAAGACGAGAGAGGGGAAGAGCCCTGTGGTGCCCCGCTTGCACTTGCTCGGTACCTCTTCCTCTGCTTTCATCTCTGAGTATCTCACAAGTTTACTTTTGAAATAAAGATTCATTTTCATAGTGGAATTCTTAAGTGGGGAGCGAGGAGATGAATCCCGGCTTTTAGGAGCTGATTTTAGAACTTGTGGAAGACTTCGATGTTCCTGCTCACTCTTGCTGATAGGCCCCATTAATATTCAAAAGCTGTCACTCGGGTTTTTGTCTTTGTTCTTTCAGAGACTAGACTGCTGGCTGAGGGAACCTGGTTCGTCTGGGTTAGTCTCCTCACACTGCGTGTGTGGGGGGTGGGGAGGACAAAAGGAGCTGTGGCTCAAGGTTGCTAGGATTCTTTTCCTCTTAATGTTGGGAATTTGGGCGTATTTTTCTTTGTATCACGCTTTAACCTTTGTCTTTGTTGTGGTAAATCAACTTTGTTGTGGATAGGAGAAATCTCAGATCTGGGCAAGGCCTGTCATTAGTGGACAGTTTCGGAGGACACTGTGTGGGGTTCTGGAAGGCTAAAGAAAAGCTTGAACATTGGCAGTTGTTTAATGAAGATCAAGTCCTAGTAAATTGACAGGCCTGTTGTCTTAGAATAACGGGTATGCACTCAGGCTGTTCCATTACTGATGAGTGTTCATGAGGCAGGGTCTGGGGACACATACTATGACACGGTGCATACTGCAGTCACTGTGGAAAGGTTGGGCCTCAGCTTAGGCATTCTGGGTAGGGAGCTAAATACAGGCCAGCTAATGTTGGTTCTCTCGATCTTGCTTTCTTCCCTCCTTCAATGCTTTCTTCTCAAGTGTCTCTGTTTCTCTTTCACTTCTCCCTCCTCCTTCCATCTCTTTCCTGATGGGAAGGGTACCCCACCCTATGCCTACCAAAGCAGCTGCCATTCTTCTCTACTAGTCTTGTGCTGCTCAAGGCTGTCTCATGGTGGATGGCAACGAGTGGCTTTATAGCCTTCCTGGTTCCATTTTTGCCTCTGATTCCTCTGGCTGTCTTGGCCTGATGGAAGAGGCACTAAAGAGGTCATAAGGCCACAATCAAATACACGTGGATCAGAGGACTCCAGACAAGGAGGATGTACAAACATGTGACCCTCCATGCATGACTCCCCAACTCCCCAGAGTGTGCCCTTTGGTTCTTGTCATCAGAGTCAGAATAACTAAAAAACTTAAAAGAAAGAAAAACAATCCAGAAATATTCACACAGTGAACTCTAAAGGTTGAGACATCCTTCATGTGAATTTGTCTTCCATGTAAACCAAGGAGACACATGCAAACTGCTTGCTCTGGGAGAGACAGACATAACCCATTATCATAACACCAACTCATTTTATCCCCCGCCCCCAATAACCACATTTCACTCTTAAATATTTAGTTTTCTTTTATTTCACCTCTTAAGTTACTGTCTTGGTTTTGGGTAGAAAGTGAGACATTCTTTTCTCTATTCCTGATGGTATTCATCTGTCTGCCTGAAGTGATTTTTTCCTTCTCTTTTCTTTTCTTTTCCTTTTTTTTTTTTGTAATTTGCCACCATTTGGGCTGGTGGGTGTAGGGTGTGCTTGTGAGTGTGTGTGTGTGTGTGTGTGCGCGCACGCACGTTCATGTGCATGCTTGTTCTAACCTCGAAGCACACTGAATGTCTCAGCTTGTGCGTTAGACAGGAGACTGATAGGATAATGATGATGGAATGTTAAATGCTATCTATGTAAATCAGTTCCATCAATGGGTACAAGATTCAGCTACTTTAGGTCTATTTTTTTTTTTTGACATACGTTTTCATTTTTTTAAGGGGAATGATCTTGGATTGTTACTAACGTACTTGAGGAGAATCTGCATTAGCAGACGCATTACTATTTTGCATAAAGTCATATTAAATTTTGGTATGATGTACAACATCATTTTCTTCCCGAATGCTGCTTTTAAGCCCCACACAAGCTCTTTTGTGTCTTTCTTTTGTTAGGGACCAGATTTTGATGGGAAGGAATGAAGATGTTTCCAGTGACCTCATTTGACAGGGGAAGGGACATTTTCACTGCTGATTTGAGCTCTGGTGTCATGTGGGTAGAGCCTAAGAATACAAATGTTTTCGGTCATCGTCTGATGAGAGTCGCACTTGTAATAGGATGGTATTTCTTCAAGGATGGGTCTGTTCACAAGGGTCAAGAGATGGTAAGGTTATGGAAGAGAGGGATAGAGATAAGACAGAGGGGAGAATGAACTTGAAAAGACCATGGCAGAAACTAGAAGAAATGTTCTAGAGAAAGGGCGAGAGAGGGAGAAAGGAATCCAGGTTTGACTGATAATCCCTGCACTATGGTTGTAAGTGCAAGGAACTAACTGGCCTCTGGCTTTCAGCTAGAATACACAGAACAGAGGAGGACTGGAGACTGGCCATGATTCTTGACTTTAATGGACAACAACTTCTGTCGTCTCCCCTCATTTTCCCATATCACCCTTACTCTGCTCTTCCTTTGTATCTTTTTGTATTTCTCCCCCTTTTCTTTTTTACCCTCCCATCCCTTTAACCTCCTCTACCTTTCTTTCTCCCCATACCTTCTCCTTTTATGTATCTCCCCCAGTTTTCCTTCTTCCTGCCTCACTCCTGTACCGTGTACTGCAAACACTCTGTCCATCTTCCCTCCTTCCCTTCTGTTTCACTGATTCTCCTCTGTCTGCTTTCTTCTCCCTTGTGCTTCCCCTTTCTTCATGACCCCTCTCCTAATTTCTTTCTGGACCTCTTCTCCAACTCTTCTTCCCTCTGCTCCATCTCTCCATCTCTATCTCTTTCCTCTCTTTTTTTGGGGGGGGGGGTTTCGAGATAGGGTTTCTCTGTAGCTTTGGAGCCTGTCCTAGAACTAGCTCTTGTAGATCAGGCTGGCCTCAAACCCACAAAGGTCCTCCTGCCTCTGCCTCCTGAGTGCTGGAATTAAAGACATGCACCACCACCACCCGTACGTATCTTTTTAAACCATCCTTTAACTCTTAAACACATATCTGTGTTACAGCTTCCTCTAGCTAGTGCAAGACATGACACGGGCAATTCCAGGATTACAAGTCCTTTTACTGGTGACTCCAGAGGAAAGACAATACTTTATCTGGTGGCTTCTGGTTCAGTCTGCATTTTAGAGAAGAGTGTTCCCTAACCTACTTGAGCTACATATTCATTCATTCATTGCATTTGACTGACTATGCCACTGAAAACAGAGATTGTCTCCAACACTTGGATCCAGTATATGTGCTCATTACTATTACCCAGTGGTAACGGGGGTCAGGACAAAGTGTTGTGGTAAGCAGTCAGCCTCACCAAAGCAATCGAGGAAAGGAGAGGTTTTGTTGGGTGTTTTCAACAGAAGCAGCAGCATCAGGAAATAGTTTCTGGGGAGGCAGAAGCAGCAGGTGTCTAGTACAGTCCCCAAGACCGGAGGATAAGAACTTTTTTCCATGTCACTACCTTGCTCTGGCCATGTGATATATATTGTCACGGCATGTGAAAGACCCATGTCTTGCTGCCAAATGTAGCTGGCTCAGCCCTTCTGGTCTTGGAGTTCCTTCTAGCTGGTTGGAAAAGACCCATTGAGCATATTCTTTCTCCCCTATCCTTTCCCAGCCCTTCCCACACAACTTCATCTTCTTTCCCCTCTCTTCTTAAAAAGAGAAAAAAAACATAAAAAATAAAACTAATGAAAATCAAATCAAATGAAAACAACTCAAACAATAAAATACCCAAACAAAAAGTACAGAGTGTGTTAGCCAGCTACTCCTGGGGCTGAGGCCTGCCCTGGGTGGCTGGTACACCAATCATCACTCTGTTATAGAAAACTGATTTTTCCCCCCTTTCTCAACAGGTATCAGTTGAAAATAGATATTTGGTCAGGGGTGGGACTTTGTGTCCACGTCCCCTCTCAGTGCTAGGATTTTGGGAAAAGATCACTTTTTAATGATTGACCATCCTTTCTGGTCACTTCTGTCTTCACCGTGTTATGACGTTCATGTACACAGTGAGCGCACACATCGCACAGGCAGCCGTGCCTCCGCAGAGCTCAGTCCCCCGCTGTAGTCACCTTCTCCTTCTAGTTGCGCCATCTCCAGCCTGCTGTCCAGGATGCTTGGTTCTACAGACGCTGTCAGCCAAATCCCATTTCTCCATTGTTCAACATAACATGGATAGACTCATTTCAAAAAGAAGAAGAAGAAGAAGAAAGAAGAAGAAGAAGAAGAAGAAGAAGAAGAAGAAGAAAATAAATAAATGATAATTGATCACAAGAAGAGGGAGAGCGGCTGAGGAATGTAGCTCAGTTGGTAGGGTGACTGCCTAGAGTGTAAAAATATCCTGGAGTTCCATCCCCAGTATCTCATAAACCACCACCTATGGTTGATTTCCTAGGACCTGGGAAAGAGACAAGATGATTGGAAGTTGAGGTTTATTCTAGCTACATGATGAGTTGTAGAACAGACTGGACTACAGAATGTCATTCTGTTTAGAAAGAGGAGGAGGGGAGGGAGGGGAGAGAGAGAGTAGAGAGGGAGTTAGGGACACAGTGCTGTAATGGACAGCTTAGGGAACTGGTCATAGGGACACTTCTCTTCACAGTGCATGGGTAATTTGGGGTGATCAACAGATTAGAAATGTCTCTTCTCTAAGGTGGAAAAGAACAGAACTGTGGAGCCAATACAGTGGAATGCAGCAATTTGTCTTCTTTACACTAGCTTGGAGATGATTGTCCCTTGCTCTTTTTTAGCTCGCCAGGGTCTGAGAGCACATGTGGGGATTTGCTGGATTGGGGATAGTTTAACTTAAGAGAGCCATCTTTAAAGGAGAGGTGAGGCTTGGTAAGTTTCCCCTTGCCCAACAGTGCCAGGGCTGTGGATGCCATGCACTTGTGGAGAGACAGGCAAAGGTTTCTTCTGGGCAGCTTGTGGAGGATGGCACGGGGCTAGAGGGGAAACAGGGCCCGCAGGTGCTGCAGAGAACTCTGTCTCCTCCACCAGGCTGTTACAGCGAGCTTTGGCTGAGCCTGTGACTCGAGCTGCCCATTTTGGATTTGGCTGGTGACTCCTCTGGGCAGGCATTGTGCCTCTGCCTGTTTGTGTTAGAATGAAGCACAAGGTCTCAGCAGTCAGCCAGGTGCCAACCATGTAATCCGACGCCATATGTTCCCAAGTCAGGAGAGAAGAGAGCAGTTTTTTTTTTTTTTAAATGTGTGTGTGACTTTGGAAGTAGGTCAATTACATTCGTCTACATTTTTCTATCCTAGCGGGTCACAGGTGCAAAATGGTTCCTGACCTATTTAGAGGGTCACTTATAGCCAAAATGACTAAGTATGAATTTCCCATCATGTGATGCAGCACAGAACATATTCCTAGAATACTTTTTACCTACAACTCAAAAAAGATCTTCCGGAGACTGGTCCTCACTGGCAAAATGAATTTAAAGTGTTTTTCTGAGGGGAAATTGGTGCTGCTCATTTTGTCAGTGTCTTCCTCTGCCCAGATGTTGGTTTGTCGGTGCTCCATCCATAGTGATGGATTGAGCCAGCTGTACCATTTCACGGCTGCATTTTGTTCTTCTAGTTCAGAAAGGAAATGCAAACCGTTGCCTAAAAAAGCAGGATCTATCGGACTTGAGGCATTTAGGCAATGCGAGCAGATGGCAGTCTTTCAGATGATTGACAGGACCTGAGAGTTTGCTCAGAACCAAGATAGTCTGAGATACCTCCAAGCTATATTGTAATCTCTGAGCAGCTCCGTCTATTTAAACTCTTACTCTCTGTCACACAATTAGGCGGTCAGATGAGCTCACTCTCTTGTTGTCGCCTCTGGAAGCTGACCAGCACGGGTTACAGCCCCACCCCACACACCCCTATCCCACCCTGGTATTCTCTTGAGTTTGGTTAGTAAGGAGATTGGCAGGGGGCGGGGGGATAATAAAAAGGAGATGAACTTGAACTAGATTAAGCCGTTTGGTATATAAATCCATTCCATGTGGTCAACAGCTATGCTCTTTGAGAAAGCTGCTAAGCAGCCCTGATTCTCAAAACCTTATGGACACAATCTACAAAGGGTCTGTCTGCTTCTTGGGTAAATAGTGAGGAAAATGAAATTAAATAATGCATACAAAAACACTTATCAGAATTATGCATTGTAGAATTATAACTTTTCTTTGTCCTCCGTGTCTTGTCTGTACTCTGTTATGGGGGGGGGGGTGGAGGTGGGTGGATAGTTTGTAATCTATTCCCTGGTGCAGTAGGGATCTACACACCACTGTCACCTTAGTTTACCTGGGAGGTCACCTGAATGTTGCAGGTTCCTTACCATAGCTACTGTTGTCTTTTTATTTGGAAGAGTATGCTTTTTTTTCCTCGGGAAGAACAGGACAAGAACATCCTGATTGCCATTGATTTCTCTAATTAAAAAAACAAATTACTTCAGTTCTCATGAAAATTTGAATTTTGTCAAGTGCCTTCTTAGTATACATCGCTCATATGATTTCATTCTTTGGTTTATTGGGGTGGGAAATTGCATGCATGGATTTCCTGGTGTTGAATTGGTCTTGCGGGTATGGAGTGTTATTTTCATTAGCCGTTTGGTTTTCTTTGTGGATGTTCAATGCTGCATCTGTGTTTACAGATGAGATTGATGTGTAGCTTGTGACGTAATCTTTACCAGACACAGACCCTTATCTGTGGGCTTGTGAAAAGGGAAGGCTCTCATCTTTGATTTGTGCAGTTTAACTAGTTGGGGGATTATTTGGTATTGCATATGAATTACTTTTTTTGCATTTTTTGTTTGCTGGCATTGGTACTTTTTTCTCTCTTCTAGAAAATTGGTCTATCTCAATGTTTGCTCACTGGCGTCAGTTTGATGACTTATATTCTCTTGAAATTATTTATTCAGATTTGAAAATTTATTCCACCAGATTATCACATTGGTGTTTTCTAATGAATCTGTTGGTGTTCAGTTTTAGTGGTACTTTGACAATCGCCACTTTTTTCTTTAGGTATTTGCATTTTTTCCTAGACGAGGTAAACTAGTTGGTCTGTCTGTTTTGTAGAATTTTGGAAAAGCCTTTTCTTTACTTGTTCATTAGTTCATATTGCCAACTTCTATGTATTTTTGTACAAATGATTACTTTGAATGCTTTTATTCTATTATTTTTTATTGATTTGTTTTAAAAGTATATTGTTATATGTAAACAATAGCATTTGTGTACTTATTTCTTAGTAGCTGTATCTATTATTTTTGTTAATTTTACATGCTGGTTGGAACTTTTACAAGATTAAAGATAAAAATTTAAAAAACTCAACACTCACATCTTATTGTTGATTTTAAAGAATTTGCTTTGGTGTTTAACTAGTTCACAGGATTCTTAAATTAAGAGTTAGAAATGTTCTCTTTTAAAAAGTAAATTGTCCACACATTCTTCATCCATTCTTCCATTGAAGGGCATCTAGGTTGTTTCCAGATTCTGGCTATTACAAATAATGCTGCTATGAACATAGTTGAACAAATGCTTTTGTAATATGATAGGGCATCTCTTGGGTATATTCCCAAAAGTGGTATTATTACGTCCTGGGGTAGGTTGATCCCGAATTTCCTGAGAAATCGCCACACTGATTTCCAAAGTGGTTGCACAAGTTTGCATTCCCACCAGCAATGGATGAGTGTACCCCTTACTCCACAACCTCTCCAGCAAAGGTTATCATTGATGTTTTTGATTTTAGCCATTCTGACAGGTGTAAGATGATATCTCAAAGTTGTTTTGATTTGCATTTCCCTGATTGCTAAGGAGGTTGAGCATGACCTTAAGTGTCTTTTGGCCATTTGAACTTCTGTTGAGAATTCTCTGTTCAGTTCAGTGTCCCATTTTTTAATTGGGTTAGTTAGCATTTTAAAGTCTAGTTTCTTGAGTTTTTTATATATTTTGGAGATCAGACCTTTGTCTGTTGCAGGGTTGGTGAAGATCTTCTTCCAGTCAGTAGGTTGCCTTTTTGTCTTAGTGACAGTGTCCTTTGCTTTACAGAAGCTTCTCAGTTTCAGGAGGTCCCATTTATTCATTGTTGCCCTTAATGTCTGTGATGCTGGGGTTATATGTAGGAAGTGATCTCCTGTGCCCATATGTTGTAGAGTATTTCCCACTTTCTCTTCTATCAGGTTCAGTGTGTTCAGATTGATATTGAGGTCTTTGATCCATTTGGACTTGAGTTTTGTGCATGGTGATAGATATGGATCTATTTTCATTCTTCTACAGGTTGACATCCAGTTATGCCAGCACCATTTGTTGAAGATGCTTTCTTTCTTCCATTGTATACTTTTAGCTCCTTTATCGAAAATCAGGTGTTCATAGAATTGAGGGTTAAAATCTGGGTCTTCTATTCGATTCCATTGGTTGACTTCTCTGTTTTTATGCCAATACCGGGGGAGAGGAGTTGGAGGAAGGGAGGGAAATGGGAGGCAGGGAGGAGGCAGAAATATTTTCAATAAAAAAAATCACAAAAAAATAAAAAGTAAATTTTCTTTTAGTTAGAGGTGATTTTACATTATGTGAAATGCTTTTTGACAGTGTTCTGGTATTCATATTTTCTCCCTTGTCTTACTACTAGAATGAATGTTATTAATGGTTTTTTATAACATTAAAATATTTGTTAATTCTTGGGATGAGTCAATTTGCTTAATGTACTTCTATATTCTCATTTTTATCATTTTGTTGAAAGTTTTTATATTAATATATCAAAACAGGTTTGTATATAATTTTCACTTTTGTATTTTAGTATCAAAATTTTAATTCTTAGTGGATTTCAGTTAGATTTTTCATAGTACTATGCCACAGATTAAAATCCCAAATGTTTCCTTTATGTAGACAACTAACATTTACTTTGTTTTTAGTTTTTGTCAGCACGATGAGTATTCTCGCTAACCTATCCTGTTTCTTAGATATCAGATCATTTAACATTTACTAATAGGATCTCTCTGACATCTCAAATATAGGAAATCCTTCTATTATATTTCTGCACAGTGTGTTTTAATGCCTAGAGCTTACATTTTGCGTTTATTTGAATGATGTTAGTCATGCCTATGATACATGGTAAGTACCATAAAGCCAGGGATCATTCTGGTATTGCTCACTACTAAATCAAGGGTTTTCAGAGCACCGACTAGTGTTTCTCCAAATCCTATCTCACTGATAAAGGAGCAGCCTTATTGCAGAGAAAAGGTTTTTATCTAGTTGAATGCTTGTGTATGCTGAGATTCAAATTCATTAGTTAGAAATGGGCCTGAATTGAATTCTTTTCATACTTCAGAATGAAAAAATGTGTAGAAGTTGAAATGGTAGAGGAGGGGAAAATGCACACGAGTTAGAAAGGCTGGAATCTCCAATAGGGAGGTGGAGACAGAAGCCCTGAAACTGCTCATAAGATCGAGGCACATACATTGCTTTAGAGAAACACAAAGTTATTCATGTTGTCTTACAGCCAATCTTTTTTTTTTTTTGAGTGCGGGCTTCCATTTTTCCATTGGTAATATGACTGTGGAGAGGTTAAGAGTACAGTTCCTTGCATGACCCAGAAGTTGCTGGATTATCCACAATCAGTATTATTTTCATTGACTGTAGACAAGAATGTTGCTTTCTCCTAAGGTGTTGTGAGAAACTTTTGTGTGTATGCGTGCATGGTCAGCCTGCTTTAGTTGTGAGTCCCCTGAGCATGGACTCTGCATCTTGAGACTCTATCAACCTTAAATTAAAAACTAATACTTTTTGCCACTATTTCCTGGTTATCACCACAACTCATATAGTGCTAATATTGTACAAACCATGTCAAGTAATCTGCAGATAATTTAAAGCCTATGAGAAGCCTGGCATGTGTCCTATGTGTTCTTTGCAAATATTGCATTATATTGTTTTATATGAGGAACTTGTGGATCCATGTCTTTCGCTGTCCACAGTGGACTTCTTACAACCACCTCATGATGGATACTGAAGGAAGGTGCCATGCATGTGTGTATGTAAAGCTGCTACTATAATTTGGTATGAACTCTCTCTCTTTAAAGAATGAAGATATTGAAAAGAAATAGGGCATATAATGGAGCTCAGAGGGCCATTCCCGAGGCTGATTCATTCCATGTGTAGATGCCTGTGAAGGAACCCTCTATGATCCTTACACATTTGCATACGTTAGCCAAGTAAAGAGGAGGCAGAATGCGTTGTTAGGACCCACGGTCCTTATTACATCATGTTCTTTTGTTGAATATCAGTTACGTAAGGCTGGAGAGACTGGTTATGACCTTACCATGTTATATTTTGTGCGTGATCTGAGCTGAAATATGTGGTCAAGTCTTGCTCAGTGTGAGAATGAAATGCATACCCTTAGCTCAGTTACTGTTCATATCCATAGTCCACATCTTTGTTTTGTAGTGGGAACCTGGCTCAGCAAGGATGCAGGAAAAAGGGTTTCCAGTCTGCCAGTTGAGTGCCTCTTTGCCTTATTCCCTCCTGGGAGGTGCCAAGGAGGGACCTTGCTTTGCATTTTTAAGCTGATCAGATGTTCTGGTGTGAGGCCTTAGATCAGAAAGAAAAATTGCTATTTTGATTTCTACCCTGTTCTTTCCATACTGCTGCTTTCTAAGCCCCTTTTGAATTTCCCTAGTTCTCCCATGGCAGACAATGAGTCAGAATGGCAAATGAAACATGCAGAAGACATAAATTCTGGGCATAAAAGATATATCAAATATACATCTATCAATTGGCTTTATGCTATCTGAGTTGCCCCCAGGGTATCAGTGGATCAGGTGAATGGATTTCTGCCACTGTGGGTAATTCCATAAGGTAATAGGGCGGGCCCTAATGTAGTAGAGAGCCAATATTCTCCCAGTTATATATCATGGTTTAAAAGGGGGATTTGTATATTTTGATTTTGTGAGTCAATGAAGTTGAGTCCCTAAGGCACGCTTGGAGCTCAGCTGCTCTGAGACTGTGCAGACACACTGGCTCAAGGCCAGAAGTAAAGTCTGAAAAAAAATACGTATCTACCTAGACTCCGGAGACTAGGCCCAGAGAGGATCAGTCCTGCGGCCCCAGAGGAAACTCGGGGTGGAGAAAATTACCATATAAATATTATACGCTCTTTTCCATTTAATTGGCCAAGTTAACTATTATACCGAAGGGCAAATTTTTCTAACCAAATGGAGGTGGGGGGATTCAAGCTGTTTGATTGACTGGTAAAATGCAACCAGAATAGTTCAGTCAATTACTTCTGCTGACTGTGATGATGTAGCTTGGTGATGATGGAGTCAGAGAACACGGGGAGGGGGGAGAGAAAAGAGAGCCAGGAGGAATAACGAATATCCACTGAGCTGACATTTTATTTCCCAGGCATTGGTCTGAGTGGTTTTCTTTCACCTGCCCACATGTCCTTTCCACCTCCACCAGCTAGAAACTGCCATTACTCTGTTTTATGGTTGAAGAAATTATGGCATTGAAAGGTTAAACAACTTGCCCAAGACCCACCAAATTAGTGCTAAGGAAGTGATTTGAACCCTCTTTTAACCACTACGTCATGCCACCCTTAAATGAGAAAAGGATCTGTCCAATTTGGGGTGTCATTTTCTAGGCTCCTGGGAGTCAGATAATAAAAACTCATGAGAGTGTTACAAATGTGTGTCCAAAGCAAGATAGAACTCCTGGATCTACCAGCATGGCATCGCTTCTAAAGCGTGGCTAATTGGTACGTGCAGAGAAACGTGGTTTGACCTTCCTTTAGATAAAATTTTTTGTTAGCAAAATCCATATTGGGACGGGAGCCCAAGTGCAGTTGCTAGATGTCTGATGAGCTGGCTTAGATTTAAGAGATTTCTGGAGTCCAAAAATAGGGACCACAGGAGGATCTTGACTTTGATTTGATTGAGGCAGAGCTGTGCTAAGCAGACCTTATCTCTGCGAGCCTGAGGTCCATCACCTTTTATGCATGCATTGATAAGAAGGATTCAGTAAATGTGTTTCTAATACCCAACCCTCTCTCCCTACCAGAACTAAGTTTTATTCTGTTACCGCTCCTCCGCGCAGACATTTGTTTTGGGTCCAGCTAACAGCTAATCTTAATTCCAGATCGCAGGTGGGGTGATTGGGCAAAGACATTTTAATGCCACTAGCCTGTGATTGGTACAACAATGGCCATGAGACCTAAGAGTGGCCAATGGAGTTGAGAGGAAACGGGGGCAGGAAGGAGAACAGTTAGGACTTCAGGGGAAGTTTTTCTTAGATTTGTGAAGAAAACCCCAGAAAGAGAGCATCCTTCTTTCCCCCTGGAACTTGTTCCCGTGTGCTAGTGTCTGTCACAGTGCTCTGAGCTGTAAATTTCTCAAAGCCCCAATTAACATCAGCTTTGCAGGAGAAAGGCTAATTGATCACAACAAAGAGTTCAGAGGTAGGTCAGTTCCTGGGTTGCTTAATTCCTCTCATGCCATTACTCTGTATCTTCCTAGCTTTCTTCATGGGGACCAGATGCCTACAGCAGCCCCATGATACATCTCCTCACTTAGCTAGAGGCAGAGACAGAAGACTGGACAGTGTCCTGCCTTGGGATCTTTTATATGAGTAGGGAAAATACTTTAGGAAAGGTCAGAGCTGACTTCCTCTTACATTGCTATGATTTCGTGGCATGCACATTCTTTTTTTTTTAAATTTATTATGTGTACAATATTCTGTCTGTGTGTATGCCTGCAGGCCAGAAGAGGGCACCAGACCCCATTACAGATGGTTGTGAGCCATCATGTGGTTGCTGGGAATTGAACTCAGGACCTTTGGAAGAGGAGGCAATGCTCTTAACCTCTGAGCCATCTCTCCAGCCCCCGGTATGCACATTCTTTAACTAGCTGTGGACAGACCAACAGCTGCAACCATACTTGGCCGGGTTATCTATGATTGGAAGTACTAGGGAAGTACACTGATCTCTGATACATGAACAGAACTGATCCTCTGTTAAGACATAAGAAGGAAGACAATGTGATGCTTGGGTAGAAAAACCAAAGTCTTTAGCCATTGTTGTCAACAGATTATGCAGTGAATGAAGTCAGTATCGGAGATGGCAGAATGAGTCTGAAAGCCACTTGCATGTTCTCCTTGTTTCGTTTTGGAATGGTAGCATCTTAAAAAGTTGACGATATGTCAGCTTTTTTTTTTTTAAATTCATTTATTTATTAAGGATTTCTGCCTCCTCCCCGCACCCGCTTCCCATTTCCCTCCCCCTCCCCCGATCAAGTCCCCCTCCCTCATCAGCTTTTGAAACACACAGTCATAGTTTAAATATAGGATTCATTTCCTCATGTCTGTAGAATGAGCCCTTGAACTGTCTCCCCAACCTTTTGATTCTCTCTTTTGAGAACAGCTGGGCCAAGAAAGTCACACTTGCTGGCCATTGAATTTTTCCATCAGTTTCTAGAAGCCTATTTACTATTGAATCTTAGGATTGAAAGGGACCCTGAAAACCAGGGAGTCTAATCTCTTATTTGAACCCTTGTGGACTCTGTTGAAAATTGTGGCAAGAAATTGGGAAACTTGGCTAGGTGCTGGGAGTGTCTATGAGGGTATTTACAATCTTCTATCACACAAAGAAAGAAGAAACAGGTTCACACTTGAATATTTTATTTAAATTATCATGCACATGTACGAAAGAGCACTAATCGTGCAATTATATTGGTTTCCAACAGAGAATCCTTGATGAAATTTCATGAAATATGTTGGAGTGACCGGAGAGCAAACCAAACCTTTTCAGAACCCAGAAACTCCCTCATGCTTTTGCCAGATGTTAGCTTTCAAAGAAACCCACATCCCTAATTCTTATATTTTATTCACCCCATCCCCAAGTGTGAGTGTGAGTGTTTGTGTGAGTGTGTGTGTGTGTGTATGTGTGTGTGCAGGAAGTGCCTTTACCTGTCACATGCTACTGGTCCCATTATTCCCACTGTTGATGCTGTAATTTTGCCCCTGTTTGAGAATCTCATAAGGAGAATCACACCGCATTTATCTTTTGTGCCTAACTTTATTCCGCTCCTGTAATTTGGTGAGATTTGGTGGCGTTGGCGGGGCTCTGGCTCATTCGTACACATTGCCGTATAGTGTTGCAGTGTCTGAACATCCCATACTTTGTTTTGGTGAGGAGCAATCTCTTTGCTTTCAGTTTGGGCCACTCATCACAACATCTCTGTGAACAGTCCCGAGCACGGGTTTGGTACACAATTCTGTTCTCACCTGTGAGGAGAGCATTGAGTCAGTGCTCAAGCTGTTGCGACACGGATTGGATGTTTCAGGTTCAGTATCTACTGCCAAATAATTTCCCCAAATACATGTGTATCTGATAGACAAAGATTCTGTTTTTTTTTTTTCCTTTCTAAGGGACACTGGCCATTGGTAACGATTGGAAGGCTTTGGTAAGAGCTTTTGTTTCAGGGTTTCTGGAGTCAGAAATGGCTTGTTAATAGATCCATTCATCCAGCATCTCTGACCTGGGCACATACTATGTATCTGACAGGATGGCACAAATGTTAAGTCTTCCTGACCAAATGGAGTAATGAAGAGGGAAAATTTTAGATCTACAATCACATCAGTAGCCCTATATTTATAAACTGATGAGCGCTACAATGGAAAGACAGACTTGTTGTCTCCTAAAGAAAACACATTTTTAAAAAGGACCTTTCTCTAACTGAAAGAGCCTTAATTGTGCCCTGTCAGGCTGGGGCCTAATTAATCACCGAGTGTGGTGTGGTATTGATGAATTGCCTGCTGCTCTTTTACGGGTATAAATCTTTGATTTAGCGATTGCTACTCTCTGATTCATACCTTACTACCCCCATGATCAATATGTATGATGAATGGCTGGTTTTCAAGAACCGCACACGTGGAAGTGCAGCTTTACACACAGAGCATGTGTGTACATGAGTTAGTGACCAAGACGGACTCCTCCCACAGGGCGGAGGGTGAGGTAATACCATGTCCCAGGAGGAGGGGGAGATGGGAGATGAAGTTAGGAGGACATCCCAAGAAATCAAAGCACCCAAACCAGACGACCCTTCCTCCATGTTGAGTCTTTTTCTACCCTCTCTCACCTTTAAGTCTTTCAGCTCAAGGATCTGACTCTGCTTGGGGGAGGCTGACAGTCCCTACCCATAGGAGAAGCACATTGCAACAACAGCACCATATAGAATTGTCTTTGTTTTCTGACAGAGTTCCTAGTGCTGAGTGGCACTGGGGCTGGGAGCGAGCTGTGGTTTTCAGAAGTGGGGGTTTTGTCTAGGGATTGTTGACTGGTTCAGACATTAAAGCCAGGGCTGTTTATTGAACACCGATCACATTCCAAGCCCTAAGCTAGACACTGGAAATAACAAGTGTTGCTTTGACCCACAAGGTACATTTTCCTCTAGGAGGAGATGGAGGAGGGCTGCTGGTCTTCCTTTGGCTTCTTAGTGGGTGAACGATACCTAGTGTCTCTTTGGTCTTGTTGAGCCTTCTTCGTTTTAATATGCCCTGCCTTCCTTCCCTCCATTCCACTCCCATCTTTCTCCTCGTGTCATATACAAGTACATTTTGTGCCTCAGTTTACTGCCAAACTGATGAAGGAAGTCCAGATGTGACCACTCCTGATCATAGATGAATGAAGCCAATTCTGGTGACAGAGGCCAGATTCTTGGTTGTCCTCTGAATGTAACACCAGTGTGATATTGCGGAACTGCTATACAAATGTGGGGGGTTTTCAATTTCCAATAGCTTTTGTCTAGATGACGTAATCAAAGGTTTATTAGAAAAAGCTTCTACTTGTATTTTTTTTTGTAAGAAGTAAGGAAAGACCTAAAGGTGTTTTGATTGAGATTACAGTGAGACAAATTATTTAGAACGATGAAAAATTTCTCTTTAGAATTACAGTGAAAATGAATCGATATAAAATGATCCCGTAGATTTGTCCCACTGTGAAAATAAATTTACATCCTATTATTGAATGAAATAAAAGGTCAAAGAACGGTGTGCTGACTTAGGATTTCTGGCCTACAGTAGGCATCTAGTGAATACTTGCTCAAAAAGTAGAGCTGAGCTTTTATAGGTGCCTATCGGCAAAGGCAAGCATATAAACAATGTTCCTTAAAAGTAGAAAGCTGGAGAGATTGCTCAGCAGATGGAAATGCTTGCTACACAAGTCTGGGACCCGTGTCTAATCCCTGGGACCCACATGAAGGTGGAAGGGGAGAAGTAACCTCATAGAGTTGTCCTCTAACCTTCACATATGTGCCTGGGTACCTCATCCAACCTCTGTCTGTCTATCTGTTTCTGCCAATCTCTCTCTCTCTCTCTCTCTCTCTCTCTCTCTCGCTCTCTCTCTGTCTCTGTCTCTCTCTGTCTCTCTGTCTCTCTCTCTGTCTCTCTCTGTTTCTGTCTCTCTCTGTTTCTGTCTCTCTCTGTTTCTGTCTCTCTGTCTATCTGTCTCTCTCTCTCTCTGTCTCTCTCTCTCTCTGTCTCTCTCATTTCTAGGTTAGCTGTGGTGGCACATGTCTAAAATCCTAGCACTTAGAAGACTGGGTTAGAGAGTCTGAGGTTATCCAGGGCTACGTAACTAGTTCTAAGCCAGCATGAACTACATGGTGACACTGTCTCTGGAAACAAAAGAAAAGGAGAGAAGGAAAAATTAAAAATGAATGAAAGGGGAGGAAGGAAAGAAAACGAGATATTTAGCACTGGGAATGTAACTCAGTAGTAGAGCACTTGCCTAGCACTGTGAGTAAAAACCAGAGGAAATAAGCTTTAAAATGACCTATTTTCCACATTATTTGATGTTTTTATTTAAAACCTTATATACTGGCACACCTCTGCCCAATACAAGCGATTCCCATTTTATTTTCCTTATTATATATTAGTTTTTAGCATTATTTTTTTATTTGTTCGTATCCCAGGCTGACTGAGCACTCAATAAGTAGCTCAGGTTGGCTTTGAACTATTGACCGTCCTGTCTCAGTGTCCCACATACTGAGACCCCAGGAATGTAGCACTGCTATTGTCTGTTTTAAGCAACATTGTTCTGAATAAGAACACTTCTTCTCTGCTTCAAGGGAGGCTGGAAAGTTCTCTTTCCTGGGATTTGTTCTTCCTTAGTAGTTGAGAGAATTGAGAGTTGTGAGCCCTGGGCAGGCAACGAGTCTACACAGCCTGGAGGGTTGAATCAGTGGAGGCTCCCCTGGAGAAATCTGAGTGATTCTGCTCTCTCCTCCTGGGAAGGGGTTTGGTTTCCCTCTTTTGAAAATAGAGGAAACTGGTTATTACCACTGTGGCTTCCCCTGCCTTCCCTTCCCCAGCTCACCCGGGCACATTTCTTGCTTTATCTGGCACCCAGTGGAGCTCTGTTGAAGGGAGGGACCTCTCTCTTCAACGCTCTCATCCAATTAATTGATAGAAAATTATTAATTTAATTTTAGGGTTGGGAATTGCATACCATCCTCTGTGGCTTCTCCTCCTAGGTGTCTCAGAGTTGCCCGTGCACACCAGCCACTGGAGCAAGGGCCAGATCATTTCTCCCAGTGGATGAGCATCTTTGATTAGAGGACAGGGCTACATGGGTCTCTCCAGAAACCAGGAGATGTAGAGGAAATTGGTAGTTCAAAAGAAAATCACATCCATTCCCTCTGTGCTTGTGGCTCTCCTTGTGAATCTGGCAACCTACTTTACTTATTTTAACCCTGGACGGCATGCATGTGACAAGACTCCATTGATACTGGATTCATTTTCAAGCATGAGCCTCGAATCCAAACAGCTTTCACTGGCTGAGGAACCTCTGGCGTCTACATTTTCACCTGTGGAACCGAAGTAATCAGGCAGTCTACGTTCTATGGTTACTGTGACCATGAGTAAGCTTGCCCCGCTTAGGCCAAGGTCTCACATCCTGCAGGGGCTCAGAAAGCATTGGGTGCAATCCTGGTGAGGATTGTTTATGTCTAAGCGACTGTGAGCGGACCAAAGTTGACTGGAGCTGGCGGTGTGTGTTCCTTCAGGAGATGGATCAGTTTAAGAAAGAAGATTTTCTTTAACAATTTGCTCACTCAAGGCAACAATGTCACGTTATGATGTAAGCCCTGCATCTCTGAAAGTCTATCTACATACAGAAATCATGCATTGTCAAGTTGCCTTATCTCAATCATGATTTGAATGACAAATTTTAATGTTATTTTATTATATTTTCAAAAGCAGAGTTTTTCCTTAGATCAAAGTGGTCTTTACCCATGTCAAACAAATTGAGGTATTTCAGTATATCTTGGAATTGGCAGTGAGCTTAACTGAAAAACGACACAGTGACTTGAATTAGACTCTTGGGTTTTATTCGTGTGAGTTCACGAAGAGATGTAAAGTTATTTGTAAGTGTCTTGCAGCTCCTTTAGTGTAGAGTAAACTCATAATAGTTGCTTGCTTCTCAGCTTTCACGCACCATCTGTAGCCCATTTTTTAATGTAAAAGAGATACCTAATCCATATTGAATGAATGATAATAGACATGGTTTGAGAGAACAAATTTCTTTTTTTATTTTTTTTTGAGTGGGGGAGATAAGAGGAAAGATGGTATAATTAAATACCAGCAATTCATATCACCTCCCTTTGCCTCCCACAAAGATGATAGAAATCATTGTGTTAGCCCTGCGCTCGTCATTTGTTTCTCTCCCATAGAGTAGATTCAAGGACTGGAGTAAGTAGAGGGAGAGGAAGCATAGTAGATGCTGTGGATCCTTGCCTGAGAAAGCAAGTCCTCCGTGCTCAGCTCCTCCGCCCACATCTGTAGGCTTCCCACGCTTCCTGTGCACAGGAGCAGAAGCTGCCCAGCAGGGAAAGCAAGCCACATCAAGAAGAGAGCCTCACACTCCCAGCTTCTTGCCCCAAGTTCTTGCGTTTTACTTAAGAACGTCATTTTTCAGTGTACAATTTGAATTTCGTTGCTGTCACACCCTCTTCCCCTAGGCCCTGCTTCCCCAGCTGCACTTATTCTCGGGACAATATTTACCAAGTGTGTTGCGATGGAGGAGGGCTTAGGGAAAATAAGCGTGCCCCTTCTCAGTCAGGTTTTCCTGACTGGCATACGGAATGAAACTTTGAGCTCGGTCTCATTGAGAGTCTCAAGATACAGATTCCAACTTTTTCATCCTTCATCCCTCCCAAAAGTGTTATCTTGTCTGGATTTCCAGCTTCTATGCCCAAAACAGTGGATCTGGGCAACTGGGAAGAGAAGGGCCTGCGGGTGGAGGGATGGGCGTGTGTTTGTTGAGAACCTGTGAAGAAAGGCGGATCCTCATTGGTTTCAGGGAGGAAGGCCTTTTCTCCTCCAATTTCTTAATAGAAGCCACACTCGTTGTAATAAAAAGAGGCCCCTTCATTCATAAAAAGGAGCCCCAAATAGCCAAGCAATGAATGAGAAGCAATTCTGGATGTTTTTACTTCTCTACTCCAGAAGAGAGAGTGGGAAGCAATTTGACGGGGAGGAAGCCGCTGAAATGGATAGGAAGAGAGAGCCGAGTGCACCCAGACAGTCTGGAACTCAGCTTCCCAGTCAATGAAGCTTTTCTGTCAGCTGCAAAAGCAATGGCTACATAAACTTTCTCAAGGAGGGGAGAAACAGAATGCGAGAGACGCTCTTGCAGTAAGAAAAACATAATAAATCCAAGAGCTACACACAGCCTGGGGGTTTTATGGCCATAGCCAGGCATGAAGGAAAGACTTGACTTAACTAAAGCCGTTAATTACCTGGGTGAGATCAAAAGCCCACGTAAGGGAATTTATTTATGATGCACCTTACATGATGTACTTCAACTCCTTACCTTTTTTTTTTTTATTAATTGGTTTGATTAAATAGATTTAAAGAGCCCAGGCAAAGCCTTTTAAATCATATTCCATATTGATCTAATGAAATAGTCAATAAATTTACCAACATAGCCCCTCTCCTTTATATGGTCGAGAGGAAAATGCTTTGGTGAATGGTTATAACTCAACTCCAAACCTCACTGCTATCCCACAGTGACTCATAGAGAGCCAAGGGATGCTGGGAAAATCTTTTAGGCCATTTGTGGGAGTGCTTGGATAAGTGGCTTAACACCTATTTGCAGGCTACTCACCACCTTCCACCTACCCCCACCTCTCGCCCTTCATTGCTTCCTTGAGCCAGACGCTTCCTTTGAGCCAGGCACGACTGGGTATCTTACTCATTCTGGGCATCTTTGCTTACCTAATGCTTGTCACCATCCGTTATTACCCTTACTCTTAGACACAGCACTCCGGTCATATTTCAGAGCCTCTGGCTTTTATGCATTGGCCTGCTTAGTTATGTAAATATTGACAAAATGAGGCTCATAAACACAGTCAGATGTGCTCAGGTAAATAACAATTCTGCAGTGGGGTTTCTTTAGTCGCTCAATAAATCTGGACTCAATCGTGGCCAACTTTCCTAAAATAGCTTTCAATCTGTCCCTTGGTTGACCTCCTAGAGCCATGGAGGAAGCCAAGATGGGAGAGGGACACGTGGAGGAGGGGTATTTTATGGGAGATTCTGAGACCCTGACATCTCCTTACGTTCTTCCCCTGAGTGTTAAACAAGCAGGATGCCTTTGTGGGCAGGCCTTATCACTAATGGAAGCTGGCTCCCTCCTCTGAGTCCTAACATAGTGATCTGTGACCTAAATTAGTACTTAGCAAGCCTAATTTGGGGGTATGTCTTTTGTAATCAACGCCTGGGTGTCAGCCATTCTCGGGCTAGCTACTGATTGGAGAGTGTCCAAAGCAAGGCCGGTGCCTACCTGACCACCTGAGCTATTTTGTACTTCACTTTGGTTTTCCACTCACCAATAGTTGCCTGTTTTTCATATCAGGGTTCTTGGATCCTCTTCTCATTTAAGGGCTTCCCAAATTATGGTCTGTTCTTTGGTTCAGCTTCACTGGTCTAAAGATTTTGCTCTTGTATTTTTGTATCTTTGGTTAATGACCCCCAAAGCAAAGTAAAAACAGTGTACTGGGGTTAGGATTTCTTTTCCCTTTGATTTCCTGTTAGCGCAGAGATAAAGTAAGAACCGTTAAGGCATTCATCAAGGGTAGTGTTGCTAACTCTGTAGCCTGTAGTTAATTCTTGTTTGATTAGTCTGTCTTCTGTTTCAATAACAGAATACTTGAGACCAGTAGGTATTTTATAAAGAATAAAGATGTATTTTGCTTACAGCTCTGGGGCCTGAAAGGTTTAGCGGCCTGGTTCTGCCATCTCACGTGGTCCTTGTGTCACAAGAATGTGGTGGAGGGAGTCACATGACTGAGACAGAGCAAAGGTTTCTGCTTGCATCTCTCTTCCTTATCTTAAAACACCATCACAGGGTACCCATGTTCACAACTATCTTTTTACCATAATTACCTGTAAATAGCGTAGACATAAGAACTCTGCAATTAAGTTTGTCAAACAGAAGGTTTTAGTGGGGATATGCAAGCCATATCATCTGATCCGGAAAAAAGGAAGAGCCACGGACCTGTGAGGAGTTTGAGCTGCTCATTCTTAGGATTAATATCCAGGTCTCAATGGTGACGATGGGTGGATCTGAGTTCTGAAAGATGTCCCCACTGCTTTGGGCTTTAGTCTATTTTATTTTAATCCCCTGGCATCTTACTCTGGTGTCATAGATTTACTGGTGAGTGGGAGACGAAGAACAGTACTCACATCTCGAAAGAGGAGGCTGGTGAAACATGACTGGGCCTGGGTTCTTCTGAAAGAAGATGCGACCCTCCATTGCTGAGCTCAAGAAAGCCACGGCATTTGCCTTCTTCATCAGAGCAGCCCTGCAGACGCACAGTGATGCCGCAGATGAAATGCCTTCACGACTTGGAGTGTTGAACTCACTGAGGGTGTCAGAAAAATCCCTGTAATTGAGGCTTTTCCCTCTCCTCCCCCCTTTCCATCCTCATTCCATCTTCAATTATCTGGGTAATTTGGTCCTGAGGGCATAAATTCCTTTATAAGGCAAATCCATTATGCAGAGAAGAGTCATCAGGAAATGACTCAGATTGCATCCCAGACTCAGAGCCTAAGGTTTTGGAGCAGCTCTGGTCTCCCATCAAGCAGGCCGTGCTTTCCAGTTTCCATGCAGGCCTGGAGGCTGGACATGCACAGCTCTTTCCTCCATCCTTTGTTTTAGCGTGAGCTGTCTGTAGGGAAGCCCCATGCTGGTGCTGGCTGGCTACGGCTTCTGCCCAAGGCCACTGTCACTGCCAGCTTTGCTTGGCCTGTGTCAACGCTTTCATTGCAGCCAGGGATTGCTGTTGCCAGCCAGGCAGGCATGCATATGCTTTCGCCTTGTCTAGCCATCTCCAGGAGCCAGAGACCTAGGCCTTTTAATTCATCTAAACCTCAGGCCTTCTGGTAGAGAACTGGTTTCCATGACTGTGCTCTGATGGGAGCTGTGTCTATGTTGTGGAAGGTCCATGAGCTGCTTGCCTGGGGGCCTACAGGGCACTCAAGCCAAATGCAAATATTTCCAATTTAGGCTTTGGAACAGGACATTTGTTAGTGTTCTGGGCAAACTCATTTCTCTGGCTTTATTCTTTCTGGTTTCCTGAAGCTAGTTAGCTCCAGTTTGGTACGTATCATACCTCTTCTTTGCACTTCTTTCTTATGGTGGTTATATCTGGGGTGGGGAGGGGCCACAACCTAGCAAGGGACTTGGATTTTAGCCCCAGGGAGACATGCATCTATTGCGTTTTATTGTCTCTTCTCCCAGTTATGTGCATGTACCTGGAGAACAGAGATTCCCAATTTCTAAACACTATCTTCCTTCTCCTGTGCAGGAGAGGGTCTCAATGTAGTAAGTACTCAATAAGTAGCCAGAATATGTGCTTGCTTTAGACTCCGCAGCTTTGTGGCTTTCTGTGCTTTTTAAAATCAACACCTTTCCGAATTTGTTCCATGCAATTTGGTTGCAAAATGTGTGCGACCATGCAGAAGAGTGGTTGGCACAGCCCCGTGCTTCGTAAATGTTGTCAACAGTAAGGTGAATTATTCGGGGGAGGGTAAGGATTCATTTTTTTTTTATTCAGCAACTATTTACTGAATGTCTATCTGATCAGTGTCAGCTACTGTTCTATGCAGGAGGGATTTGAAGGGGTTTGTAATATTATGGTTCTTTTATTCTAGTGGTCAAGGTAGTTAATAAAAATATAAGAATATATAACATATCAGTCATAGAACTTTATTTTTTCTCATAAATGTATTAAATCAGGGGAAGAGCCTAGCCTTGTTGTTTTCCATTTCCCTAGCACAGGCTTTGCACATAGTAGATGCCCAAGAGCTGATTGTTAATTGAATAGAGCTCTCCACATGGTGATTGGACATAGTATATTAATAATCTGAATCAACGAATCCAACAGTTGGGAACAGGAAAGATGCCTTCCTGTTGTGCCATGTTCAATCCCCATGCTGAGCCCAAGAATTGAATTCCACACAGTTTTCTATGGTTTGTGGACCATGTAGGACATTTGAGATGGAGAGCATTGCTGAATTTTCTTCATTTGAAGTCCAAAGAGACCCTCTATAGTATAAAGTCCTAGACTCTCTGGCAATTCCTATATCATGATTCTTTACGTATTGACAAAGATGTATTTATTCATATGTGTGCACACACGTATATGTACACACACATCTTTCTTTGTGACCCTGTATGTGGGTGAGTGCATGTGTGTGCTCATGCGTGTCAAGGTCAGAGGTCATCCTTGTGAAGAGGAACGCATAAGATGGGGGGAACATGAATCAAATAATACTACACTAGCTCCGAATAGGGTATACTAAGGTTTTTCTTTATTAAAAGGGAAACTCATGGATCACAACGAGGAAACAGGAACGGGGTACAACAACTGGGTGTGGCTAGAGAGAAGAGGCTGAGAGGGCGGACCGCTGGCCTTTTGGTACTCAAAGCCACGCCCAACCTAGTCCAGCCTCTCAATGGCCATTGGCTAAAGGAGGTTCCCCCATCAGAAGCTAGCAATCCACCATATTTCTTGAGGCAGGATCTATAAATTGGCTAGGCAGGCTGGCCACTGTGCCACAGGGATACACCCATTTCTACCTCCCTGGTTCTGGGAATATAAAAATGAGCCACTATGCCTGGCTTTCTGTTTTTAAGTGGGTTTTAGGAATCAAACTCAGGTCTTCATGTATCTGCAAAGCAAACCCTTTATTGACTGAGCTGTCTGTCCAGCCCTAAGGTTTTACATGTTGAGTGTAATTTCCCCTTCCCTTATCCCTCCTCTCCCATCCTTTTTCTCATCTTTTTCTCCTCCTCTCCTGTCCCTTTGCTTCTATTCCTTCTTTTCTTCTTCCCCGTTCCTCTCCTCCCCTCTGTTTTTCCCTCCTCCTCCTCCTCCCTTCCTCTCCCTCTTTCCCTCCTCTGCTCTCACCTTTCTTTACCTTCTCTTCCGTTGTTTTATTTCCTGTCTTTGGCCTTTTGTTATATGAACTGAAGTCTGTGCCTCCTGCCCCAATTACACTTCACTCTCAAGTCTGCTTTTATTATTTTGAATATACTGCCCATTTCTTACTCAGCACATCAATTAATCAAGCCGGAATAGTCTTGAAGGGAACCTTCTTGCACTCAGAATTTGGAAGGTGTTGAAGTAGCAGTCTTGCAGCTTTCAGCACCAGTTCATTTGAGGAAGTCTACTCTGTTTGCCATATGAGGGTGCCTATTTCCATGCCCAAGGGGGATGTGGTCCTTCATTGCTTCTCTTTGTGGGATGAAGGAAAAAGAAGATGATCTTCAGAATAACTTCTCTGCAGATGGTTTTATGCTAGGAATCAGGAACTTAAAAATAACATGGAAGCTGCACATAGGTCAAACGTGGGATAGGATTTTGATGCTGGCAATGACTATCCTGTCCCAAGTCATAAAGACAATAAGTTAAGCATCGTGCTGCCTGGAACTGCTGATGCTCTATGCAAATGCTTGAAAAAATATTATGGAGAATTTCTGACGACTGAGCAAACAGTTACTAAATTGGAGATTTTATTACTTTTTTGAAAGGTAACATAGATGATTTTTCTCTGATGTTGTAGAAAGCCTGAGTAATTGGGCTCAGAAGAATCCCTACAGTGTGGAGTGCGAGCCTTGGTTAAGAGGAGATACAGAAAATGCCATGATTTGGCTTGGTACATTTGTTCTCCCCCTGCCCCCCCCCCCAGCTGAAAAACTTTCATGTTGAGTGGGGTTTATGATGTAAATGCAGCTCCTGCTAGGGGCTGGCAGGTCCTGGCTGGCCTGGTGGCCTCTGTTGACTCCTGCTGTACCATATGCTCTGCTCACCCACTCTGTTCACATCAGCCTGTGTCCCTTTGTCAGCACCCCAGTGTCTCCCCCAGTATATGATATCTCCATGCTGGTCACTCTGACTCTTTCCACAGTGCAGTGTTTCCTAACTAGGGGTGTCTTTCTCCCCCGGAGACACTTGGTGGTATTTAGAGATGCTTTTGATGGCCATGACTGGAGGTGATTTTGTCATGGGCAGGAAATGGGTAGAGGCTGGATATACCTGCTGGCTATATACAGCAGAATAACCCACAACAAGTGGACTGATCTGCAACAGAATATGTATGATTCGGCAAATGTTATTGATGCTAAGAAATCCAGTTTGAGTTAGCACAAACACCCATGCTCCATGAAACTCATCTCTCCACTTCCTCAGAAACAGTCCTGCTTCCTTCTGACCCCTTTCTTCTCCTGTGTGGCTTTAAGTCTGGCCCCAAATTTTATTTTTCTTCTTTTAAACCTATATTTGCCTTCCTTCTAATATCTATATATAGAGAGAGCAAGAGCTGTCCTTAGTGAGCGATCCTGTCTAGTTTCTTTTGTCTTCTCATTCCTTCGCAAACTAAGACACAGTTTGGCACATAGCAGACTTCCACCCATTACTCTGTAGAAAGGGAAGAAAGGAGGAAGGAGGGGAGGAAGGAAGGAGGAAAACAGAGGAGTAATGTCTTGCTAAGACACTGAATAGACTGGAAAAGCTTATGGATGGGAGAACAAATGTTCAGGGCTCCAAAAATTCATACCAGGAAGGTCTGATGACAAACACTGTTTTACTGTCATCACATGCAGTTGGCCATAAGAACGTGTGTGTGTGTGTGTGTGTGTGTGTGTAATAACCCCTAGTGAATTATGGATGCGGGCACTGTTCATGGCTGTCAGGATGATGGTACTGAGTGTTGAGAAGCTCTCTACAAGAGTTTGGGGTTCTGTCAGTTTGCTAATAGCATAGGTGGAATGTAGCCGACTGACTATCAGAGCGTGCTCTCTGTGGAGTGTGGATGATTGTCATCTTGTCATTGGGACCCTGGGAGAGACTTCTCTGAATTCTGAGGCCCCAGGCCTGGCCTCCAGTCACTCCTCAGTTCTGGCGTTCTCACGGTTCACTGCTGTTTTCACGCTGCCTGCGGTAACCGCTTTCTGATGGTTACACACTGAGGCTCCTCTTTGTCTTGTGCCATCATTTATGAATAGTTCAATCCTATATTAAGGGAAGATCCTGTTCAAATGTTGTTTGGACCACGAGTTATGAAATAAAATGAATTTCTTGAGGGCTGTGTAGGGTGGTGCATGCTTTTCATCCCAGAGCTCAGGAGGCAGAGGCAGAGGCAGATGGATCTCTGTGAGTTCTAGGTGAGCTCAGTCTATGTCATGAATTCCAGCCCAGTCAAGGCTACAAAGAGAGACTGACTCAAAAAAAAAATCGTTTGAGATAGAGTTATTGTAGACACTGGAAGGAAAATGTTTGAATCCAGATCTGATTATAGATAAGAGCACAGCAATGACTTACTGCGAGCATGTCATGACTGTAATTTTTGCCCCACAAGTGGGCGAGAGTGGCATTACAAGACCTATTTCTCTCCCCCAGAAAACACACGTTTTCATAAAAAACTGGACCTCACCCTCTTTGCCTTTGGTTTCCTACTGATCCTTTAAGCTCTGGAACTTCCATCATCCTCCCATTCCCCCCCTCCCAGCCTCTGTCTTTATCCCCTAATTACATGAGCTTAACTTCCTCTGACCTACAGAGAGTCAAGAAAAATTGGCATATAAAGCCCTGTTGTATTTCGGTCTGACCTATGGGTCCTTTAAATGAAGCCTGAATATAGTACGGCGGTGGCGGGGGTGGGGGCTGTTGAGCTGCTAATGTCTGGACACCCAAAAGAGGTATAAATCTTTCCAAACCCAAAGGGGCCTTGAGTGTGGTGATTTTCATGTCTCTTGGCTTGGGGACACCTCGCGGTTTGATTTGCTAACGCCTCCTTCCTCTCTTTTCAAGTAACAGGTGTGCTGTGTGTTTACCTGAGCAGTGGGGTCAGTTGTTCTTATACCCACGCCTTAACATTATTTTGAGGGTGGGAAAAGAGTAAGGGACTTTCTAGATTTTTAAAAAAATATCCGTACAAGCTGTGTTCTTCAGGTTCACTAAGTTTCAGTTGTCCCAATGCCCCTCTGGCCTTAATGCATCTACAGAAATGAGCTGAGTCACCATTGCCATCTTTGAACTATTGGTTTGAATCTGCTTGTGGGATATGTCACCATATCCTGTCCCGCATTGCTCTTCATTTTTCTCTATATTCTGAGACACGTCACTCTCAGATTTGACCCAGGCCTAAACCAAGAATAGATAATGCAATATTATTTCAGATAGTCTATAGAATGGTAGGGACAATCTAGGTTTGAAATTCAGTATTTGTTGGATAACTTCATGTAGAGAGAAGCAAGTCTGGCCCGTGATGGCCTGAGAGACGCTAGAAATTTTATGCAGAGAGCAGTAATAACCACTGTTAGGTACCACAGGTATCAAGTCTCTGTACCTAGAGGGAAGAGACATCGTGAAGAACGGAACTGAAGAGTTCCATCAAGCAGTGGCCTTTAGAACACTGTAGTTCAGCTAGAACCTTTCCACTTCTTATTCCTGGTATCTGCTTCTACGCTTTGATAATGGCAAGGATGAGTGTGATTATCCTGGCAGTAACAACGTCTGTCTGGTTGCGACTCATGTGCCTCTATTCCTCCTCTCTAGGGCTCTATTCCTCACAAGACGAGCAGGAGAGGCCATCGTACCTACCAACATCTCATCCCTTAGATGGACTCTACAAACAGTGGGAAGATACTTTTTCATTCATACCTCTCAGTGTTACAATTTTGTATTTGGTTCATATTTTTGAATGCTCATTGCAAAGATCTTGGGGCAAATATTTTAATAAGGTTAAACTGAGATAGTGTTGAAGAAGTATTTTATTATATAACATGTTTGGGTCTCTCTTTGGGTCTGTAGCTGACCATTGGTCTAGAGTTAAATGCCAGCATCCCTAATGCTTCATCAAGGATGAATTTAGGTGGCTCCTCTACTCTTTAGTGGGTAGCCTTCTATTTACTCTCATTTGAATCCTAGCTTTATGGCTCTGGGTGCCTCCTTCTACTAGAAAGCTTGCCTGATAACTCTTTCCTCATAACACTTCTTAGGGGAACTTCTTTATTCCTGTATCACCTATCTGCTCTGGTCGGTCACCACTAGTTCCATTAGGGATGGCCATAGATACAAGATTGCCCGTGACACAGTGGATGCTGAGAGATAAGCTGAGAAAATCCAAGTCTCTCCTTGAGCGTGTGAACTGAAGAGTAGATGAGCCCCAGCAGCTGGAAGCAGTGGCAGAAGAATGCTCCAAAATTGGAGTGATGGCCATTCAAAGCTATGGACAAATAGAATTTAGGATGGAGATGAAACTCTAAGTAAGGAGAGGCATTGCTCATCGACAGAGGAAGTATTATAGATCCCTACAAAGAAAAACTAAAGTAACAGGTGAAAGAGAACACAAACCCTGCCGCCATGAAATCTGTAGAGAGAATCCAACCTCTAGCTACAAATCTATTTCTCGTTTCTGCCCCATACTGAGAAGGTAGCTATACAATAAATTCCCCTTTCTATGAACCCTTAAGTTACTGTCCTTTGATACTAAAAAAGCCTGACCCTGCTACCCACCTAATGCCCCCCAGCCATATGATTAGTGCCTGTTAGAAACTCCTTGATTCTTACAAGTATATAACTTCTAATGGCTGACCTTGAGTCTTCCAAAAAGATGAATCTACCAGGCGGGTTCGAAAACATACAGAATCATTTTGCTTGAATGACCAGTGTGACTCTTTACTCATGAACAAGGTCCTGCTTCTGAAATAGCTCAAGCCTTAGCTGTCATTCTCATCCATGTTGGCTACTTCTCTGTCGACATAAGACTAGCCTTTATGACTGTGTCAGAGGAATGTGGGCAGAAGGAGCATAGATCTGAGAGTAGAGTCTAAAAGGCATCCCAGGCTTTGGTGCATTTTAAGAATGTGCCTCGGGGAACTTGCTGGTCATCTAAGCTGAATAGTAGAACAGCCCCAGCTGGTACACAGCCCAGCAGCCCTAGGTCACCATGTAACAGACCTGTGGATATGTGAGCGCTAGCAAGTGCTTCTTATGGCATGTGTATAAAACCTCGCTGTTCTTAGATAACCGTAGCTGCCTATTGTCTGTGTCCTATAACTTTCTCCTTGTTTTGTACTCTCTCATGGGCTGACTGTCCTCTGTGACTCTTCCTTGGTGTTGGTGTTAGTGATGAGCTTCTCTCTCCTTACCCTTGATGTTGGGATTATTCAAGTTATTTTTAGCTAAATAGCTGTGTGTGTGTGTGTGTGTGTGTGTGTGTGTGTGTATGCATGCGTGTACTGCCCATTCTCTTTGAGTTATTGGCACACCTCTGACTTAATGCTAGTTCTGGTCCATTGGCTTTCAGTTTTTTAATTGTAATTGATACTTTTCTTATTTATATATTTCTTATAGATACAGATGTCCATTGGTCATCTCCTCGATGTTTTTGGAGGCTCCTTCAAAACCATGTGTCCATATGACATTGCCTGTCACTCTCTTCTGGCCGCAGCCTGGTGCTTTTTCTTATCCTTGTTCAGGTGGCTAGCACTATCATTTGCTTAGCTATGCAAGCCGTACATCAGATTTTACCTTAATTTTTTTTCTAAATTCATGACTTTACTATGCACTTGGTAACCCATTGCACAGATTTCTGCCTCCAGGTGGTTTTCTGAACTGACTACAATTCTCTGTCTCCAATATTGATGTCTATAGGTAAAGATTTTATTCTTTTTTGACTGGCAATAGTTTTTTTTTTTTTTTTTTTAGAAGTCCTAGTATAGGTATTGTGGGCCTCTTGCCATCTATCCCCTTGTCTTCTGATGCGGCTTCTAGAGTGATCTTTCTAGTAAGTCATATGGTGAACACGGCGTATATCTCCAGTAGCTTCTTTCTATGTCCTTCAGGACAAAGTACAAACATTTTACCTAGGCATCTAAATTGCTTTATGACCTCACCTCTTAGGCCTTTTTGCCACAGTGAGCCAAATAGAGTGGTACATCAGCCCTGAAGGGAGTACTGACCATGTGGATGCTGAGTCCTTGCATGGATCCAGGGACTTGAGCTAACTGGAGTGGTAAGGGAACAATGAAAAGACAGACACGTGGACTCATGTGTAGACAAGTTGGGGTTGGGTGGACTGGGCTCTCTGACACAGAATCCAGAAGCACAGTGTGTTTATTATAAACAGCTGAACAAAGAGGCGGGGTATTGCACACAGCTGAACCAAGGAGGCAGTTTTAGCGACTCTGTCGGAGCAGTCTCACTCCGTAGGGGAGAAATCTTCAGGCTGTAAACCATGGGGGTGGGAAGATAACATGGACAGGACAGAAAGCGATAGAGGGTGTCTTCGGTACACTCTAGCGCATTCACACTTGGGCCAGCAGAGAAGGCTTTGCCATTTACCCACACACCTAGTCTAGGGAAGGTTTGTGCTTTCTGTGTGTCTGAAGTGTTACAGTCTTCAATATGGTGGTGCCCATGCCAACGGCACATATTCGCTCAGGACTTTATTCACCCAGGATTTTCTCTGTTCCCCACACATGGAAAAGCCCTTGGATAATGAACACTAAAAAGCAGGTGCTATACTCATAGAATTGCCCCCTAACCCATGATAGGGTAAAGGAAGAGAGGGAGGTTCCTGATTCCCAGCCCCAGTCAAGACTGGAAAGCTATATCAAGGGGTAATGAGGTCTGAAGAGAGAAGAAGTGGCCAGGCAGAGGGCTTGCATGGATGGAGCTGGATAGACACCTTGTACTTGAGGAATTAAGATATCACATTATTAGAGCATTAATAATGCAGGTGCTGGGACTCAAGACGTGGCTCAGTGGTTAAGAGCACTGGGCGGTTTCACAGAAAATTCAGATCCAGTTCCCGGCTCCCACAAGGCAGTTCACAACTGTCCTTGACTCCAGTTTTTTTTTTTTTTTCTGGCCTCTATTGACACATCATGTTTGTGGTGCACAGCCATACATGTAGGCAGAACACCCATGCACATAAAAAAACAAAAGGATTGACGGTCCTAATGGGGAGTTCTAGGCCTTTTGAACCACATGAGAAAGCCTGGTTTCTCATAGATGAGACTGGATGCTCTATTGATGAGCAAGACCGAACTGCTGATCAAGCCAGGTAAGTATAGTTAGGATAATTTCTATTTTGGGGTTTCTAAAGACTCACTCCTCACTCACACCTTAGATTTATAGTTTTCCAAATGACTGTGGTAAATGACTGTGAAATGAATATCTATTGACTCTGAGCACACAGGTCAAGGGACCATCTGGGGGTCATTTGGATTTCCCCTCCCCGCCTTCAGGAAGGATATTTATTTAGTAGATCTCCCCCGAACGAAGGGTGTTTGTTGCCAAAGGTATTTCAGCTGCAGAGGAGTAATCACTGCCTTTGTTGACAGATTTAGAGATGTTTTGCCAAACAGTATCTTAAAATACTATGATTAGATGTAATTTTGCAAAAATGAGTCTGTAATGGAGGTGATTCACTTGCTGTTATCAGCTGAGGAGGATCTTGTATTTACAGTTTATTTAATTTACATTTGATTAATTTGCACTGAGTGCAAGCAGTTACTCTATAATTATCTCTTTGTCTACAGCAGGATACATGCAAAATAATGTTTGGAAAATTGTGAAGTCGGAAGATGTTAGCGGAGAAAATGCCCCTGAAATCATCTCTTCCATCTCCGTGCTTGAAAAAGCACACCCTCTACGGCTCCAGTTCTGAGGAGCTTTGCAGTTCTGTATCCTCGTGTGCTTGAACACAAAACATCACTTATCCCTCATTTTCACCATTTAGGTTGTTGTAAACAGCAAGTTTTGTTTGTCTAGTTCTGCTAAATCCATCATCATTAGGCAAAGCTATTCTTCTAAGTATACTTTTCAGGAAATCATACACACAGATATTCTCCGAACTCCTCCCAGATAACAACGGTGCTCTTGTGCTGTGGGTAGCTCAGTTGGTAGGGTGCTTCCCTAGCTTGCATGAAATTCCGGGTTCAATTCCCCAGCATCCCATAAACTGAGTGTGAGGGGCTATGCTTGTAATCCCAGCACTGAAGAAGTCGAGGCTATGAGGTCATTCTTGGAAAATAGCAAATCTGAGGATAGTCTGAAGTGCAGAAGATCCTGTCTGGCAGGGGGGAACAAAAAGAATCACTGCATTCTCTTTAGTCGTAGATCCCTTTAATCTTTCAGAATGTGTTGCACACTTAGGAAATTGTGTTTGATGGCTCCTCAAAATGCATTGGCCACAGATATTGTTTATTAGGGATCAACAAAATATAGTTCTTGGACCAGATCAAGCTTGCTGCCTATGTTTGTGTAGTCTCTGGAACTATTTCTAAGTGTTGGGAAACATCCAGAAGAAGAACACCTGATGGCATGTAACTATTACTTGAAATTCAAATCTGGGAAGCCATGAGCGGTTTTATTGGGATAAAACTACATCATTCATTTACATACAAACCAACCCTGAGTGCTTTTATCCAACACAAGCACGGTGAGCTGTGCAGTGGCGACAGTCTGGTCTGCCATGCTTTGGATGTTTATTAGCCGGCCCCTTACAGAGACTGTTTGCTGATCTCTAGCCTGACGTAATTGTGGTAATCTCATTTCCCTTGTGAATGATTGGTTTGAGAATGAGCATAAAACCCTAATCCTGGGAAATGAAGAATCAGAAGTCTGATGGGGCTTCTGGGAAAGGTTTCTTGGGCTCTACAGAAAATGTAGGAGAGAGGACAAGGAAGCTTCTTCTTCCTTTGTTGTTGCTACTCCTGGGTGAGAAGGTTGGTACCCGGTCAGCCATCTTGTCTCTATAAAGCCTCAGGCTTGAAGATGAGAGCGGTTGAGGACTATGGAGACCTGATAGGAATTGGTCTCTTCTCCATATGGATATTGAACCTTCAGATGAGCACCAGGCCCCATCCTGTCTTTGTGCTTCATGTCATATTTGACCACATATTTATTTAACATTTGAGTCAATTTTTTTAGGGTGAAGCTTTTGTTCTTTGGTGCTAAAACCTCCTGAAAAGGACCCCATCATGCACGATCCACTATGCCTGGTGTTGGGAATACAGCAATAACAAAATAAGATCAAATATCACCCCTATTTTCTCCTTAGTCTATTAGGAGATGTGGTTTGTGAAATTGGGACAAGGAAAGTTTGTGACTGTCTTGGGGAGTCCGGGTGGACATCACAGGCATGCTCAATTTTAATCTGATAGTTGTACAGTGGTTTGGATTTGATGAGACCAGTTCACAGGGACCAATCAGCACTCCAAGGCAAAGAAAGAATCTATAAAAAGGCAAAGTACAGAAGAAACAGGATGGTGTTTACTGGCGTGGTAGTTTTTGAAAAGGGACTACTGTTTCAGATGTTACTGATGCAGGGCAGAACACCTCACCAGATATGCTTTTGTGACAGTTGTCATCGGTATCTGTAGATAAACATCCATCTAAAACCCAGAGGTGGGGCTGGAGAGGACAGTCTGTAGAGGACACAGGTTCAGTTCCCAGCACTCACATGAGGTATTTCACAACTGCCTGTAATTGAGTTCCAGAGCTGTCTGATACCCTCTCACAGCCTCTGTGGGCACTTGTATACAAGTCATGTACAGAAACACACACCCTCTCCCTCCCTCCCCACCCCCACATCTTTATAAAACAATGCCAATACTAAAGAATTGGTGTTAGTAGCAGGTGTCATTCATCAAGTATTTTCTAGGCTAAAGTTTTACATGTAAAATCTCATTTGATTTCATCATTGTTTGGTGAGAGAATCCTAAGATGTGCTCAGCTATAGTGAATCAAGGCATAATGAAGTTAAAACACCTGTTCAGTCTCACATAGTAAGCACAGGAGAGGGAGCAAAATCTCTGGACACTTTGATTCCATCCCAGTGTGCTGGGAGCAGGGACAACACCTCTGAACCCTGTGGCCCAGAGTGTGCTGGGTCTCCTCTATTGGGTACCCAGAAGTCTGTGTGACTCTTGCTCACCATGCATGATGACTTGCAGGAGCTTCAACGCAGTTGCATTTCAGAGGGCCTCGTTTTCTAGTTCTTAAAGAAACTACACATAGATCTCCTGAGTAAATTGGGAGCGTGGGGATCATGGGAGAGGGTAGAAGGGAGGGGAGCGGGGAGAAATATATAGCTCAGCAAAAACAATAATTAAAATAAAGCAAATATGGAGATTTCACACATTAACTTAGTCTTACAGTTTGAACTTAGCCATGCCAAGTGGGCACTTTTGGTAACATGGTTTATACAATAAGTGAAGCCTTTACAATTTATTTAATCTTCCACAATTTAAAATATATGTGATTTTTAAAATTTAATCATAGATTATTTATATATGTCTATAATGTACTTTGATCTCATCCCTTCTACACTGTCCCCTCTTGACCTCGTTCTCCTCCTACTGAACACTTTCTTTCCTGCAACTCCCTCTCCTCATTTTCACATCTTTTGTGTGACCCCTGCATTTCATTAGGTTTCCCTGTGTAAACATGGGTAGGGGTCAAGGGGGTGCATAATGTGTAGAGGCAACTTCCAGTGGCTATACCACTACATAATGTGACCTTCGACCTCTAGCAACTCTTAACTCCCTCTAGCTCCTCAGTGAATGGTGGGACCTCATAAGCCCTCTCTCTCCATGAGGAAATGTTGATGGGCCCAGGGGAAAGTCTTATTTAAAGGCCGTGTGTATGCAGCCTAACATTCAGTTATGGTATAATACATAGTAACCATGTAAACTGTAACCCACATATACGTGTCCTAAAATGCAAGCTTCCTGTTGCCCCAGTTTATAAAATAAAAAACTTGAACAAGGAGCAAAAAGAACACTTGTGCTTCAGAGGTGAGGGCAAGCAGCTGGGTCATATGAGCAGCGGAACAAAGGCTGAGCTGTCAAATGTCAGCGTGTCAGAGGCAATTAAGAGTAGTTTCAAACAAGTGAGGCTGATGGGAAAGTGAGCAGGAGGAGGGAGACTCTCCAGGGCCACAGGGGAAGAAAATAACACCCAGGTAAGATCGGAGGTTGTGCACCACCTAGAAAGATCTCCATGGTTGGGTCCAAACAGTGTGGCATGTATTCTCGGGTGGAGCAGGGACCAAGTGGGAGGGAGCACTTGACACTGTGGTCATGTAGAGCCTTGGTGAAAACACACAGAGCGTTGGCAGTCACGTCTCAACTCAGCCACCATACTACACAGGTGGTGAATGGGCTCTTACATGCCATCCTTGCCTTGTCTAGAAGGTGACTCTCATTAGAACACCTATCCCTGCAGAGCTGAAGGAAGGATGACGTGAAATCATACCCAACAAGTGTTTTACCTTGTTCTGCACACACACAGCAAACTGTTCAGTAAATGCCAGTGATGTTGGCATCTGTCCTGTCCTGTCAGGAGCTGGCTAATCAAGTCTTCCATTCTTTCAGCGTCTTCCTCGCCAGGTGGATCTCAGATGCTTGCTGAGGATGGGCTTTTGGTGGTGTCTTTTGAATGAAGGAATAGCTCCTTTCCCTAGAACTATCATTATTATGATTTTGGTCCAACCACTTCTGCAGCTGATTTGCGCATTCTTCTGCAAGGGAATATACAGTGGTGAGAATTTTAATGCATGAGTGGTTTGGACAACAGCCCCAAATGTCTTATTTTTACTACATATTATTATAGCACTACATTCATGGTTAGGGGTCAGCTGCCATTTCCTGAGCTTTATAACATGCCTGTTTTAATTAACATCAAGCTGAATTTTGGCAAACAGGTGGTCAGCCCAGATGTGAATGTTATTTTTAAAAGTGCCTTATGGCTGTTAAATCTCTCTTTTTTTTAAAAAAAAAGCAAAACCTATGTGAGTGTGGGCATGTGGTGGGGGAGGGGGACAGCGGAGCAGTAAAAATCTGAAATACTGATTATCTCAGGCTTCCTTAGGCAAGTTTCAATGACGACAAGCGACCTTCGAAATTATTAAAATATGTGTACATAGGCCACGGACTAATAAATTAAATGAAAGCCAGAATTACAATAAAAACAAAGTGGCCACACACTGGAGAGATAAAAGAAAGCATACAGAGGGGATACATATGCCCTATAAGGCTTAGAAAGCTAAGTGGGATAGTCCAAGTGTCAGGTCACTGGAATGCAGTTCACACAGGTTTCCACCCTTAGAGATGTGGCAGTGTGTGTGTGTGTGTGTGTGTGTGTGTGCAGACAGTGATCACACACAGTGTGTGTGTATGTATGTATGTATGTATGTATGTGTGATCAGACAGCAGTCACACACAGTATGTATGTGCCAGTATGTATGTATATGTATGTGAATGGACAGTGGTCTCACACAACGCCTTGCCTCTTTCTTACACATATAAAGAGTTATAAGCTCAGCTATTATGTGTGTGTGTATATATATATATATTTAGATAAAATTGATTTCCTCCCTTAGAGTTTATTTTTTCAAATTCATGTGTGTTTGTGTGTGTGTGTGTGTGTGTGTGTGTGTGTGTAAGTCCAGGTGTGTGCAAGCCACAGTGCCTATTTGGAGGTCAGGGAACAACTTTTAGTAGTCAATTCTCACCTTTTTTGGGAGTCGATCCTCACCTTTTCACCCTTTTTGAGATAGGATCTCTGGTTATGTTTCCACACACACCAGGCTGGCTGGCTTTTGAGCTTCCAGGTGATTCTATCTCAGGCTTGAATCTCCTGTGTCAGTGCTGAGATTACAGATGTATGCTGTCAAATGTAGCTGTTGACATAGATCCCAGTGAGGAACTTAGGATGCCAGGCTTGCCCCTTTAGCCACCGAGCCATCTGCCCGATACGACACTTTCATTTTTAAACTGAACCACGTGACCCATGCCACCCTCTTTGATACTCTCGCTTCTTTATCCCATCCCAGAGCTGGGACTTGGACCTTCTGCATGGTTGCTCAAACTCTCATTTCTCTCTGTTATCACTTCACCAATGGCATCACTCTCTCAGTGATAACTCAGTTATCACTCTCTCTGCTTCCAAAGCAGTAGGAAGAGTCTGGTCCAGCTGCATCATTTTTTTGCCTGCCTCTAAAGTCGCTCTCCACATACCACTTGCAAGCATTATTTCCTTGAAATGAAATCTAAACACACCCTTGCTCTGGTTAAGACATCTTATGGCATTTGATCATTTCACTAGATGAAGTCAAAACTCTTTATGATGGCCTTCAAGGTCTGGAAAGCCTTGACCCCGCCTCTCCTCCCACAACCCTCTGGATTTCTGTGCTCAAAATGTCCGGGATTTATTTCTGCTTCTTGAATTTCCTGTGTTCTCCACTGACACGGAATCTTGGCACATCCTGTCTTCTCTTTAATTTCTTCATTAGCTAATCAATTGGACCTAGGATTCATTCACCTGGGCATAGTTTTTTTGGTGAAATGGCATGCATGAATGCAAATATCACTGGGAAAAGGAGTGCATCCAAAGCACAAAGATATGGGTGGCATGTTCTGTATTTCTCATGAAGAGCATCTTTTGATACAGAGGAAGATACATTTAGAGGAAATGACTGAATTTCTGGCCATCGTTCACTGACATTGAACCCATAATAATTCTGAGTTCTATAGCTCTCTCAATTCTCCAAATCCCATTTGCTTCATATACTAAGGAGTAAACATTACTAGTATCACCCCCATTTATAGGTGACTAAGAGAGACTAGGAAAAATTGAGTAAGCCCCTCAGGTACACCCCACCCAGATGTTAGTCTCTTTCTCTCACTATAACTATATACCTGAGACAACCAAGTTTCAAAGAGAAAAGGTTCATTTTGGGCCAGGGTTCTAGAAGTTCCAAGATTAGGAAACCTCAGCTGTGGGCCTCTGTGTAGTAGAGAAAAACACTTCAATATGAATAAGGAAGCAAAAGGAAATACCAACTAGATGAGACCTGGGTTCTCAAATCCTTTTGTGGGGACACACCCTTGAGAGACCTAGGAACTTTCTACTTTACTTCACCTATTGAAGATCTGCACCTTTTCTCATAGTCTTCCTCTGAGACACAAAACTTTGGCTTGTTAGAATTTTACAGGGACACTTATCCAGACCACAGTCTCCTGTTACTCACTGGTCTGGATTCAAATGAAAGCTCTCTTTGATTCTAGAATTATACACATAATTTTTTTTATTAATTTTTTTACACTCAATATATTTCGATCATCCTCTTTCCCATCCCCCAGCTCCTCCTTGATCCTCACCACCTCCTTGCCCACCCAACCCCATGCTTAAAACAATTGTAAAAACAAAGCTCCAAACAATAAGACAAAAATAAATCCCAAAACAAAACAAGAAGTGTGCAAAAACCATGGGATCCACTTCTGTGTGGTCCAGCTATTCCCGGACATGGGGCCTGCCCTGAACTGTGGGTCATATACCCAGTGGCACTCCGTTGGAGAAACAGGTTTGGCTTTTCCCAGCAGATATCAATTGCAAATAGCTTCTTGGGAAGGGGTGGGATTTTGTGTTCACCTCTCTCAGTTGCCTTTCAACTTCATTCCTGTGGAAGAAGAAAAATGTCCAAGTAGGGGCTTAGGTGCCAATTCTGCTAGCTCCCAAGGCTCAATCACGTGCGCTGAGTGTAGCCCTGTGACCTGTTGGCTTGGTATTAGGAAAAGTTCCTCCCACAAAACTGGCCTCAGCATCAGCCTCTCAGTCTCTAGTCTTCTGCAGAACAGGAAATGGCCTCTTTCAGGTAGAATTTCCCAAGGGAAGCTTCTAGCTCACTGGATGACACCCTCAAAATAGCAAAGCGAGCACATCCCGCCCACAGAGAAAGTAACGCCTCTTGCCGCGTTTATGGCAAGCACTCAGAGAGCCTGCTGGAATTAAATGGCAAAATTCATCACAACTAATTTCTATTTGTCGTCTATTAAGCTACATTGTTTTGTCCTCAACGTCAGGTTAAATAATGAACCTCTTTGCCATGGAGTAAATTAACCTCCACTTTATGTTCTTGTCATTGTCAAATGGAAACATCACTCGCACACACGAGGAAGATTCATTAGTAACACAAATGCATGAGCTCCACTCTAGGAAAAGAGAAGAGCTGTTGAGACCTTGTCGTAATGCGTGTCGTGCGTGCTTGCCCCGTTGTTATTTATGAAGCCTCTTGTAATTTCTGGGATTGTTTTCAGCCACGGAAATTAGCTCAGAATGCCTCTGAGGCAATGGTGGGCATAACATAAGTATGCCTCTGACAGGTATGATGACCAGCCTCGAAGGACTGTGACATTTGAGGAAACGTGACACCATCTGCCAACAAGCTGAGGTTCATCCTCTGTGACATCAGCAGATGCTGGAAATAATCTCTGCGGGTAGCTCCTCCCAAATATTTAGCGTTCTGGCAGGAAGGGGACCTTCTCATTTACATTGCTGTGGCATTCAGGAAGGTCATGGCCTTCGCGCAAGGGTAGCATGGGTTTGAACTGTCTTTACACCTGAATTCATTCATACTCGTCAGTCAAAGATGTCTCAGCTGTTTATATCCTGATGTCTAAGTGGCCATTCATCTTAGCCACTTGTGTTTCTCTTTGGCCTCCCCATGGGTCATTTTATTTCACATTCACCTTTTCATTAGAGAACAAATATTTTAAATGCTGCTGCTTCCTCCTTTGTTGCTTCTGCCTTCTTTCCTTCATTCTTAGCGTAAACACATAGGGTTTTTTTTTTTTAAACCTTCATTCTTAGAGTAAACACACAGGTTTTTTTTTTTTTATCAGATGAACAAAGAGAGTCAAAAGTTTTAAAACAATGTCCGTGTGACTCTAGTGTTTATCTCCTGGGTCGGGCTCTGAGGAAGGAAGAATGAATTTTGCACAAATGGGCCTATAGGTTGTCTTGCTGTCAGCATAATGTGTTTTTATCTGCCTTAGGGCTGCTGAGGTGAAAAGTCTCTTGAAGAGATAGTGCGAGTAGCCACCCAGCTCACCGCAGTGCCTCAGTTAGGTCTCTGCTGACCCTCTCTTCTCTTTGACAATATCCTCTGCTTCTATTGGCCTGGAACGGACCCTGCTTACCTAGGTATGGCCCATCATTTTCCTTCTCTCTAGCTATAAAAGTTGGTCTAGGTGTGGACATAAACCTCCATCACTCGCCTCTCTCTCTCTTTTAAGAAAATGAAGCATTGAGTACTTGCTCTTTTAACACTTGTAAGACCGTGAGCCACCAATCTCCTGCCTGTCTTCTTTCTGGTGGAGAAGGCATTTGGCGGCCAGGGAGACCAACATTGGGGAAACGGACCTGAGTATTGCTTTGTGGTGCTGACGAGGGGGCACACAGTTCTTAACTCCCTGTGCTATGGCAAATGGCAAGTGTTGACACTTCCCATTTCTGCAGACATGGAGGCTTAGATGCCTTACATCCCAGGAAACAAGCTCAAAGATGTGTGTCGTGGAGATCCTGGACCACAAAGCGTCTGATGAAGGAGCTCTAAAGCGTAATTAGCCCTCTCTTTCTTTCGTCTGGTCATAAAGTTGCGGGAAAGTTACTTTAAAACCTTCTATTCAATTGATTTCAGGATCGCGAGTGCTGGAAGATTGACAGCTCTGGGAAGAGCTACATCTCTCAAGTGTGCATTTTAACCAGGAGCTGTGTGCTGAGATTGCCGCTGCTACCTTCCAGGGCTCTGCTGATGTGACACACCGGGAGGGAGGTGCATCTGTGACTTGCATCGCTCTGGCTCTGTTTCTGCTCATTGCAGGTTGCTGTGACTTGGTCACATGCCTTTCACTTTGTGCGAAAAACCCTTGGGCCGTCTGGGTGGCTTGTAGTTAAGGAGACCGAGGAAGTGGGTGCAGGTTATCTTTGACCCCTGGTGCCCAATTCAGGCATGAATTGATTGTTTTTGCAAAACAAGGGTGAAAGTAGAGTTTACCAGGAAGTAAAAAATACAACTGAGTTAGTAGAAATGGAGGGAATGCCAGGCTTCCATTTCTCCCAGGTTACAGAATTTCATAGTTTCTGTTTCTCGCCTACTCTTGAGGGTCACAGGGTCTGAATGGCAACATTCATCTCCCTCAGCTCCAACTCTGCTCATTCCCCTAAATTCCCTTATAAACTGTTGAATCTCTGGGAGAGTAGGGTTGAGATATTGAGATATAAGAGACAGAGAAACTATTGTCTCGGTGAATCTATATATTGTTATTCTGTAGGCCAGGAGTTATTCTTAGTCTAATCGTATGTTAAAGAGAGGACACAATTGTGTGTGGGGACCTAAGGAGAAGGTAATAGAAAAGGGTATTGTTGAGTATCCAGGGATTGGCATGAGAGTCTATTTCTTAGGGTGGGTGAGGTGACTTGGTGGATAAAGTGCTTGGCATGCAAGACTGAATACCTGACTTCAATTCCCAGAATTCATGTGAAGGTGGAGAGAACAGCATCCACAGAACTGACCTCTGACCTTCACTGGGAAATCCTGGCATATGTGTGTATATGTACGTACACACACATACACACATATGCATACAGAATCATACACCACACATATATTTTAAGTCCATCTTTCATTTGATGGGTGGCTTTATAAAATTTAGTCCCTAAACCTGAGAATTAACATTCCTGCAATAGTCCCTTTAGAGTAGTTACAGAGATCCTGGCTGTGAAGTTTTGAGGTTGGAGGTAAAGCAACATTCACTTTGCAGCGCATGCACAGTGTGGACGGTTGATGGACCATCTTCTTGTCATGAGGTAGCAATTAGACATGGATGTTTGTCTTAATCTGTATTAGTTTTGTGTTTCTATGGCAGAAGGGCAGAAGACCCAAAGGGAGGAACGATTTCTTTTACTTATTTCTTTTACTTCATTTCTTTTACTAGGTTCGGGGGGATTTCAGTCTGTCACAGCAGTGGAGACACATTAGGGCGACTCTGTGGCAGAAAGGATGTAGAATGGAGGTACTATATACTGTGACAGAGCAGAACCCAGAGAGCCAGGTTGAAACCAGGGCTGGGTATCTATCACCTTCAAACTCTTCCCCATCCCGTGACCTATGCTGGCCAGCTAGGCACTCCTTCCTAGAGGTTCTGGAATCCACAAGGAAACACCTTCCTGTGCCCATTCTCTTTGGCTAATAAAAGAGAGGGAGAAAAAAAAATGTGGCATTGCTCTGACCCATATGGTCACTAACAGGCCCCGTGACCTCCGAGGAAGTCTAAGGACTTCTCAGGACATTGACTTTCTAATCCATAACAAAGACCCTGCCCTTTTCCAATACTCAGTGTCAGAGTCCCTGAAATAGAAACATTGGTAGGAAGGAGACATTGTGGAAGCAGTGAAATTAAAGGGTAAGAGGGATTCTCTCGGGGAGGGGTGCCAGTCGGTTTGTGCTCTGTGGCTGCAGGGCTGTTTGAGGAACCCGGGAAAGCTTCGAATCCCTTTTCCCTTGTGTCCCTCCCTAGTGTTGATCTATGACTTCAAATTAGTGTGTGAACGACAAAACGCCCCAGACAAGCATTAGGTGTTTTATTCTTTCAAGCAGCCTTCAGGTACCTGGGGCGGGAGAGAGGGCAGAACTGGAGATCAGTGTTGGTCTAGCGAGACCATGCTGCCTGCCAACTGCCCCTTGGGGAGCTCAGCACAGGCTGGGAAGATGCATGACTCCCGGCGAGTCTGATCAATAAAGGGCATCCTTACTATAGCAACGCAGTGTGGTGGCAGCGCTGCCCACAGATCACATGCCCCCTTCTCGACACGCTGTAGAGTTAGGAGCAGGCAATTAGAACTTGCAGGCTGCTTTTTCTAGAGGTTAGAGAGCTGAGAGATGAGCAGAGAGCTTTCATGTTCTTCCATTCTAGGATAGGCATGGAAGATTAGTAGCTCACAGCTGGTACTAGCCTCAGAACTATATATATAAATTATATATAAATATAAATAATTTATATACATATATACATACAAACATATAATTATATACAACATATAATTGTTATGTGTGTAATTATATATTATATCCTTAATACATGTTATATCCTTATAATATGATAATATATATATATATATATATATCATGGCAAAAGCTTAGGAATAAAAGCATAGGGAAGTCACCAAAAAGAGCAGTTCTCTTAATAATAACAATGACAATAATGGCAACTATTATTGTTTGTGTGACTGTTTGATTGATGGATGTCTCACTCTCTAGTCTCTTGTCTCCATTAGAGCAGAAAGGATAAGTGTTTCACCCACCCCTACCCTGGGTGTCTGTGCCATATGCATTTGATGAATCAATGAGTCCTTTGTTTATTGTGAGATAGACCCATATTGAAGGCTTAGCATAGAGCCCCTTCTTGTTCGGGACTGGCAAGCATTCTGAAAGGTAATACTATTGTTGCCTGTAATTTTTTTTCTAACAAAAAGGAACTGTAAGAGTTTCATAGGCAATAAAGGAGGGTTTCTTACCCATGACAAATGTGGGGTCTTTGTTATAGAGGGTTGCCTCACACACTCTAGGACATTATTCATTCAGCAGTACCTTTCTTTTTCTTTTTCTTTTTTGCTTTGCCATGGCTGATATACCTGGCAGGAGCACTGACATTTAGAGATTTATTTTGGCTCCGAGTTTGAAGAAACCTAGGTCCGCTGTGACAGGGAAGGTACAGGTGAGGTGACTCAGCCTGTGATGATGGTAGTTCCTGCTGCTGTCAGTTAACATAACGGCACACAGGAAGCAGAGAATGGAGTCCCAGGCAGGAAGCCGTCCCTGATATCTTATTTCCTTCAGACATACCCCTCTTCTTAAAGGCTCCAGCCGGGTACCCAGCATTGAAATCATGAGCCTATGAGGGGATGTTTCAGATGCAAGTGACAACAGAATTTGCAGCCAGTGATGTGCACTCCTTTCTCCATCTGTGGCCATCAGAATTCTCTCTAGATACTGCTAACGGTCTTTTGGGGTGAAAATCACCCCCAATCAAGAGCCACTGTGCAAAGGAGACCCAGGCTGGGATGAACTGTGAAAGGCAGCAAATTCTCCTCACCCTTCATGTGTTTATAAATGACTGGAATATACTGATGTGTCTGTAGGTGAAGCGTGGCTAGTTGATTGCATTTACACGTGCATGCACAGAATGTATGCAGACCAGAGTTGTATCAAGTTTGGGTCCTGAGCTCATGACACATCTGTTATTAGCTGGGTAGGTCCTTCAGCCTGGAATCTGGAGGCAGGGACAAGACTCCAAGAAGTCTGGGATGTTGCTGCTGTGAATTGGATTAGCTCCGACAGAAAATTGCATTGACCCTAGAATGATCATTGAAGGTAGCTTAATACATGGCTAGAACAAGGGGCTAGGAGCCCGTTGGAGCTGAAGTGAGCGTTCATGGGTAAGTTACTTCATTCCTCGGAGCCCGTGTCACTTCTCTAATGTCAGAGATTCTGGAGAGGCCTGCAAGGATGACCATCAGTTCTAAGGCATCCAGAGATAATGGCTACCCAGGGCATGTATGCAAATCAAGGTCTATGCCAAGCCAAACAGTCCCTGGCAGAGCCTAGCTGGATTACTCTCTTTGTAATTTCTCAGCGCCCTCAAGCACTTGTATGGCAGGTGCTCTTGCAGGAGTACAAAGGTATTAATCCATTCAATCCCTTAATAATCCTTGGTAAACTTGGCCAGGAGCACTGAGTTTGATTCCAATGTCTTTTCCTCTTAGACATTATTTGTGTTGTTAGATGTTTGCGTTAGCTATGAAAACCTAACAAAGCTTACAAACATGCCCGATGTTTATGCTTGTCTGCAGAGTGAATTCAATTTTGAGACCCATGTTGCTTTTTATTTTATAAAATATATGGTAGAAGAGGTCAGATTTGGTTTTTTAAAAGATTTTATGTGTGTGTGTGTGTATGTGTGTGTATGTGTATTCCGCATGTGTGTGGATACCTGTGGAGGACCAAAGAAGGCAGAAAATTCCTAGAACTGGAGTCATAGGCAGGGGAGAGCTCCCCAGTATAGGTGCTGGGAATCCAACCCAGTTCCTTTGCCAGAGCAGTGCATGCTCTCAAAGTGCTGAGCCATCTTCTCGGGCTCCAGGGTTATTCTTAATGCAGATGGGGACCTCCATGGTTCTCCCACAATGTAATACGCATCGCCTAATTTCCTGACTTAGAGAGATGCTTTCCAGATGCGCTCATCCGTAAACCTAATTACGGAACGTTCACCAGAGTAGAATTTAGACAATTCTCTTTTAAAAATGCATTCCCCATTTCTTCTATATTTATACTTCAGAAAACTTTATAACTTAAAAAGTAACTATTATGCTTAATTTCTCAAAGGAAGACAATTGCTTTTTGAAAATCCTTTGATTTTTCTATAGTAAATGTTCCGTTCATTTTGCACTGTGCTTAGTTCCTATTTGGGTCTGTAGGTCCTTATGTCTGGGGTTTGGTCTTCCATTTGTCAGCTTAAGCGAGTGATGATCATAGCCTCATATTCTAATGTATTTCATATACTATCTTGATTGGAATTGTTAGCACAACTTAGAATGTCACATCACTCTCAAAGACTCAGTGTACACTCTTGTTTGCCAATTACACACATATGTGTTAGACAGTAATAGCAACAAAGTTCTGCTTGTTTGTTCTTTGATTAAAACAGAAAAGGATCGACACAAAACGTAATGTCTCCATTGCTAAATGAAGGATTCCCACAGGTCCCATTTGGGTGTGTACCTGGTCAAATAGAGCAATCTATTTCTAATGCAACGTATGGGGGATATCATCCCTCTTGGCTTGTCTTATGAAACCTAGAAGAACATAAAATAGGGTGAAAGTATTGGTCAATAACTATACCAGCTATTGGCTCCATAACAAACAACTCCACACATTCATAGTTCTTGGAAGGCTATGTTTGTCTGTTTCTCTCTCTCTGTGTCTCTCTCTCTCTCACTCTGTCTCTCTCTCTCTTTCTCTCTCTCTCTCTCTCTCTCTCTCTATATATATATATATATATATATATATATGAGATATATGCACATAAATCTTTAGCTCAGCAGTTTGAATTGGGCTCAACTAAGTGGTTCTTGTGCTGTCAATAGGCAGTCTAGAAAGCCTGGGTTCTCTTGCACGGCCCCACTGGGAAGTCAAGCTTGGTACTGTCTATTCGATGGGCCAATCTCTTCAGGTGTTTTTGTAGCTTCAAGGTGACTAGCATGGGCTTCTTCATATAATAAGAGAGTATCCTAACAGAAGTACAGAAAAAATGGCTTCTCAAGACCAGAGCCCATATATTCACAAGGGCACTTGAATTGAATTTCATGAATAGAAAGCCTAGGGTAGCCTTAAGCCTGTGGCAATCCACTTGCGTCAACACCCTGAATGCTGAGATTATAAACATGAGCAACCATGCTGGGTTATAAGATTCCACTTATTTTTTTGTATGTGTCTATAGGGATGCATGCTTATCATGGTATGTGTGTGGCAGTCAGAGGGCATCTTGTAGGAGTGATTTCCCTCCTTCCATCATGTGGATCTTGGGGATTGAACTCAGGCCTTCAGGTTTGGTGGAAAAAACCTTTACCTTCTAAGCCTGGATCCAAGACTCCATCTTCTGTTATGGGTTGGAGAATGCTGGAAGCTGCCAAGCTGCCTTGTAATGATCCCTCCAAATAAGCTTATTGATGTCCTCATTTTATAAACAAGAGAATTGAGTACACAGCAGTTGAATTATGGCCTCATTAGCAAATGGGTCTCTTGGTCTCCTTAACAGATGTAACAACTGAGTTTTAGCTCAGACCCAGGTGATAATTCAATACCAGAAAGGAAATAGTTGGTATCTGTATGACTGGCACAGTCTTTCTAGTATATTCTAGATTGATCACAGAACAGTAGGTTGTGGATTTTTACAAAATCTTAGACTGCATTTGGAGGCTACACACTCACTTAAGGCTTGCATTTCCCAGAGAGTTTTGATCATACTTGCTATACATAAAATTTCTCAACATCTCAGCTCTAAATGTATTTATAAATTACAGCATTATTACCATTGCTTGTTGTATTCACTGCTGTGCCTTATTTTCTGTCATATTTCCATAGACAAAATAAAGAGAAGCAGGAAAGATATTTTTTCTTGCGATAAAGAAAATTGTCTTGTGGAAGGCATACATAGAGACACCAAAACAAAATGATCGCCATTCATGAGCATACACAGAAGCTGTGCCCAGGACAGAGGTGACCAGCCCTCTGGGTCTGTGGAGCAGCCATTTCAGATCAATGAAAACATAACCATAACTATATTGACTGATGTTATCATTGTTTCACAAGGAAAGGAATCCAAATAGTTTGTATGAAATGGCCACATACTGACAGCTAAGAATTCTGTGCTCTGGATGGTCTGACTTAGTTTTTGTGTGACTCAGCTATAGAATATGGACAGTGTGGGCTGATTAAACAAATTATAGTCCTAAGTTGTTGAAAGAACAACATACCGTAAATGAATGACAAAATATGCTCAACCTATTGAAAGTGCCAGTGAGTATCAACCATTACTGTGTATCTACGCCAAATGATTGTCTATTGTTGTGGTTTGAATAAGAAATGTCCTCCATAGTTCTCTGCTTTTAAACACTTGGTCCTCAGATCGTAGGGTTGTTTGGCAAGGTTATGGAACCTTGAAGAGGTGGAACCTTCCAAGAGGAAACATGTAACTGAAGACTGATTTAAAGTTATATAACCTATGCTCACTTTCTGTTCCTCTCTGCTTCCCATGTGTGGGTGAAATGTGATCCATTAGCTTCCTGAATGCCAGGCTGGGCTGGTGCTCCTGCTCCCATGCCTTTCCATCATTACGGACTGTTTCCCTCCAAAACTTCATGCCAAAACGAGCATTTTCTTCCCTGAGTTGCTTTAGCAATAGAAAAGCAGCTAATAGAACTATGGTTCTTTGAACTGTTAGACTAGGTTCCCGGATCAGCTTTGCGCTCATCAGTCAGGAGTTCCCTGACTATGAACAATCTCTGTCATGGATGTGGGACAGGCAAGACAACACAGGACTAAGGCCTCTATGACAGGAGAAGATTTGCCTGTTTCTGTACCACCACAAACAATTTGCTCAGGTTCTAGACTTCATCATCATGGGGATGTGTTCTTAGTAACTTAGTGTAACAACTGGGTTGAAAGCCTTCATTCATGTAGAGGCCTTGCATGAGCTCTCAGCTGTGCTCTGCTGAGCAATTCATTCTTCATTGCATCCTACCACTAGAACATTGAAGGCCACAGTTGGTCATCCAGTCCAATCCTTCTTTGACGGATGGTGAAACCGAGGCCCAAGGACGTTTTCTAACATTATTATTAGTGAATCCCATTTTCCCTGAGGATTGGAGGAAGCTTAACTTTAGAAAATGCATGTATAAATAGAGCAAATACATGAACAATATTTTAAGGGAAGATGGGATCAGGGATGATTGAGTTAGAAAATATAACCTGAGGAAAAGCAGTTTCATGTAAGCATATTTGTTAGCACCCAGCTTAGGAGGACAAAAGGAAACCATATCTTCATGGCTCTGTTTTTCTCATGTTATTTTCAGATAGGATCACTATGACCTGACCTTTAACTTGTGTCAATCCTCCTGCCTCAGTATTCCATTTTCTGGAACTATTGACTATGCCTAGTTATATACCTTTTTTTGTCTAGCAAAATGCAACATTATTAGACATAAACCAGAGCAAGGTATGTATCTCAATGAGAGATTCTGCTTAGCATACAAGAGGTTCTAGTTTTAATTCCAGTGTGCACGCACTCAAACACAGACACACAGACACACACACACACACACTATTGTCTCATATCATAACTTTAACTCAATGGTAATTTTTCTTTGTGATCATTGTCTTGATAGCTGTGATTATTGTGAAATATTCTACATGCAGAATATTTTAATGCTAATTCATTAGTTTTGAGGCCATTATCTAAGTCACATTCTATAAGGCAATGGTATAACCCTATATTATTTAATAGTAGGTCACAGATAAGTTAGGAGTAACATTTTGTGATAACTAGGTATGACAGGAAACACAGGCAACAATATTTTAGGAGTGAAAATTAACATAATACTTCAGCGTAGCGTCCACAAAGTAGAACTTTCAACTGGAGTTATATGGCAAGTAGTTAAGTGTTGAGGCTATGATTCAAAAGGCCATTCTATATTATTGGCCAAAAGAAAATCATATATTTAAGAAATGGAATATGACTAATTGAAAAACATTTTGTCATGAAAATCAAAGGTTTAGTTTTTTGTAATGAGTGACTTCCCTCCATTCCCCTAGCGTGACTACCCAGCCTAAACACATACATATGGTGGTGAGACTCCTCCAGGTAAGACAACATCCCTAGCACACTGTATTGCATTACTTATGTAATTATATGGACTAAATTCAAGCTACCAACCAACTCCGAAAAATAGACTGCCATGTTCAAATCCAAGTCATTTAGCTAAAGCAAGTGCCAACTGCCAATCATTTCTGGATGAATATACCTCCACCCAGACATCAGAGAACACACACAGAGACAAAGACAGACACATGCATATTTACACATACACGTATGAGGGTAGGGGAGAGAGAGAGATTAAAAACACTCGATGTTCCTCTCAAAACTGACTGACACATATGGAAACAAGGCATAACTGGTCAGTCCATAGAAAAATACTGTAGAAAAGACCCCAAGACTTTAAATTGGGGAATTATCAGGTACTGAAGTAAAGCAACAATTTTTAAATGCTTAAACGAGTAAAGACAGAAACCTAGCAATAAGGTAAGGAATAAACAAGAAGCTATAAACTTGTTGGGAAGGTTTGAAAAGGAAAAACCAAAACTCTTTTTTTTTCTTTAAACCGAATCTTGCTATAGGGCCCAGCTGAATTATTGATTCCCCTGCCTTAGCCTCACTAGTACCTTGATTACAGGCATGTGTCACCATGTTCCATTTCAAATAAATTTCTTAAAAATATTGAAGCACAAACTTATTAGGTGGGTGGACTTGTAGTTTAGATACACTTAAAATGAGAATCCATATACTAGAAGATAATGTTGAAGAGACTACTTGGAATCCAACACAGAAACAAAGAGTAACAATATCTAACTTAGCCTAAATAGAATTTGGAAAACCACGGTGAGGAAAGAAAGTAGCAATTGAGGAGATAATGACCAATAATTCTCTAGAATTAATAAACGAATGAACTTTGAGCATAATGAGTAGAACATAAGTAAATTATGATCAATCACACCATAGCAAACTCTTGTAAGAGCAAAGGAGAAATCTCAACACAAGCAGTAAAAATCCTCAAATCATCTGAAATGAAATTGTAGTCAATGATGTTTAGTTTCTAATATCAATGTGGCCAGACTGATGGCCTCAGAGATCAAGTCTGCACCGTATATCCAAATGCAGCCCTTCTAGAAGGTCATGTAAATAAGCCTATTGTCAAACAGAACAAAGTGTTCATGAGCTAGAAAGATTTTATACAAAATCTTTAAAATCCTGTGCACATGTGTGTACCTGTGTGTGGGTAGGTGCATTTGAGTCCAGTGTCCATGGAGGCCAGAAAAAAGTGTTGGATCCCCTGGAGCTAGAGTCAACGGGTGATTGAAAGCTGCCTTATGTGGGTGCTGGGAACTGAACCCAGGTCCTCTGCAAGAGTAATGTGTGGACCACTGTACCACATTTCCTGTCCCCATTCTTAACAAAATTAATCTCAGATTCTTCGAGCTGAGATATTTTGACTGTCTAGAGTAACCCAAAGTAGTGCATAAACGGTGAGCCTCTGAAGGAAAGGCACTCGTGGTAGCACACACAATTTTATAGTCTAACAAGGTTAAGTATTAACATAGTTCTATAACTTAATGATGTAGTCAGGCTCTATAGCCTTGTCAAAATACCTAAGGAGCAAATTAGGGAAAGAAGAGTCTATTTTGGCTTATAGTTTTGAGGTTCCAGTCTGCATTCAGTCATTCATTTAGGGGAGAACATATTGGTGGCAGGAGTGATTGGCAGAGCAAAGGTGATTGCCTCATGGTGATCATGATGCAGATAGAGTAACAAGGAGGGGCCTGTGCCCAAGGATACTCTTCATTATCTGCCAGAGCAGCCTCTTCCTGCTAGGCTCCGCCTTCTATAGTTTGGCAACTTCCACGCAGTCTATTCAAATTACTTCTGTGTGGATTCAGCCTTTGAGGAAAGCAGAGAGTCCTGTGACCTAATCTAGTTTGGAAAGGCCCTCACAGACATGCTCAGGGGTCTGAGCATAATTTCCCTTGCTTCCCAGGCCAGACGAGTTGACAATCAAATTGACCATTAGAGAAGAGTCCCTTTCTTTGCAGTGACACATGCAATAGTTATGAAAGCTGCTATTTTACTAGGCCTAAAGTAAGTTCCAATAAATTTTAAATAAAGGGCATCATGAAAATCAGGATCATATAGATATTGACCCATATAGACACCAGCCACTTACTATGGGATGAGAATAGAAAGAACCCTTTCTCTAAGCATCTAATATAGAGAAGCAAACCAGAGGAGCAAAATTCTAAATATTTCTTTGGCTTAAAAGAGTACATTATGGTGAAAAATCATAAGATTCTTGAGCATGAATAGAACCAAACGATATAACATATCAAACTCTATGGTATTTTTATTTTTAAAATCATGCTTTATTTTATGAATAGCAAGACAATTTGCATATTAAATCACACTGTAACAGAATGATCTAACATATTTTTATGCAGAGTTTTTATTTAAAAAAATTAGTTTTTATGTATGTGGGCCAATGTGGTAAGTGTATTAAACAATTGTGGTATATATGAAATTTGATGCTGGAAGTAAATTCAAAGATAAATTTGCTTAGTGTCGCCCCAAAGGTTACCACGTCAATTAAGAAAACAATGACAGAAAAAAGAATAGAAGCTGGTGATTAGAAAAGATAAAGGCACCGGAAAGAACACCAAAACTTCTCAAAGTGCTAGATATGGCTGTTCTTACTAGGGTTGGTTACCCCATATTTCTGCTTCTGGGCAAATACTGAGCTGGTATTTGTCAGCCCTTAGAGAAATGTCTAACTGTGGGACTTCCTGTGGCTGATGAGGTCGCAATAGGGAAGTGTGTATTCTTCCTGGATGGAGAACAGAATGCCTAAGAAACTTGGCACACGTGAAAGATGTAAACTAGACCATGCCACTCTCCTCCACAGGCTGATCTCTTGACACCTAAGTCATCTTGATGCCTCAGGTCTTGGATTGTAATACTCTCATTTTTCTTCCAGGATAATAGATAAAAGGCATGAATAAAATAAAGATGCCTTCTAGGAGGGACCCAGAGCCCACCCTCCAGGGCCGAACTATTTATTACCAATAGATTCAGAAAGCAGAAAACTCATTGCTTTCATTCAGTTGTGGACTTGCCAAAGACCCCACCATGCTCCAATGGACACTTCCAATCCAGTGGTTACAAAGTTGACCTTGGTTAAACTAAATGAATTGCAAAACAACTTCCTCTCAAAACAACAACAGCAACAACGATAACAACAACCCCCCCCCCCAACCTCAAAAACCCAAAAGCAGCATGAACCCAAGGGAAGGGATGCAGGAAATTTGGGTGTGTGTGAAAGTATAAACAGATACTTATGTAAGTGTATGAAATTGTCAAATGACAAAACTTGATCATAAGTATTGCATGGGGAAAAAAAAATCTGTTTTCAATGAAGGAAAGAAAAAGCTAGTCTCCTAGGAAAACTTGATGCTGCCATTTACTTTGGCATGTGCTTCCCAGGTCCTAGGAAGGACAATCCAAGACACTGGGTGTCAGGATGTATCTTCCATCCTCAGGAGTCCAAACAGAAATTGATCTAGTGCAGCCTGCAATGCTTGTTTCTCTGGCGATGAATACAAAGCCTTCGGTAGACCCCCAGGGGACTGACTGCACATAGAAGAGCAAGTATGTCGGGCTGATTTGGGAAATTGGTGCTGTAAGCTCCTCAGAATCACAAACCTAAGGTTTCCTTAATTAGAGAGGTGGTCCTCCAATCAATATTTTTGCAGTGCCTTCCTCTACCATTCCCCGTGCTTTCCAGCAAGCAGCTCAGGAGTTTCAGCTGATGACTGTACAATCCTCCTGGGGCTTGTGCAAAGTACAGAGAGGGAGAAAGAGCGTAATTTGTTGGCTGGTTCTGTAGGGCTCCGAAGGCACTGGACCCCATTCATCAAAGTTTTCCCGATTGTGTATTCAGAACGCATCCTACACTGTTCACTTAGGAGTAATGCAGGGGCCCGCAGAAACGCTGGAACAGTGTGTGGGCATTGTTAGGAATTTAAATTTGTTATCTTTGGTGACAATGAGGGAAGATCTTTGAGTCATGAAGATCTGAACTCTGCTCACCTGTCTGTTACCTGCTTCTGAGAAATATATAGGAGTTTAGGGGAAACGGAAGGATTTTTCCGGTTAATATTGGAAAGTGGAATGAATTGGACTTTTGCATTTCTGCTTTCCTCCCTCCCCTCCCACCCAAGAAACAAGATGAAGAAAATAAAAATTTAACCACAGCAAAATTGTTTTCCTATTATTTTGAGAATGTACTTTCTAGGTCTTGAATTCATGCACTTATTATCCACAAGATACAGCTATGGCATTTATAATTTCCAGAGGAAAACTGAGGCTTTGGCTGACAGGGACAATTGTTCATTGCCTTAGAGACTTTGAACCCTGGCCTCATGCACTCTGGAGCCCCTGCTCTGAACCACTGATCTGAATCACGTTCATGAAACTTGGAATTCCCACTTCAGATTTGATTAATCAGGATTCTCTCATAATCCTTGCCTCTAAAATAGACCTGATTTGTCTCAGGGTACAATTGAAATGGTTCATCTAGGCTGTGTTGACAAGGATAATGTAATTAGAGCAATTTGGGGGAGTGTTCAGACTCCCCCAAAGTAAATATTAGTGAGGAAAGATAAGTTCAGAGCCCAATTAGCTGCATTGGATCAGTTTCCCTTGCGGGATGTGTAACTAACCAGTTCCCCGCCTTTACACAAACACAGCTGGTTTGTACCCACGCTTGCTCCAGTACCCCAGAAGCCGGAGGAAGGAGGAAGTTCTTAAAGAGAGGTCTGGAAGTCATGTTTATCATCTTGTCCCTTGCTACCTCATCTTAGGACCACATATTTATTTGACATAAAATTGAAAAAGAAAATATGAGTTTAGTTCAATGGTTCCTTTATAATCTCAGGGAAAAAAAAAACCCTACGCGTTCTCCTCAAAGAAGCTCTATCAATAAATGGAAAGAGAATCCCTAAAAGAATTTTTCTTCTGAGTTCTTTGCTGTTATTAGTAAAGAATCAAGTGCTGTGGCGTGTAATTTTACCTTATCCTGGTCTTGCAGTGTGAGTATCCTGGAAATGGAAGAGCTCTGTGTAAAGGGATCTGGACCAACACTGAGGGAAAGTATTGTCCCTCAAACTCCATCTTCATCTGGGAAGTTTGTAGATGACCATTGAGAAGAGTTTGTTAAGAGCCATAGCACAGCGAGGAGAGAGGCAAATGGTGGGGATTCAGGTAGAATAGAGGCAAGTTTATACACTTCCAGATTAAGGTTTGAATCTGAAATCCAATAGCTGTCCACTGCTTGGTGCAAGAGAGAAAGGCTTTGAGTGGTGGCCCCTATCCAATGCTGTTTGTTGTCAGTGTTAACTCTCAAGGATTTTGTAATATGAGGTGACGAGAGGCTCATAGTTGAGAGTAGCCTGGTGTATATTAAAAACAAAACAAAAAAATGAAAAACATTGACTGATTGAAAGTGTTCTTTCTCAGGATAATACTCACTGAATGATAGGATTGCTTGAGAAAAGATTGAGATTTATCTGGACTTGATTAGTGATGCCTGTCACAGGTCAGGAAAGGGAAGAATAGTGATGTGAATTGAGCATAGTTGATATCCCTGATGTAAATTCCACTGCTTGGACCCTAACAAAGGCTGTGTTTCCTCCCCAGACAGCTTCTTTACAATTTGGCTCCAGTAACTGAAATTTGTTTCTTATTTACTACTTGGCCTACATTGTTTAAAAATAACAATAAAAGCCAACCTGCATAAAATGCTTAGCTCAGGCAGTAAGTTAAACGCGTGTCTTAGTTATTACTGTCATACACGAGGAGAGTGAGATTGATTCAAGGTGCTTTGGACTAGGTATGTTCCTAGGACCCACTCTTCTTGGGTTTCCAGTGAGGCCACTTACACCCTTCTTTATGAGTCTGTGAGAACTTCTCTTCCAAGAAATCAGAGAATCCTGAAGGACCCAGGTACGGCCGGAGCCTAGAGAAAGAGAAACCCTAAACCCAGAGCCAGCTTTCCTGTCACCATTCTGGCAGCATTTTCTGCTCCTTCCAATGCCCCCTCAGGTGAAGGTCATCAATGAAGATCGTTTCCTAAAAAGGATTATATTTTCTATTTATCCTTTTATTTATTTGTTGGTTTTTCAAGACACAGTTTCTCTGTGTTGTTGCCCTGGTTGGCCTTGAACTCACAGAGATTCACCTGCCTCTGTCTCCTGAGTGCATGGCAGCAAATCCAGGAAGCAGCACCCTTCTTCCATGGCCTCTATACCAGTTCCTGCTTTCAGGTTGTTGCCCTGTTGGGAGTTCCTATTCTGACTAGCTTTTGTTTTACCATATCAATAGTAAACCTAACACACCACTTTTCAGAAGGGCCACATGGTTTGCTCAAGATCACACACTGAAGGTTGAAGAGTTGGATTTGATGGTCCACTCTGTCTCTAAGCTCTCTGCAATCACCCCAGGTAAGAGAAAAAATGAACTTGAACTTCCCAATACCTGGTAATTCCCCAGCCCTGGAACATTCTAGACCTAGCACTATGTTAGCTGTCTCTGGTCTCTGGACAGTTCTTCTCTCAAAGCATCTCCATAGTTAGTATCTTGACAGTCCCCCTGCCTTATCATAAAGCTGGTCTTTGTGTTTTACAGATAAATTGTAAAAACTATGATCTATCTCGGGAAGAGACTGAACCTAGGGTTTCACAGCTACCAATGAATTATATCCCAAGACCCTTTTCCCTGTGCTTTCTTTTTTCCCTTTGCATTTGAGGTAGGGTATCAGCAAGTTGCCCAGATGGACCTGGAACTTGCTCTGAAGCTCAGACAGGGTCTTGAACTTGTGATCTTCTGGCTTTAGCACCTGGTGTAGTTCATATTACAAATCTGTGCACCACATTCCACCTCAAGTGAAGACTGATAGAGAGGAAAAAGAAAATAGCCACTTACTTAGACATAACCAGTGATAACATTTTGTCCCTGTGCCCTGATTTTGACCTTGTGTTTCTAATCTCTAGGACTTGATTCTTGCTTGGTGTTTGTGCTTGGCTTTTGCCTATTTCCTCTTGGTTTATACTTTGGCAATTCTTAGCATAATCCATCTCCTGGGGTTATGGGTTATGTATCTTCAAGTTCAGCCCACTCTGGGCTGAAACTATTAAAAAGAAAACAACTTGCATCTGTACAGAATATGCACAGGCTTTTCCTGCGAGTTAAGCAAGACAGTTGTAATTATTGGCAAAGCATTTGCAGATAATATGAACTAAGTTAAAGTTCACAGGAGGAGACGTATAGGTTATATGAAAGGTCTGGAACATTTTACAGAAGGGAATGGAACATCCCTACATTTTCTCATCTGTGATGGGTCATGGAACCAATCTTGCGCTGATACCATAAGGGTGACTCTGCCTTTTAATCTGCTTGGTCACAGGATTACATTCGCCTCGCTTTTAGAACATGAATGCCCAGTATCAATATGTAAGGTGAGATAGCACGTGATCAGCTCCACTCCTGAATCATAGCCAGGGTTCTAAGAGGCTTAGAGCCTGAGATGTTAAGGGAAGGAAAACCAGAGGGATAAAAGCCACTTATGCTTCCCAGTCCAGCCATTACCCTCTCCATCTTATGAACAGAATGAAGGGCAAGATTATACACCTATTTGGATTGCTATTTCTCTTATATTATTGTTACCTTCTTCCACATTCATTTATAGGGTAGTAATTCTAGCTTATCTAAGGTTTCCACACCTCCCACCCCATGACTTTGTTTACCTATGGTCAACCATGTCTAAAAGTACAAAATTGATATTCTCCAAATAATCAATTCATGCATTTTAAACTGGGTGCCATTATGAATAGTGTGTTGAGACCTTACACAATCATGCTATATCCTTCTGGGGACCTGTGCCATTCTTTTGCCCAGGCTATCCAAGCAGTATATAACACCTGCTTATTAGTCACTTAGAAGCTGCATATCCTGCCGCATCCACTGTTGTGGTTTACAGTGCTTTTGCTCAGGAAGTCTTTACTTAGCAATGGTCCTCAAGGGCGGAATAGAGATGATGGAGTCTTTACTATACTATATTATTAGGATTGTTCTGTTTCATTATTAGTTATAGCTGTTAATATTACATTGTGCCCAATCAATAGCTAAGCATTTATCATAGTTATTACATATATACAGCAAAAGTCAGTATGGGTAAGGTTTGATGCTATTTATAGTTTCAAACGTCTATTGGAGTCTTGGAACATATGCACTGTGGCTAAGGGGGAAGGAATGATTGCAGGTGAATTTACATAATTTGAATGTGTAAATGACGTCCTTTCTCTATAAACTAAAGAGGCCTTTAAGCACAAAAGCGTTTAGCCCTCCAGAACATCAGAAATGGGCTTTTCAACTTAATGTTTTGCTGACTAGCCACGAGGGCATTAAATCTCACCTTAAAATGATGGCTGCGGTACAATATGTTTGTGCGTGCTGGTGGGTATGTGTGTGCCAGTGTGTGTGTGTGTGTGTGTGTGTGTGTGTGTGTGTGTGAAGCCAGAGCAATTGGGTGTGCAGCAGAGCTGGGAGTTTTGAGGATCTGTTTCAGTAATGAGCAAATGGTAAGGGAGCAGCACCGGCTGTCCCGAGAGGCAAAGCCCGTCCTTGGCTCTGGGCTGTGCAAGCTCTGTAGGTTCTGTGCAGCAATGGCACAAATTGTGCCAATCTGTTAGCACAGACCCAGCTTCCCAGTGGCTCTGTGACTGTCGCCTGCCTCTGCATCTCACATAATGAACTGATTCTTGGCCAGCTGCGGGATCAGCAAAGAGCTGTGTAGGAAGGGCCCTGCCCAATTAATCAGATGTCATTCGGACCAGATTTCTTCAGCATGTTGCTCCATGGAAAACAGAAGAGTATTAATAAACTACAATAAAAAAAGACAAAGGAGAAAGATGTAATTTTTATGTATATTTGTCCTAGGGCATATTTTTCCATTTCTACAACTTGAAAAATAACCATCTGGAAAGAATCATGTTTAGACAAGGCGTGTCATGACATTTAAAGCAAATATTTTTGCGCTGAGGATCAGTGTTTGTTTATTGCCCCATCAACTGGCATATACTTAGATACCCATAAAGTATTAAATAAATAGAGCATTCCTACAATGAATCAATAGCACAGGAATAATAGAGCTTCACAGCATCCTTTGTGTATCCCTCTTTTTAAATACAAATTTTTTTTTGCACTGGAAAAAAAATCTCTTTTAACGTTTGTCTTTGTTTTCTTTGCCTTTCAGCCACCCAGTCTCAGGCAAATGACATTACACCGTACCACTGCACAGGGATCTGTGGCATAAATAAATGTATCAGGAGGTCAAGAGGTCAAGAGCATAAATGAGGCAAAGATTTCAAAGAAATCACCGAGCAAATGATTTATAAATCATGGAAAACACTGCTCCGGCCATAAAAGAGAAATTAAATTTATACATCATGAGCTTCAGGATGCTTCGGGTTCTGGTGGGTAACTGGGTTAGAAAGAGAGGCGCTTATGTCATCCCACGGCTGGTCTGGAGCTTCACTCTGGTGGCATTTACCCTAGGACCTTAAATCAGGACCGAAGTGAAACCCACCCTCCCTTTTGCTGCATTTCCAGAAACACTTGCTTTACCTTTGACCCAGGATCCCCGCTACAGCAAGCTCAACTCTGGAGAGGGGTAGGGAATCCGTTCACGGCTGGGACTAGTGATAATACTTGGGAGGGATCCATCCCTATGTCTCCTGTCTGTTGGCAGAAAGCCGCAAGAGTTCTCCCTTCGCATATAGAAAAGCACTACTGAATTACGGCGTCTGATCGGCCAGCCAGTCTGGCCATAGGGGAGGGTAAAAAAGAGCCAGTCTCTCTAAAGAGAACAGTAATACTTTATGGTATAATGATCTATAAAGGGAATCTGCCCAGAAATTTTACAGTTTGAAAATAATCTTTTCTGGGTTTGGCAATTTTTATAAACTATAACACTCATCCTTTTCTCTCTTCCAAACACGGGCCATTTCTTGACTTTGTATTCTAAGAAAAACGATCAGATTGGAAATGGCGAAGCTGTAAAACATATGCTTGTTTTAGACCTACATGAATCCCTGACATGTACATGGTGGCCTGGGCATAAACCTGAAGTGATTTTATGGGGCGCTCACTGAAAACACACTTGATTGGGAGCATCGTTCTGAATTGGACAAATGGGAACTGGCAAGTGATAGTGTGAAAAGCCAACAGACTTTGAAACCGATTGCTGCTCTGGACGATGTAACCAATAGAGACGTAAAAGCGGGGCTAGTTTTAAAGTTCTCCTAGGAACAGATTTTGCTAATGGACTGAATGGGAACAATATGCCAGGCCCTAGTTTGACATGCAGATGTGGTGACGACAGGGAACCCTTTGCTTTCCTGATCCAAGGTAAGATTACAGCGAGGTGTGCCCCATCTGGTCCTGCCCTTCCCTCCCTCCTTTCCTTTCCTTTACACTCTTTTTATGTGTTCTGTTTTAAAGTTCCCTCTTTGACTTTCAATTATGTAAAAGAACAAGATCATTGGGTCAATACATTTTTGGTTATGTATTTTGATTTTTAGGTGGTGTAAGATACAGTTCACTAAAGCATTTGGGAGGAAGGGAACCAGTGAAACATGTTTTCCCCTTAATCTTTTTCTTTGCTCATCTTTACCTAGGCATGTGTTAAAGAGAATTTTATGATAGATTGCTCAAGCATTTTTGTTTAAATCATCAAAATTGAGTTTAAGTCACCGTGCGTAAGGGTCATTTTCTCTGATCTTTTTTTTTTTTTTTTTGATAACTAGGATTTGGGCTATTATGGGTGGAGCTAAAAATCCCATGCAGAGGTTGGAATCCAGGTACATAAATTGGTTGATAGAATTTCTCACATTAGAATGATGCTTTATGTTTCTTGCTTTGGACCCATTCTGAATTCCCAGAGGCTCTTCCATTCTTGGAACCATTTCCTTCCTCCAAAATATTGAATACACAAAGCTGAACAGGTTAAGACAACTGTCACTCATAAGCTATGCCTGCTACCTGTTTCCCCCAACCCCGACCCATTCTCTTTGCAAAAGCACTTTAAGTGTGGGGGAGAAAAAAAAAAACAGAGATTTTTACAAGAATTCAATATGACCCTGCAAATGGTTTTGGTGTTAGTAGATGTTCCCATAGCAATCGAATTAAACCGTGTCTTCATTGCCACACAATAAAGGGCAGAATAGGGTATGTATTGGTGTCTTAGGCCAAATATGAGAAGTGTGTGTTTAAGGAGAACCTGTTAGATATGATCCTGGGTATTTGTTCATTTGCACATGTGGGGGACCATTAGGGATTCTGGTTTATCTTCAGCCTCCTTGGCTGCACTTGTAATGGCTTCCCCAGTGCACCCCAGTTCCAGTGTTCTCAAACCCACATGAATCTCTTTGAGTTGGGCTAAGGGTGGTCAGGTCTATTAGGTCTGTGAGGAGAACAGATCTCTGTTGCTGCTAAAACAGTTGGCTGAGTTTGTGACATCTTAAAATTTTATTTGTTTTCCTGGCAGGGAGCAATTTGTTTTTACCATTCTTGCCTTTTTCTGGTCTGTTGGCTTTTGATCACATCTCATGGTGTTTTTAACCCCGAGATATATAGATAGACAAACTTGTAAGGTTGATCCTGCCAACGGAGCAAGGGTTGAGGTAACATGTAAAAAGATCGAGGGGTGTGGACCATGCATTATTCAATAGCTGTAAGAAAGTCACCCATGCATGACAAGGTGAGTGGCCACAGGCTAGAAGCTTAACCAGCAACAGTGGGAAAAATCACCCAATCTTTCTTACTTCTATAATCACTTTTTTTTTTTAATGCTAAGGATTGAAACTAGGGCCTCACACTTGATAAGCAAGCTTGCTACCACTCAGCTAGACACCAGTTCTTTTAATTTTTCTGGTATATAATTTCCTTTAACATTTTCTGACTTAATATATATCAGATAAAATTCTCCAGAGCCTATTTTAAACAGTAGCAAAGAATCTTCTTTAGTTAGTACATTGAGTCCCAAAGACTGAGGTTTTAATGTTTTTCTTCTTTTTTTAATTTTATTTTTATTGACAGGGTCTCACTGTGTAGTCACGGCTGTCCTGGAATTCACTATGTAGACCGGTAGACCAGGTTGTTCTCAAACTCCTAGAGATTCACCTGCCTCTTCCAAGTGTTTGGGATTAAAGGTATGCACCACCAGGCCCAGGATTATTGATATTCACTTTTCTGTGTTTTGTCTCAATAAATGCCGCCTCCATTTCCTTTTGTTATGTTGACAGTTTTATTTAATGTGTAGCAACAGCATTGATGACCATAGTCTCTGTGGTTAAGAGTTCAAATCCTGCATCAGCCATCTACTATTGTGCAATCTTGTACAAGTAATTCAGTCTGTCTGTACCTCTGCTATCCTGTCTCCAAAACGCCAAAGATAATCTCACCTACCACATACTATCCCTGTGGAGTCTAAGCGAGCAGAGAGTTCTAGGCACAGAATTGGCATTCCTTAGCATCAGCTCCTGTTGGTATTGTTACTGAGGTTTAACAAATTGGTTAGCCCATGCTTTTTCCAGATGGCAAACTAGGCCTTCTCATGCTAACATGATTCAACATTAGCCAAGTGTAATTTAATAAATCATCCTATATCAGTGCTCTGAAGTTCCCCAAAAGTGAATTACTAAATTCAGTGTTACAGATGTGGGGGCATCAGTCTGAGGACACTAATGTTATGATTCAGAGAAAAGGAGGTGCGAAATGAACTTCTGACACAAGGGCAGAGCACTGGATTTTGAGTTGAATGATATTCCACCCAAAAAAAAGTGTGACCTTGGGCACATGGTGTGTCCTCCAAAAATCACGTCAGCCAAATGAGAATACGAGTGATGAGCCCCGCACTGTGTGTTTCCCAGGGTTGATGAGATCCAATTAGAGGAAGCATGGGCACGCGAAAGCGCTTTGGAAGGATGAATGTGCCATTCAGGCCTGTGGGCATACAACTGAGTGGCAGCGTGGGCTCCTGTTCATCAATCCCCCACTTTAGATGGTTAGTGCTCCAGCCGGGGTCACAGGAGGGCGGTGGAATCGCTTGTTCCAGGGCATGCACTCTGATTGTGCTGGAGCCTGCCATGCAGAAAAAAAAAGCTGGGGCATGTTGTTATGTGTCAATTCCAGATGGGGAGCCAGTTTTGCTTTCTACATAAAAAAGCTTTCTTGGGTAAGATCGGCTAGGTCCCCAATACTCCAAAGCAGTATCCAAGCGCTTGAAACACCTTCGCCATCTGAGTGATTCTCTAATGACCTTGCGAGAATACATTCCTTAGACTCGCAGAGTACAGCAGTCACCCCTCCCACGACCATCGTCCCCTCAGCCCTGGCAAAGGCAGTTTCCAAAAATGCTAGAAGAGAGAGGAACTAATGTACAGCGTGGAAGAGAAAGATCCCAGGGTGTCCGATCGAAGCCAGGAGACATTTGCAGTAATGCGAGTCAGAATGTACAAAACAAGCCACAGATAAACAGGACAAGAAAGAAACCACTGGTCTACCACCAATCCAGATGCAGACATATGAGGATGAGGCCCGGTTGGGGTCCTCATCCATCATTCTTAGGAGCCCACATAGACTGCGGCAGGGCACGGAAGATAAGAACCTGGCACCAGCGGCTCAGGGCCACCTCCCTGGCTTGGGCGGCAGAGGGGCTGCGGCCTGAACCGTGCAGCCTGGGCCCAAGCTCCTCAACAGATGGCGGTGTGCATGTGAAATATTTTACAGGAGAAAGATAAGTGGGGGCGAGCCAAGAAGGTTTGGAGCCTGGCATATGAGTAGAATAAATAGAGGCCCGGAATCCTCGTGGAGCCGTTCCTTTGTCCTGTATTCTTAAATTACATGCATGTGACGTCATTTCCCACCGGAACTCCCAGGAGTTGAATAGTTCATAAATAGTACGGAGAGGAGGGTGACTGAGAACCCAAGGGCCTACTGCGCCCTCCAATTTCTCCTGCCGGTGACTCTGCTCTGACCTCACTCTTCTCTTGCCCTTCACACCTGAACAAGCCTTTTGGACTTCCCTCCTTCCCTTCTCTATCAACTGCCTATTCAGTCACGGCTGCTCACGCACCTGGGTAGTCACTTACACCCTCTTCATCACGCACCTCTTTGCATCATGCTGGTGGGTCACTAAGTCTACCTAGTTTGATAGAGTCTTGCTGCCCAGAAGTTCAAGGATGGTGTCATGGATAGATACTAAACAGGCTTTTGAGACCAAGTGCCGTAGTTAAAGGCTTCCGTTGGGAGAGAAGACCTAGATGTTCAGCTAATATCCCATTTGTGGTATTGTAACATCGGTGGCTTCATGAGGCTGTTCGGGGACCAGAGTGGGAAGGCCTTCCAGTTCTCTAGTTTGGGACCGATATATGCAGTTTTCTCTAAAAGTATCAGGAATATTTTAATAGTACTTATGTATAAGATCAATTTTTCCTCTTCCCTCTCACACTTCACCCCTGCTTGTCCCCTGAGCACATATGCCCATGTCTGGATTTTTCAGACATACTATTTGATGCCAGGAACACTAGACCCCGCTTCTTGTATGCTGCTTTCACCGCAGGTTTTGGGGCCTCTGTGCCAATATCTTGTCGTCAGGGAAGTAGCGTTGTATGGTGGTTGAGTGCGGACCTGTTAGAGTCAACTGTTGATCCTGCCCAGTTGCAGTGGTGGGACCTTGGGTAAATTCCTTAAACTTACTGTTCAGTTCATCACTGCCTTTGTCCTAAGCACTAGGGTTGTTACGGTATCAACCATGCAGGATGGTGAAGAGATTTAAATAAGAAAATCCAGGTGAAGGAGGTAGTTCCACGCTCCATGGCGATTTCCTTTTATTCCCTATGATTCACCAGTCGGTTCTTTCCTGCTACAGTTTGATTGTGCTCTCTCTTAGGAATGGATCATTCACAGCAGGTCATGATATGTTTGCTTGGTCATTGTCTGCCTTCTCCACAAGGGCAAGAACCATTGGCTTTTCATTCATTGCGGTATTCTCAGCATCTGATGCAGTGCTTGGATACAGGAGTGCTCAGAAACCATAACCCTGAAGAAGTCGATAAATAAGGAAATGTGTCAGAACTCAGTTAAAATATTATTGGGAGGGGGGATATATCCAAGAGATAAAATAAATGAGAAAGTGGTGTAGCAGTCATGATTTCTTTTTAGTAGGAAATTGAGTTTAGAAGTACAGAACTCAGAAATCACTCTCTTGGCTCTCTGTAACAATGGGAAGTTCTGGTTGCCAAAGACGTTAACACTGAAGTGGGCTTTTGGTGATTTTCCTCTGGGACAATTGTGAAACATAGCTTGTCCCCAAAGGGAAAAGTATGTCTGAATGAAGGTGGGAAGGTTGCATTGAATCTTCCTAATGAAAATCAATAGCCTAAAAATTAAATTAACTTGATGCAACTAACAATTCAATACAACCTGCTCATTAGCAAACACACCCAACCCGCTGCAGGGATCCCTGTTGCTAAGTTGCCTCAAGAAACAAATTGATTAATGGATTTTCTTTTTCCTGGAGGCCTCTCAAGTAAGCAGGTCAAGTAGCTACTATTTCATTAGGGCCACTCTCGTCAGTGATAGCTGTGCAATTTGGTTCCAAATACCCAATTTATAGATTGGACCAACCTCCCAAGGAATCGATTGTGTTTGGGGAATACAGGAAAGTCAATGTAGTGTCCCTAACTACCCTTAAGAAATTTGGGGTTATGAATGGAAGCAGATGCTGGGAAGCAAACAGTTACCCGTGTTATTTAAGGAGATCAAATGGTGGGGTTTACATACTCCGTTGTCCCTCGGTGCCCACCAAACCTGTGTGTGCTGAAACAGAAGAGGAATGTCATGTGTTCTCCAGTGGCCTTTTTAGTGAGTGTGGGTACAGTGGTTTCCATCTAGATACTTCTTGGAAGTTCCTAAGGCACAGAGGAGCTGATGGTGAGGCCCGGGGTCTGGCATGTAATATGGAAAACAAAAAATAAACTTTATTTTTGATAGTTAAGACTTCTGTTTTTATTTATTTACTAACTAAAATTTATTTTTTAATTTGTATGTATGAATGTTTTGCCTGCATGTATATCTATGCACCATGTGTGCCTGGTGCCTACAGAAGGTGTCAGGGCGTGGATCCCCATAGGACTGGAGTAATAGATGCTTATGAGCAGCTATGTGCGTGCTTGGAATTGAATGTCCATCCTTTACAAGAGATGCCACTGCTCTCGACTACTGAGCCACCTCCCTGGTCTCCAGACTTCTGTTTTTAGATTTAGCCATATCTTGGACAGTTGATTCCTCTGAGTGGGGTATCAGCCTGACATGAAGGGGTCATCACTAGGACGATGAAGCCAAAGACAAGTATCTAACAAATGTCTCTTTATCTGTGTGTCTGTGTATGTTTGTATGTATGTGTGTGGTTTTGGTTCATTTTGTAAAGCAATGTCATGAGAATATGTAGGATCAGAAAAGGAATGGTATCTGAAGAAACTTGAGAATTTATGACAAAAGAGGCCATAAGCCTAGTGCCTCCAAGATTCAGATAAGCTGATTTTATAAGATATGATGATGTCACAATCCCAGGAATATTAAATATATATCATCTTAAAATTTCTAGGCAACATAGAAAGTAAATAGATGGCAAAATGAAGTTTTCATCACTGAAACAAAAATATACAAAGGTACTTTTATTTATAGGATCAAAAGTAGGAGACAGGCTTTTTTGCTTAATTTTTTTTTCTTTTTTAACCAACACTGTAATTTTATATATTTATGGGTCACTCTGATTCCAATCGTGTTTACAGTGTGGGATGACCATGGCATTTGACAACTGGCATTTCTGTCCTCTTACCGTTTTATGCTTGGAGCCTTCAGAATTCTCTAGTCTCATTCCTCATGTACTGTATTATAGGTTGCCGTCGACAGCAGCCATCAACTCTGTTCTGGCGTTCTAGAGATTGTTCCTTCTGTGAACTGGCATCGGGATATGTTAGTTAGCTCCCTCCTTCTTGCCTTGTCTGTGTTTTGCCCAGTCTCAGCCTTTCCTAGGAAGAACTCTCTTTGAGCCTATTCCCTGGGTGCGGAAAGGAAACGAAGAGTATTATTAGCTAGAATAAATAAATCTTACAACTTGAAGCAACTTTAAAACATTTCGGTCACTTTATATTGACAACGATGCTGTTAGAATAGTCCAGAGGGCTCCCATATACTTCACGCTTGTTTTCCACTCTTATAAATATTATTTTAGTAAGTTTATCAGAACTAATTGACCCACACTGATACAAAGTGCCCTCAGTGTGAAGACAGGAGAAGAGTCGTAGGTTTATGCGACTAGCTGGGGACAGTGCCGAGATGGGACTGAGGAGCATTTGCTCCCATATGTCAGCCACCTCCTCATTCGAGTGAACTCCATTTCTCTGTCTTGTGAGCACACTCTGTCCTTGTGTTATTGATGCACCGATTAAATGTGGTTCAGAAATCCAGACTGGGAGGCTGGTAAATACAGAGCTGTTCTGGGTGAAGAATGTCTTCTTCATTCCCTATCCTTCAGGGGCACCCGAGATATCGTCAAGCAAATCGGAGGGCTCCAAGGAGGACAATTTGGCAAACTTTCTACAGTTCGATTGCGAATTTCTGAGTTAACCATCTGGCAACATCTGCCCTAGGAGGCTTGGGAGAGTGGGTGTACCTAACTAAATCAGGAGCTTGCGTGAGAATGAAGGTGGTCAGATACTCAGTACATAAGAAGCATTTTCTTAACACTTTGAGATCAAGCCAATTAAATAGAGGTAAACAAGTGTCTCTGGGATTGTAAATCTCTCCTCATCACCTTGGTAGCATCGTGTGCGCTGGGATAAGGGGCAGGTGGTTAAAAGTACAGTAGGGTCCTCTGGAAGGGATGTGTCTGCAGATCTGGCTCTGCCTTTTCCATTCTTAGGGCTAGAACCATTGTGCGCCTCAGTAGAGTATTAAATACAGGGAAATGTATAAAGAAAAGAAGCTCCTAAATCTACAAGTCCAATCCCCCTGTTTGGCTTCTTTTTGGTAGGTTCTACTTGGCTGTATTACAGCATCACAGATATAGAAAAGGAAATGGCAACACACATAAAAAAAGAGAGGCTTTATCACAAGAGATGAAGCAATTGGTTGGGATGAGAGCCTGACTTCCTTCTTCTGGAACAAACATGCTTTCGTGAGGCCTAACTTGATCCTGGGAGAACCTGATGCATTTCATTGAGAATGGCACCCCTGGTAGGTTCTAACTTAGAAGGATTGAATGACTCTCAGTCCCACTTCAGTGGGGACCGAGTCCCCAGCACACGTATATATTCAGATCTTATCTAACCACTTTAGGGTAGAAGAACAGGGATTAAGCGAGAGTCAGGGAGAGAGTGGAAAGAGGCATTTTGTCACTGGACTTGAAATTGCAGCTGAGACTCGGACAAACCTGGGTTTAATGCCCGGCATTGTCTAATACTAATGAATTCCATCTCTTCGAGACTCAGATTCCTCATCTATAACACAGAAATGGTAGTCGTGACAGATGCTCCAATTTGTTGCTGTGCGAATTTATAGAGATAATATTTCTGAATAGCTTTGCCCAGGGCGTCAAACTTTGTCAGCCTTGATAAACATTGGTCATTATTACTTTCACCGGTCCTCCGCCTGTATTATTATTGAGAAGAGAATTGGTTCGTGAGACGATATAGGCAACGTGTGAAAGGACAAACACACCGACCTACGCCTTCTAGTTGTCTTCCCTAGAATGCTCATGTCTTCCAGATTACTTTGTCTTTCTTGTATCACTTAGTAATCCTTTATTTACTAGCAATGAAGTTCATGCAGTTGATTAAATAACCGAAGAAGTCTTGACTAATTTTATATGTTTTAAAAAGAGAAATGTTTGGCTTTTTATAATTTTCTTTCGCCAGCCATTTATTACAGCCATATTTAATTGAGAGCCTATTATATGGCAGCAGTTTTGGGGGCACATTGAGCATCCCAAATGTAGATCCATGCCCCGAGGCTCAGCTCAACCTACGCTAACACCGTAGTAAATTACAGCATGGGCTAGAAGGTGGTGAGTGGTCTGGAAAGGAGGATGGTATGGGAGGGAGCCTGAGAAGCCAGAGGCTGCATTTTATTTCAGTTTACCATGGTAAGAAGTCTGAGCTTTGTAAAGTGGACATAGTGTCCGGAGAAAGAGAACTGTCTCATTCTCTTCCAGTTTCAGTGGCCTGGCTCTCACTGGCCGGATCTTGGTGTTTCTGTGCTGGCTGGGCCTGCTGTTCTCCCTGCTAATAGGGCCTGCTACCAACCCCAGCAGATTCATCCTTTTAACAGGTCAGGACCAAACCCACATGACTGCCCCCATCCATAACCCAGCCAGAGACAGAAGAAAAGTAACCCTCCAGAAGAGGAGAAATTCCTCTACTCCCTGTGGTTTTTCTGGGGATCCAGGCAAATGAGGGAACGTCATCTGAGTACTGGGTGGAGACTGCTGGATTTTCTCCCCATGGCTGTAGGAATCCCAGCTTACGTCCCCACGTGAACTGTCAGAACGTTCAAGCGCAAGGTGGCATTGTCCCTCTTCTCCCGTCCAGCGCTCCTATTAACATGTCACTCGAACGACCCATTTCTTCATACTCTCCCCCACCCCTTTGATATACTGGACATGTGTCAGAAAAATCAGAGACCATCCATATCTTATCTCACATTAGCCAGAGTCATGTAGAAATGTCCCTTATTACCAGGACACTCATGTCAAAAAGAATCGACTTATTGTCACCGTTTCTAACCTAACAGTGTTAATGGAGCCTTAGACATCCTTTCTCCTCATTTGTTTCTTAGATGCCTATCAAGGAGACAGTTGGAAGAGAGTTTCCAAGCTCTGGGGAGCCCTGGGCATGTGTATTAAATGACAGCACTCTAGACTGCTTATTATACGGGGATGCGGGGCCAGGGTGGAGGATTGAGACGGAGGGAGAGCACGTGCTTCTGGCGCCATGCCAGGGTGGTGAGTGACTCTAAGCAAGCCTCGAGTCTCTAAGGATAAGTATTGTCTCTCTGCCTTCTATGCTCTCCAGCAATCATTTCTAGCTCAGCCTAATGCAGGCAGGCTTCGAGATCATACCCAGCAGAGCCAAATGTACGAGTATCTCCCTTAGTTCATGCTTGTATCCACTCTCCCACGTCTCCTGTGTCCAAAGAGGAGAGAAAAGAGAAAACCTTCAGCTAGAGAATTCTCAGGACCCTTTAGGAAGTCTCCGGTGCTGGAGGCTTTTAGGGTAGGATTGATCCTGAGGAACAAGCAGCCTGTCAGCATGCTGTCGGCCATCCAGGGCTGATCAATTGTAATGAGATGACAGGTTTTAGATTAGTGTATAAAGCAATAAGCCATTTCCCCCTGGAACTTATACCAGTGCTTGTCCTAATAGCAGGAAACAAGGAGAAGTTGACTAGGAAAAGCCCATGGTTCTTACAGTAAATCTGTCCCCTGTGGATCTGCTGTCTTTCTCTCACAGCAGAGCATGCTCTTTAGGTCTTAGTCCCGATAAACCCCTTCAGAGGCAGATGAACTTGTCCCAATTTGGTTCAGAGCAGCGGGATAGCCAAATGTGTGTGTAGTTCTCTCCTAGGCCTCTGTGGCTATATTTGGCATGGAGGGTTGCTCGGCACCTACACCACCCCCAGGATAGAGAGGTAATACTCTTCCACTACCCCTTTTGCTGGCAGTGTGCATAATCCCTTCTCCCCAGCCAGGGAGAGCTGGAGCAGTGGTTCTCAACCTTCCCAGTGCTGTGACACTTAATACAGTTCTTCATGTTGTGGTGACTCCCCAATCATAAAATTATTTTTATTGCTACTTCATAACTGTATTTTTCTGTTGTTATGAATTATAATGTAAATATCTGTTTTCGGATGGTCTTAGGTGACCCATGTGGAAGGGGTTGCCATTGACAGGTTGAGATCCATGGAGCTGGAGAGCGGTTTCATGATCAAAGCTCAGACAACCGGGTGTTCACTCCTGGGCCTTTGGCATGTCTAACAACAAAGAATAAAGATATGGAGGGTATTTTCGCAGCAATCACATCTTGGGGCAGTGGCAAAGGTTTCTGTGGTGACCAGTTTGGTACTAGCAATGGCTGGATTCTTTCCATGTTGCTCACTCATGAGTATCAGTGGAACCCTACAATATTGCTTATTTTCTTGCCTTTGGGATAATTCTTTGAATACTGGCTTACTTTCTCAATGCACCTTTCTACACACGTTAACCCAGGCTGGCCTCTGCCTATTTGATGCTTTATTTTATTTCAGTTCTATTCAACATTCTTTCTGCATGCCTGCACCTTATGAAAGAGAAAGACCATGCGTTAGCAAGGTTGGGGCCTACTCCAATGTTTACTGGTGAGTGGCAGGGTTGAGAAATGAAGAGATTCCGTGAGATCCCTGAAAAGGGCTCATGTCGTACTCACTGAACTGTGGCTGGGACCTGGTAAAAGATAGAGTCTCAGAGTTATTTGGGCCCCAGTGACAGCTTACAAAGTGTGGTCATTTCTGTTTGGTGAGTGGGAGACAGTGTCCCACTACACGTCAGGTATTTCCAGTATAAAAGTGGTGGTTACTCTTCTGGGGACTTTTAGTTGCAAACGTGGGCCCAGTCACAACTGGACTCAGACCTATTTTTCTGTTCAGAAAAAAAAAAAACATTCTTTCAATGTTCTCAAAGGGGACTGTAGCCTGGAAGGAAACAGAGATGGAGAAAGAGAAAATGAACTGTCATTTATTTGACATATTTATCCCTCAGTCAACATGCAAAGGATGATTGCTCTATGCCAGTAGTATGCTAGGCTGCCGGTGTTTATTACACTTCATTCTAACAATGGTTTCCTATATAAAACCCGTGACACCGTAACTCTAGGTTTATGGACGAGGAGCCTAAAATGGAGGAGGCTGAGTTCCTTGTACCGTATTTATACCTACTGAGCAACAACACCAAGTTCATGTGACATTAGCCTGTGTTCCCAGGGAATATATCCCAGAAATGGAACTTGTTGACATTGGGGTCTGGGGTCCACCTTCATTATGGTTGGCAGCTTTTGAGGGCATCTTGTTTTAAAACGTGGCATAGAATCATTTGTGTCATTTCAAGATTGTGGTCTCGAAAGAGATAATTCTTATGCTACTATTTTTACTATTTTTTTTGTGTGTGTGTGAGAAGAAGTTGAAATTTGGAAAACTTGGCACAGAGTGTTAATGTGCAAACATCAGATGAATTCCATGGATTTTCTACTCATTAAGGCCCATTTCCCTGCCCATAATTCACCTCAGCTTGGTTATACTTCTCCAGGGCATGCTAGTAAAAGGAGGAAAAACAGGGAAGCCAGCCAGAAAGAGGTGTTTTTGGCTACAAAAATCAACTTACACCTACCAACAAAGTAAAACAGAACGACTTTGCCCAACAGTAAATATCAAGTTCATTGCTTAAGCCCCAGTAGAAAACGTATTAAGTAATTTATGATAGCTTTTGGAGTACACGGTCACCTGATATGACTTGGCTCTGCGTATTGGGACTTTTCAGCCATTGGAAGGGGAGTCAAAGAAATGATGGCATCTCATACCTTGGCTAACGTACCAGGGAATGGGAAAATGTGTGTTTCTTTTGGGCTAGAGATATGTGCATTTATTTATCCACTCTATGAGTTCCTAAGATTCTCCTGTGCCAGGCACACTTGAAAGAGATCTCTCTTGTAGAACTTACTTTGCATGCAAGGACGTTAAAATTAACACGCTCAGCAATGATCTCAGTGAGTACCTTAAGGAAATTAGGTATCGGGATGGAGAGTGACCACTGATGAAGAAGCCATAGAGAGTAACTGTTCTAAAAGCTGTTAGATGTTAAAATCAAGCATTCAAGGAAGGAGGGATAGCAAGGGCAGAGAATTCTAGGGAAGGGGACCTGTGATATTGTTTGCCAGAGTTCAGAGACAGAGGGGTAGGCATGAGCAGTGGGGCATGGCTCCGCAGGCAAACATGAGGAACTGAGCACTATTCACAGCCCATGTTAAGAGAGATAGATAAGGAAGTGCAGGGTATGATACTAGCACTGGGGGAGCAAAGCCAGGTGAATCCCTGGGGATTTCTGGTTGTCTGCTTTAGCCGAATTGTTGAATTTCAGGTTAGTGAGAAACCTGTTTCAAAAGAATTAATACACCATCCTTGAGAGCAATCCCCAACAGCACAAGAAACATACACCACACACATAGTGCAAACAAGAAAACAGGTACACATTGTATACCTCTGGGCCTAGAACCTTTGCATATACATACATACATATACATATATATATATGAGTGTGTACTGCTATTGCATATATATTCACACACACACACACACACACACACACACACACACACGAATTCACTGTAAAGAACTGCCGCCATTTTCCACTTGACTTAGCTTCTTTAAATTTCAGAATGGGTTCATTTCTCCCTATTGGCCGTCTTTGACCTCCCTCTTTCCTCCTCCAGACTGTACACTCGAAAGTAGGCCTCTGCCTGTGTTTGGTTATCATATCAAATCCACAGCGAAGCGTTTGGCTCATAATTATACAACGAATCCAGAAACAGTAGCTGTCGCTGTCCTCCGCACTTCCTTCTTAGGAGCCTGCCCCTCAAGCTGCTCTGCAGGAGCCTGAGAAGGAAGTTTGTAGCCCAGTGACAGCTGCTCTTTCTGGGTTTGTCATCAAAGAACAGGGACACACACACAGCCAGGCAACCCTAATAATGGTTGCCTAGCTAACAGCACTGAGCTAGGCTGAAACCCTAAGCAGTTTCTCATCCAAATCAGCACTAGTACCCATGATACTCTCCTCCTTCTGTGCACAACAGGTGTTTTAATAACCCTTTGCTGAATGAAGAAATGAACGAGGCCGGGGTTCAAACCTCAACCTGGACTGACCCTCATGAGTTTTCACGCTCCAGGCCCTCCCTGTTCCCTGTGTAAACAAGGGGCAGCGGAGGCAGGCAAGCGCTGGGCATCAGTAGACTGTGACTCCGAGGTGGCATGGCCTTAAAAGGCCACATCTGGACTCAACTCTTGAGTCTTGAAACCTTTAAGCAAGGACTGAACGAGGTAAAGAGTTTATTTAGTACCTAGACCACATGGGAATTCCAAAGGGCTTGTGGGAGACGAAGTAAAAGGGAGGCAGGCATCTGAAAGCAACCGGCAGACCTAGCTTCTCACACAGGAAGCTGGAGGCCTCTCTTCGCTGATCACTTTCAGAATCACGTGAGGTGGGATTTGGGGGATAATTATCCACAATCACTTCCTTCTTGGGATCCATTCCTTATTAGCAGTCTGCATGCCTGCTGGAGAAACCCCAGTTAACTGCCCGGCTTTCTCGGCGCGGAGCGAGATGAAAGTCTCATTGCATTAATACCCCTGAAATGGTGCTGTAACTGAAGCCACAGCAAACTGCTCACCGGGGAACCCAAGCCTTGCAAACTAGACTGGCTAAGCCTGCATGAAAAATGCAGACCTGCCCCTCTGCTGCTAGTTAAGCTGGCTGGAACTTTAATGCATGCCTCCTACAGCATTTTAGACCCAAGCCTCCAAACCCGGGGCCCCTGCCCCCAACCCACAAAGCTGCCACCAGGGTCCTCTGTGCCTCCTAAACACTTGGCTCTGGCACTTGGGACATTTTATTGAGGCAACTTTACTGGAAGGATCCAATTACAGGGTATGGCAAGTTAGATTCAATGCCCCGGTTAACAATGCTGTGGAGAACGCCGAGGCTCCTTTAGCCCTTTCTGGTCTGAAGGGAACGAGCAGAGGTAATGGCTAACAGCCCCCAAGATGGCTGCTGCTTCTGAACGTGAACACTCCATTGGGTTTTTAAAAATCCTTCTATTTTTATTCATGTGTAAAAAGTAATACATCATAGCTGTTGGCGGGTGGAGAGGCGAGTCAAGCAATAGGAAGTAGGAAGAATAAAACTTAGTCTGTCCCTTTCGACTCCTAAAATCCCACATACTTCCCCTGAGGTAGACACTGTTTCCAGTTGGTTGTGTATCCGTCCAGATTTTTCTTTATTATACTTATAAAAAAGATCATATCATAGTTAAAGGTTTTCTGGCCAATTTTTCTGCAACATATTTTTTTTCCCTTCGCCGTGTGCACCATGTATATTTTCACCATCTATCCTCATAAATCTTTATTCTTTCTGACTCCTATGTTACAGTTTCTAGTATGTCTGTGCGGCTGTCTTAGCCACTTCTCCCGTTGGCAGGATATTTCCAGATGCTTTTCTGTTACCGTCCTGCTTTCTTTCCCTGTTGCTGGAATAAAACACCCTGGCCGCAAGCAGCTTAAGGAAACGAGGGTTTCTTTTAGAACGGGTTTCAAGGTACATCACTGAGGGGAAGTCAAGCCAGGGACTTGAAGCAGATGGTCCCAGCACACCCTCAGGTAGGAAGCAGGGAGAGATGAATGCTTGCTACTCCTTACCTTGTTTTTGTCATTGTGTCCAGGATCACCAGCCCAGGAAGTGGTTCTATCCACAGTTAAGATGGGTCTGGTCGCAACAGTTTAACCCAGTGAAGATACCAGTTCCATCCCCCTCCCCTGCCACAGTCCTACTTGAAACCTATCTTCCAGGGAATTCCAGATCCTGTCAAATTACCACTTAACACTAAACTTCACAGACACGAATATGCAGCAATAAGAACCTCTGATGTGGAAAACTGTGTTTTCCTATGTAAGAAACTGCTGAGCTGTTATCTAAAGGGTCGTGTAGTACACCATCTTACAATCCTACCAGCAGTGAACAAAACTTCCTGTGCTCCACACCTTCCCTTGCATTTTAATGTAATTTAAAAATAGTCACGCCGCTAATGTTAGTGTTTGAATTAGCGTTTCTACTAACATGATGTTGGCCATCTTTTTGTACGCATGGCATTTGGAGAACTGTTTCTCATGTCATGGGCTTGTGTATTAACTTGATTTGGTCGTTCCAAGACTTTGATGATTTTGATATACATCTGTTATAAAATATGTTTTGTACATAATTTCTCCCAGTGTATGAATTTACTTTATTTTTACTTTAAAAGTTTACTTTTTCCATATTATACCATAATTATTTTTTCCCTCTCCCATTTTCTTCCTCCAAAACAATGATACTTTCTTTCATATCCACAGTCTCTTTTATCATTAATTATTTATATATATGTATATATATGTATATATATATTTCTAAATACATAATTACAACCTGCTCAATCTGTATAATGTTTCTATATGTATATGTTTTCAGGGTTGACCCCTTGGTATTGGATAGGCAATTGCTTTGCTCCTCCCTGGGAAAGACTATTTCTCCTGCTCTCAGCATCCTTAGTTGCCTGTAGTTGTTTATTAGTACTGAGGTCTCTTGAGCTTCCCACACTCTATGATAGCATGTCTGTTGATGTCCTTGTTCAGCTCATGTGCAGACAATCATGTTGGTGAGACTTTATGGATGTAGGGGGCACTAGTAAGGGAGTAGAGAGGGAGGTGGGAAGAGGGCAAAGTAACAGTAAACCTACAATACACCTAAGTTTGTATAAAAATACATAATGAAATTTTAATTGAAGATTTCCCATTTGGATGGCTAACACTCCCTCCATGAAACAAAGCTCTTATAACAATATTCTAGCATCAGGTATGAGAAGCCCTCTTTTGAGCTGTTGGTCAGGAGACTCCCAAAATATTATAAGTTGTTGATATTGCTTTCGTAATGGAGGAAGGTCATTGGTTAAGTAATAAAGAATCTGCTTGGCCTCATAGGTTAAAATATAGGTGGGAGGAGTAAACAGAACAGAATGCTGGGAGGAAGAGGAAGTGAGTTCAGACTTGACAGCTCTGCTCTCTGGAGCAGAGAGATGCCATGCTCCGCTCTCCCGGGCAGACGTGAGAGCTCTGCTCTCTGAGGCACACGCGATGAAGCTCCGACCCAGGATGGACGTAGGCTAGAATCTCCTTGGTAAGCCACCTCGTGGGCTACAGCAGATTATTAGAAATGGGCTAGTCCAGGTGCGAGAGTTAGCCTAGAAGAGGCTAGATAGAAATGGGCCAAGCAGTGTTTAAATGAATACAATTTGTGTGTTGTTATTTCAGGGCATAAGCTAGCCAGGTGGCCCAGGGTGCTGGGGACACAGCCCCACCACTCTTATTACTACAAAACTTTCGGCTGGCCCCAGAGGTGTAAGGTAAGTCCTTATTTTTGAGGACACCTTGCATGTCAGAAGAAAGGCCCAAGGACTCTTGATCTGGAAGCGGCCTGAATGACTCTCCTAAGGAACAGCTTTCATGGTGCCAGAAGGTGCCATGCAAGTTTCCAAAGAGCAGAGCAACCAGTGGTCCTTCCTAGCTGTGATACCTATGAACCACAACAACGATGAACATGGCACAATAATCCTAAGAGCCATAGTGGTACATGTACTTTGGCAGTAGCCAGCTGCTCTGTAAATGCACTTAAGACCCTCTCAACAAGAGGGAAACCATGCCAGGCACCAGAAAGCTACCCAGCTACCAAGGTCAGTCAAGTCATGGAGCCTGGAGGAGAATCTATAGATGCTTCTTTACTAAACTAGCACAATCCCAATTATATTCTAGATATTCGTCTTTATATAAATGTAGTCCTCACCCTGAATTAAGGGAACTTCTCTTTGCAGCAGGTGGAGACAATTACAGAAAACCATAACCAATCAAAAGAGCACAGAGTTGTGGAGCCCATTCCCAGTAAGTGCTTCTACAGTACAACTGTGAAGGCTCAGGGATCCTTGGAGAAAAGTGGGTAGAAAGATTGTAAGAGCCAGTGGAACAGGGATTATGCTGTGAGATTGGGTTTATTTTTAAAATACCCTTTTTTATAGAGCCAAAATATTCAAATTTAATAAGGTCCAATTTAAACAACATTTTTAAAAAAATAGACTGATTTTCTAAAAGTAATTGTCAGGCCACAGATTGCCTAGTTTTCTGCTGATAATTGTCTAGGTTTTCCCCCAGTTTTAGATTTTACTTTTAGGTTTGACCCACTTTAAATTAATTTTTCTGAAATGCATGGCTTATATCTCTACTTTTTCTGTGTTTTTAATGTTCAGTTTTCTCTACTGTTTGCTGAAAAGAATGTCCTTTTATTAGTGGTTTGTCTTTTCTTCCTTATCAAAGATGTTGACAATATTTGTACAGCTTAACTTCTGGATTTTCCATTGATGTATCTATCTTTCATCAACACCACTCTATCTTTATCACTTTATATTTAGGTTTAGTTTCAGTCTGAATAGTGTTTGCCATGTTGTACTGATAGTTTAGGGTCCCTTGTTCTTCTATATAACTTCAGAGCAACTTTGGATCTCAACAGAATAACTGGCTAGGGGGTTAGGAGGATTGATTATGTTGAATCTCTTGAATCTCTACATCATCCTGTGAACTGTCATTGCAAAAATATTGGGTGTGTGTGTGTGTGTGTGTGTGTGTGTTTATTTCTCTAATGATCTAGCTCTTCTTTGACTTTTTCTCAGTTATAAAGTTTTAGTTTGATCTTGTACATATGTTAGTATGTCTGTGGCTGCACTTTTTATTTTCAGTCAATAATTTAAGCAAATATTATGCTTTAATTATTAAACTCTCATTGTTCCTCGCTGCTTTGTAAGAATCTATTTGAACATTGCCATGTTTTCTAAGCTTTTCTACACTTGCTCGGTAGCTTTTTGATAGCTTATATTCAGTTTTTACATTAAAAGTCAGGGTATTTCAAAAAGAAAATCTATTTTATCTCTTTTTTCTTAACCTACATATCTTTTGTTTACTTTTTGTTTGCCTTGTGATCAGCTGGACTTCTAATACGATCTTGAACAGCCATAGAACAGCCAACTCTTAAATTCCATCTTCCATCTGTAAGAATGGCCAAGATCAAAAACACTGATGACAGCTTATGCTGGAGAGGATGTGGGGTAAGGGGAACACTCCTCCATTGCTGGTGGGAGGGCAAAGTCATACAGCCCCTTGGATATCAGCATGGCGATTTCTCAGAAAATTAGGAAACAACCTTCCTCAAGACCCAGCAATACCACTTTTGTGTATATACCCAAAGGATGCTCAATCGTACTACAAGGACATGTGCTTAACTATGTTCATAACAGCATTGTTTGTCATAGCCAGAACCTGGAAACAACCTAAATGCCCCTCGATTGCCCAAAGAATGAATAAGGGAAATGTGGTATATTTACACAATGGAGTACTACACAGCAGAAAAAAACCGACATCTTGAAATTTGCAGGCAAATGGATGGAAAACATCATATTGAACGAGGTAACCCAGACCCAGAAAGACAATTATCATATGTACTCACTCATAAATGTATTTTTAAACATAAAACAAAGAAAACTAGCCTACAAACCACAACCCCAGAGAACCTAGATAACAATGAGGACCCTAAGAAAGATATACATGGATCTAATCTACATGGGAAGTAGAAAAAGACAAGATCTCCTGAGTAAATTGGGAGTATCGAAACTGTGGGAGAGGGTTGAATGGGAGGGGAGAGGACTGGAGGGGAACAGAGAAAAATGTATAGCTCAATAAAATCAATAAAAAAAAGAATGAGAGAAAAAAGAAATGATATAGACAATCATCACATGTATCATAATAGCTACATTAAAAAAAAAATCTTTACAAGTTGGAGAAATTCCCACTACATCTGGCTTACTCTGAGATTTTATTCAGTGCTGGTTTTGCCTAAATGTGTTTTCTGTATCCATTGATGTGATCATTGGAGTTCCTTCCTTAGTCTGTTGTTTTGATTCATTTCATGAATATTGGTTTTTCTAATGTGGAACCAGCTTTGAGTACTTAATAATGAAAGATATTTTTCCCTTGGTCACAGCAAATGATTTTTCTACGCATTGTTAGATCAGATTGCTAATAATTCATGTTACATCTTAGCAATTCTTCAGCTTTCACTCTTTTGTGGTTTTGCCAGGCTAGAGAGTTAGGACTACAATTTGTCTTTCCAAGTACTAGCTTTTGTTTTTGTTTATTCTGCTTATAAAATAATATGTAATATATAATATAATATGGATTCCTGCTCTAAGTGTCTGTCTACTGTGGGTTTCTTCTTCCTTTTCTTGTTTTCTAAAGTCAAAACTCGAGTACTGACCCTGGATCTTATCTTTCTATATAATATTGTTAGTAACTATAAATTCTTTGTCCAGCACTGCCTTCACCAGATGCCACAAATTCTGACAGGCTATATTTTCATTTAGCTTTGAATATGTAAAAATTCTCTCAGTGCTTCTTGCTTGACCCATGTGTTACTTAGAAGTGTTGTTTAATGCCTACAAATATTCTGATATTTTCAATCCATCTTCCTGTAATTGACTTCTATCTTAATTCCATTGTGATTGGAGAGCATTCTTTCTCTGTGTGATTTTTATTCTTTTAAATTTGCCAAGATGTGTTTTATGGTCCATAATGTGGTCTCTCTTGGTGAATGTTCCATGTGAGCTTGAGAAGAATGTACATTCTGCTGTTGTTGGATGAAGTGTTCTATAAATGTCAATTAGGTCCTGTTGATTGATGGTGTTGTTTGGTTCAGCACTACCCTGGCAGATTTTCTGCCTGCTGAATCTGTCAATTATCGGGGGTGGTGGTGTTGAAGTCTCTAACTACAAGAGGGGATTCATCTATTTCCTTGAGTTTATATCATTCTTTGCTTCATACATTTTGATCTGACACTGTTAGGCACATACACATTAGAGGCACAACATCTAGCCGAACTCTCCCTTTGCCCCTTCTACAGTACCTTTTTTTTTTCTCTCATGATTGTTCTTTCCCTGAATCTTTTGTTTTTGAAGTCAATACCAATCCTCCTCAACATGCTGTGGAATGTAATTTGTAAACAACTCAAGTGAAAAATATATTTAGTAGGTTTAATGTATCAAGAATCATAGCTGAGGCTAGTCTATCTTAAATGTGTTTAGGCCACTAATACCACCCTATACTTGAGAATATATAGTTTAATATGAAGTCTGTTTTATAATAATGGATGTATATCTTATGTCCTTCATTAACTAGTGTACAGGAGTCATAACCACAATAGCTAAGTGGATTTGCTTTCATGTCCTCTTACAGTGAAGGCATCATATGTCTCACCATTATAAGTTGGGGAAAATATATGTAGTAACCTCTGCTTTCTTATGACTAATATTAATACAGGATATTGCCCCTTATTTTTTTAAAACAATCTTTCTGTCTCCCTGTTCAGAATGAGTGTTTGTAGGTCATATATCATTTGGTCTTGTTTTTTTAGTCCACAGTGTTAGTCTTTGTCTTTTAATTGGTATATTTAGCACATTCACATTTAATGAGACTATTGGTGTGATTTACTTATATTGACAATATCTGTGACTCTTTTACAGTCATGGTCCACATTGCTTTATGATTATCTTCTGTGTCTTTTCTTCTTTTTGGGGGGTGTGGAACATTTTATAATTACAAAGGTCTCCCTTAATATTGTCATTATTCTTGTTTATAAATTTTTGGCTGGATTTGGTTTCATATTTCTGTAATCCAAATACTTGGGAAGCTGAGTACTTACTTTCAATTTCTATGGAGACAACCAAGGGCAGCATCAATAGCCTATACTGTTTTGGGAGTGTCTTTGACTCCCTTGACCAACAACTCAAAAGGAAGTTTCTCACACCTGTTACTTTTTGTTTTGTCTGGTGCTCTTAGGGGAGGCATTTCCACAGTGATATAACTTCATTTACATATGTACAGATAAATTTATAGGTATTGTATGTCATTTTAGGTAAGTGAAAACTAATTTGATTAACTACGGTCTTTTCAAACACCCTTGGTGGCATTTGTCTCTCCCCTTTACATCTTCTGTGGTCTCCTCTCTTTCTCATTCCTCAATTAAAGTGCCTCTGTCATTTTTCCATTTCCCCCTTCAGATCACCTGTATCTTGCTATTCTGTTCTCTAGCATGTCCCCACTCCACCCCCTCTTTATTTTCTTGGTTTTTGTGGTTACTCTAGGTTTCCCTTGACGTGCATTTTCATTTTCCTTATTCAAAATTCCAAACCAGAAGTGACTGTCAGGATCTTGCTGTGCTTAGTTTTCCCAAGGTTTGTAATTGTACCTGGGATGTGAGCAAGAGTCTAGTCTCTTGGACTGTAGATAAGACGTTTGCTGAAGCTATCACAAGCTGACATGTGAGCATCCCCTGGTGCATCATTTATAGACTAAGGAAGAAAGCAGTTCTGGGTGGAGCAAAATTGGTGAAACTTCCTCTGGTTTATGGATCAGGGAATGTGAATCACCTCTTTTTAAAGGAGAAATTTTGTCTATAGACTGAAGGACTGTGCCATCTAATTTATATTACGGAGTTGAATTTGTGTGTGTGTGTATGTATGTGTTTGTGTGTGTGTGTGTGTGTGTGTGTGTGTGTGTATGGTTTCATGAGATACCTCATCCTAAAAATATCCTTCCTATTATGTTAAAGGTAATTTTTCTGAGGCAGGGCAGGAAGGTACAGATATAGTATCTCTCTCTCTCTCTCTCTCTCTCTCTCTCTCTCTCTCTCCATATATATATATAGGCTCATTCAGGTGAGTGGTCAGATCAATGATTGTTGGTGTATCCCCAAAGGCAAAATATTTGGGGAAAGATACTAACTTGCCCATTTAAAAGGGCAGGGAGTGAAGAGTGCTAAGAAAAGGCTTCTTTGGTAATTAAATCTGCTTAATAAGGTTTAAAAGCATTGTGTATAATAAAATAACAATGCTGTTTCTACAGACCCACTCTTTCTCTACCCAAACACCAAAGCATCATTCAATTTTCCAGATGCAGGGACTCGTTTTCGAAGGATGGATTCATATTACCGTGGAAAGCTCCAAAGCAAATAATGTCTCTTTATTGGAAACAAATGAAGAAAAAGGATCTGCAGGAGAGTAGGAATAGTATAATCGCATTAAAACCTAAGTTCAGCAGTTCTGATAGGGGTCCCTAAGAGGAGGCTCTGTCCTGACTGTGGGCGATCAGCTGAGATTAGAGCCACCTGACCAGGCAGTCATTCCTCCAAGTGAGAAGATGAAGATGGAAAGCCCTCAACTTCAGAGTTCACTTGCAAAATGGATTTAAACAGTTTGGCTGTGATAGTGGGGCCTTAAAAGCTGTGGTGGTTGGTTATCTGGCAGGGAGACAGGAAGTGGATTCTACAAACCAGAAGCCTTGAATAAAAATTGTGACCCATCTTTTTAATTGTTCAATATGCATTTGGGAAATTCACCCATTCCCTCTCGTTTTGTTTATCCTTCTAAGTTTGGACGCTCACCTTACTAGACTTGGATAGAGGTGGGCGGTCCTTGGACTTCCCACAGGTCAAGGAACCCTGATTGCTCTTTGAGCGGATGAGAGAGGGGGACTTGATCAGGGGAGGGGGAGGGAAATGGGAGACGGTGGCGGGGAGGAGGCAGAAATCCTTAATAAATAAATAAATAAATATTTTTTTTAAAAAAAAGAAGGATTAGACACTTGTATCAGCTTCGTGTGGTTTGGGGGGAAGATTCAAAACATTCACATGGACAAATCTTTCATCAACTCCTGGAGCATACAATGAGGGCACATCGATATGCCATAGCTCTGAAATGACAGCTGTATCTCATACTCCATGGGAGATTGGTTCTAGAACACTCCTTCTATACTAACATCTGATGACACCAAAGTCCCTTAAAGATAATAGCCTCACATTATGCAACTCTTCTTACATGCTTTAAAACACAGCTTAAAAGACCCAGTACAATCAAAGTGCTGTGCAAGTAGCCTCACTATTTCATGATTTAAGGAATGTTTGTAAGGACTCAACACAAAAACAGCCCCCTTCCCACCAAGTACTCCTTCTCTATAGTTGGTGGACTTCACAGACATAGAAGATATAGATAGCCAACTGTATAGAACAATAATAGTGGTTTTAATGCTATAATCTCAGGATTTAACCCTTAAAGGCCTCCATGTTGGCAGTGGCTAGCCCTACCAAACAATTGCTTCTTGTTGAATAACTGTTCATTGAGGTCGTCTTTGGAATACACCCCTTACTTTGGTCCTATTCCAAATATAAATAAATTGAAAACAAACATGTGTTCATTTGTTCAGTTGCTCATTTACTCAGCAAATAATGTTTGGATTCCTTATGGATCCTAGACTCTATTAGGAGTGAGGAAATCCTGAAACAAATGATCATTCTTTCGGGGAAAATTTAGAACATGGAGTAGTGAAACCTACTAATTGAACTAATTCTTGGTATTGTTCACTTTATTTTCAATTTGAATTTTTGCTGACTATTTTAGACATTGTACTTTTTGATGCTTCTTTACCATTTATGTATCTTCTCTGGCACACTGTGTCTTTTCATGCTTTTAGCAGACTGCTTCATGGTAAAAAAAAGTTGTTAATACCGATAGACACCCACACGAATTTTCTTCTATGGTTTATATATTCTTTGGTGTGTCTACAGCATCTTTGCCTGACCCAAGGTCACAGTATTGTGTTTGAACTTTAACAATATAGTTTCACTTTTCAAATTTCAGTGCCTGATCTATATTGAGCGAAAGTATTAGGTGTAGGTCTAAATTCATTTCATTGAATATGGACAGTGTCATCATCCTAGGGTCCCCTGCCATTATAAGACTTTTCTTAGTCCACCTTTGTAAGAAATCAGTTGGCCCATTGTACTGGATAGTTTTATGTCAGTTTAGACTTATTTGAAAGGAGGAAACCCACTTCCTCCCCTCCTCATCCTCCACCCTTTCCTCTATCTCAATCCCATCCACTCCTCAGAAAGGGTGAAGTTTCCCAGGGGGAGTCAGCAAAGTCTTATCAAAGCCCTCCCCCATATAGCTAGGCAGCTAGACTGAGCAAGGCATCCCTCCAAAGAGAATGTGCTCCTAGATGCCAATTCAAGTACTAGGGATAAATCTTGGTTCCACTACCAGTGGCCGCATAGACTGCCCAAGCCTCACAACTGTCCCCACATTCTGTGAACCGAGTTTGGTCCTATGCAGGTTCCCCTGCTATCAGTACAGAGTCAGTGAGCTCTCACTAGCTCAGGTCAGCTGTTTCTGTGGGCATCACCATCATGGTCTTGACCCCTTGGTTCACATTATCACTCCTCTCTCTCTTGGACCGGTCTCTGATAGCTCAGTCCAGTGCTTCACAGTAGATATCTGTATCTGCTTCCATCAGATGCTGGTTGACGGTTTTATGATGACAATTAAGGTAGTCATTAGTCTGGATTACAGGGGAAGGCCAGTTTAGGTGTCCTCTCCACTGTTGCTTAGAGTCACAGCTGGGGTCATCCTTGTGGATTCCTGGGAATTTCCCTAGTCCCATGTTTCTCACTAGCCCTTTAATGGCTCCATCAATCAAGATATCTTTTTCCTTTCTCTCCCTCACTATCCTTCCTCCTTCTTGATTATTCCATTCCCTCATGTTCTTCTCTTCCCTCCCTGTTTTCTCCTCCCCTCCCCTTTCATTTTCCCTCCTCCTAATTTTCTCAGGAGATCTTGTCTGTTTCCCCTTTCCAGGAGGATCTATGTATGTCTTTCTTAGAGTTCTCCTTGTTACCTGGCTTATCTGCGATCATGGACTATGGGCTGGTTGTAGATGTAAAATGATATTAGTTTCTTATGGAAAGATTTCATTAAGTTTTGAAGATTCAATAGGGAGGGGATCAGAGAAAAATGTAGAGCTTAATAAAAATCAATAAAAAATTCAATAGGGCATCTGTCTTAGTTTCCTTTGCTATTTTAATCAAAAGCAATTTACGGGATGAAGGTTTATTTGGCTCCCAATTCCAGGTTACAGTCTGTGCTGGCTAGATTTGTGTCAAGTTGACACAAATTGGAGTTAATTTGAGAAAATACTTCTATCAGATTGGCCTGTGGAAAAGGCAGAAGTTTGTCTTCTTGATTGAAGATTGGTAATGGTGGGTCCAGTTAACAGGAAGCCACTTATGAGCTGGTGGTCCTGGGTTCTGTAAGAAAGCAGAAGGAGCAAACCAGTAAGCAGCACCCCTCTGTGACCTCTGCTTCAGTTCTTGCCTACAAGGTCAAGCTTTGAGTTCTTTCCCTGACTTCTCTGGGTGATGGGCAGACAGTAAGATGAAATAAACTTTTCCTCCTCCAGTTGCTTTTGGTCATGGTCATGGTCACAGCAATAGAAATGCAAACTAAAGCATAGTCTATCTTTTTGGGGAACTCAAGGCATCAGGAAACTGAATCAGCTAGTCACATCACATATATTGTCAAGAGCAGAGAACAGTGAATGGATTTATTTATGCTAGTACTCAGCTTGCTTTCTCCATTTCCTGCAATACTACCTGCAGTGGGTGGGTTTTCCTCTTTAATTAACTCAAATAAGGAAATCATCCATAGGCATGCCTGATGTGGGATTCTCCTCTGTATGCTGTGAATTCCATTGGTTAATAAAGAAACTGTCTTAGGTCTGTAATAGGGAGGAGTAAGCTAGGCAGGAAAAACTAAACTGAATGCTGGTAGAAGGAAGTTGGAGTCAGAGAGAAGCCATGTAGCCCCCCCTGGAGCTGGACAGAACTTTACCCGATAAGCCACGTGGCAATACACAGATTACTAGAAATAGTTCAAATTAAGATATAAGAGTTAGCCAGAAATACGCTTAAACCATTTGCCAAACAGTATTGCCAATAATATGGCTTCTATGTGATTATTTCAGGGATGAGCAGCCGGGATACAAACAAGCAGCCTCCTATAACACATGCCTACAAAGCCAACATAATCTAAATAATGCCTCATTTAGATTCCCTTCATAGGTGATTCTAGATTGCGTCAAGTTCACAGGTAAAAGTAACCATTAGAATAGTTTTGTTTTTGTTTTTCTGTCACTTCTGGTAATCAAATCCAGGGATACCCCCCCCCCCCTACACACACACAGTTTCTTATTTTCTGTTTAAATGGTATGTTCAGCTGATGTATAATTAATGGGAGTTAAACAGATATTAATAGAGATATTCTTTTTTGCAAAAGTAGCAAGATAACATTATTTAAAGTGAAGCAATATGGGATCAGAGAGGGATAGACTATCAATGCTGACAATGGTTACATGATGAAGGTATTCAAGGGTCCTAAGTTAAAGCTCAGAGTCTTTTCTCATTTATATAAGCTCTTAGAAAATTTGAAATATTTTGATCATATTTGATCATATTCACCCTTATCTTCTCTCAGATCCACCCCTGATTTCCTGTTCACCCAGCTTTTTTCTCTCCATAGACCCTTGGATGTACAGCCTACCACTGGAGTCTAGTTGACTGTCCAGGGGCCACACCCTTCAAAAAACTGACCGTTCTTCTCTCAGCAGGCTATCGATTACCAATTACTCCTCAGCTGTGGTTGAGCCTTCATGGCCACATTCCCACTCAATGCAGGATTGTTTCCGGCTTGAACTTGAAGCTGTGCAGATGTTACAACAGCTGTGAGTGCGTGTGTGCAACCATGGTGCTGTGAATGCATGTGTGCAAACATGATACTGCGAGTGTGTACATGCAACCATACTGTTGTGTGTACGTGCAACCATACTGTTGTGTGTATGTGCAACCACGCTGCTGTGAGTGTGTATGTGCAACCACGCTGCTGTGAGTGTGTGTGTGCAACCACGCTGCTGTGAGTGTGTATGTGCAACCACGCTGCTGTGAGTGTGTATGTGCAACCACGCTGCTGTGAGTGTGTATGTGCAACCATGCTGCTGTGAGTGTGTGTGTGCAACCACGCTGCTGTGAGTGTGTATGTGCAACCACGCTGCTGTGAGTGTGTACACCCAACCACACTGCTGTGAGTGTGTGTGTGCAACCACGCTGCTGTGAATGCGTATGTGCAACCACGCTGCTGTGAATGCATGTGTGCAAACATGCTGCTGTGAGTGTGTGTGTGCAAACACGCTGCTGTGGCAAGAACACATTATTCTGTTGCAATTATCCACTGCCTGTGGCTCTTCCAATCTGAAGATTCCCATGTTAGGGAGGAGAGAGTGTGATATAGTGTGTCATATCCCATATAGGGCTGAGAATTCAACAGTCTCCATCATCTTTACCTAAACCAGTTGGTAATATTTCTGTCAATTTCCATCTACTGAGGAAAGAAGCTTCTCTGATGAAGAGAAAGGTGTGCCAGTTTATGGGTATAATGACAAACCATTAAGAATCATTTTAGCATGTTCACAGTAGGTTCTTCCCAGGGCCCATGACCTGTCAAGCCACCCAATACTGGTGCCAGGTATGTGTTTGTACTTGTGGGTCTTAATTCCAATAGTAAAGTGGTTCGTTACTCCTGACATTTGTGCCATTATTGCACCAGTTGAACTATCTTTCCAGGCTGGTCATTCTTGTAGTTTGCAGGGTTCATACTTGGGGTAATGGTGATAATTACCCTTTTCTTGTGGTAATGTGTGCAGTACCTTCCAGCACTATGAAAGGCAGCCAGTCGTATGAAGCTTCCAGGTCAGCACATCTTAAATTCTCCATGTCGTATCACTCAACTAAGTGGCATACTCAGCAATATGGTCTTATAATCGAGTTCTGAAGAGTAACCAAGAGCATTGGTATTAGCCTGGAGTATTTGGGGGTCTGTGAGACCTCACTAGTAAACAACTCTAAAAGAGTAAACCTATATCTGGCACTGGCTTCTTGGTTTATTAGCCTGTAATATCTAGCAGGGACTTTGTGGTCTCATTACAGGAAAATTCTATCTAAACCCTTTTTTTTTAATATGTGCATGCACATATTTTAGGAAGTTTCCACAGTAGGTGATTTCCATATGCCCTTTTTAGAAGGTTATTAGTGTTTGCTATTCCTCCTTATATGCAGTCTTCTTGGCCGGTCTTCCATCCCCACTCTGTTTAACCCTTCTTGTTCTGTTAGTCACCTCTCATCTATTCTGTCACTCCATTCTATCACTGTCCCCTGAAATCACCTCCCACATCACTCCTGACCTCTGTGGGTATTCTGAACTGAACACATATACATGAAGATTCGATGTTAATACTGATATATGAGAGTAAACATATGGTTTTTGTCTTTCTTGGTCTGAGCTACCTTATTCAGAATGATTGTTTTCATCGCCACCCATCTGCCTGCAAAAATTTCAAGTTTTATTTTTTAACAGATGAGTAATATGTTGTTGTATAAATAGCCTAGAGGTCCATCAGCTAATTAGTGGATAAACAAAAAATTACACAATGGAGTATTATTTAGTTATTAAGAAAAACAAAATCGCCAGGCGGTGGTGGTTCTTGTCTTTAATCCCAGCACTAGGGAGGCAGAGGCAGGTGGATGTCTGTGAGTTCAAGGCCAGCCTGGTCTATAAGAGCTCTCCAGGAAAGGTTCCAAAGCTACAGCGAAACCCTGTCTTGAAAAACCAAAACAAACAAACAAATAAGTAAAAAAAGTTTTTAAAAAACCCAAAATATTATTTTATTCCCTTCCCACTTCCTTTTTCTATGTTGATTAAACATTTAAAGTTATTTCATTTTATCTTTTCTGTTGATTCATCTTTAATACCACCTTTCAATAAACTCTTAGTGAACTTGGGAGTTTTGACCAATGAATCTAATTCCTCTATCATATCCTCCACTCCTGAGATTTCCTCTTCCATCTCTTGTAATCTGTTGATTATGCTTACATCCGTAGTTCCTGTTCATTTACCCAGATTTTCCATTTCCAGAATTCCCTCAGTTTGTGTTTTCTCTTTTGCCTCTCTTTCAGTTTTCAAGTCTTGAACTGTTTGCTTCACCTGTTTGCTTTTTCTTGGGTTTCTTTAATAGATTTATTGATTTCTTCCAATTTTTTTTGTTTGTCTTTTCCTCCATTTCTTTAAGGGGATTCTTGAGAGTTGAGCCCTCTAAAGTGGGAACCCAGACTCTTACCTCTCCAGGGGCATTCTGGGCCAAGGCTCTGGTGGTTACAGATGCCGTGGGGAATGGTAATGGATGTGTGGAGGTTGCTCCTTATCTCCTGGTCTTGGTGGGTAGAGGTGGTGGAATGGGGTGTTCCTTTCCTGGACAAGGGCTTAGAGAGATGAGCCTTCTAAGTGGGCTCCCAGACGCTTACTTCTCCAGGGGAAGTCTGGGCCAAGGCTCTGGTGGTTACAGATGTGGTGGGAGATGGTAGCGGGTATATGGATGCTGCTTGGGGTCTCTGGGGCTAGATGGGTAGGAATGAGGGAATGGGGTGTTCCTCTCCAGATAAGGGCCTAGAGAACTGAGCCCTCTAAATGGGGACCCAGATGCTTACCTCTCCAAGGGTAACCTCTACTTGGGAGTTTTGGTATCAGGAGTATTATATTAGGTCACGTACACTCTAATGGCTTCATGATAATAATGTCTCAATACCCATCCCTTTTGTCTTTTGTCCTATGGTTGTGATACTTTTATATTTGCTGTAAATGTCCTTGGCGGCACTACCAATTTTTATTTCATTAGTTCTCTTGTAGAGCAACTAACACAGGGAAAATTAACCTCATTTATTTCATCTCAGCATTCATAATTTCTTTGCATATGTCAAAGTTTCAGTTTGACATACCACTTTCCCAGCCTAAACAAAATCTTGTGGCTTTTGTAGTGATGAAAAGGTACTCGCCAAGAAAATGTCTGTTTTGGTTTGTCTGAGAAATGCCTTTTCTTCTCCTTCATTTTTCAAAGACATTTTTGTAGACACAAAAATTGTGGGATATCAGTCATTTCTTTCCCCACCACCTTTTTTGCAATGCTATAAAGATATCTTTTTACAGTCTTTTTGCCAACCCAATTTAAGGTCAGTCCTTAATCCACTCTGTCCCTCTGTCCCTTTGCATGTAATATCTCAGTTTTTTCCCCCTGTCTCCAGCATTGTCTTTTTATCTTTTTAAGATTGCATTCTGGATGCTCACCTTACTAGACCTGGATAGAGGTGGGCGGTCCTTGGGCTTCCCACAGGTCAGGGAACCCTGATTGCTCTTAGAGCAGATGAGGGAGGGGGACTTGATAGGGGGAGGGAAATGGGAAGCGGTTGCGGGGAGGAGGCAGAAATCCTAAATAAATAAATAAATAAATAAAAGAAAAAAAGATTGCATTCATTTGTTAATCTCTCTCTCTCTCTCTCTCTCTCTCTCTCTCTCTGTGTGTGTGTGTGTGTGTGTGTGTGTGTGTGTGTGTGTGTGTGATGGGTCGGTCTATGGGGGTATGCATATATCCTGACACACATGTGGAGGTCAAGAGACAGCTTTGGGAAGTCAGTTCTCTCATGCACCTTTAAGTAAGATATTGGGGTTGAACTCAGGCCTTTAAGCTTACCTGATGAGCCATCCTCCCTCATTCTTTTTAAAGATTTGCTCTCATATATCCTCATACTGGCTTTAAACTTGCATGTATCTGAGGATCTGAGGATGGTGTCAATCTTGTGATCCTTCTGTGCTCTGCAAGGCACACACCACCATACCTCATTTATCTGGTGCTGGGGATCAATTTCAGGCCTCCTACATACTAGATAAGCTCTCTCAAAATAAGGGTACACCTCCAGCCTCTTTGTATTTGTTTACTACAGTTAAGTGCTCAGGTGAGCTTTTTGTTTGCTTCTTTTTAAATGTCAGTTATTGTTTATTCACTGTTCATCCACTTTAACAAGTTTTTATCTCTTGCTTCCAATTACTTGCCCATTAAAATGACACAGGTTTTCTCACAGCTCCGGGATAACAAATGCTTTCATCCAGTCTCACTCCCCTTCCTTTGTGTCTCTTTGAACCTCAAATCAAGGTCACTGATCTTTCGTCAGCTGTGTTGAGTTTGTTAAGTCTACTGAAGATGTTCTTCACTGATGCTACTGGATTTTCATGTGTAGCATCATTGCTTGATTCCAACGTGGAGTTCTCATCTCTTTACTGAAGCTACCCATCTGATCATCTATATTATTTATCTTTTCCTTTAAAACTTCAAGTCACCATTGTTTTATCATTGTAGCCTTAGAGCGGCAGTTCTGACACCAGTGTCATTTCTAAATCTGGTGAGAGTTACTGTGTCTAATTATGACTTTCTTTCTGTGTGTATATCTTGTATAGCAGTAGAGATGGAAGCAAGTTGACCTTACACTCGTAATGAGGAATGTCTTTTCTTGGGATGCATGCGAGTATGGGAGCGTGAGTTAAATTAGGCTAAGCTGAATTTTGGTCCGGCTCCAGCAATTGTTTCTGTAGTGAGAGAAACATTCCAATTTCTATAGATAAGCCCAGGCTATAAAAAAAAAACAAAATAATTTCTGAATGTTAGAGATTCCTTGTTCTGCGTCCCCCCAAAGCTGTTCACATACGGTCCCCCGCTACAATATGCTCATGTTCTTTGTGTGCCAGCAGAAGCATTAGCTTAGTGATGGGTAAACATGGGAGAGATGATTGATCTTCTTTTTGATTAATCCATAATCATAAGAAAAAACTGTGTTCCATGAACCGAGGTATGTGGGTTTCCGCTTCTGTTCCCTAGCAAGGTGCGCATTCACTCACCCTCCTTCTTTTTGGGTCCTTATATCTGAGGATAGACTTTTTGAGGTTCTCTAATGGATGCGAGAGAATCTATGAATCTGGAAATTATAATAGTGTTTTGTTGTTATTGTTGCAAGAGTAGGTCTATTACAACACACAGTGGGGGGAATAGTAGCTTCAGGTATAAGAGTCTCCAGTTCAAGAAGGTCAGTCAAGTGTGCTTACTACAAAAATTATATGGCTTGTGTGTATGGTGTGGCCTTTTATCTTTCAAATCTCCCAGTTGTTCCATGTTCACCCAATACTTTGTTAGTTACAGTCAAACACAGATTTTGACTACTTTCATTTATTAACTATGAAAGACCAATCACACTATTCTAAATTGTCAGGAATATGTGTATGCACTGCTGTAGATCCATAGAACAGATCACCTGCAGTGTTCAACATCAGTGGTCACAGCCACAGTGATGTAGTAGGCAGTGGAGTTCCTACTACACTGAACCCATCTAGCCATTCATCTGAGGTTCAGGATCAATTTTCCACTTCCTTTGCTTTCCTACATCCACTAGTAGAAGATCTAATTTCTTCCTGAGTTGATACTGATTATTCTTTAGTTCATTTCAGAAGCCCTCTGGGTTGTCCCCCACTAGTTTTATCATGCTATATGTTAGGCCATGTAGAAAGCATCTGTATAGAAGGCATGGCATACAGTAAACCTTTCCCTGGAGTCTTAGCCAGACATCTGTTTAACTCCATAGGACTTGGGCTGGCCATGATTTTTTACAGGGATTTTTACTTCTTGCTCTGGGCCGATTATGAATCTAGAAGCAGAGATCCACAGAGCATTTTGGATTCTGTCCAACCAAGAGGCCATATACGACTGGCCCATTGGGAGAATTTGGAGATGAGGAACACACAGAGAATGGAATACTAGTCTCATCCAGAGCAACATCTAGGTCCAAGAAAGGAAACTGGTGTCTGTGAAAATGTGTTCTCATCCACAGGATCCACAGCATAAGAGAAAAGAGAATCATTTTCTAAACATAGTAAAAATGCATATGAAGAATAACATGGTGATTAAGAACCTGGATTTCAAAAAGAAACTATCCAGAGTAAAAGCAAAGTCCTTCCCCACACACCAGCTCACTGTTAATGTGACTTTGGACAACTTATTTAATCTCTAGAAATACTAGCACCTTCTGTATATGTAGGATGCTTACAATAGCTATGTCAGAGAACTGCTGCAAAATGAAGTGTGATGAGGTATGAGAGCATTATTAACAAGCATTATTAATTACATTACAATTTTATGGTAACATTTAAAAGATACCATTGATCATGGCTAGAGAGAGCTCAGTAGTTAAGAATTTAGATTGCTGGTGCAGAGACTCAAGTTTGGTTCCCAGCACCTATGTTAGGCAACTTACAACTACCAATAACTCCATCCAGCCCCAGAGGAGCTGACTCCTCCTCGCGCCTCCATGGTCACCTGTACTTACCTGCACACACAGACACATACATTTAATTTAGAAATATTAAAATAATCAACAAATGATGTTCCATTGATTAATTGCATGAAAAAGATAATATGAATATTTTCAGCAATAAAATAACAAGTAAAACTTAATCTAAACTGAGAAGCAACTGAGAATGTGGGCAAATGATTTAATCCCAAATGGGAATTTGAAGCTAGCTTGGACTATACAATGACTATTAGGCCAGTCAGAGCTATATAATAGGACACTGGTTAAACAAGGCAAATAAACAAATAATAAACAAACACTCCCAAACAACAAAACATTTGAGGAAAGTTCACTGGAGTGGCTGACCCTTCTCTTCCAAAGAACATTGATAAAGTTGGAGAGACAGCATTAAATCAGAGGACTTGAAGGGCTTCACATGCCTGGGTCTTTCTGCTCTGATGCTGCATGTACAGTCTCCACAATATTTATGATCAGGTCCGTGGGTTGGGAATTCTGTGAAAGACATAGACAGCATTGCTGCTGGAGGAAAATCATGAAGAGGTCGAATGAGAAAAACCATGGCCTGGAGGTAAGAGAATAAGAAGCATGAAAGCCACTGTCCGCTGTAAAAAACATTGGGACCGATATTTTTACTTTATATCATGTTTATTTTAATCTTGGGGTCAGTGAAATTGAAACTGCAGGAATGGGTCTTTCAACTTTTAACTGATAGATTAATGTAGTGTCTTGTTTAACATCAGGTCATCTTGTGTTGTGCTGTTTGTCATGTTTACTCTTGGTTGATAACACCTCTTTACATGTTTAGAAAAGCATTTTACATAAGAGACTCTATTATGATAGGGTCCATTTAATAGTATAGTAATCTTAACCAGGACTAACCGGGGTAACACTATCACGTCAGTAATATCTTTAAGGAGTTATATGTGTTTTAATACTTTATTTGCCATATATATATATATATATATCATATAGTTTATTAAAAGGAATATTCATGCCAAGTCAAAAAGCCCCACAAACCTTTAACTTTCAATATTACTACTTTAAAATGCTTCTTATTCCCATAGTTTCTCCTAAGATAAATGCCTCTGAACCTCTGTTCTAAAACACTTTGGATATGTTGCTTGGATATCTTAACTTCATACACATCAAGATTATGTAAGAATTTAGTTAACAATATCGCTGTTTTGATTTCTGATTTTCTATTTGTAGAGGCTCCCATCACTGCCTGTATGTTAGAGAGCTGGTCATTTGTTTGGCGATATGGGGAGGGTAGTGGTAAAACTTAAGAGAGCAGGATCGAATCTCATGTCCGTGGGGATATATCCTGATGGATAACTGTGGGACCGAATCACATCCCTTTTCTCTCCTCTAGCTCCCAGCCATGAGGCACATGCTTTTCTCTGCTGTATGTTCCCTCGGGGATGTGCTGCCTCCCCCAAAGGAGAGCCAACCTGTCATGGGATGACCCCTCCGAAACTGTGAGTTGACTGGAAAAGTTTCTCCTTATCAGTTGATTATCGGAGGCATGGTATGTGATGGACAGTTGATTGACTCAGTGACCAGTTAAATCAAGTCTTTTAGCTGCATTGTTAACCAACGTAGCAATGGAGCAGGAGTCAAACTGTCGTTGGCATTTCTTCTGTGCAGTGTAAGAAGCCAAGATCACATTGCTAATCTGTGAAACATGAGCACTGAAGGATGTTCTTAGATGTGAATGAGTATAAAACACTCAGAACCAGGCTTAATGCATACCCTCTCACCAAAATTTGATTTCATTCATGATGGACAATGTGAAACTCTAATTCAAAAGCTATTTTCGTCTTGGTCTCTCTCAACCATTGAGTCATTTCCTTTCAGTGTCTCTTCCTGCAGGAAAGTGTCCTATGAGAGGTGTGTGATAAGACTTGCAACAAGCCCAGTGGGTTGTGCTGTTTGGTTTATGCTCAGTTTTGTCCATGTACAGACATCCTTTCTTTGTTCCCTGTGTGCCAGACAGCAACACTACAGTCACTCCTTAAAGTCACTGTACTACGGCATTTTTAGGAAAACTAACTCAAGTGGAAGATGGTTGGTAAGCTGTGGAGTTCCGTGTCAAGGATAGACTTTAATTATTATTGGCTTGATCTAGTGCACAGCCAGGGGAGACACACTGGTTTTTGTCCATGAGTCACGCACATTGGCATTAGGAGACATCCATCCTTAGCATCCTTTCGGGAGGAATTTCCCCTCCATGGTTTTAGTTCATTATTAGATTATGGGATTTGTTTCCCCCTTCCCAGACTTTACCAGTTTAAATGCTCCATCCTTTGCAATCAAATGCAATTCGTGAGCTTCATTTAGAAGCAACAATAGTAGTGCTCCACGGAATGGAAAAAGAAAAAGAGGGGAAAAAATAGGGAAGGGATCTAATTTCCCAGAACACATTTTAAGAAATGAGAAGAAGATGAACTTGTCCCTGGGAACTCACACGCTCCGATAGAGCCCAGCGTGGAGTCACAGGGGCTTTTCATTTCCCAAGTAGATTCTCTAGGAAATGGAACTGAGCCGGAATGAGAAGTCCAGTTTTGAGACTGTGACTACACGGAGCCTCAGGTCAGTTGCAGCTCTGTTGGGGTTCTGCGTCTTCCTTTCAGCCACTAAAACATTTCCAATGGTAAGAAATGCTGAAGGGAGGATAGCTGGATGACATCATTTTGGCTGGCCCAGGTGGTGCTTTGGGAAGGTCGAACTGCTGCAGGCCCTGAGGTGCTGGAGGTAGGAACAAGTGGGTCTCCTTTTCCAAAGCCTGTTTCCTCACATCCATTTCTGATTCTTGTCCTTCCCATGCAGAGGGTAGTCCCTTAGCTTGGGGCTTCTGCCAACTTGTCAATGAACGCAGCCTTAAGCTGTTAGTAGCGCACTTTCTGTCTTACAAGTCCAGGGGATGAGATCGTAAGGATCGAGTAATGCTAGCCTGTCATGGTGAACACACTTTCCTGTGAAATCCTACAGCTTTGACCTCGGAATCATTAACTCGATCACCTCCATTTGCCTCTTACTTCTCACTCTCCATCCATTTCCCATGGGTATTTAGGTTGCATTAAAAACCAGCTCAAGGCAAATCCCACACGAAGCACACCATATAAGATCATTGCACTAAACCTTGCATTTTAGTCTGTTGAAGTTGCATAGCCCCTCCACCCCTAGGAATTTTACAGTCCTTTGGAAATTTTATTTTAAGAAAGGGCAGCAAGGTGACTTCTACCCTATGATCCTATCCCGTTGGTGCCCGCTACAACCCCAGGCCCTATCATTTTGGCGCAGCTGGCCTGACTGTCAATTGCTGGCATCTGTGTTCTCTTTGCCTGGGGGCTTTCCCTTGCCCTGGAAGACAACACTGACCACAGATGTGGAACACCAGAAATGTCTAGAGAATTATGGCCCTACCTTCCCACAACTCTTTGCCAAAAATTTGACTCTCATTCACACTTCCTCACCCAGAAACACTCAGCATTAGCCCCCGAACCTGCCTGTTAAATAATTCTGAGTCATATGGGAATGGAGTTACTAACAGACTAGATTTGGCTTGTATGCTCATTGATAGCTTTCTTGAGGACCCCCTGGAGGGTTCCCTGTCCTTCCCTGTCATTCATGCTGAGCCAAGGCTGCCGTTTCTGGGCATATGCATTGCCTTGTGGCCTTTGGAGAAGTGGAGTTTCCTTTGGATCTAGTAAGGCCTCCTAAAGCTTCATTCACGCTGTCCTCAGCCAGTTGGTGGATTTATTATGATCATAGTCAACAACTTTGCAGCTTTGCGATCATGGGCCTTGGCCTAGCACAATTCTGCTCTCCCCACTCAGGTGTGAACTATTTTCAGGACTGCCTACTTGGTTCTCCTGGGCTCCTGTCTCTCTCTGTTCTCTGTATGCAGCACCAACCCCTGACCCTATGTGGTGATCTCTAAAACTGAGGTCCATGCAGCCTAAATCCTACTTCCCTAATCTCAATCCCTGTGGCTAGGGTAGATTAAACCCCGGCTTTCCATCTATTCTCTCCTTCCCTTTGAGCATAGGTATCTGTCCAGGAGTCCTTGCTGGGCAACTGAACTTTGTATGAATACTTTCAATGGGGCCAATAGAGAAAAGTCACTTGGTTTTTGTACCTCTCTTCTTCTCCAGCCCCTTTTCCCTGTTATGGTTAGGTTTACAGAATTTGCCGAATTCCCCGTATGCCCTTTGGAAAACCCCTTCAGACCACCGAGGACACTGTTTTAGGTTTTGCATAGTTGTGTCTAAGGCTCTTTCCTATTGTCATCGTTTGCTCGAGTCCATGGAGTGAAGCCCGAATTATAGGAGAGCCTTGCTAAGTCGCCCTTGCGCAGGTGGTGACGGTTCATGGAGACACATTCTCCAGGGGCTCTCCACAGAGCACCTGCTTATTAATAGGTAACGGGAACTGTCTGCTGACATGGTCAGGCCTTTATCCTTCCCACTGTCCAGCCTTGGATCCTGCCATGCTGCTCCCTTCCTTGACGTTCAGGAGAAACGGCGGGGCAGGCCAGTTTTCCCTGTCATTTCCTCGGTCACAGGACCCCTTTCCCTCTCCAGTCTTTTCTTAGGAGGCCAACATGCCCTGGTTGTTTGTCCCACTTGATGAATGTCCCCACTGCGCATTAACCTCCCAAATAGGCAGCCCCCCACCATTAGGGCTTATGTTCTGTATGAGACAACATAAAAACAAGACACATGCTCCCCCATGCACATTTCAAATGGAATGTAAGAGAAGAGAAATAAATAAAAATGGGGGAAAATGCCTCAAATGGTTTATGTTGGGAAATGTTATATGGGCAATAATGGTGCTTCTATGGGCTTTGGGCAGAGACTTTGATAATGAAGGTTAAATGAGGGAATGTTACAAAAAATGTTCACTGTTCATAAAAATAAATCTCTGCTATGAAGCGGAATGAAATAAACAGAGTTGCGGGCGGCGGGAGCAGCTGGGGTGACCTCCGCTGCAGGTTGGTAATAGCCAGCCTCGCTGGCACCACACACTGTCACCTCAGCAGGATCCACTTAGCTCTCCATCACAGAGACATGGAGTTCTGTGGGCCTTGGGGGTGGTGCGTCAGCCTCCTCTCTGAATACACAAAGCCTTGTTGGGTCTTCTGCTTTCTTCCCTGCCATTATGGCAGAAGGATCAGGAACCCCACTTTTCTAAGTCCAGACCAGCCCGGGTGTTCCCATGCAAATGAGCTGCTGGCATGTGAAAGAGTGACTGGGACTTGGAAAGGAGGATGCTGAATCAGAGTAGACATACCCCACCTGAAAGGGTTGCTGCCACTCCGCTTTAGCTAGCCATGGGGAATGGTCAGCCTCGGGGTGATGGGAAACTGGGAAGTTGGACAGCATGAATTTGTGTTAAATTGTTTGGTGTGTGCTTGTTGGCAGCCATTTTCTGCTCACACGTCCTCTGTTGGGGTTGAGTGTGCCTCACTGATAATGCTTGTACTCACACATTTCCGATTCTAGAGTTATTTGGCCTTGGCATCACACTAGATCAAACAGGATTCTTAAATATGCAAGAGAAAAGAAGTAGGTGGTGCCCTCAATTTGGTTTAAATAATGAAGAAAGTAGATATTATAGTTTTATTCATAATGAATTTTCTTATGTGGTATCTTCTTTCTGGCTGGTACTAGGTCAAATCGTCAGAGCCACTTGGGACTGTGGGAATAAAAATTTAGTCTAAAGACCAGTTTCTAGTCATCTTTAATGATTTTAGATCAGTTTGTTGATCTATGGTGCTCACAGGTCCACATGAAAATGCCCAGTTCAACAGGCTTGCCTTTTGTTCTCATATGAAATCCAAATGCAGTGTTTCATTCCCACACTGAACCCGGGTTCAGCTTTTTCTCTCGTTTCTGTCTGAACCTATCACTAACCTGGTCAGTCATTTATTTTTCTCCTCAAGATGGAGATGGGAGCATGAGACCTCTCTCACTTCCCTTTCAGCTGCAAGGAAGAACAGTTTTGTGCAGATAATTATGAGTGACAACAGGCCTTGTCTTTTTGTCAGGGAGACACCACGGAGGTGGAATGCTGGTGCTGGGCCCTTCTGTCAGCTGGGACTCAGCTCCAGCCAACTGTCATATGCTGAAATTCTGGACTCATCGTGTCTTAGCTCCTCAGGAGACCTCAGAAACCCTGGAGAGTTGCTGAAATCTCCAGGCTTTCAAATATCAACAATGAATTGAAACTTTTGTAATTAGAAAAAATTATATATATTTTGACCATATTCTTCTTCCTCTTTGTTTGTTTGTTTATAAACAAAGTAGACAAGGCAAGACAGGCAGAGTAAAGAGAGCTCATATTTGCAGGCCATAGGTTTGCTCTCTGAGTCGAAGGCTTAACCACTTTTTTTTTTTCTCGTACAAAACCCCTTGAACTATACAGTATTTTCCTGGGAAAAGGGAGAACTGGAGAAATGGCACAGTAGGGAGACGCCATTGAGTTTATCCTTTGGGATTCTGTCCTTGCCTTTACTTATGGTCTGTTTATAGGGCAAGGAAGTAAGGTAAGATGTGCTAGACTCAGTAGTAGTTCTCAACCTATTGGTCTTGATCCCTTTGGGGTTGAATGAGCCTTTCACAAGATCACCTAAGACCATTAGAAAACATAGGTATTTATAATATGATTGATTCATAGTAGTAGCAAAATTAGTTATGAATTAGTAATGAAAATAATTTAATGATTGGAGGTCACCACAACATGAGGAACTGCACTAAAGGGTCCCAGCATTAGGAAGGTTGAGAACCACTGTGTTAGAGGCTATGTTTTTGTTGTGTGTCTTTATTTGTTGAGGGCTCAATGATGGAGTGAGACTTAAGAAAAAATAGGATATTGTTCATTGATCAATTTCAGAAGTTTTAAAGGGACCAGGGAAAACCAAATTAATTATTCAAAAAGTATCTTGCTGATGAAATAGAAGTCTTTGAACATGGTATATGGTCATAAAACACCATGTAAGCCAGCAAGAAGGGAATGTATATGGCTTTCATTGTTTTTTCTTTTGTGTGTAGGATTGTTATATTCCCTGACCAGATTTCTGTTGGCCTTGATGATTAGTGGGCTATTTTAGTAGTTTATTGTCTCAGCCTTCACCAGGAGTCCTTCTTAAATGGGACGTACTGTGTCATAACTGCATAAAATATTCATTAAGATGGTGCTTTTAATGGATTTGTTTGGAATGAACTCAAGCAGAGGGAGGTTTCCCCTGATTTATAGAGCATTCAGCCATTTCGGGGCTGTGTCTGCCCCAAGGTCCAACTCCTTCAAGCCCCTTCACCCTCTCCCCTTGTCTGCAGGAGGTCCCCAGGTCTCTGTCAGGCAAGAGAACACCTGTCAGGGTCACATTGATAGGGTTAAAAAGGTTTGCATAGGGAGCAATTCTTTTTCTTTTATACACATCCATTTCCACTTGATGTTTGCTTGTTTGTTTTAACATCACATCGAACGGAACTGTGTTGGTTGATGTGAATTACTCTGATGAGATTTTTTGCTTTGTTTAGTTGACCTGTCTGCATTCTGTAGTCATACAAATTTTGTCCCTTGCAAGCTATATAATTCTGAGGCAAGTACCTTAATCCCTCTGTGCCTCTGTTTCTTAAATTTTCACATAGGGTGATGCCAATACTGGCTTTGTATGATATTTGTGAAATTGGGTGGAAGAGGCTGCTGAATCCACAGCCTGCCACCTGGGTCATTCTAGGAACATGTCAGTCACAGCCACTATTGTCTACATAATAAATGCCTCACTCTTACCTATGACTGGGTTCATCTTAATTTAGGATTACCAACAAGAACATTTAATCCTTACCCTCTACCAACTCCAACGTTAGAAGAGGGTTTTTTTTTTTTTTTTTTTTTTTTTTAGACTCCTTAGGTGAATAAAAGACTAGGGGCCAGAGAGATCAAGAGAAGGGGTCAAAATTGTTCTTCCAATTGATCATAGAACCACATTTCAATCTTTATGCTTGTTTCATTGAGAATTGGGTTCATTATGTAACCCAGCCTGACTATGAACTCAAGATCCTCCAGCCTCAGACTTATAAATGCTAGAATTGCAGGTGTGTACTCTATGCTCATCTAGAATTCAGTATTTTGATTCTTTTTTTCCCCAGCAATTCCATCCATCTACTTGTTTAGATCAAATTGGGAGATACCTTTACTCTGATCTTATATTTCATTGCTTTCTGTAACTGAAGCATCTCTGAAACCAAACTTACACCACCACGACTTCTATCATTAGATTTTCATCTGGGGGGCTCTGGACTGTTCAGTCCTGAGCTATCAGTTCTTCCCTATGTTTTGAAATGTCGTGATAGAGAGTAGTAGTAATAGCAGGTTTTCCTCTTCATGCCACTGCTGTGAACACCTGGACTTGTAAGGCCCAGCAGGAACATTCAACAAACATGCCCTCCCTTCAGACTATCCCACTGCACGCTCTTCAGTTCTATAAACTGTATATCTGCTTGGAACCTGTGACCTATCAAATAACCTTGGGAAAATTGCTTCAATTTGGGGATCATTGTTTTTCTATTCTAAAAGTAGAAAAAAAGTGATTAACTTTTTAATAGAAGAGTGATAGGTCCTCATAAAGTTATGGAATAAATTTAACAATTATCAACTCTGCCTGTTGCCCTCTGGGGCTGGGTGGGGCTAGGGTCTTTATTTTTATAATTCTCAAATTGAAATCACAATTATTATAAAATTGGTGAAATAATGAAAGAGCTATTTCCCAGAGCAGGCCTCCATGAAGTGGCAAGGATGAAGCCACTATGGGGAATGGGCCAGAGGAAAGCCTCAAACAGATGATGTTTCCTTGGTGTCTTAGTCCTGGGAGGGACAATACGCTCATCAAGATCCTGATTAAGTAGGGATTGCTAACGGCACTCTCCGTAACCAGGCAAACAAGCCTTCAAACAAAAATCCATCAAGATTTAATCACCTCACTCTATCCGCATGACCTAACCTCTGAGTGTTCATGAGAACACTTCCCTGTGTTTCTAGGCCCTAAAGCACAGGCCTCCGTGGGAGCTTTTGGTCCCTTCAGAGATTTTCACTTGTGGGGCAGACACAAAGATTGCTTTCTGTTCCCCTTTGACTCGCCTCTGAATTAACATGAAATTGAAGCGTGTGGCTAGGGAGCGAGCAGAAGGAAAGAAGGATGGAGACGAGATGGGAGGCAGAGGGAAGAGTGTGGCTTCGAGCCCAAGGACAGCTGGACCTGATCACCCTTCTTTCCAGGCAGGGAGGAAAATGAGCGTGCCTCACCTGCCCAGCTGCTCCTTTCACTAGGGCTCAGAAACAGCTTTCAAGAAAGTGGACTCGAGAGGATGGTTCTCTGCCAAGCAGCTGATCCTCTCAGTCTCTAGCAGGGGTGTCCCCTCCCCCAGAGTTTCCTCCAGGTCAGTGGCCCTTTGTGGTCTCCACAACCAAATCAACACCAGTGTAAGGGTGATAGTGTCTGACTGGGTAACCAGAAAGCAACAAAGATGTTCCTGTCTCCATCAGCGTTCATAGGGAAATTTTAATGTGTTCTACTATTGCATCCAGCACTTGTGTTTTGCAGAAAATTGGTTAAACCTTGACTGCAGATTTGCAAGCTCTTTATACAAAGTCCAGGGCTGATAGGCTGCCGTGAAAATCAAGAGGAGAATATTAGGAGAGGCTTCAGTTGAACTCCACCTTGTTTAGAAGCAGACTTGAAATCTGAGAAGGGGCATGGGAAGGCAGGTGGAGTTAAAGTCTCAACAAAAGTTTTAGTATGGAAAAAGCATATCCAATAGTACCAATTTACATATATCAACTTCACCCATTTGAGGTGGATGGCTTAATAAATTTTAGACGGTTTTCTGCATTGCAAAAGCTTCACCATAACCCAGCATACAGTCAGATACATTATACATGGCTATATTTACAATTAATCTCTATTCACGAACCCATTCCATATAGTGAAAGTCCTAAAACATATGGTCTTTAGTGTCTGGATTCTTTTATTTAACAAGTTTGGGAGATTTCATCCATTCTGCAGCATATCAATCATGTAGCTATACTGTATTATTTTGCCTATAATTTGCTGATAAGTATTTTAGTTGTTTCTATTTTTGGCCAAAGCAAGTTGATGCTGCTATGAACAATGATGTGCAAAACTTTATGGGTTCAAATGCTTTCATTTCTTTTACTTCAACCCCCTAAAAATGAAATTGCTACAGCACATGACAGATTGATGCTCTGTTTTCTAAGAAATGTCCAAATGTTTACTGAAGTGGCCATATAAAAGGCCAATGTTATTGCCCTAATTTCCAACATATTGGGTCATCAGTCATCCTACCTTTGATAATAAAAAAATGATTATTCAAATTTTAGTCCTCCTATTAACATTTTATTAATAAACATAAATTACTTGATTCATAAGAGAGCATGTAAATATAAATCCATATTTTCTATAATAAAGTATATTTATTCATATATATCAGGAAAGCTGTATTTATGAATATTATATGAGAATATGTATATATGTAAAGATTTCTATGAATAGAAATACATTTAAGTATGTATACTTGTGATTATATTATATTAATAAATGAATACATTTAAAAACTTATAACTCAGTTAAAGTCAATAATCTGTTGTTAGTTATAAATAGTTCTTTTAAAAATTAATCTCATAATAGTCTTCGCATGAATATACCATTATCTTTGAAACATTTTTCTATGCTTGGACCTCTGTTTCTGTTTTTTTTTTTAGATTATAATCGTGAATAGCTTATATCTTCAATTTTCAAATACATTTTAACTTGTCTTCCTGTGCTTTTCTTTACTATTCTGTCTATATGTGCTCACACTCCACAAGGTTTTCCCCTCTTGTATGTGTTGGCACATATGATATCTCATCCTTTCCCCAAAGGAGTAATTTAGAAACAGACTTTTGTTTCAGGTCTGTGCATCTCTTAGAGCATCAATGCCATCGTCCTGCTTGGTGTCAAAGATAATCCCCTACAGGACTGGTCATTTTGTAAACATGGGTGGGCTGGCTGAAACTATTTACTAAACAGTAAAGTTTTATGTAGACCTTGTCTGAGGAGAGTGGAAGAAAGTGCACTTATAGATTCCTCACAGGGCTTGTAGACATGATAAAATCAATACACTGGGACCTTCTGATACATCACAACCAGTACCCCTATTCTAGAATAGATCCTATGTGTGGATCTGATCCCGTGCTGTGCAATTTCCTCTGTAGATCCATTACAATCTCTGAATGTCATGGTCCATGTGGAAAAATCATTCCATAAGGGCAGACCCTCCCACTTTCTTCTCTGTAAAATGACAGTTTTCAAGGAATACGGTTCCCATATTGAAATATGTTTTGGTGGTTTTTAGTACCCAGTGATCTGTGCAGGTTATCATCACTATCCAGTTTTTGGACATTTGGTCATCTCCTGAAGTTACCCAATTTCTCCCCAATTCCTGTGTCCTCCTGGTCTCTGATCACCGTTAATCTTCTCTCTGTCAAGCAGACCTTCCTATTGTGCACACTCACGCAGTATGTGGCCTTTTGTATCTTTATCCTTCACTGCATATGCTCGCTGGCTTCATCACGTTCTTCTATGTGCCAGTGCTTTCCTTTCTGCCGTGGAAAAGTGGCGTTGCATTATATAGCCACAACACAAGTTCTTAATCAATTCATCTGTCTGTGGTCTTATTTCTTTGGCTATTCATAGATTGCTTCCATGAATGTATATGCCAGGAATGCTGTACTACCTGAACTGGAATGACTAGGTCATATAATACCTGCTACAGATGTCACTTAGAGGATGTGCCAAACAGCTCTTGACAGCAGCTACCCCATTTCACAGTCCTTCAGCTGTTCCTCCCCATCCTGTCAACCATAGTTGTCAGTCTTTGTGATGTCAGTCATGGAAGTAGACAGGAAGTGACATCTCATTAATAACTATGAATATTGAGCATCTTCTCATGACCTTGCTTCCCATATTCAGGGAATATTGTCATCTTAACAGCATTAACTTTTGTAATCCACTAATACTGTCTTTCCATTTATTTTAATATTCTTTAATTTCTTTGAATAATAGCCCCTATAATTTATGGTGTACAATGCCACGTGAAAAACCTTTCCTGGGATAATGTGAACAAATGCCTCCTCACCTCAGTTTAGGGACGATGACCATCCAAAATACCAATATCATCAAAGCCCAACTTGGTGAACTAATAAGTTTTATTGGAGGTTACTTATAGGAATCTGGGTGAAGGGTTACTTACAGGAGCAGGAATGGCTCAAAGAGAGCTGCATCACTAAAGCTGACCCCAGCATGAGTGACAGTTCATAAAAGCTGGGAACCTGGAGCACAAGGCAGAGCCTGCAGGCAGCTCAACAGATTGGTGAGCAGCCTTTCCAGGCAGCTGAGCTGATCTGCACCTCTTGCAGGCAGCTCAGCTGCTCCCTGCTTCTCCAGGTATCTGGGCTGAAAGTGAATCTCTGAGTTTTTATTGTTTATATACTTTTTGAGGTGGGGAGCAGAGCAGGGGCCCAGTGACTCTTGTCAGTCTGTTCAGTTTCAAGGGCTTCCAGAAGCTATTTTGAATCGTTTGTTTCCTGTCTTTAGTTTTCCTACAGTATTTCACTTCCTCTTAGAACAGCAGTTCTCAACCTGTAGGTTGTGACCCCCTTAGGAGTCGAATGACCCTTCTCAGAGGGGTCACATATCAGATAACCTGCATATCAGATATCTGCATTATGATTCATAATAGCAGCAAAATTAGAGTTATGAAGTAGCAGCGGAAATAATTTTCTAGCCGGGGGTCAGGACAACATGAGGAACTGTACTAAGAGTTCCGGTGTGAGGAAGGCTGAGAACCACTGCCTTAGAGTGTCCTGTTGTTTCAACTTCCTGTAGACATCCCATCTTAGTCGGTTTCCCTCCGAGACAGAAAGTTCTCATCTCGGAGGAAACCACTACACGACAGCACAGCTTGTAGTTTTTTTAGTTGAATTTATTTGTAAGTTTTTATTTGATTCAACACCATATGAGTAGGATTGTTTATCTCAATTTCATTTTTGCACTGCTCCTGGGTGGTGTATAAAATGATAATTAGGGGTTCATGTTGCTCTTCTTGTACCTCCCCTTGCTGACAGCATTTATTAGTTCTAATACATGTTAGTGGGTTCCTCAGGATTTTCCTCTATGAGAGGATATCATATGCAAATACAGTCTTATTTCTTCCTTCCCAGTGTATATGAATTTCCTTGTTCTTTCCCCTTTCCTGTGGTCCACACTTCTACTGTAATACCTAATAAAAGTGAGGAGAATGGACCAGATACCTTGACCTTGATCTTGAGGGGACAGTGTTTCACCAGTAAGTATGACTTCAGCTCTGGGTTCTTCATCTTTTCTTTTGCCAAATCTTTACCTTGGAGACTGTAGTTCTAGTTGTTAAAATAGCATCAACCAGTGTAGGTCAAATACCTAACCACATACTGCCTCTTCCACCGTGGAATTCTATCACTTAGCCAATAAAGAAAGAATGTAGCATACCAAATTCTTGGTTATTCTGGTGAACAATTCTCTTTTATTTGATCCTAGTTCCTAGGAAATCCTCTTTGAATGTTGTGTTTGCTTATTTCTGTGTTCACCCTTCCTAGTAAAAAGAATTGCAGACAGTAGGTACTTAAGGCCTTTGAGGGAAACTAGTTCAGTGCCAGTGAACCTACGACAATAATACGATGCTTTCTTGGAATGTTTCGTGTTGGGGGGATACAAAGCCACAGTAACAAGGACTAAGAAATGTGTGAAATAATTAGGATTCTCAGATTTTGCTGCTGGAGAGACAGAATTTTACAGTGACATTAGAAAAGTGGCATTTCTTCCCAAATTAAACATGAACTTATCATTTGATCCCTAATTTCTGAGCTTTAAAGTAGATTAACAATATGCGAAAAGTTTGTACACTGCAATCAGGAGTAATGGACTCCTGATACACTAACAAGTGCAATACTGCACACACTGAGAGAATATCAGACCCAAAGGGTGCACATAGACATTACACTCTATGATTTTTTATATGATTGCATGGGCTACAGTACGTAATAATTAGTTATTACAGTAGGAGTTAGGAGTTTGTGGCTGATGGTAGCACTGGGGTACCATGAAAGGAATATGTTCTTGTGTTTCTGTGTCTTGATTTTGGCAATGTTACACAGGTATACCTACTCATTTGGACTGTGAACTGTAGGGACTCATTTGTACTGATGTATAAAGTATACAGTTAAAATAACTGCACTTTTAGAATGTCTATAGCCCATTCGGGGGCACAGTTGGGCTGGGAAGGTTAAAGCTTTATAGGTTATAGGACAGGTGGTCTGGAGTAGGCATGTGTGATGTTTTGAATGAGAAGCATTCCGCATAAACATGTGTTTGGACACTTGGTCCCCTTGAGTGGTACTGTTTGAGGAGGGTATGGAATCATTAGGGGGTGGAGACCAGTAGGAGGAAGTGTTTCCACTGGCTATAGACTTTGAGGATTGATAACCTGACTCCACTTCCTCTGTGTCTCTGCTTTCAATGCGCTGATGAAATGTTGTTTCTTTGTTTCCTGTTCCCACTGCTGTGCCTTCCCTCTATCATGGACTCTATCCCTCAAGATCTTTAAGATAAAATAAGCCCTTTCTTCCTTAAGTTCCCATTGCTGGTGGTGTTTTAGCACAGCCACAGAAATGTAACTAAAACGCGTGGTTTTCTGATCTCTTGCCAAAGACTTACAGTAAGGGTGGGCTATCGGGAGAAAGCGAAGGGGTAGTGACCCAACTTTTTAGGCCATAAAGGAGTACTTAGAAATATAGGGGAAAAGAATGTAACCATTAAAACAAAACAAAAGTTATACGGAACTGAGGTCATGGAGAGTAGCTACTTCAATTGTTGGAGGACAGTGGGGAGCATAACACAATAGCTTGCTTCTTGCCTGCGAGATAGGGTGGGAAAGAAATGACAATCATGACAGGATCAAAAGGTTTCTCTCAGAATGATTATAGATCCCAAAGGGAACACTTACTGAAAATCCAGTGTAAGCCCTTCACAGGATGCTTGTTCTACAAAGGGAACTTGCCATTCTCTGGGGATTGAGTTAAGGACATCAAGGAGGCAAGAAGGGCTAGATGAATCCGAGGTCCGTCCTTTACAAACAGAGAGGCTGGAAAAAAGAAACGACTGTTTGTGTGACCCTCAGTTTCTCCATCTGGGTTAAATAAGGGCACACCTTTCAGTGGTAAGAGAATTAAATGAGATGCTGTGTGTGTAGCACAGAGAATGACACCTGCTCACAGGAAGCCCTTGGACATGACATCACTGTCTCTAGAAACACCTAAACATTTATGCTCTTCAAGGAGCTGCTTGTATTTAATTTTATTCTTCTCTGTCTCATCAGGAGTATATTGCCATGCCTAGGAAGCATCATCCTTGCTTCCTACACCATAGAGAAAGCTGCAGAGAAAATTCTTATTCCCTAAAACACAGGGACTTTTAGACTCAATACAAAGAACTTTCAAAAGCATGAGCTGTGACTTCCTCACTCCAGACCTGGTTAATCTGTTGAGATATTTGGGCGATGAATTCTGTGCCACGCTCTCCTTTTTCCTCTGCACTAGACCAAGAAACAGCAGCTGCTCTCCACACTCTATTCTAGCACAGAAAACCAATCTCCCAGCACCAGGGGAGACCGTAAAAACAAAGTGTGTATCGGGGATGCAACTCCCCAACACTGATCAGTTTTAGCAACTGTTCTCCCTTCAGAACCCATGCATTGGCCACTTTCACTGCAAAATCTGTTGGGCAGACTCAAGACTGTTTTTGCTTGTTTGTTTTGGCTTTTCAAAAAAATAACATGAAGAAATAATCTCCTAGACAGACGTCAATAAGTTTAGCAAGTGGGGAAAAGGGTTTGAATAAGTTTGGAGTTGCTGCCTATGGGATACTTGGTCTAGGGTGTATTTACTGTGTATCCTGCCTAAAACATCAACATTCTTTGCTCAGGAAATAATGGCTTGATGTCTCAAATATTGAAGCAAGTAATTGTTCTGATTGTCCTTTGTGTCATGTTAAAGCAGTCTTTTCCCTTCTTCCCCCCTTTTTGTATTGGGGTATAAAAGTGTGTGGAAAATAAATGCAGATGGATTCAGTGCTCAGTGTTCACTGAGTTGTGCTCCTGGTACTATCCTATGTCTCTGTATTTCTTATATGTCTCTGTTCCTCCTACCTAACATTTCTAATCCACATGCCCCTACCAGGAAACATATGATTTCATCGTGACTGGACCATGACAAATGCAACCCCAACACAGGGTTTATGACAAAATCTAGAGTCCTGGATTTATTCACGTAGGCCCCCAAAATGGACAGGGCAGGGGAAATAACACGGTCTAGGAAAAGATATAAGTGGGGGAAAAAGAATTCCAGCTCACTATGAAGTATTTGCTAATCACTTTAGGAAAGACTTTTGCTCATGAACCATGTCATAGCAAACGGGTTTCTATCACATAAAAGCAGTTCAGATACATAGCAGGTCTCCATTCCCACTGGTAGAAATAGCTGCAGGTATATCTTTTTTTCTTCCATGGATACCATTTTAATGACTATATAGATCACGTGCATGAGGTTTGGAGTACCTGCTATGCCTACAGTACTTGTGAGAGAATCAGCTATACCAGTATCCGCCTTACATCCCTCCACATCCATGTCATATGGCCATGCTAGCTTGCCCATGACTCACCACAGCAAGTCTCAAAGTACCAGTCTATGGGCTGAACATCTCTGGCCATGAGGTAACCTGGCCTGAAGGTCTCTCCACTGCATGGCCCCCATCCTGCCTAATGGCTGAGCAAAATGGGTCCTTCCACTAATGTTTTGGATCTGAGATGTAGAAGCAGAAAGAAATGGAGAAAGAAAGAGAGAAGGTGTGCTACATGAATGCTAGCCATGGGAGCGTAAGAACAAGGCCTTCAGAAAATTATTGCAATAATGCAGTGAGCAGCGTGCTTGTGCTTGTTCCCTAAGAGGTCTCTGTCCTGGTCCTGAGAGTTAGTATGGTTATGAGAGTTATTTTTCTTTGTATGGCCAATTCATGAACGCCTCATGCCATAGTTTAATAAATGAAGATATAGCCCACAAACTATGTCATTGTTTCATATGTATTTATGGATGACTTTTAAAAAATAGTTCTTGCTTTTCCCTTCATTCAAAATTATATCACGGCCATCTCTCCTGCTGTCAAATATTCTTTATGAGAATATATGAACTGATAAACAGTTTAAACACCTGTGTTTTTTTTATGACTCATCTAACATCAGGCATTTAACTCACACCCTTGGTTTTTGTTTGTGTATTTATTTGCTTTATATTTTTATGTTTTTCTTTTGCACCAAATTCAATACTCTTGAGGTAAAGTATTTCCATATGCCTGTGATATTTTCATAGATAGGAATCTGACAGGAGAATATGAAATAGGGACAGTTCAGATCAAGAGTGCGGCACAAGAAAGCACAGAGTTGTGAAAAGGCAAAACCCATCAGAAGTGAGTTTTCTACCATTGGGTAGGTGCTAAGGACGTGGGAGACCAAATTATCCGCAGACTGGAGTTCCATGTGAAGCAGTGGTCATTATGAGAGCTCTTTGGTCTTATAGGTTTTTATAGTCTTTGAACATGCAGCTTAGAATATCAGGATGGTGAGTCCCTTCTTCCTTCTGAGGCTGACAGCAACATCAACCAAAGGCCACCACAACATGACTTTGGCCATTTTGCATTTTCTGAACTATAGAAATGAACAAGACTATCTTTTTATATTTTCTATTGTGCCTTATAAAATTACACGGTGTTTTTTTTTTCTTAAGGAGTAATTTGACATCAGGGAAAAAGCATGAATATAATTAGCATTCTAGCTTGATTAATACTATCATGTCATACCTGTTAATCTCTGAAAACTTTCCCCCACCCCAAATTTCTATATATTATTTACCTAGATCCTCAATATAGCAAATCAGAAAATTGAACCCAATTTTAATTGTCAGTGAAAGACACTGAGGTCAGGTGACTCACAGAGATAAAACATGGAAGGCAGAATGCACTTTGGGATCACTTGAGACCACCCCTGGATTCTACTGTAGCAAGGCTAGGAGAGACAGAGCTCTAGTGAACAATAATGGTCATCCCACAGCTGTCATGTGGGGAGGTGGCCTGTGACACCATCTTACTTCATAGTGCATCTCTGCTGTTCTTCACCATAAGGCTGTATAGCCAGTTCCTAGCAAAGACTGAGAAACTCTGCAATTCTACTTCTTTCCTTGGTTTTTATAGACTGTACCACTTTCAAGAATGGTCCAGGAGCTTGTTAAATGCGAGATTTCTCAGGCCCCATCCTCAGATATTCTAATTTAATTCTTCTGGGGTTAGAGCTATATATGTATACTTTTAATAGCTCATTTGGTGATTAGGATAAAGACAGTATGTGGGACATACCTTAATAAACACTGTCTGAAGACAGGAAGGTGGTCCGACAGACAAGAGCTCTTGGCTGTGCAAGCATGGGGACCCCAGTTCAAGTCTCCAGAACCTAGGCAAAAAGCCAGGCGTGGTTATGTATGCTTGTCATCCTATTGCCATGTGAACTGGGACAGCGGGATTACTGTGGTTTCCTGATCACCAGTCAGATTCTAGATTCAAGGAGACATTGTCTCAAGGGAACAAGGTGTTGAGAAAAATGGAGCAGGGCACCCAATGTCTTCTTTTGGTTTCCATGCCTCCATGTAGGTGTACTCAATCACATGTACCTATGTATATACATACACACACACACACACACACACACACACACACACACACACTGCCTGATACTGAGCTTGAGATCTGTTTTGTGTCTTCGCTCTTCATCTAATGTGTCTGCTCTTGAAAAAAGGCATCTCCAGCTCCACCTTGTAAACTCTTATCAGTTCTATGTGATTTTCAAATTGCATTTGCTATTCCTTTATGGACAAACCAGGTCAGCACTGCCAGGCCAATAAGCATTGGATTTTCCCCAGCCTCATGCATCAGTGACAGATTTTCTGGCCTCTGCCCAGCTCTGACATCTCTGCGATCGTCACTGGTTGATGAGAATGCAGGATGCGCACGGCTCCATTTGCGGAGAGCTGGCTAAGCTTTCAGGTAAGTCAATAAGAAGAATCTCATTTTGATCTGCAGATTGGACTCATTTGATTTGGAAGTCACTGGTGGTAAACGAAATATGGGGCCTGGGAATGTCTCGTTGTCTCATTCAGCCCTCTCTGGCTGTCATCACTGCTGGGAAGCCCTCCTACCTCCTCCCCTCCTCAGTCTATAGGTTCAATGTGCCTGCTGATCAGAGAGAGAAATCAGTCACCAACGCACTCAATTTATCTGGACCATCCCCCCCCCATCTCATTTATGTAGATCATGAGGGTCAAAAGAATGCCACAAATGGTCACTTGGACATTTTCCTTAAGGCTCTGGGAAGTTGATCATGCCTATGTTGCTTCCCATGCAAGGATTGGCTTCCACCCCGAAGAAGTCACATAGGGTAAATTAAATACATTATTGTGTCTTTCAAAGGAGCTTTTGGGTAGGAATGGTCCATATACACACATGTTAAGATGGTTAAGTCTCCCCCTAAATATTCCTGAACTCCACCAGGATCTGTTTCCTTGGCATCCCCTAGACTTCTGTGGATATAACCCCTAGACCTTTACAGAGCTTTCCTTCCTGCCTCCCCTGCTTCTTTCCTTTCCCCATCAAATTCATCATCCATTATCCACTTAGAAGCAACCTGTGCAAGCTTCATGCCCCACTACTCGCCACTTTTGGTGACTTTGTATCATCTGAGGACAAAGTCTGTACCTGCATCATGTGGAACAGTAGCTCCTGGGTTTTGGAGCACTTGAAAGGTGCTGAACTGTGTCTGAGACAAGTTAGAGATTTGGAGCTGGAGATGAAGCTCAGCTTGCACCTTGAGAACCTGAGTTTCATTCCCAAAATTATAAAATAAAAATATGCAGGACTGGTGGTGCCTGCAAGCCAAGCTCTGGAGAAAAAGAGACAGGTTGATTCCTGGGGTTGACCATATAGCCATCTATCCTTCCTGGAGTTCTTGCCAAGTTCCAGGCCAGAAAGGGAGCCTGTTACAAACTCCAAAAGCAAAAATTAATACAAAAGAGTAGATGGCACCTAAGAACAACAACTGAGTTTTTCCTCTGGCTTCTCCAGGCCTACGTGCACATACATACCCACAACATATACACATACAAGGATTTCAAAGAATGGAGGCAAAGGCTGGTAAAATGCTGTATAATAACTTTACATTGATAGAATAATTAGGATACATTATGTTGGGTAAAATACATTATTGGAATCACGTTTGGCCAATTCTTTTTCACTTTAGAAATAAGATTTTAGCTGCTGTGTTGCTCACTTCTTATCCGTGGTGGGCAGTGCCAGGTTAAATCCTTCCGTGTGGCTTACCTTTACCTTCTGTTTTCCTTTTGCAACTTCTACTTTGGCCATATGGGTTTCTCGGTTTCTCAAATCTATCTCTCACCTTCTTGCTGCTAGGCCATTGATAAGCAGTTGTTTTCACTACCACTACCTTTTGCTAACCATTACTGAGTCAGATTTGCACCTTCCTGAATCTCCAAAACCTGAACCTAAAAATGCTCCAAAATCTTGTCTTTCTGGAACCTTGTTATGAGGTTATACGTGGCAGGTTTCATATCTGATGACATGCAATGGGTCAGAGCAAATGCAGATGACTCCATATATAACATATGTTACTACTTTCACCCTTCGTATATGCATAATCAAGGATACAGTGGATTTCATATTCATATATATTTCTCCTTCAATATATCTCATCTTACATATGTAAGCATTTCAGAACATAAAACAAACACCCAAACCTGAAACACTCTGGTCTCAAGCCTTTTAGATAATAAGGGCTATCCAACCTGAATTTTAGTATGTCTCCTAGAAGTCCCTTCACAGATTCCTGCTATAAGCAGTTCTGGTTTAGACTTACCTTTCTTTGGTCCCATTAGAATTGCTGTTTTCTGGGATATGATCACACAGACTGGTATTGACTTTAAAAACTTATCTGTTTATTCCAACAATTTGTGAGCTTCCTGGAGGAGGCCAGGGTGTGAAAGTGGGGGCCTGTTGGACATCTGTTAAGTGACTCACTAAATAGAGAGAGACCTGAGGTCCTGAGCAGGGAGATTTTTATTGTACATCTCACAGTGAGTTCACAGAAGACCATCTCGGGCCAGTGTCATCCAGCAGGGAGATCAGATTTCTCCTGTAAATTATGTATGGCATTATACAATTTTTAAATATGCAGTAGACACAGGGATGTGTTGTCTGCTTTATTTCTTCCCAAGAGGGTGAGAAAACTCCATGATACAGGAGCAATTGGGATATCAAACTTGAACCTGCCTGGATCATCCTCCAGCTTGTTGAGGATGTTACTTTCCCAACTATCCTGACTTAAAACCAGGTTAGCTGTGGCACTGTCAGGTGGAAGATGAATAAGGACAGTGGCAGGAAATGACAATACTATGGAGATCTGAGCTATATATAGGTAGAGCAGTTATATAGGACAAGCTGACTCAGAGCTTTGGTGTGCTTTAGGGAAATTTTCCACCTGGGTTGCAAAGCCAAAGTCATCATTGCTTGAAATGATGGCACCACCATTCCTCATGGTGACATGTTTCTGAACAGAAAGCAGCAGCAACAACAACAAAAACCCAAGAAGAACAATTTTGGTGGGGGCAGAGGGGGGGGGCACGAAGCCTCCAGTGTTCCCTTGCCAGCCTTAGTCACCCTTGCATCTGGGATGAGAAAAGTCTTTCTGGTACTGATGGTCTATGTCTTTATGCACTCATGAAATGTTCCATTGTTGTGTAGGGCCTTTTGTGGGGAGGGAAGGAGGGAGGGAGGGAAGAAGGGAGGGAGGGAGAGAGGGAGAGAGAGAGAGAGAGAGAGAGAGAGAGAGAGAGAGAAAGAGAGATCTGTTTGCAGTGTGGTTTGTACTGTAACCAAGCCTAGTTTTCTTTATCATTATGTAAGCTCAGTGCAGCCTGACTTTCTTTCTCATACACTTTGAGCTCCATGCGGGAGTCAGCTGACTAGAAATCACAGAGAAGGAATATGTTCATCATAATTCCACCATTCAACATAATCCCACTATTTAGGCTCCCTACAATTCTCTTCATGTTTGTTCCCACATTGTTTTTATAGAAGCAGAATATTGTGAATATCATATAATGGTGTTCCCCCTTACACACATGCATAAGTAACAGTTCTCTGTGCCTATAAGTGTACAATTTAGTAAATTTACTTTATTGCTTGCCTAATTCTCCAATGTACACAAAGCCTCACAACAATCCTAAATTCTTGAATATTTAGGTTTCCAGTATAAGAAATCATTCCCCAGGGAATTCCCATATTCCTATTCCACTGATGATTTCCAAAGGATAAACTATAAAAGTGAAATTGCTTACTAAACATAACATACATTTTAAAGACTTTGGTACCTGTTTTCTCAAACATAATTTTTTATTGATTCTCTGGGAATTTCATATCACGCACTCCAGTCCCAATCATTTCCCAGTCCCTCCACATCCACCCTTCACCCTTTTGGTATCGTCCCCCCCCCCCCAAAGAGAAATTTAAAAATATATTAATCAAAACAAACAAAATCAAAACAACAACAAAAATACTTCACACACGCCTGCAGCTCCCCTCCTGATATCAGCTGTTGCCCCTAGTTACAGAGATCTGTAGATGTGGTTAGGCGGGACCAGTCCCTTCACCGCAAAGATGGGATCTATGTTAGGGTGGGCCAGTTCAAAACACTGAATCTGGGACTGGATGGAAGTTGAGTTGATCAGTCCCAGCCTCCACTGGGACCATCTTCCTCAGGAGATGGGTGGATACAGCTCTTCAGCACCTCACCCATGGAGAGGGGCGGGACTAGCGGCAGCAGCCAGTGAGGGGAAGGGTCAGGTCTCTCGGCCAGTCAAGCACCAGGCTGGCTCAGCATTAATGTTTCCCATGGCTCAGGTGGTAAAATGGGCCATGGACATCAACCCAGATCCTAGCTGGACTATGGATCCAGACATGGCCCTCAGCAGCATCTTAGGCCCAAATGTTACCATGATCCCAGCTAGCAGCACAGGCCACTCAGATCAGCATGGCCCCAGTGGCGGCATAGCCCACAGACACCAGCATGGCCTCAGGTGGTGGTCCAGACCCTGGCCATCCACATGGCCTTCAGTGGTGACAGGAGCCACAGACATCCAGATACCTGTTCCTAATTTGTCTCCTGAAAGCTTCAACATAGATGAGATTTTTTTCCAAGTTCTCATTGTTCTCTGGATACTGGTTCTCTCTCTCTCTCTCTCTCTCTCTCTCTCTCTCTCTCTCTCTTTCTTAGATCATATCATCTGTTCTTCTAGAACTTCTAATTAGATTGATATACCCCAAAAGGGAAAGAAGCCCCAAACTGAATGAATTCCCAAACCTAAATTGTAGGAGGTCATCTGCACCTGCTTTTCTATTCATCCTTCATGGTAGACTCTCAAGACCTACCCCACAGGAAAAGCATTCTGTGGTCAGACGGGTAGAGCTGTTCTTCAAGTCTGTGCAGATGTTGAGAAGGCCAACAGAAAACCGGATTGAATCCTACTCCGTGTTTAGTATTTCTCTCACAGTGCTGCTTACCACTGACCTTAAGATGAAAGTAAATTTGCCACTGATCGGAAATACATGCCTAGAGAAACCATGGTGTGGAGTAAGTTGAGAGGGAGGGGCTCTCTAGGTACTAAATATGGTATTCTTAACCATGCGCAAGGGTCGGCTTAGCTGGGGTTCTTGTGTCACATGAGAAAGAAGAAAGCTCCCATAATTCCTTCCAGCCCTGTAGTACATTCTCGTTAGCCAAAAAGCTTCTGATGAGCAAAGACTAGAATTAAAGTTTTACTTCAAGAGCCCTTTCTATCTTCCTTGACTACCAACACAGGCTGTGTGACTGAAAATAACTCCCAAGTATCTCCTATAGCTTCATGTTTTTGAGTGGACAACCATTATTACTGCCTGTTTTGTTTCTGCCCTATGGTATTTTTGCATGCAGAAATAAGTTAAAATTTAACTTATAAATGACCTTCCTAGGTCATATGTTATTACAACACACAGGTACACTGTCTGTATTTCTCAAATAGCAAAGTTTGCATAGCACACTTTTGCTAGTATTTACGTTGTATGTTTCCTTAAATTAATGAAGACTATCCCTCTATTCTCTTCTTCTACTTGTCGTCACTACCCAAGGCAGCCAATACTACTGCAGTAACAAAATGTATGGAACTCTAGGCTGGCCATTCAGTCTTTTTTCTAGTACACATTAAATGAACACATAAACACGCAACCCTTAAACAAAGCAGTGTTTGCCTATGGACCTTCTCAAATGACCTCAGGTCTTGAGTTGGCAGGCTGCCTCTGCAATAGTAAATGTTTTAGGGCTTGTGGGTCATGCCTTCATTGTCACAGTGGCTCAGCGAGGAGTGGGAACGCAGCCATAAACAACTTGTGGACAAATGGCAGCATTCTGGTCCAATAAAACTTTTATTAATGCACGAGAGGAGGGCTGGATATGGCTTACGGACTGTCGTTAGCCTACCCTGCTGTAGATGGAACAAAGGGTTGATTGATGTTTGGTTCATTGAAGACACCGTCTAAGTGCACTAACCTGGGCAGTAATTGAGCTACAAAATCTCTGATTAACATTCCACCTCTGTTCCTGGGATGGTCCCGACTTCAAGCTCTGTGACTCAGATTTTCAGAACAAATTCATCATCTGAACCTTCAAGCATTAAAATAAAAGCCAGGAGCTAGCCTTTGCAATAAACAAATGGTTACCCTGAGACAATCTGCTAACCTTGCCTCACCTTCTTAATGAACTTGCAGGAATGCCCGGCTCAGTGGTTTTTTTACCTTGCAATATGAATCCTCCATAGCAGTGGAGAAAACCCACAACCCAAGCAAAGTGGGATTCTAAATTATTGACACATTAAAATTTAAAATGTTAATTAACAGAGGTCTTATCAGGGAGAAGCAAGTCTGCCATTAATTCCCGACCTCGCTGAATCTAGACTTCTTCATATCTGTTATTTGATTGGGTTGGTCCAAAGTTAAGACTCAGAAGGGTTCCCAAGCTCAAAATTGCCTATCTATTATGAAGCATGGTGCTCACTTCTGCCGTGCTAGTGCCTGGGCCACATGATGGTCCTTTGTAGATGTGACGAATGAGGTACATGCTCTTCTAAGCCTGAGCCCATTTCCACTTGCTGATTACGGGTTTCCGTCCTAAACACACAAACAATGATACCTATGAGTCGTGGATTTTGTGTGAATTTCCAAAGCTTTTCCAAAGAGCTGGTCTCATTAAAGCTTCCTGGTGGATGAGGATCTGGGCATTATCATCTAAATACCCACAAAGGGCCCAGGGTTAAACCTGCAGCTGGATGTCAGCTGCTCATCAACACACCCTATAGCCATACTAGCTAGTTCCCACTGGGAGCCTGGGATCACTACATAGTTCCTCCTCTTCTCAGCATCCTAGGCCATATCCCAGGCCAGCATCCCTTCTACCGTGGTACTTCCATTCAGTTCAATTGGAATGAGTCTGGATGGTTAATGTCAGCTCACTTCTAGTACGGACATTATCCAGACCAACCTAGCTACCAGCTGTATCATTTCCAGTCTTCCAACTTATCTTACATCTTCTAATTCTATGTCCATTGGTTTTCCATACATTGCAGCTCTTGCTGATATGCAGAGAAACTCAATTAAACCGGTACTGGCAGAATTGCTAAGCCGCCTTTCAATTACAAAGAGTAATTGGAGAATTAGAATGGGGAACTTGTCAAATACCATACGCTAATGAGTCATTTTCTGTTTGTAAAACATCTGATTAGAGATCTCCAATATTACTCCATATAGAATGGATAGGAAACATGGGAAGAATTTGTTCAAGATGTTAACAATGATAAATGATTATTCTAGATGTGATTACATCTTCCTGGATGCCACATGCTATACTACATTTGATATAAATGCATATGGCACATGGGTTGTTACTCCAGTTTGAAAACGATGTGAGATGTGGGGTGAAGATGTTCCTGAGATGGCGCATGGGAATCGGCAGATCCACATGACAAGGCCAGGTCACAAATGCCCTTACAGCATAGTTTCTAAAAGAACCACTTAAAGACATGATCACAATGACACTATCCAGGGAAAGAAAGGTTTTCTCAATTTTTGTAACCCAGAACCCCAATCCTGTCATAAGGAAAAGGCCAGAAAAATTCAAACTGAGGAGTATTATACAGTGTACCTGACCAGCACGAGACAAAAACTGTCGTGATCATCAAATTATAATGATTCTCAGACAAGCAAAGAAACTACCTCAGAAGAAAGGAGGTCAGTGATATGTGACCGCTAACTATAATAAAAACTCTTGGACAAGATGCTGAATACATGTCATATATGAGTTAAGAGTGTTTCTTCATACCCTCAATATCAGTGTTTGCTTCTTATGTGTGATGAATGCATAAAGGATTAATCATAGGGAAATCTGTGAGAGGAATACGCACGAATTCTTTGTCAATACTTCTTTCTTTGCAATGTTTCTACAAATCCACATTATAAAAAAATAAAATAAAATAATGTGTTAAAATTCAGTCTGGACTGAGAAGTTTGATATCTGTAGGGATCTTTAACATGCATTTGTGTAAGGGGAGTTGGAGTCATGGGTCAAGTTTAGTGGTCTGAAGAGCTTTGAACCTGAGCACAGTGCACGGGGAACAGTCATGACCATGGCATCATCTTCTGCACGCACTGCAGAGGCTCCCACACACTCATTTCCCTAAGAGTCTCTTACTGAGCAACACTCAGCACCGTACTCTGCCATGCACTGTCTGAAGAAGGTAAGACAAGCCAGGCGGCCCTCCTCCCAGAGGGCTTACAGACTGCTTTGGATGGGCCAGGGGATGGAGAAACCAAAACTACAATGCCAGAACTTTCTGCATAGTCATGTGGGGTCTACACTTTTGGAATTTATGATCTTTTCTTGCTCTCTGCTTTCTGGAGACTCTTTGTCATTGACTCCTATGTGGATGCAAGGTTCCATTTTCCTTTCATTTGAACAATGTGTCTCAATCTTGAAAAGGACAGACAGTGCGATCCACACATAGACTTTTCTCGGGCTTTCTTTTTCTAGATCATTCCTGTTAAGAGCTCTAATCCTCTAAACAGTACATCTGAGCATGGTTGTTCATTAGGCTAACTGGGAGACTACAAAAGAATTAGCACCCAGAACCTACCATAGTCACCAATGGTCTTGAGAGAATTCAAGGTACTGGAAATCTTTTTTAGCTTCTGGTGGGCATTCCACTGTATGGCACGGATTAAAGCACCATTGAGTAGGCACTGTGCCTACAGAAGGAAAAGGAAGTGAAGGCGAATAAGGTAGAAGCTGAATAAAGAGTTGATCTAGAGGGAGGACTCTTGCCATTACAGGAATATTTAAAGTAGAATCCGCCCTGGCGGCTCTGATAAGCTAGGCTCAGCCACCTTTCCTCAAGATGATAATTAAAGACATAAGCAGTGGAGAAAGAAGTTTAATTTGATGTGGCCACATTGGGTCAAGAGAAAAAAAAGAGGTACAGTGATCCCCAGACGCATCTGGAAGTCCATTTCCAGGGTACTACTGATGGTGTTTAGATTTCCATAGAGGGCAGTAGGTGTGTGTAACTACCTAGTCCTAGAAAGGGTGTGGTCCTGTCTGTCATTATCATAGCTGTGGCCTTCCTATAAGGTGATTTGACAAACTGTCAGCAAAATTTTGCAAAAATTCTTCCTGCGAGTCAAGCTTCTCATCTTTCTGGTACCCCCTTCAGATTCTTCCTCCAGCCTGAGACTCCCTGGGAAACTGCAATTGCTTGTGCTCTATTGTTTCCATAGTCAGAGAGGCAAAGAGAGGGGCAGAAGTGTAACTCGTTACAATATTTCTGTTCTTGCTGTGTTGATTGTGCTGTTGCCTTAGGTGGGCACACTTCTCTTGTTTAGAAAATACCTAGCAAGGAGGAACATAGCCATTGTGGAACTCTTGGCCACGGCAGTCACTACCTTTCACGAGTCTTTTTACAGTGGTATTTGGAGATCACGACAACTCTGATTTCCAGCCTTTCCACTATCCGGCAGCCCCTTGCATTCCAGTGCATTTTCTCCTCTGACATTTCAGAGGCCCTGTTTAGAGTCAGCCCCACGCCTAAGTGGACAGTTGTCAGTTATACACCTGAAAGGTGTGGGAACAAGCAGCCTTGTCAGCTAAAATGGAGGCTGACTTCTTGCATTTCAAATGAATATTGACCCGAGGAGAAGGGGATAGGAAGAGAAAAGAAAATCAAAAATGAGAAAAATGGCTGACTCAGGTCAGCCTCAATGCATAGGGTATAAAATAGCATCATTAAGAGAGTTTGGCCAGGGGTGGGAATTATGCGTGAGCCACTTTCAGCAAAACCTAAGATGTTTGAGGAAATTGCTCTGAAAACCTGAATGCTGTGAGGTTAAGAAGGACTGCGAGTTCAGCTGTGGAAATGAGAGCGATGCTTCATCATCCTTTAAACAGAGACCACAACGCTATGAAGAAGGAAGTGTTGCAGTTTTTAAGATGTCAGGGAACTGATCACCCCCAGACTTTAGAGATTGATTGATCTGAGCACAAAGCTCTGTTCATTGAAAAGCTCAGAGCGTCAGTTTTTATACCTGCCTTGTGGAGTGATTAAGAGGATCCAATGACAGGCTTTGGTCCGCAGAAATGAGTTACTAGGAAGCTTAGTGGTTGAGTGACTTGTTCTTACAGAGGACCAGAGTTTGGCTTTTAGCACCCGTGTCAGGAGGCTCACAACTGTAACTCCAGCTCCAGGAGATCTGAGCGCCTTCTTTTGACATCCAAGGGCATCAACATATATGTGGGTGAGCACACACACACACACACACACACACACACACACACACAACACCAAATAGGTAAGTAAATACTTTTAAAAATTAAAAATTTAATGGACAACCTGGCCCCAAATGAGTTATTTGTTGGAAGTGACAAGGACAGTTTTCAAATTCCAGCCCCTCAGCTGGAATTTCTGTTTTACTTATGTTTTTCAGAAGTGCAGAGGTGATGAGTGACTGTACGTGTACTGTTAATGTGGTTTGGAGATATGATTTCCAGAATTTATAGTCAAGAGCTTCCTCCTTCCCTAGTTCTACAAGGGAGATGGCCTGGGTTATTTTATTAGTCTATGGTGAAAGAAAAGAAGAGTGAGATACATCCCAATAATCCTGGCATTTGAGAGGTTGGGCCAGGAAGTTCAAGAATTCAAGGCCAACTTCCGTTGCATAGGGAGTTTGGTGATAGCCTGGGTACAGGAGACCCTGTCTCCAAAGCAAAAAAGAAAAGAAAGGAAAAGGAGATCGTAAGCCCATACACTTACTCAATTCAAAAGGAATACAAGGAAAAGTGAAATCCAGAATAATCAATATGCTTCCCTTAGCTTTCCCCCCTGGTGGGAATTTGAAACTCCTGTTCACTCTTACCTCATCTTTATCGTTTTGAATTTAGCTGGGCACCACGTCTCATTAGTTCAGCCCTTTGCAAATTCCCCTCCCCCAGGTACATCTCTGGTTATGTGATGAACTTCCCTTGTAGATTTCCTAGAGGCAGGCTAGCTCTCCTGTAAGGACAGGGGCTAGTAGTCCCATCTTTACTTGCTCCTGCTCTATGTGTCTGCCCTTCATCCCCAGTCCTTCAGCCTACCATCCTAACTCCGTGCTCTTTGAGCCCCTCTGCAGCCTTCTTTCCTGTGAATCTGCTAGCTTGTCCTCAGAGGTAGTGCTGGTCGCCTTTCCCAAAACCTCAAAGTATGTCCATCCTTAAGGGTCAGGAGCACAGGCTCTAGATTCAGATCCCCATTCACTCTTATAAGAGATGTGTTCTTGGAGCGATGGGCATCTCTCGGGACAACTGGCACAAGCACCGCAAGACCGGGGGCAAGAGAAAGCCCTACCACAGGAAGCGGAAGTATGAGCTGGGACGGCCTGCGGCTAACACTAAGACTGGCCCTCGTCGCATCCACACGGTCCGTGTGCGAGGAGGCAATAAGAAGTACCGTGCCCTAAGATTGGATGTGGGGAACTTTTCCTGGGGTTCTGAGTGCTGTACTCGCAAGACAAGGATCATTGATGTCGTCTACAATGCGTCCAATAATGAGCTGGTCCGCACCAAGACTCTGGTCAAGAACTGCATCGTGCTCATTGACAGCACCCCGTACCGACAGTGGTACGAGTCCCACTATGCACTGCCCCTGGGCCGCAAGAAGGGGGCCAAGCTGACTCCTGAGGAGGAAGAAATATTAAACAAAAAACGATCAAAGAAAATTCAGAAGAAATACGATGAAAGGAAAAAGAACGCCAAGATTAGCAGTCTTCTGGAGGAGCAGTTCCAGCAGGGCAAGCTTCTGGCCTGTATCGCCTCAAGACCAGGCCAGTGTGGCAGAGCAGATGGCTGTGTGCTAGAAGGCAAGGAGCTGGAGTTCTATCTGAGGAAGATCAAAGCCCGGAAAGGCAAATAAACCATCCATCATAGCTCACGTAATAAAGGTGTTTATTATTCTGTAAAAAAAAAAAAAAAAGAGATGTGTTCTTAAGCAAGTTACTGAACCTCTCTCAGCCTTGTGAATAAGACTCTGTGTGTGTGTGGGGGGGGGGGCAGAGTGATGATTCATAGACTTTTAGGAGGGATTATGTGAAGTAATGAGTTAACTGCTTAGCACGGAGTCCCAGAAACAACCACTTAATGAGCCTTTGGTGTTCTTGTTATGGATTTTTTCTTTGCATTGTTATTATTGCGTGTGGGAGTGGTTTGTATGTGTTTGTGTATGTTTGTTTGCAGGTGTGTGCTTGTGCTTGTATGGAGGCAGAAATGGACATTGTGTGTCCTTCTCTATCATTCCTATGTTACTTTCCGAGACAGGCTCTCTCCCTGAACCTGGAGCTCACTGACTGAACCCACCTCTTATCAGTCCCTCCAGTGTTGGGGTTACAGATATACGCTACCACGGCCAACATTTGTGTAGATTTGGGGTACCTGAACTTGGGTCCTCATGTTTGCTTTAGGTGTTTAGCCACTGAGCTATCGCTCCAGTCTGTCATTTTAAACACGCCCATCACTAAAATCCCTAAAATCCCCTATTACAAAGGCTTCCCGACAGTGCCTGCTCCCACACAAAGACTCTGTCCTTAATTTATTTTCCATAATATTTCTTAGGTCTCTCACAAATTCTCCATTCAACACACTTATTTATATTTTTGTATTATTATTGGATAAAGAATATAAATTAAGTAAGCATATGATGTCACCTTGATAATTTTTTGTATCCATCAGTGCACTCACTCCAGAGGAAGCAATAATCAAGTTTTTTGGTGGAGTCTGAATAGCTTATAAAGGTGATAGTAAATGCCTTTGAATATGGCGCTGTTCGGGGTACTTGCGAGAGTGAGATAGTTATTTTTCATTGTTAGTTTGACTAGATTTACTTCAGCATGGAAAAGGCTCCCGGGTGTGTCTGTGAAGGTGTCTTCATGAAACTTTAATCTAGGGCAGTCAAATGTAGAGGTATTGTCTCTCAGGCTGGGGTCCTGGAGCTGGCCACCGGCGTTCTACCATGGAAACCAGAAAAGTAACACGATTGTTTTTTGAGATAGGGTCTCAAGCTGTAGCCCAGGCTGGTGTGGAACTTACTACGTAGTCCAAGCTGGCTTGGAACATGTGGCAAATCCGCATCAGTCCTATGAGTGCTGGTGTTGCAGATGTGAGCCACCACTTTGGCACAGTTCTCAGCTCATAGAACCCTCCCCCCCCCCGAAGTATTAATCCCCATTACCATTCATTGATCACTGTGGTATTTTGTGAAATCTTTTTTCTATTTCTCACCTATCACATATTACATTAACACCCCTACTTCAGAGTTGAGAGCCAAGGCCCAAGGAAGATGACGTAATAAACCAAAGACCATGGAGTTAGTACAGGGCAAAACTTAGGGTAAGCATCATGGGGACCCCACAAAATTCAAAGCTCTTTCTCTGAAGAAGCAAGTAATGGAAGTGTCTAGTTGTATTCTCAGGTTGGACATGGGAAATGATTAACTAACAGTCAATATTGGCCGCCCGGGTCCTATGGGTTATATATGCAAAGTAGATGGTGCCAGGAAACGAGAGAAATTTTCTGCCTCAGTTTGTGTCAGATTCAAGTTCGGTAAATACCAGTTAGATTTCATCAAACCACTTGTCAAAGTGCCAAAAAGGGTTTAAAATTTTAAAAGCGCACACAACTTCTTTTCATCTGCTTGACTGACCAAGCCAGTAAAAACAGGAAAAGTATTTTATTCAGGGAAAAACACCCACACTCTCACTGTGGTTGCTGGGCCAAGCCAGCCTGCCAAATAGACAGTTAAAATAGTCAACCAGGTGTAGATAACGTCTCCAAGGGTGATACAGAAATAGCTGTTGGCGAAAGGCTTCAATGTCTGTAAGGAACATTTAAAGTGTTCACTCAAGAGTCTGGACGGAGGAACCATGAAGACACAAACACAAATGAGGGAAGGCATTTGAAAATGAGCCTCGGAGAGAGTCTTGGTTGTGGGCTCTACCTTTCCTCCAAGTTTTAAGCGTCCTGAGTCCAGTGGAGCAGGCTGGACAGCTTTGACTCACTGGGTAAAAGGGATATCTTGAGATCCCTGCAATAGATGAGAAATGTGTGTGTGTGTGTGTGTGTGTGTGTGTGTGTGTGTATAAGACATGGATCCAGAACCTGAGCAACTCATCTCTCATGGTAAATGGGACTGAAATGGCACAAACCTCTGGAACATGTTCTGCTTTGGATCTTCTGGGTCCAAGTGAACACACACACTCATGTGTGCATGTGCACACACACACACACACACACACACACACGCACAGAGAGGGAGACAGAGAGAAAGAAGGAGGGGCGCAGAGGAGAGGAAGGGAGAGAGGGAGAAGAGGGGAGATCTATAATCCAGACATTCTGGGCAGTGTAACCTTGTCATTCTTCTGAATCCTCAGGAGGAATTTGCTTTGGTAAGGGCCAGCGCAACCAGGTCCCCAGTAGATGTAGTTCATCCTACCAACCCTTTGTAGCAATAGGAAGATTTTCTCGCCTCATTAGAGTTTTGGGTTCACTAACCTAGAAAGACAAAAGATAAGCTCAGAAGTCTAGATTGTGGGAGCCACGGTCAGGATATGGTGAAACTGGGTTCCCACCGACCTAGCCGTGCAGTTCTATGAGTACTCTACGTTGTGTTGGTGTGTTTGACCAGTGTTGGCGGATACTACTATATCATACTAAAGGATATAAAGTTAGAGAGCCAGTTGCCAGAGACTTTCCAAACTCCCCTTGCCCTTAAATAGGTAGATGGATAGCTAGATCGTAAGGTATAAGCTGAGGGGAGACTAGAGAGTCCTCTTTAAAAATGAGGGCAATCATGGAGGAAGTAAGCCATTAGGAAGGCAATGCAATTGAGGTTACTTCTAAACCCGTCCTTAATGAGAGAAATGAAGAAAATAAATTTGGTCAATTAGAAAGTAATGAAGACCTTGCAAAAAGAAAAAAAAAAGCTATCGACAAAAGGCCAGCAAGGGAATTCTTGAGTAATTTGAGTGTAACACACACTGTCCAAATCAGCAGGTCAGCATGGCGTGCCTCCTCTGAGACTAAAGGGGTTGGTATGAGGCCTGCTCAGTTTCTCACCAGTTATTTCTCCATTTAGCAAGCAGAATTCTGATCAGAGATGAACCCAGAGGACATGGAAATAGGGATTCTCAGCCTCAAAATCAGGGAGAGCGCAGATCACAGTGATTATTCAGTCTAGACAAGACTAGGCCTAAACAAAGAACGGGTCCAAAGGAAAGATGACCTAAACCCCAAACAGAAAGAAATGTGAAGGGCAGGCCAGAAAAACTTGCATTGTATAAGCTAGTTCCTTCTTTGTTTCCTCTAAGGCGATGCTGTTGTCTGTATCCCAGGCTGCTTCCTCATCCTCTGACACACTGGGATTGCTGGTATACATCACAGGGTTCAGTGTCTCAGCTCAACCAGTTTGTAGCATTAGGTCATCAGAAGGTAGTGTGAATGGTTGCAGACAAAGCACTCCTTTTCGGGGCTGTCAACGGGGAAGACAGTGGACTGTCTGGCCTTTTAGCAGAGCCGATGATAAGCATCTTCTTTGTTTCAGCTTCTGCGTTTATCAGGGAAAGTCACAGAGCCCAACTGAGCCAGGTCAAGATCCCTTCCATAGGAGAGTGTGTGTTCATGTGAGTGTGTGTGTGTGTGTGTGTGTGTGTGTGTGTGTGTAGGGAGCGTGTGTATGCCTGAACAGACATGTGTGTTGTGTGTGTTATTGGACTTAAGAACTTGCAAAGTTGTGACAGATGTTCAGTGTGAATGATGCAGGTCGACTTGGCAAGATATTACAAGTGTTGGTCTAAGACTTAGTATGCTTTAGAGCCTAGGAATAAGATCGAAAGCATCTTAGAAAATCACTGATTCCCATGATCTGCCTAAACATTTGCTTGAGTGTAAGATATTCCTAACTCCTACCTAACAACACTCAGGGTGTGAGTATCACACCTGATATTGTCGTGTGCCCTGGGAGGGTGTTGTTCCAATCATACCACCCCACATATTTAGAGCATAGCTCGTAGCACCTCTGCTAACTAGGAGGGCAAAGGAGTAGCTCTGAGATGGGAAGGCAGTGCTGACACCTGACCTTTATGTATGCTCAAGGACATATGCACACGTGCAAGCACACTCATACACAGGCATGCACACATAGATCTGACACACACAGAATTAAAGAAAAAGATAACTTCAGAGTTTAAAAGCAGTAGGAGAAACATTCATTGGAGAAGAAACTTAAAAGTTACTTCTCTAGACGAGAATAATTCCAAATAGTCCACGTTCGGAGGGAGGCAAACACCCTACACTGTGCCTGCTGGGTAAATCTAGTTAGTTTACTTCACCGTTGTGTCTGTCATCCATCTAGCCAGGTTAAAGGACTCACATAGAATTGCATGGAAAAGAGTATCATAAAAGGAGAAAACCAGGTTTGCTAGACTACAATGTTAAAAAAAAAAAGCCAGACATTGGAGTTATTCCAGAGAAAAACAGCACATAATTAAGGGAATGGAGTCGAGAAACTGATTTATAGAAATAATTAAAGCAACACATTTTTTATGTCTCTGTCACAAATAAGGGCATGTCTTTGACATCCATCAAGGACTTTAATTGGAGTAAATGAGTTAATCCAGGGAGAGATGATTTAGGCTTGATATCAGATAACAGGATGGGATTGGGGAATTACCTGTTGAAATGATGACATTGTCATCTTTCAAATGAAAGTGAGAGAAAAACAGAACAATTAGGGAAATGGTGCTTAATAGCAATTTTTACATAAAAAGATTAAATTTCTACCTTTTGACAAAGTTATGAGCCAGTAGACTCACACTTCCCAGGTTCCTTTAATTCTTAGAGGAACTTGACTTTAAGATGCATCATCAGTTTAATAGCAGCCATTATGTAGAAGGTTAAAACACTGCATTAAATGTACAGGTTGATGGTAATCTACATCCCAATTGGAGAGATGGGAAAATGGGAAAAACATTTATTTCAGAAGGAAAGAGCAGCAGCAATTATTTAATATACATACACAGCCCCATGGAAAAAAATGTATTTTCTGCAGACTATAGTGACTCCTATAGCCCACATGACTGTGGATGTTCTAGAGTGGATCCTGATCCTGCATCCTGCCACACTGTGGATGCCTAGGGCAGATTGTGTCATGTGCATGTCTGTGTGCCTCCCGTGGCAGACCATGTGGCCTGCATGACTATGAATGTTCAAGTCAGTCTGAAGGACGTGGCTTCCTTCCTTCTCTAGAGTTTATGCTCCCATGTTGGTCCCTGTTTGTAGCAAGTTGACCTGTTCTTCTGACTGCTACTGACTGAACCCAGGACTAAATATGTGGCCCAACTTAGGCCAATGAGTTTATTTTATTTAAAGGAGAGGACAGAGTGGCAGGCGGAGGAGAAACCAAAGGAGCAGGAAGATAATTTTTAAGGACAAGGGCAGAGTCAATGAGATGAGAGGTTGCATAGGGTAGGGACCAGCATTTGGCCACAGCAAATCAGTGCCATAGATAGTCTAAATCATAAAGGATCTGCAAGGCCATCAGCAGAATAACAGAGCTCTCATGGATTAACAAAGTAGAGTAGGGCGGTGAGGTGGCTGGGTGGATAAAGCCCTTGGCAGGTAAGAGTGAGGATCAGAGTTCAGATCCCCAGCACTCCATAAAAGCAGGGCAGGTGGGCTGGCCTCCCTGTAATCCCAGCACTCTGAAGGCAGAGAGGGGAGCCCCAGAGCAAGCAGGCTAGATAGACTAGCTGGAACTGTTAAGAGCCTTGTGCGTAGTTAGAGACCCAAGCTCAATAAACAAAGGATAAAGGGATCAAGGAAGACACACATGGCCTCTACATGGATATGCGTGTGTTTGTGCACCTGTCCACACATGGACCCCCACGCATGCAGACACGTACATATACACACATACACTAAAAGAAATCAAAAAAAGATAAAGAGCAGGATCTCCCTGACAACTCTAGAGGAACCATGGTGGATGCCCATGGCAGCTGGGTTTCCTGTTTTCTGTCCCTGTGGTCCTTCTCCTTACTGCCTCAGTTATACCACATTGAGAAACAGCTTCCCAGAGCAGTTGAGCGCAGACTGGTTCACGGTCTGCATGGCGTCACTCCCCCAGTGTGAACAGGCTGACTTCACTTGTGTTGGTTAAACGACGGACCATGCTTCTGCCACTGGTGTGAGCGTGGCGTCCACTGGGTTGATCCTTGTTAGTACTGGAATCACTATCATGTGCCCAGTTTGACATGGTCCTGTCTCCTTGATCCCACTTCATCCTATCTTGACGAGGGACAAAGGGCTCCCTTAGGCCACAGTCACCCTCCATGTGTTCTTTTCCCTGGGACGTTGGGACCAATGCTTCCAGTCTTAGGATTTATGAGTCCTTTCTCTACCGTGGCCCAGGAGCTAGTCATTTTGATAACAGGTCATGCTGGCTTCAAACCTCTCCATGGTGAGTTGCTGTGCTTCTCTTCGCCGTCGTTCCCTAAGCTAACGTATGGGCTGTTTGCTGGGCTTTCAACCCTTATGCATTTTTAATGATTACAAAGAAGAGAGCCTCCCTCCTCCTTTTTTTTTTTTGAAAAATAATAAACTTAATGACTTAATACACATCAAGTGGAATTGTTGGTTTGCGGTGACGGTTTTATAATTCCAAGTTCAAGGGTTTTTTTTCTATTTAATTATGCACAATAACTCCAATGGAATATAATGCAATAACAAAAACATGCACCGATGCTGGCAGAAGAGCCCTGTTGTTTATTAGTATTGGTCGTGTGCTTTATGTTTGAAATAAAGTATTTGGAACTAATGTTGGCCATGTTTCCTCTAAACTAGATAAAAAGGAGGGGGAAATAAAAGGAACTTTTCCCCTGAAAATTCCGTGCTCCAGTCTTTGGCGATAAAAGCCAGCAGCTCTTGCAAGAACAAATTAAATTGTATTTGTAGAAAGCACATTGCTATGTTTTGCTGCTTGCTCGGAGTTATTTTTTAATACTAATAATTTAATAAAGCAGAGGACCGATACACTGACCCGTGTTCTCCACGGCACCAGAGTATTCTCTGGGGTTAGGAGGCAGAATCTGCTGAAAGGAGGTGTGTTCTGCATTCTAACCTATAACTTCTGTTTTCTTAGCCAGATGTAGTTCTAGAGTTTGGTATCATTTTTAATTGTTGAATAACAGAAGGTGAGTGAGTTATGAGAAACTGAGAAAAAAACGGCTAGGTAAGGACTGTTTTTTTTTTTTTTTTTCTTTCTAAGATCCAACACGTCAGAGGGTTTGGTTGGTTTACAGTACAGGCAGTAACTATAATTCCTTGTTAGAAAGGACCACCATGGCTAGTCTTCATAATCAAACCCAGCAGCAGATTTAACTCAGTGTCCTTTCATCATGTCCTGTCTAATGTTTCTTCTTGAAAAAGCAAACTCTGGGGTTCTGAACTTAGGGATGATTCCTGAAGGCTTGCATACTTTTTAGAGGCCATGAAGCCATAGGAGAAAGGCCACTTAGGATACATCGAGAGCAAAAGCCAAGCCGAGATTCTGAATAAAGATGCATCATTGAAAATGGGGTAGGAAGGCAGGAGCCAGGAAGAAGTGATACAGAAGAATCAGGAGGCCCCAGCAGAGAGTAAGCAAGAGGTCCGAGCCACTGCCCAGGAAGGTTATATGAAGTCCTGAGTATCTTAGTGATCTCTTTAGGATGTGAGTGGCCTCACATTGCAATGCAAATACAGACTCCAGGGTAATTCAGATGTGGGGACAAGTTCTAATTTTATCATTCAATGATGACACAGTCCAGGCATGTTTCTGATGCTAAGGTTTTTTGTTCTTTTGTTTGTGGGTTTTTTTTTTTTGTGGAAAAGAGAGCAAATACAATAAGCTATTATATAGAGGCCATGGTAAATGTTGAATGAGGTTTCTTACTCTTACTTATTGAGTGTTGAGTCAGATTAATTTAATGGAAGGCACCACTATTAATTATATGGGAATACACAATTGTATCAATAGAAATAAATATATTTTTATCTTTCAGATGTGTGCTGGATAGATTTATGCCAGGTTGATACAAGCTAAACTCATTTGAGAGAAAAGAATCTCAATTAAGAAAGTGTTTCCATACGACTGGGCTATAAACAAGCCTGTAGGGCATTTTCTTAATTAGTGATGGGTTGGGGAGGGCACAACCTCTTGTGGGTGGGGCCAACCCTGGGCTGCTGCTCTATAAGAAAACAAGCAGAGCAAGCCATGAGGAGCAAGCCAGTAAGCAGCACTCTTCCATGGCCTCTGCATCAGCTCCTGCCTCCAGGTTCCTACCTTGCTTGAGTATTCCTGCCCTCACTGATTTTGACGATGAACTGTTATATATAACTGTGAGTGAAATAAATCCTTTCCTCTCCAACTTTCTTTTGGTCATGGCGTTTTATTGCAGCAATAGAAATCCCAACTAAAACAATATATACATTAAAAACTATCATTGGGTATTTATCTATTTTTAAAATAGTGTTTTTATTTAAGACTTTTATTTTCTGTAATTATTTTTACTGATCAATGATAATCAATAAAAATGACCTGATTCTCTACGTCCACACCCAGCTTAAGATACAGAAAATCTCCCATCATCCCAGAAAGTAAGTTTGTGTTCCATCCCAGTTATCACAGCCCACAACACACCCTTCTGAGTTACCACCATAGATTATGTTTGCCTGTTCACATAAACTTAGCAAAGCAGTATATATTTGTGCAAATTATTTGGTAAGAAAAGTATTTTGGAGCCTCATTCCCATTGCTATGTGTATCAGTGGTTCATTCCTTTAAACTTCTACTATTTCATGTCATATCATATTTTCTGTTCTCCTTTCTACAAGTGTATGAAAAAGATGCCATAAATAATGCTATGTGCATTTTTATAACCATATGTTTTCATGTTGTTGGCTTCTATGCTGATTAGTAAGTTTCTGGGTCATGAGAAGTTGAAATTTAACTTTATGAGGAGCCATGGGAATGCTTTTCAAAGTGATACATTATTTTGAAGTGATATCAGTGTGCAAGAGAGTTTGAGTTGTTTAGATCCTGAAAAACACTTGATGTTGGACTGGAGAGATGGTTCAGCAGTTAAGGGCACTTAATGGCTCTTGTTCCTGGCACTCAAGTTGGATATAACTCTGAACCCGGATGTCTGAAGCCCTCTGCTGGCCTCTGTGGGCACTGTACTCATGTGCCTGTGTTCTCTCTCTCTCTGACACACACGTGCACATCAATAAAAATAAAATCTTTAAAAAATGTATCTGATAAAAAAAATCTATCTGATGTTGCCAGTTTTACACTTTTCATTCAAAGGGACAACATATGTTTTACACTATAATCATATCACTATACTAAGTTAATATTCTTATTACTATGAAGCTTTTCTTCTCTCTGTGATGCTATCTATGTGTTCTAGAGTCAGATTTCTCGTATTTTCATGGTAAGTTTATCTTGTCCATTTATTTTTTACTTGGTTACTTTTTCCTTACAGAATACAAATAAAGGAACTCTTCTGTTTTGCATTTTTTCTTGATTTTCTTTTGCCGTCGTTCAACATAGCAAGCTCTAACTTCTCACTGAAGTCTATTTAATATAATATTTCTCTGTATATTTAGCATGAAGACTATTTTTTAAATTTCAATATGTTCTCTTACATTTTTACCTAATTGCTCCATATTCTTCACTGGTCTCTTTTTTTCTGATGTATTTTATCGTAGCTTACTTTCTGACTTGCATGTATATTTTTAGATATTCTACTTAATCCCTTGTATTAGGTTTCTGGCATTTACTTTTTGTTCTGATTTTATTGGCCTTTAATTTTTAGATCCTTGTTCATTTGTATAGAAGCACGTTTAAGAAACTAATGAATCCACAGTCAGTCATTTTCCTCCTTGATTCCTAGAAGCCCATGCTTACCTGATTTTCTTCCTCTTTCTGATCACAGTTTCTCAGTCTCTTTGGTAGTGCCCCCTCAATTAACTGACCCCCAGGTAGTAGGTCCAGTGTCAGCTCAGCCTTGACTCTCTTCTGGGATAACTTCATTTGCTCTCTAGGTTAAACATGTGTCTCCATGTTGATACCCATCCCTTTACCTGGACCTGTTCCTTTCATTGCATACTTAGCCTTCCACTTGGGCATTGTGAGGGTTCATCTTGAGGATCAACTTGGTTAGGATGAGATTGCTGAGGACGTTAGTAGAGCAGCTCTGAGTAAAATACCTTGTAGGGGCATTTCTCGAGAGAACTAAGAAAGGCGTCGTGACCTGCCCTGAATATGGGTAGTACCACCCCATGTGCTGAAACTACTGGCAGAATTAAATCACAGAAGGGGGAAGCCTGCCTCTGCAAGGCCTTCTCTGTTTCTACATTGAGATTAGAATGCCTTTTAGCACACTCTTGTTACCGTAATGTTCTGTCCTAACACATGTAGCCAAGCAACCATGGACTGACTCCTTTGAAAACCTGAACTAAATGACATCTTTTCTCCCTTAAATCATTTACATTAGCTCTTTGGTCACAACAATAAGATGTCTAACCCGGAAGACCCATAAGCACATTATATACAGTGTCAAAACCAAGTTCCTAGTTTTCTACCTTCCTGTATTTATTTACTTTTATTTACATAAGTTCATGTACACATGACACATGTGTGTATTCTGGTTCTCACAGAGACCAGAGTGTTAGATCCCCTGATGCTGAAATTACAGGTGGTTTGTGATCCGCCTAATATGGGTGCAGGAAATCAAGCCTGGGACCTCTGCACGAGCAATCCATGCTCTTTAACAGTTGAGCCACCTCTCCCAGTGTGAAATGGATTTCTTTATTATTTGTTCATCTCACCACAGTGAATGCCTGATGGTGGCCCTAAAATGTGCTTGTCATTAAATACTTTTTAAAGGTATATTGGATGAATGTCTTTCCTCAATCGTGGTATAGTTTTCCAACCTACCTATTTGGTTTGTTGTGGTTGTTTTAGCTTTTAAAAATTTAAGCTGTTTGTTATTTTAAGGCTGGTTGATTTTATTTCACCACCAGGAATCAAGCTCTGTCTCTATCATATTTTGGAGAAGAATGAATTCTAATTCTGAGCAACAACCACCAAACCTTTTAAATGTATTTTTATGTGCGTAAATCTCACTTTAAAACTTTGAAGGACAGTAACATGACTAATTTTTTTTAATATACACTGTTGTGTTTCCTGATTGGTTGAGTCTAACAGAAGAAAAGGGGTGGTGGTTTTCCAGCCTTTTTATTTCTCTTTGTATATTATATCATATATTAATATGTCTATTTTAGTTATCACATATCACCTCTTATCTGATGTATTTTTATTTGTAATACACAGCCTGCACTTTCCTACAGACCATTTTGTGTGTGTGATTTTGGAAAAACAGAGAAGGTTAAGAGTCAAACTGAAAAAGAATCCATAGTCATGTGAGTGACAGATTTGGGAGATGACTGGGAACTGGAAAGGACACAGGGCTCTTTCAATTCTGTCGAACAAAGCCGCAGGCTAATGTTAAGGAATGTTTGTGTGATTTCTCCAGGGTGGAATCGGTTACCCAAACACAGGAGTCTTTACAATAATTCAGAATAATCATAAAACCATTACAACCACAAGACCTTTCTGAGTTGTACTCTCCATAGTGAATGCTGCTTTTTCAATCCAACTCTTAGATGGGGAGGATTGTAATATTTCCAGTCTGGAAGGATTCCCTATTCCTGTGGCTCATTTACTTCTTCTCTGTGGTTCTTGGAAGGAAGGACAGAGTCAAAGCCACCCCAGGCAGCTTACTGTGAATTCTAGTCTTAAGCAATGTACAGAGAACTTTAATAAACTTTGGCTGTTTATCCAGCTTCATTCTCTGGGATAGACTGTCCAGCTATTCTCAAGTCCCACTGGATTGTTTGCCATGGACAACTTTTTGATTTATGACCTGAGAATTCTGAGAACTCTGCATTGAAGAAGAAAAGGCACTTTGACCTTGTGGGGACTTTGAAGGAAATGTCTGCTTGCAATGGGGCCACCTGGTACCTCCAAGCAAGGGCATGGGTTATTATGGTACCATAGGCACATTGGCATTCCCTCCTTTAACACAGAGCATGGCACACGGAGGGGGGCACTCTACAACTAAATAGCAATGGATAAGAAATGGAGTAAGGCAGGAGGAAGAGTGAAATGAAAGGGTCGCTAACCCCCAGGGGACTCTTACCACATAGTGACTGTCTATTGGGGAAGGAAGGACAGACATTTAGCTGGTTTTATAACCAGTGATAGATATTTTTCCTTTTCCTGTGTATTCACTTGTAATTCTTGCAAAGCATTCATATTCTTTATGAGATGTTAGGCCCCATAAGGATAAGACTGCATCTCTTTTAAAACATCAGTACTGTAAATCTGAGCTGCGTAATGAGCCTTTATACCAGAGCTGATCATGTCAAGAGACTAGCTGTCACTCAAACACAGTCAAGGGATACTCTCCCTATGGGCCTACTGGATGCAGGTATGTGTAGGTACTTCCTGAATAAATGTCTGGTTGGAAAAAAAAATATATATATATATGTGGAAAAAGTCCAGGGATCTTTGTTCCATGCTCAGAAATCATTAGTAAGACAGATACAAAATGGAGGCATTGCGTATTCCTGGCACTCGCTTGACTTTGTCTCATTAATGTGACCAGTAAGGTTGGCCAACATGCAGGGAGAAGGGTGCAGCCAGGACAGGGACAAGCAGACCTGTCACACAATAAGGAAAAGTTCCCTCCCCACAAAATTTTTCAGTCCACTCTTAAAATAATTTCTACTCCAGTCACATCACGATCTATTTGCCATTTGTGAAGTAAAACACCATCATGAAAGAAGAGATTTAATGCCATAAAGCAAAACCTTACCTCCACCAGAATAAATGTCAGATCATCTATTCCGACTGCCTGGGAAGGAGGGCGTCGTGAAGCGAGCTCATAGCTTCCTGTGATTTTCAAATCAAAATGGAAATTAAGAAATGAAGCTTTAATAAGCTTTACCATTTGCTCTTTGGGAAGCCGCTAATTGTTGAGAGTGAGAACGGTCTACATGAGGGGCCGAGCTGTTGGGATGAGGTTCCTTTTTGTTGTCTTATCTCTGCAGTATTCATGTTCAGGAACTTCCTTGCTCTGGGGTTGTACAAATCCAATGAGGTTCCCTGAGGGCCTCACAGTGTGAGACAAGGCAAAGCTGGAAGAGACATGGACCCCATTGCCCTCAGCTCCGTTTTAAATGTAAGCGAGGGCACCAAGGATAACCAAGTGAACTGCATTGCTCACCTGCTTCTCATTTTTTTGGCCCCATGACTTTGGCTGGCAATTTTTAAGACACCCCAGATGCAGCAATGCCTCTTCTTCAAATCTTTCAGAGAAAGAAAATTCATATTCCCTTCGTTACTTATATCAAGGATCATATTTAGTGCTCAGACATTTTGGAAAACAAGTTAGCATCTTAGAAAAGCAAATGAATAATCAGGTGGACCACTCTGTTTGAGGACATTTGATACATTATGGATGTTTATTGAGTATATTAATTCACTCTAAATGGCTTATTGATACGATGATATAGTTTATAGTGTCAGTGTTCGCTTCTAGATTTCTTGCCACAAGTACCACAGCTTTAATGGGCAAAATGTGTAATTCACACATCCGGTTTTCATTAGTTACTTGCTTGGGTGCTCAGAGAAACATAAATTAGGATGTTTATTGCACTGGCAAAAAAATTAGTACAATTATAAATGTTCATTAGTATAGCCCTTGTTAAAGAAATACTGTGCATGGCAGAATAGGAACAGTCCCCTCTCATTTAGTAACTGCAAAGTTCGGGCAAGAACCAAAACAACTACCGAAGGGCCCTAGAGGGTGAATAATAATGAGCAGATTTGAGAAAGAAGCCAAGTTTAAGAAGACAGCTTGAGTACCCCCCCCCCCCCCCCCGCCCGAGGCTGGGTCTTAGATTGGGCTCATTGCTTTCTTTATGCAAAGAACCAGAAACAGAGCTTGGCATAAATACCAATGTTGATCTAGATGGTGGTTTTTCTATAGTAGGCTATCGGTTTCTTTTCTGATTTAGCAATATGTGCAAAAATCCAAATGACTGATTACCGACACCACTTTTGAAAACTTAATGAAGGGGCTTGTCTCTCTCAGGGGGACAGGAAGAACACTGTAGCAGCAGATAAACTGTACTAATGCTTGCTAGACTATTAAAAGCCACTAGTAATCTTCAGATTAAAAAAAATGATTGCAGAGGGATCCCTTTATCATCAGTTACAGACCAACAACAGATTGATGGAACAAGGGAGGGCATATGGATTGGAACAAAACACATATTTATGAGTGGGGATATGCTGATAATTCAGTTTGGAATAAACATAAATACTTGCATAATTATGGAGTCACATTGGCTTCATATGTATAAACTAACAATCAGGGGTTTTGTTGGCAATAAGTCACCAGTGTAACTACCACAAACATTATCTTTGGTCCACTTGGATAGAAGTGGAATTGTCCCTATATACGCACAGGTTTCACATCCATAGGTTCAACCAACCATGCATTTAAAATATTAGGAAATTTAAGTACACCTGTATTCACTTTCTAGACTTTGGCCCTGTCATTATCCCCCAAGCAATAAATGGAATGGCTATACTCATGGTATTTATATTAGGTAATATAAATGACTTAAAGATGATCCAAAGCCAGGGAAATGTGCAGGTTATATACAAATACATTCCATTTCATAGAATGGGCTTGAGCATCTGCAGATGTTAGAGTCTGTATGTGTCCTGGAGCCAAACTCCCATAGACAGTAAAGGATGATGCATTTATATTTTAGAATTTCCCTGTACACTATGACATCTCTTGACTAACATGAGGCTATTTAAATTATGGAACCCCCAAATCCCATGATTCAGATCCATTATCCATATGTCAAGCACTGAGTGAAGTAGAGAGGGACATAGCTCAACAATTGAGTACCTGGTAGTTTGTTGGAGGCCTAAGAAAAATGGAGCTCAAGATGCTAAATGGTCACATGTAGTTAGATACTGAAGCATGCAGAGAGATAGAGTATTTCTGTCATTGAAGACAGTTTTGTTGGCCAGTGCTTCTTAGAACATGGGATATTCAGGGTCGTGGTGTGCTTTGCACTGGACAAAACACAGGTGCATAGCAGGTACGTGCTGTTTGCTGCTTAGAATTGACCCCCGTATTCTCCTGGTAGAGGAATAGGGAGTTTGAGTGGGCAGTCTTTGCCTTTTCATCCTCAGCCTGTGATTTGAGTGGGGCTGAGTGGGGCTGTTGTCTCTCCTCTTCCACATCATTGGACCAGCATTGACTTTGCCAGAGACAGTCTTATGGTTCCTTCCAGTATCAAGTCCTTTGATAATGAACTGGAGATTCTACCCATCTGAAAATGAAGACAAGACTTACATTTAAACAGAAATGACACAGGGTTGGGGATGTTTGAAAACTTGGTGTCATCAATCTTATCTGAAGCCCACCTCACTTCATTTTGATTCCCTGGGCTCACACCTTTCTTCGGTGCTGAAGTCATGTAAGGTTCATCTCTTGTTCATCTCTTAGAGCACCGTGCCCCTGAGAAATGGAGTCCAGTTGCATATGTCCCTGCTTGTACAGCTTAATGGGGTGTTTTCAGAGGAGAAAGACCAGGAGGGTGAGAGGACTTCAAGGACACACATCCCTTCTGTTCTCATGACCAAATTAAGAGCTCATTCCCAGGTAAGCCCCAGCAGTCAGTATGACCAATATGATATTTCTTAAATTCCACTGGGAAGAACGGTCCTAAAAGCATCCAGTCTTCACTTAAAATAATATCACAGAAGGAAGGGGACCACTTGATAGAAGCCCCTGAATCCACAAATCTCCCTGTATTGCCATGACAAAAATGAGTACAAATCATGTGGAATTACATTCGTTTTAAATGTAAGTGGCATTCATCCTAGCGCAGGGCTGCATTTTAATACCAGCACTGCGCCAGGATGTGTCAAATTGTGAGATATTATAAAAGAAAACCAGTGGGTTATTATTTTTATGCTATTCTCCAATCTGCTACGTTTTTATAAAAATCTCAGAGATTGAGTTAATATTGTAAAGCACTGTACATAACCTCATTGAGAATATTGTAAGGCAGACCTCTTGGAAGCTGACAGAAATGCCAATAAAGGGGAAAGAAAATTCTACTCAGAGATTTAGAGAGAAGGAAAGCAGGTTTTCTGTGCACTCCATCGTGGTTCTCCGGGATGCAGAGAAACTTCAGTGTGAAAAACTCTCTTTCAAGCATCAGGACCTGAGTTTGGATCTCCAGCACCTGTATAACAAAGCCAGGCAAGCCTGTAGCCCTAACTCTGGGGACGCTGAAGCTAAACTCTGGGGACGCTGGCTCATTGGCAAACAGGTCTCCATGAAACAGTGAACTCCAAGTGAAGGACCTTACCTCAAAACAGAAGGAAGAATGGTGGAGGTAGTGCGGTAGAAGACGCCAGCATTGGCCTCAATGGTGGAGGAAGTGCGGTAGAAGATGCCAGCATTGGCCTCAATGGTGGAGGAAGTGCGGTAGAAGACGCCAGCATTGGCCTCTAGGCTTTGCATGTATAGAGAGCCACATAAGCCCATATGCTTGACACATGCGTGCACACATCCATACCTGGCACACATACATGCAAACACACCTGCACATGCATATGTCTACACTATATAGTGCATACATACATGCACATAAACATACATACCACATATGCATTCACACATGTATATATGCATAAATACACAAATTTATGTGTGTGCATATAATACATATATGCCTACGTGTACACATATACATGAACAAAAGCAATACATACCTCCACACACATGTAGATGGATATACACACAAACACATGCATGCAGGCATACACATGTACATGCACACATATCTGTGCACACAGGTATATACACATATGAACACATACACATTCATATACAAAATATCACCCAAACATATATATACACATAAACAAACAGGCATATACATACATATACACACAACTATTTTTAACCGTTGGGTTTGGGGCTGAGTGTAGTAGGCTGCTCACTTGTGTCGTCCCCCCCACCAACTCCACCATTAACAAGAAAACATGCAGATTCATCACAGAGAATAGTTCTTGTGCCGATGTTCACAACCTTGTCTGCACAATGGATTTACCTGCAGCATTTTGCAAAGTGTGAGTGCTATTGACCATAGAATTGCAGTGTGTTCATAGGTATATACCCTGAGTAAGCAGGAACTTAATCAGATATCCCACAGCAATGTACAGAGCAATGTTTGCATTATACAAAGCCCACAAAACCCATAAAATACCTGAATAGATTTTAAATCTTGGTGTATGTAGGCAGCTTACAAATAAATATAATTCTGACACATGCTGCATTACAGGGGAGCCTTAAAATCATTTGGTCAAGTGTAATAAGCCAAACGCAAAAGAGCAAATATTGTCTGACTTCATTTCTATGTGTGTCCTACACCAGGCAAATTCAGAGACAAGAAATAGAACAGTGGTAGGTGGGGCTGAAGGAGGAGAAGTGAGAAGTCGCTGTGCCTGTGGGCAGAGCTTATGATGGCGAGGTCATCGATGCTGGAGACGGACAGTGCAGGTAACTGCATCCTGTGAATACACTTGATCTGGAGAGCTCTACATGGAAGATGAGCAACATGATGACTTTATGTTATGTCTATTTGTAGCCTGCCAGAAATACAGATACCAGGCCTCATCTCAGGATTCTTATGTTATTGGCTTGGGATTGTCTACAGATGGAGATATGTAAAGGCAGATCAATGTGGTTGGCGTCCTGGCCTGGCTCTGAAATCCCTCCTCCAGGCTCCTTTTTGGAGGACTTATTTTCCAGTTTGTGGTACTATTTTGGGAAGTATTCTACAATTGGGAGGAAGGTCCTGACTGGCACATGTAAGCCTTTAATATTAAAGCCGGACCCTTGGTTTTATGTGCTTTCTGCTTCCTTGTTCTGCCATGATGTGAGGAACCTTCGCTTCACACTGCCACTGCTGTGTCTTCCTTACCATGCTACACTAAAATTCTTCTGAAACCATGAGGCACATTATCTTTCCTCCTGTAAGACATTTCTCCATCCTGTGGTCCCATTGGGCTGGGTTCTCTCTGCCCACTGGATCCTCACAGCTGTTTATGAAGTTACCACTCAGAGACTTAATATGTATTATAATTGTTTGGCCAATGGCTTAGGCTTCTTACTGGCTAGCTCTCCCTTTTATAATTAATCCATTTCTACCCACTGTAAATTACCACATGGCCATGGTGTTACTTTTGTTCTGGCATCTTTCTCTGCAGGGTGCTGTTGGCATCTCTCTTCTTGGGTGGCTACATGGTGTCTCCTTGACTCCCCCCCCCTTTCTCTCTTTGTTTGGACTTCCTGCCTATCTATATTTTCCTTGTTCATTGGCCAAAACGTCTTTGTTCATCAACCAATAAAAGTAACACATGTAGAGAAGAACATACCACATCAGTGTTTCTGTCTGATATTCTGTTACAATGACAACAAGGTATCAATACAGTCTGTTGTTATGGTAGCCTTCCAGTTTTTATCTTCTGGCTTTAAGAGGGCTGAGGAATATACATTTATCTGATGCCCTTCGATAATTGTAGGCTGCTGGCAGAGTAAGAAGGGCCCCCCTCCCGTGTTTATATCCCCATGACGCTCTTTAAATGAAACCCCCGTTAGTACACCTATATTCTAAGTGTAGATAATGAACTTGGTAAGTATATCCAGCCTTTGGACAGTCTCACCACATCTCTCTTTATTAGATTCATGTCTTTAGGCTCCTTGTGTGAAAAGTTTGGAGCCACCACTGGAATGGAGAGGCCCACAAGGCACAGTGCTGGGAAGAAAGCCCAGTAGTTGCTGGTTTCTCATTCTCCTGCATTATAAATGAGGTCCTAGAAACATTAAGGAAAGAGTGGTCTTTATTCCAGAGGAGTCCCTGGCTGTGGATTATGGCCTCTCATTAGTCAAGCTACTGTCAATCTCCTTGGCTGACCCTGTCTTTTTAACCACTTATGCGTTATTGAAAACAGCCAATTGTTCTGCTCAGATATCTTATCCTGCTGGTGAACTGATTTGTTAACACATGTGACAGTTCTTAGGGACACCCCATGAATCCTGTCTTCTATTTCTGATCAACATTGAAAGATTATGCTCTTTCTTTCCCAAATGGTGGCTGTCCAAGCCATTGTATGGCACTCCTGCCTGGAGGCATTTAATTCCTGGTGCACACAACACCAGCTTTCCTCATCAATTCTCTTGGCCACTGGGGAAGATGCTGCCTTCATTAGCTTGGGTCTCTGAGTCAGTGTCCACACTGGACTCTTATCAGATACAAGGAATCGCCCTTGGTTGTACTCAACTCCTGGGTCAATGAGTGTTTGTTACTGCAGCATCATTGCACTCGGTCTGGACTGATAGGACAGAGAAATCACACATGTGAACCACATGATTTGACTCAGATGTCGGGCAATATTGTGTGGAGCTCTTGTTCTCCAAAACTGAATCCTGAAGTTTGAAATTAGTCTTGACTGTTGCTATCAAATGCCCATGTAAGTGATTCTCAGCTCCAACTATTTCCCTGTCCCAATAGACCTCTCCTGTCCAGTAGAGAGAGCATCAACTCTGGATATTTTGTTGGGAAGTAGCTATTAGTCGTATGAGCCCAAGTTACATGAGCTAGTGGCATGGCTAGTGTAACTGATGGCATATTTTAAATTTAATGTAACTTTAAATAATTTAAATCAAAATCCCTTTCTGTGCCCGTAAGCCACTTCCAGATATCATCCCCGTTGCCAGAGCATCTTTGCCTCCATGCATTTTTCTATGTTGTTTCTTCCTTAACTTGTGACACCAGTCTTTGTTGAATCTGTGTTCTTCATCCAGGGGCTTCTATCTGTGGAGCTCTTCCACTTGGAACAGAATGCTCCCTCTCCTGGAGTTCCCTGTCACAATTCATCCAACGATCCCTGTGTGGTAATGAGTCCTCTGCTCTGAGTCAATGGGGAGAATGTTCCTCTGCCTCTCACTTTGTAAATATCCTGAGGCCAATAACCTTGTTATTTATTGATGTGTGCCTCATAAGCTCTGTTCCCAGTAGGTACAGAATCATGAAGCTGGAAATCTCAGTATTGGCGCACAGCTGTCTCTCTAGACAGCCCCACATGTGTGCCTTTAAGTCTAGCATGCAGGTCTAAGGGCTCTGCAAATGTTAGCATGCATCTGTGTATGAGGACTAGCTGCCAGCCTGAGGCTCATGTTCTCCTTGGGCTGTGTACAGATGAGCAGTGAACTCTTGAGAGTCACAGCAATTGTGATATGAAACAGGAAGCTGGGGGCTTTCCTCGTGATTAGCTGGACCAATAGACTTGGGTTGCTAAGCTTTGACATGACGTCATCACGCCCTGCTCCAGACCCTGGGGCCATAGAAAAGACTTCTAAAGCATAGGAAAAAATGTGCCAGCTGTAGGGTGAGACCATCTGCTGATGCTCTGGTTCAGGGCATCCATGATGTCTTTTCCAGCCTCCCCCTGATTATCTGAAGAAAGAAGCTACACTTGGACCATGTGTCTCATTGTCATAGTGAAAAGTCTTCCGCTTATAAGACAGACACAATTCAAGTCAATATAACCAGAGTGAAGCAGGTTCTCACTGGAGTCTAATCATCACTGAACCCTCTCTAATCTATTCCAAAAGTAACATTAAAAACATCAAGGGATTTCAAATAAAGTGTGCCAGGCAAAAGTAAGCTTGCGCAGTTTTAACCCACTCTTGTTCTTGGCCTGCTGGACTCTTTAAACATGATGGATGACATTGACTCCATGCTTCTTCATAGTCTCGTTCCGCTGCTGGAAGTACCCTTCCTTTTCTCTAGGAATTTCTATTTCTCTTCCTCATTCTCCTCTTCTCTTCCCTTCTCCCCTCCTTGCCCTCCTCCTCTTTCTTTCCCTCTTGTCCTCCTTCCCTTCCTCCTCATCCACTCTTTCTTTTCTTTCTCCCTCCTCCCCACCAACAATACCTATTTCTAGAATTTTCATCATTCCAAATATAAATGTCTCTAGTCATTGTTCAGTACTCTTTGCTCCCCATTTCTTGTCCCAGAAGCCTCTATTATGCTTTACATGTCTGTGACTTTCCAAGAGGGAACATGAAAGTAGAGTTGTATGATATTTGCCCTGGTCTATTTTACTTAACATAATGTTTTCCAAGTTCACCTGTTGCAGTATGTCAACACTTTCCTTTCGTGGCTAAATAATATTCCACTATGCATGCTCATAATACTTTAAATTTATATATGTATATATATATATATACATATATATACATGTATATGTGTGTTTGTATATATGCATGTATAGGTACATCTTTTGCCCATGTGTTATTTGAGTTATTCTTTCTCTGTCATTGTTGAAATCCAGAAAAATCTTTCTATTTTCTGACTCATAATCACCCATGAAATGTGTGATAAGAAATATTTTATCTCATTTTCGTGAGTTCCCTTTTCACTTTACCTTAACACAGTGTTTTAAATTGTTTATTAAATCTAATGTATCATGTTTTACATATTTTTGGAGGTAGTGATGGTGTTAGCTTCATGTTCAAAAATTCATTGCCAGCTCCAACTTCAGAAAGATTATTTCTTCGCTTTCTCAATTATTTTTATAGTTTACACTCTTGTGTTTAGATATTTATTCATTTGAGTTAATTTTCATATAAAGTATGAAATAAGTTTTATATACACGGGTTTCTAGCTTATCCAGCATCATTTGCTAAAAAGCCCAAGTTTTCTTCTATTTACAAGACCTGTTATTTGTTCAAAAAATAAAATAACCACCTATGTAGAGAATTATTATTTAAAATAACATACAAATATATTTGGGGAGGTTCTGGTATAATAGAAGCTATAACAAAATACAAAGAGACCAACAAATCCAAACAGCTCATGATCGAGCATCTAAGACCTTTAGGTGTTTATTCACTTCTTATTCTCCTTTTTTAAAAAAATTCACAACAAAACCCGTAGTAATTGGGACCATTCATCAAGTGGGAATAAATGGGATGCAAAACGAAGCAGAGTGAACAGTGTCTATGGTGCATTTACAGTTTTTTGTCTTTGCAATGCAATTCAGAGATTCTCTATATTCATTTTCACTTGGCATTATATCTGAATATTTTTCTGTGGTTATACATTACAGTGGCATGGAGGAGATGTCCTCTATAGTTTCAAATATTTGAATTCTTAGTCCCCAGTTGGCATGCCTTTGGGAGGTCTAGAAGTAAGAATGTCACTTGCTGAAGGAAGAATGTCACTGTGTCAGGCTTTGTTAGTTTATAACTTGTCCCCATTTCAAGTTCATTCTCTCTTTGTTTTCTTCTTTCTGTTCCACATTGTGCTCTCAGTTGGGCTCCCATTTCCATGCCTGCCTACTGCTCAGCTTCCCAGCACTGATGGTGATGGGCTTTTATCCCTCTGGAGCCACGCAGGCAAACATATCCTTCTTTCCATAAGGTCATTGTCATGTTCTTTATCATAGCAATAGAAAGCAAGGGAAGACACATGTTCCTGTAAATGTACATCCTTGTGAAAGGCATACCTCTAACATTACCATTCTTGAAGCTCCATCCCAGGTTTTCATGGGCCCGTGTAGAACCTAACTATATTTTCCACTCTCAGTGCTCATGAGCACTTGCCAGATTTTCTTGGAATGATGCTTCTTGTGAAATATGGATTAGGAGCTTAGTGAATATTTGATTAGGTGAAGATTGTATCTCACCCTCAGCTGTGCTCAGTAAATGGCCAATATGAGCATTTGCTGTTTTTCTACCCCCTCTTGTATCATTTCAATTTTCATATATGGCAGAGGACTCTTTGGATGTATATGGTAAGTGTTGGGTATTCACCAATATTATGTAGGTGAATGAACTACATGAGGTTCATATTTGACTCTAAAGCTCTCAATAACTTTACTTGAGAGGGACTCTGATTTGAGTTGAGAAAGCAGAAAGCTTGAAATCACCTCTTGAATTAATTCTTTTATTTGACATATGTGAATGTTCAGTTAGTGAACGTTAATGAATCCTAGTCTGATATTCTGCCCTAAAGCTCTACAGCACACTGTACAATGCAGGCAGAGCACAAGAATAATTGACCTGGCCATTCTCCTTGTACTCTTATTTGTTTGAAAATTTCACACATGCACATAATGTGTTTTGATCAAGTCCAATCCTCCACCCTCTCTCCTCCAAGTCTTCCCTTTTTCACTAGCCACTTCTCCCTACCAACTTAATGTACTTTTAATTTTTCTCTTTTTCTTTGATCATTGTTACATGTATACACACATGTTTTGAGATATCTACCTATCCATTTATTTTGAGATATCTATCTATCTATCTATCTATCTATCGAAGATATCATCCATAGAGAATATTGATTTTTGCCTCTCTTAGTCATTCTTATTGTGAGAATATCAGTCACCTGAAAACCGATGCCATACCAATGTATGAGATAGTCTTACACCCCACAGTGGTTCCTGGATCTTCTGCAAGGGAGCAGTAAATGTATCCCATGGGTAATTCCAGACATTTCAGTTCCTATTGCCTTTCTCTCTGCACTTGATAGCAAGACCAGACGTGAGGGCTGCTGCAGAGTGTCCATCTCTGGCTATGGATGCATTGCCTTTCTCTCTGCACTCGATAGCAAGACCAGATGTGAGGCTGCTGCAGAGTGTCCATCTCTGGCTTTGGATGCATCTTATTTGCAGAGACTATGAAAGTCAAAAATGTCAGTTTCCTTATTTCATTCCTATAAAGTACACAGTCAGGATGTTCTTCTCTCATCATGGTCTTTTTGCTGAGGTGAGAAACCTTCAGCTTGATGCATGAATAGCAACTGGAAGGGTACGCATCCCTTGGACTAGTGGTCTGTGAAGCCTGGTGTTTCTCCAGCCTGCTTACCCAAATCAACTTGGAGGCTGTGGATAAAGACAACTTAATACTGTCAGTCCTTTATTATGGATATGGACAAGGTCCTTTGAGTTTTCTGGCCAAATTGGGAAAGATTATTTCAGAACAATTCAAAGCCTGGAGAAGAATATATATATATATATATATATATATATATATATATATATATATATATATGTTGTTTCATTATATTGCCAAACACAGTGCCAAAATAAGACATCAACAGGTAAAAATGTACTGATTTTAAACTCTGTGCCAAGGACTCAGCCAAATACTTTGAGCATTTTGTGTTATTTCATCTCCATGACATTATGACTTTTTTATAAGTGAGGAGACAGAGAGTCATCTTTGTGAAGGGGTTGTCTTAGTTAGGGCTTCTATTGCCGTGAAGAGACACCATGGCCACTGCAGCTCTTATAAAGGGATACATTTCAATGGGGCTGGCTTGCAATTTCAGAGATTTAGTCCTTTATTGTCATGGCAGGAAATATGAAAGCGTGCAGGTAGACATGCTCTGAGAGTTCCACAACTCAATCTGCAGGCAGAGGAAGTGAATGCCACACTAGGCCTAGCTTGAGCGTCTGATACCTCAAAGCCTGCCCCCACAGTGACGTACTTCTTCCAACAAGGCCACACCTCCTAATAGGCCACTGCTATGGGCCAGGCATTCAAACACATGAGTCTATGGGGACCATTTCTTTCCAAACCACCACATTCTCATAGGTTTGTAGCCATAACATAATGCAGAAATGCATTCAGTTCAACTTCAGAAGTCCCTATAGTCTATAAGAATTTCAACCCTGTTTAAAAGTTCAAAGCTCAACGTTTCTTCTGAGACTCATAGACATTTCTTAACTGTGATCCCCTATAAATTAAAATAAAAAGCAAATCACATATTTCCAACATACAATGGCACAGGATATGTAGAACCATTTCATAAGAGAGGAAAGGGAGCATAGTGAGGAAATCCTGGACCAAAATCAGCTGAGCAAATTCCAAACTCTGAGTTCCATGTCTGCTGTCAAAGTGCTCTTCAGATCTCCAACTCTCTTCAGCTTTGTTGACTGCAGCACACTTTGTCTTGTGGGCTGATTCCAAATCCTGTTAGCAACTTTCATCGGCAGGTATCCAACATTTTGGGGTCTCCAAGGTAACCTAGGCTTCAGCTTCACAGTTCACGCAATGACCTCTCTAGGCCTCCATTCAGGGGCACCCTTGACACATGCCTGGCTTTAGTGGCTTTCCTTAGTATAAGAGGGAGATTCCACAACCCCTTTCTTCTATCGTTGACTCTAATGCCAGAACTATATGGCCGAAGCTGCCAAGCTATGCTGCTTACAGGGGCTGGAGCATGCCCCCCCCCCATTCAATTACATCTCATCAAATTTTGATGGTTTCCTTCATTGCCTAAACTTGACTGCTCTGGAACTTGCTCTATAGTCCAGGAGATCTTGTCCTTTTCTGTTTTCAATGTAGATTAGATTCATCCACATTTTTCTTATACATTCTTCAGTTGAGGGGCATTTAGATTGTTTCCAGGTTCTGGCTATGACAAACAAAACTGCTATGAATATAGTTGAGCATGTCCTTGTGGTACAATTGAGCATCCTTTGGGTATATGGAAGCCTACATAATGGGAAAAGATCTTCACCAACCCCACATCAGACTGAGGGCTGATCTCCAAAATATACAAAGAACTCAAGAAATTGGTCATCAAAAGGACAAATAATCCAGTAAAAAAAATGGAATACAGACCTAAATAGAGAACTCTCAACAGAGGAATCTAAAATGGCTAAAAGACACTTAAAGAAATGCCCAACATTCTTAGTCATCAGAGAAATGCAAATCAAAACAACTCTGAGATTCCATCTTACACCTGTACGAATGGCCAAGAGCAAAAACACAGATGACAACTTATGCTGAAGAGGATGTGGGGTAAAGGGAACACTTCTGCAATGCTCGTGGGAGTGCAAACTGGTACAGCCCTTTGGATATCAGTATAGGGATTTCTCATAAAATTAGGAAGCATCCTACCTCAAGACCCAGCAATGCCACTTTTTGAGTTCCACATCTTGATCTTCAGACAGCAGAAGTGAATGCCACACTTGGCCTAGCTTGAGCATCTGAGACCTCCTCAAAGTCTGCCCCCACAGTGACTTACTTCTTCCAACAATGCCACACCTACTCTAACAAGGCCACACTTCCTAACAATGTCATTCTCTATAGGCCAAACATTCAAATACACGACTCCATGCCTATTCAAACCACCACAGGGTGCAGGTAGTGACTTAGTTATTTGGAAACAGAGGTTGTGACCTGAATTTATATTCTGAACTCTCACCCCATCTTTCTCTCCATAATCTTTATTCAAGTTCTTTATATAAATGTCACATTAATCATCAATTTATAGTCAATCCTCACTCCAAATGCAAAAATATATGCACTTTGAAAGTAAGAACTGAAATCTACAGTTGAACATTGCAGGAGGAAATTTTGCTATACCCTGAGGAAGACATCTTAATAGTGTCAAATACCTCAAGATCAGGGTCTCCATCCTTGGAAGGAATGTAAGCAGGACTGAAGAATGACTATTCAAAAATGGTATAGAACAGAAGCTGAGCATGGTGGTGCATGCCTATAGTCCCAATAGTGGGACACAGAGACGGGAAAGTCTTCAGGGCCTCAACTAGCTAGCTAGGCTAGACAATTCAGTGAGCTCCAGGTCCAATGAGGGACTTGTTCTGAAAAGAAAAAGATTGAGATTAATAGAGGGAGGCCCTTGACATTGATCTCGAGCCTCTGCATGTGCATGCATGGACACATGAACTCCCATACACACCCCTCAAAAAGGAAAGACTAATAAGGAAGTTCTAAAAAACAGGTTTCTACTATAGCTGGCTTGCAATGGCACCAAAATTCTTTGTTCTTAGATTCTTGTGAAGGGGTCCTGAAGATATGTTCCTGCCAGCTTGTACTCTCTGGACTCTTCTTCCTTGCAATTCATAAGGGCACAGGGACAACTTCCTTGAATCCACATTAGTTCAACCTGACTTTATCTTCAGCTATAGACAATTAAACCCGGAGCAGTTACATGGATCATCTTTTTTTTTTTCCCCTTGGTGATTTGTTCCTAGGGTAAAGAAAATCAAGTCCAAGTTTTTCTCTTAAACAGAGGGGGTTTTGGCTGAGGAATGTTGTGTTCACTGTATAAAATAAGAATCAGTGGATGCCTGTTGTGAAATATGGGAAGCGAACGTGAGAGGTGGTGAGCAAAGGCAGCCTATGAACAAATGGCCTTGAGATCCCAGCTCCATCTTGTTCTGAGACACCCCTGCATCTTCACTGGTCAATGATTATTGGTCGCTTGCCAGTAAACAAGAGAGGCTTAGCTAAGAAAAGGACAAATAGAGGCTCCTGTCTGTATATACTAGAGAAAATTTGGCATTTCCTGCTGTGCTAGGCCACAGCAGAGGTGCCACCAAAAGGCTGGAACATGTCTTCCCCTCTTCACCTTGTATTTTTGTCTTTGTTGTCCTGGTGTCCATAAATGCTCAGGAAATTTCGTGACTGTGCTAGGGAGTTGAATGAATGGAAGAGACATTTATGAGGCTTTGCTTGATTTCATTATAGTTCCTAGGGGTTAGGAAAAGCAGAAGGTGTAAGTAAAAGCAAGGTTAGCCAGCAAAGGGCTTCTAAAAGACCCCTATATTTTAGACAAATGGCAAGCATAATATCTCAGAATTAAGCCCAGGTCTTACTCTTGTTAGGTGTGTGAGATGTTGTCACTTCTATAGAAGTTCATGACACCCTTAGAAGATGATAAATCACCTCCAAGAGTGGCTTTGGGAATAAAACTGATGAAACCTGTCTACTGTTTTCCAAGGGAAGACATGGGGCCATCTCTTGAGCAAACTTGCTCAATCAGGAAGATTGCCTCAGACAAATTGTCTTCCCATTCTTAAGGAAGTCTGCATTGCCTTTCTAGCACACATGGACATCTCATAATTATTCTTAAATAACCCTGAGAATTCTAACATGAGTTGAGTTATGTGTTTCTTGTTAAATGGATCAAATTTCAACAAAGCCCGGGAAACATCTTGAAAATCACATGAATGCAATTTCCAAAGAAAACAATCCAAGAATTGCTGCCAAAGAGTTTTATTTCTACCAGGAAGGCAGAGCAAGGGTTTCATCCTGCCCCCCACACAGACTGTATGTTCAATTTGTGGTCTGCACTAGAAACTTGTGGTGATTTTTTGCTAGATTTGAGGGAGGAAAGAAATGAAGGGGGTTATTGTGATTTGGGTGATAAAACTGTCTTCTTTCTCTAGTATTAATATGGTATTATTATTTTCGGGTTTGCTTCTAGAAATGCTGAGTTACTAGTGTGTAATGCACTATCTAGTGAGATGTGGGAGGAGCTTACCACACAATACCTGACTCATAAGCCTTACAAATTAGAATTCTTAAGCAATCCCTGAGAATGCCCTTCTGTAAACTGGAACAAGAAGCTTCTTCCAGGCAGATACGGACTCATGGATAAACAGTGCACCACCGGGGAGACATTTCTACAAGCCAGAAAAAGATCACCTCTTATGGTGGATACAGTCTTGAAGCGGGGAGAACATTTTTACTTCTCCCTCCATCCCATTAGACCAGCTGCTTCTGCACAGGTCGTCACTTAGACGTCCAACCGCACCGTTCATGCCATAGACCTGTTCAGGGAAAACTGAGATCCCTTGTTCAACTAGATGTACTACTACCCACCATTCACAAACTTCAGTGACTAGAAGGATCATGGGAGCATATTAAAATGACAGACAGACTAAACTATAGGATTGTCACACACATGCAGAGGACCTAGGTTGGTCCCATACAGGCTCCAGAGTCCATGCATTCCCAGAAGCTCAAGTCAGCAGTCTCTGTGGGTTCCTCCATCATGATGTTGACACCTTGAGAAATGATTTGAAATATCCACATGCTGACTGAGTTTTAAAGCAGAGGTGGGCAGGAATACTGAGATACCCAGAGTCACCATTCCTGTACACCTCTTTCTAGGTACCTTGGAGAACCTTATTCAGGGGGCAGCTGTGGCTCTTCGTTGCTCACATGGCTCTGCATACTTCCTAGCAAAGGGTATCTCTGGCTTCTGGCATGGCAGGGCTTTTTCTAGAAATGGGACTGTGGAGCATGGGGAATGGAGGCTTCCACTAAGAATTTCCATGAACCAGGTGGTGGTGGTGCACAACTTTAATCCCAGCACTTGGGAGGCAGAGACAGATGGATCTCCGTGAATTGGAGGCCAGCCTGGTCTACAAAGTGAGTTTCAGGACAGCTAGGACTGTTATACAGAGAAAACCTGTCTCCATAAAAGTATTTGCATAAATGTGTTCTTGGCCTTTATCCCAGAGCGCTATTCATTTCTAGAGGACGATATCCTCTAGTTCAAAGCAAATCCTGTTCCCACAATCTGCCCCTCACCATGGCAATATCAATCTTCATGTTGTTTGCCGTTTTCAGGTCAACTTTCCACCTTGGTGACTTGGAATCAGTAGAGGCAACAGTGTCACCTATGAGATGAAAAGTGGACAGGGAGAGGGACACGTTCCTGAAGAGAGCCACATGACCTTGCTGTCTGTGCCAGGTGTCCATAGGCGACAACCTTGCTGCTTCTACTAAGTCAATAGGCATACAACACCTTACTTCCTCTGCATAGAAGCTTGAGCAGGAGGGAGTTTCTGTCACCTTGGGTCATCCCAGCCCTGACATAGCATGAAGATGGAAATGGCCCTGTCTGACATTATGGTGGGCTTGCCTACTCTCTTTTACCAAGTCAAGTATGCCACCAAAGAAACAACAGTTCCCTTTGCTCCTTCCTTGGTTTGTCACTGCTTCCTATGGGAGGTGGAAACAGAGTGGTCTGTTGGGAATGAAAAGGAAACATTCCTTCCTATTGGATGGAATTATCTCCTTCTTTCCAGTATTCCCTGAGCCTTTCATGGCCATTCAAGTGGAAGGGTATTTCTTAGAAGGTCAATGACATGCTGGGGTGCCGATAAAATAAATGACTTCAAAAATGATCCTAAATGGTACTCTGATTCCATTTCTGATCAAAGCAAAATATTAAGTATCCTTTACAAAATGTGACTAGGGAATATGTAGAATCATACTGGTTATGAGTATGGGCTTTGAGTCAGATGGTGAGATCTGGGTCTTCCTCCCAGGTCTAGGACTGTGCATCCTCAGACCTCTCTGAGATTACTGAAAATTAAGACAAGAACGTATAACCTATTGCTTAGGATGAAAAACAATGCGGACAGGTGCACAGTGATAGAGACACGATTATTATATAGTCACGATTATTATACAGAGGTGAAAATCATGTGCTTCTACCTACAAGGTACCTGCTGTCTAAAAGCAGGTATCCAAAAGCTTTCTGTGAAGTCCAGACAGTAGTGAAGCTTTTCTGGGCCTTCCAACCTTTTTCCTAACTCCTTAATGTTTCCATGGCATGCTGTGGTTGGCTAAAATAAACGAATAACTTTAAAAGTGATACTAAAAGGCAATCTGATTCAATTTCCTGTTAAGGTTCCTATCATATGGCAGAAGCCACCATAGATACATGTGGTAATGGGCACGGCTGGGTTCCACATTACTTGATAATTCTTTTATTAAAATAAGATCTCTTCTCAATCCTCTTGCTCCAGCCTCCCGAGTGAAGGGATGAAAGCAGTCTGCTACAGGTGTGGCTCAGTTTAAATAAACCTTTATTTACAGAGCATGGGCATGCGCCAGGTTTGGTGGCCCTTCATCAGTGCCTTCCTGAGAAATCCTGGGAGTTAAAGCCTGTGCCTGTTTTGGCCCCTTTCCTAAAAGAAAAGTACCGTGGCACACGGAGTACTTTAAAACCCTAATTAGAATTCTCTCGGAATACACCTTTTACTTTGTGGGGGAAACAGGTGTGTATAGCGTAACCAGTTTACTGTTAAGTTTTGCTACTTTTGTGAGCAATGGGTTTCTGTTGCCAAAAGGATGCATTCCTAGATGGGAATGACTGGGTAGCAGCCTCATCTAGGATTTCGTCCCCCGCCAATAGTCAGTCTTGGCTGCTGAGACCCACAAATCCCTTTTAATTAGCCATGGTTCTGTTTTACAGTTGTGTTTTAGGAAGCTTCACCCAGAGTGACTAGGTATTGGGTAATCAAGTCAGGGTCAAGCAAATAGTTCTTGAAGGGTTCTACTTCACTTATCAGAGATTTGCAAGGTAGTTAGTTCTAGGCTAAAGCAAGCACTGCTTTGATTTGCATGCTGAGAACCTCTAGCTCACAGTTTTTCTTCCGGAGCTAAGTAATCAAGCCATTACACAGCTGCTTTTTATCAGAAATTGGACTCTTTCTATTTCAAATGAATTTTGGTTAAAATTGTAAAAATTTGACACCACCTTCCCTAAACAATAAGGTGACTATGTTAGTTTCCACATTGGAAAAAAATTGGAGTAAGAATTTGTTTCAGGTAAAGATAGATCTAGCAGCTCAGACCGAGTCACCGGGTTCCCTGTTTCTCTCTGCTTTTATAATTGACCTTTGGTTATAATATTTCAATCCTAACACTGCACCTTTTAATATTCTTTCTACCAGTAGCTTCCAGGTTTCACACGTATTTCCCTAGACATGGGGTACAGAGATAAGTATTTTTGGCCCAATGTTCCCAGAAAAATCCAGAAAGTTGTTCTTAGACTAGTTTAGAGTATTTGCCTAGACTAAATTAATCACAATGTCAACACAGTGTGTGTTCTGGTTAAATTAGCTTTGATCACATCTTCTTCATGATGATGAAGGTCCCAATGGTCTTGGTTCCCTGGCAATAGCAGAGATGTCAGAATGGGGAGCAAGAACTAAATGCGCACGGACACAGTCAATGGAGATAAATAAGGGTCTTCCCCATTCTCTGCTGAGCAGCATATCCAGGTTACATTGGCACATAGAAATAGTATCATAGCCCACCCTTGTCCCCAACTGCCACCAGAGAATATGATGCTTCTATACATTGGAAACCTTGTAAGTAACTAAACCCTATGTGTCACAGATCAACTCTAGACATGCTGTTTCCTCTGTCATTTGCTGTTTCACAAATGAAATCTCATTCCAAACATTACCTCTGGAAACTGTCCTTCTTTGGGTCAGCCTCTTGGAACATCCTGCTCTTAGCTTTGAACTCAAACTTGGATTTCCTAAGTTCTGGAAATGGGGATCTCCATCTTCAGATATTCTACTTTAGTGTTGATGTGCCTAAAGCCCCAAGTGGGTTTCTTAAGCATCCCCAAATCCACTCCACTTCCAGAATTGACCAAGTTCAGAAATGGATGGATGGGCATCTTACACATCATAGTTAACTTGGGTACAGATATTTGAGTTGAATTTGACCCCAAGAATAAGCAGTTTTTTATAATATTTATTTTACAATTGTAATACCCAATATCTTTAAAAGAATACTCATATAAAAATTTTAAATTCCCATGTCACAAACCAAGATATACTATCATTTATTTCCAAGTGTAATAGTATACATGTTCTATAGAAATTTATAACTCTGCTTAGCTGTATTTCAAAAAAAGGTTTGGATACATTGAATTATATTAACAGATTGCTCTACTGCAGGATTTCCAGGATTTTTTTCCATTGAACATATTATAATTCTATTTTTAATTCTTTGAGGATTTCATATAATATATTTTTTATTATATTCATTTCCTTCCAAATCCTGCCAGTTTTATCCCCACCTCTCTACTCATCCAAATTTGTGTCCAAATTCCTTAAACCCATTGAATTCAACTTGTGCTGCCTGTATATTTTTGGGTATATAACCATCCACTAGAGCATGGTTGACCTCCCAAGGAGGGGACACAGCCTTAAATAAAACAACTCTACCTTTTCCAGCAACTGTCAATTACCAAAAGATCCTTAGCTAGAGTTAGGATTTTCTGTTCAGCTCCCTTCTCCGTGTTTGGTTTGCCTGGTTTGAGCTTATACAAGACTTATGCATGCTGTCACAACCATTGTGAGTTTATGTGTGCAGCTTCCCAGCTGGGTCCAGAAAACAATTTCATTTAGTCACTCCCCAACTCTGGCTCTCAGAGATTTTTCATCCCCTCTTCGGTAAGGACCCCCGAGCCTTGGAATCAGGGGTTTGATATAGATATCCCATTTAGGGTTGAACATTCTGCTGTCTCTTATTCTTACACGTCGATCAGCTGTGAGTTACCATCAGCTGTTAATCACCATCTACTGTAAGGAGAAGCTTATTTGATGAGGTACATTAAGCTGTGGGAATAATGATAAGTCATTAGGAGTTGCTTTAATACTATGTTCATTTAGCAGAATAGCAGTGATACACTCTCCCCTAGGGCCTATGCTCTGTCTAACCATAGGTTCTTGAGCTGGTAATGGTATCAGGCATGTGCTTCATCTTGTAGAATGGGCCTTAAATCTAATCAGAAAGTAGTTGGTTATTCCCATGATGTTCATGCCACTGTGGCATCAGTAGGCTTTTCTTGCCAGGCAGGTCATTATTATAGCTTGAAGGGTTCATAGGGAGAAAAGAGTAATTACTTCGTATTCTATGACTCAGTATGTAGTGTCTGCGGCAATAGGGTTTTACTTCCATGTTCTAGAGGGAAGCCAAGAGCACCCCCAAATATTACAGAGTTCTGAGCTTTTTTTTAATTTATTTAATTATTAAAGATTTCTGTCTCTTCCCCACCACCGCCTCCCATTTCCCTCCCCCTCCCCCAATTAAGTCCCCCCCCCCCTCAGACCGAAAAGTAACTAGGGTTCCCTGTCCTGTGGGAAGTCCAAGGAACCCCCACCTCCATCCAGGTCTAGTAAGTTGAGCATCCAAACTGCCTAGGCTCCCACAAAGCCAGTGCGTGCAGTAGGATCAAAAATCCATTGCCATTGTTCTTAAGTTCTCAGTAGTCCTCATTGTCCGCTATGTTCAGAGAGTCCGGTTTTATCCCAGGCTTTTCCAGACCCAGGCCAGCTGGTCTTGGTGAGTTCCCAGTAGAACATCCCCATTGTCTCAGTGTGTGGGTGCACCCCTCACGGTCCTGAGTTCCTTGCTCGTGCTCTCTCTCCTTCTGCTCATGATTTGGACCTTGAGATTTCAGTCCTGTGCTCCAATGTGGATCTCTGTCTCTGTCTCCTTTCATCGCTTGCTGAAGGTTAATATTCAGGAGGATGCCTATATGTTTTTCTTTGGGTTCTCCTTATTTAGCTTCTCTAGGATCACTAATTATAGGCTCAATGTCCTTGGTTTATGGCTATAAACCAAATATGAGTGAGTACATCCCATGTTCCTCTTTTTGGGTCTGGCTTACCTCACTCAGGATAGTGTTTTCTATTTCCATCCATTTGTATGCAAAATTCAAGAAGTCCTTGTTTCTTACTGCTGAGTAGTACTCTAATATGTATATATTCCATACTTTCTTCATCCATTCTTCCATTGAAGGGCATCTAGGTTGTTTCCAGGTTCTGGCTATCACAAACAATGCTGCTATGAACATCGTAGAGCATATACTTTTGTTGTATGATAAGGCCTCTCTTGGGTATATTCCCAAGAGTGGTATTGCTGGGTCCAGGGGTAAGTTGATCCCGAATTTCCTGAAAAACCGCCATACTGCTTTCCAAAGTGGTTGCACAAGTTTGCATTCCCACCAGCAATGGATGAGTGTACCCCTTTCTCCACAACCTCTCCAACAAAGGCTATCATTGGTGTTTTTTATTTTAGCCATTCTGACAGGTGTAAGATGGTATCTTAAAGTTGTCTTGATTTGCATTTCCCTGATCGCTAAGGAAGTTGAGCATGACCTTAAGTGTCTTTTGGCCATTTGAAGTTCTTCTGTTGAGAATTCTCTGTTCAGCTCAATGCCCCATTTTATAATTGGGTTGGTTAGCCTTTTACGGTCTAGTTTCTTGAGATCTTTATATATTTTGGAGATCAGACCTTTGTCAGTTGCGGGGTTGGTGAAGATCTTCTCCCAGTTAGTGGGTTGCCTTTGTGTCTTAGCGACAGTGTCCTTTGCTTTACAAAAGCTTCTCAGTCTCAGGAGGTCCCATTTATTCAATGAGGTCCTTAATGTCTGTGCTGCTGGGGTTGTACATAAGAAGTGGTCTCCTGTGCCCATGTGTTATAGAGTACTTCCCACTTTCTCTTCTATCAGTTTCAGTGTGTTCTGACTGATATTGAGGTCTTTAATCCATTTGGACTTGAGTTTTGTGCATGGTGATAGATATGGATCTATTTTCATTCTTCTACAGGTTGACATCCAGTTTTGCCAGCACAATTTGTTGAAGATGCTCTCTTTTTTCCATTGTATACTTTTAGCTCCTTTATCGAAAATCAGGTGTTCATAGGTTTGTGGGTTAAAGTCAGGGTCTTCTATTCGATTCTATTGGTCAACTTCTCTGTTTTTATGCCAATACCAAGCTGTTTTCAATACTGTAGCTCTGTAGTAGAGTTTGAAGTCAGGGATGGTAATGCCTCCAGACGCCCCTTTGTTGTATAAGATTGTTTTGGCTATCCTGGGTTTTCTGTTTTTCCATATAAAGTTGATTATTGTCTTCCCCAGATCTGTGAAGAATTTTGATGGGATTTTGATGGGGATTGCATTGAATCTATAGATTGCTTTTGGTAGAATTGCCATTTTTACTATGTTGATCCTCCCAATCCAGGAGCAAGGAAGATCTTTCCATTTTCTGGTGTCCTCTTCAATTTCTTTCTTCAACGACTTAAAGTTCTTGTCAAATAGATCTTTCACATCCTTGGTCAGAGTTACCCTAAGATATTTTATGCTATTTGTGGCTATCGTGAAAGGTGATGCTTCTCTGATTTCCCTCTCTGTTTCCTTATCCTTAGTGTATAGGAAGGCTACTGATTTTTTGGAGTTGATCTTGTATCCTGCCACATGACTAAAGGTGTTTATCAGCTGTAGGAGTTCTTTGGTAGAGTTTTTGGGGTCGCTTATGTATACTATCATATCATCTGCAAATAACGAGAGCTTAACTTTTTTTCCGATACGAATCCCCTTGATCCCTTTATGTTGTCTTATTGCTATTGCTAGAACTTCAAGCACTATATTGAAGAGGTATGGAGAGAGTGGACATCCTTGTCGTGTTCCTGATTTTAGTGGGATGGCTTTGAGTTTTTCTCCATTTAATTTAATGTTAGCTGATGGCTTGCTGCAAATAGCTTTTATTATATTTAGGTATGACCCTTGTATCCCTAATCTCTCCAAGACTTTTATCATAAAGGGGTGTTGAATTTTGTCAAATGCTTTTTCAGCATCTAATGAAATGATCATATGTTTTTTTTTCTTTCAGTTTATTTATATGCTGGATTACATCGATAGATTTGCGTATGTTGAACCAGCCCTGCATCTCTGGGATGAAGCCTACTTGATCATGATGGATAATTTTTCTAATGTGTTCTTGGATTCGGTTTGCCAGTATTTTATTGAGAATTTTTGTGTCGATGTTCATGAGTGAGATAGGTCTGTAATTCTCTTTCTTGGTTGGGTCTTTGTGTGTTTTTGGTATCAGGGTAACTGTAGCTTCATAAAAGGAATTTGGCAATGACTCTTCTGTTTCTATATTGTGAAATACATTAAGGAGTATAGGTATTAGCTCTTCTTGGAAGTTCTGGTAGAATTCTGCATTGAAACCATCTGGTCCTGGGCTTTTTTTGGAAGGTAGATTTTTGATAACGGTTTCTAGTTCTTCACGACTAACAGGTCTATTTAGATCGTTCACCTGGTTTTAGTTTAGCTTTGGTATGTGGCACTTATCTAAAACCATGTCCATTTCTTTTGCATTTTCTAGTTTTGTGGCATACAGGCTTTTGTAGTAAGATCTAATGATTCTCTGAATTTCCTCTGTGTCTGTGGTTATGTCCCCCTTTTCATTTCTGATCTTATTTATTTGCGTGTTCTCTCTCTGTCATTTAATTAGTTTGGATAGGAGTTTGTTGATCTTGTTGATTTTCTCCAAGAACCAACTTTTTGTTCAATTGATTCTTTGGACTGTTTTCTGCGTTTCTATTTTGTTGATTTCCGCCCTCAGTTTGATTATTTCCAGTCTTCTACTCCTCCTGGGCGTGTCTGCTTCTTTTTTTTCTAAAGCTTTCAGGTGTGCTGTTAAGTCTCCAATGTATGCTTTCTCTGTTTTCTTTAAGTGGGCACTTAGTGCTATGAACTTTCCTCTTAGCACTGCTTTCATAGTGTCCCATAGGTTTGAGTATGTTGTCCCTTTATTTTCATTAAATTCAAGGAAGACTTTAATTTCTTTCTTGATTTCTTCCTTGACCCAGGTGTGGTTCAGTAGTTGACTGTTCAGTTTCCATGAGTTTGTCGGCTTTCTGGAGGTAGGATTGTTGTTGAATTCTAACTTTAATCCGTGGTGATCTGATAAGACACAGGTGGACACTGATATTTTTTTGTATCTGTGGAGGTTTCCTTTGTTTCCGAGTATGTGCTCAATTTTCGAGAAGGTTCCATGAGCTGCAGAGAAGAAGGTATATTCTTTCCTATTTTGGTGGAATGTTCTATAGATGTCTGTTAAGTCCATTTGCTTCATTACCTCCAGTTGTTCTCTTACTTCTCTATTAGGTTTCTGTCTGATTGACCTGTCCATTGCTGAGAGAGGTATATTGAAGTCTCCTACTACTACTGTGTGTGGTTTGATGTCTGCCTTGAGTTTTAGTAATATTTCTTTTACATACGTGGGTGCTTTTATATTAGGGGCATAAATATTCAGGATTGAGACGTCATCCTGACAAATTGTTCCTGTTATGAGTATAAAGTGTCCATCTCGATCTCTTCTGATTGATTTTAGTTTGAAGTCAGTTTTGTTAGAAATTAATATGGCCACACCTGCTTTTTTCTTAGGACCATTTGCTTGAAAGACCTTTTCCCAACCCTTTATTCTGAGTAGATGCCTGTCTTTGTGGTTGAGATGTGTTTCTTGCAAACAGCAGAATGTTAGATCCTGTTTTCGTATCCAATCTCTTAGCCTGTGCCTTTTTATAGGTGAATTGAGACCATTAATATTAAGTGATATTAATGACCAGTGGTTGTTCATGCCGGATATTCTTGTTGTTTTTGGAAGTAGAATTTGTGTGTCTCCCTTCTTTGAGTTGTGCTAGTGAAGGGTCGCTAGATGCCTGAGTTATTGTAGGCAGTGTTGACAATGTTGGATTCCGTGGGTTGCGGTTTTCCTTCTATTACTTCCTGTAGGGCTGGATTCGTGGCAACGTATTGTTTAAATTTGTTCTTATCCTGGAATGTCTTGATTTCTCCATTTATAGTGAACGAAAGCTTGGCTGGGTATAGTAGTCTGAGCTTGCATCCATGGTCTCTTAGCTTCTGCAGTACTTCTATCCAGGACTTTCTGGCTTTCATTGTTTCCATAGAGAAATCAGGTGTAAGTCTGATCGGTTTACCTTTATAAGTTACTTGGCCTTTTTCCTTTGCAGCTCTTAGTATTCTTTCTTTAACCTGTATATTTTGTGTTTTGATTATTATATGGTGAGGGGATGTTTTCCTTTGATCCAGTCTGTTTGGTGTTCTGTATGCTTCTTGAATATTCAAAGGAATATCTTTCTTTAAGTTGGGAAAGTTTTCTTCCATAATGTTGTTCAAAATATTTTCTGGGCCTTTGAGCTGTGACTCTTCTCCTTCTTCTATTCCTATTATTCTTAGATTTGGTCTTTTTATTGTGTCCCATAATTCCTGAATGTTTTGTGATGAGAATTTGTTGGCTTTGCAGTTTTCTTTGATCAGAGCGTTTATTTTCTCTATGGTGTCCTCAGAATCTGAGATTCTTTCTTCTATTTCTTGTATTCTATTGATTATGCTTGTTTCTGTAGGCTCTGCTCGTTGACCTAGATTTTCCATATCCAGCTGGTCCTCAGTTTGTGTTTTCTTCCTTGCTTCCATTTCAGTTTTCAATTCTTGAACTGTTTCCATTACCTGTTTGATCGTTCTTTCTTGGTTTCCCAGGGTATTATGTACATATTTACTCATTTCTTCAAATTTTCGGTTATACTTCTCATCCATTTCTATAAGGGCATTTTTCACATGTTGTTTAAGGGCCTCTACTGCTTTCAAAAAGTCAATTTTTTCCACTTCTTCTGTGTTAGAGTGTTGAAGACCTTCTGTTGTGAGATCATTGGGTTCTGGTGTTTTCATGCTGATTTTCATATTATTGGGTGAATTCTTGCCTTGGCGCCTGCCCATCTCCTATCGATGCTATCTACGGGGTCTGTTAAAACTGGTTCAGGTTTCCCTGCTGGCCAGGGGCTCCTCTTACAAAATGCCCTCGCTCTGTTTCCTGATTCCTGCCGGGGGCCAAGCTCCCTCTCACCCCTCAGAAGGGTCTTCAGGAATAGGACCCGGCTCCTCCTTTGCCAGGGACCTCCCCAACCGAAGGCCTACCTCTTTGGTTTAATTGTAGTGGGGAGATCTGTTCTCGGTGTTTCGCGCGGTCCCTGCCGCCTGCTTCTGCTGCTGGGATGGTTCCCACCGCCAGCAGCCTGTGTCCTTTGCTGCTGCTCCAGTCCCAGCCGGTTCCAGCCTGTCCCAGTCGGTCCCTGCCGGCTGCGCTGGATGTCCTCCGGCCGCCCGAGTTCTGAGCTTTTAACACACTAACTTGTACAGAGCCTCCACAAGATGGAGGAGTGTGTAGACATTTTAGAACACTTTAAATCACAGAAACTCTTTTTCCCACTCCATCTACCTAATCCATTACATGCACATACACACACCAATTAATGTTCTGTGAAATATAGTTTGAGAATATTTGTATCATTTTACCTTTGCTCATCTACAAATATTATTTACTCTGTCTAAAACTCAGCCTTTCATTCCCATACTTAACAATTTACTTCCTCATTTGTATTGAGTTTTACCATCTTATAAGATTGTTTTACCATCTTAGAATCTGCCTCTCTGAGCTAATCAGAAGATGGATGGGAGAGAATTACCATTCTACAAAGTAAAGATGGAAGAAAAACACCAGTGCTGCCCCCGGTGAGAGCACAGAAGAGGGGAGTGGATCCCATGACAGTCAGTTCACTGCTCAGGCCCCTTCCTTCTTACTGAACCAGGGATTCTGAACCACCTCAGCTGCTAGTGTGGGCTGATTCACATAGTGAAAACACCATACCCCTTGCTTATTACTGGTTCCAGAAGGCCATAAGGCCCATCCTAGGAAATCTAACATGAGGAAGTTTCTGGTAAAGGTTATTTACTCTTAAGACAAAAAAGTAAAGAAAATGGCCTACCTTTTTCCTCTTGATGTTGTCATTGTCTGCTTTGAAACCTGTTAATGTCATTTCCTTCCAGCCTCAGTATTAAATTAAAACAAACAAAAAAATTAAGCAGAGGTAAAAGAGGACCAAGATTATTTATGGAGATGTAGAACCCAATGTTCCCAAAGCATTTCCTTTCTCTCGGTTTCTGATTATTTTTTAAGTCTGTCTGAGTTGTCATGTCTATTACTTGATACCGGAATCGTTTCTACTCAGATTTAAAATGAGGTAAGGATGTTATAATGTTGCTAGGGTAAGCTGCCAGTACCTTCCACATTCATCTTGTATCTGTGACAAGCCAAGACATAGTCACCCACACATATCCTGATATCAGTTACCTAGAAATATGTAGTGATCAAAAAGGATTGTCTGGGGGGAGACTGGGTTCCCGAGCCTTTGGGATCTGGCACAAAGACCAGGAGAATGGAGTCGGTGGAATAAAGCTCAAATCTTCACATTAGTCGTACTGAATTTGCTTCCCAGATCCTCCACTTCCTGGCTGTGTGATCTTAGACAAAGAACTTAACATTTTAGAGGTTTGGTAGCAACTATAAAATGTAAACCCAACATAACACATCTCTCATAGTTGTTTTTTAACTGAAGGTTAAATAAACATGAAAGTTTTTACCATACAGTGTTTGCTGCCAAAAGCCTGTGTTTCACCTATTTAAGCAGGAAAAGGTAGTCATTTATCTAAGATGTTAGAGAAAGTAATTGCTATAAAGAGCCCCTCTACAACTTCCTATTCTTAAACTATGCTTAAGCATAGTCTTATTCCTTCTGTGTCTTCTGCCACAGCTTGTACACTTTCCAAATCTCAAATGGCAGTCAAAAATCATATAAGAACCAAGATTAAATACTGATGGGTTTTTTTTTTCTGAAAAATTCTGTCCAAATCCTAATTTCATAATATAGAAATGTCAGGACGTGATTGTAAATACCTCCACTGCTCTGTCAATCTTGGATCTGGGTGGGCTTGTGACTTCGTTGGTAAATCCCAACAGAGATCTGGTCCCACAGTTTCTGAGCCTAGGGTCATATGAGGTTATCAGGTACCTTAGAATGGGCACAGTAGAATAACATTCCCCTGAATTCTGATAGCCTACCTTGAAGCCAGTGTGCTATGAGGAAGCCCCATGCCCATGGAAAGGCCCTGTGTATGGTTTCTGATCAGTCATAACTGGGATCACCTTTAAGTCATGACAGCACGTGCTTTGATCTTCTTAACAGCTCTAGTCCCCATTTTCCTTCCTTGTCACCCACTGCTATTAGAATTTATCTAAGCCAACCAAAGTCCTGGATATGGGTAAGTAAGGACAAGAAAGCCCGACCATATTGTTGACTCAAAATGCTTGTAAGCCTTTTGAGATAGGAGTCCCTATACTGCTCAAGTTTGAGACAGTTGTTACTATAGTAACAGATCAACAGCCCCCTGCTCTTAGTGAGGTTTCATAATTTGTTGCTCATGGCTCGTGCTTCCTTTTAAAAACAAATTATTATTAAATTTGAGAAGAGTTTGTTAAAATTTTCTAGTCTTTCACAGTTTTATGGAATGGGCGACACTGGTTGGGGATGACACGTGGTGATGTATTGAGTTTAGACTTCTAGCTCTAAAATTTCAAAGAATAATAAACCCTTTTTAATATTTTGAAAAATGCGTTAAATTTTCTTTGATTCTCTTCATTCATTGCTGTTTCTATATATTTGGCCTGAGAGGTGTTAATTTATTTTAATTCCAAATCTATTACTCATATAATAAATAGCTGATTAAAGTCAAAGTACATCAGGACCTTTAATTTGGTTTTCACTATTTTGCATCCTTATACCACAGGCATGTTCAATGGCACTGGTCATTTTAGCATCTGGAGATCCTAGAAATTCAGTTTGTGAATAAAATCATTCAACCAATTTCTGGCCAGTTTACTTTGGTATATGTAAAAAAAGGGACATGCTGTACTATAAACAATGGGAAGGGGTAAAAGCCAAAGTAAATTTCTAATATATACATAATGTATATACTATATTACTATATACATTACTATCTAATAATATATGTTATATATGGTAATGTAATATGTATGTATGTGTATATATATATATATATAAATCATAATCTTCCAAAAAACTGTTTGACAAATGAAGTAATTGAGAAAATCTGTTCTGACTAAAGCCTCATTCTCAAAATGAAGTGATTTGTTCATGTGTTCATTCAATAAATGTTTATCACGTACCCATTATGTAACCATCCTGTTGGATAATGGGAGTTCAGAAAAGAGCAAACACAAAGACTCCTCTTGGAGGGAATCTAAAAAAACTGAGAGAATATTTTCCCAGTGATTAAATTCCTTGAGCTGCCTCCGTCCTGCTCCTGTGACAGCTGCAGACGTCTCAGGAATGTTTGCCTAGGGTGTCTAATTGCTCTGTTGTCGTTCTTGGCAGGAGGCAGGAGAGATCTTAGGTGGAGCTTTGCTTTCAGTAAATTAAACAATGACGAAAGCTGTTCATGTTTTCCACTGATATTTGTCATCTAATTCTCCATGACCTTTAAGATGCTGTGTGTGTGAAACAAGCGTGTACTCGATTATACACACAAGAAGTATCCAGAGAAATATACAGGGAAAGAAGAGAAAACAAATCAGGTCATATACTGAGTAGGACATAATCGACATAGAATCAGAACAACATGTATCCAGTCCATTAAGAAAAAAACATTTGTTACTTTTAAGATTTTTTTCTTTTAGGGAACATACATTGTTTAAGCCTGAGCAGCATATGGTCCCCTTCCCCGGTAAAATCACCTTGGTTTTATTTGAGGAGCCCAGTGCTGTTCCATTCAGCGGTGCCTCTGGCAATGTTCCCTCCATCCAGGGGTGGACCAGTGTCACAAGATGACAGTCTTTAAGCCACAGAGATGGGCTCTTTGGAGCCCCTGAGATTCAGGCTGCTCTTAAGCGAGTCTAACTTCAGGTTCTAGTAGAGCCTGAAGAAAGGCAATGGGCTTTCTGGAGACCTCTGGTAACATGATACAACTTTAGTGCCTCATCCTGCCTTCTTGGTACTACCTGGAAAGATTTATCTAGAAAAATGGGGCTAGTCTAAAAAGCAGAGCTGAGGGAAAGACATAATACATGCTCTTCAGTGTTTAAGTCATATTTCCAGACTAAAAAACCCATATTTTTTCTTTTTGCTTAGAACACCGGCCCCTCTCCTGGTTTTTGCTCCTCTAGATGTTTATAAACCAGCCTAGGTGCGTGCAGTGCTTAAACACCCACTTTGCTTTAATAAGCGGCCTTTCAAGCCTTTAGAGAAAGATTGAGAGGTTAAAGAATGATGGGGTAGATAATTTATGCTCAAATCAGCCTCCTTTTTTATAGGCTATGTTAAAAAGTGCTCATAAATATTTCCCCATGGCATCTTCAGTAATCTTAATGGGTTAAGTGCCTAGTGAGTTCTACGTGTTCTTTTAAGTTCATCTACCTGAGCAGGCATGGGCCTCCCTTTCATTTGCTCACTTACCTTCTCCTGTTCTAATCACTGCACCAAGTCAGTTTCCCTGCTGCTCATGGCAGTGGATATACATGTGTGTGGGTACATATGTGTGTGTGTGCGTGTGTGTATACATATATGTGTATATATAACATTCCATACAGTGTAGAGGGTAGATCAATGGCATATGGATGTATATTTTATATAATTTCCGATGTCATTATCCACTAGAGTTCTGATTCCTGTGAGCCCAGGTGAGAACACACTGGGAGCTCACCAAGGCCAGCTGGACTGTGACTCCGAAAAAGCATGGGATAAAACCGGACTCTCTGAACATGGCGAACAATGAGGGCTGATGAGACGCCAAGGACAATGGCACGGGGTTTTGATCCTACTTAATGTGCTGGCTTTGTGGAAGCCTAGCCAGTTTGGATGTTCACCTTCCTAGATATGGACGGAGGGGGGAGGACCTAGGACTTACCACAGGGCAGGGAACCCGGACTGCTCTGTGGACTGGAGAGGGAGGGGGAGAGGAGTGGGGGGAGGGGTAGAAGGGTGGGAGGAGGGGGAGAAGGGTGGGAGGAGGGGGAGGGAAATGGGAGGCTGGGAGGAGGTGGAAACTTGTTTTTTGTTTATGTTTTTTTTCTTCTTTTCTTAATAAAAAAATTAAAAAAAAAACCACAATGCCTTGATATTTTTCACAAGAAACCTAGTAATTTCCACTGGCATTTTCCATACTCTATGATTGGATCATAAAGGACTATAGCTAGAAAATTTTTATGTACACTCTTGCCTAATTTTCATCTCCAAGATGTGAAATTAGAGCCACAGGAGGAAATTCCAAGGGGCAGGTGTCTTGACCCCATACCATGTCCTTTGTATGCAGCACATCTGTGGTATTTCTGTGTAGCTGGGCTTTCTTCTACAGATGAGTATTTTTAATGAGGAAAGATAAAAGAATGTTCTGCAGACTCTTGGATGGTATTGTGGTACTACGCAGTTGTCTTTGGTTAGTTCTTTTGCAAACGGGATCATAGGCATCTATAATGCTTACATGCTTGCAACTTGCTGGAACTCCTAAGATGCACCAGCTGCTAAACCCTACATGGGTCATTGCAGAACTAACGTCATCCTTAGGAAAGAGGTTCTATCGTTAACTCTGGATGTGAAAGGTGAGTTAAATCATTTTCTCCCAATCACTCAGCCTTAGGTTGCAGCTATGATTTCAAGTTTGGTGGGCCCTGGTAGCTTTCCTTCCCTCCCCTGTTCATCCTCTGACGGGATAAATCACTCACCCCCATCAACAAACTCGCAAACAAGGGACGTTTGTCAAGAGATAGGAGTGACTTGTAGACTACACCATAGGGTCCAAATCACATGCTCTGGAATTCAGCCTTAGGAAGTTCAGCACCCTGGGGCATGTTAGATATGATGGTGCCTGAGGGTCCTGAGATAAAAAAACAAAGTCTGGGATGTACCTGATGATGGTGATAGGCATGATGATGATGATGACCACGACTATGACCATGAGGACGATAACACCAACGACAACAATGATAGTGATAATAACTGGTGGTGATAAACAGTTACACTCATGGAGAGTCAGCAATATGCCAGGCACTTTTCATGGCTCTGTATATAACATCTTTGTTACTCCCATAATAGTGAGAAGATATAGGACCCATTATTTCTCCCTCTGCTTTTATGAATAAATTGAGACAGGGACAGGTTAAAGAAATTCCCACATGAAATTGGGAGTCAGATTCAGGTAGTCAAACTTCATGAGCCCATAAATAATAGAAAGATGCTTAAATAATGAAATTCAGTGAATTTGTAAGTCAAGGTACACATTTCTCCAGTTCAGTTTCTTTGTACCCAGGGAGGCTATGCTACTGATCTTCTTAGTGACAATATTGATTAATAATAATGACAATAATAGAATGTTCTGATAATCTGTTTTATGTTGTAGATATTCTGAGTTCTTTCAAGCATTACACCATGCAACCCTGTAGTAAGTCTCTGAGTTGGATACTATTGTTAAATCCACTTGCTAAAGAGGTTGCATAATTTCCTCAAGGTGACTGTCAATGTGACATCAAAGCCTTTGTTCAGACACAAATATTCTGTTAGTCCGGAAGTATCTGAGCCCCATCTCTTCTGCTCTGAAAGTGCTAGAAGATTCTTTGAGATGCTAAACTGAAGAGTTTGATTATGCCCTCCTTAGGCTCCTCCCAGAAGTAACCTTAACCTTCTTGTGGCTGACAGTCCTTATGGAATGTTAAGCCTGTCATTGTCATTAAATGTTTTTCTGTGTCACCAGGGTGCAGTGAAACAGACCTGTGTGTGGCCCACAGTGGTGTGGATGAATGGGGACACACTCAACGCCTTCTGGATAGGATAAACTCTATATTGTACTTTGCCCAAGATTTTCTGATGTAAATTTAGTGAAAATGACCACGAGGTATCTTTCCAGCTACAAGGTTATAACTCCTCAATGATGGGTAAAAATGAGAAAATGTAAAGCTATTTTATCATATTCTACAAATACCATTTCAATAAATTGTTTTTCTTTTTCCCCCACTAAGATTTTGTTCCTTTTCTTTTTTCCCGGGAAAGCAAGGGCAGATTTCCTGTCTGTGGTTTTGGGTTGTTTAGAGAATGTGAGCTAAGCATGTAACCTGAAGTGGGCTCGGCCCCAGTACCATCTGCACCCCTCATTTGCCAGTGAATCATACTGAATCATGTATGATTCTGTTTAAATGTCTCTTACAGTGCAGCTTTTATTGTTATTTAAATTTTGTGTGTTTACATTCTGTCTTTTCCATTAGCTTGCCAGTTTCTTGAGGTCAAGGGCTGTGATATACCTTTTGCTTTCTCTATAAGACCCTTAATTAAACAGACAACACATTGGTGAAATCAGATCTTTCCTGAGTCGTGCTCGTTACACGTTATGGTGACTCCACAATCTTCATATACTTTTTAATGTATACTTTCATTCAAGGCTTGGGAGTGTAGGCACCTGAGAGGACTTAGTAAGAAGTGATGATGGATAAAGAAGAAACTGCCTCCATTGTCTAATAGCCAACTTCAGTAATTAAAAAATAAACTCTGTGTAGCTCAGTTCCCTCAAATATCACAATGCTAGTAGTTAGGCCTGTATTAAACCACTGGGAAAATGAGTATGCTGGCATAAGTTAATTACTTAGGAGCGATTCTGAGGAGTATTTGGTAAGTCCCTAGGAAGTGGTGGAGCTCATTATTGCTACTATCACCACCTTTCTGCCAGACCAGCAAGAAGATGTCCACAGTTGAATAAGCTGGGTCTGTTATGGACAATGAGGGAGAACCTACAGAAATCAGAAACTCTGGTGCATGTCAGTCAGGGAAAGTGCTATAGAATTTAGAGTTATGTGGGATACTTTGAGACGGTGTTTAAGGAAACAAACCTTACCTCTGGATTGGATGCTGTCAGAAAGTAGAGGAAAATTCCATGATTGGTTCTCAGAAAAATATCCCATCTCAAAAATGAGATCATAGAGAAATCGGGTAGATGAATCTATGTAGGTGCAGGTAGCCTGAGGCAAATGCTGGGATTTCATTGATAAAGTCACTCACATACAGGCAGGAAGTCTGGCCATTTGTGTCTATATGTAAGCATCATTAAAGTGGCCGTGTGTTTTGTTTTATGTGCTCTGGTCCTGGAGTGGCTGCTACTGATTGTGATGCCATATGATATTGTATTGAACAGAACGTTGACACTTAGCTTACAGTGCTAGACCAGCTCTTAGAAGACCATGGTTGCTTTTATCTTTCCTAATATTTGGAGAGTAGTTATAAGAGCCATCAATGGGAGTGCTTTTATTTCCAGAGATTGTGCAGAACTGGTTACCTATGTTGACTGATATTCTTATATCAGTCAACGCAGGTGGGCATCATTATTAACTATCTATGAATTGGCAACTTCCTGGTCAGAGAAGCTGAATAAATCCACCTAAAATAGAACTGGAGAGTAACAGTGTCCTATGAAAACCCAATTTGGCTAAGCACTAAAGTCTGTTGTGATCATCATTATGAGAGAAACTGCTGTTACATGGTGTCTATTGAGCCTGGGACTTTGGAGGCTTCTTGTTTCTTCGTGATCCTTTTCTCCAAAAGTTTATGTTCTAGTATGATTTCTCAGACTAATATAGACCTCAACTATAGAAGGCAAATTACATGGTCCAGATACATCATCAGGGTATAGAGGAAGGAGTGATGTGTTCATTAATTCAATTGGCCCTGCTGAAGTCCACTCTATTGTAACGCACTTTGCCAAATGCCATGTCTAGATATTGGCATGAACCAAATCTCATCATGATTTCTCAAAAGTTGTGTTTATAGAGAACACATTTATGTAGTAGTAGACGATTAGAATACTGGGACTGGGCAGGAAGTTGGACCTGAGTGACAGAGAAGGTCCTTTGGAGGAGTCACAATTCAGCTGAGACTTAGCCATGAAAAGCCACGTGAAGAATATTGCACATACAAGGGATAAAATGTGCTTAATACCCAGGGAATGAAACCAATAAAGAAAACCCTGAGAAGAGAAGACCAAGGGTAGCTTGTCAGGCAGATCACTTGGGAATTTAGACTAACCAGTAATTACTCTTCCTACCTTTCAATCTAGGGGGAACCCAGTGAAGACTTTTAATTGGTATGTATGAATTCATGTCAAGGTAGACCCTCAAGAGGATTTTCTGAAGAGGGGCATTTGAATGGGGCTGTGGGTAGTGCATATCAGCAAAAACAGAGGTGATATGTATATAAGAGAGAGGGTAGGAACGTAAGTGCATACGAACAATAGCGTGGTGCCGGGAATTACGTACCAGGCATAGAGACAGGTGAGTGCTCCTGGAGAGGAAGGCTTCTGCTGAGGTGGAGCATGTTTTGCAGTGTGAAGGCAAGCCTGGAAACCCTTCCCAGAGCCAAGCCAGCAAGCTGAGTGGTGGTTTATTGCCCGTGTTTCTAGAGACAATGGGGAGTCACAGTGTTGAAGGGCATAGGATTGAAAAGGGGAACAAGAGACTCAATCCTCGCTTCCTGTTGCTCTTTTTATTTTCTTGGGTTAGTTTCCAAGAGTTCATTGGTTCTTCTGGGATCAGATCTGATGACAATGAAAGGACAGATTAGGGTTGTCTATGAGAGCAAGCCAAATAAACGCACCCCTCAGGTTGGTGACATCGGAGAAGTGTGCTTGGTTGGCCATATGCTTGACACTTTACGCCATGGCTAATATTATAAACTGGTACTTCTCAAGAAGCCACACATGTCTAGTCTTTGACTGGCTCTGGGAAAAGCAGATCAATATTCTAGCCAAACATGTGGCTTTTCTATTTATACAATAATGTCTTTTGAAAAATGGCCTTTTGATAACATCACCACTTTTTGCCACACTTAGAAGTTCAAATAAACATATAAATGCATTACACTTGAATGGGGCATTGTTTTCTATTTGGACAAAATACCAATATGGCTATGAGCCTGGTATCTGCGCTGATTCTGGGGTCACATGAAACTGAAGAGGGAAAAGAAATCTGGAGGGTTGTGTGGTGACCATGAGTTGTTTTACTACAAACATTGGATTGTTTTGAATGGTAAGAAATACACTCAGTCTGGTTTAGAGACAATGGGAGGGTCATAATATAAGAATATGTATAGCTTTTACTTTGATCTGTAACATCTCCGTATCTTGTATCAGCATCTTCCAGAAAATCATCCCTTCCCTCCTAAATCTCTGGGCTCCCTGAGAACTGGCTTTTCCTCTAGCACCAGCCTACTTATGTGATTCAGGTCCCTCATCAATCATCGATTCTCCCTGGGCTGGGATGCTGGCTCAAGACAGTTAGTATAAGCCATGGAGAAACATTAAGGCCTTCACTGGCAAGCCCAAAAGAAGTCATGCTTTTGCTATTGAAAATAAGCCTAGCAGAAAATAGTGCCAGAGTTTCTAGTATTCACATGAACATTAGAAAGGAGTCTGCCAGAGGGCCCTGAGGAAGCTCTGCTGAAGAGCTAGGGGTGGACAAGGGGAAATGAGAAAGAATTATACACTTCATCAAGCAATACCTGCACATTATTCGCTAGTATGAAATGATAGCTCTATTTCTTGCTTATACCTCTGTGTGTGTGTGTGTTTCTTATCCCTGTAACTGCAAGATAGAGAGGGGCAAACTGATCTTAGAATGTAATCTCAGAGTCTGCTCAGCATCTGAAGACACCTGGAGATAGAAAATAGACTCAGGTAGAATGTTTTCCTCACCTCTGCACAACCTGTGTACCGTCTTCATTCTCTCTCTCTCTCTCTCTCCTGAATTTTCCTCCCCAGCCACTTTGCAGCACCTGGCTCCTTACAAGTCCCAAGCCTATCAGTACAGTGGCAATATTCTAGGAGCAGCTTACCTAAAATACTCCTAGCTCTCAGTTCCAAATCACCTGGAGAGAACTTGAGTAGCTTCAATTGGATTGAGAAGTTAAAGAATAAATTCCCTTCTCCAAGTTTTGTAGGGGACTTGACTTGGCGTGTGCATTGTTTTACTTCCAAATGGATTTTTAAAATTTCTACCCAAATGCCAAGCCCCATTTTCAGAGGAGTGGGGGACCTGCTATGGTAGGCACAATGAATTAACTTTGACATATAAGGCAGTCTGTCTGTCCATCACTGAAGCGTATCTGGCTTTCAGAAGAGCTATCTGGGAGTTAGCCTGCCAGATCCAGGCTATAAAACTTAGAGGACCAATGTCAGTTCCTTAGGAGCTGGAGGGGTTTCACGGGACAAGAGAAATTACTGTTGAAAGTGGGTCAATCCTAGGAATATGGGGGTAGGTGGACTTTCTGGTTACAGATTTGCTAGTTTCAGATCCCTCTCATCTCACATCAGGGAAAAGTCTAAACTTTACGATATTACAACTAAAATTGGGTTTTCAGAGGTCGTGAAGACCTTTACAATCACCGTCTTATCTGTACTGCAGCTGAACGGCCTCCCATTCACATTTTTAAACATGGAAAAGCAACCAGTCCATAACATTCCTCTGTAATTGGTGTAGCACTGGAGCACCTATAGACTGGTTGGAAGAGCTCATTGCCAGAACTTGGCCAGAGACGTAGAACTGAGTAGGAAAAGATGACTGCACAGAGCAGAGACAGAGAGAGATGGCTTAACCTATCACTACGCAGAGGTCCTCACGCGGGTGAGACGGACACTCTGTAAGGTAGAAGATGTGCTAGAAGAGAGGATGCTCAGTCTTGTGTCTCTTCCCTGCCCCTTCTCTGTGCCCTTGGATGTTCAGGCTTTATTGCTACGAGAAGGTTTCAGAATAACAGTTTATGGGAATGGATGTCAACCCTGGCTGCATATTAAAACCACTTGAGGAGCTCTGAAAAGTAGACTAGTGTTTCTTGCTCCCCCAGACTAATTGAGTCCAAATCTCTGGAGCAGCATCCCATGTTTTGATATGCTAGCAAGTTCCCCAGTTGACACTCATGCTCAGCTAGGCTCAGTTCCTCTGGTATATGGATCCATTCGCTACATAGACTTCTCCAGTTGGCTACCTGCTTGCCAAGAGGGGAGGATGGAGCATGCTCAGTCAGTGTCCAAGTATCCTGGTCATTTTGCCTGCCTAAGCTTCAGTATCTGAAAGTCAGTCTCCCTGATGTAACTCTCAAATTGACAAGTCATCTTCTTTATGCCAACACTGTTAAAGTTCTATGGTTAGACTCTTTTGATATCATCCAATCAAACCTAATCAGGAAGAAAGTTAGAGCTCTTATTGAAACAGGTATGACATTGCAGGAGGGCAGAGTGAGAAGGGACTAGGAAAGGGGTATTGTAAAGTGTGTACACTGCTAAAAGATGCTGAACAGAATCATCTATTTCCTGAAAAAGAACCACTTTAGTAAGAGCTCACTCTCTGTTATTCCTGTCAATCAAACACTGTCCAAACCCCCTGTCCACATATTGATGTTCTGTGTAAAGAGAACAGTGTTTAGGGAGAGAAAGGCATGTCAAATATGGAAGAATGCAGCCATGAATTGTGAGTGTGGAGGTAAGAGGCCCTTGCCAAAAGAAAGGAGGAAGATTCTCCATCCCTTGCTCCAGGGATTTGGAATGGGGACAATCTGAATTTCTTTGAACAGCTGGAATATGGAATTAGTATGTTCTATTTGAGCTACTTGGTATCCCCCCAAGACAATTAAACTTCTAACACCAGATAATGACTAGCTTGCCAGATCTCAGTTCTCCATGTTCCAGTCGCTCACCTTACCGGAGGAGAGACAGAGACTCTTGGAGGAGAAGCGAGGGGAGCACTTGAGTCTCAAGTAGTTGGAGTGGGGCCCAGGCTAGCTCCAACTTTGCAGCCCATTGTTTTCTCTGCTTAAAAAGAGAACTTCCCAGAGAACCCTCTCTCCTCCATCTCCTGGGTCCTGGGTGCCCACCACACAGGCCAGGGCTGTTCTCAGTAAGGTTACAAGCCAAGTATTGAACCTGTGACCACATCTCATTCTTGAAGAAAAACCATACTATAATTCAACTCCTTCCACCTTACCATTCTGCCACATACTTGTTTATCAAATATCCTAAATATCCTTGTGCACCGCTGTGGCTTTGTGAGTGTGTGTGTGTGTGTGTTTTCTTTTGTGCTTTTGAAACAGTAAATTATATCATTTCAGATTGGTGAGACAGTTCCACGTCGACTAGTGACTATAATAAAGTTGACTATGTGTTAAAGGAAGGCATTTTTATTATTTAAATGTGTACTCTGTAAACCCAGTTCGGAGACTAGATTTCTAATGAAAATTGCCCGAGGGATCTCCTTGAAGGAACAAGTGTTCACCAAATATTTTTGAGTGCTTGCTGTGTGCTACTGTGATAAGGGCTGGGACCTCAAGCTGAAAACAGCTCCTTCTTCCCTCTTGAGAGCACTACAGCAGGAGGGGGTAGGCTAACTAGTCTGCTAAGAAAATAGCCTTTGTTAAGACAGCAGAGCCTCTAGGATGTTTAATAAAAATGAAGCTTTCAACTTCTGCCCCTTCCAACCACCAGCCTCCTAATCTTTTGTGCTAATGTTTTCATTATGGAAAAATATACCGGACAAGACCAGCCCTGCTCCAGTTAGGAGACCATATGTTCTGATTCAGCTGAGCAAGATTCCACAAGGTAGCCCCTACACGTGGCCACCACCCCATATGAGGTTCACGGCCTTCTTAGTGCCTAAGTTTTGAATTCACGCGTATTTGCTGGTCTGTTAAAGGCAACTTATCTCACTGTGGAAACTACTGTGACGGACTTTAGGGTGTGTCTTTCTCGCTATCTCTCCATCACCTCTAGCCCTGAAGTCCTTGCCTGTCCCCAGGGGCCTGGGGAAGGGACTTCTGTTATCTGCTTCCCTGATATGCTGAGCTAATGGCACGAAGCTCTCTTGGCCATCTAGCATGGAAGAAACAGAACACCAATTTAAATCACGAAGAAAAAAAAACACTCAGTGAATCTATCATCATTAATCTTACTGTCAGTTTTAATTTTGGGGACATTACCTCACTCAACACCAGTTGAAAAGAGCTGCCAAAACCGATGATGTCATCATCACTGGCCGTGTCTGACCCTGCCTGCTGATTCTCAGGGCTCAAGCAAGTTAATAAATCCCCTGGCGCTTGGACACACAGTGGAGTTTTATTACAATGAAGGTATAAACCCATGATGTTGCTTCAATTAAATGGCCTGAGAAAATACTTTCTTGTGTTTAGCAAAACTGTAAAACATAATTATCCTCCCGCAGTTGATTTTCTTCATTGGGCTGAGTCTTTGCCACGTTTTTCATACACCCGCACATGCACGTGCAACGCGCGGACACACATGCACTCTCTCTCTCTCTCTCTCTCTCTCTCTCTCTCTCTCACACACACACACACACACACACACACACACACACACACACACACACGAGGGAATATTAAGGCTGTTGCCTATTTGACATTTGCAGTCCTTCTAGATTACCACCTAGAGACCTTGTGGGTTGCTGCCAACCTGCATGGCGGTTCTCACACATCCAGACACTGCTGTGAGCAAGGCAGGTGAGGGCACTGTGGGGCTCCGCACAGGGCAGAAGCTGGACTCTTAAGAAAGGGTGGGAGATGCATTGAATGAACCTGGAGACCGACAGCTGTTCTCTCAAGACTCTGGGCTGCATCGCTTCTCAAATATTTATGAATAATTTCCTTCGGCGTGTTTCCGACTGCCCCAGGATATTAGTTTTTGCTGCTTTTTTCTTACTCATGGTCCATCTGAGGTCTTCTGGCCTGACCCTCTTGTGAAGTCATGCTGCCGGCCGGGCGCCACTGTGTCAGGCCATTGCCATGGCGTCAGCGCTCAAGGCCACAACACAGGCTTTGCCACGGCAGCTGGAGGAGGGTTGGGCAGGATGGCAAGGAGTCTCCTTCCATCTCAGCTTCCTTGTATGTCACACATACACATACACTAGGTCCGTGCCTAAGAAGAGAAATGTCTCCAAACACCACGTGGGGGTGATTGTGTCCCATGGTAGCGGCTGTCTAGAGGGAATTATGCCTGTGTGATACAGACAGACATATTTTAAGATTTTCAAGCATCAATATTATGGTCGGAGTCTCATGAGTCCCCTCCCTCTGACTTATTTCCAATGACTCCTCCTGAACTCTTCTTCCCCCCACCTAGCCAGCTCCCCTAAATGGCCCTCATCAATCATGCCATGCAGTACAGTTGGCTTTGCACAGAGCACAAATGAGGACGAGAGGAAGACCCCCAAGCTCATTTTTCATGCCCATCTCCAACAGGAACTGATCCTAGGTCTCCAGGGGTGAGCGTGCAGTACACAAATTCACTGTCCCTTTTGCGCTCCCAGATGGAAGCCCTTTGAGAGGCTTCATTATTTTTTTAACAGTCTGGTATAAAGTATATCCATGCACAAGACATGTCGCCTGGTAAGAATCCCTGACTGCCTTCCCTTCCCCGTCCTTGCTGTTTGTGGAAAATTGTCGCGGCGTACTTGTTAAACCTCAATAATATGTTTTAAATAACTGTACCGTCTTTAACATATAATAACTCTCTGATTAAGTCTACGTTAAATCCTTGCACATGGCACTTAATTTAAAGTGTGACCAACAGTTGATGAGCAATGAGAACACATCTTTGGGAGAGACGAGGATATTTAAAGTTCTTCATGTATTTGAGGATGCGATTCAGCTACATTCTTTTAGATGCATACACGAGGGATACAAGTGGATGTAACTTCCAACAGAGTGGTAATACGATGGAAACTGAAGCTGAAGGACCACATTCAGTCCCTGATTGTCATATGTGGTACACTTAAGGACCTCATATGGCAAGGCAAGTGTTGGCATCTCTGTTTTCCTCTTTTATACTCCCTTCCACTCTTCACCATGAAGGCTGCAAACGGGCTTATTCTGGGCAAAATGATGAAGACTAAAACGTTCGACTATAAGGCACCCACTTCCTTTATGGGCATCATCTACCCTTCCAGTTGATTTTTGTTCCTAGTTACCTAGTTACCTTCACATATATCTGAAAAAGATGTGTATGTCCCTTCCTGCTGTTATAGTTAATACTTGGATAATCTTCCGTGTAGCGGGGGCATGGGTAGAAAGAATCTTTCAGAGAACTGGTGATGATCAGCTTCTATGAGTGGTCTTCCATTATGGACCTTGTTCAGCTAGGGTGACCATCCAGAGTGCTCCTGGAGGGCAAAAGGCAGAAGGGACTGTGTGCAAGCCTTGGCTGGGAAATATTTATTCTATTGGACTGGGAAGTGCGGGAGACAGAAAGACATAGTAGTGACAGCTATGACAAGGGACAGATGTGATTGAAGCCAACTCCTGGAAGAGTCAAAAAAGGCTGAGCTTAGGTGAAGATAAACTCTGTGAAGGAGGTGGCCTTTGCTCTGAGATGGGTACCATTAATCCTTGATAAGTGTTAATTGGAGGTGACTTTAGTCTAGACTGTGGTTTTCTACTCCCAGAGCTATGGGCTCCATCTACGTTTGAGAACTTGCTAGAAATGCTGGTTCCTAGCTTCCTCTTCAGATCTCTGGAACCAGAAATGATGGGGGCAAAGTCAAGTATGTTTCTGGATCTTACACATCCTTTAAGTTTGGATGCATGAAATATTTGGAAACTATTGCTCTAAAGAAGGGTTGTCACCTTCGGAAACATTGACATTCTCTGCATTGTATGTCAGTCAGCAGCATCCTTGGTCTCTGCTGACTGGATGCTAGTGGTGCCCCCTCTAGCTCAGTTGTAGAATTAAAATATCTCTAGATCTCGCCAAATTCCTGGGATGGGATGGGGTTGGGGCAGAAATCACAGCCCCTGATGGGAAGTCCTGCTCTGTAGGAAAGAACAGCTATGAAAAGTTACATTAGCAGGAATCTGAGTGAGTTGGAGAAATGAGTCCTTGCGCATACTGGACATTGTAGGTCGAATAAAGTAGTGTTAGCAAACAAGTCCGAGGGAAAGGTAAAGCCCTGATTCTGGAACCACTGAGTGGTGTCATGATGTCTTTAGACTGAGTTCAGAGGGCAATGGGGAACTGATGTACGTTTTAGATAGAACCTAATGAAATTAAAATTTTGAATTATATTAGACTAGAGCAGAATCTTTTGAACTACTATGAGGATATATGTCTATAATATTTTATAACGTACACACATGTGTACTTTTAACAAAACTTTTATTTTACTTATATTTATTTAGTGTGTGTGTTGTGTGTATGGATGTGCATGTACATTTCTGTGTGTATGTGTGTGTGTGTGTGTTTCTGTGCATATGTGTAGGCTAGAGGGGAACACTGGGTACCTGGGTAGCCTCTTTATTGCTTTTTAACATTTTGCCTTGAAACAGATTCTCTTTCTGAACCTGGAGCTTACACAGTGAATTCCAGGTTTCCTCCTGTTTCTTCACCCTCTGTGTTGGGGTTAAAGTCATGAGTGTCATATCTGACCTTTATGTGGGTGAGGTGAAGCTATTTCCCTGTGCTTAAACAGTAAGCACTCTTACCCACTGAGCCATCCCTGTAGCCCCGCAAGAAAGTCATCTCAAAGAAAGAGTTTACAGCCTTGGCAATGACATTCCAGGTGATATCTGATATATGGGCATTGTCCACAGCTTGGAAAATACCAAATCAGAAGTCAGAGTCTTTGGAATTGAGCAAGGCAGAAAGGATAGGAAAAGAATGGCGCAGTAGCCTGTGCAGAAAATAATGGAAACATCAAAATGGAAAAGATCAGGAAGCAACCAATAGGAAGAAGACGACATCTAAAGAAATGCCATGTGTATTCCACTAATAAATAGCCACCTAAATAGCAGAGTCTGCAAAGGCCATCTTTCTGTCTTTGTGAACTTGGGCAGAGAGAGGATGATCTTTCTAACTCTGAATGACCTCCTGAATTTGAGCTGCTTGGCATGATGGAGATATTCTGTCCATCTGGGAAGGTAGGCTGCGGTGTGGTTGAGGACCAGGGTTGGTGCTGTGGATTTATGAGTCATGCCCAGGCAAGGGCTAGAGGATGAGGTCACCAGAGAAGGGGAATGTGGTTTCTGAACTAATAGCCTCCCCGTGTATATTGATGTCTATCTGAACAGCAATACTCATTTCTAGTGTAATAAAGACCCACTCAGCAGATGGTATCACATCATAAATAAGTAAAAGCAAGCCCAAGACGTGATCTTTGCCCCTGGAGAAGCTGTAATTTATTTAAGTCCTGTGGTTTGATAGGAATCTTATTGCCACATACATTGAGCACCAACTATTGACCATACACAATCCTAAGTGCTCAGAACAAAAATCAGTAATCAGGATAAATATGCTTGCCAGCATGGTGCTTACTCTCTAGTTAGAGGGAGAAGAGAAATAGTTAAAATAAAAATAAACAAAACTTCCTATCACACTGGATGGTAGAAAATGATTTGGTAAACATAGAGCATAGAAAAAAAATGGGATACTAGATGAAAAAATTGCAAATTTAAGAATCAGTGTGTGATATAGTAGAGAATAAACCACGTTTCCTGTGTATGTTATGCAAGCACTCTACCTCAGAACTAAACCCTCAGCCCAAACTGCAGCTTTAAACTGAGATTTAGTCTTCCAGAGTTCCTGCTTTCTTGAGATGATGGACATGATCTGAGATAAAGGCATCAAGGAACTAATCCTTCTGATACCAATGCAGAACATGGCAGAAGCTGCTGTATTCTGTTCATCAGAATCCTGTGCTGTAAAACCAGTACCTGAGGAAACAACTTAGCAAACAAAGGATGTATTGAGGCTCTCAGAGGTTTACATCCATGATGAGTTGGCTCCATTACCACAGTCCTGTGAGGAGGCTAAACGTTGTAGCATGACACAAACAAGCCTCTCATGTCATAGCAACGAGGAAGCAGGGATGAGTAACAAAAGGCATCCCAGGATAAGGTCTATCTTTCTCAGTGACCCAGTTTCCTTAACTAAACTCAACTTCCCATAATGTTATCTTATTATAAATTCATCAAAGGATTAATCCATTTATTAGTCATGGCCCTCATCATGTCGTTGCCTCTCAATGATCAGATCCAGTAGCTGGTTAACAAGTATCTGGCACTCAACCTTTTAGGGAGAAACTTTATATCAAAAGCTGAACAGGGCTAGAGAAATATCTCAAGAGGTAAAGTGCTTGCCTTGCACGCCCAAGTCCCAGAACCCATAAAGAACAGACTGGACATGGTGGTACATGCTTATAATCCCCATTAGCATAGTAGTCAGCTTTAGCTGGGGAGACAAAGACCTCTCTGGTAGATCCTAGGGCTCCCTGGTTTACCAGCCTCGCCTGCTATGTGAGTTCTAGCTCATTGAGAGGTTCTGTCTTCTCAGTAAAGATGATGGGGTCTTAAGATCACTGAGATTACCTTCTGGCCTCTACATCCACATAGCCTCACAGATGCATCTAAAATGCAAAAATATTTTTTTTCAAAGTGTAAAGTATAAGTCTAGAAGGCAGGATGTTTTTGGCTTTTGTTGCCTCTTTTTCCTGTTACTTTGGGAGGTGTGGAAGCCTGCTTGTTGACTTCTCTCTTTGTATTTTACTACACTCCCATTTCTTCATCTCATCCTTTGCAAAAACCCTGCACATCATATTCTTTGGTGGAAGTCAAAACACTCTCTGAAGCAGAGGCTCTCAGAACTTGTTCTCACGAGATGGGAAGCACCCATTTCATGTACTACTTGCTTTATTGACTGTAGAAATGGTCTCTGGAATGTTAAAAGTGATTTCAAGAGAATTGACAGGATTTTGTGATCAACTATTTTGGAGAAATAGTGGGTTAAATAAACTTAGTGAGTTCTCAGCCATAGGACTGGCTAAAATCATCTATGTGCTATTGCACACTGCAAGTCTTCCAGACATGAATAGAGCATTCACATTTAAACAGGCTCCTTTAGCCATGCAAAGCCATTGCTACAGGAAACCTTGAAGGGAACCAATGTCCCAGGGCAGCTTTGAGAAACGAAACAGTTGGCCAGTTATATTCTATGATCACAGGCAATCATCTAGCCCTTCTCAACCGTCCACTTCTCATCCGTGAAATGACAGACTTGGCCTGCTGCCCAAAGACTGTTAATGGTACCGTGGGGCACTGTCCTTGGCCTTGAACGTGTTTTGCGTGTTATCAGTGATCCTAGTGAAGGAACGGGGGTCAGTCACCACGTCTGAAGATAATACAGAGCTGGAAAGGGTGGCTAACAGGTCAGAGGATGTGATTAAGACTTAAAGCTACTTTTATATGTTAAACGGATGAACCAAGTGCTCTCTAGAACATGTGAGAAGATTGACTATATGGCTCTGTTTGTACTTTCAGGAAATTGATTTTTAACATATAATATGTGGGAATACAAGCTTGGCAACAGTTTATATATGCATATGTTTTCTAAAGACCAGCAGATTCTGATTGACCACAAATCCAAGATGAGCCATTAGGGGACAGGTTCTCTCTAAAACTAATCCCAGTGAAGCTTCATCAACAGAAATGATTCAGTCTCCGGGGCCTGTGGGCTCCCTATAGGCTGGCTCTTCCACTTGGAATCTTAATTTCTCACATGTTTGAGTACTTATCAAGTGCTGACTTTATGAATATTATATATGTATCATTTGATGTAGTGTCCCCAGGAGATACATGAGGGACTTTTGTTACAATCATCTCCATCTTCCAGACGAGGACAGTGAGGCTCAGAGATCTCACTCATTGAAGAGCCCAGTTCTGAAATTAGATAGAATGCCTCAGGAATGTGCAATTTTTTTTAAAAAAAGCAAATTATTTAGCATGTATGTGTGTGTATGTGTGTTTACCCAGGATGCATGTCTGTGTGCATGTGAGTGTGTATTTGTGTGTTCGTTCTGTCCATATCTATGCATATCCATGGTGTCTGCATGTGGGTGCACATGTGTGTGTGTGAATGTGCGTGCACATGCATATGGGGCTCAGGTGTTGGAGATGAGAGCCATTTTTAGATCATTCTTCCGCTGTAATAATTGATGCAGGCTCTCCCAATTAAACCCAGAGCTCACCAGCTTAGCTCAGCTAACTAGATTATTCCAAGGATCCTCTGTCTCTGCCTTCTGAGACTTGAGTCATGAGAGGGCTACTGCACCTAGCTGACAAAGAGTTGGGTTCTGGGAGCACAAACTCTGGTCATCTCACCTTTAACCCCTTTAACCCCTGAGCTATTTCCCCAGTACCATAAACCTGTATTATGAATACTTCTACCCACATAACCAAAGATCTGGCAATCATGACATTTGGAGATTTGGAAGAATAATTGATGCCATTTAAAGGGATAGAAGCCTTAAGGATGTGAGCTACATTCCATACAGAGAAGCTTTCCTTTTGAAGAGAAACCAATTCTTGCTAAGAACACACTATTGAGTGAAAGTGGAAATGGCCACTGGGAGTGAGGGGGAAAGATTTTGATTTAACCTTAGGAAAGGCTTTCTGGGGACTCGGCTAATCCTAAATAGAACTGGAAAGCTCATTAAATGGCATATTCTCTTTCCCTCTATAGATATGTAAACAGCAGTTAAATGATAATAGCTTCTGGTTCTTGGTAAAATATTTAGGTAATGGTAATTGAACTAGCAATTGACTAAATAGATTTTACCAGCAGTATCTACTTAGGTAACTCAGACTTGAAACAAATTAGGCCTTTATCTGCTCCAGTTCTCGAAAGCTGGGCTTTAAGATATATACCACCTATCCAGCTCTGAAGAGTAGCTTATCAAGTTAGACAAAAGCACAGGTGAGCCTCTACCAAACAATAACTTAACATATTAATTCTGCTTTTGTGGCTATTATTGTTCTAAAATACCACCCACTTTAAAATAGAGAAAGCTGTGTGTAGCATGGACCATGGCTTTAAATGCTCCATGGTACTTAATGGTGGTCAGGATCTAAGGCAGGTTAGCCTACTCTTGAGAAAGAACAAGAAACTTGAAGAGGAGGAAGAAGTGGACAAAGAAACTGAAGTGATGGCCATAACCAAAGATGATCCAAGGTGGGGACATGCCATGAGTGAGCTTTTTTTCTCTAATGCCTTCAAATAGCTTGGTGGCATTAATGGGTACTGAAGTGATAAGGGGTTGTCAGTGACCCTCCTGTGAATGCCATGTGGGTCATCAAAGGCACAAAAGGCATCTAAGTTTACCCTGGAAAAAGAAAGCCTATGGAATCCAAGCTCATCTGATCCTTGTCTTCAGAAGCCACATTCAGACCAACCTATGATGACAGCATTCCCAGAAAGGACTTTAAAAAACAGACTTTGTGTGCAGTATATTGTTTTAGAGTAATAAGTATGTTATTAATAAGTAATAAGAATGCTTGTTGTTGTCTTTCTCTGCTTGCACCATGCATATGTACATAACTGTGCATGTTTGTGTGCTGGGAGAATGTGGATGTGTGTGTCACAATGAATGTGTGGCAATCAGGAGACTACTCAGGTGTCTGTCCCCATTCTCCACCTTGTTTGAAACAGGGTCTCTCGTTCACCACTGTGTATACCAGGTTAACTTCTAGGATCCTTCTCTCTCTGCCTCCATCTTGCCATAGGAATGTTGGGATTACAGGTATACACTGCCTTTTTGTGGCACCTGACTCTCGGTGAATCATGGAGATATGAGCCCAGGTCTTCACACTTGTGTGATGGTGTAGGAGTTCCTTCTGTTTGTATGTTGCTTTCATTGGATAATGAATAAAGAAACTGCCTTGGCCTAGTTGATACGACAAAATTTAGGTAGATGGAGTAGACAGAACTGAATGCTGGGAAGAAGGGCAGAGTAGCAGACGTCATGGATCTCCTGCCTGAGACGAATGCTGGTTAGAATCTTGCCGGTAAGCCACAGTCATGTGGCGATACACAGATTAATAGAAATGTATTAAATTAAGATGTAAGAATTAACCAATAAGAAGTTGGAGCTAATGGGCCAGGCAGTGTTTAAATGAATACAGTGTCTGTGTGATTATTTTGGGTGTAAGATAGCTGGGCGGCCAGGAGGACAAGCAGCCCACTCTCCCTGTTACAGGGAGACAAGCAGCCCACTCTCCCTGTTACAGGGAGACAGGCTCTTTACCCTCTGTTCCATTCCTTCCAAGTCATTACTTCCAAAACAATTCCTTCTTCCATATTAGTCTTAGAGCTGCTGTTGCACAAGGCACACTTAGGACAGGTTTTACATTCTGTGTCAAAAAGCTGGTTGTGTCCAAAGGTGGAGGCCATTGGATATAGCAAGTCCTGGAACTGGAGTATTTACAGGAATGGAGTACCTAGGAGTGAGAACCCTGGCATGGGGAGAAGATCTGGAATCATTTCTGAGGAGGTTATGCTTGTGGTCTCAGCAGGCATTGCTCTGGCAAACAGGAGAAAATGGTAAAATGAGCAGAGGGAGTGGTTGGGCTGAAAACTGCAGAGGCCAACGGTGCACTTTCCACCTCTTGAAAGATCTACAGTTCTTCTCTGCCATAACTCCAAGGAACACTGGGTGATGTTGGTGGGTGGTATAAACTCGTGACATCAGATGGGACCAATCTTTGTAACAAAAGTGTTATTCTTTGAAAACATTCTCTTTTAATCTTTCTGATTATGTGAAAAACAAGGTCTTAGATTCATGCTGGTCTGCACAATAATAACCTTTTTTTTTCTATTTTAAAGCAGGGGCTGTCTCAGGCTTATGTTCCTGCCTCTCAGTCATTTCCTCTCCCAGTGAGGAAGACGATAGGGGCTTCTTCCTAGAGCAGTGGCAATTAACCATTCCACATAAGGTCTGGCACTGGCTCAGATCTCAGTAAGCATCACTATTTTTTGTTTTTGCATCTATCGTCTTCCTAGGCAGCCAACAATTCTCTGGCTCCTGTTCAATAAGATGATTTTGTTTCAGTTGCATTTATTTTATGATTACCATTCACCTTCTCCATATTGTTTCTACATACTGGTTTCTTTTGGCAGCGAGACTTATGAAAGGAACGGGGTAATAAAAACAGAGCGTGGGGAAGGTGAATGCGATTGAACACATTTGGGGGAAACACACACCCAGACGATCTCTCAGGTCTCTGCAGTTCTGAGTGTCAGTTATTGCAGTGATGGGGGGAGGGAGGCCCACGGAAGATAACACATTTACTCAAGGTCGCCAGGCTCATTAGTGGCAGGGCTAGGAGGAGATCCAGCACCTCCAGATGCACAGGCTCACATTCTTCTCTTCCGAATTTGTTCCAGGTCCAAAGCTCCAGGACTCCTGTCAGCCCAGAGAGTCTTGCCCCAGCCCTGCAGAAGTTTTGTGGGCTGGGGCTGCAGGGCTGCAGAGAGTTCTGCCCTTAGCTATGAATCGTGTCCCCAAACCGACCATTGCCTGCTGTAACCTTGCTTCCTTCTCTAGTGCTCCAATGCCATGCTCAGTGTTAGGAATTTGGGTGGGCCCAGAGTGCCTGTAATATTACTGCTATAATTCAAAACATCCAAATTATTATTTTCTCCAGGAGATGAAGCCAGGGGAGCACTGTTAAGTGGAGAGAAAAGTGTTTGTTACGCTGGGCGTTCCAACAAAATGTCCTCCTTTGCCATTAAATCATAGCACTTCTAAATGAAAAGATGTTTTGCAAACTTTGGCAATGACTGAGATTTGGACATTGTACAGACCCTCCCCCCTTTTCCATTTTGTGCTTTTCCTCCATGTGGTCTCAAGAAATACTATTTGCTGGCTTCACGTTCCTTGTTTGTCTTTCCTCATGACCCAAGTTGTCCATTTTCCCCAAAGACCTCAGATAACTTGATTTTCTGCCCACAAGTTATCATTTTAACAAATAGTGAGGCTGATAAGTAGAGGCCAGTGAGAACAGCACCGTACCCAAATGGGCTGATTCTCAGAACCTCTCTGTCTTTAGGATTAATCATAAACAGCTTTATGGAAAGAAATGTGCTTGTTACCATGAAGTCCCTAAAGAGAAGATTAATGAGGGCACATTGACAAGACAATTAAACCCACACGGGCTGAGGGTGATCAATAAAATGAATGGAAAACTGTCTCCAGCCTCATAAAACCCTCTACTAGACTCTTGCATTCAGCCTTATGCTCTTGGTGTGAAAAATCTTTGGATGTATGTATGTATATATGTGTGTGTATGCATGTGTGTATGGCATACATGTGTATATATATGTGTGTGTGTATGTGTGTGTATGGGTGTGTGTGGGTGTGGAGGCCAGAGAAGGAAGCTGGGTATCCTCTCATTTGAGACAAAGTCTCCCACTGAACCTGATGCTTGCTGTTTCAGGTAGGTTAGCCTACCAATGATCTCCCAGGATCCTTTGAGACTCAGTCTCAGGCTCCTTGCTGTTTCAGATAGGTTAGCTTACCGTGATCTCCCAGGATCCTCTTGCTTCTTTCTCCCCAAAGATGGCATTATAGAAATGCCCAGTCATGGTCAGCCTTTACTTGGGTCATAGGGATTAGAACTTGGGTCCTCAAGCTTGCACAAAAAAGTGTTCTTACTCACTGAACCATCTCCTCAGTCCGCTCTGTGTGAACAATTTGAGCAAACACATCTCCTTTATTAGCCTCCAATGCCACAAAGAAGTTCTTGGAGGAATTGATGCTTTTCAGGCCCCAGCTTCTCTCTCTTTTCTTAGTCTTCACAGACAAAGCATGAACAATTCTAGAGTGTGGCTTCCACACCCTCAGCTCCACGGTTGGAGCTCAAAGACTAGGATTAGCAGCCGAGGAAATCCATTGACAGGCCTGGGATGTGTCTGGACCCACAGCTGGCCCGTTCTTCTACAAGACCCAAGGGATATGGAACAGTAGATTGCAAATCGAAAACTCTCCCAGCAGCCTGGCTCATATTAAGAACAATTTTCCCTGGTGGATCAAGAGGCAGGAGTTGAGTTGCTCTCCAGACGGGAAATACACGCCTCTTCTCTCAGTGGCCTTGGACGGCTTGCTGAAGACTTGGCTGTATCCCTTCTGGGGCCCTTCTTTCACCTGTGTTTGTTTTGTTTTTGTTTTCTTTTGTTGTTGTTTGTTTGTATTGCAAGCTCCCCTTCCTTAAGCAATCATGTAGAGCTCTAACCTAACTCCGAGCTATTGAACTCAGTGTTCACGGTGTACCATCAGAAAGCAAGAGCTATTCTATGATCCAAGGAATTGGATTGGAAATGGGATATTCTCATCGATCTAGCATCTTGCTCTTCATTCATTCTTTCAGCATCCATCCATTCATTCATTTATGGGATATTTATAAGCACCTTGACAGGAACTATCTGTGAGCAAGACATACAAGCATGTGGCTTCCATTGTAGGGGTCTGGACCAGCTTTATGATTTTCAGGGTCCGGTAAAAATGTACATGCAGGGTCCTTTACATACAAACAAAATATAGTAATTGATTTTTAGGTGCTGGGCATATGGCTCACTGGTAGAACTCTAGCCTGGCATTCTTGAAGTGCTGGGTCTGATCTTCATCATTGCCTACACCTCTCCTCCGCTCCCCCCCCACCCCCGGCGCCACAAAACTTTGCACACACATTAAGGGCAGATAAGATAGCTCAGTGTGCTAGGCAAACTAACCTGTATTTAATTCCTAGACTCCACATAAAGGTGGCAAGAACTAAATCCACAAAGTTATCTTCTGATCCCATATACACGCATGATACACATGTGAGCATGCAGGCAATACACACACCTTAATAACGATAAGACATTTTTTATGTAAAACAATTTTAATGCAACAGCAGCAGGGTACCACATGAAACCTGGGCAGCTCCTCTATGTGGGGTTTACAGCAGTGTGCTGAGATGACTCTACCCACAGGTCTGGCCCAGGTGTTGGGGAAATGGAAAGTTAACGTGTGTACATTAGCGGGAAGGACAATTGAAAGGGGTGAAACCCAGTAAGTATACTTCCTGCAAGTCTGGCAAGAGATTTTTCTTTCCTGATTCAGGGGTCAAGGCAGAATTTTTCTGGGAATTAGGTAATCACTGAATGTCACTGGTTGTTGAGCAATCAAAGCATTGACTTTGTGAGCTTGGAGTAGCGGGGTAGAGGTTTATGGGGAGTCAGTGTGTATTCTAAAGGAATCCAAAACCCAGAAAAATAATGATACTCTTTTCGGATTAAAATGAGTAGAGTTACATCTTGTGATTGCATCTCGTGACAAGCCTCTGCATACCTAAACATACAAAGCTAAAGCAGAAGTTACTACAGTTACAGACATCAACTATCCTGCAAGTATCAGAACATCTGGATGGACAGATAGACCCCTGTAGAAAATGTATGGAGCAGTTGGTTTCTTCTTGTGACCCACATGGATCCTACACATGCCTTAAAAGGCATGGGCTGCAGATAGCTGAGCCATTCCATGGTTTCTGAGTTTCCTCCCATCAGCCCATTTGGCCGGCCCCTTCTTCCACCCCTCTTCAAATGCTTTTCTTTCATCCAAAAGTAATGAAAAGGGAGCGCAGGCTCTGACAGCGAATTCTGTTAACTTCATTGCTGGAAAAAATTACCAAGAACATGATTCCCAACTCCAAATCCAGTGACAGGGAGGGAAACCTGAGTGAATGTTCTGGCATACGCTGTCCGAAGATTTTATGAAAAAAAAAGAGAGAAAACTCTTGTAGTCTTTGGAAATAAAACCCGATTGAGTAATCGCGGTACATCGGAAAGGATCTGTTCTCAAGGTGGCTATTTTACAGCTGGGACTGTTTGGGATTTAATGTGTTTAACAAGGGATACACCTCGCCAGCGTGAGCTGGGCTAGCGCACAGGATGATTTTTGGAGGAAGGGATGGAGCAACTGGATGTGAGTCTCATCGCTGCCATCCATCCGGTCAAGTTCCCAGATGCCTGAGCCTCAGTTTCTCATCTGGGATACACTGGAGGCAAGGATCTACCACAGGGGGTTTACCAGGAAGCTCAGATTAACATCAGGAAAGCGCTTCCAAACTGCGTGTCTGTTTTCAAACAATGACAGTCTTCAGCATCTTTGTCATTGTTGCTGTGCTCAGTTTCTTGACCCCATGAGCACTTTGTGGGAAGCAAACACAGAGACCGAGGAGGAAGGAGACACTGCAGGTGGAGCCCTCCGATTATTCTCTTTTAGGGGGAAGTGGATAAAGTACAAAATTTTGCCTGGCAGTGATGGTCGAGGGCAGCTGAATCCTGTCACAGAAAATTTAGAGGCCCTCCCCTTTTTCATTTCCCTCCATGAACTTCTGCCTGTAGTAATAAAAACCCCCATGTTCCTGTCTGTGTCGCTTCATCTTAGGAGGCTGACTTTTATATGAATCTTTGTCCCCATGTGGGGCAGCTGAGTATTATTTCGGCCTCATCTTACCGATAAAGGAAGGGACGTGTGTGACATTAAATGATTTGCCCAGGTCACCTAGAAAGTCAGTGGTGGAGTCTTCAAGAGAAAGGGTAAATATTATTCTTCCTTCCCCGCCCAGCCACCAGAGGAGCCAGCAAAGTGTGGCAGAGGACAGTATTCACCACCAATCACTCGCCACACCTTCCTCCCAATTCTGCTTGATGCTTTTTTTTAAAAAAAAAAAATGGTTGCCTGTATGTATTTTGTGTGTGTGTGTGTGTCCATTAATGTGAGTGAGTATGGCCATTCACATGTCTGAAAGTCATAGGACAGCTTAGGATGTAATGCCTTACCTCCTTGTCTGTTTGCTGTTCCTGGCTATGTACTCGGGTTAGCTGACCTATGCACCTATAGGCATTCCCTTGTCTCTGTCCCCCGTCTCACCATAGGAACACTGACTGGGATTACAGGTATGTGCTATGACACCTGAGTTTTACATGGGCTCTGCGACTTCACACCCAGGTTGCTGCTTGCATAGCAGCAAGTATCCTCTCCTCTTCCTTGTTTAGTTTTTAACTGCATGGCAAATTGTTCTGTAAGGCTACATGATAATGCCTCCTTAGAACAGACAGATTATAAGAATTATACTATGAGTATAATGACTAAATCCAGAAGCTGGGATAGAAAAGGGGTACTTAATGTATTGGCAATGTGATCATAAGCCTTCTGGGCCGGATTGGAAGAATCTAGAAGAAAGATCTGCTCTGGGAGCATTTGACCCGTGGCTTTGCATCTCAGAATGGCCTCTTAGCAACTGAGTTACTTAAAGCATGTTAAAAATTCCCTAAACCTCTCTCCCTTTACTCTCGAGATGAGAGGTTAAGTGTCTAGCACAAGATTATCGTGAGAATCCAATGAGCCTACACAAGTACATGCTAATGTGAGTACTCACAGAAGGTGGGGAAGGAGAGCCCGTGTTTTGATCATAGGCTAGCAGTGCACTAGACAGCATTTCCACCTTCCTTTTCTATATTTGGGCTAGTCAGTAGTAATGAGGTTCTTGACTTTGAGACTATGGTTGCAGGCTATCCCAGGCTACACACTTGTGTATCTGTATGCATTAGATTATATATCATATTCTCAGAGAATTGTTCTCTTTTTTTCTTAGAGGAGGATGTTATTTTATGATTTCCTGAAAGAGGATCGACATATAACAGATTATGTGCATTCTTAGACATATCACAGAGAGTATACTCCTTCACTGCAATCCTCTGAAAGGCTCGATGCTTGCTGTTGTTGTGGCTGGTTCAGTTTTCTCTGCTTGGCTTTCCATCCCCTAATGGAAATTACCACCACTCCTTTTTTTCCCCTATTCCTTTCCCCTACCTTACTTAGAATCTATGTATATTATTAGCAAACCAATGAATGTCACTGATGAATGACTGAATGAAAAGATAAGAGGAGTTAAGGTTTAGGATGCTAGGTTTAAATTGGGCTATTAGAGACTAAGTACATTTCAGATTCATGCTCATGCATGCATCATATATGTGTATACATGTTCATGTGTGAGCACATGCATCTTTGAGGTGTGTGGAGGTCAGAGGTCAATACCAAGTGTCTACCTTAATCACACATCTATGTTGATTTGGTTGGGAATTTTTGGACATTCCAAGTCCCAGAGACCCTCCAGTTTCTCTGCCTTGTCAGTCCTGAGATTATTGGCATTTTCTGTCATTCTGAGCGTTTTACATGAGCGGTGGGAATCTGAGTTCGAATACTCAGGCTTGTGCAGCAAGCATTTAACTGATAGAATGCCTCCTCAGCTCTCTTGGTCTTTTTAATAGATGTTCTTTAGGTGCACACAAGATGCCTGGCTCCAGGGTCTTATGAGAGCAATAGCCTTGATTTTACAGAACCATGTGCTCATCTATTGGGCAAGTATATATTTAGCATCAACTTCCTCCAAGAAGGTAATAGATTATAGACTTAAGCGACCCAATGAGATATACGTCCCTGCACATTTACATATCACATTATAGTGGAGAAAATTAAACAGATAATCAACAGGGATACCACGTGCCAGAAGGTTCTATGTCATATGAAGAGAAAGGAAACTGGGTAAGATGGCCAGAGAAGGAGAGAGGTGCTATTTTAGAGTGGACCATTGGAGGACCAAGAGTAAAGAGATGTTTGAGCCGAGATTGAGGGGAAGAACTGAACCAGTGCCTAGGGGGCTGGGATCAGCCAGAATTGACTGTCACTCTGACTGCACTTGCAAGCCACAGGGATAAGGGAGGCGGTTGGAATGAGGATGGTGATGGAGAAGGAGACACTGTGCTGGTAGATACTGACGGTGGAGGATATGCTGTGCTCCTAAATGCTTGCTCAGACAGTCCTCCCTCTTCCAGGCAAATACAGTCTTTGGATTTGGGCAAGAGAAAGACTTGTGGTTTTGTTTTGTATCTTAACTAATATCTGCGCAGAGTTTTTGATGATGGAAAAGCACAAGACTTCAGGAACCATGGCTCAGTGCCCAGAGGGAAAACAATTGTTTCTGTTACCTTGGTCTAGCAAGGGCCTGGCATTGACTCCTGTATGTGTCCTAGTCTTTGTAAAACGAGCTTTTAGGAGCCTATGGAAGCAGAGGCTGCCCTCTCCCCATCCCTCAGCGCTGAGCATCACTCTGCATACGAAACAGTTAATCTTCCTCCTAGAAGAACACCCCAACAACTCAACAAGAGAACATGTTTCATGTCTCCTGAGAGGAGAAACTGAGGGAAAGTCACACCTTCCTCTCAGTCCCCAGTTCACAGGGAAGAGCCTGGGAAAAAAAATCACACACAAGAAAACCGTGATCTACAGAGCTGAGCGCTCCTCAGCTCCTCTGAGGACCTCCAGGCACAGTGGCAGCTGGAAAGCCTTGTTTTCCTCGGGTTTCCAAACTTCCCTCAGCGAACTTCACCGTTGTTCTCTGTCTGGTGTGAAATGATGAATTCTTTGAAATGACACAGGGAGCTGCGGAGATCTGAGTACTCTTTTCTCTGTTTGCTCTGAGATAAAATGTGCGAGAAACATTTTATCGCACCTTCTGGTTACATGCATGTCTGTCAGTCTGTTATCTACCAGAGTATCAGTTATTTATTTATTTATTATATATCACCTATTATTTATCTGTCATCTGTTTATCCAATGTGTATATATCATCTATTTATCTGCCTACTAGCCATCTATCAGTTATATATCTCTATCATCATTTATCTATAATGTATTATATATCTCTATCATTTGGCTAATATCTGTCTACAGTTATCATTTGTTTATCTATATCAGCTATCTCTATTATTTTTTATAATTTATCTCTATCATCTGTCTAACATCTATTATCTATATACATCTATTTATCAATCTGTCTATCTCTCTATTACTCTATCTATCAACTATCTATCTATTAATTTATCTATCTATCTCTCTATTACTCTATTAATTTATCTATCTATCTATCTATCTATCATCTATCTATTACTCTATCATCTATCTATCTATTTATCTATCTATCTATCTATCTATCTATCTATCTATTACTCCATCCATCCATCCATCCATCCATCCATCCATCCATCCATGTGCCTGCCTGCTGACCTTCTCCCCTATAAATATTTATACTGGCAATTGAAAGTTGCCAAATGATGCCAGGCTTGCTCCATAGGATAAACTCTCCCTCATTTATTGCCTTTGTTTTACCTCCCATCAACGTTAGGCCCACTATTCTACTGATTTAAAGAGCAAAGAGGCCTGTATTCGCTTACCCTCTGCTCCAGAGGAGATGCAGTGCTTGGCAAAGTGAGGGCAGGCTGCATGAGGCTGCTGGGAGAAGGTCAAGACACCGGGAAGGTGACATACTTTCAGAATGGTCTCACAGTGTCTTGGGAATTCTTCATTGATCCCAAATTATTTTTTTCCTAAGTGCTGATATGTGCTGGGCATCGGGGCTACATAAATGGTAAAATTTGCTCCCTAGTTTTATAAAGATCAGAGACTGGTAGGAAAGCAGTGTGAAAAAGTAAACCAGATAGTGATACAGTTACTATGGTCTGCCTGTAAACCTTTCCCTGTCCATTCCTCCCTCCCAGACTTTCCCTCTTTCCTCCCTTCCTTTCTTCCACTTCACCACATAAACTTGAACATTGAACTTACAGTGTAAAGTTGTGAAAGTGTTCAGACAAACCACGTTCTATTGTTTTCTCAGAGTTTGTACATAGGTTCCTTCTCAGGTCATCTGAGAGGGCCAATCAATTAATTGCGCATCTCAGGTTACTGGGAACAGTTGGAGGTCTTAATTGGGCCAGCAGTGAGCAGGTGGTCCTTTCCCAGTCCATTATCCTTTCACCTGTCTGTTAAGTGAGGAGCGAGTCCTCTGACTCTCATTAAAAAGCATTTGTCACCTGTGTTAAAAGGGATTTCTTTGAACTTTGTTTGGGATTGGTTTTCTGCATATGCTGAGCTGCTTTGGAACTAAGCAACTGCCCCTCTGTCATAAATGCCATGAAAGAAAGGAGTTTAGCAGCCTCCGAATTACAGACTGGAAGGGAAGGATTCCTTCCTCTTAACTCATTCACCTCACAAATCCTTCTCTTTCTGCCCTTGAGTTATGAACAGGAACTTTATCCCTTAGGGGAACTTTCTTAAACTTTTGATACTGTTTTTTTTTTTTTGAAGTGCCAATGGCTCCAGACTAAAATTGATTCATAATGATGGTTAACTACAAACAAACCTTGTCTCCTTGACCTTGTCTCTTACTTTGCAGTGCAGGCATTGGTGTTGTCCTGGGTTGCTGTCGAGCCTCCTCAAGCCCTTTTTGGTCTCTTACTTCCATTTAGACCCCCTCTTAAAGGCAGGTTGACTGGTTTGTTCCAGCGTATCTCAGATACTCACCACTGTGCCTTGCACAGAGATGATAATTTAGACCGGTTAGATGGATTAATGGATTAAAAATAACTATAGCCCTTGCTGTGTGGGTTATGGATAGCAATATACTATACCTTGCACTGCCAAGAGAATAGCGTGGTTCAACTGACTCCCTACCCTAGTGAGTTGTGGAGAGCTAGCTTCTATTTATGCCTTGTTCTGTTCGTTTGTTGGACTGTGTATTAGAACATATCCTTCTGGAGACTTTTGGGAACACAGACATAGTTCTAGCAAAGCTGTGATACTTGTTCCTTCCCTCAGAGTGGGGTCATGTTTTTAAAAGGGCAGGTGATTTATCCAGAAAGTGCAATTCTCATCCTCGTTCTTGCCAGATGAAGAAAGTCCTTTTAGATTGCACCATGGCTCGAGGACTCATGTTTTCCTGATTCTCTAGGAACACAAAGCTTTAGGGTTGAGACGGTCTGGATGAGAATCCACCTCCTATTGTCTGTCACTTGAATGCTTGGTGGTGATGTGCAGGAAGGCTTACAAGGTGTGGCCTTGTGAAGGGGAGTGTCACTGGAGTCAGGCTTTGAGGATTTAAAGACTCACACCATTCTCAGAGTGTTCTCTCTGTTACATGTTGTGGTTCAGTATATGAGCTCTTAGCCTCCTGCCCCTGTTGCCAAACCCAAATAAACCCTTCCTTTTGTACATTGCCTTGGTCATTGTGTTTTATCACAGTTATAAAGGAATAGCTAATATGAGGGTCTTCAGCCTCTTTTCTCTTTCTTACCTGTTTTCTTCTTTTCCTCCTTTCTCTTTCTTTTCCTTTCCTCTTCCTCTTCTTTCCCTCTCCCATCTCAAGAGAAAATTCCTAGTCCAGTGTTCTGTACCAGGTCTTGGCTTTCCATTCTTTCTTTTTCACCCAGCATAAGAGAATTATTTTACTGTAGCTCTGTGCATTTCCTAGATCCCCTGTCAGACATGCACATACCATCCCAATCCACCTAAAAGGGTTACATAATGAAAATGAGAATTATCACACAGCCACAAACATTTTATAATTTTGTGACTATACTATAGTTTTTTGACCCATCCTTGTAAAAACACTTAGTCCTTTTCCCATGTGGTTAGATGCCATTCAGACTCATGGCTTATAAGGGTTATTGCCAATCCACAACCTTATGGAGGGCACATTGTTTAAAACTGTTCTCTTATTGGGCATTTGGGTTGGTTTGGGTTTTTTTGTTTTACATGTCTTTTCAATTGCATACGATAGGGAGGGCATTGGCTCCAAAAGAGTGGACTTTGTCATCAGATAGGAACTGGTTTACAGAAACCATGGTGCTTTTATTGTTGGCGTAGATCTCAACATTGACTGTACTGTATATGGCCCCCTTGGCTGATTTGGCCTCCCAGGGGTCAGAAACTGAAATTCTAATCAGTGGAAGCCCAGTGCCAGGGCTGCCAACCTGACTCCCATTAGGAAGTTCCAAAATCTCTGGGGCAGCATCTTTCCTGAGCACTTGGCAGATCAAGGCACAGTGCAAATTCAATAGGACGAGCCAAGCCAAATCGTTCCATCTTTCATATTTCTGAGCACAGGTCTGGAGTAGCAAGGGAACTTTTAACACTGACCTCTAGTAAAAAATGATAACACACTTGTGTTAATGGACCTGGAAACCCCCCAGTTGCTCGAATCAGTGCATGGGGTGCTGAGGGAGGCAATGATTTGCATTCTCAATTTTATTAGCTTGGTTCGCTCTACCAGAATTTTATACCGTTTCGCTGGAACTGTGTCATGCCTATAAACTCTGGAAATCGTGCTGAACTTCGGGAACAGATCCAAGCTGTGGATGCTAAAGAGATTAAAAAATAAAATAAAAGAGGCGCTCGTGGGAAGGCAGGCTTCATTTCAGCACTCAATAGTATTTCTATGGGAAGCCCAGGAACACTTCTGCTGTTGCCGCTTTGTAGAGGAGTAAACAAACACTCGTCTTGGGTGCCATCTGCTATCCATTGCTGTGGATCTCTACTGAGAAATCACTAGCTGCCTGGCACAGGCCTTCAGTTGATGGAAATTGTTTGAGTCTACCCAGATCCCTGTGGGAAACCAGGCTCAACTCTGAAGAACTTCCTTTATTGATTCATGATCATGAACTTGTATTTATATCAATATATTCTGGTGTATTTTCTTCTGTTCTGATTAAGACTATGACACTGAGGGCAGGGAGAGGGGAGATAAGATGGGAGAGGGAAGGGGGGAAGGTATCCACTCTGGCGTCCCATGTAATGCACATGGTACTATTCTTGCCGCTATGGCAGGTGGTCTAACTGGAAGATCTTAAAGAGGGAGGATTTATTTGGCATTACATTCAGGGAGCGCTATCTATCATGCCAGAGAGACATGGTGGTGGGGATGGCTTCCAGCTATGGAAGCAAACATGTGAGGTAGTTGGTTACGTTATGTTGATAATCAGCAAGCAAAGAGCTCAGACAAGAAGGCAGAGGTGGGGTCTCAGGAGAGGGCACAGTGGGTGAAAGTTTATCTCAGTTCTGAACACCTAGCCTGGCTTAAAAGGTGGGAAAATGACAAAGAAACCACATGTCAAACAGGGCCCAACACCCAAGATGGGGTTGTCTTCTGGGCTTCATATGTGAACAACGGCATGTAGTTGTATGTGTGTATGTACACACACACACACACACACACACACACACACACACACACAAATATAACAGAAGTAGAGCTGAGCTATAACCCATAACGTTTCCTGCCATGCTACTCAATTTCTGCAGTGAGGTCTTGCTTCTGAAAAGTTCTGTAAGCTCGCCAAATAGTGCCACCAGCTGTTCAGTAAGTGTTAAAACACGTGAACCAGTGAGGGACATTTCATATCCAAATTTTAACAGAAAGAGAGAGAGAGGGGTGGACTATGTGAACTGACTTGAGATGGTGGCCTTCAGTCATAGGGCTGTATTTACAATGACACTGGTGTCTGGTGACTGTTTCTGAAGGATGCGTCATAATTTCTTGACAAGAAACAAAGCAGAGTAGTGTGAGTTGGCACTTACAGCCCATATCCCGCTTGTGTTGGTGTCCTGTTGAAGTTGACCAAATTTGACCGAGCCAGTTAAGTTGAACCACAAGTGGGCACTGTATTCTTATAATTTTTATTCACTTTTTGGAAAATTCACACATGTATACAATGTATTGTTGTAATAACGATCTTCTATTTCCCCACTCCAGACTTACCCCGACTGCTCCTCCACACACAACCCTCTCCCAACTTTATGTACTTGTTTTTTTTGTTTTAATATCCCACTGAGTCCAGTTAGTGCTGAAGTTGGCAGTATTGGACACTGACTTATCCTTTCCTACTAATATTAGCTATTTTATGAGCTCATACTGATATATATTTTTAATACATAAAAAATTCATGAACATCTGACCTTTTCCTGGCTGAGAAGGAATCTGAATCTCTCTGTCCAATGCATATCTCATTTCACATGTCTTCCTGTTTCTTTCCTTTCCTCTCTGGTCCCTCCCTTCTCTCCCATTTCTTATACCCAGGAAGGAACACCAGCATCAGTTTTTAATGTTGGAATTAAAATTCAACCCATGATTTCAAAACTTGTTCAAAGGATGGAAAGCGTAGACTTGCCATTTCTATGTTATTTTCTTCATGTGCTCTTCTTACAATGGAGACAACTGGGTGCCTATTATATCCAACGGGTCTTCTCTGCCCAGACCTCTTGCCCAAAGTAGACCAATGTTAAAAGCATTGGAGGGGCTTCCTCCAGTGCACTTTTAAAAATGGAAGATGATTTGGGTCTATGGATGACCTTTCAGCTTTATATATTGAAGTTGATTTGGAAAAGAATCATTTGAGTTATCTATCATACAGTAGGCAGAAAGGATCTATCTATTCCTAGCTTGCTGTAATTTTAGATGTCTATAATTCAGAGAAACAGGTTGTTTCAAAAATCTTTGCACTTAACTGGAAATTTCTTTCTCTCTTGGTTTTCCTCTCCTTGGTCTTGCAATGAGATGCTGTTTGTGGGATGAAACCCAGCAAATCAGAACACAGGGAAGAATTACCAAATGTGTTGAAAGAAGGTGACTTCTAGCTCAGATTTTCCTGTTTGTAATTTGGTAATAATATTTGAATATATAGCATCAACCATTGACAAATCCATACATGTCGCTAGACCAATGGGCTGTCAGGAGTCAGGATGAGACAGGAGATTGAAGACCTGGGCTGGGTCAAGGAGGAAGGAAAGTGAAGTCAAGTTAAGGATGGTTGAAAATGCTCTCCCTTCTGAAACTGCTCCTACTTAGTAAGCAGATAAACCTTCTAAACACAAATCGGAGTCTTTCCCAGCAAAAGAGCAGAATAGATTGGAGGGTTCTCCTAAAGACAATAGTATAGAACCAGGGACCTCACACAAAGTCAACACGTCATTGGATAGCCATTCCCCTGAGAAGCCTTTTTAAGCTGATCAGTTTTGATCATCAAAGTTCCTGGCCTCAAAATCTTTGAAATAATTCAGAAATAATCATTAGCACCTTGATGTTGAACTGCCCCTTGGGCCCTACCTTAGGGATCATTTTGGAACCAGGCAGCTCTGACATGCTCAGCTTCAGGTGACTGGCAGAAACAGTCCTCTGTCAGCATGCTTTTCTCCTCCAGTTCGTGGCTTTAAATATGACAAGTTGACAAAAGTGTGGGCCAGGGGAACTATGAACAATGGAAAGCTTATTAGGGTGAGGGTAGCAGTTGGGTAGACCAGCACACACATGGTGTAGGCTCTGGAACAAATGCTGGAGAGCTGTCACTGCTGAGCAACAGTCAATGACATGACTGGAACCAAGGTTCATTGAGTAGAAATTCTAAGAGTTAAATGATAACAGAACCTGAAAAATTGGATAGTTAAAAATTAACAAAGTGGCCAAGAAGGGAGACAAACACCATCCTTTGCATACTCTATAATGTTCTATGACCTCGTTGTAGGCTGAGTTTCCAACTCATCTCTCACTACTTCTCTTCATTCATTAAACTCATCATGAAATTCTTCAGGTGGTTTCTGCCTCAGTCCATTTGAAACTACTTGGCTAGGTATCTTGTCTTCCTAGATCTGCATTTATCTTCCAGGGTTCATCTTCAGTATCAATCCCTATGATAGTGTTCTCCCAGTACTACCTAAATTACCCAGTTTCATAAGTCATCTAGGATTTTTAATTTTGCTCATTTCTGTCGTGGCTCTGGAATATAAGTGCCATGAGGACAAAGAACTCTCCCTTTTCTTGGTCAGGAATGCCTTCAGAAGCCCCAAAGAATGCCTGGCATATAGTAACTGCCCAGTTAATGCTCCTAGCATGAAGAAGCAAACATGTTTGCAGAAAGACAAATCAGAATGAGGCATAAAGACAAAACTCTTTGAAACATAGACTGTGATCTTTTCACAGAGAGTTCAGCAAAACCCAACCAACTAACCAAGCAACAACAAAAGCCCAGCCAATTAAATGAAGTGAAATGTCAAGCTGAGATTAGCAGTAATTGTTGACTTGAATAAAAGGTACTATTCTGTGTGACTTTAAATTTCATTTAAGAAAAGCCCACTCTGGACCTAGATCCTAGAAAACAAGTAAGCCATTAGTGAGGTCATGGAAGCAACTAATCTCTTGTCTTGGAAGACTGTCAATGCTATAAACAAACTCCCAAACCAGAAGGGTAAAATTCTGTTAGTGATGCTCCCATGGCAGACATTATTAATAGATTACAAACTTTTTCCCTCTAGGCCTCATTTCCATAAACCATCAGCCTCTTCAAGGTAAACCTCACTAAGGGAGGATATGTGAGACCTCCCATTTGCCAGCCCTGACCTAAAGGAAAATGGTACAGGGAAAACTGGGTGATAGTGGATGAGTATCATAGAGGAATAGCATCTGACAGAGACTCTCTGAGATGCGTTTCCATACCGGGAGCAGGCATCTGCTTTGCTGAGGTCCTAGACCTCTGATAACTGCTGTTCGAGTTTGCTCTATGTTCAGAACGACTCTGCTAGCATCCAGGATGCGCTCTGAATGCCCCAAATGATGCAGCTTAACAAATAAACTGTAGGATCAGAGGGAGTCATTGTCCCGAAGCTTCAAGCACATCAATCCGAATTTATTTACTGTCTGCTAGATACCTATCTCCTCCCCTGCTGTGAGGTTTGAAGCCTGGATTTCTATTTCCCAAGAAGTTTTCTCTGGCAGGGATTTCTCAAAGACTAAACTCTTCAAAGAGTGGTTTCCCTAGTAGCCGTTTTCTTTACTCGCCCACTGCTCGTCCATCAAAGGGGCTATAGTTGGAATTACACGTGGGGTTCATAGAATTGAACACAATCTCTCTTTATTTATTCATTTATAACGCCAGTACTTTCTGAGAATCTACCTCATGTCAGCTGGTTCTGTGCTTAGACTACAGCAATGAGCAATGATGTTCAGTAATAAAGACAGGGAAGTCCTTTCCGTGGAGATCACAGAGTAATAAAGGAAAGTGACAATTAGCGAAGCAGAACATAGATGCATCATCTCAGATTACGGCAGTGACTGCCATAGAGCAGGGAAGGTTGGGATTTGATGCGAATGGGTTCAGGATGAGACCAACTCAGCGCTGCTGAATGGGTTCCATAGGTAAAGCCCTTGCTGTGCACATGTGAAGAACTATGTTCCCATCCCCTGCACTCATGTAAACACCTGTAATCCCACACTGGTGAAGCAGACATGGGATCCCAAGGGACAAGCTGGCTAGATAGACTAGCTGAGGCACGGGGTCTGAGTTCAAGAGAGAAAATAAAGAGGAAAGGTGACCGAGGAGGGCACCCACAGTTAGTCTCTGGCCTTCACAGGCATGTGAACACATACACGCCCACCTGTACATGCTTGCATTCCCACAGTATGACCTCACACCCCTCACACACGCATGTGCTCTACAAAGAAAGGAAGAAACAATGAGCTATTAGGAAACACAAATGATATTTAAAACGAAACAAAAAAAAACCCATAAAAAACAGATTTTGTTTTTAGGAGAACCAAGAAAAATGAGCATTAAGTGTAACAACGTCTTGGGGTTCGACTTTTAAGAAGATGAGATGTATTGTAAGGGCTGCACTAGGAAATTGCTGGAGAGAGAGGGGCCAGTTTCAGAGGTGGGTGGTACTCATGAGGAAGCATTGGTGGCTGGCCAGGGACAGTATGTACCTCTGTAAGTCCCTCATTCTGCTGAGGATTACCAAAACCTCTTATTGTGCAGCTGTCATCCTGTCTGGGAAGAAGCAACAGATGCCTGCTCTTGCTCCTGTTTAAGTTTGCTTGTCTTCAGGCTTGCTGGGGGAAACTGAGGTCCTGGGTTTGCTCATAGCTGAGCCTTGGAAAGTCAAAAGAAATGAGGGTGAAACCCTGCCCCCAAAGGACTCAGCATAAGTTCCCCAACATATACGCATGAGATTTCCATAGAGCACGGCTCAATAGTTGCCTTCCTTTGGTGGAGTCACTTAGGATACAGCTTTTTATGAACCTTACTTGCTTTCACACCCATTCTCAAGTCTTTTGCCTTGAATTCCCAAACTCCAATTAAGCACGCTTGGCTAATAACTTCACCATGAAAATATCTCAAACTATTAAAGTATTGAATAAAGTATTCTGCGCTTGACACTCCACAAGCCTCCTAGGATTTGAAAAACTTGAAATATGCAGAAGGAAATCAGACTAAATACACACATATATTTTATTAAAAACATTTCTCTAAAAACAAGAAGACAAGGGGGGGACGGGTGTGGAGAAGACCAAATTCAATTTCCATTCCTGGCACTTAAACTTCTCTACATAGGATCCGATTCTAAATAGGAAAAGTAAAATCAGCTTTGTTCCTGAACATATGCTTTTGACAGTTTTTTTTCCATTGAAGTCTGTGAATTATTAATAAACTAATTTCTCTTTATAGTTCAGTCTTTGGAGATTTAAAGTGTTCACTCAAATGCACAGGGAAGGAAGGAGCTGTTCCATTCCAATCAGTCCAGTGCCCTCTGGAGATGCTGGTCTTGAAGTATCTCTGAGTCTTTGATATCAATCTTTTATTCGACTGGGAATTTCTGATCACATCTAGAAGCGCTAGTCCCTTAATGCCACTTAATGCCCTATTTAAGTTGGGCCAGTTATGCCAACGGATTTCATGCCTTCATTTTGCTCCCAGGATATTTTATGTGTATGTATTTATAGGGCGTGGATACGTGCATATGTCTTCCCACCTACCTATATTTGATGGTGTTTATTTCCCTCAGTGAGCTGTGCTGAAAGGCGGGACTTTTGATAACAGAGGCTCACCTGTCAATCAGCAGCTCTTGAGTTAAAGCATGCTGGATCTCAGCACCATCAAGAGCTCTTCTTTCTTGCTCTCTAGAGTGTAGTGGAGACAGCTTTTGTCTCTCTAGAGAAAAGAAGTTTGCAAAACCAATGCAATGGTAGAGAGGGTGAGTTCTGTATTAATTCATCCCTTGTACCCCGCACCCATGAGTGGGTTAAAAGCTGAACCCGGGTTCATGGGTAAGGGAGCGAGGGTTCCCAAGTCAGCTGGAAGTTTGGGTAATTGAGATGAAGTCACTTCCACCATCATTTTCCTGTCGCCTCCTATAGTTTCTATGTATGAGAATCGCTACCCTTTCTTCTTTCTGGCTGAGAGGAGTTGAGTTAATTGACTTGCTTGATGCCCCGCAAGAGGCTGAGCATGCTCTCCTCCTAATATAGTAGATCTTCGGAGGATTCAAACTGGGGGTGGGGCATTCACCCTCTGATCTTTGATCTGTTTATTGTTTAAAAAAAAAAAGTCCAACAAGCATCAACCAAACCATGCTTCTCTATTTCTTAAGGGAAGTGTCTTTAACACTGAACCAGCCCCAGCCTTTATTTTCCCTCTACTTCCTCCCTTAAGGGCCAGCTGCATGAACAGGACACAATGATCAAGAGAGGAGAGTCACCAGGTGCCCTCCTTGAAAGGCTGCCTCGCAGGACCTGGGAAGAATTGAGATTGCAGGCCATCACAGCATCTTTCCCTACAGGCCAGCTCACACAGGCAGCAAACTTGCCTCTCGCCAGAGGAGGCCTGGATTAGAACCACATAAGGGCAGCAGGAGGGGGGAAGGGAAGGGAGCAGAAGAAAGGAAAGCTTCTCCTTTGTTATTTTTAAAGCCAGTTCTATTCTGGGAGTTGACTTTTCTTTCTTTCTTTCTTTTTTTTTTTTTTTTTCCATTTGGCTCCCCGGGTTAAAGGGCTCACAGTAATGGAAACTGGAGGCCACCGATTTATTGCTCTTCCTCTGGACTTTCTGGGATGATTTGTTTGGTGGTGAGTTGAGCTTCCTCAGCCTTTCTCACCCAGGACCTTAACCTTGATCTCTCAACTATGCACTCTTCCTCTTGAGGACTTGGGAAAAACCAGTGAATCTCAGGCTTAAGGGGGCCTACGCATGAACATGCTTGATCAACCCTTACATTTGGGGCCTCGCTTAAGGAACCCAGAATGCAAATCACTAATTGTCAAAGAAGATTACTCTTGTATGTTGTAAGTCTGATGACTTGTGTTAGTTGTCAGCTTGACAAAGTAAGAATGACCAGTCTAGGATCAGCTAGACTAAGGCTCTTTCTGGGAATGGATGTCATTATGTAAATTGATATGGAGAGAGCCATTCTGACAGTGGAAGTGGTTGTGTTCTGGACGGGGATCCTGAACTGTATACAGGGGAGAAATCTAGTTAAACACTAGCAAGATATTACTGTTCTCTGCTTTTTCCTTGTTTTTACTGTGGTTATTCCACAAGCATCTGCTGCCTCGACTACCCCACCATGATGGACTCTATTTTCAACTGTGAGCCAGAATGAGCCCTTTCTCCCTTAAGTTGCTTTGGTCAGAGCATTGTCTTAGAGTAAAATAAAAGACACTAAGATGACGAGAGTTGCTGTGTTTCCAATTGCTGTGTTTTCCCAGACACCCTTACACATCATCCTCAGATTTTACTCTTACAAACAAGTATGTTATGTTTTTTTAGAGAGGTGGATTTTTATTTCATTGGATCTTATGTGGGGTTTTTTTTTTGGGGGGGGAAGGAACAAGAACATCTTAAAAGATTGTCTTAAAATTTAAGACAGTGTAGCAAATGTTTGCTACAGAGGTCAAAGCAGAAGTGGGTTCACACGAGTTTGGAGGTTAGCAAGAGTGAGAGTTGAGGAACAGGCTAAAGATCCAGGCAGGAGCTGACACGGAACCCTGGTGCTCAGCATCCTCTCCCCTGAGAAACTTCTGGCTTTGCTCTATAGTCTTCTAAAGGATGGGAGGAAGTCAACCACATCGTCGAGGGTAGACTTAGAAAATTAGCATTATTGCCTGTCCCATCAAGTCCTCTTACATACGTGTTCTTGGCATTTCTTTCTGTTTTAAAACCATTCACTCCTCTCCATGCCTCTGACCATCGTGCGCATCCAAGCTGCCATCAGTCAGAGGAATTGCTTGAATTGCTTCTTCATCTGTCTTCCTGACTCACTCTCTTTTCTAACCAGATTGCTCTCCACCCTGTAGCTACAGTGACCTTCTCACAGTGCAGACCTCATCTTTCTGCTGAAGTCACCTTTCAACTTCTCCTGGCTGGATCTAAGTTCAAGTTGAACTCCTTAACATTGCCGGTGAAAACCTTCTGGGTCCGACTGGTCCCATTGTATGCCTTGAGGCTGCTTCCTCCTTTCTGTTTTCCAGCCATGTCAGCCTTAAATCATGATATATTCTTTATGTTCTTCTATGCCATGAAGTCTTCATAAGGGTTATTTCTTCTCAAAAGTTCACTGCCTCTTGTGCCCACCTTCTTCTTCTTGCCTTGGTTCTATAAGGAAACATCTTTATAGTCTGTTATCATAGCCTCTATCTCTGCACTAGAACACACGTTGTATTGGACTGCCCCCATTTCTATGTTGAATTGTTTGTTTTGCTGTGGTCTATGTCCCTTATAGACATTGCTCTGCAAAGAGGCGATTGGAAACTTGTTCAGTACCATGTAGCCAATATTGAGCATGGTCTGATACATGGAATATGTTGGATATTGTAGGACAGTCTTGAGTTTTACGTTGGGGATTATGACTGATTTCCAATCCCTGCCTCTGTTCCTTTCCCGGGGTCCTTCTGCCCTCCTCAAATTCTTCTCACTCTGCTTTTGACACAAATCAAAGGTACTATAATTTAATCCTAACTAAATCTTAGACACTGATTCTAGGGTTTAAAAAAATGGCCAGAGAACCCATTTTTCTGAGCACGCCAACACTACTCTCGCAGGCTCCTCTGAGTTTATGTGGCACCAAGATGAAGAATAACCCATCCTATTTAGCTATTGTCTTGAATCTTTCCTACAGCTGTACACTATTGCAGACACCTTGATATTGTAAAATTGAGAGTATTTTATCTACAGTGATAAACTTATCACTGATAAACTTAATTTAAAAAATAGTCTGCCATCCTGTATAATAAAACCAACCTGAGCTGAGCAGAAACTACCCCATAAGGAAGCACTCACTGATAGAATTTTTGCTCCTGTAGGTCGGAGTCTGCCTCACTCCTCAGCACAGTGTTGAGGTTCTCATTGTATTCATCAGTGAGCTACCTACAGGCTTACTTTCCTCCCTCCTCATCTTACCCCTAATAAATTCTAATAAGATGACCCCGGATGGGAAAGCACCATTGTTTAAAAGCTATTCAGGGCAACCTGGTCATCGAGACATCTGGTTTTGACTATGATGCCCTTCTCCAGGCCAGCCATGACTGAGGCAGAGTCAGTGGTCTGTCCACTTGACATTGTTGACTCGGTTCAAGACAGTACGAAGAGCAGCTGGAACCCAAGAGACAGTCTCTCCGCAAAGGCTGAGAAGCCTGCTGCATACGTGTTCCTGTCGCTTCTCTGGGTAGAGTGGGAGCGAGAAACGCTCAGCGTGACAACCAAATGGCCCCGCTTGGAGCCTGTGTACACGATTCTTCATGGCCTGACTTCTCCTGGGAATTTCAGTAAATTCTCTGAGCTGGTGACCTTCCAGCGGACACAATACAAAGGGTCATTAGTTGCTGGATTCTCAGGCTTCAATGAAAAATATAAATAAATAAATAAAAAGGAAGTACAGCTGAAAGTTAAAAATAGGGCGTGTGAATTTCATGTTACTTTCCCTGGGATCCTCAGTCCAGCGGCAAGAGAGAAAGTAGAGAAAAAAGAGCCTGTATTAAAAGAGCCTTCAGGAAGAACGCTGTTTGCCCACAAATATTTACCCTGAGGCCTCCTCAGACTAATCCCTTATTAACAAGTGCCCTGCGATGTACCTGGAATTCATGAGAGCATCTTTAAGGACACTGCAGAGTTGTGCTCAAATAAATCCCTGGCTTAGAGACATTTTTTTTATCACACTCTGCACATTCTTCCCAGTTGTTCTTTTCCTTGTTACTATTATAAAAAAAAAAAAAAACAAACCCGGAATCTAGGAAGCACATGAGCCTACACGCATGCTCCACCTGCTTTGTTTGAACTTTCAGGAACTTAGCATTCTGTATGGGAGCTTGTGGCTGGGTTAGAATGGGACAACCACCGTCACCCAATACCTCGGGCCCGCGGTAAGAGACAGCATACTGTCTAGCTTATAATAAAGAGTAGCCAGGGCAGGGTGAACGGGAACTTCCGCCCCGCCTCAGAAACACTCGCCCAATCAAGGAATTATGTCACAGGTGGAGCTGTGTCTCTGGGAAAGACAGCATCTGCTTCCACGCAAATGTCATCAGTAATAAAGAAAGATGGGAAAACCATGTGATCCAGGCATTGGATAGTGTCCATATTGCAGTGGAGAAAAACGGTTAAGTTACCGTCTGTGTTGGTGCGCTCCTTGACAGCCTTTCCTTAGCTTCACCGGGGCTGGGAAAGTGTCGAGTGGATCTGCAAAGAAAAACGATCATTTCTGAAATCAACTACAAACTCCATGTGCTGCTTCCTGGTTCAGAAGCAAGAGGCTTGGGGGGAAAATAAGTTTAAGCTCATAAAAACACTCCGAGGGCATCCTGGTCATCAAACAGCTCTGAGCAAACTGCATTTGCAAATGAATCTGAAAACATGTGGATTCAATTTTCCTTGAAATGCCCAGAGGTTAAAAAATTGAGGGGGTGGGGGGAATGCTTGGCAGAAAGAGCCTGGGCTTTGGCTTTGTGCATAAGTTGCCTTTTAAAAAAAATTAATTGATTGTTTTGCCAGAGAGAATATATTACCTCTACCCCCGCCTCAATCAAATCTCTAACTTAATAACCAATGGCCTGTCCTCTTGGTGTGCCTGCTGGATGGACAAGAGTTGAGATTATTCGGAAGGAAAGCGAGATTTAGTTGTTCCCAGGGTGGCCTGTGCAGGGCCGACCTAGAATTTAAGTGCTATCATGGGCTGAAAGTCCAGTAACACCATGGCAAGGAAACCATCTGCTGGCAGCGTTTCTTCCCCTTCATTGCAACCCATCTGCCTCCACTCATGAAGCTTCACCCTCTTTTGCTTCTGCCAACCCCCCTAAAATAATACCTTCGTTATGACCAAATAAACACAGTCAAATATGGAATTGCTTTAGAGCAAATCCAAATTGCTTCAAAAGATCAGGAAAATCGCGTGGGTGGGGGCCACTACATCTGTGCAAAGGCAGTGATGGGTTTTAAAACAATGAGGCTAGCCGCACCGAGTCCCATTTACAAGATGATGTGTGTTGCCCGTAAGTGGCTGTGCTTGGTCTCGGAGGTAGCAAAGTTGTCACATGGTTCTCCTGTTGCCATGGCAATAATCTGTAATTGTGCAGAAAATCCACAGAACTCTCAAAGCAACTCCTTAGTGGATTGGGCTGAGAGCAAATCAAGCCCGTGGAAGCCTGGAATTGATGGGGCTATCAAAGTGCATTGCCCAAACTGGACCTCATTTTGCAGGTTTCCTTCCCCTGGCCCTCACCTAATGATGGCAAATGCTCTCACTTGTGTGTCTGTTTCTCGCTTTTGTCTTTATAACTGGGGACAGGTGTAAATCCCCGTGTGCAAAGGTAATGTTTCCATTCGTTTCTTAGACTCAAAAGTACTTGGTTGGGAATCTGGCCTATGTGTCTGTGGGTATTTCTTTGGCATGAATTTATTGAGCCCAGACCAGCATTGGGAACTGACATTGGACTTGTGTGTATAGATGAAAAGCGTTAGAGCCTCCGCAAGGCCAGGTGAGTATTTTCCGCTGGCAAAGGCACCAAGTGCATGCAGGGCAGGGAACCGGAACAGAGAGAATGTGTTGTTCCTGGAGTAGCTTGGCAACAGAGGGTATACACATGTACCACACACCCCTCTGAAAGCATGCCAAGACTCGCCTTCCTTGAGGCCAGCTAATACAAACCATGCCCGAAATGCAGCTGGGAAATGAAGGGGAGGTGGCATTTCTCCCTCCTACTTTAGACACTCTGTGACATGTAAGCGTGTACCAGCAGTCAACCCCTAGCATGGGGGGAGCATGAATGGGGCGGGGGTGGGCTGACAGCAGGAAGAAGAGCCAGACAAATCACTCTCATGGTCCAGAGTGCAGTGACAATCCCATGGGAATGCAGTTTCTCAGCAGATCCCATGAGAACATCTGGGGTAGAGATGCTCACGCCAGGCCCCAGATGCAGATTCATTAGTAAAAATGCCTCATTTCTTCCCATCTCTTTATTTATCTTCCCAATATACCACAAATATGGTTTTCTTTTCCTCTGCACATTTTTCTCTTGGGAGCAGGAAATTCTGCTGCTAGAAACGTCTGGAAAAGGAAAATGGAGAATATTCAGCCAGCTGTACATTGAGGTGCTTTCCCTAGGACACGAGCTTATTTGGAGCCACATAATCATAAGTAGTAGAAAGATGTGCTGTTTCTATGAGTAGAGAGGAAGGTGGCTTAGGGAAATGGAAAATTTGGCTGTAGATTTGAGGGAATCTTGAGAACCAAGATGGGATTTATAGGGACTGAAAAACCGAAGGACTTAAATAGCAGAGACAAATAAATCCAACAGTTTGATTCTAGAATATTTGGCTTCAACTATTTTTGTTTGAACATTTTTTTCTCAAGACTCACAGTCTCAGGAAAAACGAATCCAAGTGGCTTGCTTTGGGTCATGATTCTAGTTCTTTCTTGGCAAGGCTGAGGGTGTATAAGAGATGAGAGATTATAGCCCTTAGTGTCCGTCAGAAATTCCACAGAATAAGGGAGAGAAGATATCTCAAACACGAAGGTGCGTATGAACAAGGAAGCGGATTGGATAAGAGATGACTATGGTGGGGGCAGGAAGAAGCGAGAATCCAAGAAGTGTGCTCCAGCTTCAGAAGGGAAATCAAATAGTGGAGAAACCTATCATTCAATCTTCTTTAGTATGTCCAAGCTGACATGCTCAAGAATACAGAGCACCAGGACAGAAAGCCAGCGAAGGACAGAGTCTAGACAACTTTTTGTGTGACATCCTCTCTTCCTTTAAAAAAATAAAAACTGTAGAGAAGAATCAACAGCCTTATTTGACACCAGCCAGGATAATGGAGAGGACGTCCTGCTAGTCAAAGCTCCTGGTTAATGTCCACTTCTCAGCATGTCTGATTACAGGCTGAAGTTGACCGATCGGCAAACTACTCAATTATAAGCCCATCTTCTCCCCGTGGTGCCACTAATTAAAATGGGAACTGTGCTGCAGCTCACACACTCCGTGAAGTTGTACCTTCCAAAAGCTGAATTAGTCACAACAATTAGCCCTTGTCACGGCGGCTCAGCTCCCTTCTTCCTCCTCCCTAGCTGCACTCCTGTTTGGTGTGAATTCATCGCCGAGAAAGCCTTCCCCGGGGATCCTTGATTCTCCTTCATTTCTTTTACTGTGAGAATGAAACACATGTGGCCGGCGCCTTGAAATACAACTCCAAAGTGCATCTACGTGGAAATCTCAATTTTCTGGAATGTTCTGACCTCTTGTCCTGCTAAGTGTCACTTTCTTTCCCCCTGAAGACATACTCTGAGTGGTATTCCTATGTGAATTTAATTTTTAAGAGGAGAGAGAAAGAGAGGAAGAGAGAGAGAGATAACAACATGGACCCAGCATCATTCTAGTCACAGGAGGTATGTTCTTCAGACAGCTGGGACACACTGTAACCCTTTAAATTTTTTTCTCTGCCTTAATAAACATAATAGGACGTTCTGGTAATTTCATCTGCACCTGTACTTCTCTGTAACACGATGAGGATGCTACATGCAGAAGAAGAAGAAAAATGTTCAGAAGCACCATGCCAACCAGATAGGAGACCAGGGATTTGAGATACAGTCACAGAGCACATCCTAACACTAGCTTGAAGGCCAAGGCCACAGCTTCCCCATCACAGAGAGAAGCTTTCATAAACTGCTGAAGGGCCAGTTCATAGCTCCATTAGTATTAGAATCCATATCCATGGCTGTAAGCAAGATGAAACTTCTGGCTTCCTTCCAGAAGACTTGCCAATTAGCCACCCGTGGAAAGATGCCTGCCCACACTCTTCTTAATATCACCCCTTCCTTGGAAGGAGGAAACTCCAGACGTCTTTACCTTCTCAGGCAAACTTTTCCATTCAGCATTTGAAGATTCCAGTGTTTGTCCCCTCCATGAAGTATCTGCCTTGAAATACTTTTTTAGGATGTCCGTTGCGTACCTTAAATGTTTCCGTGAAAACCACTTTGCATCCCCTGGCAGAATGGCTGACCACCTTGAGAATCACGACAAATTCAATTTTGTGCATTGAGGATAGAATTTGGTTAAATGTTTCTTATAGTATATAGTGACTTTGTGATCAGTTTTATTTCAGTTTCAGGGTTTTAAACTTAAAACCTTTTAAAGTTATCACACAAAGTAATTAGATGCATTATGTCATATATACACATATTTTATATATCTATGCACCTATGCATGTTATATATGTGACATATATCATGTTATATATTATATATATATGTATATCTTAAGCTCAGATTGTGTTTATTTGTTTAGTTCTGGGTTTCATTTGTTTGTTTTTTATCGTAGCCTAGGCTGCTCTGAAGCCTGCTATGCAGCAGAGGAATGACCTTGAATTCCTCCCCAGCCCCCATCCTGTTCATTGTGAATGTGGAGATTACAGGCATGTACTACCATTCCCAGTTGGTATCCATAGTACTGAAGATACAACCCAGAGCCTCATTCATCTAGGCAAACAGTCTACCAACAGAAGTATAGCCTCAGTTTTAGTTTTTGAAATTACAAGTGAATTCTACTCAAGGAAGTGGTGTCCAGAAAGCAACAGACAGTGTTCAGTGACTGTGACAGTCACCAATGAGGGTTTGCATTTCAGACACAGCTACCAAGCGGGTGGTCAGTCAACCTGAAGGTCTGTTACTCCAGAGACATTTTCGCCATGCTAACCTTTACTAGCACGGGGCTCGACCACCTATGTGTCTCCATCTTCCTCCGATCTTTGTCACTTTGTTCTCACCGCCTGGGTCCTGGGTATTGAGCATGCCTTCTGCTTCTCATCTCTGTTCCGCCTCGAATAGGCTGTTGAGTGTGGGAACAGAGAGTTGAAGATGACTCAGAAAGCCCCATTCATTTATCAAGTTTCTTTATCTGGCATGGCTTCAGCCAAGCTTTGAAACACTATCGGTTGCATGACCAAATAGAACAGGAAGCACACATACATACGCCCACTCGCGTATACAAGTTGGACTAGAATGGTCCATCCCACACCCACACAGAGCAAGTTTTTAACTCTAGACAATGATGATTCACATGATCACCCTGTTGATGAAGCTTCTATGGAATAGAGATCAAATTGTCAGTTTCATATGATACATTTGTGTGTGGACTGGAATACTACATGGGTACCTGCTGCAGACCGTGATGTTCAGAGCTGGCATAGGATTGACGGGTGGGCGGGTCCCTATAATACAGTGAGTGTGTGATAGTTTTCTCTCCCAGCAGAGCATAGGAGCTAGACTAAGTGAGGATGTTAGAAATCAGTCCGAGCCATATTAGCGAGATGGTGGGTGGGGAACAGGAAATAGCATGGCTGGCTTATACACAGGCTCAAGTTGCTCACTGTCATATACAATAAATCTGTTCAAAATGTTAAAAGCAATTAGATACAATGGAGAGAATATAAATGTGGAAAAAGCTATTGTAATTGGATAGCCCAGAACTTGAGACTCAGGCATAATGTTTTTATAATAGTGTATATGAGAAAGTATTCTTCCCAACAGCCTAACGAGGATTAAGTAATTTAACATTATTTCAGAAATATCTTCTAGGTTGGAACTCATGCCTCAGCATCAATTATACACAGAGTTGCAGCTGGGAGAATTCACAGTGTTAACAGTGCTCGCCCACGGACTATCTGACTTCAACCAGCACTCTTGGGGTCTTGTTTTTACAGACAATACATTTGGATGGCCAGGTTTGCATACTTAGGCTATTGGCCTCACTTGATGCCCAAATAATCTTGGCCACTTCCTATGGCTAGCTGTCAGAGCTCTCCAAATAATCTCTAGGTGTAGCCATGGCTCTTGGTATTCCAATGTCTTTAGCTTCCTATCATTGGTCATGATTCAGTCATCGACAAAATGCTTTTTGAAAACTAACCATGATGCAAATTCCCTGATTTCATGAGCTTTCAGCTCAATAGGGGAGACCAACATATCAATCCTGAAGCAGTTATTTAAATACCTTTGTAAAAAACTGTGGGGGTGGAAGAATCAGTTTTCCTCATGGATATGGCCCATGGCTCCAAAGGCTGCCCATGTTCCAGTAGATGGCCCCACACCCATGTGCATACAGGTAGCACTAAGCAGACTCAGCAGGAGAGAGAGAGAGAGAGAGAGAGAGAGAGAGAGAGAGAGAGAGACAGAGACAGGGGATATTCATGAAACTGGATGGGAAAATGGGGTAGTGGTGTGGATAGGAGAGAAATTAGAGATAGATAGATAGATAGAAAGGGTGCTTCAGGTCACAGTACATCCTATGCATACAGGAGATTCTCAAATACTAAAGAAGAGTTGGGGAGCAAGGATGGAATTCTAGGAAGTGGAACAAGCTTGTGGAAAGGTTCAGAGGCAGAAGCAAAGAAACCGATTTGAGGAACTGGAAAGAAGCAGTCTGGTAGGTGTTCAGGGAGATTGGAAGAGATGGGAACAAGGTGACAGGCAGCATTTATGCTAAGAGTGCATGGTGTTGGGAGACCTAAAATGTCCCTGATGGTACCACACAGTAGAGGTGCAGGTGCTTCTCCCAAATCAGTTTGGTTCATTCAGCTCTGGGGTCAGAGAGGTGTTTATGTGTGCTCACTACTTGTAATTTATTTCTACTGTGAAAGAAAGAGGCATCATTAGGGACTGGGTCCCTCATGGCGTCACCTCATGGTGACTAGACACAAAGGATGCTTCAGTTCTTATACTAGCATTTGCCAAATTTCCGTCATTGACAATGCTGGTGCATTTTGTCACAATCTACCCAATATCTCTCTCCTAGATGACACACTTTTTTTCAACAGACTCTTATTTTTTTTCCTCAGAAAGATTTATTTATAATGGAAACTTTAAAACATTACCACAAACAGAAAGTCAGTATTACTTGCTGGAATGTGAAGAGACTCATAGAAAAAAAAGGCAATTATTAAAAATAAAGCAGTAGGATTACATACTTAACGGTCACTTCTGGTCTCCTGGAGTCCTGTGCTTATGACCTACTCTTTAGTCTGTAAAAAAAAAAAAGAGACCAACAAAAGATTAGAATTAAGAAAATGAACTAATGTCAAGCCAAGGTGTTTTCCTTGGCTGTCTGGATTTAGAGACACTTATAAAGGAATCAGCCCACACCATGTCATCCTCCCCGCCCCCCAGATATTAGTGTAGGTGACTTCACTTTAGTGTGCCACATCAAAATAGCCACAAACCGCAGATGACATGTGGTCTCTGCTTTAGGAAGCAAAGTTGTTTCCCAGGCAACAAGTCCAACCCCAAAGTATACAGTTTCTTACAAACAAACAATAAAACAATAACAAAACATAACAAAAACTTCATCATTGTTAGTTTTGTGATACAGGATCTTACTTCTGTAAGATCTTACTTGAGCCTGGGACTCACTCTGGCCCCAAGCTCATTATTTATTTTCTTGTCTCAACCTCTTGAAAGAAACCATACAAACTTGGTTGATTGACTGAGGAAGGCAGATTCTTGTGTGGCAGTGGGCATGAAAATTATCCTTTGGACACAAAGGTCGACATTTGATGAATAAAGGTAGTTTTTCTTAGAAACAAACATTCTTCTGAACAGAAATCTCAGAGATACTTTTGTCATATCAACGTTTAGCCCAGGAGGACTGTGAGGCTAAGGTTTCCAGCCGAGAGTTCCAGGGAGGAGCTCACAGGGCTTATGCCACTGAGTTGGGATGGGGTTGGATGACCAATGTATGAATTAAGTACTGACTGAGGACAGCTCTAATTAGTCATTGGTATCATCAGAGTTAAGTTGTCACCAGGAGCTGGGAATGATGGACAAGGTCCCCATCCTGGATAGAGGGTCTTCGACAGCCTAGGAAGACATGGACTCCAGTAAATAGTTTGTTTGGTTACTATTCAGACAGAAACAGAATCAGTGCAGCGATGGAGAGAAGGACTCAACTATTGAACGTATAGGTGGTGGTAGTCCATCAGGAAGGTGGAGAGAGAAGCAATGATGCTCAATAAAGAAGATAGGCAGACATGGATGCCTAATCTAATGTCTGAACCAGTAGCATCAACATCAACAAGGCAGCTGGCCCCACTTCTACCACTGCACCAAAGACTCAGAGCTAAGCCAAGTAAACTTTTTGCACACTTGGCTAAGAGCAACTGGTTCAGGGTAAAGAGAGTGGAGTACTAGAGGGGCTCATTCCTGGCAGGGCCGGTCAGAGGTCCCCTTTGATCAGAATGCCAGTAAAGACACTGCTCAGCTTGTCAACCAACCTCTCCTCCTTGCATAGTGACTTTCACATTTCAGCACTTGCTCTCTCTGTCCCACTATTGATGCCCACAGATAACCATCCTAAATACAGGTAACTTGAATAGTTTTTCATTAATAACTTTATTTTTATTCTTATTTTTCTAGATAGAGACTTTTGGGAGAGTTCAAATGTAGTATCTCATTTATGTGATAGACTTGATAATTTATTAATGACTCTAAGATTTTAGCTTGCTTTGTTTTATGTATGGACTCCTTTTTATTCCATAATTAATAACATACATTCTACGATGGAGAGGAGCCATTCTGCTGTTCCTCCCTCATTATTCACCATACAGACAAGTTTTGGTGAAGAGGACGGCCCTGTCATAATGACCCTGACAGACTGAGCCAGCCTGGGATGTGGCATTCGAGAACCACAGACTACCGCATTGGACTCGGGTTTGAATCGGAACTCTTTATTCCAAGTCAGCTGTCCAACCTAAAGAAAACCACCTAACATCTCTGAGTCTCTGTTTACTGACGGTAACCGTGATTTCATACAGTGTCTGGGAAATTCCAGAGAGGTTATGCATGCCTATAATGTGCCAGTTTGAAATCAGTGGCTCACTAAATGAAAGTGATTTGATTAGACTCACTTCTCTCAGGTTTCTCATGATTCAGAATCCAAGAACAGAGAGATTTTCTGGATACAGTCTAAGCAACAACAGCCAACATTTCCGTAGTTCTTATCAGTTCATAATAACTCTACTACAGGTAACGAAAATCTAACTCGAACCAGGATGCATGATAAGAAATTCTGTCTCCTCTCACAGGAAATCCGAAGAAACAAGCATTTCCAGAAGAGTGATCTATCTAGGACCCCTGTAGCCGTTCTCTGATTTTGATTGCAACTTACTGCGTCTTAGTTTTCTCTGTCTACTGTCCTCAAGCTCACAAAATGACTGCCAGCAAATTGCCAATGTTAGGCACCTCTTTGCTCCTATCTGGCAGGACTGCAGAGAGTCTCTTTCAAGCAGTGTTACCGAACCAACCTGTGTTGGGTGATTGATCTTGGAATACTAATGTGTGTTGATTGGCTGTTTTTCTGAGGTCTGATTCTTTTAACTCATCACCAGCATCTGGTTCTAATAACTCATGAGTTAGACCAAGAACCTACCTAAGAATTTGGCTCACTCTTAGTGTCTTAGGCTGATCAGAGAGAAAGATGAATAGCTGAAAACAAAGGACCAGGGCCTGGGGAGATGACTCAACAGTTAAGAGTGCTTACCATTCTTGCAGAGGACCTGGGTTCAGATCCCAGCACCCTTGCTAAGTGACTCACAACCATCTGCTGCAAGTCAACCTTCTTTTGCTCTAAGAGATCTGGCACCCTCTTCTGGCCTTCCCAAAGCACTGCATGCATGTGTGCATATCTGAATCTCCACACACACACAGACACACAATTAAAACAAAACAAATAAATAGCTTTTAAAAACAGAAAAAGAGGTCCAAGTCCGTTCATTCAAGAAGAGCTTGTTTTTATGTTGTAAGGACAGTGCTGTGAATTTTGCGTTCACTTTTTACTTTATCTTTCCAACTGTCCTGCGAATGAGTTGCGAGTTGCTCTGTATATTGTGAAATACAGAGAGGCTGAGGGAGTTGTTTCCTCTATGTCACTAGCATGATTACTAGAGCCAGTATGGAGACTGGAGCCTAGAGACACAGTCCTTGCTTACTCAAGCCTTTGTCTTGCTAAGTGAGCTGGCCTATTTGTGTGTGTGTGTGTGTGTGTGTGTGTGTGTGTGTGTGTGTGTGTGTCAGGGGTGTTATTAGCCTCACAGGCAGGAAGCTCAAGGATCCTGGCGTTAACCCATCGAGGTGGACTCAATTTTACCCCATGCTGAGGAATAATGGGAAAGTTCTGGAAAAAAAATAACTTGAGCCGAGCTCTCGGATTTCCAGTTATTTGTCTGTTGTTACCAACCACTAAAAACTTCAGAAATTCACTATGGTCATATAGACAGGGAGAATGACTTCATGCTTGCGACCACAAATACAAAATGCTCTGGAATCTGTAAGATGAACTACATTTTAATTAGAAAAGAGAAAGAGAGATGAAGACAGTTGTTGGATATTTTTTTAAACCCTCCCTTGGCTTGCCCTCGGGCCAAAATGTGACAAGTGCCCTAAATCTGATAACAAACATACACTTCTGAAGTCATTGTTTGCTTTCCAAAAAAAAAAAAAAGTCCCATTAGTTTCCTGTTACCAGTTAAGAGTTCAAGAATGTCCACCCTTGAAATACAGCACAGAACACAGCCTTCCTCCGCAGAATATTAAAAAGCAAAAACGAAACTCTCAACCCGCACTCCAGTCTTTTCTTTAGAAGGGTTTTCTTTTGTTTTGTTTTAGGTCAAGTCCTCAGAACCTCAAACCAAGCAATATTAAAAGCCCTTGCAGTTTAGTCTAAAATCTATCCATCACTTATTATCCATGTGTTCTTCTTAAGTCCCTGGTTAAACCTTTTAACAAAAGATACAGTTTTCCCCAGTGACAGCACAGAGTGGGTCACAGAGTCACCACATCTCAAGTCATAGGTAGACACTCTCGAATGTTTAACAAAAAAACTGTTTAGTATCCTAGGCAGTTTGGATGCTCTCACCTTACTAGAACTGGATGGAGGTGGGTGGTCCTTGGACTTCCCACAGGGCAGGGAACCCTGACTGCTCTTCGGGCTGACGAGGGAGGGGGACTTGGTTGGGGGAGGGGGAGGGAAATGGGAGGCGGTGGCGGGGAGGATGCAGAAATCTTTAATAAATAAATTAAAAAAAAGAAGTTAAAAAAAAAGAAACTGTTTAACTAAAGATAGTGGCAAAGCAAAGACAGAGAGACCTCATGTGGTATGTGCCTACCATGAGGGAGCACCGTAGGACAGATTTATATGTACCACTTCCTTTAGCGCTTTCAGCAACTCAATGTAGTTTGTTGTGTGCATGTATGTGAGCATGCATATGCATAGGAATGTATGTATCCATGTGGAGGCCACCGGACAATCTTGGTTGTCATCTCTCAGCTCCAACTACCTTTTAAGAAAGATTTATTGTATTTGTAATTATGTGTGTGTGTGTGTGTGTGCGCGCGCGCGTGCACTACGAGTGTAGCATGTACACATGGGTGCAGGTGTTTGAAAAGACCAGAGGAAGCCACCACATCCCCTGAAGCTGGAGTTACAGGCAGTTTTAAGCTGCCTGTAAGTGCTCAAAACCAGGCTTAGGTCTTCTGCAATAGAAATACATGTTTTTAAATACTGATCTATCACTCAGGGCTATACAGTTTATTGTTTGTTTGGGGAGGGGGGGCAGGGTCTCTCACTAACCTGGAACTTGTATGGGCCTGGGATTTCTGAGAATTCACATGGTTCTCTCTCTCAAGTACTGAGATTACAAAGGTATGTTCTCAGCTGATTTCTCTCTCTCTCTTTCTTTCTCTCTCTCTCTTTCTCTCTCCCTCCCTCCCTTTATTCATTCTTTCTTCCCTTCTCTTTTTCCTCCCCTCTCTTTCTTTTACATGGATTCTGTGGGTTGAACTCAGATTCTCTTGCTTGCAATACAAACATTTTACTAACTAAACTCAAAAAAGTATAATCTTTATTTCACCTCATAGACGAGCATACTGAGGTTTAGAGAAGTGAAGTTGCCTTGTATGCTTTCAAATGACTTCACCTGTAATAGAAGAGGCAGCTGAGAATGGTCGAAGCGAGGGCCAGCAAGCTCTCTGAAAGAGATAGAGCGTACAAACTTTGGAGAGGTCTCTGTAAGATCTGCTCATCCCTACTATCGTAACACAATCTATTGATAACACGTAATCGCTATGACTAGATTTGGATGAAGCATCACCATTAGGGACAGCCATTGCATTGCACTGAACCTTTAGACTGCATTGCTCAAGTCGGGCTTTGAGCAGTGTTTCTAAAACTAACTGTGAAAAGTTGCCAGTTAATTTCCTCTATGGCATGGATTGATACTTTTATACAATATTGAAAAAGAAATGAATGAATGAATGGAAAATGACATTAAAAGGACACATGTCCACAATTTTGTATTTTTGAAATTCAAGAGACATGGAATTATTTCATCAAACTTTTAAGTGTTCATAAGCATCCAAACATCTGCATGGGTTGCTATTAATATACAGTTCATGGCACCTTACCCCGTGCTGTAGCTGCACTCTAAAGATTAGCGTTATTATGACCTAGCAATTAATTCCTGAGCAGGGCAGTTCTTACTACCTTCATAACACTGAGGACCCTGTAGCCAGGCTTTTCTTTAGGCTGCTGGCTCACAAAAAAAAAAAAACAACCAGGAGACTTTTTATTAATTATGAAAGCTTGACATTAGCTTAGGCTTGTTTCTAGCTAGTTCTTATAGCTAAAATTAACCCACATTTTTAAATCTGCACCTTCTACGTGTCCAATCCTCAACCTCTACTCTTCCCGATAGGACTTTGAATGAGAGATTTCTCTCCCTGTCATGGTTCTGACTTGGTGACACTATACATTTCATCACTTGGGTGGAACTTGAAGTTTGATAGCGTGCCTCCCTATTTATTGTACAACCTGAATGAGAAGGCTTACACCCTGTTGTTGCTAATATTATGTCAGAGGATAGACTTCAGCCTAGGATCTTCAGCCCAAGATCAAGAATTGTCCCCATCAGAATGCCAGTCCAGTGCTTTTGACCCATTCTAGTGTGCTCTTTTCAAGGTATTTGGCTCTTTGCTCTCAGTGGCTCAGGTAGCAACTTAAGAACAGTTAGCCAATGTGCAGATAGTTGTTCACATGGATGCTGTTGATGTCAGTGGTTTCATGTGAGGTGGACGATTCTTCTGGTATATTTGAATCTAAAGTACTTCCCGGGATGAGGGACATTCAGTTTCTGTCCACTGAAATCAGGAGAAGTCCCAGAAAAGACAGCACAAGTTGCTAACCTTAGTCAGCCTCTATATATAGCCAAAATATTCATTCCACCCTTTGTATTATTAAATTCCCAGCCTTGAGTTTGTGTTGTGAATTACATTTATTTTAGCAAATAAAATATGTGACGTAAGGGCGGGGAGATAGCTCAGTCAATAAAAAAGCATACTTGCAAACATGGGGACCCGAGTTCAAACCCTATCACTTCCATGAAAAGCCAGCATAGGCACAGGAAAGATGTCTTAATAGTTGAAAGTGCATGATTTTCTTGCCAGAGGACATGAGTTTGATTTCCAGCATCCACACATGGAAATTCACAACCATCCTTCACTCCAATTTCCTCTTCTTGCTTGTATGGATGCCTGAACTCATGTGTACATCCCCACATGTGTGCAATTAAAAATTTAAAAAAAAACTAAACAAACAAGCAAGCCTGGCATAGTGGCACATGCTTGTATTTCCGGTTCTAGAGAAGCAGACTCCAAGGCTATTCCAGGCCCAGGTGAGAAAACCTTAATTCCAGGTTCCAGTGTGAAAACCAGACTCAAAAAGAGAGGTGAGTGTTTTTCTCTTGAATAGAAGTACGGTATCTGAAATTGCACACATGTACATAATCATTTACACACAGGAATGCACACGTTTTTAATTTAAGAGAACCCTAAGTAAATCTTGGCTGTCCTTTGGTTCTTTAGCAGTTGAGAAGTTTCATAGTAAAACTTTTAGAAGCAGTTTCTTGCTTATAAAAATGGACATGCAGGAAGACCATGGAAACCTTACTTCTTCTTCTTCCACATTTTTTAGGAACCCCAGCATTGGTAATAGCAGCAATACACAGAGGTGTGGTCATTGGCTTGAACTGAAAGACGTTCCAATCCCTCCACCCATTCTCTGTGCCTGGCCTTGGAAAGCCTATTTTTTTTAAAAAAAAAATGAGCTAGGGTGCTTTCAACTGCAGCAAGAACAAAGAAGGCCCCTGTCACACCTAAATTTGAGGTAGGGGTTGGGGAAGGGACTGTAGAATGAGTTTGGAGCCCAGGGACCAGCATTTTGCACTAAGTTCCCTAGCTGCTTCTGACAGGCTGCCAGGTTCCAAAGTCAGTGGCTAGAACATGTCATTCAGCCCTTCTGGGTGCCAACTGAGGATGTAAGGAAGCAGTAAGAGAGACTATTAAGAGTGCACACTCTTGCTCGTCTCTGTCTACCCCCCATTTCCTTCTTTTCTCTACTTGCAGCACTCACGTGAACATAGTTGAGGAGGGGGTTTAGGGAAATGCTTGAGAAATACAACCTATCAATAGCAAATTTAAATGTAGCTCACGGAAAATTCAGAAGACTCATTGTGGCTTTCAACCAGGAGGGACTCGGGGCTTGAACCAAAGCTCAGAAGCCACCCTTTCTCTTCTCTTGCCTCCTTGTCCCCCACTCACCTGAGAATTGGCAGGCAGATGCGACTTGATTGGCCTTGCTCAATAGACCCCAGTGTCTTGGCTGAGCCAAGCAACACGAATGGAAATCAATGACAAACCCAGCCCTGTTTCCTCTAATATGACCGAAGTAAGCCCTGGTGAGATGACTCGTTAGCGCTTCCTTTCACTTCTCTGTCTGGTTTGATTGTTTAAGCCATTAGAATAGTTAATACAATGTGTAGGACAACACGGTTTCCATTGGGGCACAATCAAAATGGAAGCTGGTTTCCCCACTTGGTTTCATCTCTCTCCTTACATCAGCTTGACGCAGAGAGGGGGACCCTGCTGGGATTCCTGTGCACCAGACCTGCCTCTTTCAAAAGGGAGATATTTGCCTAGACAACTCAAAGGTAAAAGAATTAGTACACATTAATCATCACAAGAATGGTACTAAAAACTTAATCCTCTTAGAACTAGAACAAATGAAGTTAAACTAGCAATATAAAAGCAAGAAGGAACACTAGCATCCCCCCAAAATAAACAAAATAGGTTGAAAGGGAGATGAGAAGACATGGTTCTGAAACCCCAAATCATAGTTGAAGAGCATCCATACAAAATAACTCCCCAGCCTTCCTCAGCTGCCTATGACACCCAAAGCTTTGCATGCCAGGGTCATGTGACCTGCTGCTTGCAAACCCGAGAGCTCTAGGCATAACCTGAAACTTTTGTAGTACTGTCTGATCCCAAATGATTGTCTAAAGATGACCTTCAAATTCACCTGGAATCAGCCTGTCAAGAATTTGTTTGGTAGAAAAGGCAGCCTTGCCTTCCCTGCAAAGGGGAGGACTTTGGTCACACTTCAGCCTAAGACCAAACTGGAGCCAAAGTCTGATTTAGACAGGGAGTGCCGACTTCATTCGCATCCCACCCTTTGTCTCTGCTCGTGTCTGAGAGTCAGTCTGTGAGGTCAGAACTGTCTGGGAGGAAAATCCATGTAACATGCTAAGTCATGCTGGTGTCACTCCTGGTAACAGTAATAGCTTGAAGGGATGTAGGACGGGGCCATCTGCAAGTGAGAATGTGCCATACCTACAACCAATGACATATCCAATAATACAGCCAATGGTGGGTAAGCCTGGACTAGAGAGGGGAGTGTTGAAGTGTCCTTACCAGTCTCCCAGGCTACTTTTCATGGACCTTTGCTTGTTCCTCATTGGTTTCCCTTTCTTAGGCTCCCACTCAATCCTACAGTTGCCCCGTTATAGAAACCTTCCTATTTCTGGCCAGCATCTTTCTTCCCTGAGACAATATTCCCTTTCTGTAGGTCCTCATTGAATCGGAATAAGAGCTAGGCCCAGGAAAGCCGACAGACTCCTCTCCTGGGCTCACTCAGCACAGCCAATGTTTAATTTTGCTCCAACCCCCACATCCCACAAAAAGTCACCAGGGGATGTTAAGAGGAAATGAAGGAAACAGAGAGACCATCTTGTTGCTGAGGTGGAACTGCTTTATCATTTGCAGGATTATAAAAGAGAGGAAAGTGTTTCAACCAAAGAATTACTGCTGGGATCTCTTGTCTTTGCAGAGATAACAAGACCCACCTAAAAGACTGCTTTTAAAGCTGCAGCTCTTCCGGATATAATTGTTTTTAATTGTGTGTATATGTATGTTTGGGGAGGCAGGTGTCAGGAGGTGCCTGAAGATGCCAGGACAGGGTACTACATACCCCAGAGCTGGAGTTACAGGTCGTAGGGAACCATTGGAGACTGGGAACTTGACTTGAGTCTTTTGCAAGAAGTCTTAACTACTGTGCAGTCTCTCCAGCCTCTCTGCCCTTTTAGTATATAAGAAACTCTGTTTACAAATTCAAATTCTTTCCATGAGTTTGAAGCGAACGTTGCCAGTTAAGTACCATTGTAGTTACCTTTCTGTCGATATGATAAAATAACACAACTAGGCAACTTACAGAAGAGAAAAGGTTTATGTTGGCTTATGGTTCCCGAGGGCTAAGAGTCCACCATCTTGTCAGGGAAGCGTGGCAGCAAGCGACAGCATGGCAGCTGTCACAGGAAGCTGAGAGCTCACATCTTTAACCACAATCAGAAAGCAAGAAGAAACTGGCTGCAGGCAAAGTGAACCCTTCAGTGGTGTACTTTCTCGAGCAAGGATATAACACCTAAACCATCCCAAACATAATCACCAACTGGGGACCAAGTTCTTCAACCCCCAAGACTATAGCGGACTTTTCTGCCTCAAAGGACTACAACGTCCAGGATACTAAGCTGTCTATTTTTTCTCCCTCTCTCTTTCTTATACACATTATACGGCCATTGGAAATAGATGTTGTGACGTGAGGAGGAAGGCCAAGGAGTCACTGGCCTGAGTGGAGGGTCATTCTTGCAAACTCCCCAGAGTCCTTCTAGGTCCATGCTGTATGTCTGTAACATGGATTAGGGAGGTGTTTGATTTCCCCCCATGGCAGAGTTCAGGTCATGTGATTGTGAACTCTGTGCCTTTTCCAAAATGGAAAATATTCAACTTTTGATGAGATTATTAGCTCTCCTCCTGTCCGGGTCCAACAAATGAAAAACAGATTTGCATGTATAAATAACAACAATGTGTTGAAATGATTTATTTCGTAAGGTTACTGTTTTGGAAACTAAACCGTCCTATCATGTCAAGATCCGATCTGCCCTCACGTGGCAAAGGAGACTTCTCTGGGGTCTACTCCTAAAGAAAATGTCGGGATCCTATTAATAGCTTACTTCCTCCATGTGAAAATTACAAGTAGAATCCAGCTATGAGAATGAAGCTCCAAGTAATGATTATGAGAACACGCTGACAATAGTTCCTGTCGTTTTCATATTGGATTCAAGGCGCAAGACAGAGATAAAGAATTCTCTTCCAAAAGGAAAGGAATAAATGAAAAAAGAAGGCTAGTTTCTTACTTTCCATATTCTCTTCCTCATGCAGAGTTAGAATCAGAGGGCGATTCTATGGCCATTACAAATTGGGACATTGAGGAGATGACAGCCACAAACATTTCTGCGCATTCTGTGTAAGAAGAACAGTAGGCATCGAAAATTAACCACTGAGTCACAGCTTTCCATTTGGAAATCCTCTAAGCTAGGATGTAGGGATGCTTTTGCGTAAATTAAATGGAAGCTTCCAGGTATGGGGAGTCATAGTTAGAAGGTTCCAGGAACCACCTATGACTCCGGATCTGACAGTTGCTGCTGGTGACCATTGTCAATACATGTAATTTGCAGCATTGTTCTGACATGAAGCCAAGGATTTTTAACTTTAAACCAACTCCATAAATGACCGGAGAACTGGTTGTGAAATCTCTCCGAAGAAAGTGAAGTTGAAGGCTGGACCATACACTGTGGATCCCGTTTCTAATTGAAGCAGCAGAGAGTAGAGCGAGTGAGGCCAAGCAGTCTGGGAGTTAAACTGAACCCCAGCTCTGCTGTCAGCAGGCTGATTGGCTTTGAGAGACATTTTTGGGTTTCTTTTCTTTCCAGGATCTTCATCTGAAGGTTGGAAATAGTGGTATGTAAGATGGCAGGGGGGTTAAGAAGAAACAGACGTCCTGTGTGGGGTTCTGAGCAAAGAGTGGGTACCGACCGAGTAAACGGTATGATTTATTTACTTACTATAGCTCTTAGTATATCTTTTCAAGTGTTGATGGATTTCCTAAAAGTGTCCCTTCATCTTTTAAAGTGTCCTCTACTTTTTAAACTGATGGCTATTGCAGAGAGGAACCCATCCTTAACCCGTTAATTAAAAGTACAGGAGAAGTCTGATACACAGATATTTCCTGAAAAAGAGGGTGAGGAAGTTTGAAATATGGCTTCACTTAAATCGCTTCCACGATATGGAATGAAATAAAAATATGTATAATTTGAATTTTGTGTAGCTATTATCTATACCTATTCTTTCTCTGATATTCAAGAATCTCTCTCTTTCTCTTCCTCCCTTCCTCCCCTTCTCTCCTTCCCTTCCCTCCCTCTCTTCTTCCTCTTTTTCCTCCCCCTTCTCTTTCCCCCTCCCCTCCTCTGTGTTTGTGTGTGTGTGTGTGTGTGTGTGTGTGTGTGTGTGTGTGTTTGTTCACATGGGCATGCATACTTGTGGGTTTAGGGAATGTTAATTTCATAATGTGACATAAGTTTGCTGAGAAAAGACAGAACAATTGTGGGACCAAAGAAGTTGATGACAGATGTGCATAGGGGGTGGAGCTTGGAAAACCGTGGGAAGAGTACCCAGAGGAAGCAGGGGGGAGTTGAAGCAAGCAGAGTGAGGCAAAGCCCAAAGCCCATTGGGCTTCATTTCTTGTCTGTTTGTTTGTTTGTTTTGAGGCTTGAGCAAAGAGGATTGCAGTGGACCCATAGGATGGGGTATGTGACGAGGGTGTGATGGGCACTAGGTGTGGAGCCACAGATGGGAAAGAGACGGAACAGAAGTGTGTGGTCTTTTGTGAAAGTCTTACAAGATCATGCTCTAGAAGAGGAAAAAAAGCCCCTGAATTAGAGACAAATTATATAAATCAGATAGAAGAATAAACAAAGGAAGGGCAGCAACTCAAATGGATGAAGGCAGAGGACAAATTTTGGACCTGTTACTTTGCAATTCAGAGAACAGTGCATGTCTCTAGTGGCAGTGACTTAAATATCTCCTGGTTGGGACTTTGCTCGGGGAAAGCAGAGTGAACATCTGATATGCAGGTTAAGCTTGGTAGGTGCCAGAAGGAGTCAAGAAGTTTAGGTTTGTGTGGTGTGTGTGTGTGTGTGTGTGTGTGTGTGTGTGAGAGAGAGAGAGAGAGAGAGAGAGAGAGAGAGAGAGAGAGAGAGAGGAGACAATGCCTAGCTAACATACATGCACGGTCCTAGATTTAATCCCTAGCATGCCCTCAAAAGAGCCCTTACAGTTTGAGAAGATATGCTTAAAGAATCAAGCACATGTATACATATTTAAGTTTGTATTTATATTAACAGAATTATTTTCTAAAGCTTTTTATTTTATGTGGACGAATATTAGGCCTGCATTAATGTATGTGTACCACATGCCTGCCTATGGTCCACAGAGGTCAGAAGAAAGCACGAGATTCCTTGGAACTGGAGTTAGGTATGTTAGGTACGGTCGCTAACCACCATTTGGGTGCTCAGAACTAAACCTGGTTGTCCTCTACAAGGGCAGCAATTAATCTGGATGGTTGTGTAGTCTCCCCAGACCTGCTCAAATTCACGATCATACTTTACAATCCTCTCCCCACGGGTTTTATATATATGTATAGCATATACAAATGCTTCAGCAAGCAAATTTATTAGTTAATATTAGTCTCCGTGCTAAGATGTTTATTCCATTAAATTCTAAAACTAGCCCCCACAAGACATGTGCTGTTGACTCATTTTCCAGATGAGGAAAGAGATTTGACTAAGGTAGAGCATGCCCCCAACATCACACATTTAGCATATGGTAAGCCAAGCTACGACTTCCGTCGTAACAGCCCAATGTCATATCCTACAAAATAAACATTCACTCTCTATTTCTGAGCAAGATGGAGCCAGCTTAGCAGAATGCCAGGGTAATACTCTTAATAACAAAGAGGGGGTGCAGGTCTTGATCTGATCTTTCAGCTGATTCGGAGTCTTTTGTGGTACCATTTCATAAAATACCCCAAAGTGGATGTAGTATGACATTTTAACCTTGTGCTGTACTCTGCCATGTTTGATTACTTCTCTGTACACCAGGCGATAGGACTCCAAACAGAGATGAGAGGTCATCTTTAAGGAAGGATCACAAAACTATTGAGAGCCCTTTTCTTGTTCCCCCGACACGGGCCCCTCAGGTCTGAGAAAGTCAAGGGCTTGATATTTACCATTCACTGGCTCTACACATGAAGATCTGCACTCAGACGCCACAGCAAAAGAAGAGAAATGGAGTTCAGCACCTCCCAGCAGTCCTGGGGTTTCAGGAAGACGCACTGAGGCTGTCCTTTGAGGGCTGCTGGGCGACTCCTTAAGAGCAGCAAGGCAAGCGGCAGCCCTCACGGAGAGTCCTGAGCATCGCAGAACTCTTGCAAAGGGAAGGCAGAGCACACCAAGGCCACGTCTCTGAAGATGAGAATTGGGTTGAAGTTTCTTTAAGGTCACTGAAGCTTCCTAATGTCCAATAGTTCATTAGCAGCTATACAGTTCCACCTCAGTTGCTTGAACCACCCTTCTCTGTCCACACACCGTGTCCTGCCCTTCCCCACAATGCTTCTTATTCTTTCTGTCTCCTCCACTTACCATGGAGACTTGCGTGGGCATCAAGTTTAGACAGAGAAGAATGGCACACACCTGGGAAAGGAACCCAGGCCTCTCACAGGCCTAGCATGGCTGTTGAGGCATTTGGAGCTCACATGGAGAAAAACAGACGTAAGACAATGACTCGGGCAGGCAAATGCAGACTTTTCAGTTTGGGCTGTGGCTTTACATCTATTCTGATGGAAAGGGATTTCTGGAAATGACTTATGCCTGGAAGTTTCATCATTGCATTTCCAGATCCTAAAACGTTGCATAACATATAGTGCGTGCTCAAATGCATGATCAAGTAACCCCAACTAGATGGCCCTACTTTCTTTGGGAATCTAGTGGTTAACACAAGGCTAGCTTAAACAGATACATTCGTACTTTAACACAGAGAAAGAATTTTTCTGAAGCTAAGGTTTCCTGGCAATGCTGAAGGAATGGTGTGCTGGTTACTTCACTCATGGTTCCAACGAAACATGAGACAAAACAACTTAAGGAGGAGAAGGACTTTGTTGTCTTGCAGTATGGGTGGGGAACAAGGGACAGCATCATGGGCAGGAGCAGGAGAAGAGTTAGTCACATTTCATTCACACTCAGGAAAGCAGAAAGGAAACAGGAAGTATATCCAGGCAACAAAACCTCAAGGCCTGCCCACAGGGAACTATTTCCTCTGGTGAGGTTCCACCTCCTAGGGTTCTACCACCTTCCCAAATAGCACCACCAGCTGAGGTCCAAGTGTTTGAACCCATGAGCCTATGGGACACCCTAACAGGAGAAGAGTCGTGGAGTCGTGGAGATCGAGGACAGGGGCTGGAGAGGTGACTTGGAAGTTAAGACCATTGATTGTTCTTCCGGAGCTCCTGAGTTCAATTCCCAACAACCATGTGGTGGCTCACAACCATCTCTGATGAGATCTGATGCCCTCTTCTGGTTTGCAGACAGAATAATGTATATATAACAGATCGTTTAAAAAAATTCACATAGGACAATTCATTTCCTTGGTTGCTCTAGATCTTCTTCTCCAGGATGTCTGGTATGGTGAGATCCATTTTTCTGCCTACTTATGCCTGCTGTACTGGAAAATATTTCTGAAATAATGAGCTTCCTCTCAACATCTGCTTTAATACAAAGTCCGATCCGGCACTGGAGGCAGGGGATACTATGCTGCTCTTGTTCCAGTTCTACCATGATGGCATTGTACTGCTTCTAAAAGAGTCATTTTCAGAGTCACTGTGATTCCATTTCCCTTACTGAAGAGAAAACAAGATTCACAGGGACAGAGATCAGAAGTAATCCAACCTAATTCACAGTAAAAATATTGTTTAAACATCAATCCTTTATGAGTCTTCCCTCATCATTTTAAATCAACACTTCCCCCCCTTGTATGTTTGTGTGCTTGTGTGGGTGTATGTCAAGTGTGCATGGGTACCCAGGGAGGCTGGAAGAGAGCACCAGGTACCCTTGAGCTGCATTCTCTGGAAGAGCAGTAAGCATTGAACCATCTCTCCTGCCTTAAATCAGTTTTTTTTTTTGGTGTCTTTCCCTTTGATGAGTTCCATTTCCTTTGTGTTATTTGATGAGGAAAAGCAACCTCACTTGACAATTTGTGTTGAGCCGTTCTTTCAGCGGTCCCAGCATCTAGAGAAAACATGACCACAATATAGAGCACGCATTAGTGAAAATTTCTATATGCAAAATGGGGATCCATGATTTAGGAAATGTATGATACACACACACACACACACACATATATAATCACACATAATGCTGAGGCCTCACATATCACTAGTTTCTTTACGTATGTACAATGTTGGATGCGCTCATCTATGGTTTGAAAGCAGTGTTTGACCAAGGACTTTAAAGTTTAACCTGGCTCTGGCTTAAACTTTCCCTGGAGCATGGACAAATCAATCAGGTTTTCTGAACCTCCTCAATCTATACTTGTTGATATTATTGTGGTCTATAGGATAAAAGCTCAAGAGATTCAAATTCCGCTTCTGGCTTCTGTCGGGATTCTTCTACAGCTATGGAACTCATTTTAACTACTTGACAGCTATGACTACAGCCATGCACCACCATGCCTGACTCACTCGGTGTTTTTTTTTTTTAATTGGAGAATTTTGCAAAATCTGACAGTTACCTAAAGATTAGGCTTGGGCTAAATTGAAGTATTTTTATAAGGCAACTTGTAGCTGAAGTTAGAAGCGTTGGCAGCCAAGATCCACCATGATGATCAAAAAAGTAGCAATAGAATAGTGATGTAACATTGTAATTCTACTACTGGGTATATAGCTATGGGGCAAGAATTGGTATCTGAAGAAATATCTAGGTTTTACTATAGTGAAGAGATATCTAGGTTTTACTATAGCACTCCTTATAATAGCCAAGACATGAGGTCAAACTGAAGCTCAATCTCCATTTGAACAAATGAAGAAAATGTGGTGACTATACAAGATGGCATATTACCCTGTAAAAGAACTCGATCCCCTCCCCCTTTTCTCTGCAACACAAATGGAACCAGACAGCATTATGCTCAATGAAATAAGCTAGAACATGCATGGTAGAAGGAGAACAGCAATACCGCAAATTGTCTTCTCACCTTCACATGCACACAGTGGGGTGTGTGGGAACACATATACATGCTACATAAATAAATGTATTGTTTCAAAGTGTTTTGTGTGTGAAGCATTGCAAAGTGGTCTCTTATTCAGTCACATATCACATAAAGATGTTCCCATGACAGACCGTGGTCAGGTTATATATACCGTATGATACAGTAGGCTTTGAACAAGTACATGGCTGCTACCCACAAGGCTCAGTTCAACTAATAACTCATTTCTCAGACTGCATCCCATGCTTAAACCGTGCTTGCCTGTGCTTTATGATTCAATTTAGTGACCTTTTTTGCTTTTCTTTCTTAATGCTACATACACTAGTGTTGTAGCTGAGAGCTTACAATAGCCTGTATTTAGCAGAACATGCTAGATGTCTGATCTTGCAAAGGCAAGTCGTATTGAAGTAAAATTTGAATTAGTCTTATTTGGGATATTAAACCATAAATACCCACAAGGCAAAAACTCGGCCCATCTTTTTATCTCTCACCCTCTCTGGAACTAGACTGGCACATCCCCAAATTCAAGATTTGATTTACTGGGGGCAAATTTTTTTTTTCAGAAAAAGACAAGTAGAATGATATCTGGAAGAAGAAAAGAAATAAAAGGAGGCTATGCCTGCTCCTGGCTATGGTGGAAAAATATGTTTATTATCGATAGGAGGGAAATACAGCCAGAGGTGTCTGGAAGTGTCTGAGGGAACATGACCCTGAGCCAGGTCATATGAGGAGACTGTGGCGGGGGGTGGGGAGGATGGGGGGGATGAGGGGGTGGGGAGGTGGGGGGGTGGGGGGGTGGGGGGGTGGGGGGGACGACGCTGGACTAGTGGCCAAGAGGGCAAAAGGCAAAAGGGCCGGCTTAGCCAAAATGTCTGAATTCTACATGGGAGAGCAGCTGGGGGAAGGACAGCCCAGCCCCTGAGCTGGAGAATTCAGGGTAGTGGGTGGGTTATGTTGGCCAGGAGGACTCTGTTATAAGTAGGAATGAAGGATGCAGGGAGAACCTGGCAGCCAGTGTCAGCTTTGGAGTAATAAGCACCTCAGTTAGCCTTTTGTCCATGGCTTGAGACCTGAAAAAAAATCCTCCCACTTAAATTTGTTGAATGAGAAATGTCCTCCATGGCCCCTGGTCTTTGAATGTTTGGTCCCCAGTTAGTGGTGCAGTTTGGGAGGTTTAGTGGGTGTGGCCATGTTGGAGGAAGAATGTTACGGAGGCATGATTTTTGAAAATGGTACAGCCTTGACTCACTTCCGGTTCTCTCTCTCCTCTCCTCTCCTCTTCTCTTCTCTTCTCTTCTCTCTCTCTCTCTCTCTCTCTCTCTCTCCTTCATTCTTGCGATTGAAGATGTGACCTGTTAGCTTCTTGCTCCAGCCACCAGGCCTGCGGTTTGCTGCCGTACTTGCCCTTCATGGTGTACTCTTAGCTCTTTGGTGCTGTGCACCCCAATAGGCTCTTTCTCCTACAAACTGTTTTTAATTTTTGTCTTTAAAGAGTTAAATCTTTCTACAGATGAAATTTATTTTTCAGAACTGTAGTATAAAGAGCACATAAAATGTAGGTACATTAGTGGGGAGAGGATTGGAGTGACATCAGGTCGATGGCTCTGTTGTCTCCTTATCCTCTGTGCAAAGCTTTCAGGATGCTACTTGGGAGTCCTAGAGTTCCAGCATCAGGGGCAGGAGCTGGTGGTTGACAGGAGTCTGCTGGACCCTCTACATTTCCTCACCTTGGCTTTAAACACAACTCGAACAAGCCTGCTTGTATGGCTGCCCGGTATATAGCATGTTTATAGGCAATAAATTATGTGGAAGGAATAGCTATTAAACACTGGCGTGTTGATCTCACAGGACTGATGGTGGAAGCCAGGGATGTAGCTAAAAAACTACGAAAAGCAGCTCTTAAAAAAAAAGAAACCTTTTTCCTTTCACATTTTTTGTTGAAAATCTCCAATCTATGGAACATTCAACCTGCTGCTCAGAAGCTGCCCCCTCTTATGGAATTTGCTGGTGGCTGATGGTCACATTTTGCAGTATTTGCAGTCATGCATTTCTCCATATAGTTCACATTTCAGATATTTGACATAGATAAAATATTAGATAGTATATAGTACATAATAATTATCTTCACAGATATCCCTAAATGTCCCTCATGCTCCCTATGTGGCTTTTAAAATAAGGACAGCATTCAGACATTTTTAACATGTAGACTGAGATCCAACCATTGTTATTTGTTTCTGAAGGTATCAAAGTACTACGTGCACATGGAAGAAAATTTCGGATCACAGGGACATCTTCCGCACACTCTTCTGGGTCACGTTTGTAAGGCAGTGAAGTAAACAATAATTGCCTTCAGAGATAGTCTAAGTCACAGCCATATAACCCTCTCCAAGGCTCAGGGATCAATCATCTTGTGAGGAGAGCTGGAGAGAATCCAGGATTCAGAGGATGCAGAGATCTGTAGCAAGATGATGTCTTCTAGTTATGCCATGGCCTCTGAATCTAGTCTAGGCTCATGGCAGCTGGGGTGATCTGTTCACAGCCTGCATCAGATTGGGCCCATCAACATTTCAACATGGATGGCAAGCGAAGCATGAGGCCCCACCCCTCCAAAGGGGAATAGAGGCAATTAATGATTTTGGGGGAAGGGGATGTGATTTTCTCTAGTGGTGTAGCCGCTGACAAGATGTGCTTGACCTAGTAAATAACCTTACCCATGCTTGGGTAAGCAATTCCAAATAAACTCAGAGGGTCACACATTAAAAAAGAAGAGGAAAAGAAACGAAAGGAACAACAACAAACAAACACATCCCCAAAGATATGGAAATAGGAAGGGGTAGATTGTTGAGAAGCGGGGCTCCGGTGAGAGGGAAGGGGACAAGAGGGAGGGCTGGGAGGTGGAAGAGACTGAAATCCTTCCTGTAACTGTATAAAACTGTCAAGCAATAAAAAATAGCTTAAATTGCTTAGAGATGTTATTTTGTGGTAGAGCACTTGCCTGGTGTATGCAAGGCCCTAAATTCAGTCCTCAGCACTGCAGTTCCATGAGTAGAATATTGTTCTTTAGATGTCGTTGAATAAACAATGCATCACTGCATATATCAGTATTCTTTTTTTTTTCTGAGACAAGGTTTCTCTGTAGCTTTGGTACCTGTTCTGGAACTAGCTTTTGTAGACCAGGCTGGCCTCAAACTCCCAGAGATCTGCCTGCCTCTGCCTCCTGAGTGCTGGGATTAAAGGCCTGCGCCACCACCGCCAGGCCATTTTTTGGCCCTCTTGATGCTTCCTAGTTGTGTGGCTGTTGAGAGGTTTTTTCTGTTTTATAGTACAAAAGAGTCTTTCTCCCAAGAGTTTCAAGTACTGTCTTCCAAATAAGACAGGGATCAGCTGGAGGTAGACATTTATTTCTTGATTTGGATATATATTTTTTTAAGATGGTAAGTAATCCCAATTCAGGAGGATTACATAATGAGACTCTGTCTGAGATGTGGCAGGGAGAGGAAGAGAGAGAAAGAAAAAGGTGGGAGTGGGAAGAGAAGGAGAAAAGGGGTTAGGAAGAAGAGGAGAGGGAAAAGAAAAACAACATAGGATTTGAAGGGGTAATGATGGGAGGGAGAAAGAGAGGAAGGGAGGGAGAGAGAAAAGAAGAAGGAGAGAGGGAAGGAGGGAAGAAGGGAGGGAAGGAAGGAGGGAGAGAAAAAGGAATGAAATGGGAGCAAACGAGGGAGGAGAGACCTGACTTTTGACAAGGTACTTTGAGATAATTGTTAGCCCATGACAGCATTTGCTGAATGATCGCCTAGGTCTATCACTGTGTGTGTGTGTGTGTGTGTGTGTGTGTGTGTGTGTGTGTGTGTGTACACTTGCTTTTCCTAGTGGAGCAAACATGAAACCTAACTTGTAGCTTTACAAGGGACCAAAAGTTATGAGAATGTGGATAACAAGTTATAAATCTCCCAGCTACTCGGGTGTGGATAACAGTTCCAGGCCAAATGCCTGAGTGTCCACTTCATAAGAAGAATAATAAGGCTATTTGAAAGCATGGGCCAGATCCCAGGCTATAGTTGCTGTTTTTTCTAGAGGACATTCAGACATGTTTATGTGCGCACTTTGGAATTGAATCCAAGGCGGAGGGCACAGTTGACTTTCTGACTTGGGAGTTTGTCACTGACTCTTAAGGTATTTCAAGACACGAAGCAGTAACTTCTAGATCAAGGGCATTTTCCTCAGGGACTTCATCAATTATTTCACTTTCTCTTGGCAAGGACCTCCACCCACTTCTGAAATATCAACCACTGCACTGAATTTGTTCTGGAAAATTTTCCACTTTCTCCCTACCTTCCTGCATGCATGCTTCATGCATTAGCTTGTTTAATCACTCCAACTTTTACTATAGTTTGGCAACCGGTCCATCACTGAGCTGTGTGTTCTCAATTTAATACCTCTAGAATGCCTTTAAATAGGTTCCAATGCACTTAGTCATTGCTATTCAAATGAGAGAACCATATTTCAAGAAACAGAGCTTGGGGGGAGGGATAAGGTGACTAATGGGCTATAAGGGAAAACCATCCATCAAGACACGTTGGAGACTAAAACAGATGGTGAAGAAATGCCCCCGAGTCCACTCTCTCTGCCCCAGAGGGCCTGCCAGCTTTATTTCCAGCAAGCACATGCTTTGGCTGGCTTCCCCTCACAGCTTCTGGCTGATGTTTCCTATTTAAAGATCTTGGAGAAGCAGGAAACTCACCTGTTTCTCAGATCTCAATTTAGGAAAAAGCCTGGGAAGGGAGAGGAAGGCCAGTGTGGAGGCCCTAGGCAGGTGCTGACATTTATGGAGGATGTATTGGCACTGCATGCAAACTGAGTGCTGGGCTTTAGTAGGCACAGGAGAGGCAGCGGGGCTTCAGGCAAACAGTCAACGAGGTGCCGCTTTTCTTCACCTCCGGTCTTCGTTCACCTCCAGATGTGCAGAGTGTGTGGCTGCCTACGTCTCAATGCCGAGGCTTCTCTTTCGTGGAGAAACTAACAACTACCCCAACTTCTGAGGTTGTGAGTCTTCAAACATCACACGGGTTGGCAGGTTGCTCCCAGCCTCTCCGAAGTGAAGTGTGGCTTACACAGGATTACTCATGTCCCAAACCTCATCATATACGTTTCCTGCCTCACCACCTTAGTATGGCATGTTTAGGACCAGCAAGATGGTCCAACAGGTATAAGCACTTGCCATTAAGGCTAAGGACTCAAACTGAATCCTACCCACATGGGAAGACAGAACAGACTGCCAAAAGTTGTCCTCTTGCCTTCACATGTACGCCATGGAAATGTACACAGCTATAAGTAAGTAAATAAATAAAAATTATGCATATATATGCACACAGCTGTAATAAGATATGTTAAGCATTTAAGATGCTATGGAAACCCTATTTTTATAGATATTGAAATACGTCCATGTTATAAAATCAACCAGACTTTCAAGTTGGTGTGTGTGATGCAGCTACAGGGTGAGTATCTAAAGCCACAGTTGTGTCCATTTGTATAGCTCTGCAAAACCGGTGGCCACATGCACATTTATGAAGGGGCTTTACGTTGAATTTTAGCATCATTTTGTTAATCTATGGGACTGGGGTCAGGGGAAACATTTTATTTGCTTGAATTGTCTTAAAACAGTGTGTATATGTCATATTCATCATTCATCCCCAACCATAAAACACTGTGTTTTATATGTCCCTTGAAAATTTCTGTGCCACTATGAAACCATGAGCAGGTGACCCACTCCCAGTCTGTTTTAACTGTGCCTTACCTAGTCTCAGCTACTTGTACTTGTGGTTACCCCAGTGACCAGCGCTTTGCCCACTAAAGGAAAATGTCTAAGATCAGGATTTGCCTCTCTCCTAGTTCCCACGTCACACACCATTGCCATAACTGAAGCTTGGAGAATTTTTTCCAGTTTTAAGTCCAAATGTTCAGTGTTCTGGAAACTGTTTCAAACTTTTAAAAGGTTTGTATTACCATATATTAACTATACATGATTATTAATAATGGGTTCCATTATGACATTTTCATATGTGTCGTTACTGTATCTTGATCATGTTCAATTCCTATTATATTTTTGCCCCCTCCCCACTGAGCCTACCTTTGCTTCTTTTTCCTAATTAGATCCTTTCTGGTTTTTCCTATATTTTACTCTGTGTGTGTGTGTGTGTGTGTGTGTGTGTGTGTGTGTGTGAGTCCCAATGAGTTTTACTTGGTTGCTAGCAGCAGCATGGATCTAGTGGTCCATTGCCTGACAATGTAAGTAATACTTTCTCCAGAAGGGACCTATCCTTAAAGAAAATGGAAATGTTCTCATGAGTTCTTGCTGTTCTACACTTCATCATTCTAAAACTTAATTCGTCCAGTCCCTATAGAGCAAGGAAGTAAGTTCACAGTGATCCACCGTATGGTGTCTAAAATGTTACAGAGGAAAATAATGTATATCTAAAATCTTAACAGGAAGGCAGTCACCAGCAATAATCATGACCCACACCATGTATCAATGCTATGTAAAAAAAGAGGGAAATTCTAGTAAGATGTGAATAGTTCTTCCTGCCCTTCACCTCTCCCCGTCCTCACCTCTGGCCTTGAATTCCTCATGGAGTTGGCACCAATACTCAGTTTGGGGATTAAAGCAGGACCTGACCTGGATTTGCTCCATGTTGCCCATGCCCTAGATTGAAATGTTAAAGGACATGGAGTGAAATAAGTTGCATTTTTCAGTGGCAGCTTCACAGTGACTAGGGAATTAATGTCAGCCAGGCAGTGATTTCCCAGTGGTTGGGTTTGTAGCAAAAGGCTTCAACTTTTATGTGTGGCCTGTTTGAAGTTGAAAATTGTTGTTAGACTCTCCAGAGCTGTTTGAGGTGTCAGTCATCTCTGTCTTTTGTGTTGGGGCGAGAATGGGGGAGCAGGGCTGCTGGGAATCATCTGTGACTTCTACCCCCCAGGCGGGTCTCTGCCAGGGCCCAATGGAGCTGTCTCCTAGGGGATTCAAAGTCTTCTCTGCAGTACCCCTCTGCATTATCAGTTGTCTTATGCCAACGACTCTCTGCTGCACTGCGAGCCCTGCATCCCAGCAAGAGAAAGGAGTGCACAGCACCGTGGTTGTTATGTGCAAATGAGTATCTCTGGCATGTTTATCAAAGGTCCAATTTTCCATCCTAGGACATCATTCTCCAGAGAGGTGTCGGGGCTGGGTAATCCTAACAGGGACAGTGATGGGGTGGCAAGAGTAACAAAGCCAGCAGCAAACATTCTCTTTAGCACCAGTTACGGCTCACATTTGATTGTTTTGATAGCTCCATTGGAAAGATGCAAACATCTCCAGTTTATCAATTCTGCAATGGAGGTCTTAGAACAAGCAAGTTGAAATTTAAAGCCATCAGAGTCGTTTGTGATTATTGACATGTAGGAAAATGGACTAAGGAGCAGAAAATACTGCCTTCCAGGTCTGACCCCAACTTCTTGCTACCCTTGGCCGTGTCTTCTCAGTTTTCCTTCTGGGGAACCATAGTTCCTCCATCTTAAAGTGGGACATTTCCCTTAGAAGTTACTGAGACAATAATGAATGGTCATCACTGCATTGACCTTTGGTCATTCTCACTCAACCCATATTTCTTAGCCCTATCATTTTGAATCTGTTTCTGGCTCCTCAAAGCCAGGAGGTGCTTCCATCTACTAGAACCGTATCTCTTGCTGGAGATTTTATGTTCATTCTCAAAGCAGACAAAAGACTACAAGGAGTTCAGAGATCTAAGGCAGAAACTCCCACACTAATGAACCTGGTAGGGCTGTACATTTGAAGAACTGTGGGCCCGAGTAGCTGAAGCACACCAGGCCTCACCAAACAGCTCCTAAGATGGGGAAGGACAGCAATTCAATACAAGGACTTTGAAGCAGGGCCTGACTTCCGGCTGGTTCATGCTCTTGCAAAGCAAATGAACGCTTGTGTTGGATCCTGTACTCATTGTCCATTGCAAAAACCTTTCTAATGGAACTTTTCCAGTTATCGGGGCTGTGAACTGAAAGTAGCACTGCCCAGAATATTTTGCACTGGGGACATTCATGGAAGACTCGGAGGCAGTCATGGCCATTTTGAGGTGATGACTTCAGTAGGGAAAGAGGCTCTTCACATGATGGAACCTTCCATCACCTTCAGATAGCTGTGGTGTTATTTGTAGTGTTCAGGCTCCTGTATCACTAGTGCTGACTGACGGGCAGGGAAGCCAGTGATATGATGTGCCCTCCTCCTGGAGATCTGTGCTATCTAGGGCCCAAACCCAGCTTTCTGCCTCTCTTCTGGGAGTCCATAAACTCTCTCTTATTCTCTCCAGCTTGAACCAGCTGTAATACCTTCTGCTCTCCCCAACTTAAAGTTCTGACCTATGCCTTAAAAATATTACCATGGAATAGCTACCCTCTTTGACCATGGTTGCCTCTTTTTCACAATGCAATTAATAAACTGAGTGTCAAATTAAATAATACATCTAAAATATTTATCTTTGTATATGGAACAAGTGAGTCTCAGAACTTCTAGATAGGAATAATGGCAGACAATTGAAGAGGTTACAGTAGAGAGAGATAAAAGCAGGGATAAAATAAAAGGATAAAACCTGGAAGCATTAAGGAACATCAAGATGAAGGGAAACCTTTGGGGAGTCAATGCCCACACCCGCACACATACACACACACACAGAGGCAGGGCAGTGTTTACCCTGAGATCTTGTGTATGGCTCCAAGATAGCTAAGTGCAGGGGTCAGGGGAAACGATGATGTGTAATTGGCTCTGTTTGAAGAGGAAGGGACAAGGTTGATGAAGCCACGGAGAGAAAAGAACACAGTTCCTGTGAGAAGGGAGGGAAGCTGAGTGCCACTCTAGTGGAGAATAAGATGAAGGGACCCAGAGTGGTCACACACAGGGCACGTGGTGCTGGTCTGGAGGATGATCTGGGTGCTGTCGTGACTCACTGGACTCCCCATAGCACGTTCCTTAAAAACATTCACCTTGGATATGGCTAACTTGGCTGACTTTATGCATCCTGTGCTTTGGATGGATTAGTCTTCCATGCATACCACAGGTTTTCCAGGGTCTGTGTTTTACATATCCTGAACACTCTCTTGCTCATTTAGCTTCTCTGCAAATACTTGTCAGTTGTTCTTTGTGCTAAGCAGAGTTGACTGGAGCATGTACTTTCGCCTGGAATATTTTGTAAAACAGCAAATAGCTTTCTATTTGAGTAAGAACCTTGGGGCTCCACCCAGTACTTACATGGAAAGTTTGTTGGTTGACTTTTGTGCTGTAAGAGTTGTTTACGACATGAAGGTCTAGTGGACGGGATCCATCTCTCTTTTGACCTTGTTTGTTTTTTCTTTCCTCCTGTGACATTAATTATTTCCCAACCATGTGGGTTTTCTTTCTTTCTTCTTTTTTTTTCTAACTTAGAATTCATGCATGAGGTTGAGAGAGTCATGTGTGTATTTTTAGTCTTGTATTATATTTTGTCCTGAGACTTCTGTTTCACAATAGGGTATTTCAGCCTTCTAGAGAATACCCTTTAGCCCAGTGGGCACTTCTGATTATAGGGTAAGAAGCTAGTCTATAATCACCATTGCTATTGCTCTGTGGACTTTGCAGTATATCCTAGGGGTTTCAGATCTCTGGAGCTCAGATTTTGGATAGTTGTAGGCTGTGTAAATGCTAGGACCTGAACATGGGTCTTTTGTAAGAACAGCAAGTACCCTTAACTGCTGAGTCATCTCTCTAGGCCCAGTTGCTGTCATTTTTATTCTGCTTCTGTGCATGGCCCTTTAACTTTCAAAACGCTGCCTTGTGTGTCCTTCCATTTATCTTCATCGCAAATCTATCAGATAAGCAGGTATTTTTATTCATGTTTTAGCAGATAATAATACAAAAGCAAAGAAACGTCCTAGTAATATCCTTGAGGTTATGGGCTTTAAGAGCCAGGCTGTTACAATCCTGACTGTCCAAGGATTCTGAAGCAGACATGTGTAGCTGATAGAACTGTATCATATTTTACTGACTCATTCGTTCCTTCAGGGAAAGAAAGATCAATCAATAAAAGCTGACCAGAAGCACTGGGCCATAGCACAGTCAAAGATGCCCAAAATGAATTGTCCAAGCTCTTCCTTCCTCTTGAATCCTCAGAAAACATGATGGTTGCTGGGTTTGTCTGCTTTGTCACTTAAGTGTACTGAGGCTTAAAGTTGAAATTTCAAATATAAAATTACAGGAAATTAACAACTTTTCTCTTTTGTGAATGGATTTTCATTTTTTTCTAATCACTGAGGAAGTGCCAATTTTCTATAAATATGGAAATTGCTTGATTTTTCCCCCCTAGGACGCTAACATTTTAAAATGGCCCCACAATTCCTGTATGGATCCTGACAAGGACATAAAACCCAGCATGGTGACTGTCAGGCTGAAGCTGTCAGCTCCGTGTTGTCCCCCATGAGGTGCCTCACTTCTGATGGCATCTAGGCTGCCAGAGTCCTGCTTTGCTATGAATAGAATCACCCCTTGTTTTATTAAAAACAGCAGAAACTCATGGAGACGTGCCTGATGTCATTTGTGAGTGTGAGGGAAAAGAATTTCGGAAGTGGGGTCTGCTTCATGTTTCTGAAACTTTTTTACTCTAGTTTTTCCCCTTTGACCTTCCTGAGGATGCATGTGGGTGTTAGATTGTTAGCAAAGGGAGGGTCCCTTCACACACACACACACACACACACACAGAGAGAGAGAGAGAGAGAGAGAGAGAGAGAGAGAGAGAGAGAGACTTTCCCACACACTGATCTTGGCTCTGTAGCACTCCCATGGAAGGCTAAATGGAAAAGATGCAGGGTGCTTTTGATCTGCAGAGAAACTCCACCAGGATCACTGCTGTCAGTTTTAGATGCGCATTTGGGCTGAAAGGCAATGAGTATGGGGGAGAGGGTGTGAGTGCTGAGCCCTTTTCTTCTTTTTTTAAACCTTTTAATATTATGTTTATAGACACTAAAATATTGAAGATGAAGTAAAAATTAAAAGCATTCCTTTGTTTATCTCCTTGTACTCCTAAGACTCGTGGAAATGTTTGGAGCTTGTCCCTTTTGAATTTTTGCTAAGAATTAAAGAACTGTTTATTGCAGACCACAATTCGTATTAATTTCTCATGCAGCTGAGAACTTTCTAAGAAATGAATCTCTCACACATATCATCCTATAACTTGTTTTGCTTTTTCACTGCTAAATGTGTTCTGTTTTGTTTAGCTTGGGTTAGAGTTCCTGGACTTGGCTTACCCTTCTTAGGGCTGTATGGTGTTTTCTTGCATTGGTTCTCTCTTGAGAAGTATTGTAAATACAATCGCTCACTCCTACAGTGCCATTGGAAGCCTCTGTCTTTGCACAAGGACAAACACTTCTCAAAGATTAATTCCCACCAGTGGGATGAATAGATACATATAATTCCAGTGCCAAAGGTCTAGATTTAAAAAAAAAAAGGCATGAATGCTCACAAGCTAACACTCAGTTGTGTCTAAGACAAGTCCATTCCTGTGGTAGTGTGCTAGTTACTGACACTCAACAGAAGTCCGAGGAAGGGACTTTCTCACACTGAAGAGTCTTCAGACATCATGCTTACCAATCACATTGGGATCGCTGGTGTTGGGCTCTCCATGTCTATACACATTTGTAACCCCTTAAGGCGGGTTGGGAGCCACTGTTCTGATGGAAAAGCTCCATCATGGCAACTGATATGCTCTCCTGGTAGGGTTCTATATCTATATAAGCACGTGCTTACACAGTGTCCCGTACACCTGTTTGATTCACGTAATTAAAATAACGTGGGCTTTCTGACTGTTACAGAGCTATTTGGTACATGTGGTCTTGGCTCAGTTCTAACCCATCAGTACACATTATGTACACAGTACACATTATGTACACGGTACACATTATGTACGATGCTGTAAACAAGGGTCTGGAGAATGATTGGAGACAAAGGGACCCTTTTCAATAGAAACAGAATCCATATAGGTTGTTAGCTACTAACGTAAATGACCTTTTGTCTTGTCTGTTCTGGGTTGTCAGATGTTGGTTAGATGTGTGTGGGATGAGTGTTGTCTTACCTTTACCAGCAGCTACTACTTCATAGCACAAAACATCTGTTATATACTTTGCTGTGTATGGATTACATGCATGTATGTGGTTTTGTATTGCCACATCATTCCTATCATGTTGGCAGAGAAAAGAAAGGTATATCTTTATTATACTAAAGGTAACAGGGGTCAGAGAGAAGGGATAAGAAGAGCATATCATAGGGTCAGCCCCCTGCATTAATTTCTCATGTTTGTCTTTGTAGATTTGGCACCTGGAGCTTCATACTCTAAGTTTTGTGCTCTTTTTGGTTAATATACAAATGTCTCGGGGACACACAATAGAGAAAAAGGGTAGATTAGGGAAATTTTCTAGAAATGAGTGTGGGCTATACAAAGATTCTCCATGTTTTTTAAACATTGTGTGAGGGAACACACACATGCATGTACATACCTTGAACTGAGTTCAGCAAACAGGCTTGAAAACTGTCATCCCAACTTTAGAAAAATCTAGTTTTGCATAATTAAAAAGCTAAAAGGAAGAATTTGATTTTAAAAATTGGCAAAACATTTTGCAAATGTTGCATTACATGATCTGTAATTATTTGTGTAGGATATTGCAAAATTTACAAAATGGCAGTGTGAGGTGAAAATTTAAGCTTAGGTGACTATGGTCTGCGAGAAGATGTCTTCAAGGGCTTTTCTGTCACAAGAGCACACATTTGAGCAACCCTATGTGGATCTGTAATTCCTGGATGTCACTTCCCTCGCTATCCTCTTTGTTAGAAGACCTTGACTTTGCAAGTGTGCATTTGTCAATCCTGGTTAATTTTCAGGAACATAACTTCCATGGTGGTCCAAGCATTGCTGTTTGCTGCCTGGAGAGTGAACCATTATAACTCATTTCCTCACGAATTTGGATTGTTTTCCCAATTAGTCAGTAATCACCATGCTGAGAACATACAGGGCAATGTGTTTGGATGAGGGACTAGGTATTGGGAAAGTGCCTGCCCAAGAATGGGGCTGACTAAGGCTTGAAACAGTTTGGATATCAAAAATGAAGACAGAAACACACAAAAAAATGAAGCCACGAATATTGTTAAAAGCCAGGAGGCATGCTTAGGGCAAGAACTATGAGGTTGAATTAGACATTGTACATTTTTAAAAAAAACCTACATTTTCTTCTTGTCAATTTCTTCTGTTAATTTTCTTCCCATGGGAAAAGTAGAAGCAATAATTTTGAAATGTGCCCTAGCATAACATGGTTCAGGAACCTCCTGAAGATCAGTGCTTAGCCCGTATCACAAGGCTGAGACTTGAAGGTCTCTCAAACAACATACTTAAATCTGGATCACCTGCTCCCAGTTCCTAACTGGATGCAGCCATCTCTGTAGTGAGTGCATCTGGAAGCATCCTCTGTAATAAAGAGAGGAAGGCCGTTGTCCAGCCACAAGTTCGGGTGTGAAGTAGAAAGGGCAGGAACTGCTTCAGTTTAGTGAGTGGAAAGAAACTCAACAGAAGAACAAGAATTTGTGCGTGAGGAAATTTATTTCTCTCCAGGCCACTGTGGGAGGGAGGAGCGGGAGAACTCAAGTGTGTGGGTGTGGAAATGGATCCCATGTTATGTTGTTAAGTAAAGCTGTTTGTAATCTTTGAGACTGCCTCAGGAAGGAAATCCATGCCAGGATGCTGGAGGCAAATAAACAGTTCTATGATTTTTTTTTTAACAACGAATTCTGGGAACCATAGAGAGGAATTTAATTTTACTACACTTTACCAAAGTTCTAGGATAGACTGAGTGTCTAGCAAAGCTCTGGAGTCTGAGCAAAGGATGTTGTGAAGTGTAATAGCTGATGGGGGATTATAAGAAATGAAACAGATATGACGAGCCTGTACAATCATTTTACTATTGTCTGGAGAGAGAGGGAGAGAGAGAGAGAGAGAGAGAGAGAGAGAGAGAGAGAGATAGATACACAGAGAGACTGAGAGATAGAGAGGGACACAGAGAGAAGTAATCATAATGATGTAAGTAAATTTGATTGAGTTTTAGTAAAGATTTCCCCAGAATTTCTTTTGAAGGATTTGGTGGACTACACAGAAAATATGAATTCTGATACATTTAAAATCTGATGATTAATCAGTGGTCTTGAATTAATCACTGGTCATGAAGCTGAATTGTGTTTTGCTTTTGGCAGCCCCCAACACCCACGTACACGGATTGTGAAACTCACACAATCAGTCATTTTATGGGTTGCAGTGCTATTCAAGTAGAGCTGGGAGGGAAGCGAGGCACTAACCAGACTGCATGCCTTATGGTCTACCATTGACCCAGTTTCACAGAAAAGGATTTTTGTTTTATTTTCAGTGAGTACATAATTATTTGATGTGAAAATGTTCAGGCAACATCCCAAGAAGACAATTGCTATACTCTCTAACAGAGATAATTTTTCTTCAATTCTATGTCAAACGTTTAAGGAATAAAATTAGTAAATGAAAAAAGAAGTCCATTCCAAGCAAAGATGGAGGATGGAGGATGCACCATGCTTCCCTCCATAAGGAGCAGGTGTCACACAGCTTCCCAACCATCTCAGTGTTATTACAGAGGAGAATATGGCTCCGAAAAGCAAGCTCAGCAGGAACTTTCCATTTAAGAGCATCAGTGTTGCTGTGAAACGTGGGAAGATATTTGGGGGAAGAGCAACAGAGCACTGAGAAGGAATTATAGATGGAGCAAGATTATGAGGCATCTGTAAGCAGGGTCAATTTTAACAAGCCTCCCTAAGCCAGATATTTGGAAACGGAAGAGATTAGCTACACAAAAGTATTTTACACACTGTTTTTTTTTTTTAAGGAAACTCACGGTAAAAAGCTCACATTGTTTGTCACGAATTTCAGAAATAATATTTTTCAAATACCTAATATTAGCGGATGTGCAATTGGAGGTCTGCATTGTTATTATAAGAAGCATGGCTAATTTCTGCAGTGATGCCAAACCTCACCATGCCGCCACGAGTTCTCATCTAATATGTTCTTCGTTCCCCACTTCTTGTGAGTTTAGCTACTAAGAAAAATAAAGATGGCTTCCGAATTGCTCCATCTAATACCTTTCTTTGAACTGTGTGTTATTATACTAACTGTGCATGTGGACTTCATAGCCATCTCTAACTTAGTGTATGAAACAAGGCACGCCACTCCGCATCATTGGAATGGGATCCTGTTTTTCCAGCTGTCTAAGAAACTTCCTTGTTCTTCTCAACTCTAAGATTTTCTGGGGATAAATGTAAGGCCTGTTCTTTAATGTTCTAAAAATCCCAGAGTGGAAGTTATAGATTTAGTTTTCACACTTACAATTTTTTTTTGTATTTGTTTGCTCAGGGGTTGGAAACTATTTTCGAGAGTTGGTTCTCTCCTTCCACCTTGTGTTTGTGGGATGCAGATTTATCAGAACCAGATTTCCATCCTTTGTGACAAGCCTCTTTACCCACTGAACCAACTCACTGATCCAGTATGAGACTCTCCAGGCGTTGAACTTAGCCCATACATCTACTTTCTGAAGGTGGCGAGTCTCCTACTTCACGAGATAGTTAATTCAGACTAATGTGGAACTAACTACAGCTTTCTGCAAAGAAAATTGTACCAATGATGTCTGAAGATCCCTTCACTTTAATACACACACACGCAAACACACACAGCATATTTTGTGTAAAAAATTCAACAAGTATTTTCTTACGGAGTCATGATTAGATCAATTTTTCACAAAACCAATCATATACGCATGGAAACTTTTATAATACCTGTTTATCTTGTTAATTAAAATCCCATTCTGTCACATTTGATGCCTCAGCCTTTAAAAATCTCTTTCCAAATCTACACCACAAAGTAGTCCCTTTTAAAAAACTATGTCCCCTACTACATCCCCATCAGGAGTTACTCACGGGATTGACAATGCAAGTCCTTGCCACAGCCAACTCTGGCTCTGAAAAGTAAGGACATCTTGCTAACTGGTTCAAGCCTGTTCCAAGTAACCTTGGTCCCAGGGTCTCATTAATCACAATATATTTTCCATAGCAACAAACTCGTACATTCAATAAAAAGCAATAGCTCTTAGCAAGAGTAAAACCCCAGGAGACAGAGCAGGAGAACATCATTTTTGATAATGGCTGGAGACATGAGTTCTATTAGAAGAAAATATAGTAGGAAAGCATAGAATAAAAATTGATACCTTCCTTAGAGAGAGTCCCAGGGGACCCTGGGCAAGTGCGAGGTGGGAGGGGCTGTACCTTGTGTGCCTTTGAAGGTAAGGAGAAGTATAAGGCTTAGAACACTGCTGATTGGTCCCAACTCTCACATGACATTGACTTCCCCTACAAGTATGGAGGAAAGTGACCCTCAAGATAACAACCAATAGCATCTATTAAATGTCTCTTCTATGCCTGACATGTCACTAAATATCATGCATGCTTTATTTTAATTTAATTTAATTTCTCAATGACGCTCTTACATAACTCATTACTATTTTAAATCTGAGAAAACCAAGGCTTCGCAGATGATCTGCTACTGACAGTTAACCGAAGGGATGCTCATCTCTGACCCTATGGCCCACATTTGTAAACAGTTGGCTCTACGGACTTCCGCAGCCCAGGCTCTAGCTTTCTCTCCAACAATGGAATAATTATTGGTCATTGGGGAAAATTGTTGTTAAAGATCATTATCTCCTTTTGCAATTCATCTGGAGGCCTCAGGCTTCCACCCAAGACCTATAAACTTGTGAAAGCAATAGATAAGAGGGAATACCCATGAACCTGAAACCACAGAGTTGCAAAGTACAGTGTGGCCTTAAAAAGTTTGGAATCTTAAGATTTTCCACACATATAACCTGAATAGAAACTCATGTTTTGGTCCAATTCCCAGTAATTCAGAAATTATGTAGTTCAAGTTGGATTGGATTGGAGAAATATTTGATATTTCTCCAAATAATAGGTAGGTAGATAGAATGAGGGACAGATGGATAGATAGGTAGGTAGGTAGGTAGATAGATAGATAGATAGATAAGTAGTTGAATAGATACAGTGATGGCTACATCTTAGGTGGTGGAGGGAAGAGATTCATGTCACATTAACTTTTGGCTGTACATGGTTAGGTGTGGAATACAAGTGAATTTTGGAGCTGCCATCTTGCATATGGTACGTGTCTTGGTTTGGCTGCTGAACTCTGTTAGTAATTGGGGACAAGCCACTGATTTCTCTAAGCATGACTCTCATAATTAGTAGGTTTATGATGATAATTTCACTTCTGCCTAAAGAGTCCCTGAAGCTCTCAGCAGGTATTCTCATGGCTGCTTCCTTATCATTCTGGTGTTAGAGAAAAGGCCAGCTCCCCAGTTGAGGCTTTCCTGATCCCCTACTCATGTGTTGTCCACTCTGGGTACTTCTGTTCTCTGCTCCATTACCCCGTGCAGGTTTTTTTTTTCCCCCAGACATGTGTCCCTGTCTGTAATAGTCAGTCATGCATTTATTTCGATGCTTATTGGTCTGCCTCATTCAACAGAATGCGACCTGTTTTAAGTCACGGGCATCTGTCTTGCTCTTCAGATGTCTATGTTCAGCCTTTAGGAGAATGGCTGCTATGGGATAGAGGCCCTGCCAGTGTTCTCTCTGCTACTTCAAGGAATGTAAATGTGATAACAATGGTTGTGTGTGTTAAAGAGGTACGTGCTGTGAGACCCATTCTGAAGATCATTCTCGAAGAGTCCCCTATAGGAGAATCTTATATTCTTTGTATGATTCCAATGTGCATCCTTGTTTCAAAAATATTATGTTGGAGAAATTGTTCATATTCTCAAGGCTCTTTCCATCTTAGCAGGCAGTCAGTATCCTTGCCCAGGGAAGGAAAGACAACTGTCTCTACCAGTTTGATGGCTCTAGCCCCAAATGTGGGTTCCTTTGGTCTTTCTGAATTACAAAGAGAAAAAGAAAGAGGAAAAAAAAATTCCCTGAGGCGGGTAGGAGGTGGGGGAAAGGATCTAGGGATAGAGAGGGGAGGGCTAAAGCAAAGAGAGGGTGAACTGAATCGGTACACAATGAAATACCCCTCTGTAGGGGTCTGGGAGAACAATGATAAAGAAATAAGAAGGGAGAAGCCGGGGAAACAGATGTAGCTGCCAGAAGTTAAATACACATCTGTTACGAATGCTCTTCTCATATGCAGGGTCAGAAAAATATGTACAGATGTAGCACCCCACTGATTGACAGCGAGACCTCAGTTCTGGCTCGGGGAATCTTGTTTACTTGACAGCACTTTGTTTTAAAGCTGGAGGCAGAGAAATGTCTTATGCATGTCCTTAAACTGGAAGGCCTTTTGTTCAGGATACTTATACCATTTGCAGATAATGATGTGCATAGCAGTTTCAGCTGTCTGCATATGCATTTTTATGTTTTTTTATGACAGTTCTGCGTACTGAACTAAAAGGCCATTTAGAACTGTCAGCGCTGACAGGCGTCACCCTTTACATTTACAATTCTGTTAGCGTGCATTGTCAGGTGGGCTCGCCAGACTGCCGAAATGTGATTTCCTTTGAAACCTATGTATGACTTTAATTTAATACAGCAGCCTCAAAAGAGAGAGAGGGAATAAGAGAGAGACAGAGAGAGTGCCCAAGAGAGCTTTATTAAGTATTCTTTTTCCATTAATCTCCTACTTTTTTGTTTTGTAAGACCCTTCCTTTATTCCTCGGCTCCTTTCTTTTCTCTTCCCGCCTCTCTCTCGCCATTATTTTCTCTTTTCGTCTTTCTCCTCCACGGGATTCTTCATGTCAAGCCGGAGGGAAGTCAGACAAGGGGAATGACTTTACCTATCTGAGCCAAGCCAGGCTACCTCTCACTTTCCATATGGCCCAGGGTTAATTTTCAGTCAAACCAATTTTTAAAAGATGTTTGGCAGAGTGTAGTGCCAAGTGAACATTCACAATCTGGACGGTGGGGACATGGAAGGAATCCATTTACTCCGGCTAATGACTTATCATCTTGTATGATCAGAGCCACCTGTCTTTGAGAGAGCCACTTTATTCTCCCACTAAACATTTTATTTCAGCAGTGTGCAAGTCTGCCTTGCAGAAAAAAAAAAAAAAGACTCTGACATACGACACACCTTCAGAGGAAGGAAAGCCATGCTACCGGTAGGCGCTGCAAGGTTTGATAGTTCACCTGGGATAACTGGCCATGTGGGCCGGAGGTAGCCATACTTTAACGGCAGCGGGGCTGAAATGAAAGGCTAACGTGCCCATTCCGACCTGAGACAAATGTGCTAAGTAGCGGCACAGCTTCAGTTCCAGGAAAGCCCTGGAACTTTTCTTACCCCAGAGCGTTTGTGGTGGGTAAGGGTCGGAAAGGAAGTGGGTCACAGTTCTATGTCTGCATTTCTGATAACTCGCTGTGAAGACTCACAGGGATTAAAACGGGTTTTAAGTCATCAGAATCTCTCTTGTATTCTAATTTTGTTTTTTATCTTAATACAGGATTCCATTGGTCCCTGATAAATCAGACTAATATTTGGCTATGCAGAGAGAAAGGCAGGTTAATTATCTGCTAATACAGGAAGTTTTGAGGAAAATGTTGGCCAATAAATAGCATTTTGAAAGCCTTAATTTTAAAACTTTATAAAACCTGGGCTATACCAGAAACGCGACACGCTAATCTTCAACACGCTAATGGCACCACAGACTTTACTGGGTATGAAATCATGTAGCCATACCCAAGTCAAAATGTAGATTATTGCCAGGTTCTCGGAAGGGGTGAGTATGCCATTCAAATGCTCATCCCTACCTTCAGTGTTTGCAGGAAGGCAGAGGTGAGCAAACTGGAAGGGCTGAATGAATTTTGGACCAGGTGGCATAGTTTGTGTTAACCAGTGAATGATTCAACCCATGGCAGGTGAGGATTGTATAAAACTATTTGTTTCTCTTCAGAATCAGACACCCCCATGATGATGACAATGCCCTGCTTCACGTATGGGTAGTAGAGTATGGTGTCCTATGGGGTGGGTATTTTGAGATTGTGTCTTTTCTTTTGTGTCTTTTCTCTCTTCTCCTATGGTGTAACTTCACGTTAAACAAAAGGATTACCCTTCGCAGGAAGGCCTTTTCCTAAAGTTCCATTTGCCTTGTTCAGGGTGTAAGGAGTGTCTTTCCAAATACCAAAATTGTTCTTCAGATCTGCTAATCAGTCGCTTTCGTCTCTGGCAGAAGGGATGGGATGCAGCCCCTCGGGCTCCTGAAGGCAGGTGGAGGATGGAGAGAGCGCTAAGCGGGAAATGGAGGGGATGGATGGCAGGCAGAGGCAGGCTGCAAACGAGTCCAACTCTGCCATGCATTGAGGCTGCATTTGCCAGCCCAACTGTGAGCCCAGTCTGCATAAAGCTCCTTCCCAGAGGAGAAAAACTAAGAGAGAAATCAGAAGCTACACAGTGCTCAGCCCCAGCCCCTCTTCCCTGTCTGCACAGCATGCTAGCCTCCAACGCCCTGCGGGAGCCAATTACAGTATTCTAATGAGAATAGTTCTTATTAACTGCTTTGGCCAACCTGTTACCCCCTCATACATGTGCTGGCTGGGACCACCTCAGCTCAATTCACCTTTCTTGGCCCCTCTGCTACCACAGCTGGCCTGATGCTCCCTAGCTGTGCACAGCATCACTGGTGATGGGGGAACATAGGAATAGTAGTGTAAAGTCTAATGTTTGTAGAACGCAAAGAACTGTGGTCCCTCAGGCCAAAGAACAAAACGGGCAGGTGGTGGCCTGAAGGTGCCAAAATTTCCTCATTTGTATGTCTCTGGGGACCAAAATTGTTGGCCATATTTGCGGCAAATGCTCCACCACCCTGGATATGTTTCTAGTATAAAGTATAAGGGTGAAAAGTATTGATCTGAGCTTTAATGTTGCTATCAAGCACTAACTTCGCAACCTCCAGCCAATTCTTTAGTCACAACAGCTAACCTCTATTTTGTCAGGTATAAATATGGAAATACCAGTCCCTACTTTGGAAAGGTACAGATGTTTCAAGAACAGTGGATGTAAAGCTCTGAGCAGCTAAGTCTTAGTTTGATGACTAGCAAGTAGTTCTGCTTGTTCTAGCGTGGTTTGTCCTAATAAAGAGAGGATAACTATGAAAAATGGAAATTCTTGTCATTTACTGGCAAGGGCCGGTTCCTGCTTCCTAACTCTCTTCTTTGTACCATCAAGACCCACCCTAGGACTCCACTGGCATGGATTTCCATTCTGCGCAGCCATTACAAAGACTATGATAGGTGTCCTCTAGAGAAACTCTCCAAGGTATACTAAGAAAGGTTAGTTTTTATCCATGGCATATAGGCATATGGGTGCAGTTGCCCATTGGTGTCCCTGAAAGGCTGGTTTCAGAACCCTCTTTAGATACCAAAGTCTTTGTATGCTTAAGTTACTTATATTAAATGTAGAATTTATTATGTAATTACCCACAGACATTTCCTGTTTACGTTGTCTCTAGCTTACTTATAATACCTGAGATAATGTAAGCACTAGATAGTTAGTTTTTCTATAGTTTTATTTAAAGAATAATGCCACAAGTGTTAAAAATATTTATACATGCTCCATATATACACAAGGTAAAAATATTTTCCATCTATGGCTAGTTGTGTCATTAGATGTGGAGTCCAGAGGTCCGGGGGTCCATTGATGTATATAGTCATAGAAACACATAAAAAGCCATCTTCAGCCTTTCCTGGATTGTGTGGGTGTGTGTGCGTGCATACATTCACATGTGTGATGCAAGTGCGTGTTTTATGTATGTGTGATGCGTATGCCATGGTGTGTTCGGAGGTCAGAGATAATGTCAAATGTTAGCCCTTGCCTTCCACCTTGTTTGAAACAGGGTGTTTTTGGTGTCTGCTGCTGTGCACCCCAGGTTGTCTGGTCCACAAGCTTCTAGGTATTCTCCTGTTTCCACTCTGCATCTGATTGCGTTAGCACTGGGGTTAGAGGCATGTACTCCTGTGCCTGTCATTTTGTAGATTGTCGGGAGGCATACGAATGTCTTCCCACATTCATAGCCCACGGATCATCTTTTAAGATTGGAACGATTTTGTGATGTGTGTATGAATCGATACACAACCAGTGACATGTGTCTAGGAGATTCAGAGTTAAAGATTCGGTGTGGGTTCTGTTTACAGCCCTAATGCTTCCCAAGATCTGTGTGGCCTTCAAAATGTGTGTTCAGTTACCTCCTCCACAGTGACTCATGCATCTTTTGCCACCCTCCTGTTTATTAGGTTTTCTTGCCTATTCATAAGAGATTGTATTGCTCAATCCCTTGACCTTTCCCTCCATGGTTGTAAGGATCACGACGCCTTAGAATCTAAGCTTTACAAAACGAATAAGAGAAAAGTTGCCTCCAAGTTGTTTAGGAAGAAAATCCAGATTTGCTACCAATCTGGAAGATGACTGTTATATGTAACTCTGAACATTTATCTAAACATCTTGGCTCCTCTGTGCAAATGCCTGCTTGCCGTTCGCTAGCTGTGGAGATGGGGCGGGAAGGCAGTATTGGTTAACATTGGTTATTCAGAAACAATACCAAATGCAGATTTGGTGTTGAGCCAAGTCCATGGGACCTGGAGCAGGACTGTGGACATGTGATAGGCAGTTCTTTTTGTCATGCCTTTTTCAGTTTACAGTTGTATATGTCCCAGTCATTAAACAAAACAGCATCTGCCTAATGTTGTTTGTTCTGTCTGCCCTCTGACTGTGAGAAGAGACCTAAAGCCTCCCTAGGTTCTTGTGGTCTAGAGGGGAGACAAGGGAAAGTTCACAGGCCACAGAGCCTGGCATAGGCTGACCCACAGGATCAAAGGCCCAACCGGCATTGTAGAGAGAAGACACTGATTTCAGTCCTTGAAAGCCAGGCTATTTCTGCATTCCTTGTGTCCCATGGTTGATTTTCTCTCCCATGTCTCTTGACTTGGTAAGTCTACACAAGTCCCTTAACCCTGGACGTCCTGGTTTGTTGTTTCTGGGACCACGGGTGACCGTCTAGTTTCATCTCTTAAGCCCCTGCTCTGGGATGTGCTCCTTCATGTCACTCTTCTGTTCAATATTACCACAGTTTCTGGAGCATAGTCAATGCTCAATGAATATTTGTTAGGCTGAAGGAATAAATTATATAAATGAATTAATTGATCATTACCACGAGTGTCTGACAGCAAATGCTCACAGTCTTCACTTCCTCTCATTCATCTCTCTGTGCTCTTCCTTTATTTCTCTCTGACCCCTGTATTTATAAGATAGTTTCTATTATTATGTGGTATTTTTTATGTGTATAACCTTATTCAGTCTTCACAGCTCTATTGCTTCCATTAGGTTTTCCAAGGCAGTCCCTCAAAGGTCTTCCTGTCACATGATGAATCAACAATCTGCATCTCAGAGCTTAGGTTTCCTGGGAGCTGTATGGTGAGCATAGTGGCCTCATCCACTGTGACTGGCACTTGGAATCTTACTGGAGTGTCCGTATTTCCAGCTGAAGGGCAGAGACAGCATCTGTGCCTCTCTTGCTTTTGTGATTCTCTCCAAGGCTCCGAGGCCACTGGCTTCTGCTGAGAAGGGAAGGGTAGAAAAAGATTTGTTATTGCTTTTCTGATGTTTCAGGTTACTATGTCCCCGGGGGGCTGGGGTGGGGGCTGGATTATAGGAAGGGAGAAGCCAGAGATATACAATAGCCTGATGCTGCTGGGATGTGAGGTGGAAGATGCAGAGAGGGAGTGATGCTGTAGTAGCAAAAATTGTCAGTCCCACTTTTCTGCTGTGTATGCTATCTCCATCTTTGCTACAAGCTCCCAGGGGACAGAAATGAAGGGTACCAGTGTCCCAGGAAGCCAGTCTGCAGTATACCAACAGGCTGGGGCCATGATGTTCAGCATCCACACTGAGATTCTCAATGTCCTCGTCGGAGCGATGGATGCACAGTGATTCACATCCTGCAGAATTCATGGGAATTCAGAGACCATAAATGAGAAACCTTTGTATAGTACCCAGGACCACATGCTATCAACAGACACTCGTGTTCTGGCTGATGCGGTGCTGAGGCTCAAACCCAGGTCCTTGCATGGACGCACGCACGTGTGTGTGCGCGCGCGCGCGCGCGCGCACACACACACACACACACACACACACACTAGGCAAGCACTCCCCATCTCGCTCCACTCCCTGCCCTTAGTGATTACTTTTGTCATTGGCTTTCCGAGTGCCTGAGATTGCGCTTCAGTCCAAATGCTAATCTTTCCGATCCCCAACTCTGGTCTTCACAGCTCACTTCCAGGCATTACACAACTATTTGCCTGGGCTGGGAACAGAGGTTGTGGGGGTAGAGAGAGCAGAGCAAAGATTAATTAAGAAAGAATCGTAAAAAAAAAATTCAGTGAATCTCAAATGGATGTAATATTTAAATAGATAATTACTTCTCAACTTCAGTAGCTATAATATCAGAGATAAAAATCATGTCAGCTTCAATCTTTTTCTCATTGTAGATTCAGACCGCTACATTAGTGACTAACTTTCCGAGCTGTGTCATTTTCTCTTGGAAATGTACCTTTTCAGAGCTAAGCACAGAAGCCCTTCCAGGGCACACCCTGGAAACTCCCTGCCGGGGCCTCTCCACCCCCACCCACCCACTGCTTTGGTCATCAGGGTATCTGATACTCTGTCTGCTCTCTCCCTCAAGAAGAAACAGAGACAATTCATCTTGCAGAGTCTCTTCTTGCCTTGTGTTTGGCCCAGGTGAAGAGCTGGCTCACACCAGTGTCAGTGGGAAGTGGCTACTTGTGGTAATGTCGTGGGTATCTGTAATTCTGAGACTTCTCTGCTCATAACCCAGGACCACTACCTTCCACCTTGACCTTATCCTAGACAAAAGGTCCCCAAACCCTTGCTTATTTTAAAAGGGAGTGTTCTCTCCCAACCCAGTCCTTCGGCACTGTGATCCGGACCCTCTATAGAGGTGAGGGAGACCAGACGGTGAGAGCCTCTGCCTAATTCTCCCTGGAGTTTAGTCTGTGCCTCCTCCAGACAGATGAGAAAGGAAAGATCCTGCCTGGAGGGTTTTGTCACACATTGTGTAAGGGTAGCATTTTTCTAAGTTCTCTCCTCTTATCAACATCTCAACGAGGACGAGGAATAGCATCATTTCGCAGACTTTCCCAAGATCAAAAGTGCTATGGAACGGGACAAAGGTCTAGAGTCCTCGCTCATTTTACAGAATGGGAGGGAAAGAAAGTGGTTGATGTTTCTCCTCCTCTGCCCCTCTAGAGTTTTCCTGGCCCTTCCCTTGTTTGTCGTGGTACTCATCTTCCCTTCCAGCATTTTTTACTCCAGAAATGTCCAGAGAGGAGGCTGGACAACTCCTCTCTGTAATCCCTAGGTAGCCAAGCCTGTCAGACTAGCTGCCCAGAGACCCTCTTTCCCTACATACCATCTTTTCTCTCTCCTGTTTTATTCCTCTATTTCCTTCAGTTAGCCCAGGCTCAGCAAACTCATAAACAGACTTCTCTCATTGCTCACTCTTGCCGCATTGCATGACAATCTTAGGCTTAAGATGGGCTGATTTTTCAGTGTATAAATGCAGTTGTCCAAATATATGCCAGAACCTTGGAGAGAACAAAGCAGAAGAGAACCGTGGAGTTGTCTATGTTACCCCACATAGAAGACATGGGTCCTCAGTCCCGAGAAAGACTTTGAGTCCCCTCACAGAGAAGGTAACAGTATTTGCTTATCTATTTTGTTTGAATTATTTTTCCTTCCTAAAGATCAGATCACTTGGAGCAAGCAATCTATACATTAAGCTATAGCTTAAAGTACTTGTTAATGTCCTCTCTCGTCTATCCATATTCATTGTATCCTGCAAGGCTAGTAATGTCTAAACTCTGATCTTTAAATACATGAGATTATGGGTAAGAAGAGAGAGATGACCCATGGTCTCTAGCCTCAGCCTGCTTCTTTCCCTTCCTGTGGTACTTGCAATGGCTTTCTGGGGCCACATCCATCCCTGCTTTCAGCCTCATTACTTGTGCAGCTGCCTGTGGTCAGCCTTGTGATGCATATCTCCATATATTTCTTCTCTACAGCAGAACACACCAAAACAAGAGGTTTATTCAGGGTTTGGAGATGCTCACAGAAATGTTGGCCACTCAGAATGAATGTGGCATATAGTGAGGAGTGACACAGAATTCAGATGACCGTGCCCCCATGGGTGGGCCTGAGGACAAGATCTCAGGGCAGGACATCTTATAAAACTCAGCATGCATGGCAAGGATCCTCTTGTTCAGGTCAAGTGACAGTACCAATTTAAAGGTCAGGACTATGTTATAAGTATGTGTTTGCAACCAAGTTGCTTCTCATAAGGAAAACTGTACATCAGATCCTCTAGGTTGCTTAAATGCAGAGACATGCTGGTTTAATGATGACCAATGAGTAGCTCTGGGGCAAAGGGCAGTAGAGGAAAGGTAAATACTGCATGTGAAGACTGTGCTGGATAATTAATAAGTGTATTATGTAAACAAAGAAGCAACCTACTAGTATTTTATGAAGAATTCCCCTTTAGAAGGAAGAGATCACTGGTGGAGATTTCAGAACCTCACAGTAGATGAAAGAAACTGTGATTGGCTGGCCAACTTCAAGAAACTGCTTCCTAGAAATGAACCCTCTATATCAGCAGAAAGCCAAAGTTACTTCTGCCAATAAAGTGTTGTTTATGGTTTCACCCAAAGCCCAGGGAACATGTGAGTAAAGCTATTGAATAAAATTTCTCTCTCTCTCTCTCTCTCTCTCTCTCTCTCTCTCTCTCTCTCTCTCTCTGTGTGTGTGTGTGTGTGTGTGTGTGTGTGTTTGTATGTGTGTGTGGTATGTACAGGTATACATTCATGTATATATACGTACATGAAGACACCAAAGGCCAATCGTGGATGTTACTTCTCCAGTGCCTTCTACCTTGTGTTTTGAGACAAGGTGTTACACTGGTCTGGAATTCACAAAGAAGTCTGAGTTAGAAACCCAGCAAGCCTCAGCATGAGCCCATGTCTGTCTCCCCTGTGCTGGGGTATCAGGTGTGCACAATCACACCTACATTTTTAAAACCCATATGCTATTAGGTTGAAATTCAGATCCTTCCTCTTTCAGAGCCGGTGCTTTACCAACTGACCTATCTCCTGAGATCCTGAGTTAAGTATTTTTAGAGGAAGATTTTTCAAACTATCTTTACTGTTTACATTTTTTGATTAGGTGATTTCCTTGTTATCTTTGCAGGGGAACTGTCCTCTGTGCCACAGGGTATTTGGCAATATCCTTTGTCCTTGCCCACTAGATACCAGTGCCATCCCCTCCTAGTAGTGATAAACAAAAATGTGTCTAGTTGGGTCTGCCGTGATGACTCTATGCTCTCACAGAGAACACAGGCTTGGTTCCCAGCACTCCTTCTCACAACTCCTTTAACTTCAGTTCCGAGTGCATTCAATGCCCTCTTCTGGCCTCTGCAGTCATCAGATACATACATGGTACATACAATGTACTTACAGGTGCTTGCACATCCACATAAAACACGAATAGATAAATCCTTTCATAAAATATCTCCAGGGCCGTGCTTGGGAAAGAGAATCACCCTGTTCTCAGAGGAAATGTTCTAGGCAGCTTGGTATCCTCTCGAACCAGCCAGACTTGATACTGAGTCCGAATCGAAGCAGCCTGTAGTTGCATCCAGACTTATTGTCAAAGGGAACTGAGAGGGAGGGGACACCAGATGAGTGTTGGGGCTTGCTTTGCTTCCTGGGTGCCTGTGCAAACACAGTAGTGGCTGTTTTAGACTGAGCAAAAAAAAAAAAAATGAAGTGATGGTGTTTATGTATCTATGACATTAGCACTATTAGTTTCTGTCCTTCAAAGTTTTGAATGCTGGCGAATGAGCGAGAGTGAATGAGCTGAAAATTCAGACGTAGAAGGAGATAAAGGGCTTGAAAAATTATCTGCCAAGACATTCCTGTTCCAGTCTTGACTCTCCAGGAACCAAGCTTCTCGCTTGGCAAATTCAGGGAAGGGTCCTGTGGTAGAGAAGCAGCACCCACTTCATGGACCATTTCTCTGGGCCTTTTCATTCCCATTGGTCCTCCCTCTGCCACTTCCTGTGTCAAGCAGGAAGTTATGACTTAGTAACTTCCATGTGTGCATGTGTGTCTGCTGGGCCTTGCTAGCACTAGGATGTCATGAGGTTTCAGCATGTGTGGCTGTAGATGTTGTTTTCAATAATAATAAAAAAAATCCCTGGGATGCAATTAGGCCTGTTTACTTGTATTTGTTACAAAGGAGGAAATCCCTTTTATGCATGAAAACACATTTACCTCATTCTCATTTTTTCCCCAAGCAAGAGAGGACCATTTCTTGCAATGTTAACTTCCAGGATCTTTTTGCTGTGGAAAATCTAGTTAGTAAAATTAAAGACAGAGCTAATTTAAACATTATACTAAAGAGGAAGATTGGGTCAGGAATGGAAAAGCTGCATTCTCGATGCCTCTTAGAAAGGAGAGCTGTTTGGTGAAATAGCAGCCACCAGACATGCTAAACACCCTATTGATGGTCAAAAAAAAAAAGCACAGATTTGTTTTTATTTTAGAATATTTAAAAAGATTTCCCACATGCTTAGTGCACTGCGTACATAGGGAAAGTATTCTGAACTTCAAGGAAGCTGTAGACTTGGCTCTTCTATTTTTCAATTTAAATAACACAGTGTTGGGGCCTTGCAAGCATGAGGACCTGAGCTCTTTCTAAGAAAATAAGGGGTCAGCAAGATGGCTCAGTGGGTGAAGGTGTCTGTCACTAAGGCTGATGACCTGAACTTTATCCCTGGTGTTTATATGGTGGAAGGAAGGAACTGATCCTGTAGGGTGTCCCTCTGATCCCCACGCTAAAGAAAGAAATGTAATAATAATGAACACTAATAGAAGGCCAGGCCAATGAGATGGCTTAGCCTGACAACCTGAGTCCAATCCCCAGCCCCACGTGTAAAAAGAGATCACCAGCTCTATTGGGTTCTGATCTCTACATAATATGCTACTCACCACCCATGTGCCCTTACCCCACCCCCAAACAACCAATCAATCAGTCAATTAAAACATTTTAAGGAAGAATAAAAAGAGGCTGGTCATGGCGTCACGCACTGCAGTCCCAATGCTCCGTTCACAGGCAGATCTCTGGGGATCACTGGTCAGGTAGCCTAGCCCCCTTGCCGAGCTCCAGGTCAGTGAGAGACTCTGACCCAGATACATAAAATAAAAATGATTGATGTCAGAGGAGGGATGGCTAAAGGTGTGCCTTTACCTCCGCGTGCATGTGCACACCCATGCACACATAAACGTGCACACACACACACACAAAACAATAACAATCCAAAGCCTGGACTGAGCCATGCCATCCCTGGGCTAACTCATAAGCTATGCTTGATGCCATCGCTTCCCTGCCAGGATCAGCTTCATGAGGATGGTGAGGCCAGCACTTTCTATTGAATTTCTTCCTTAATTTGTTACTTTGGGCAGAAGAACTGGGGGAAGACTTTTCAGTCAATACGTAATTCTCCTGATCATTTGTTAATGGGTGACTTTGGGACAATACTGTATGAGTGGCTGGTTATATGAAGAAAGGTGACACAGAAAAGCCCACACCATCATAAAACTTACTTATTATCCATAAATACATATTAGGGTCACATATAAGCTGAAGATATAGCCAAATGGGCTTGCTATTTTTCAAAGTGATTGACCCTATTACAGGGTTGTACATAGCCTTTCACAGAATCATTGATTTATAGAGCTTTCCAACCAAATTACCTTAGTGCAAACAACACGGACACATCCTTACGGCTCTTTTTGTCCTCATGATTTCTGAAAACCCCTGAAATGATGGTATTCCAAAAGATGTTTATTACAAACCTATTACACTCTGTACTTTCCTTGTTAAATCTGATACAGGCCTAGCAATGAATAACAGATCTTTCTAGCACCATGACTCAGCCTCAACCTCCACAGGATTTTAAGAGCAGGGCTCACTGATGACAACACACCCCACGTTTCTGCCCCGTCCACTGGGCTTCGGCGGATACCTCCTCAGACTCAGCTGAGTTTCGCACTGATCCCAGGAAAAGCCTTTCGCCTCTTTGCCCCTGAGTCTGGGGGCACAGTATGTCCCATCAGCAGCTCCCCTGCTCTTTTGGCTAAAGCCCTTCCCCTTGCCTTGGATACTGGCTAACATTTTCCACTGGTCAGAAACCTTGTTTATACAGCTGATCGAGTTAACAGTCCATCTCCTCTGCTCTTGTAGACACTCCAAGTCCATCGTCATCATAACAGGGGTTGGTTGTTTAGCTTGGCAGAATCACTCCAGTCACATGTGATAACCAAATTGGATAGATGATCAATTCATTTTCCTCGGCACTTACTCCACTAAGTAAAGCCACTGAGCCTTGTGATGGAGCTGCTGCCTCAATAGAGGCACTCAATGTGGACCCACGTCTGCAGACGCAGGGACTTTGAGACATCCTGATTGACAACAGAGGATTGCCCCATAACGTGTATAATGCGCTCTAAACTCCACACCCTTCGCCTTTCTCAGGAGCCTTAGCTCAGTATTCTGAACTGCATATATTAGAAGTACTAGGCTCAGAAAAAGCTTCTTTTGAAAAGTTACTGAGTTCAAGGAGTCCAAAACGCCTAACTGCTGGCATCTCAAATTGACTCTCATTGTTCTGCTCCCACTTCCATCTGTTTAAGCACTGATGTGCATGAGATTCGGTGAGCCATGGCAGTCTTTATATTGATGGACAAGTCAACTAAGTGTAGAATCAAAAGTAGCTGAACCTCATTTAAAATATTTTCCCCTTTTTTGAAGGAGAAAAATGAATTCCCTGAATGAAAATGGATAAGACACAGTGGAGAATGTAGCAATAGGATTAAAACTCACAGAGATCCTCCTGCCTCTGTCTCTCCATTGCTGACTGGAGGGGTGCACCACCATTCTTGGCAGTAGACTGCAAGGTGTAATTTTGAATGAAAATGTTTCTAACCACGGGAGCAAGCTTTCTCATTGACTTGCCATATGGCCCCAGAACATCATGCATCCCACCCATAGCTGCAGTAGAACGAAAGTAAGGATTGTGCCTCTTTCCTGATGGCCAATTAGCAGGAGGACCAAGAGGAGCACTGTGCAAGGGAGCACTCTTTAAAGTCTAAGACAGTGTTAGACAACATGAATAGCTCAGTCAGGAAAGCCTTTCCTTTCAAGCACGAGAATCTGTGTTCAATCGTCCAGAACCCATGAAAGCAAAAGCAAGCATGATGTAATAGCCAGTACTGGAAGATGGAGAAAGGTGAGTGGCTTGCTGGACATTTGGCCTAGCCTACTCAGCAAGACTCAGACCAGTGGGAGATTCTGTCTCTAAAGAAAAAGATATATGGTCACCAAGGAGAACATCCAACATTGACCTCTGGTTAACACACACACACACTCGCAAACACACACTCACACATACTTATATACACACTCACACCCCTCCATTCAAACAAAGGCACAAAGACAGCTAGCAGAACAGTCCCAAAATTGCTGAATGGCAAAAGGCACATGTAAGGGTCCAGAGATCTCATTCAAAGTGGACATTAAGCAGTGTTGACTCCACAGAGCTGGTTTTCCTTCATGTCTCAGTATTCCTTTCTACTGCCCCTAAGGAGAGCATCTCTTTGTGATGCTAGCTTGCCTCCAGCACCTCCCTATGCTTACTCAGCTCCCTTGCCTGAGATAGAGGGAACTGGCTGTCCATGGAGCCTTAGCCAAAGTGTATATAACTAGATTATTAAGCGAGTATTTTAGTTTTCTTTGTTCATGTTTTTGTAGCAAATGCCTTCATGACAAGTAGAGGTGTTCTTCTGTTAATAGCAGTAATATAAAATTTCACTTCTATGCAAATGGATGTGGGGGAAAAGGCATTTTAAAGAAAAATAAGCAAAAAATGAGTGATGCATAATTTGACAAATTGTGGACATGATATGAGTGTGATTGGAGGAAGAAATCATACATCCTAATTTGTCCGACAGAGGCCAAGGCCTGGAAGTGCTTGTTTTGGAAGCAGCTAAGATTTTCTTTTCAGATGTGGTGTTTTAACACTTGCACAACCCTCAAACAACCCTGTAAGAAAGCGGAAATGAAGGAAACAAGGAAGGAAGGAATTTGGAATTTTCAGTTGTCATTTTAGTCTCCGTGGACAAACCTATTTGTTGAAGGAATCTAGGCACGGGAGTCTCACTTAAACCTCTGAATGTAGCCCCTTCCACAAGGATGTAAGTAGTCATCAACTACGTTTAAAATGGACTCCAACCTGCGAGGAAAGATATTTTGCTTGGTCTCTGGAGACCACAGGATCCCACAAATAGTTACAGTTTCTTAGAAGTTGCAAACAAGTGAATCCCTTATAATCCTACTCCCCACCCACCCACCTACACACACTCACACACATACACACACACACTCATACACACACATACACACTCACACACACTCATACACATACACACATATACACACTCACACACATACACACTCACACACATAACACACTCATAGACACATACACACTCACACACACACTCATACACACACATACACACTCACACACACATTCACACTCACACACACTCATACACACTCACACACATACACACTCACACACACATTCACACTCACACACATACACACACACACTCATTGACACACATACACACTCACACACACATACACACACTCATACATACACATACACACTCACACACACATACACACACATACACACTCACACACTTATACACATACACACATATACACACACACACATACGCACTCATACACATACACACATAGCTTTTAACTTGTGTCAGAGCAAGCACCCTGAAATATTTGGGGGTGGGTTTTTGTGGGATTTTTTTTGTTTGTTTGTTTTTTAAAAATGCTGCTTCTGGAAGTTTCTGTGCAAGTTCAATTTAGGAAAAGTGTGGAAAGCAAGAAGACATCCAGGCAGCTTGGAAGGTTGTTTGGTTGCATATAGCATTGGGCGAAACAAAATGCCCAAGTTAATGACTTCTCCTTGTTCATACACTAGTCTGGCTTCAAGTAAGGGAAACTTGGAGAAGAAAAGGCAGTAAAAACATGACTAGAATTATCTTCGTTCCTTCCTAATACATTCAACTCCAACCCTGGAAACCTTAACCAGCTTCATTGTAGTCTCTCATGTTGCCTCTCCCGGGAGTTTTACCGTCTTGAAGACTGATACAGCTTCCCGCCCCCCTCACAGCCTCCTAGTCTGTGTTTATATAATTATTGTCACAAATTTAGATGTGTGACACTTTAGCACCATATTATTGCACTTTTAGGAAAGCACGCCCTCCGTACTGTTCTCCTGGCCGGGGTGTAGGGCTCTGTCCCCAGCAGATGTTCTGTGGTGTTGTGAAATGGCTTCAGAATGCTAGAGTCAGATGGAGCTGGGAGGCGAGAGCCAATTATGTCATATGGTGTCAATGCCCAGTTACAACACTAATATAACCAACGTTTTATTATTTTTAATTTTTTTTTGCTCCTAATGACTCCCATGGATCCTTCAGGGATTTTTACAAAAAAAAAAAAAAAAAAAAAAAGCCAGATTGGACCTGCCCGTATGCTTTTTAACCTAACACGGACAAGACATTGTTCGTGGTTTGAGTTTTAGGTGTATCGGAGGTGTACGCAGGAAGTGAAATGAAACAAAATTAAAAACCAAACCTCTCCTGCAGTGGGGGTCGCTACTGACTGAAACTGTGTTTCGAATGTTGGCGGCTAGTAAGAGCGTGGATGGAATGGCTCACTTGAACGCGAGTCTTCACACTGCCTTCTATTTGGTGTAATTGTCTGCCACTTTTCCTGTTTGTGACCCTTCCCCCAAAGCACATGAACCAGGGCCTCTTTCACTCCTTTAATTCCCACCCTGGTTCTGAATACATAATTGCTTTGAATCTACCTTAGGTTGAGATAACAAAGATGACTTTGTAAGGAGTTTATATCTTTTCCTGATATTTTATTGGCTGTTGTTTATTAGACGAGAGGAGAGGTTAGCTGAAAGGGACCCCGCAAACCAAAACTGGTTGCATGGTCTCGTTTGTTTCTGGGACACGGTCTCGTGTAGCCCAGGCTCGTCTGAAGTTCACTAACCTGGCTGAGAGTGATTTTGAACGTCTGATCCTCCCGTCTCCACTTCCTGAATGCTGGAATTACAGGTGTGTGCCACGACACCTGGCTTTCCGTGGTGCTGAAGATCAAACCCTGGGCACGCTAAGCAAGCGTTCTATCGACTGAACTACATCCCAGTCCCAGTGCCTGGCCTTTGTAAACAATGTCTCACTGGAACACAACCATACCAGTTGGTTATTGAATCATTTGAGACTGCTTTAATAGACTAGGGGCAAAGTTGAGATGGTGTATTCCATTAAGTTGAAAGTCATTATTCTGTGGTTTCTGCCGAATACATTTGCTGGTCCCTAGCACATGGCTGAGGGAATTTTAGGGATAGGTAAGTCTCAAAAAATTTCTGTTGTTCTCGTTTCTAGGTAAAATGTTTGCTAGTTCCACGTTTGGCTTTCTGTTGCCCACATATGGACAGGCTTGCCTTTAAAAAAGTCCTAATGTAGCCCGGGAGATAATATGTGAGCTCATTAATATTAATTTTCACTCCCACTGTTTTATTGGTAATGAAAGTAACCATAATTGTAACACGGTGCTACCCTTTCTCATTCAGCAAGAGGATAATCTTTCCCAGGACTGCCCAAGTAAAATACAAAGAAGATGCAACCCTTTGCATCAAGATTTGGCCAGATGTATGAATGTCACACAGTAAAGCAATTTGTACCGTTCTCTCCACCCTCCCCAAGTCGTTCAGTTTCAAATAACAGCATCAAAGGACCGCAGAGGGGATTTTTTAATGTTCTTGTGTTCTGGGCTCGGTACAGCTATACCTAGTAAGTGCCAGGGTATCTCCCAGCAGGAGCAGCAAAACATGGTACCATGTCATGGGAATGTGACCTTTGGAGATCTGGCTCGCTCAGGGCTCTACTGCTGCAGGACTAAGTCATGAGCTCACGAGAACGTTTTTTCCTTTTAATTCTGCTTCTTCCTAGATATGCCATCCAGATTCCCTGTCTCCAGTATCCTTATGGCGCTCAGCTTTTAGGCTAGGCATTAGCTTTAGGGGCAACTGTACCTCAGCACACTAGGTACAAGAGGCAGCCTGGGACACACACAGCACTGGAAAGAAAGGAAAGGACATTAGTCCAAGCAATCAGTCCCCTCACTGAAGAAAGGGAGCAATTATTAACCATCACTGTACTGCTCAAACGTCAGGTTCTTGGTTAATTCTTCCTTTTAATTTAGATCAGTTGGCCACCCTACCTACATACCCACAACCCAGGTATATACTGTGATCCCCCACTATGCTATATAACTGGTATGGATTCCATCGACAATATTCTTTCAACTTTTAGGAGGTCTTTTGGGAAGGATTGGGTTTCCTAAGTAATGTAACCTGACCCATGGCATAGAGGTGTTCTCTTGGTGGATGTTGCTTACCCCTCCAGTGGCCTTGGGAGGGCACGGGCCGTGGCTCATTCCTGAAATACCATGCTTTACTGCCAAACCTCTTGCTTCTGTTCTCCATCTCAGGAGAAGTGATTTCCAAAGAGCCAGCAGAATGCTTCTGGGACCCTGAAAGCAGTGACCAAGGGATCCATGGGAGCTTGGGAAAGGCCTCTGTTCCCCAAGACTAAGAATTTCTATACAAAAGAGAGAGACACTCATCCCTGCCCTCCATTCGTCATTACTATCTTTGCATTTCAGGATGGTTCTTATTGGCAATGGCAATCTGATAGCATGCTCCCAGACACGCAGCACCTTCCACACATCTCCCTGAATCATCCTAGGGACGATACCGATTGAGTTGCATGGCTATGCTTATTTTGGAAACAATTTCCCTTTCCAAAATGCAACCTTGTCATGGGTGTTTTTTTTTTACATCTGAGATCTGCTGTGATTGTACAATTCAAAGAGGAATCCAAAGCTTAGTACAAAAACACAAGAAAGCATTCAGAGTGGCTTCCTATCAAGTTTTACTACTAATTATATAGGGAAAGGCAAGTATATTGAATCTGTCAGATTAAACAAACTGTTACCAGAATTACTCATCTGTGGTTTTCATGCCCCGTTCAACTACTAAAGAATATTGAATTACGGGGCATGGGTGATAGCTCAGTGAATAAAAGCCCTTGGTCTGCAAGGGTAAGGGGCTTGACACAGAATTTTCAGTCCCATCTATTGTGAGCTACATGACTTAAGACAAATTATAGATTTTTTTTTTTAAAAAAAGCATGATCTTGCTTGTCTTTTAAATAAAGACAGCAATACTTCTTTTAGAATCTGGGCATGGTTACCGGTGCCTCTGACCCAAGTTTTAGGGGATGGGAAAGGCAGAGCCTGAATTTCCTTGGTCAGTCAATCTAGCCAATTCACGAGCTTCTAGGTCAGTGAGAACTACTATCCCAAACTATGTGAGTAATAATGTAAAGACTAATAAGGAAAGACACTCAGTGTCCTCCTCTGGCCTCTGTAAGCATGTTCATGGACATGTGTACCTGCGTGCATGCTCATGTGCATGCATCATACACATACAAACAGTGTTGTTTGTATACACATGAGAGAGAGAGAGAGAGAGACAAAGAGACACACAGAGAGAATTAAAATTGCATTGCCTGTGTGCCCCAGGACATGCTTAGCATTCTCTTTCTGTTGAATAGATTGGAGGTCAGCAAACTACAGCCCTCAGGCCAGATATGGCTTGCAGCTTGGTTTCGTATGGCTTATAAACTAAAAATGATGCAGCGACTTTTACATTTTTAAAGAGGTATGGCTTTTAGAGACTAATGTGTCTCTGGCCACATGGGACTCACAATTAGAAAATGGGCAGAGAAGATCTCAAGCCCAGGGCCATCAGCCCTCAGATCTGTGCCTCATTCCTTCTGAACTAAAGCTGGCCACTGGATGCCAGACATCCGTGGAACTTTTATGTCATGTCTCCCTGGATCCCAAGGTTAAATAAAGTCAATTACTCACATTCGTGAGTGATGTTATAATATTGCCTAAGACTGGAAGTATAACTGTACTTATTTTAAAGATGAACAATTTGAGGCTTATAAAAAAATCTGTAATTTGTCTAAAGCCACATAACTTACAATGCACTGGAATTAGAACCTGTTCCTCCCTGAAAACTGTTATGATGGGCCCTCGTCACTGAATTCGTCTATGTTCTATCACAGCCAAGCTACCTTGACTAGCACTGAGTGTGGAATGGAATTTTTTGGTCTAATTTAATCTAAGATTTAGCAAACAATAGGCTTAAGTCAAATTTGGCTCCCATTTCTTTAAAAATATACACTTAATATATATATGCATAAAATATTCATAATTATTTGTTAAAATATAAAATAAGCTGTATATTTTTATATATGAATACATATAACATTGCATGTATAAATAAACAGATATAAATTAGATCACATTTGTGATGGTTCATCTTGTCTTCCAGCTGGATTAGGTTAAGAAACACCTAGAAGATTGGTAAAGCATACCTTTGGGTGTCTGTGAGTACATTTCCAGAGAGGGTTAACTACAAATGGTACAAGGGGCAAGGGATCTGAGCGGAGAACATTTTGTCATAGCAACCGGAAGCTTCCCCCCCCAAAAAAAAAACACATTAAAAAATAGACAAAAAAACCAAAACCCTGACTTTTTCTTATACACTCAAAGCCTATGGATGCTTTCACACAACCATAGAGTTGATGGATTACAGCAGAAGCCACACCCCAGCAGACCAAAGAGCATCCTCTCTGGGCCCTTCCCTGGGCCCTTGGCTGATCATTCATCTAATTCATTTGGGGATCACATTTGTTCTTTATGGCTCTCGGTGCCTAGAACAGTGTGAAGTCCTTAAACGTGGAGTACGTGTTTGTGTCTAGAATCTGCTCATGTAGCCCACACCCTCAGTCAGTGAATCTCTCAAGACTTCATTTCTGTTCTCCCCACTTTTCTCCTACTTCCTTCTCTATTGTTGCATGTGGGTTTTATTTCACTTAAAATACACAGAGACTTTTTAATTAGGGGAAAACAAGTTTGTCAAAAAAAAAAAGAAAGAAACTAAAGGCTTAGTGAACATCTGGGATGTTCTGTTGTTTGTGCTGGAGTGGGGTGTCCTTACTTTCCATGTAGAGATGATCCCCACAAAACCCACATGGGCTTCAGGACAATGGGACTCTTGGCACTTAAGCAAAACCAATAGCAGTGTGTGGTGTTGGCCTCACTGTAGCTTGAGGAAGAAACTGACAACAAAATCCATGTTAAAATAAAGGTGGCAACCTAAGGACACCTTGAGGCATCTTACTGCAAGAATCATTTCGTGAGGCAGCCCACTGCCACTTCCTAACAGTCTGACAGTAGCCACAGTACTGAGCATCTCTGATGTTCTAGAAGCTTTTCTAAGCACCCTTTACCTTTAATATCAATTAATCTGCCCTTCACTCCCCAAAAAAATCACTGGAGATGGTTCCTAGTATTGTCTAAGTTTCCATTTGAGTAAGGTAAGAATTAAACAATTTAAATGATATTCCCTCAGGTCATACGACTGGTGGGCATCAGAGAGAGTACATAAAGAGCCCAGGCCCAGGAATAGCCAACTCCAAGGCCTGTGCCTCCTGCATGGGATGCCCCATAAACTTGATGAGTGACATAACCAACACCACATGACCTACGGGAACGCTGGACACACAGTAAACATTCAATAATTACTCATTTCCTCGGGGGCATATTTTAAAATATGTCTTAAAACCTACTTTGTTGTAGGCACTTTGATGCGAACTCAGTGGTGATTCAGGATAAGTGGATTCAGGATAAATACCATTTCTTAATTTTCAAAAAGCATGGTGTGATTCTGAGCCATCATCTCTATTTTCTAGACTTCTGGTTCTTAATCTGTAGTTGCAACCCCATTTGAGGGTTGAATGGCCCTTTGGCAGGGGTCACCTAAGACCATCAGAAAACACGGGCTTTGGCTTCATCTTTCATAACAGAAGCAAAACTGAAGTTAGGAAGGAGCAACAGAAATACTTTTATGCTTGGGGTCACCACAACAAGAGGAACTGTATTAAAATGTGCTGGCATTAGGCAAGCTAAGAACCCTGTTCTGGAAGATTCCGATCTCATGGAAGTTCTACCCATGCTGTTCAATTTGCTTACACATTCTTTATTGCTTGGAGGAAAATTTATGTTTTGTCTTACACTTCCGTTCTTTTTACTTTGCTCTCTCTCTCTCTTTTTTTTTTCCCTCAAATCCCAACCCTCACAAAGCTTATACATACTGTGGAAACGATTTCTTAAACCACAAGGGTGATGTAACTCAATGCCTCTTCTTTCCCTCTCTCACACATCGAATATTGGATAGGAGTGTGATTTTAAAATATTGCTTTGCAAATGTGATGAAAACTGTGTCCTTTTCACCAGAACAAAACCAGTCCCTAGTGTGGAAGCTCCTTCCTGGTGTGCCTCCCTCCAAAAGATGAGGAAATCTGTGCAATGGGCCATAACCACCCAACAAGTAGGGGACAAGAGGGAGCCGTGGATTAAAAAGGCCTTCCATGCAAGCGTAGGACGGAGTAGTCACTCTGTTTAATCTCCCAGGACTATAGTTTAGGAAATGGCTTGTCTTTAAATGTGCAGTAGTCCAGCAAGGCTTGCCTGCCATGCAGCTGATACGGGGGGCTTTTGCCATGGTAAGTGTTTGTGTTGGAACATTCGCAGCTAGTTGCCATCAATTACTCAGGGTTATTTCTTGGCCAGAGGTTCCCTGTTCCACAAAGTATGTCATTCTATGTTCACAGAAATGGGGTTTACAGTCCTACCACTAAATTAAAACGGGTTCCTCCAAATTAGAAGCAGACCGGACAGATGTGGAGGGAAGAAACGGAGACGCACATCTTTCGTGAATCAGCTCATCACGGTGCCAGGACTTGAAATCAGTTTTTCCTGCAGCAGCCTCAACTGTGCCACACCTATGTAAGCTATGCTAAACAAGAGGGGAATTCACATTTTACCACGTACTTCTTTCCCTTTGCTCTGTGCAGAAGGATAAAGAGCTACGTTCAGCCCGGACTCCAAAGCACTTGGTGTGTGCATGTGTGTGGTGGTGCTGGCTATATATGTGTTGTGATAGGCTTTGTATGTGTGGATGTGTGTTCAATTATGAACGCACGTGTATATGGAAGTCAGGGACTGACATCAGCCTTCTTGCTCTTTATTTTGTTGAGACAGGTTTTCTGATTGAACATGGAGCTCACAGATTTAGGGGTCTTTCTATCTCCTCCTCTGCAGTTCTGGGCTTGTAAGAGCTTGAAGCCGCACCTGATTTTATATCTGGGTACTAGGACAGGTTCTCATGCTTATACAAGCATTTTACCAAGAAGGGCCTCTCTCTAGCTGCCAAACTGTCTTAACAGGGTAATATGATGCTTGCATTTGAGCATGGCCAAGTCTAGCTTGTGTCCCCATTGAACTATAGGGGCCTATTTAGGACATCAGAGAGTAGACAAACAGTATATGATCCTGTTCCCCAACCTCTAGCACCTGTGTTCTTTGAGAATGAGAGATGGTGGTTGACTTTTTTAAAAATAAAGATTTTAGTATTCATTTAACTAAAATAAAATATTTTATTACTAAAATAAAACAAAATTTACTAAAATAAAAATCTTAGTTTTAATTTCTTGGGCAATTTTTAAACGTGACTACTGATTCCCGGCTGGAATGTCTTCAAAGGACCCCATTACCATAATGAGAAATTCTTTACAGGGTCACCTGCAGGCCCATCCTCTGCCTCTTCTGGTCTGTTTTGCTGCCTAACCCCGTGCTCAGGCATTCTATTTTGCCTTTCATTCCTTCATACTCTATATTCTGTTCACAACAGTCTCTCTGTTGCAGGGGTTTGGAAGTGATTTTTTGTTTTTTGCAGTGAGACTTTTTTTTTAAGATTTATTTTTTTATACACATGTGCGTGTCTGAGTGTATGTATGTGTACCACCTACATGCAGATACCGGCGGAGGCCAAAAGAGGGCTAGACTTACACACTTTCAGACAGGGATGGATTGAGGTGATGTGGGAGCAAAAGAAACCACCTCCACGGAAGCAAATTGTCTAGAACAACGAAAAGCAGTAGGGTCTCTGCAGGAGCCGAGACCACACCAAGGTAGTCGGCACCTCAACATTTCCTGGGATAGAAGAGGGAAATCAGGGGTGGAGTTTTATCCATAGACTTGTTCACTGTAGCCCTCGGGTGAATTGGACCGCTTGTTGGGAGTCTCCTGGCTTCTAAACTGACCACAGACATTTTTATTACTCTGTTGGCTTTCTTGACAGGCCTGTGTTTTTATCAGTATATGAGTCCAGTCGGGAGTTGCTTGTTTGCGGCTCTTTTCTTTAGGTCATTAACCCTTCACAGGCAGTCATGAGATACTCGCTGTGGAGTCGCAACCAAACCCAGGTCTTCTGCAAGAGTCACAAGGGCTCTTCACCATGGAAATAAATTTTTCATCCTGTCTTTTTAACATATATTTTCATAATATGTATTTATTTATTTATGTGTATGGAGTGTGTGTGTGTGTGTGTGTGTGTGTGTGTGTGTGCACACGCTTTTTCTCCTTCCATCATGTCAATCCCAAGCATCGAATTCAGGTCATCAGACATGGTGGCAGCCACACTTACCCATTAAATGATGATGTCTTTCAAGTATCACTGAAACATAATTCCCATGCCACACAATTTATGTCATCTTCAATAGTTCCTAGCGCATTCAGTGTTGTGTGATTATTGGTACAGTTTACTTCAAATTTTTTTTTTACTTCTAAACAAGTACTGTCATGCTCAGACCAGCGCCCAGTTGTAAAAGTACTGCCCCAAAAGCATAGGATTGAACTGTGTTCAATCCCTCAAACTCAAGTTCAAAGGAAGTTTAAAAACAAAAAGCTAGGTAAGTTGTCTTGGGCTTGTAATCCTACTTCTTTCTGAAAAGGGAGACAAGCAGATTCCTGTAGCTGGCTCCTGGCCATTCTAATCTACTTGCCAAGATGCAGGCTAATAAAAGATTATGAATACCAAGGCAAACAAATAAAGAAATAAATAAACAAAAAGGTGACAGCACCTACAAGAGTGCCTGAGGTTCACCTCTGACCTCCACTCACAGACACACACGCATGCATGCTTTCCCTCCCTCCCCCCACTTTCTGTCACTTTCCGGAACTTCCTTATACCCCTACATTCCCTCCCTGGGACAATAATTAATCTCCCTCGATAGCATCTCCTACTGTGGACATTTTATGCAGATGGATTAAGGTAACGAGTGGCCTTTTGTACCTGATTTCTTTGATTTATCATCCTGTGTTTGGAGTTCCTCCTTGTTGGACCATGCATCAACACTTAGTTCCTTTTAATCAGGCAATATTCCATTTTATGAGTATGCCATAATCTACTTGTCCATTCACAAACTGATGAATATTTGAGTTACTTCTGTTTTATTGCAATAGTGTTACTTGGGTTATGAGATGTTGCGTACATAACTGCTCATTTCTCTGAGGGACAAGCCTAGTGGTAGAACGGCTTATTAATATGAAAATTCTATGTTTAATATTTCAAGGCAACCATCATATTTTTGACTGAACATTACCCAACAGTTATCCTTTAGCTCTCAGCTACAATGCAGCTTCCTAAGAAGTGTTTTTCTGCCACTCTACCCTCTTGACTCAAGTACCTCGGTCAAATGGCTCTCAGAACCTACTCTGCCATGTCCTTCAATGCTGTATCCCAGCAAGTTGTTATGCTTTTATATACATAGTACTTTGATATATTCCTGTGTTTCCTGATAGGCTTTCCAATTAAATGCCCTCTGCCTCATCACTGGCTCAACAGAACTCATGCTGATAAGGTACTATGGTAACCACTCTTAATTTAAGAGTGCCCAGTGAGCCGGGCGATGGCGGTGCACGCCTTTAATCCTAGCACTTGGGAGGCAGAGGCAGGCGGATCTCTGTGAGTTCGAGACCAGCCTGGTCTACAAGAGCTAGTTCCAGGACAGACTCCAAAACCACAGAGAAACACTGTCTCGAAAAACCAAAAAAAAAAAAAAAAAAAAGAGTGCCCAGTGAATCCACTTCTCAATAACAAACCCTCTTATGTGATACCATCTCCATAGTGTGAGCTCAACTTATCAGTAGCTAAGTGACTTGGACCCCACGATCATCTTCTCTGTCTTTTTTTCTCATGTCTTACTTTTGGGGGAGACCAATGATTGTCTCATAGTGATGTTATTCCCTTGTCAAGGAAACCAGGCTTCTTGTCAACAAAACTGAGCTCTCAGATGACAACAGCTCCAATCCAAGTATTAATAGCTGCCCTTTAGGGGATTCTGGTTGTGTGATAATAGATGCTTATTGTTTTAAGTGGCTAAATTTTAAGAGAAATTTGTTCTGGAGTAGAAAACAAGTTATGCTGTGTAAAACCCACTAGTAGAAAATGATAAACTAAAAGAAAAAACAGCAATAGGTAAAGGACTATATGCCATAGGTTTGTCATGAATGAAGATATCAACCTATATTTTTGGATGATTATTACGCAATACGTGTTGTGTCGACTTAATGTTCTCTCTTCCAATATTGTGGTGTTTGCAGCTCAGGTCTTCATAAGGTAACCTGGTTTGCATCATTTCATGAAGGTGAATCCCTCCTGGTGGAATGGGTATCCGTACAGGAAGAAAATGACAGAATTCTTTCCTTTTTCTACACATATGCACCAAGGAAAGGCTGTGTTGCACAAGAAACTATGTCTATGAAATCCACCATCAGGGCCCCACCAGGAACCACATCTGCTACCTCCTTGACCATGGGTCTAGAACTGTGAGAAGTTAATATCTGTCAGAGCCCCACCCCACTTTATCTCCCACCCCAGTTTCTAGCATTTCCTCAAGAGGCTCAAGGAGACTAAGACTAAATCTCTGTGAGTTCTCCAACCTCAGCAGATACAGCATGACCTGTGTTTTGCTGGTGGGGAAACTCAGGTCCAAAGACAATAGAGATCAAGAGTAAACCTGTGTAATTCTGAAGCAGGAAAAATAGACAAATAAAATTGCCAGATGGCTGTGCAAAAAATTTGCTCATCTGCTCAAGGGAAACCTAAGTTGTTTTGGGACCCAAAGCAAGAAGTAACATAGTAAATCAGCTATACAGAGGAGCCATGCCATTTCAGTTATAAGGTGTTCAGGAGTTTAACTACTGGTGCACACTAAAAATTTAACTGAAGTGAAATCCGCATATAAAACTAACCATTTTTCAATGTGTACCGATTAGTAGCATTTGGTGACTTTGTCCACAATGTCATCTGTCATGTCTAATTATTCCCAAAGTACATTAATTTGGGGGGGGGCGGGGGATTCAGAGTTATGTTTTCCACACCCCAGTCCACAACACATTGTTGTTATCATCAGGGCACCGTCCTTGTGTCAAGTCTCATTAATTGTTTTGTTTTATTTGGCAGGGCTAGAAATCAACCCCAGAAACTTGCACATGCTAGGCACACCACTAAACTGCATATCTACCCTCAACTTACTTTTGCTTCCCCACTGTCCATCCTCTGGATTCTTTTCCCCAACTGCACAAATACACATTATCTCCTTTCTTGTTTCTATGAGCTTTGTTTTATAAAATCCTCAAGTACTTCCCAACTAGCGTCTTTTATCTCTCCCTCAGTGGAACAGGTTTACCCAGCCATCTGTCCTTCAGAAGGCACCTTTGCTCCTGTAGAAACATCACAAACTGGCAGAGAACACTGCTTCTAAACCCGGACTCCGCGCAGAGAAGGCAGTGTGTTTCATAATCATAACCAAAGCGTATTGGGTTCATCCACACACATTTGCTTACATACTGAGCGTGGCTGTTGTCTCGCTGTGCTCGCCAAGCTGAAGAGCTGTGGCAGAGCCTGTATGGTCGGCCGAGCTCCCAATATGTACTAGTTTGCTTCTTCTCAAAAGAGTTAGTTACTGAGCCCAGCTCAAGACCGTGATCTGTCATCTTTCATGCCGCAAGGCCCTTTGTAAATCCCTTCACCTTCTGAACCTTAAAATCTGCTTCCTGACTTGGGTCCATCATACTGAAATAGAGCTTTGACACGGTGGAAGGACAGAATCAACTCCCACAAGTTGTCCTCTTATGACCACTCTTGTGGTGTGGCACACACATGTCTCTCTTCCCCACGTACATACAATAAAGTTTTGATTTCTGTGGGGTTTTCCCTTTCATTTTGTCTGCCTAGTGCAAGATGCTGCCGTTTTGACATAAAATATTTATGGGCAAGCCTGGTGTAAGAGATACAACAGTGAAGATTCTTTTGTAGAGACAGACTGTGTACTGTGGCAGCCTTCTGCCCGCTGGCTCAGACTGACTGTGCCGTTGCATTAGCCATGGAGATGCCATATTGATCTGCCCAGGAAACTCTGGAAACAGACAACATGCCCCTTAGACACTGTCAGGACCTCCCCCTTCTGGAGCAGCTTGTTACTTGGTAGTGTAAGAAGGCTAGATCGTGGGATTAGTTTGAATTCTAACCCTGGCATTTGCTGTGTGACCTATTTTAGGTACTAAGCCCATGTAAACCTCAGTGTCATGAGATGTGTTTATCCTGATATTCCATGATGCATGTAAGAAAAAAAAATGAGTGGAGAAACCCTAGTCAGAAATGCTTGGTATCAGCTGTGAATTAAAGTTATTTTTTTATTTTATTGAGATTATGATAGAATTACATCATTCTCCCCCTTTCTTTCCTCCCTCTACGCCCTCCCATAAACTCCTATTTCTTTTTCAAATTTATCGTGTCTTTTTCTCATTTGTTGCTGTTGTATACATTTTTCTAGATTCATATGCACAACCTGCTCACCCTCTATTATGTTACTCTTATGTATGTTTCCCCAGCATGACTGTCTAAACATGAGGTGAACAGGAAAAAGCAATCGGCATAATACTGTGGACGGGGGAATCCTGGAAGACCTCAACTCCACACAAAGAGCTATAGGCAATCAAGTGATGCTAAGAGGAAGAGAAAGAAATAATCTTCCCCCAGAGGAGAGCACACTTGTAGGCTCTTCAAAACCAAATGGTCAGATTTTACTTTATTTTTGCTTAGATTTAGGAGACTTTTGCAACTACATAGTGAGAAATCTTGGAAATGGGGCCGGCTAATTTGTGTTTCATGGCTGTTTTACACATGGAGCCTGGGGACAATTTCAATGCAGGCTATGGAGTGCAGGTGCTTTATGTCCATGATCCCAGGCCATATGAGGTCAGGTGTGGAATTTTCTACTTGGTGACCTTATGTCAAGCTCAAGGAGTTTCAGGTTGGGAATTTCGGGTTTTTACTTTTTTTTAACTAGAGCAGTTACACCTGTTTTTTAAATCCCTGACATTGCATCCAGCAAGTAGGGACTACACAAGAATTAAAAGTAATATTAATCCAAGGGAATCCACATGACACTTGATATGTATGCCTTCTTCCTGACTCCCTACACAGAATAAAAGATTTCTGAGTTCAGGTTATTCAATTTTCTTCTTCCCTGTTTGGATACTGCCATTGAGGCCAGTTGTTGTTGTTACTGTTGTTGGAAATCTGCTACTGTTATGATATGATTCGGGGATATTTAATGTTTATCCTTGCCTCAGAATAACAATGTCCATAGAAGCCACCTTTGGGGCCAAGACAACACCATTATATCTACTGAAAGTTCCAGGCTGAATGGCATGTCTGTTAGCCATTGTCTTCTGCATGGTTAACCAGGATTAATCAATGCATCAGGTTTGTCTTTAAGGGAACGAGGCATAGATAAGGCTTACAAAATGTTTACAATGTGTGCAACAACTTATTGAAAGTAGATGTCAGCCTCGGAGACCCCAAGAGGAGAGCCAGGAGGCCTCTTGACCAGATACCATCCTCAGCTCAGCTGGGTTTCTCCCCACCCAGTCTGTGTGACATAAAAACAGTTTTCTAATCTCTCTGACATTCTATTTGCTTATCCAAAATCAAGGCTGAAATGGACCCAACTTCTGGGCTATTGTGCACATCCATATCTCGCCCGTGTTTCTGCCGTGGAAGAGGCATTTGGTGAAAGCCTCTCTTCTGGATGAGTTGGTGCAGGGTCATGGTGGACACAGAGAGTTGCCTTTGACATCACACATTATTGCTTAACCTTGCAGCAGTCATTTGGGTTATGGGATCTGTGTGAGGGCAAGACAAAGGAGAAGGGGGAGCCCAAAGGTAGGGATTCATTGATAGCAATGAGAAACTAAGGGACCATGTGCGGTGGTTCAAATGGTAAATGTGCACCATAGTCTCAAGGATTTAGGTGTTTGTCCTCCTTCTAGTGGTCCTGTCTGGGGAACTTATGGAAGCTTTAGAAGGTGCAGCCTTGCTGGAGGAAGGATACCACTGGGGGTGGGCCTTGAGGGTTTCTATCCTAGCTCACTTCCAATTAACTTTCTCTGCTTCCTGTACACAGTCGAGATATGATCTCTCAGCATCTTGCTCCAGCTACCTGTTTCCCTGCCTTTCCCGCCATTGTAGATTCTTTTTTCCCCCTCAAGGCAGGGTTTATCTGTGTAGGTGTAGCCCTAATGGTCCTGGATCTCACTCTGTAGACCAGGCTGTCTTTGAACTCACAGAGATCCACCTATCTCTGCCTCCCAAGTGCTGAGATTAAAGACGTGAGTCACCACTTCCCAGCTTGCCATCATGAATTCTTATTGCTCTAAAACCATAAGCAGAAAAGGATGATTCATGTCTGTGTTGCTTTGAGTCATGGTCTTCTATCACAGCAACAGAAATGTAACGTAATTTAAATGTAATATAGTGGATATGCCTTAGAACCTACCAGAGTTCACAGGCCGGGAACACAAGAGAGTTTGAATCAAGTCAGAGGTGTGCTGAATCAATTAGGCAGGGATAGTGTCTGAAGCATGACATCGACCACAGTTCTCAATCAACACTGACCAGGGGCCAAGCACAGTGCTGATCATTTTCGACACATCCTGGACTAACAGCGTGAATTGGGCTGTCTACCTTGTTTACAGTAACAACAGCTGCCCTGTATTGGGATGCAGCCTTAGAATTAGCTCTGGCTGATAGACAATGAATAGACCTGCTAGGAGCTGAGGCTATGTCAAGAGCGACGTCAGCCATGTTGCCTCCTCCAGCCTGTTCTTTCCCTGCTGTGGCTAACTTCAAAGGCACAGGTTGATTGATACAGTGATGTCAGAAGAGGTAAAGATCCCAACTCTCTGATGGAAGAGAAATCTCTCCTCCTACATGAATGAGAAACCAACTATCATTGTATTAATTCACTGAGAAGTCAAGGTTTCTTTCTCACTAGAATACAGCTCAGGCAATTCTCACAAACATGATTATACTGGCTGACATCAGTTTAATGCTTGCTACTACAGATTTCACATAATTTTTAAAAATTTCCTTGATGTAGGGGAAGCCCCATCCAATCACCTTCCTTTTGGGGTGGGTAGCCCTGAGGCGTATGTTTACCTATAAATCTGGCGGGTGTGCTCCCTGCCTTCCTTTTGTTTCCTGCTCTTCATTGGAACCTTGGTTTTGTAAGTTCTCCCCTTATTAAAGCTGATATTGAGCTTGCCTGGCTAAATCTGTTCGCCGTTTGTTTACGCCGTAACACCTTTTATCCTCTGTTTTTTCCATATAAAGTAGTGGGGATTACTTAAAACAGTAATCACAGAAAGGAGTTGGGATATAGTATTTGGACCTTAACGCTGCCCTCTGAGACAATGCACTGAGTTGCTTCTTTCCAGAAGGATATATAATAAAAAAAAGTTAAGATGTTGAGGTCCCTGAACTCAAAAATGACAGAACAATGGTTCGAAGTCAGGTCTATCTAGGCTCACATTCTGTGAACCCCTTCATGCTCCCCTTTACAGTTTTGGCCCAGATTAGTCCAAAGAATGTGCAAATCTCCTGTTTCAATTCACAGCATCCCCCCTCCACCCCCTGTACACCAAGAAGGATGTGAAAGTCTCTGGAAAACTGCAGAGTGGTGTTTGGAGCCTCACTGTGGGCACGGGTGGGCAATGGGGTGTCTGGTTTGCCTTGTGTTTAAATTCCTTTTCAGGGATTACCACAGATACACAAGCCTGTCAGTGACACAGACCTGGTGCCCAGGCAGTGCTTTCACCTCACAGAGTTTCTCTGTGCTCTCTGCTGGGGTGGAGAGCTCAGCTACTCGCTGTAGGCTCTCCCTGGAGAGGCTGCGAGAGCCACTTTGGACAGCCGTACTGATTTTCAAAGCCACGGCCCTGGAGCCTCGGGGCTCTCTTTGACTCATATTTCCCCTTTCAGTTTGTAATGCTGGAAAGGTCCAGAGAGGCAGCTGGAGAGGCAGGCACAGATCCCCCTGAGAGGGTAAGGAGGAGGAAGCCATGGCTCAGAGAAAAAGACAAAAAAGGAATGATGAGGGGAGCTGATGTACAGGGACACAGGTGCCGGGCAGTATGTAAGCCACTCTGTGAACACACTATTATAGGATGATCTGGAGATGCCCGAGAGGTAAGTGTTCAGCTGGCTCAACAGCGCAGCAGGCTGGGATTCAGAGGGATTCCATGCCTCATCAAAGACACACATCTTGGAGTAAGAAGTGCAATCAGAACCCGAGACTCTTTCTCTGCACAGCTTCATTGTGCTTTTCTGCATGGGGTCACTAGAATGAAGAGTTCATAGGAGTTCTTAATTTTGCCAAGAACATTTGAGTATGACAATATCCGATTCTTAGGAAAGCTCTGTGAGTGGGAAGGGCTTGTCTAATTCATTGTTAAGGATTCTGAGACCCAGGAAGCCAGCATCTCATGGGAACTTTCATACACCAGCAGGGACTAAGACCCAGGTGTTCTAAATCTAAAATCTTCCTATGAGACTCTTGACTCTCTTCATTGAAGTGTAGGATTTATAGGGAGCCGAGAGCACAGATTCTAGCATTGGGACCATGAAAAACTTGAGTTGTTGCTCTCCAGCTCAAGATGAGCCTGGCCTATACCACACAATACTGCGAGCCCAGCTTTCCTTAGCCATAAAGTAAGGAGAATATTCACACCTCCCTCCTAGCCATTAGAAGCATCTAGTACAGCCCGAGCTCCAAGGGTAGAAGCAGCTAAGGTTCTTAACCTATAAAATCTCTTTACCTGACTTTTACTGCCTAAGAAAAATCACACTGAAGAAAATCTGTTATGGCTAAGACAGTGCCAGGGACTGCTGGCAGTTCCTGTGTGTTAGAGATTTCTAGGGGACTTTGGCCAGTGCTGGCTTTGTGAACTGGTGGACTATAACAACCTTTAGTGCCTCTCCCTGACCTTGCGAAAGTGATGTTGGGGTATAAAAGACCCTCCGGGCACACCATTCTCCAGTCCCACAATCGCCAGGTCCCTAGGAGCTGCGGTCCCTCTCTGTGGCATCAGCTGCCTTCCTGTTAAGTGTTATTCTCTTTGGTCTTCTGGGAGCCCCACCAGCATCATTAATCAAAGCCCTGCGTTGCTGCAGCGTACTGAAGCATCCTCCCCGCCTCATCAATCATAAAAGCAGTAAAGAGTGAGCTTTGGATTGCTAAGGAAAGCTCCAGACAGCACCAAAAGAAAGAGGGGGGGGGGGAACCTCAGTGCGGGGGCTGGGGAAGAGCTTAATTATCAGCTGGTCCTTGGCCCATCACTCACGCTGGAAATGTCTTTACAGCTTTATTTGGGTTGTGTCTCTTTTTAAATCCTAGTAAACAGCCGTTACACTAAAAACCCTCATTGCTTGGCACAGGGAGCCCCACTGGTTTTCAAGCTATTATTTTAATAAGGCCTATTTTACAATTAAGGCACCATGGGCTTTAAATTACATATAAAATAAAATGTGGAAATTGAAGCATTAAGTGTGTGACTGCTGTTAGAGAAACAGCAGCCGCTCTTTGTGGTGAAATGCTGTCTGGTATAAAAACGAATAGAACAGAAGGCTGGGATTGTGCATTACCATGATGAAAACGAGAGAATAGTGCATACGTATCATGCACACACACACACACACACACACACACACACACACACACACTCACACAACCGTCAGAAAGGCATAGAAGACCTATGCACCACTCAATTAAGATTTAAGGTCATGTGTAGGTGAACCACAATGATGATGACAATGATGATGATGATGATAATCAAACCCAATATTTTAAAAATATTGTCTCGTAGCCAGGCGGTGGTGGTGCACGCCTTTAATCCCAGCACTCGGGTAGGCAGAGGCAGGTGGATCTCTGTGAGTTCGAGGCCAGCTTGGTCTACAAGAGCTAGTTCCAGGACAGGAACCAAAAGCTACGGAGAAACCCTGTCTCGAAAATCCAAATATATATATTGTTTCGTGTACCCTAAGCTGGCCTCATAGTCACTAAGTAGCCAAAGATGACCTTCTGATCTTCTTGTTTCAACCCCCAAGTCCTGTGATAATGGACATGCATCACCACACCTGGAATTGGTGGGGGGGCGTGTTTCAGGCTAGAACACATAGCTTTGTGAATGCTAGGCAAGCACTCTAACAAACTGTGCAATATCTTCAGTTCCATCACCTCAACTCTTGGAACACTTGTTCCCAGCTAGGCGCCAACTGAGAAGTGTTTCTTGTACAGTGTCATCTTGTCAAGTTTAAGACGAATGTGCATTTTCATCCCCAGAGCAGAAGGGAAGTGGGGACTTGAAAAGGAGATCATTTGTCCATCTTTTGTCAGTGCCAAGAGCTGTGTTGGGTAGAGGAGAGTCCATGAGCAAGAAGAACGCCATGGCCTTCCCTTTACGGCAGTTATAAGCTATCAGGGAGTTGAAATGCTAGAAGAAAACTCTTCCTAGATGGAGTCTATCCAAGGCAAGGCTTGATGGAGAAGCAGAGGTGTGGTAGTTGACGTGAATATCAACTTGGCCTGGTCCTGAGCTATGCCCTGGGTGTACATGTGAGTGAGTTTCTAGATTGTATTAGCTGATGTGGGAAGACCCACCCTAAGTATGGATGGTCCTATTCCATTGGCTGGGCTGCTAGCCTATATAAAAAGATGCAAGCCATCTGAGTACCATCATCTTCTCTTTCTGCTTTTTGGTTATGGATGCAATGTGACCAACTGCCTTATCTTACAGCTGACACACCTTTCCCTCAACCCTGGAACTATGGCCAGAATGATCTCTTCTTTCTTCAATTTATGCCATGTATATTGCTGCAAGAGCAAGGAGAGCAAGTGAGGAGGGACGGCAGGTTTCTTTTAATCAGGGTGGCCAGGGAATACCTCTTTGATAAGGTGATGCTGAAGCTAAAGGGAAGGAATGAGGAGAGAGAACCCAACTGTGAGATGAGAGCCAGCAGGGGCCATACGCTGGCAGAAGGGAAGCCCTGGGTGGCTTCAAACACGGGGAGACAACAAGGTCGGGGTAACAAATGAAAGAAAATGGAACAAAATGAGGACAGAGAGGCAAGCAGGGGTCAGTGCCTTCATGACCACAGCAGGTAATTGACTTTTTTCTCTGTCTTGAGAGAGCTGTGGCCAAGAAAGATGAATGCACCAGTTCCAAGTCAATGACTTGAGCTGCCAGTGAAGAGTGGATTGGAAATGGGTCAGGGTAAAAATAGGGAGATAAGACAGGCTGTAGCAGCCCAGAAAGACCCAGAGGGTGGGCCATGAAGAGAGAAGCTGGGCGTGTTTCAGATATATTTTGGATGCAGACATAACAAGCATCCACCTTCCGTGGCCTTCTATCAGAATCCCCCCCATCGTACTATCACCTGGTCACTGTCCTCGCAGAAAGGAGTTTGTTGGTTCCCTGAAGAAAAGGTTGCATGTTCCAGACTCTTCTGTTTAAGCTGCCACCAATTCCTTTGTGGTTGGAATTTCAGTTCAGAGGAGGAAAGAAGGTTTGGAAGGTCCTTTTACAAGCAAATTAGCTGAGTGCCAATCAGACCTATTAGCTTCTGTGGACAGCAGCCTATAAAGGGTAACACTGGAAGCATCCTTTATGGAGCATGGCCACCTCAGGGGCAGAAGTCTTAAAAAAAAAACTGCTCTGGAGAAAGTATAGAGCTTGCGTCTGGCCCGGTGACTGAGGATAACATTGAGGCAAGTCTTTCTTCTCCGTCATCTCATGAACCTCCTCTATGAGCAACAGGAGGGTGTGACTAGTTGTGTCATAAACTTGGAAGCTTCCCATGTTTTGTCCACAGAGTTCTGCTCCTGGGTGGTACTGAGTCAAACTTATCAACATCTGCCGGCTGCTCGGTGGCTTATGGAAAATGACTTACAGCTTTAGAGGTTGAGTCCTGCTTTATATGTTTCCCTGGCAACCACAATGGAAATCCTGGGATGGGGCGATGAGGTGGAAGGTCCTTCCAAAAGGAATGGTCAATTTGAGCTCCCTTGCTCTTCAGTAACAAGAAATCTGCAGGCAGGTGTTGGGAGAGGGCAGCTTGGGATTTTGGGGAGATGCTCAGGGCAGATTTCCCCCCACCTTAGTCTTCCCTGAGAAGATATTGGTGATATCTACTTGATTGTTATTTCCATCCTTTGTACAATGTATCTTAAAACTGATTCTCCTACCTGCTTTTTCTTCATACTTTCTGGTACAGAAACCACATTTTGCAATGTGACCACTGTTGTGAATTCTGCTGATGGGACACAAACCTGACTCATTCTACTAGAACAGTAAAACTGAGATTAAAGTCTCAGAGGGGCTGGTCTCTTGAAAAGAGAAAACAAAATATTACTAGAAAGAACCGTATTTCCCATAGGTGGTATCAGAGAAGTCAATGCCATGCACACACTTGAAAAGGTCTTTGACCTGCATTGTAGAAGTGTGCCTCTCATGACTGCTTATGTAATACCACAGGAACTCATGTCTGTCAGGTATCATAGAGGCAGAGACTCGGAGAAGATAATTTAAGGACCAGTTCTATCGTGTTGGTCAGAATTAAATTAGATGAGTCAAGCCCTGTAAGAGCTTCAAGGGAAAGGGTCTCTCTGAAAGCTGAAGAGAAATGGTATAGTGTGTGTGTATAGCCTTGCTTCACGACACACACCACAAACCAAGAGGGTCAGTCTTCTAAGGGACCAGAAAGGAAGTAGGCGTGTGCCACAAGCAGCTTCCCCCGAACAGCCTCACTTTGCAACCTAAGTCAATTAGTGGCATCTCTGAACACTGACAATGAACAGAAAATAGACTGCATCCTCTGCATGATGAGTCTTGGAAACACTTGAAGTCTTGGTTTTAAGTCCAATTCCTTTTGCTTATACGGACATGAAATTCCACAAACTTACACGGCACTTTCTGCCACCAACTATCCTGCAGACACCGGTGCAATGGTACAGTAGAGGTTGGTGGATCAAGTTTAAAGGCAAAATTTTGCATGCCACTCACCAAGAAGAAAACTCCCAATAGAGTATTTTATTTATTTATCTTTGGTATGCACTGTGCCTTTGGAAGGAATATATTCTGTTGCAGTTGAGACAAAGAGCCATGGACAAGAGAGAAAGCCAATATTGAAGCTCAGAACAAGGGAAATGAGGATGATTTGTCTGAACAGGTGAAATGGGTAGCATTGAAGGACCCTTCAGTGGGAGGAGGATCCTGCACTCATAAATATTTTCCCACACCTATGCTGACCTTTGAATGTCCAGCTTAGACCTCTCTGATGGCCGTGGACCATACTTTTACAGAGTGTCCTGACCTCATCTTTTATCTCATCTTTGCCAAGTTGCCAAACTGCACCCAATGCCCCAGACACTGTCTATTACAGGGTCAGGCTCCCTTCCCCACACCTATTCTGACCTTTGAATGTCCAGCCTAGACCTTTCTGATGGCCATGGACCATACTTTTACAGAGTGTCCTGACCTCATCTTTTATCTCATCTTTGCCAAGTTGCCAAACTGCACCCAATGCCCCAGACACTGTCTGTTACAAGGTGGAGGCTCCCTCTGCCTTTGTGTTCTCGGCTTTCTCTTCCTCGGGAAAACTCTTTTCACTCATCAGCACTCTGGAGTTTCCCCTGTGCCACCAAAGGTAATCAGCCCTTCCTCTGTGGCACCACTGTCATGACATTTCTGTCTTGCAATTATATTTTTTGCCTCTCTTCCTTGTCCTTATCTGGCCCCTGACCCTAACCTGGGAACTCTTTGAAGGGAGGAATTCCTATTACATTGAGACTCCCTTTAATTGTCTTTTATCTGATACATAGTAAGTGCTCAGTGAATAATTGAATAATGAAAAATATGCTAGTGAACAGATCAAGAAGGATGTCATCATCAAGACATTGAAGACATTTAATCTGATCAATTGATCTCATGATTGGGGTGAATAAAGACAGGTTTGTTACTGTGACTGGACTTCTTTAATTTTTCTTGATGGCACCAGCCAGGGATGGTTTGGGTTCTTGGCTCTTTCTCTGGACTTTCAAGTCCGTATTCTCCAGTTTAAGTTTAGTCTTCTCTACCGTCTAATATAATTTATTGTTCTTTCTTACCTTCAGAATCCCATACTCACATGAACATACTTATTTAATAGCCTGAGAATGTTGGTTCTATTGAAGAAAGAAACCTTCCTTCCTTTGTCTCCCAGCATCCTCTGCTCCACAGTAGTACCTAGACTAAGTCAGTGCTCGTCTTAGTTATACCTGTTTTTTAAAGGATGAAATTGAGTCATTGTGTATCCTATTGCTATGTTGCTTGCTTTTTAAAGGATGAAATTGAGTCATTGTGTATCCTATTGCTATGTTGCTTGCTTGCTCAGAAATACTCCTCATCTTAAATACCCCACCCAGAATGTGGTTAACTTTCATTTTAAAACTGATCCTGTGACATTAGCTAACTGGAACACTAAATTGTAAGGATTCAAACTGGGACTAATGAAAAAAGCGATCCATGGTGGATTAGTGATGTTTGTCAGGAGCACAAGAAGAGAGGGTGGTGCTGCAGCCATAAACTAGACAAATTCAAGAGGAACACTGAAACAATGCTTGATCATATTGTTCAATCCATAAACATCAGTGCAGAGCAGTAAAAAAAATAAAATAAAAGCCAGAAGGGTGAGAATACCTGATGTACCAAGAATTTAATTTTGAAACTAAATGTAAGAGGTTCCATGGTAAATCTATTTTAAACCTTCATTCCAGCATATAAATAAATTTGATTATCAGCTTCACCTGCCAAAACATCAAAGTAAAAACTACTTACTGAATTGTAATTCACATAAATTCAAGTACTTATTTGTATTGTTATGATTTGGATATTGTCTTTGTATGCGCCCCCAAGAATTCATGTGCTGGAAGATTGGTCCCCAGTGTGTTGAGTTAAAAGGTGCCAGCAACACTAGGAGGGGGAGTAGTTGGGATGCCACGGTGTTGCCCAGGGAGGGAATCAATGCTGGTCAAGCTGGGAAATTCCCAGCAGAGTAGATCACTGTTCTCTTTCAGCATTCTGCCTCCCCATTACTCATACTCCCACCCATAGGGATGTGATTTACCATGGGAACATCATCCAAACTGAGCAGAGGCTGGTGCCAAAACTGTGAGCTAAAGCTTTCTTCCTTACAAACGCCCATCCTCAGGTGTTTGGTTATAGCAAATGATAAGGTTGCCTTAGAACAAATTGACTTGAGCTACTCTATAATATCCATCATGGCCATCCATTAGTTGGCAATATTCCCAGCATCACTTCTACTAGCAATATGGCAACTATGTCTTCCCAGCTTGCTGAGTTCCCTCATAACATTTTTATTGGCCAATGAGATTGTGAATAGAGGTGACCTGGATTCCCTTTGGGCCAAAGCTTCTAGGAGACAGGTGCATAGCTGCTCTTTTTCTTTTCGTCTCTGAATGCTACCAGCAGAGCTCCAGATGGTAGGCTTTTTGAGCCTGGATCCCTAGCTGAAGGTAGCCTGGAGCGAAGCAGAGCCCTTGCTGATTTGCTTTGGGTGCACAGCACTGACGGTAAATAAACCTTGTTAACATTGTTTAAGCCAGTGAAATGTGGAAATTGTTTATCTCTGCCATATGACTCGACCCTGCTTTGACTGACAGTCTCTACACTGGGAATCACGATACATCACAGTGTAAGACAGAGATAAGATTGTCCCCGAGGACCAGTTCCTTGGCTCAGCTTGCTGTTCTCCAAACTGTGGCTTCTGTTCTTCTGAAATATTTAGGAAAAGAATCGATAGAGGGAGAAATGAAAGTACTACCACCCACTGCTCTTCCTCCAGAGCCTGTTCTCCAGTGGAATAAAGCTCAACACTCATCTTTATAATCCTCCCCAGGTTTTCTTATTTCACACCTTCATCCCCACTGTCTTCTCCCATCTGTAGAAGGAGCTGCGGGCCTGCTTTTTGTCCTGCCCGGCTCCCGCATGGCTAGCTTTACACCCAAAATAACAACACACAAATTGTATTCATTTAAACACTGCTTGGCCCATTAGCTCCTGCCTCTTACTGGCTAACTCTCATATCTTGCTTTAACCCATACCTAATAATCTGTAGCACCACAAGGTGGTGGCTTACCAAGAAAATTCTAGAGTATGTCCATCTTGGGCTGGAGCTTCATCATGTCTGACCTCTCTTCCTTCTACCCAGCTTTCTGTTCTGTCTACTCCACTCACCTAAGGGCTAGCCTATCAAATGGGCCAAGGCAGTTTCTTTATTAACCATGAAATTAACTCCTCCATCACCCATCAGAAAACCTTTCTGTCACCTTATGTCCGAGATAGTCCCCCCTCCCAAGGACCAATGATAATACCAGCTCTTCCAAATATCTTCCCACCAACTGGGAGGGTTGTCTTCCTCTTGTGAATGCTCAGAGGACTTTGTCATCTTCTCTCTTCTCACATATCCCATTGTGTCCCACCAAGGTTTACTGAATGAGTATGTGAAGGCAAATCCAGGAAGACATGGGCAACAGCATGGAAATGACATTCACCAATCCTGGCAATTGGTATGCCTCTGTTTTCTCTTTTTAGGTTTCCTTCATAAACTTCTCCTTATCCTAGACAGCTTTTCAGTGATGATCCCACACACGTGCCCCCCACATGAACTCTTTTTCACCGTTTCTTTTATTAATTTTCCCCTTTGTGTTCAGATAAATGTATCCTTGTTGACAGGTGTACTTTGATCCTGTGTCCTGATTGAAGTCATGCATTCAGATTCATCTCTTGCTCAAGATCCTTTCTAGGCCTCTAAGATACACATAGAATTTGATAGATAGTAACTTCAACTACATTAATGGATCTTCTGAAAGATACACCAAACTCTGGGACTTAGTATAAAATAAAAATTCCAGGTTTCTTGTTGAAGAATTATGGAGAATTTCAAGATGGCAAGAGATGGGAATGAAACCATCTCTTCCATCACATACACTGCGTAGGCCACATGCACAGTAAGTCAGCCAGGCCAAGTGATATGAGTGCAGTGTTTTTTATGATGTTTGCATGTGCACACATGTGCCACAGCATGTGAAAGCCAGAGGATAGCTTGTAGGAGTTGGGTTTCTCCTTTCGCCTCATAGTCCCAGGAACCAAACTCAAGTGGTCAGGCTTGACAGCAGGTACGTTTACCCACTGTAGCATCTCAGTGGTTCTGCAATCTCTTTAAACCAGACTATGGGACATGATCAACTCTAAATATATATTTGATTCCCTCCAAACTGGGAACACTTCCATCTGCCTACCCCAATCTACTGGGCATGTGCTAACCACTGTGTGAGGATAGATAGACATGCAGCTATTCAAAGAATTTGATGACCTACAAGAAAGTTCCCTGTGGAATCTCTGTCCTCTGCAGAGAAGATGGGAGGCATCCTAGCACCCAACCAGCAGAGTCACTCAGTGTCCCCCACGCACCCTTCAAGATGCCAAGGAAAGGCTCTGGTTTGTCACCATTCTCCTTTAGCTGGTGTGTTCATCTACCAGAAGTACTAGCTATTTCTCAAATAGAGTTAAATATCTGGCCACATCTTCTAAGAATTGGAGTCTTGATGACCTACTTTTCTCTCATCTTGAATTTTCTTTTTCGACCCCAATCAAAAGAAAGCCGGGGTTTCCTTTTGCTTGTGTTGTCTAACTCCTCTGCAGTTCACTTCCACGTCAAGGTAACAGAGAAGCTGTGGAACATTCTCCAGAAGGGCAGGCCAGCAGGAGTTCCCAGCATGGATCTGAAATGTTCTGTGATCTGCTCATAGCTCTATGACAATGCACCATCCACAGGGAATAACTAGTCTACCCCACTCAGGATTCCACAGAAGAGCACTAAATGGTTGCTGTGAGGCCTGGAGAGCATCCTGCTGGCTTGGTTTACCCCACAGCTGATGGATTACAGAAGTTTGTGAAGTACAGGAGAGATAGGTCAAAGTGTGGTGTCTTTGATCTCTATGGGATCAAGGTTATATCATGCTCTAGTTGGATATCATGGCCTTTTGTTATCCCTGTTTTCTGATATTTAGACAAGTTTCCATTCTGGTTTTGCTATATCGGTTATACCATGCTGTTTTTATTAGTAATCATCCATGGATTAAACAATAGGCCCATTTCAATGATGTGGTGCTACCAGCTGTACTAGCTCATAGTCTCCTCCCAAGTCTTATTCATCAATAGAATGTTGATATTTACAGCAGGCCACAATATCTCATGATACTCATTGTAGTCTTCAAATTGGTGCACTTTTGATTATTTATTTTTTTAAAAAACTTATTTTTGTTTTCACTTATGTGTATGTTGTATATGTTGTATATCAGTACATATGTTCTGGTACCCACAGAAACCAGAAGAAAACACCAGATCTCCCTAAACTGGAGTGACAGACCATTGTGAGCCACCCAGTATAGACGCTGGGAACTGAACTCAGGTTCTCTGGAGAAGCAAGGCATTTTCTTAATCACTGTGAAATCTCTCCAACCCTTTTGTTTCTTTCCAGAGAGTTTATCAGTTCATCACACATCTTCGATGGTGCTAGAGGCAGGAGTCATCTCTTTTCCAATTCATTCATGGCATTAGTTGAATATATCTGTTATTAGAGCATTTATCTCCAAACTTGGAACACTTCAAGAGTGAAAGGCCATGAAGAACTCCAAGATTATACACAGCAAATAGAAACTGTCTTGAGAAAACTAGAATGCATGCCCATCATACTGCCTTGCTCTAGGCAGCTGTGTTTGCTAGGGCTACAGCAGTCACAGGGATGGGTGTGAGCCCAACATTCTGACATGATAGCCTAGTGGACTGAAAGAAAATTTATCAATAAAAATCATCATTTTCTCATGAGTGATATCAAGATGTTTGTGCCAAATACTCCAAGAACAATGAAATAAAAACTGTTTTTACATCAATCAAGACATTTTGAATTTCAACCATAGAAAGTAATTTGAATGTCTTTTTTATATTTGTTTTGTTGTTGTTTTTACATCCCAACCACAGTTTGCCTTCCCTCCTCTCCTCCTACTCTCTCCCTCCACCTCCCAACTTCCCCCATCATCATCTCCTCCTCTCCCATTTCTCTTCAGAAAAGGGAAGACCTCCTAAGGGTATCAACCAGCTATGGTGTATCGAGTTGCAGTGAGACTAGGCACCCCTTTTTCTGTTAAGACTGAACAGAGCAGTGTGGTATCAACAAAGGGTCCCAAGGGCAGGTGACAGGGTCAGAGACAATCCCTGTTCCACTGTTAGGAAGCCCACAAGAAGACCAAGCTGCACAACTATAACATACATGCAGAGGGCCTAGGTCAGTTCCATACAGGCTCCCTTCTAGTCGGTTCAGTCTCTGAGTCCCTATGAGCCCTTATGGTATTTTAGACTCCTCTGGCTCCTAAAATCCTTCCTTCCCTTCTTCCACAGAATTCTCTGAGCTCTGCCTACTGTTTGACTGTGGGTCTCTGCATCTATTTCCATCAGTTGCTGGGTGAAGCCTCTCTGATGACTATTGAGCTAGTCACCAATCTATGGTTATAGTAGAATATCATTAGGAATCATTTCACTGACTTATTTTTTTTTCCTTTTTGCCAATTGTGTTTGCTTCAGTCCTAGGTCTCTGGGCTATTCTGCCTCTGGGTCCTGGCCCTCCAGACAGTGTCAGTCACAGGCTCCCTCTCATAGCAAGGGACTCAAGGGGAACCAGTCAATGGCTGGCCACTCCCACAGTTTCTGTACCTCCTTTACCCCAGCAAGACAAATTGTAGGTCTAAAGTTTTGTACTTGGATGGTGTCTAAATGACTCCACTCAAAGTCTTACATGGTTACAAGAGATGGCCAGTTCAATCTCTAAATCCCCCGTTGCTAGGGGTCTTAGCTAGGGTCAACCTCCTAGCTTCCTGAGAGTTTCTATTGCACTAGGTTTCTAGCTCTTCTCAGAAATGAGCCCTGCCCCACTGGTCCCAGTTGCCTCTCTCAGTAATATCTTCTTCAATTTCTTTCTTCAAAAACTTGAAGTTCTTGCCATACAAGTCTTTCTCTTGCTTGGTTAGGGTTACACCATGCTATTTTATAATGTTTGTGGCTATTGTGAAGGGTGTTGTTTCCCTGATTTTTTTCCTTAACCTGTTTATCCTTTGTATCTACTGATTTTTGGAGTTAATTTTGAGTGTCTTATGACAATAAAACACTTACATGCTGCCATGTCTAAACTAGTCACCATGAGAGTGTGTGTTCTTCTCCAGAGAGACAAGCATTGCTAGCATTCAAGTCCAAGGGTATTTTGATTAACGCTGGCTGTTGTCAGTCATCCGTGGAACAAGGATTGAACTCTTGAAGTGGGTCAAAAGGTTTTGACCTTGAGTCTGCTGAAGAAAGAAGCCACACTGGATTGCAAACGCACCCTCTCAAGCAACATTACCAAGTGAATTTACACTCAGTCATCTGAATACGCAGTCTTGATTTTTTTTCTTAATCACTTTGGAAGCTTTTGGCTACATCTGACACAGAATAAGGATAGAAGAAAAATAAGCCTGCTGTGGACTGAGGACCTCATAAAGATCTGATATTTATGTGATGGAGTCACATCAGCTTTCTGATTATATGTTTTAGTTTGCTACCAGCCTTGAAGCATCACTACGGGGAGAGACAGGTATATACGGGACTATATCTCATGCATAGATCCCAATGTAAACTGAAGCAAAGCCTAGCTCTTAGCTCTGCTCCGCCTCCATTAACCCCATATAGAATGAGGAACACCTGTATTGCTTGAGGGCAGGGAAGACCCTGGGTCTCAGGAAGCAGGGGAAAAAAAATCAAGTAACTCTTATTCCTTGAGAAATGATGCCCAAGCAGGATAGACAGACTTAGAACAAGCAACATTCAGATAAAGAGATGTTTTTTAACTGCTGTGCTAAATCCAATCTAAGGCAAATGCAGGGTGCTGTGAGAGGAGAGACTGCCCGAGGAAGTGAAGTTTAAGCTAGGCAGTGAGGAATGAACCTGTCAGGGAAGAGAAGCCAGCTGTTGTGGGGGAGAGAACAGTCTGTGCGGAGACCTGGAGGTCCTGCAGGCATTGGCCACTCTGCTTAGCAGCAGATCTCATGACACAGCTCTTCTTTTGCAAAGTTAAGAAAGCGAAAGGGTCAAGTCTAGAGACCAGATGTCCTGACTCACATGTTGTGAGGGTGTTTCTCAAGACCCTCCTGATGCTTTAGAATTCCAGATGTGTCTGGAACAGGCAGAGAGGTTGATGCCTAGGGTGAACAGCCGGGTATTGCTTTCTAGATTTGATTGTGAGCTTGTGTATAGCACACACACATGCACACACACTGGAGAAGTCCTCTGCATGGGACAATGTGACTCGCTTTGCCTTCTGTTAATCTTGAAATTCTTCACTTCTCCTAGGCTACTTGGCACATGTTCCTTGAAAACTGTCTCACCACACCAAGCTCAAAGCCCTTCCAAGTTGGGCAAGGGGCAGTAGTCTTGGGATCAGGGAAGCCCAGTTCACTCCGCTTCTCCATTACTTTCCAATTCTGTTGCTCTGGGGGAAAGTATTTAAAAAGGAGCCTCACTTTCCTCATCTGTAAAGTTTGGATAGCTACATCTCCTTCATAGACTTTTGCTAAACAGAGCTTATTTTTGGAATCCCTGGGCACTGTCTGGTGCACGGGAAGCCTCAGGAGGATACATTTGGCCGGTCAAGTGCTTTTCTTCCAGCCCCAACTCCAACCATTGTTAGGAACCCAGACATTCGGGGTGCCTCTTGCACCCTGTTGGTCTGCTGCTCTGTAAACTTTAGAAAGTCTTTTGGGCAGCTATTGTATCTTTCATTTCCCCCAAATTCTGAGATTTATACATTAATTTTTTAATGAACAATTATTTGGTGGTCTCCTATACTAAGCATTTATACATCAGAATTATTTTTTTAAAAACTCACTATTCTCCTGGCAGAAGACAAATACTTTAGCTAAAGCAGATTAGCAGTTTCTGAAGTATGCTAGAAAGTGATCAGTGTTATTAAGAATGAAGCATCAGATAGCAGAACTGGCTAGAGTAGTTGGGGTAATGCCTCTGGAAAGAGGTCATGTCAGCAACACTCTGCAGAATGACAGAGGAAGTAGATGGTATCTGTGGAGTAGTGTGAGAGAGGACATCCCAGGCAGGGGGGGGGACAGGAACATGGTTGCCAGAGAGGAAAAATACCGGGAAAGCTTTAGCAAGATGAAAGGTCTTGGTAGGAAGAGATAGCAAGCACAGGAAAAGACTGTACTATTTATGATCACCTAGGCATTTCTATGTCTGGATTTGACACTGACTTCATTAATTTGATAAATGCCTTAGTTTGCCTTCTATTGCTGTGATAAAACACTGTCCCAAACCGATTTGGGGAAGAAAGAGTTAATTTCCTTATAATTCATTTTGCAATTCCCAGGTTACAGTCCAACACTGAGGACAGTCAAGACAGAAACTGGAGCTGAGGCCAGAAAAGAATGGTGTTTACCGGCTTGCTCAGTTTGCTTTTTTTATACCACCAGCACCACCCATTCAGGGATGCAAACCACATGTAGTAGGGGAATCTTCCCAGGTCGGTCATTAATCAAGAAATCTGATTGGCTACAGGCAGTCTGATGGAGGCAATCCCTTCATTGAGGTTCCCTCTTCCAAGATGACTTTAGATGTGTGTCGAGTGGACAAAATCTAACCAGTCTATTAACAATGTGTTAGATTTCTACTTCCTTCATGGCAATATGTTATAAGCCGTGATAGCCAGGAATAACTCAGGAGTCAAATGAAATTACATACTATTGATCTCTCTGCCATTAATCTATTGGGTTGTTAAGGATATATATAAATTCAACCCTCTCTCCTTGAGTAGCTGTCAAGACACAAAACTGTACAAGTCCAGACAACGTTCCTACTTGTGTGACATGTCCATTGTAACCCAGGGCCCCACTACTTTGGTTAAAGTAGCATCCTAGGCCATTTTTGTGTGTGTACCCACTAGGTGGTATTGTTGGATGCTTGCCAGCAACTCTGTCCTCTACCCACTAGATTCTAGTAACACTTTTCCCATTTCTCCACACATTATGAATGGCTCTGAGGAGAAGCAGGAAAAGTCATTCTCAGAGTATCACTGATCCAACTGCATAGATATGAAATATTCCTGTCATAATTTTTGGCCGGTGGCAGTGAACGCTGGTGCTGTGGTTCTTGGAAGCTTTTCCTTGTGAGATATGAGAGTACACAGAGACCACAGCCGTTGTGTCCTCGGCGTTTGTGCCTGTTTGAAAATGGGGATGTTCTGCCCTCACCCAATAAAAAGATATTTGGAAAAGGGGTTTTAAGGAACAATTAGGTTCACTGAGGTCATATAAGTGGGCATTCAAAATGGGGTTGGTGTCTTTAAAAGAAAAGAAAGACTAGGGAAACAGACGATCATTTGAAGGCAAGGAAGATGACCATGACTAGGAACTGGATGTACCAAGTCTTGGTCTTAGACCTCTGTCCTCCACGACTGTGAGAAATACGTCTGTTATTTAAGCCACCCAGTCCTTGGTATTTACTTATAGTATCCCATGGTAACCAAGGAAGCCTTCTAGCTACAGAATCTGAGGATGAAAGAAACTTACTTTAAGAGCTGTCCTGTCAGGGTGTGTGTAGGCCCGAACTGGATAATCATGGCCATTGACTCCAAGTTTTGTGTCCAGAGGTGGAGCAACAGAGCCAGGGAAAAGCATTTTGGCACTGATCATGGTTTCTGCATTGCACTGTTTTCTGGAAAGAGAATGATAGTCTCTGAAGCAGTGTCATCCAGAGAGAGATGAACTCTAGCATCAATGCCCCTGCACCAGCACAGTCATTTGCTTGTCCCATTTGATGGCTGACTGGGTTGGGGGGGGGGGTCGTCTTTCAGTCTAATGGTATCCAAGCTTAGTTCTCACTAGTGTTTTACTCCATGACTTTTGATAAATTCTTTTCTGTACCAGCCAGCTCTGTTGCTCGCCACTGGGAACCATGCCTGAGACTGGAGATAAAACCTCAAGAAAACAACATCTGATTTCAAAAAACAGAGATGGAAAGGGGTTGGTGCCCGTGCTTTGGACAGAGTGGGTTGTTACTAAGTAGTTGGAATTCAAGGGTTTTATACTGTTTGATATTTGACATCCAGTCACCATGGCCTTTAGGATATATTTGTTTGAAAGATAGAAACCTCAAGAGCATGACATTGTTGAAAGCACTACTCAAATCTTCCCTGAAGACAAAAAATTGGGAACATGCTGATGAGCGCAGCGCGAAGCAGAATGTGCCAACAGAGGGTGCAGCGTGGAGCCTCAGGACCTGAGCTCCATTGTACTGGGGTCCCCTAATCTCATACTCTGCCTTAATTACCAAGAGACAGAAGTAGCTTGTTTTTTCCTAGAGTAATCTGTGGAAAGGAAGTAGGTATTTTGTGGCCCACTTTCAAGACCTAAGACTGTCTGGGTATCTCTGCTAGTTGGAATCTACGCTTGTCTAAGGCAGCTCTTCCTCAGTGAAGGTCCCGGGAGAGCTGCTCTGTGATGTCTTCATGCATCTCTTTTTGTAATGAGAGAGAGAAGAGCACTTTTTAAGTGGCCCCCATAATGAACAACAAGGTATATTCTAAACATGGACTGTGCAAACTCTGTCCTCTGGTTGTGTATCCTTGTCCTCCGTCTTTATCCCTGTGCTAAGAAAAAGGAAGTGGAATTTCTACCCATTTTACAGATGAGAAAAAGAAAGCACTGTATACTTAACTAACTTGCCCAAGGCCAGCAGACAACAGCGAAGAGCAGATATGAGAGAGGGATGGCTGATTCAGAGTAGCCAGTCGTTTCAGCACACGGGTTAAAGCCACTAGCTTTGAAGTCAATGGGACACTTGTTATGCCACCCTCATTAGGTGGGAGCATTTACCTGCAACTTCAGTTTTCTCATGGTTCCGTTAAATAGCATCTATCCTCACTGGGGTATGAGCAGAATAAATGGTTTTAACGCATGAAAATCTAGGATGGTGTCTAGCATCAGGCAATTGGTTGATAAAAGATAGCCAATGTTAGTAACATTATTATTATAACTTAGGGAACAGAACATCTAGCATTTCCATTTTTTTTCCTTCTTAATAGAGTCTAGGCCCTCTATTGAAGAGTTGAGACATATTAAGTAGTTATTAAATTTCTGATAAGTAAATGAATGAATGGTACCAGAATTTTTTTGTTTTAAAGTTCTAAAGTTTCTCTCTCTCTCTTTCCCTCTATGTGTGTGTGTGTGTGTGTGTGTGTGTGTGTGTGTGTGTGAGAGAGAGAGAGAGAGAGAGAGAGAGAGAGAGAGAGAGAGAGACTATTTGTGTCTATATGTAATATGTAAGCACAGAGCCCACAGGGGCCAGAAGAGTTCATTGGATTTCACGGCGCTGAATCTATACGTAGTTGTGAGCCATCTGATGTAGTTGCTAAGAACTGATCTTGGGTTCTTTCAGGATTTCATATCATCCATTTTTTTCATACCCACCTCCCCTCCTCATGAGCTTTCCTAGACCAAGTCTCCTTTCCTTAGCTCCCCAACTTTGTGCCCCACACCAGCTCTTCATCCCCAGCACATCTCTCCAGTCCTGGTACCTGAGCTCCTGAATGCGTTAGTGAGGGCTGGAAGAAAATAACTGAACTTGGTCTCACTGGGTGGGGTGTAGGAGGAGAAACAAACATTGGTATTTCTTCCAGAGCAAACAAGCATCTTATCCACCTTGCAGGGAACCACAGCCCTTTGGGCTTTCCTGTGTCTGCTCCTCCTCTTGCTTTGTCTTTGCTTTCCAGTTTGCTCTCAAGCCTTCTCTGAGCCTATGCTGCGAATGTCACGATTGTAGCTTATGCCAGGAAAAAGCCTTTCATGCTCGGCTAATGTGGCATTTGTTTGGTAATATGCGGGAGAGAGCGTTAAAAATAAATCTAGAAATGGCATCTTATAAATTTGGATTTCCTGTTCTTGTAATTTATAGGGCTCACATTGGAGCACACTGTCTTATGCATAAATACGATTTCTTTGTGAGCTGATGATGGGATTTATATCAAAGGGGGTCGAACATACACTTCATGAACTCAGCATTCGCTATTATGAGCCATTTCATGTATAACTGGAGAAAAATGAGCTTCCCCCTGTTTGCCTTAACTTAAAATTCTGTGGGTTTGCCTGAATTCATTTCCAAGGCCAAGGAGTGGGGGGAAGGGAAATGAGATTTATACACCTTTAATATAATCAGCTCTGAATGTATCTGTAGACAAATAATTTTAAAACGTATGCACAAGGAAATACCTCTATTAATTTCAGTGCACAGGGTTGGGTGAATTTTTATGTGATTGAAGGTTTGTATGTTTAAGGAGTTGTGCTTTTTTTTTTTTTTAAATTTCACCTTCTCTTTCCTTCCTCTTCAGGAAAAAAAAAAAGTGTTTTGAAATAAAATCCCACAAGGAAACAATCCCCCAGACAATTAAATTGGGAGAAATTCCCCCGAGGGGAAAAATTCGTAAAAATAATTGCCGTGCTGGGTTTCTGCTGCATTTTAGCTTGGTGTAAGCCAGGCTCTGTGCATAAGCCTAGGAAACCTACACACAAGAGAGCAGAGTGAGTTTGTCATCAGCAGAGCAGGCATGGGACCCTGCCGTATGTAACGACCCTGCCGTATGTCACGACCCAGCCAGACATGGGGCCTTTCTGGCAAGAGGTGGTAATGCGAAGGTTGCCGCCTATATAAAATAACAATCGGGTCATTTATAAGGCTCTGCCCAATATTAACCTCATATCCAATTCTCTCCCAACCTCTCAGAGTCCTAGTGTGAAGCAGGCCTGCTCCCCATCGCTTTATGATGCTCTGGGAGAGAGGTGGGGGTTGCGGGCCAGCAAAAGAGACAGTGCACACTTGTCTAAAGGGTTTTAAGGGTGGCGTGTTTATTTCATGGCAATGATGTCATTTTTCTGCCTGCCCTCATCTTAAATGCTAGAAACGTTGTTTAATTGCCCTCTTCTTCCTCAGGGGGAACTCAACGGTTAATTTGTCCAGGAAAGTGGAGTTTGCATTTGTCCTGAAGATTACAGGATTACTTGAGCTGTGGTGACTGGTAGAGGAAAGTGCGGCTTAAGGTGAGGCAGCTGGGCGTATTTTGACAAAAAGGACCAAAGATATGGTTGTGTGTCTGTGTTGGGGCATCCTCTGAAGGAGAAGCATTGTATGTGTCTCCTGCCATGCGTAGGAAATAGGTAGATGCTAAACACTGCATTAATATCTACTCGTAGCCATCCCTTCAATATTGCTCTTGATGTTTCAAAGATGGGCACTCATTTGGATGGTGGCTTCTGGTTCTCCACTTTTCTTTTTAATTTCACCAATACTTTGGGAAGTCTTTGCCTGTGCCAGACCACAGTCCGCATGCATTACCACCCTCTTGGATCTTTGGAGCAATCCTTAGAGATGGATGCCCCTAATATTTCTGTTTTAGTTACCAGGTGAAGGAGGCTCCCTGGAGGTGAATTTCCGAGGCCAAGTGGCTGCGTAATATGAAATAAGATACAAGCCCTGGTCCAGCTCATGTCCTGGGGACTGGGAGTCTTTTGTTTTTATTAGAAGTCATTATTAGCCCAGATCTCTTTCCACAGTTATTTCCAGACATTGCCTTCAAAAGCCAACGAGATAAGTCTAAGGGGTGAGCGGGAGTGGGATGAGACTTAGAACAACCTCTGCGGCCACAAGCCACCCATGATCACTGAGATCCAATAGAAAGATAATTCTGAGTAGGTCCGACTGTTCAAAGATCAGATTGTATCCCTTTTCCCAGCTGTGCAAATCCTCGCCAAGTTTCTTTCACTCTTGGCTGGCCCATCACACCTTCCTACCGAAGGCCTTGGAGTACGGAGTGCAATTTCCAGGTTGAAATTAAGCCAGGTGCGAAGGTGTCACAATAACAACGGAGCAGGTTGAGGCTAGAAATTGGACTTCTCCCTATTTCATTGAAAACAGAGGTGATGTTCCTTGCTCGTTGGCCCAAACCCTACATCATTTAGTGGGTCTTCTTTGAGAGTAGGTGAGAGCATGTTGGGCAGGAGGCAAACCTCTCTGCAAATGGGGTGGTAGGATCACCAGCTTGCCGCAAATGCCGAGGTGACGTTTTAAAGCACGTAACAGCCTCCTGCAGCCAGGAGATGCAGCTTTAACAGAACTGTTATTTTAACAATAGGTTACCAGATCCAATGGGCAATCTGACTAAGGGCCCCGTATTTATTTCCCTAATTTTATAAACATTTAATAGGTCCTTATTAAACACATCAGCCAGCATGATTTAATAACACAATCAGTCCTCGAAGTTTAAGAAAATTGAAAACAGGGTTTGAATGTAATGCAGCCACAATTACTGGAGATTATAGGGAATCACTCCCAGATGTCTGCAGGGGAGAACTGCTAATCTCTGTTTGCGTGGAGGTGATTTCCTTTGGAACCCTGCCCAGCCTTCAACAGTACTAGGGCTGAACAAATTAGATTTGAAAGTCCCCAATTTTATGACTAAGGTAATATACTCTGTGTATTTCAAGAAACACTAAGTTCCTATTTGCACTGGCTCTAGGATGCTGGGCAGAGATGTTGGCTCCATTTAGTTTGGCTCCAATGTGGAATCTGGCCATAGGTTTCCAAAGGGTCAGCATGTGTTTCTGTGGATCTTTCAGAGGTACTGTGATTCCTCTCCACCCACCATGCTGAGGCATTTGCATCGTGGCGTGCTGACAGCAGATCCCAAGAATGTGCTGCAATTAGACCAGGAAAGCAGTGTGCTATGGAGACCCCACCTCCTCTGCTAAACTTTTGAGCCCTCGACTCATTTCTGCCTCTGCTCATGGAGCCGTCTCTGTGGCTGCTCTTACGATCAGAGGGTGGCAATCCGGTAGACTGGGCTCCTCTTCTCTCTCTTAGGAAGCTTCTGGAAAGGGAGGACTCAGTGCAAGGAGACACAATTTCTTGACTCTGTATGAAACACTAAGAGCCAGGAGGCATAGGGATGAAGTCTTGGTGGCTGAAAGAAACTCATGGCAGCTCTTAGCAGCTTTGGTGTCCTCCCATCTTGTATGCTATCTCTTTAAGAATTGCATCAACATGTTGACAATGGCTCACAATTGCTAAGCACTGACTCCAGGTCAGCATAGTATAGGATAAACAGCTCTAAGCCTCACCAGGACCCAGTGACATCACCACCACTTCCTGCAGTTTATGGAGGAACCAGAGATGCTCTGAACATTTTAACTTGTTGAATTCCTTCAGAGAGTAAGGACACAAAACTGCAGAGCTCTGTTTCTGAAGCTTTTGTTCTTTGTATATTTGTGTGCGCGCATACATGTAGCATGCATGCGTGTGTGTGTCTGTCTGTTTTCTGTGTGTGTGTGTGTGTGTGTGTGTGTGTGTGTGGTATGTGTACATGCACAGACATTCATGTGTCTGAGCACAGAGTTACAGTTGCCATTTTGCACACGTGGAGGTCAGAGGACACCCTTGGGCTCTTATGTCTACATTCTATGTCATTTGAGTCAGGTCTCTCTTTTGTTATTGGTTGATGCTTAAGCCAAGCTAGCAGGCCCCAGGAGCTTGCAGGAGTTCTGTCTCTGCTTTCTGTCCCATAGGGACACTGGGATTACAGGTGTGCACTGCCCCCCTGACTCTTCATGGGCTCTAGAAATTCCAACTCCCATCCTCACACTTGCATGGAAAGTGCTTTATACACTGTCATCTCCCCAGTCCTATGGATCTTATTCTCTATGCCTTTTAGCAAACCTTATGTGTCTGAAAAGAATGGAGTCCTTCCTAGGAGCCGTTCCATCTACCCTCAAAGTCCTGGTCCTGCCCACTTGTTTTATCCTGACACCATCTGTCTTCTCAGTGGCTGTTTGGAGCTTTAATGCAGGGAAGCAGCAAGAAGGGAAGACTCAAAGGAGGAAGAACTTTGGGTAACACTGAGGAAAAATGTTGGTCCCCTTGGCATAGCACAATAGGCTATGAGAGACTGAGCGGAAGCTCACTGCCACCTCCCAGGCACTATCCTCAGCCTCTCTTGCACTTCCCTTTATTTTAGCTGTCCCCATAATCCTAGGAAGATGTTATACCCTAAAAGAACCTTATTTTACCCCATTATGTAACATGTTCAGTTTTACCCAGCTAGCAAATAGCACACTAGAGATACGTACCGATCTTTCTTTGTGGCTGGTGCCTACCCTTGTCACCAGGCTGTAGCTCTGTGTGTGAGGTAGTCTTTCTCTCTGAGAAAAGCAGCCAAGAATATCATGCTCTTTTTAGGCTACGCTGATTGGCTGAACTGTGTTTCCTTGACCCACACTGAACCTTTGCCCAGAGTCCTCAGTATGTTTATCACATTCAGCATGTTTGTCAAAACCCTTCATGTTTTGCTCTGACTTTGCAACCTAAGCTACACCCTTGTCCCACCACACCCTCACCCCACCACACCCTCACCCTGCCACACCCATGAGCCCCACTCACATGTGGCCAAGTCGCAGCCACAAACACATCCATTGAAGAAGTGTACCGAAGCTATGTGTGCTGGATATGGAAGCAAAGTTTCTTTGATCCTTTAGAAAAAGAAGAAAAGCAAAGGTCTCTACTCACCTTCCCTCCTAGCCAGGGATTTGATGGTTCTCCTATAACAGAAATTTGGAGCATCCCGACACTTGGGTGAAGGCTTTTGTTCATTCTTTCTTCTGAGAACAATTGTTGTCAGCTCTATCATGTATAAAAATTGCTATAGATAATTTCATGAGCTGGAGAGATGGCTCAGGAGTTAAATAAAGGCCAGGCTTACAACCAAAAATATTTCATACAGAGCCTTTCATGCCCCAAAGCAGAGGTTACCTATGAGCTTGACGGATTCTGTCTCTTCTGAGAGTCCTGCAGATTGGAACCCCAGATGGGAACATTCCAGGGGAGCAAACACAGAGGAGAACATCTCAGATAACTACCAGAGGAATAGCCATTATGTGGGAATCCCTCAAGTAAAAATACCCCAGAAGGAAGATGACTCTTGCACCCTGGGTAAGAGCTGACTTAGTGTCCCAATGTCATGAGGAGTTTGAAGTGAACCAGTCACCTCCTTCTCCAGTGTTCTTTATGCCAACTCTGAAACAGGCAGCCTTGATCCTGACCCCACAAGGTTGGTACAGTAACTCAAAACAGAGAGCAGGCCAGAAGAATCCCTGAGCAGGTAACACCCATTTTTACCTTTGCATGATGCACAAACATTAGAAACACAGATTGAGTCATTTTTGTAAATGCCTATATTATAATTTTTTTCTGAAAAGCCTAGCTAATCAGAAGGAGTCAAAAAGTTAAATAACCAGGGACTTTCTAATAGAAGTTAAGCACATAACTATAACCACTCAACTGTTTTCTTTGCTTTCCTTCCTTGATCAGGCTAGAAGAGTCTCCTGGCGCTGGGGAGATTGCTCAGTGGATAAAATGGATGTTCTGTTAGCCTTGCCATCTATGTTCCATCCATGGAACCCAAGTAAAATTCTAGGCACACTAACATCTTAACCTCAGGGTTGGGAAAGCTGGGACAGGAGGATCTATGTGGTTTGTGGAATAGCTATTTAGCCAAATGGCTTTCTCCAAGTTCAGCGAGAGATCCTCTCTCAAAGTTTAAGGTGGAACATTATGAAGAAAGACACCTGAGGTCATCCTCTGGCATCTGCATGTATACACACATCATGTACATCTGCACATAAGCACACATCAACACACACACACACACACACACACACACACACACACACACACACGGGCACACACAGGCTCCTACTTGCATTCCATGAAGGATATGAAGGACTTAATCAGACCCATACCACTTCTGTATCACTGTTTACTTATATCAAACTCTTCATTTTTTCTGTGCCTCAGTTTATCTCCTTTGCACACATGCTGATTATGCCACATGTCATATGTGGCTACTGCACCACAGGGAGCAGTGTTATGTGAAGTAGGACATGCTGGACTCTAAACTCAGCTCATACATGCCCCGAAGTTCAACCGCAGACCCACCAGGAGCAGACAGCACTTTGATCACTGTTTAGTGTTTACCTTGAGTGACTCAGATGGCCTCATTGATCACAGCAGCCCGAGGACTTACTAACATCTGAAGGAAACATGCACACAGAAGCTCAATTAAAATGCAAGAGAACAAATCCAACTAAAGAAATAGGCCTTTTGGTTTCTAAAATGGGCATCATCCCATTCCATCCTTAAATATCTCATTTAATCAAAGTTGGTCGGTGCAAGCTTTCCACCAAATCCTCAGGGCCAGTTTTAATTGCATGATAATTAGTAGCTGAGTGTTTATAGAGCATGTCCTTCCTGGAGCCTGTCTGCCTGGTTTTGTATCCTTATGCCACCACCCATTAGCTTTGTATCTATGGTCAAGTTTACCCAGTCTCTAAGAGCCTAAGAATCTTCACCTCAGGGCTGGAGAGGTGGCTCAGCTGTTAAAAGCGCTGCCTGGCTCTCCCAGAACCTGGGATTTGACTCCCAGTACACAGTGGTGACTCAGGACAGTCTGTAACCCCAGGTCTAGAGAATCTGACGCCCTCTTCTGGCACTACGGGTACTGCATGCACATAGAACCACCCAGACACACAAAATAAGATTTTCATTGGAAAAAAAGACGCCTTACCTCTTCTAAAATGGGAACAAAATGAAATATACCTTCTGACTCACCAAATAAAGATGGAAGTCACTGAGAAAACAACACATTTTCTCTCTAAATTAAGAATACAAACAATAGAGCAGCTTGTGGTAGAAATGGATTGTAGATTTACAGTCACAAATTTGAGTTGCATCCTGTCCCCACCTCTTTTCACAGCCATCATAGATGTAACTTCTTCATCTCGCTTCACTCTCTTGTTAGATAACATGGAGGCATATTTCTAGTTATGAGGTTTGGAGGATGAAGGCTACAGCTCCACGAGATCGCATGCGCTCACACAGTTCTGAATCCAACCCTCATGCCTGCTACACTTTAGACCTTGAATGTCTCTCAAAGACTCGTATGCTAAAGGTTTAGTCCCTAGGATGGTGCTTAGGGAAGGGGCAGATCTTTAAGTGGTGAGGTGCATTGTGAGGTTTTAGTTCATCAGGGTTGTGCCCTCAAGGTATATTTTAGGACTGTGGTCTAGTCTGCTCCTTCCCTTCTTGCTCATTTCCTGACCATGAGGTGAACAATTTTGCTCGATGCCACGCTCCCCCCGTCATGCACTGCCCCCATCAGAGGTTCCAAGGAACAAACAAAATCCTCCCCATCAGAATTTGGAGCTCCTAAAACTGCATTGTGTGTGGTTGTTTCAGGTATTCGCCTTGGAGGTGTCTAGCTTGCTAACACAATGGATGAAAAAAAAAAAAACGTTTACTCTCTCTGAATTTGGTCCCTCTTCTGAAACAAAGAATGATTATACCTAGCTTAGGGGTTCAGGTGAGATGAGACTCCTGTGCAGTTCCTAGTGTAGCAGCCACACTGGATAAAGGGCAACGGTATTTATCATCCATCTTTTTAAATCACTGGGCAGCTATGACCTCCAAGCAGCACTTCCTCCTTTGAAAGACATTTAATTAAATGCATAAAAAATAAAACATGAAAACATTGTATATTTGTCCACTTCCCCCCAAATTGTCCCCTATTTACTCTCTTTTCATACACCCCATTCTTTATAACAATCCCGTTAAAACCAATCGGTGTTCCCCATATATTCTTGTACGTATGGTCTTCCATGGGAGTAACTTACCAGGGATTTCATTGTAAGGGGTTTTCTGGCTCGAGCATCTTGACAGCCAGTAACCAAGGAATCACACAAAGTCACACCATCCACCAAATACCACACAATAGATTTATTAGGGAGAAGGTCAGAATGGCAGCTGCCTCTGACTGGAAACAAAGACAGCAGTGGCCTGGGTGGGAGAGCCATGTTTTACAGAGCATCAGGGGCATGCATCCCTAACTCTGAAACACTCAGTCTTGGGGGCCAGGGATTTCCAAGTTTCAGAGCATGGGATGGGCAAGTCAGGGGTAGGGTGATTCTCCCTTGACCCATTTACCCTACGTGCATTATTAAAGAAAACTGTCTCCCCCTCTTACAAGCTAACAATTGCAATAACTCCATGGTGGACTTTCTTGTCCAGCTCCAGTCTTCTTGCCGAGGAATTAGTCTCTGTTAGCACAGGTCTCATGCATGGTGTGCCAACTTCTGTGAGTCCAGGAAGACACTGTTTCCTTGTAGCCTTCACACCTTTTCTGCGGACTCTTCCTCAATGACCTCTGAGCCTTGAGAGAATTGAGTGTTTGGTATATACGTTCCATTTAGGACTGACCATTCTGCAGCCTCTTATAATCTACCTCTTGTTCAGTTATTAAGTCTCTGTGTCAATCACTGTATACTTTGTAGATGAGGGAATGAAAGATACACTGGTCTATGGATATAACACTAAATCATTAGGAGTTGGTTTAATATATCTACTTAGAAGTATGATATCAGATGGCTCTACCCTAAGGTCTAGGACTTTCTACCTGTATGTAGGTTCTGAGCTTATTAATGATGCTAGGTATGGGTTTAATCTTGTGGAGCAGGACTGAAATCCACCCAGAAAGTGGTTGTTTACTCCCCTGATGCTTGTACCACTGTTGCAGCAGTGGGCATGCCATAGCAGGCCAGTTCTTATTGTAAGTATGATTGATGATTACTTTTCTCCTCTAGTAGCATGCATCAAACCTTCCAGCACTGTGAAAGCTAGCCAGTAAAGATGAAACTTCTAATCCAGTACCAGCCTGACTTTGCCACATTCTGTGACTCAAGTATATGATGTCTTCAGCCATAAAGTCTTAGCATGTGTGTAAATGTGAATATTGGAAATAGACTGTAGTGTTTGATGGTGATGTTGAGACCTCACTGATCAGCAGCTCTATAGAAAAATCCCATACTTGGCACTGGACTTTTGAATTTGTTCACTCTATTTTCTCACTTTTCGTGTATGTGGACTTATAGTTTTTAAAGGAAGTGTCTACAATAGCAGGTTCTCTTGTGTCATTTTTGGAAATATATTTAGTATTAGTCATCACTAAGATCTCTTCTTGCATTTGTTCTTAGATACCTACATTTAATCAATTAGCTAAGCTAAATAGACATTTAATGACATTCAGGGAATTTTTGATGTCGCATAACCAGCACACCAACCATCTCTAGAGCTCTTCATCCTGAAAACCTGGAACTCTGCACCCAGGAAGCAATAACTTCCCACTGCCCATTCTTTTGGCTTCTCACAGAAGCCATTCAAGCTCTGTCTATGAACTGATCTGTTCTAGATCATACAGTGTCAGATCATTCACAACTGAAGTATTTATCATAGCATCCCACATTGTAACATGTCCCCAAATTTTCCTCCATTAAGGTTGGCTATTATTAACATGTCCTTTACTTTCTTGTTTAAGACAGGTTCTCCTGTAGCTCAGGCTGGCCTCAAACTCACCATGTAGCTGAAAATGATCCTGATCTACTGATCCTCTTGTCTCTACCTATTGAGTTCTGGAATTATGGGGATATATTACCATATCCAATCTTATGCATTCCTGGGGAATTAAACCAGGGCTTTATGTATGCTGGGCTAGAACCATAGGGTCTTACATTTGAGCTACATATTTGACCCCATATTGTACACACACACACACACACACACACACACACACACACTTGAGAAAGAATAAAATATAAAATGGCAGGACATTTCACTCTTCTTTTTTTTAACTTTTCCTACAATATATTTTGATTATGTTTGCTCCTCCTCCTACTCAGCCCCACTCAAAAAAACCCTCATAAAATACTAACACAAAATAAATAAATAGATAAATAAATAAATAAATACAAGCAAAAGACAAGACCAAAAAAAAGCCAAAATAAAACAAAAACATCCACAAGAACCCACAGAGTTGGTTTTGTGTTAGTCAACTACTCCTGGGCCTGGGACCTGCCCTGGAATGCAGTTGCTAACACTCTGTGACATATATATTTTCATTTCTTTGTCCATCAAAAGCAATTTGCTTCCACACTTAACTGACAAGATGGAGATAGGAATACAGCCCTTTAAGACTCCATTGTGTGTTCTTGGGGTATCCATCCAGAACTAAAGCAGCTGGGTTGGGAGATAGTTTTCATTTTCCATATTCCGAGTGCCCACCATGCTGACAGCCAGGGCACTCACACCATCCTCTAGCTCATCCTCACCCACACTTGGCTTGGTACTACCTGGAAATTTTGACAGTGTTCAGCCTAATGTGCACACTGTAAAATGTCACAGTGGTGTAGAGTTGCATTTCCCGATGAGTATTGCTGCCCAACATGATCTGCGGGTTGATTACTGACATAGAACTTTTGAAAAATGCCCAATTTTCAATCATGATGTTTTGGGGGTTTTTTGGTATGAATTGCAGAGGAAAACATTTTTAGGACCCTTCTAGAGATTGGTTTCCTGAAGAACTGTCTATGTTCTTTCAATTGAAAAGAAAGGACACACTCCTAATAAAAACAAAGGCAGGAAATGTATTGTTATATTATAATGGAGTCAACAGGAAAACTCCTTTCTCTAGGAAGGGTGGCATGAATTGAGGAGCTCAGGTTGTGGGGGTTCAAGGAGGGCTTCCTAGGTGCAGATTACCCAGCCCAATCCCAAGCTACGGGGCAGATATGTTGGGATCTGGAACTTTAGGGTGTGCACCTGGACCCCATTAAAAGGAATCCTTTGAAATCAAGCTAAAGCACTCCATCTGTTTATGCAGTGCTAACAAGCTGCTCAACAAGGGGCAGTTCATATTCAATAAAGGTCCGAGAGTCCAAGAGGATGGTCTGGTGAAGGATGCTCTCTCTTTCTCTGTGTCAAGGTGGTGCTCTGAGCTCTGTGCCATCACAGGAAGCACTACAGGGAACAGAGTAAAAATATACCCAAATTAGCTCCCCTTACACCTGGGTAAAACCCCACGGTTTCATCATTTCCCAGTAGGCTTTTCATCCTTCTGTCTCCACAGCAGAGGTTAGGATTCCCTATGATGTGAAGAAAACATTGAAACCATAGCAGCTAGTTAGGTACGGGAAGATGAGCTCTTCTGTAATTCTGCTTTCATGAAGTGTCAGGAGAATGCTGGAGAAGGGAACGGGAGGGTTCTGTAAATGAGGAGTTGCTGGGTGCAATATTCCTATACAAGATGGACACGTTTGAGAGGCCTGGTGGACCACACTTAGGCCATAAATAATAATGCTGTGATGTACACTTAAAATTCCATTCAAGGAAGAGATCATATTCAGCTTTCCAAGCAAAATATTGATGACTCAATAGTCATCCCTAGGCGTACCTGAGCTGGCATCTGGCTGCTGGATGATCTCAATGGAAGAGGTTGTCTCACAGATATCTGGACCACAGCCACACCCTTCCTCTCTCCACGTCTTATACCTCCGAGGGTCAGAGCCAACAGCCTTCTCTGACAGTGTCCAAAAAAAATGCCCCCTAAGGACTCTGCTGGGTCTCTGAAAGTAGTGCCCGCATGCAGCCCGCTTTCCTCAGCTCAGCTCTGTCATCGGAAGCAGGAAGAAGCAAAAGACAGAGTTGAAGAAAGTCTAAACACTTCAGTTCCTTGGTGCTTTCCCTGATGATACCAGTGTCCCCAAGCCCCAGGCCTGTCTGCCACCATCTCCTGCCTCCATCCTTGGGGAGTTGTGGGATTGTCTTGCTTTGCCCTAAACAGAGTTTGTGACTTTGAATTCCCTGCCTTTTGGCTCTTTTACTTAACACTATTTAATTTTAATTTTACCCACAATTCAACTTTAATTTGATGCACACATATGGTCCATCGCTGCAGTGGACACCCAATTGCCTGCCACAGAAAAAAGAAAGCCAGGAGAATACCCAGGGGTGGCTCTTTTTATTTATTTATTCTTCCATGAGGATGATGGTGTCCAGTGGCGCTATCACAAATGTAGCGTGTAACAGGGACCTGTGAAAACAGCATTCCTTCGATAATGCCTTCTAACACCCAGGAAGCCGAGGACGTTTGCAGCATTTTCTTCTCGCACATGCTTTAATAACTAAAAACAATCTAAAGAAGCAAAAATATCAGGGCCAACAAATTTCAAAGAGATTATTTTTTTTCACCTCTCACTTAAAAGCAAATTATAACTTTCTAAGCAAGCAAACCAAAAGGCTTTTTATGCATATTTGATTAGCTCATTTCCTTTGATTTGCTGGAGTGATGTCATCGGGGCCCAGCTGTTGGTCTGTTTAAGTGATTTCCCTTCCTCGGGTTTCAGCCAGTCATTTCTACCCCTAATGGAATTGCTTTGAATGGAATCCAGAATTTTTTTTTTTTTTATGGCTCACCTCTCCCATCAGCTGATACCCAGCACTCCTTGGGAAAATGAGGAATGGTTGCAAAGGCATTTCGATTTCCAGCAAGGAGGAGTCTCTTTGAAGTCAGTCTGTCTCAAGTGCCTTAGATCCTCCTCTGTCCATCCTGGAAAATAGTGTGGGAGTCTGACGTAGACGGGGGTTCTGAATGTTTCTCCAGAAACAGGCATGGCCTGCCTTTCTCTATCCCGCAGGTACTTCTAATGTAACATGAACAAGTTGTACAGTGCACAAGCGCCACAGATTTCAGATTCTGCAGACCATTCCGCAGTGGAAAACCACACAGAACTAGAGAGACATGAAGGAAATCTCTGAGCTCACTCAGTTTTGTTGCAAACTTAGTATTGCTGTATATATATATTTTTAAATCTATGCTTAAAAATGTAACAAATGGGTGCTGGGAGAACAGACAGTCTAGTACTTTGGAGCAACATAGTGTAGCCACTGTTACATGCTGCACGTCTGTGAGGTCAAGATTTTGCAGTCTAGACAACTGTTGATAGCCTGGGTCGTCTAATGGTTTGTGCGAGTCCTGGGCATTGCAGGTGATTTGGCAGTCGTGAGATACTGCTGAACCCACCTATCTCCCACTGCTTTAGACAGAAGTAAAAATTAAACTATCTCCCCAAATGCCCAGGGTTTTCTGCGAGGTAGAATTGGCCTTGGTTGAATGTCAGTCACTTAAGTAGATTCAAGGAAATGCAGCCATCAGTATATGGGGTGGGAAAACTTCAAAGTCAAGGAGCAAAGCTCTTTGCTAGCGTTCACATCACGGACTCTGTGGTACCTATACCCTGCCTGCATCTGCTTAGGATGCCTGGGTTCTACCCTCTCATCCCTGATCTCAAGTTCTCTAATCTAGAATGCCTTCCTTCCTTCTCTTTCTTTCAGGGATGCTGGTAGAAGTTTATTCCCAACTGTATCCTCTTTGGTTGCAAGCCGAAGATGGAGGATGAGTACTTTGCTTGATTTTGTTTCTTTCTAGTCCCTACACGCCTTACCTCCCAGACAGCCACCATGTCACTCAAACTCCATCAACCGCCTCCCTTTTCTCATCTATCTGTATTACCCACATGGTGCTGAGCTACAAACAGATCACTTTAAACTAAGCCTTCCTAGTGAGCTGTCTCCACATCTCTTCTCTCCAGTGAGAAAAAGCATCTTGCAGTAAGGGAGTGACTCTCTCTGTTTCTTTTCTCATGCTCGCTGTCTATTCTCATTGCTATCAATCTGTAAACAAATGTCCAAGAAATGTGCATTTGCTGGTTTGCTAGGATTATTATCAAAACTTTAGAATAGGATAAGGGAATCATTTCCTTTGGGATGGCGTCCTACTCATATTTTAGGTCAGTTCTGGTTTCAGCTCTAGTGCTATGAGTAGACAATCTGACCGAAAGAACAACTTTAGAGCATGAAAGAGCTTGTTTCATCTTACACTTCCAGGTCATAGTCCATCACTGGGAGGAGTCAGAGCAGGAACCTAAAATAGAAAGCTGGGGCGGGGCAGTGCTCAATGCGTTCCTGCTTAACTAGCTTTCCTGCTTAACTAGCTTTCCTTTGGAGTGCAGGACCATCTGCGTAGGGAGTGGCTCTACCTATGGTGGACTTAGTCTTCATTCATTCATTAAAAAAAAATCAAGACAATCCCACCCAAACATGCCACAGGCCAGTTTCATCTGGGCATTTCATCAGCTAAGAAGCCCTTCTCAGGAGACTGTAGGCAGGTCAAGTTGTCAATAGAAGTTAACTAAGAAAAGATATCCTCCTCTTTCAGGTTGCTGGTACTTAAATGAAATGAATTGGTCCCTGACAGACTCCTAACACTAAGAAGAATAACTCTTCAAATGAACCTTCTATATGGCAGCTGCCTCTGATACTACATTAACAAAGTTATTTGGGCGAGGGATCACAGCTTAGGAAAATGAAGCACGCTTGTCTTGCCAATGTCATATAACTCGGTGATTGAGATTATAAAAGCATTATGCTGAGTGAGTTACATGGCCTTCTCCCTTTAAATGGACAAATATTAACCTCTTAAGATAATAAAGCCCTGAGAGTAATGGAAAGTGTAGCAGAAAGGAGGGAGTTGAAAACGGAGATGGAGCCTGCCAGGCTTGGCTTTGCTCGTTTGTGCTCTACTTAAACCTTGTCATGAGATGAATAGTGTGCCAGCTGGAGCACACATGATTTACTTCCTTCTCAAGTACATCTTGTGTCAGTAGAATACTGGCTCCAACCCATGACAGGTTCCCCAGGACTGAGCTATGACCACAGCAGTGTTCAGTCAGTGTAAAAGCATGTGGCGCCCATGTGAGGATTATGTGATGCTTATTGCGGAGTCTGGAGAGATAGCTCAGCAGCTAAAACCAGGTACTACTAGCTCAGAGGATCTGAGTTGGTTCCCAGCTAATGGAATAGCTCTAGCTCAGAGGATCTGAGTTGGTTCCCAGCTAATGGAATAGCTCTAGCTCAGAGGATCTGAGTTGGTTCCCAGCTAATGGAATAGCTCTAGCTCAGAGGATCTGAGTTGGTTCCCAGCTAATGGAATAGCTCTAGCTCAGAGGATCTGAGTTAGCTCCCAGCTAATGGAACAACTCCAAACCGTAATTCCAGCTCCATGGAATCTAATGCCCTCTATGGCACCTGTGGGCAATGAACTGCCATGGACTGCACCAATGCATAATTGTAAAAAAAAATATCTTTATAAAAGAACTTGTTGCTTTAGGAAAACTGTCCTACCTCTGTGAACTGTTCCCTGTTTACTTGCATAATGGGAACCAAGGTATGTTGGTTCCATTTTATTAGGAATTATGAAGACTGGCTTTAGCAGGAAAGACTGATCCATAAAGGATTCTCGCTGGTGATGGTGGAACTGGAGAGAGTCAACATGATTTCCCCATGTTGATCTTTAGTTGCCAATGGCAGTCAACCTTCCTAATGCTGTGACCCTTTAAGGTAGTTCTTCATGTTGTGGTGACTCCCCAAAACCATAAAATTTTGTTGCTACTTAATAACAGTGATTTTGCTAGTTATGGATCATAATGTAAATATCTAATACTCAGGATGTCTCATATGCAACCCCTACGAAGGTTTGTTTGATGCCATGACCCACAGGTTGAGAACCACTGATTCAGACCAATGATCTTTAACCACAGCATTTGATATGTATTTGTACGTGGTCTGTTGTGTAGCAGATTCCTCTGAGATGGAAACACTCCATCCTGTAGAGGAGCTCCTTAAGCAGGAAGGTAAACAACTCAAAATAACTTCAAGAACTCTCTAAAATTGACCAGACTCATGAGGCCCCTCCCTGCCAGAGTAAGCAATAAAAGCTGAGAATCCCTCCGAGACCTAGAGAAGCCAAGCTGCAAAGAAGACTCTGAGACCAGACCAACTGCCTGGAGGAGGCAGAGATGAGCCAAGCTGCCCAGAAGAGGTTTAGACAATTGAGGCACCTGGAAAGGCCACTTCCCGGGCTGTTCAGCTCTCTCTGCAGGCTGTGCAGTGTGCTCCAGGCTCCCAGCTTTTGTGAGCTGCCACCCATGCTGGGGTGGACCTTGGTGATGCAGCTATCTCTGGGTTGTTCCTGTTCCTATAAGTAACTCCTCACCCATACTTCTGTAAGTAACCACAATAAAGTTCATGGCTCACCAAGTTGGGTTTTGGTAGTATTGGTAGTATCCGACTTTAGTCTGCAGTGGGTTTCCTTTCTGGGGTGAGTAAAAGTGTGTGCTGCATCTCCCCAGGAAAAGTTATGTCACCCAACGTGATGCCACAAATAATGCATTCTGAAGCACAGTGCAGCAATAACTAATAACTTCCTAGCCAATGGAAACCAATGCTCTTAGGGGGTCTAAGTCATTCCTAGTGTGGAGTTTGACCTTTGCTCCTAGGTGTGCCCATAGGAGTCAACAGTGATTGTTTTAAGGTGAACATGGTTTGAAACATTTGTGACATGTCTCTCTCACCACAGTGACCATAGTGCATGCAATCTAGTGAGCAAGATGAAGTTATAGGGGGAATTCTTTGCTGCCAACTTCCCAGCTTTCCGGACTCTGAAACAGCTAGTTAACATTGGAGAATCTTGGTTTTCACATCTAAAAAAAATGAGGAATATAAGAGAGAGGATTGAGAGAGGTGAGTCAGCAGTAAGTGACCAAACATTGCCAACTGTCAACATTATCACTTACTGCCCCTGTTTTATTAGAAGTGTTCAAACAATGTGCCAAACAGGACACATTTTCAGACCATGCCAGGATGTGTGGTTGTAGCATTATTTCCTATCTACTCTCTATAAATTCCTGAAATATCAGTTACTTTTCTCATGACTGTGACCAAATACCTGACAAACTGCAACTTAAGAAGAGCAGGGTTTATTTTGGCTCACAGTTTGAAGGGGGTCCATTTCCCCTCAGGAAAATGGAAACATTATACTGAGGATTTGCAGGTGTTTGCTATTAAGTTTTGTTGTTTTGGCAATGGGGCAAATATCAAGACTCCTTCTTGCAGTTGAGGTGGGTCACTGTTACCAGGACCAAAACAAACAAGCATTGGGAGGGGCTTACTTAATCAGTAAGTTCAAGTTGGAAATGACCGTACCAGCTGCTTGATACAAAATTTATTGTTGTGGTCAGCATGGTGTTCACCTCACTTTGCACCGTACCCTTTCCCTTGGCACGACCTCCTACATCATGTGCCACATGCTCACAGGATGGCTTCAGTAGCTCTAGATGGACATTCTTACTGATGCTCTCTTTTCAGAAAGACACACTGAGGACCTGACACAGTGAATCAAAGCAAACATAGCCTCTGCTCATAGAGAGGGGTAATATACCATGAGTAAGGTGTTACCATCTGCATTTTAGGACAACCGATGCTTCCTAATGTCACTTCAGTTATCCACCATGTTTTTGTTGCTGAATGATAAGCAGAAATTCAGACACAAGGCGGGTTGAATATGGGGAATTCAAAGAATAAGCTATCCAAGACTAATCTGTTTCTCTGTGACCACAGGGTCCCATCGTGACGACGTCACATGATAAAGAAGAGAGAGACAGAGTGCGAAAGTTGTGGGGCACCATTCCATGTCAATGGGTCGCCATTAATTTTGTTGGGTTCTTCGTGAGAAATGACCACAAACTGACCAGCTGGTTGGTGGGGGTGTATTTTTACTTAACCTTATTTCTTCTCAATACTTTATAGCACCCAATTTGGTCTCAGATCTTTGGGCCTTGGAAAGTAACTTTTTGGAGTGACTTTATGGAGGCCAGTGACAACTCCATTGGCACCTTCTTCCAACCTCAGGAAACGGCAGCTAAGAGAGGGTGAAGAAAGCCCCAAATCACCCCTGGAAGGAGAGCTAAAACCTGGCTTTGAAGCATTTAGTTTAGGTCTGCTACTTGCGTCTTCTGCTCCTAACATGTTTTGTGATTTTTTTTGTTTGTTTGTTTGTTTTTTTGTTTTTTCGAGACAGGGTTTCTCTGTAGCTTTGGAGCCTGTCCTGGAACTAGCTCTTGTAGACCAGGCTGTTCTCGAACTCCCAGAAATCCGCCTGCCTCTGCCTCCCGAGTGCTGGGATTAAAGGCGTGTGCCACCACCGCCTGGCCAACTAAAGAAAACCTCCTCGTCAAACTAATTCTCTTCATTAATAGAAGAGAAGACCCAAATTTGGTACCCAGGTATGATGGAATGGTGGGGGGGGGGTCCTTCCCAACCTGTGTACTTTGGCATTTATTTACTAATTTTCTTGAGTCTACGCTCATTTTTAGCAGCAATGTTTATCACGTGTATAATTGAGAATATATGTGTTTTCAGAAGTACATTCAAATAAATATAAAACTAGGTCCAGGGATGTAACTCAGTTAATAAAAGGCTTGCTTACCTCACATACACAGAGGCCTGGATTTGAACCCCCAGAGCTGCGTAAACCAGATATATTGGCTCGTGTCTATCATCCAGCACTCAGGAGGTGAGAGCTGGAAGACTAGAAGTTGGAGGCCATCCTTGCTACATAGCAAGTTTGAGGTCAGCCTAGGATATATGATATCCTATGTTGGTATGTACAATCATGCATACATTCATACATACAGATACTTAAAATTTGAAACTTCACTCATCAGCCCTTTGTAAATACCTCATCACACACCAAGCCTCTGAGCAGCCTGTTCTATGCTCGGGACATGTTTTACCAGCTAGTTCGCCACAAGAACCGAGGCAAACAGATAATTTTCTTGAAAAACATTTTTGTTGTTCAGAAGAAGGGGAAGGGTCCACTGAATGGGGATGTAGTCATTTTCAGTTCCCCAGGTGTGGCCCCGATGTCAGAGTCTCACCCTGCCCTGAACTCACTTCCTGCCAAGGCTTGTGAGGGAGATAGTCCTGCCATTGGAAGGCTAATTGAACTTTTCAAGCCTTGCTAAGGCTTAATACCTTTTGTTGTTTTGCAACTTGGGTGAGCTTTTGTGTTGTGCCTCTGTGGTGGCTGTCAACATGCCTTCTGTTCAAATTGAGCAATGCCTATTTTGGGAGATCAATGTGAACTGTTTTAATGATGCCATCACCACCTTCATTTTACTCTGGTATAATTCTGCTTGCTTCTCCAGCTGACGGGTACCATTGTTACCCACCTCAGGCACTAAAGGACGAAATTCCCATCCTCAAATGCACTTTTATGTCTACTTAGTTGGGAGGAAGGATTAGGGACACTGCCTAAGTTTTCTGCTTTGGAGCAGGAGAAGAGAGAAACACAGGGGTCTTTCCTCTTTGCTTATGCAGAACACTCTGCCTCTCAGAGGTGGCTCATTTCTTTCCCCACTTAGTGGCAAGATTAAAAAAGTCTTTGTTCCCCCTCATATTCATTCTCAGTTGCCACGGTGCTCAGGGAGTTTGGGGACACTGGCTGCTGGCAGGCTTTCTTGGGAGAAAGAGTGTTCATTTGTGGGTTTGGTTTTTATTATTATTATTTTTCATGAATGAATCCACCAAATTTGCAAAATTACATGATTTCTGACCCCCAATTCTGCATAAGACAGGTAAGACAAGTATTCATTGCCATCGATCATTCCAGTCGGAGTTTAGATTCTTTCTCCTACAGCACTAATTAGTGTTCAAATCTGCTGCACACTTAAAGGACCCAAGGTGTGTTGGAAATGAACTAATGCCCAGGTCGGAGACAGATCCCTAGATCCCTTAAATCAAGATCTCTAGGGATCAAAATCAGACATTCTCTTGGAAGCTCACAACAGCATGAATGCTGTCTTCTCTGTAGGACTCCTGCTTCTGGATCCCCCATGATGTCCTGGTGAAAGTCACTGAGATGGATGTAAGGTTTGATCTCCACCTTACTTGCTAGCTCTGACAGACAACTACATGTTTACAGACCTGTCCTCAGCCTGGTCTCTTTTGGATGAAACCAGGATAGTAATGGTCTCTATTTGTGTGGTGGTTTTCAGGTCCCATGCTCTAATGTTCGGCAGTATAGTTACTTCCTCTGCAGAGGTGAACTCACACCTTCTTAAGCTGGGGTCATGATGACCGTCATAACTGAATGTGGGGGTCCTGCAAATGTCGGCAATAGTGAATGGTTTCAGAATGTGCAACCACTAAATTAATTCACAATTAGATGTGCAATACATCCAAGGTGTTTCTGGCAATATCTGGCTGTGAGGGATCTTGGAGCTTCTCTGCAGACTTTGTTCTGCACACGCAGCAGGTGCCCTTTGCACTGTACACACACTCATGCCATGCCCACCAATCCACGTTGCCTGAAACCTCAGCTCAGGATAGAGAGTGTAGGCTGCTGTGAACTGTAGCGTTTCTACTACAAAGTGTTTTTGCTCATCTAGAAGCCTGATTGTTTAATTAAAGGAATCAAAGACTTTTAATACTTTTCAGGTGCTATTCCTCAGTGTACAGATATCAAATTAGAACATCTTTTGAATACATTATGTTAGGATATTTAGTGTTATTTTTTATTTTTAATTGTTTGTTGACTCACCAGTTGAGCACTTGTTGCTCCTGTAGAAGAACAGGCTAAACTTCCAGTACCCACATAGTGACTTACAGCCATCCATAACCCCAGTTCCAGGAAATCCCACTCTCATTCCTAAGCTTGTGGTGGGTGGAAGCAGGATTGCATGGGGCACACATATGTATATACAAGTGAGACACTCGTACATATAAAATAAAATGATCAAATCTAAAAGACATTCAAAAATTGCTCTTTGAGTTGCAGACTTGAGTTTCATCACAAATCATTTAATGCATTTAGACTTGTAATCAGGGCCTAATTCCCAACAATTTCTTTAATGGCCCTAAACATACTTCTGTCTTGTTGTATTATGTATTTATGCAAAGAAGTATTCTTAGCATTGATGATTATATAATCAAAACATTGACCAGTCTGAAAAATGATAAAGGTACTCTATATCCTGCAGTATTCAATATTCATTCAGGTTTTAATTCTTTCTGTAAAAATAAATCAGCATATCCATCTTATTAGTATGAATATTTGCTTTTGTCTTTAACAATGATAAAATTATTTATATATATATATATATATATGCTTTTAAGTTGTGCTTTAAAATAAATTTCTTCATGATTTATAAGTGTTTTAGATCAATTTTATATCCATTTATTTGGGGTTATGCAAAATTTTTTTCTCATGAAAGGGGTCATGTGTGGGAGAAGTTTTGGAATCTAGCTGAGTTCTCTGCTTCTGGACATCATTGAGTCTCGGCTTATTTTATATCCAGTAGAATAACTTTCTTATTCGTATTTTTTTTTATAAAAGTACCTGAGAAAAGCAACGTAAGGAGCAGAGGATTATTTTTGGCTCCTGGTTTCAGTGGGTATAGCCCATTTGGGTTGGAAAGTGGTAACCAGAGCTATTCATTCATAGTCAGAGGAGCCTGAGGTGGCAGCTTCTCAAATCCCGGTGGATCAAGAAGCAGAGCTATATTAGAACAGGAACTAGGATAGCCTTCAAGGCCAACCCTTGGGGGCCTATGACATTTAACTATGACTCCGAGGTCCCATAGTCCACTAAAATAATGCCACCAGCTGGGGAGCAAGTATTCAGACATTCAAGCATTATCCCACAACTCATCTTGCTAAAGAGGGTGCACAGTACCCAGTAAGAGAGAACACTGTTACACCTGTCTCATTGGTATTAGCAACTGACCTGGAACACGGAGCTAAACCATGGTGTCTTCCTACTGGGACCAGTGTCACCTGACATCATCATTTACGTCCACTCCGTGACCACAATAAAGTACAGTGAGAGCCGAGATCTCTCTGAAGTTTTGTCTAAACCTAAAAACATATTATGAAACAAACTATAGAAATACTCATAAGCATCCTGCCCAGTGACTGGATTGAGAGATGACTATTTCTTTACTTACAGGTTTAGCCTTAAGTCTTCTCTAGATAAACTTATTGTACTAGTTATAATAATAGTGCCCATTGTCTGACAGCGTTGAACAAGACCTATCTAATGTCCTCCTGACTCCACTATGGCTAAGCTACCCTGTGGTTCCCTAGTGTGTTCTTCTACCTCCGCCACCATAAAAAACCCACTTGGTTCAACAGCAGTTGTTTTCCTGTCTTTGTCTAGAAGGCATTGGTACCTCTCCTACACAAAGTCCTGCAGCCCCACTATAATATGATAACCTAAGGGATCTTAATATTATCCGTTTACCTTCACATTGCTCCAACAAATGTCTTATGCCCTTTCCATTCAGTCTTTGTGTTACCCATACACCTCATTTCCCATCAGACTCTGGTATGACCTTCCAGAATCCATGCTCTCTTTGTCTCTCTCATTCACAGTTGCCTATTTCCCTTTTTGTCATGTCTGTACCCTTCTTCCTGACTCTTTCCTCCTCCCATACAGCTTGGTGTTTGACAATTGAACACTTGCCATACACTAGCTGCCATCCTCAAAGGTATCCATAAATTGATGAGTTTGAACAGTCTTTGAAGTGGGTACCGTTATGATGGCCATCCTACATCATATCACGGGTGAGAAAACATCACAGGGAAGTCAGCGGATGTGCCCAGTTTCCTAGTAGATGGCTAAACCACATTAAGATACAGTGGTTCGCCTTGACAGCAAAGTGCTGCTAAGATTAATAAAATAAAACGCAAGTCTGTGGGATTTTTTTCAAAAGGACTTTTGAAGATTGACGAGATATATCTCAGCAAGTAAAGGCACTTGCTCCACAAGCCTGAGGACCTCACTTTGATTCCCAGATCTCACAGAGTGGAAGGAGAGAGTCCTCTCCACAGAACCATCCTCTGAACTCCACATATGAGCAACCCCCCCACATACACTTATTTACAAATACAATAGTAATGATGATGATAAATAAATTTAGAGAAAAAAGAGTATTTATTGGTGGACTTGGTTTTTAATCTCCATTTTGCTTCTCAAATCTTTTCTGTTGCAGTCTGCCCTCAACGTGAAGCCCCACTGAATATTGTGTATGCTCAAGTGAATCTCACCACGAGTGACTCATAATAAGGGTCTGTTTAGCCCTGATTTCAAACGGTCATTTGATATTTCTGACTCATGGTTTCCTTCAAAATAACTAATCTGCTTATTAATCAAAAGTGAACATAGTCTTGCTTGAATCTAGCATGCTTTATTAAAGGCTTGCAGATTCATATGCTAACTTTTGATTATCAAAAAATTGAATTTAGGCTGTATTACATGCTGAGCGTGTTCCAGGACAGCAAAGACTCTAGAGGGAACTGAAAACACATTGAGAAGCCATGGAATTTTAGGGTAGCAAGTGGTGGGTTTTTTAAATTAATTTTATTTATTTATTTATTTGTGTGTGTGTGTGTGTGTGTGTGTGTGTGCATCTTTGTGAGTGTGCATGCGTGGTGATGGTGCCTACTGATGCCAGAAGGTATCCAGGCATTCTTGGAGCTACAGTTAAATGCAGTTCTGAGCTGTCCGATATAAGTGCTAGTAACTAAAACTGGGTCCTCAAGGAGAGCAGCAAGTACTCTTAACATCTGAGCCATCTCTCTAAGTCCCCTAAGATAGCTACATGTTACCAGATCAGAATGTGTTTGGACTATATTTATATGCTTCTATGCCACACACTTGTTATAGATTCATTGTTTTCTTTAAATCCATGTTTAGGGATTCCTTTCTAATATTTGTCTTAGGAGCACACCACTCCATAATTAGGACGTTTTACCATGGAGTCTAGCATCTATCCTAAAGGATAAAACTTTTTCCATGAGCTCAAGATAAAAACGACTTAGAAAGTATTCCTCTGGGGGTATGTGTGGGTCCCCGCTTTCCCCAAAGTCTGCTGGGCACCAGGTCATGAGGGCAGAAGTGACAAGCAGAGCCTTCTCTGGCCTGTGGTACAATGGAAATACCCTTCTGGGAGACCGGTTCAGTGTTGCAGCTCAACTTTATTCCAGAGTAAGGGAAAGTATAAAGACTAAGGACAGTGGCTGGGCCATTACCTAATTTGCATTAAGTGCCATGCTCCTAGCATAAGGCTTCTGATGTGGCAGCAGGATCCTAAAGCAAAGCTCCTGACATAATGGCGGATTACCATATGGGCAACAAGGGAAAGCGCTAGCCAGGACCTGTATCAAGGGTCACAGCAGGCATCTGGGCCTAGATACATTCTCTAAATAAGGTCAGGTAGAGAGCGTGAAGCCTCTGCTGGAAGGCGGGGAGGAGTCCATGTAGCACCAACCTCAGAGAGAACTGCCAAACCATGGTAGACTGCAACATCTAACTAGCAGAGCCTCCCAACAGATATAAAGTAAGGAAAAGGAAAAGTCCTTGGAAGGCCAGCAGAGGCTCTGGACACAAAGATCTGTCTGAAGACTGAGCAACCTGTGACCTCGGGGTCTCAGAGAAACTGGCGTTCCCTCCTGTATTAAACCTCTGCCTGACTTCTCACTCTGACATGACAGGAGCGAGGTAGTATTCTTGCTTATAACGTTCCCTGTCCGTCACTCACGGCAGAGAATTCTCTTTCTATCCTCCATCTCTCTCACTCTGCTATTTAGGGAATTCCATAGTTTCCAGCTGGGGCTTCTGCAGTGCTTCAGCTGTGTGGGGAAAAGAGCTAGAAGTTATAAAACATTGAAGACCAAGTGAGAGAGAAAAACTTCAATCAACACAGAAGAGGGAAAATGAAAAGATCCGCAAGAGAAGAGTGAGGTCCATCTTTGCTCCCACAACCAACTCCACAAAAGGTAGTTTGGAGTTGATGATGGAAAAGAGCCTTGAGTAGATTGGGGTCATCAGTGTGTGGAAGATGGGTTGCAGACACACGTGTTTATTTTTGCTGATATCTTTCAATGCTATTAAAGCTTTGAGTCATTTTCCCCGATGAGTGGCTGGCCTGTGTTTCTTCATGTGTATTGTTTGCTACACAAGGACTTGAGTTCTTAGAGCCCGGTAACTGGGAATTGTGTGTGATAGGCTGTGCTCATGCTGTAAGGGTCAGATTTGGTAGACTGTCAGAATTGGTTTAAGGGTACCATATGTGAAGAGGCCTATAGCTCGGCTTGGGTGCTGTGAAGAGGGGAAAGTTCAAAACCATTTACCATATAAGGACTTGTGAGAATAGAGACTGCAGGGCTGGGGAGATGATTCAGTGGGAAAAGTGTGAGAGTCTGAACATGGATCCCCATCAACCACATGCTACCCCAGTATTAGGGAATCAGAGGCAACTGAGTCCGAGGGGTGCACTGTCCAGGAGGCTAATGAAATGGGTTAGACAGAGACGCTATCTCAAAATCATGGTGGAAATAGGGTTGGAGCGATGACTCAGTTAAGAGTTCACACAGTTCTCTTCCCAGAACCGCCATCTAGCTCCATGCAGGGCTTCCATACACTGGCCTCTTCAAGTACTTGTACCCACACAGACACGTATGTGCAATTAAAAATGAACATAAAAATACTTTTAAAAATAAAAATAAGGTGAAGATCAATAGACCTAGGCCTGACCTTAACTTTTGTCCTCCATGGCACACTGCGCACAGCAATACCCAAAGGATGAAAGACTTGTAATCATCCTCAAAACTTGTGCAAAATTTCTGATGAGAGATGATCATTTACATGTGTGGTTTTGCAGAAGAACCCAAGAGCAAGGTCTCTTATTTTTCTTAGCAGAAAAGATTTTAACTCTAAGCCAATGGAGAACTTTCTCTGAGTTCTGGCTAGTAATGGAATAATCACTAAAGAATAATAACTTCTTTGGGGAAGATATTCAAGCAAAATATTTGGGGAGATCCAAAAATGTGCTCAGTGTGTGAATATGAATTCAGTTTCCCCATGTTTGGACCATGGCTGAAATACCTGCTTCTAGTCACAAAGATTCTTATAAAGCAGGACTGAGAAAGGTGTAATTTAAAAAAAAATGTGAAAATAATCAAAGTGTGGCCTATCACTCTGAGGGGAGATTGCTCAGCCACCAAGAAGGAAGGAACCTGATGAGCCTTGGGTTCATGTTAAGTGGAAAAAGTCAGCAACAGTGGCTGCATTCCCAGAGTCTGGATTCTGTCTACTTTACAAGTGTTTCTGGGGATTGAGTGACATTTGTAAATTACTTAGTTCAAGGCCTGGACTGAATGAGAAAGTAGTAAGAGCTTAAAGATGATGGTGGTGATGATGGTGATGATGGTTGGTGCTGATGGAGATAATGGTCCTATAAGGAGAAAAAACTATGAACTGGGATTCTATAGGGCCCCACATGTCTAATAGAAACACGCTCAAAATATGGATTAAGATCATATTTCCTGGGGTTTGTGGATAAGGATTATGATTTTAGAAAGTAAATAAAATTAACATTCCTAGTAGAGAATTAAAAGTCAAATGGATTCTCTGACATTTCTACGATATGCAGTCTTATGAAGTCTCAACAACATAGCTGCTTACGCAAGACCTGAACAAGGATGGCACCTGAGGACATGCTAACATGTAAGGGACAAAATCATATCGTGGAGCCCTAACCCTAAACAAAGAACTGTGGGAACTAAGGAATTATGAGAGAAGAAGTCTTCCCTATGGAGAAGCCCCAGATTGACTGGGTTCAGCCCTGAAATCAGATACATACAAGGAGCTCTATACAGATTGAGCAGGTTGTATTTACACGTTTAGGAATGAATATATGTGTGTGTGTGTGCGCGCACGCAAAGAAAACATGTATATATATACACATACATATATATATATATGTTTTACACACACACACATATACATGTATATACAAAGAAAACTAGGCCAGAAGCCATACATTTCAAAGAGAGTAGTTGTGTTACAAGAGAGGACTTGAAGGGATGAAAGGAAAAAAGGAAAATGATAATGATATAATTATATGTTAATTTAAAAAACTTTTTTAAAAAATCAAATCACTACAGGTCTCTCATCTTTCTGGTCCTCTCGTAAGATGCTGTTTAGGTCAGTTCTACCTAAGTTCTGTATCGCTGTAAGAACGTAAAACAAAGGAGTGTCTTCCTGACATTGGGCACAGATGGGCTGTGCCTAAGAGAGCTCTCCCTTAAACGCAGGTGTATTTTTAGCCTGGCCATGTTGTATATATTCTACAATCAGCAAAACTGTACTGAAAGCCACCAAGCTTGAGGAAGACCACGCATGGAGCCTTCTGGGAGATCCAATCTTTATCAAATACATAAGAGAATAGTGTGGCATATGTTTCCCAAGATTGTATAACTATGGAAAATGAGAAAGATTGATGATGCTTATCCTGCCAGAGGACCAGCTCACGGCTGTTGCTTGCTTTGTTGTAATCCCCTACCCACCCCCTCCACTTCAAAACAAAAGTCCAAGTCTAATTAAAATCAGAACCCAGTGTCCTATTAGCGCTCCTCTGGCAGACCGTGGCTTTGGCATTGTCTTTCTGACCAGATCACTGATTAGTGTTTATTGCTAGTCATCTGTGGCTGGAAACATGACCCAGGGAGCAAAGAGACCAGGGCAACGGCATGCAGTGTCATTGTTAGAATTATTCACAGTGTTTGCAGCAGGAATCACTCAGCCCTAATCCACAACCACAACAGACGCCTGAGCACGCCAAGTCCCATGTGTTGGCAGTCAGGCAAAGCTGCCTCCCCTCAGCACTTGGCAGGACTCCTCCCCGATGTCTCGAGCCGAGGTCCAACCTAGAGAGGTAAGACACAAGAGGCGGACGGAATAAGATTTTGCCATCTCACACAGCAACACTCTCTTGTCCTATGCCTTCTCAGTATCTCAGTGAAAATTAAGAGTCTTGTTCAGTGAGGATGGGGCACCTTGTGGAACATGGTTCTCAGAGCCTGATGGTCTTTTTTGCCTCTATCCAACCAGCTGGGACTACTCACAAGTCATGCTCCAGATTGGGTCCCTTGTATCAAAGTCCCTTGTAGAAGAAGGAGTCAGGAAGGTTTATTAGGCCTTCACCTAAGAAGGCCTAATGGCATCCCTTCGTTCCTTCCTATGCCTCCCTACCATCTTTCTGTCACTTGTCCCAGTTTGACATGGGTTGGGAAGCCAAGGGTACATGGAGTAAGAGGACACTGAAGGAACCATAGCGCAGCTGTGGAGAGGCAGTTGCTTATGCTCTGTTGAGATTTTCATTAATGGAGCCACTTAGGGATTATATGAAATATAATTTTCAAAATATTAATCACCCATCATCTTCAACCCCAAAATGACCATTCATAGCACTTTATTATAGATACAGGCTTTTAAAATCATGGGGGGGGAAATGCCTCTGTAGTTGAGGCGAATGCTTAATGTGTCCCAAATTCAGGTGCAGGCAGATATGAATATTCCCCTCAAAGCTCTCCCATTATAGCCTCCCACTGCTATAGGAAATATTCATGTCTGCCTGGGATAGAATTTCCTAAATTGACCAACATAGTTTTGTTTTTGTTTCACTTTGCTTTTGTGTAGAGAGGTATCTGCCTGCATGTATGTCTCTGTGCTGTGTAAATGCCTGGTGCCCACAGAGGCCAGAAGAGGATTTAAGATCCCCTGGAACTGGCGTTGCAGATGGTTCTGAACCTCCATGTCTGGGAATTGAAAGCAATTCCTCTGGAAGAGTAGCCAGTGCTCTTAACTGCTGAGCCACCTCTCTGGCTCCTAACTAGGGAAGGTTTGGAAAGCAACAGAGAACGGAGTGTCCATTTGCTTAAGGGTTAACAGACATATTTCTGTGAACACCCCACCAAGATAATGCTAATGTCTAAGAGACCAGTGGATGTGCAGTGAGATCAGAAATATGCTATCCTGTCTTTGTGTTTCAGTAAATTAGGCAAAAGAATTGGGAAGGGGAGGTATAGGACTTCTTAGTCTCAAAGGGCACTAGGAATATATAATGATACCAGGCCAGTATTGATGTTCAAATACAGTACCATGGTAGAGTATGATGTGGTGGGTGGCACCATGAGATCCTTTGTAAGGACCCTAGGTTACTGTGGAGAATGAGGGACTCTTTCATCATGACATACTCATAGGATCTACCTGTGAGAAGACAGTGGCTTCATTCTGGTCCATAGAGGCAATCACTGAAGCAACAGTGGTCAAGGAGCGCCTGTAGGCAACTACTCAAAATAATCACCCTACACTAGGGCCATTGTTGCCTAACTAAGACGTGATGTTCTAAATGCAATGGTATAGTAAATACGGAGCGCAAGCATAGTCTATGGATGTGATCAACCCACTTCCTACCTGCCTTTCCTCAGAGGAGAATGTGGCTTCCGGGAGACTGTTTGCTTAGCCCCACCCTTCAGCATGTGATGTATGGCCCCACTTTACATGAGGGGATACCGGGAATCCTAGGCTCTATGCATAAATGGATACAAAAAGCATCAGATTGGTTCTTTGAGTGCCTGTGGCAAAAAGATTGGTCCTAATTTATGGTCCTCACATTGGGAAATGTCTGACGTGAAGTCAGCAACTGAAATCAGATGAATAATTCAGAATGCCGATCAATGGCCTCATCTCTCTTACCGTGTTCCTGCTATTTTTACGTAATTGCAAAGTGAGGAATAAATTGAGGTAATAAATAAACAACTGTCATTTGGTATGATATAGACCCCTGCATCTTGGGGATTTTCCATTTTCAGGTTCTGCTCTAACACTTTTTACACAATTAAAAACGTGCACTCATTATATCGTGGTGAGACAATCTCTCTGCGTGCTACTTTGACATCAGTGTTGAAAGAAACACAATGTGAAATGGCAAGGCATCCGATTCTCTCCTTGAAGGCCAATTCTTCTTTGCTGGACTTGCTTTCAAGTCTCTCTCCTGCCTTTGAGTCCTGCTGTGAAAAGCAGCAACAGTGACCTTGTACTCTCGTGTGTGTCTCTTTACACGTGTATCTGCATGCCATGGTAGAGGTCAAGGGCAGTTCCGGTGTTGGGCTTTGCCTTCTACTTTGTCTGAGACAGCTTTTGTCTTTCCTGACCCGTGACCTTCCAGAGACTTTTCTGTCTCTTCCTTCTGTCTTCCCATAAGTGTGCTGGGTGTGCTGTTCCATCTTCCCTTTGTATGGGGCTCAGAATCTGAGTGCCGATAAGCAGGCTTACCCAGAAAGCACTTCACCCACCGAGATGTCCCCAGCCTACACTTTATGACTTCTCAAAGAAAAAACACAGCCTGTATCACCTGATGTCTTAGGCAGAGACTGTCATGTTATTAGTATAGTTAATTTTATAACAAGCATTTTTTTATAAGCAAACAACAGTAATGATCACTTTCATTGACTGTACAGTTACTGACCTTTTCTCAACTTGGTATACCATTTTCAGGGATTGTTTTTAAATCAAAATCTTGGCTTCCTTATCCCGGACTATTATTATTTAAAGTGATCACTGAACTTGTTCTCCGTGAAGGAAATTTTAAAATTTCAGAGTTTAAATTGATTATAAAAACTAGAAACTTGTCTGTATGTATGAGCCATGGACGAAAGACAAAGTATAACTTTTATGTTCAATGTTGAATGAATATGTGATCAATAAAATATATGGGACTTTGAGGATATTATCAACTATAGCTCGTCTTCGCAGGAGAGTTTTCTATCTTTGAAGGTCTTCTATCCTCAACCCTTTGAATGCCATTTGAACAGCAAACATCTCTGTCCCCATTCGCTTGTTTAAAGATGAAAATTCCCTTGGGTCCCACAGGGTATCTGGCTCATACATCTTGTTCAAGGGTAAACTGGGGACCATTTGCAGCCATAATCAAACTACGGCAGATGAGAGCATAATTTAGAGAAAGCCTTGTTCTTTCTTTTCAGATACCCATACTTCAGTTCATTTTCAGTGTTTAAAACACAGTGAGATTTAAAAAGCCAAATATAATTTAAAATAAACCCCTACATTCCTCTTCTTCAGCTCAGATCTGGGAATGGACAGAATCCAAGTGGGAAAGAATGAGGACCTTTTGAACCCTTTCGGGGGAACCATAGGACACTTGAGGGCTTCTGATGCTTGTCTTCTGAGCTGGACTTGTATCACAGAAATGCTGGTGTTCTTGGCTCTGTCTTTTAATATGGTCAAGTGTGTTAGTTTGGCCAAATGTCATTTCATAAGAAAAAAAAATGTATGTGATTGAGTGAGATTTCTGGAGAAGGCAGGCTGGGTGGGATTATAGAGGCACCCTGATTAAGACACTCTTCAGGATGCTGTGAGTGCCTCCTGGTATCTGAGGATGATTGCTTTTAGAGAGACACACAGTTTCACCTCAAAGATGACAAAATGTATTCGCTCTCCCCTTTCTCTTGGTGAGGGGAAATAATTTTGTTATGTCCCTGCCAAAGCCAAGCAACGAGAGGGTAGGCAGTGCGTAGCAGGCAAATGAATTCATAGGGCTGATAAATCAGATGCTGGCTGTTGAGAGGGCTATCACGACTTTGTTGTGCGCAGGTCTGTCTGGTTCTTTACTGAAGCTGGGTACTGGTTTAGCACCACTGCTATGGTGTGGATATTGTTTGAGAGGGGCCCCCAAAGTTTGTGCTCTGGAAACTTGGTCTCTGGTGTGGTGATGTAAGACGGGCTTCTTTAATGTTTTCCTCTCATGAATTTTGTTTTGTTTTTAAATGAAACCAGGTATATAGGTATACAAAATATACATACAAGTCATTTATGTATTGATGATAAGTGATAAATTTTATTTTGGTACAATTCTTTGGTATGCATATAGTTTTACCATCCATTTTCTTTTAGATTGATTTTTCACTTATCACAGCTGCAGAACAGTAACTCAGGTACCACAGAAGCATCAGAATTCAATTTTGATCTCAGCATCCACACAAAAATCCAGGTATAGAGGCATGCACTTTCGGTCCTCAGACTAGGAAGTTGGAGTTAGACAGATACCTGGGCTTGCTGCATAGCCACTAAAAACCAAGTTAGTGAGCCCCAGGTCCCAGAGAGACTCTTATCTCCAAAGCATAAGGCAGCCTGCTCTGAGAAATGGCACTTAACGCTATCCTCTGGCCTCCACATGTACACACTAAGAAAAACTATCAGTAATTCTACATGATACATTTCATCAGAGAAATTATTAATATATCCATTGCACCACAGTGCCTCACCCTTTGTAGATGCCTGACAAATACTGTTGAATGACAGATGGTCTTTGCACATAGATGTCCCTCCTTATCCTCAGCTAAATTATTCTTCCACGGCAACAAATGCCAAAGTCGTCACGTTGATCTCAGTGACTGTGGTGGTTTATATAGGTATGGCCTCCATAGACTCATGCGTTTGAATGCTTGGCCCCCAGAGAGTAGGACTGTTAAGAGGTGTGGCCTTGATGGAGGAAGTGTTTCACTGTGGGGGCAGATTTGGAAGTCTCCTGTATGTTCAAGCTATGCATGGTGCACATTCTCCTACTGCTGCCTGTTGATTGAGATGTGGAACTCTCAGCCATCTCTCCAGCACCGTGTCTGCCTGCATGCCTCCATGTGTCCCACCACATTCATCGACTAAACTTCTGAACTGTAGGCTAGCCCCAATTAAATGTTTTCCTTTTTAAGAGGTGCCGTGGTCATGGTGTCTCTTCACAGCAGTAGAGACCCAAAGACAGTGACCAGCATTAAGAAAGGATCCATATGTGCTTATTGAGACATTGAAATATTACAAACCATTGCCCTACAAGACGTGTGCTATTAACCTTCACCCCTACACACATAGAAACTCAATTGTAAAGATGAATGTGAGAAGCCATGTCCCCCAGAGGACGGATCACTTCCATTGAGTCAGACCTTCGATTGCCTGACTTTTGCTTCATGTAAAGTCCATTGCTTTTTCAAGATTTCTTTTCATTGTGTGTGGGTACATGTACATGTCACATGAGTGTGCTGCCCAAGGAGGCCAGAGGTGTTGCGTCCCTGGGAGATAGAGTCACAGATGGCTGTGAATCAGCCAGTGTGGCTGCTGGGAACCGAACTTGGGTTCTCTGAAAGAGCAACAGGTACTCTTAGCAACTGAGCCATGACTCCAGTCTCTTCATCACTTTCCGGTTTAATCTTTCTTTCCAAGATGACTAAGACCTCTGCACGTTGTCTCTGATAAGCAACCCCTGCCTCACTTCATATCCTCCCGAGCCCCTACTAACCACCATTCTACTCGCATTTCTATCCTATCAATGCACTTTGCTTCCAGCTGAGTGAGAATGAGCAGCAGCTGTTCTTCTGGGCCTGGCTTATTTGTTTAGCATCTTTAATCCTGGGCACTAACCATAGAGTAAGGTGTCTCCTCGGCATACTGGTTTAGTTTCCTTTGGATATACACAGCAATGGAATTTCTGGATCATAAAGTAGTTCTGTTTTTAACTTTTTCTGCCCCTATACACTGTTCCCGTAATAATCACAATAATGAAGTGTATGTGTTGTGCTTGCATGTGAGTGTGTGGTGCACATGCTCATTTGTGTGCACGCAGAGGCCAGAGCAGGATGCTGGCTGTCTTCCCCTTATTTTGTGGCTACCTCGAGACAAAGTTTCCCAATGAATCAGAAAAGTCACCATTTTGGCCAGAGTGGCTAGCCAGAGCTCGTAGGATCTGCCTGTCTCTGCTGCCCCACAAAGCTAGGCTTATAGACACATGCAGCCATGCCTGATTGTTTTTCTGGGTGCTGAGGATTCAAACTCAAGTCCTTATCACAGACCCATCTCTTCCACGTGATTGCACTCACATACACATGCACCCAATACCAGGGTATAAGATAAGTAGTCCCCCTTCTTCCGAAACCTCTCCGGGGCTTGGTTTTTATCTGTAATAGCATCATTCTAAATAAAGTGAGATAATCTTATTCTGGTTTTTAATTTATGATGCCTATTAATGGTTTTCACTTCAATTTGTATTTACCTTTGCATTTAGTAATTTTCTATGGTTTCTTTTACATATTAGACATTTATAGACCTTCCTCTGAGGAATGTCTACCCAGATCCTGTGTTAACATTTTCCATTCTTGTTGGCTATTGGGTTTTAGGGGCTGATCTATCTGAGCTCTTTATTACCCTGGGTATTAATCTCTATTCAGAAAAGTATTTTTCAGCTTCCTCAAGATTTTAGTTTGATATAATCATGGATTTAGTTTGGATGTTTTCTACAAAGAAGAAATTGTTTGCCCAAAGCCACTTCTTAGTGTTTTCTATTTTCTTGTAGTATTTTTATAGCTTCTAGTTTAAGCCTCTGCTTTATTTTGGATTGAGTTTTGCATCTGATGGAAATTATTGATTGGTTTGCATTTATCTACACATGCATGGAGATATACATTTCTACCTATGGAGAGCTAGATGCAGTTTCCCCAGGCATTTGTTAAAGATGCAATACCATGTCCAATGTGTGTTCTCATGCTTTTGCAAAACATATGTTTTCTATAACCATTGGGATTACCTGGAGTCCTTTTGTTTTACTACATTGAACTCAGTGGCTGTTTTAGTGCCTGTATGTGCTGTTTTTGTTACTATAGTTTTGCGGTATATTTTGAGGGCAGGTCCATTTCAGTTTTGTCCATTGTGCTCAGGATTGCTCTGGCTGTTCAGGATCTTTTGTGGCTCCTTGCAAATGTCCTTGTTGTTTGACTGTGTATTTCTGTGAACAATGCCATTGTGTATTTTCCTAGGAATTGTACTGATCCTGTAGTATAGGCATTTTAACAATATTTCCCTGAACACAGAGTATATGTTCACTTTTGCGTGTTGTTTTCAACATTTTCAACTTTTATAGCGTTCATTGTTGAGATCTTTAACTTTTTTTTTTTTTTTTTTTTGGTTTTTTGAGACAGGGTTTCTCTGTAGCTTTGGTGCCTGTCCTGGAACTAGCTCTTGTAGACCAGGCTGGCCTCGAACTCACAGAGATCCGCCTGCCTCTGCCTCCCGAGTGCTGGGATTAAATGCGTGCACCACCACCGCCCGGCGATCTTTAACCTTCTTGATTAAATGCATTCATGGAAAATTTAAAGCCATCATTCATAGCCAGCTCTTCTGGCTGAATCTTGCACTGAGGGATGCTGAGCAAACAGACCCATGACTTTACTTATTATAGTGATGTCCCTGAGGATGCAGGAAGGGATCTGTTGATGGAGACACTTAGACGATACCTGTCTCAGTCCTTTAGCCTGGGTATATTAAATAGTCCTGAACAAATGCTCACTGCAATTTCTTTTTCACCTTGGAGTTTCTTTTCCTCTTGGAAAAGCAAAACCAGTTTGGAGGTCCTACCTCAGCCATTGTAAGCCTGCTTGTTCCTCATCCCAGGCAGCATTTTATGATTCTGTTCCTCACTTCCCATCTCAATGCCTTTGGTGCTTGCTTTAACTTTCATGCTTTTTCGCATGCCCTGACATGCTGCCCTTAATTTTATTAATTGGAAAGAAGAGCCTGTTAAGCTCCAGTAGGAACAAAGCTTGTGGTGATGGTTAATCATTTAAATGACCTTAAGTTCAAATGCCAGTGTTACTATTCATACACCCTGACTTTAAGCATATGTATTACTTAACCTTAGTTTCTGTATCCATAACATAATATTTATCATGATGGTTTGTTGCCTTTATTAAAGGGCATGTTCTTTGTGACGCATATATTTCTGAGCCAGTCCAGCTAGGGGGATTTATTTATGTTATTATTTGTTTTAACTCTGACTCCACTTGTTCAACCACCCTCGTGTGCACACCTACTCCTCAGTGCTCTAGAGTAGGCTTCTTAGTCTTGGAACTAGTGATACTTCAGGGCCAGATGATGCGTGGTTGGGAGGATCCACTCAGAGCAGCACAGGGTGCTAGGCAACATGCAAGCCTCCTTTCACCAGATGTTAGTTGTGCTTCCTTCTTTGAAAACCACAAACACAAGACTTGCCCCAGTGTCTGTGGGTGAAGGACCAGTGATCCTGAGAACCGCTTTGTTGCCATTCTCTTGGTATCTGTTGTAGCTGGGACTCTGTATTTCCCACATTCTCTCTTAGCTCCCCATTCTCCAGACTACTGTATACATGTTGGCTTCAGTTTTTATATTTGTCTGTATGGAGGGTAAGTAGTATGGAAATACATATATGTGCATGTCTTTATATTGGTGTGTGTGTGTGTGTGTGTGTGTGTGTGTGTGTTCCTTGCATGCAAGTGCATGCATGTGAGTGTATGGGTCCAAAATCCTATGCAAATGTATACAGAGGCCAGAACAGTACAGCAGGTGCCATCCCTTAGAGCAGCTTTCTGCCTTACTGTCTGTTGTTAGAGAACGCTTGTTTATTTCCTGGCCCATCAGCAGCTCAACACAAAATAATCACACAGAAACTATACTATTTAAAACACTGCTTGGCCCATTAGCACTAGCTTCTTATTGGCTAACTCTTACCTCTTAATTTAACACATTTTTAGTAATCTGTGGATCACCACATGGCTGTGGCTTACCAAGTAAAGTTCCAGCTGGCTCCAGTGGGGCTACATGGCTTCTCCCTAACTCCTCCTTCTTTCTCCCAGCATTCAATTTAGTTTTCCCCACCTAACTCTATTCCCTGCACAGGCCCAAGACAGCCAGTTTCTTTATTAACCAATGGTATTCAGAGCATACAGAGGGGAATCCCATATCACCTCCCCTTTTCTGTTTAAATAAAAAAGGTTTTAACTTTAACACAGAAAAAATACTTATAACAAAACAGGTATCAAGCAAGAATTACAGTTATAATATTTATATATAATTTATCTTTTATTATATCCAAGGAAAACTATTACTATAACCATTTATTCTTCAACTCCATCAAAGACTCCAGAAGGATATAATTATACCTAAGGAAACAGAAAATTCATTATAAGCAACTTCCAAAACTCTAGAAATGACAGAGATATCTTGCTGCCTGGATAGTCACCCTAAGTTTCTCTGTACCAGTGGGGCATCCATCTTCAGTCTACAAGCCCATAGTACCCAGAAGACTTTTCCATGTATCAGGAAATTTCAAAGACAGTTCCACCTATATTGGCAGTTTGTCAGTCACTTTCTTCTGTTTCCTACAGAATGTCTGGCAGACTCTTTCATGAAGCAGAAACCCCAAAGAACAGTCTCACCTTTAGACATGTTCAGCAGTCATTTCTCTGTGGGTCCTGCATGTCCAGTTCATCAAGCAGCCCAGGCAAGAGCAGTTACTTGCCCAAATGGCTAGCAAACTCCATGAGGAGCCTCTTCGATGCCCATCTTCCTCTTGAAGTAATTGGTGCGGCCAGGAACAGGTGTGTCTCAGTGTCACCTCTATTTTCTGTGCAGGCCCAAGACAAATTCTTTATTAACCAATGGTATTTACAGCATTCAGAGGGGAATCCCACATCAGCTGTCTTGAACTGGATGCTCTTCAGCTGGGCTAGGCTTCAGACAAGCAAGCTTTCAAGATTTACCTCTCTCTACCCCTTAATGCTGACATTACAGATACCTACAGTCATACCCACCTCATAGAGATAAAGACTCAGCTCCCTTTGCTTAGGCAGCAAGTGTTTTTACCTATTCAGCCATCTCTTTACTTCAACACTTTATACAAACTATTATAAATGCATACAAATAAAACCATAAATAAGTAACAGTTTTCTGAATTACCTTTTTCAGGTGAGAAAATAAAGATTAGGAATTGCTTTAAAACATTAGAATATATGAAGACCAACCAATGAGTGAATAATTAATAATTTAGGTATAGAGTGTCCAATATACTGAGGGAGGGATAATTGCTGAGAGGTTAGCATGGGGTCTTTATCCAGTGCCATTTACATTTGAATGAAAGACTAGCCTGTGCTCAGTGTCAGTGTAGACAATACAAGGATGATACTTGCAAGAATAGAACCTCAACACTGTCTGGAAATTAACAAAGGAAAATCTATCAAGACAAGGGGTACTCCATTTAATAAATATGAAGAAAAGTAAGCACATATTCTAAAAACAAACATCCCATTCTGAGTTCTTTGTGATCTTAGGATGTTAGCCATGACAAGACAGTAAGCCCTGGAACAAATATAGCTTGAAAAGAAGTCATAAAGATGTAGAGGTCAATTTCCACAAATGAGGCTGGTGATAGAAAATGATACAAGTGAATAATATATTGGGGAATCTTGGAACGATTTCCTTGAGTTATATTAAAAAACAAACCAATGAAATACAACTGTTGAGGGAGTCTGTTCATTCTTTCCCAGCTGCCCAGACACAAAATAATAACACAGAAACTATATTAATTACAATACTGTTTGGCCAATAGCTCAAGTGTATTTCTAGCTAGCTCTTATATCCTAAACTAACCCATCTCCATGAATCTGTGCATCACCATGAGGTTGTAGCCTACCAGCAATGTTTTGGCAAGCTCTGGTGGAGACATCTGTCTCCTATGGTGGCTACATGGCTTCCCCTGACTTCGCCTACTCTCTCTTTCTTTTCCAGCCTGGCTATATTCTGTCAAGTCACTGGCCAAAAGCAGCTTCCTTATTTATTAACCAATAAAAGCATCACATATACAGAAGAGCTTCCCACACCATAGAACATTGGCAGACTTTCCCCTCCTACTTTCCACTTTATTGGTGACTATTCATCCACAGATTAACAAAGTCAGCCCTGAAGTGTACACTTAAAAACATTGGAGAGTTTGTAATTTTTATAGTAAGATTATAAGTACTAATCACAAGATTGTCTTATTGTAATCATCTCCTCCTAATAGCCTCTGTGCTTACAGAATTGCTTCATTTCCAGAGGCGAGCATCTCCAGGCCCGGTGTTCATCAATTTGGATGTGTAGTTCATCTTCCTTTTCTTGGTGAGAGATGGTGGTAGGCTTTAAGGATGGAGGGAGGGGAAGAGGGAAGGAAGGAGATAGAGAGAGAGTTGTCTGAGGAAGGTCTTGCTATGTCAGCTTCCTATGTCAGAAGATGGGTTGAGACCATAGGAATTATACTGGTACCTGTCTGCCTTCAAGTCTACCTAGAGCTGTGTGATCCATTCATAACCTAGGTGAGGCGATGCTAATGCCAAGTAGAAATTTGTTTTCATTGTGTTTTCCAATGCTCAGTGTTGTACTGTGCTTGGGGGCCCTAAGATGCTTCCCCTGTGTGTACAACAGGGTCATTTTAAGGACAGAGCTGTTGAGCTTGGCTCTCTTGGCATCTGTTCAGGACAGCTAACAAAAGTCAGTTGTCTCTTACCTTGGGATCACCTCCCCCCAACAAATTACTAACAAATTCCACTTGCTGAGTGGCCTCTTATTAGCATAATGTGTGTTTTAATTCGGAGAAGAACCATGTGTTTCCTATAAGAAAGTTGTTTTAGGTCTTTAAACGTCTCTGTCAAACACTTTCTTTTTGTTTGGAGAAATAATTACAGATCAGTCCTGTTGAAGCCAAAACATCAGAAAAATTGCCTGTCCCAATGTTTCTCATTTGGGGGATGTCTGCTCTGTGAGTGACACCAGTTTGGTTTGTCCACGCCAAGAAAAACAGACCCGGTTTGACCACTGCAAATGCTGGCTTGGTGATGAGGCTTGACAGTCACTGTGATTCAGTTAGTGTCCTCACATCTGAGGACAATAGATCTTCTATGAGAGTCCATCACTTCTGCAACTCCAGTTGTGGTATGTGCCCGGCAGAACTGGGCAGTTGACTTTTGATACCATCCTCCCTCCTTTTAGGATGTTTTGGCCCATGAATGTTCAGAATTGCCATGCTGATGGTAAAACCTTAACCGCAGTATCTTCCCTGCAAATATCTCCCTGTAAACTTTTCCCACCTCCAGACCTGGATGTGTTTTGAGTATACCCATGATGGCTGCTATGGGAAACTCTACATAGACAGCAAAGAGATAAACACAAACTTAAAAAAGACATAATCACCTAGGAGCAAGATAGCATATAATATATGTGTATTTATCTGAATTTGGTAAATTTTAAATCTGGATCATGCATAATTTTTTATAGAGAAAATGTGGTTTTGTTTTTAAATAAGAAACATTAAATCTGGGAAAGGAAAACAAAGTATAAAAGGAATACTGTGAATTCCAGGGAATGTGTAAGAGCTGAGTATAGCAATCACTGACTTTAAATCTGGTGAGCACAAGAGGAGAGACCACAAATACCACAAGTCATCAGAGGCAAGGGGGCCACAGCTAACCTGATCCCTCCTGTCTGTGAATGACAGCTCTCCCACCATGTTTGCCCTCTGCCCAGAGCTGCTCCAGTGTAATATCCATGCATTATCTCACAATAACCCCACAATGGATGCCACGAAATTGTTCCAATTTTTTTAAAAGATGAGACTATGTGCTATAGAGAAAAGCATTTATCCTAGCTCCTATGGCAATTCCGTTTCCCAGCCAGAATTAGGAACTCATGGGCCATGTGCTGTGCCTTCTTCAGGAGTCCCAAAGCATATTTATTTGTCGTGTGTGTGTGTGTGTGTGTGTGTGTGAAGCTGTGGTGGGAGGAGTAGGGGTAAGGTAAGTGAAATAAAAATGGAATCACTCTCGACAAAGAGTGTCACCTCCACCTAAAACCTTTTTTCCTGATATTAAGGTATTGATCATGAAAAACGGAAAAGTTCTTTCTCTGTGTAAGTCAGCACAGGAAATCATTATGCAGAGGTCCTATCTACCATTTTAGGATAAAATGTGTCATGACACTTGGACTTAACTTTTGATACAGATGTCTTTGTATGTGTGTGTGTGTGTGTGTGTGTGTGTGTGTACATGCATGTGAGTACATGGAGAGATGCTGTTGCATCTTATTTGGTTGTTGTCATAAAATGTAAGGAAAGTTCTATAGGACCAGTTGTCAGCCGAAGGTAGGGAAGTTGATAGGTCAATATATAGATGATATAGATAGAATTATGTCCAGGGTGCATATATATGTTTGTAAATGCATATATACATACACATATATACATATATGCACCCTGGACATAATTCTATCTATATCATCTATACATGCATACATGTGTATGTATGTGTATAGACATAGCATTCCATAAAGAGTGCTATGAGGGGTTGGAGAGATAGTTTAACAATGAACAGCATTTTCTGCTTTATCAGAGGATCTGAGTTTGGTTTCTAGCACATATAGTACTGGGGATAGCAGTGGGGGTGGGGTGCATGACCACCTGTAACTCCTGCTCCAGGAGGTCCAGCACCCTCTTCTGGACTCTTCAGGCAACTTCAATCATGTGCCAATACTCCCATACAGAGACTCATGGTTATACATAAGTTTAAAACAAAAGGAAAAAAATTAACGCAATATTTCTCCATTTCTACACACACACACACAGACACACACACACATGCTTGTACATGCATGTGCTCATGCACACATATCTTTAATTATCCCCTCTGTTGCAAGCAGTTCTGGGAGAGTTTTCCATTCATTAACTCTCAACGCAACCCATAGGAATTTAATGGTATTTCCCACTTATGTGTGCATGTGTCCCAAATTCAGGTCTTACTTGGTGATAATAAATATAATCAAAGACTTGCCCTTGCATTGCTTGCCTTTGAGCACCACATTTGGAGATGGCTTCCAAGTGTGTGAATTTCCTTCTTCAAGCTTCCAGAAGAGTCTCGGGCTTACTGATCATAACCTTTGGTAATGCTACCTACTGAATGGATTCTAAGGAGATGCAATGACCTTGTACAGGTAGACAGTTTAAACCATCAAAGAAAGTCCTCTGCCTGGCTGATGAGGTGGATAAAGAGAGTGTGAGGCATATCAAATGTATCTCATCATACATATCACTCAACTGTCAAATCATTAAAATTTTGAGACTTCCTCTACATGGGGTGATATTGTGTCATCTGACGTCTATTAGGGCAGTTCAGATATGAGAGATCAGTGTGTGCTTGAGAATTAGTTTTCAGGTTTATTGCATTTGAAAGAACACCCTCTGTGTGTGACTCTCAAAGGCAGACCAGAAGGACGATTCTTGCACCTTTTGTGGACTAAATCGCAGTGTCAGGATAATAAATGCTGTGTGTGGAATCCGTGTGTGTTTCATTTCTCTTAGGGAATTCGGTTTTTCAAGGGCTTTCCTCTTCAACATTGCAGATAAAACACCACATCGCACTCTTTAGTGAAAGAGACACTTTCTCCTTCAAGATGCCTGTTCAGCTGTTCCACAGCTGAAGAGCTGGGAAGACTTAAATTACATTCTTTTTCCTGCCATTAAAAGGGAGCGTGGGGGAGGGGGATGAGAAACTTGCATCTGGTTCGATTTCTTTGCCAAATTCTTCATTTAATTGTTTTGTAATTTGAAGAAAACCACAAATGACAAGATGAAATTGCTAGGAATATAAATACGAAATTTAATTGTTCGTGTCAGGATTTCAAGTTCCGAACCATTTGGTACTGCGAGTCAGTTTTATGACCAACAAAAGAGCACTGGAGGCTACAGTTAAACTCGCTGCAGTTCCATCATCTGCACCCCCACTTGGCCACCAAGCTCACAAAGCTTCAACCAGAAAGAGAGAAACTGACCCCCTTAATTTCTATGGATTTTTATCTCAACAGCTGGGATCTGAGACTGGTCTTCTCAAGAGAAACCACCACTTTCATGTCCAAAATCCCATGTAAACTACCATCTAAGTGCTGAACATTTAACTGCTGGGCTTCTACAGAATTAGAGACTCCGCAAGAAATATGAACTTGGCCTAAAAATGTGCTTGCTGTTTTAGTTATAGTACATGCTTCTCTAGAACAGAAGGCCACCTGGCCTAGTTGGGGTTAAGATAGAAGTGAACTATTCTCAGCCACCAAACTGGATATGCCTCACCCTGCTGCCAGGAATCGTCATGTGCAGACAGGCTCAATTAGTACCTGTTGGATGTGTTTATTTGAAGAAAAACTGGACAATAGAAAGATCCTTTAAAGTCTGTAGAGGTAAGGATATTCTTGGTGGGTAAAGTGTCATGCACAAGGAAGTGAACCTGAGTTCAGATCCCTAGGGCTCACATTAAAAACCAGGCATGGCTATGCATACCTGTGAACCCAAATACGGGAAGAAGAGATAGAGCCAGATTGCAGGCGCTCATGGGAAAACCAGCTTAGAAAGTCAGTGAGCTCCAAGGTTCAGAGAGAAGGCTAAAATGAAATAAGGTGGGTGGTGAACATGGGAGGCAGCCGGCACCAGCCTCTAGCATATATACCCATGTGTGCACATGCATGTGCTCTCACACGCAATGTAATGTAGATGAGTAGATGCACTTTTCTCTTCTCTGTTGTGTGTTCTTTTTAATTCTTTGATGCCTCCTGGGTCCTTCAAAGAGCCACCAATTGGAATGGGTCTCTTTCCTGTCCTGAATCTTTTTTCTTTTGGTTTCTTTTCATTAAAACTTGCAAGATCTGGGCCCAACCAGATGTTTCAGTGAGTATAGATGCTTGCTGCCTAGTGTTTGGATACCTGGGACTCACATGGTAGGAGGAGAAAACCAACTCTTGCACGTTGGCCAGATCCACATCGGGTTCTCTTACAACTCTGGTTTGTGATGTGTTAAAATGCTAGCAAAGTAGTGGGGACTGAGATGTTATTGCTTTTGAATGCTTTAATCGTCTAGCCAATCTAGACATTTTACTCTTTTCAACTTTAATGCTGTTGATTTGTGATCAGAAACTATTTGACTCCAGCATCACGTAACATAAGTAATAGAGGTTATCAGAGTCTATTAACGAGCCAAAGGGGGTTATGTTGTGGGAAAGATGAACATCTGTGCAGCTGTGGGTCAATGGTTGCTGTCACTGTTGGCTTTTGAGACTAAACTTGAGGACTATTCTCTAATCAAAATGTAATGTGCTATTCCATAAAATAGCTTATAAAAGTGATTGATCATGCTGTAGAGGCAGGTAATTTGGATGTCTTTTGTGTAGACATACTCATAAAGGTTAAAGAAACCTGAGTGTCACTAGAGGAAAAAGAGTTACTCAAATTATGTGCGTAATTCGGAAAATATGGTGGGAAAAATACTTATACAGAAAGTCTCTGTGAGATTTGAGAAGAAAATAAATGTGTATACATGCCTCAGAATACATTTTATTTAACCAGGGATCAAAAATGGGGGTATTACTTAACAATATATAAGATTCTGAAAAATTATAAAAATTTTCACTTTTTAAAATGGAAATAGTTACATCACTTTCTCCACTTCTTTTCTCCCTCCATCCCTTCCCAACAATCCTCCCTTTCAAGTTGGTAACTTCTCAAGGTCATAACATTGTTTTCTTTGATTATGACCGTTATATGCATGCCTATATATACATATATACATATGTGTACACACATAAATAGATACATACTATACAAATATCCAACCTTCTGAGTCTATTTTTGCACAAATGCTTTCAAGACTGTGCATTGGCTTGTCAAATGGAGAGGCTAATTCTCTTCTTCCCACTGGTCATTAGTTGCCTGTAGTTGGTTGTTTAGGGGTATGACCCTGTGAAATCTTCCCCCTTCCACATTAGCATGTCTATTGATATCGCCATACATTATAAATTTAGATAAATAAAAATAACATAATTCCTTGAGAATTTATCAAAAAACTCTTGGTGTTATTTGTCCCTCCTTCTCATTCTCTATTGCCCTCTCTCCCTTTTCCCCAGTTGGAAGCTCTGCCTTCTCTTCCCATCTCCTCCTTCACATCACCTGTATCCAGTTATTCCTCTCTCAACCACCCCCATGTGCCTATGGTCCCTTTAGGCTTTCCTGATTTCTGAAGTTATTCCATGTTGTGTATTCATGTCTGAGGATTTGGATTGAAGAGATGGGTCAGTCATTAAAGGCTCAGCTTGCAACCAAAAGGATAAGAAATACTTTTTGGCCTAAAAATACTAAAATCATCATTTTTCTTCTTTCTGATAGTAGTAGAAAAATCAGAAATAAAAGGGTCAGCAAATCTTAAGTGTCTCAAGTATTCTGTCCCAGCAGCTTTCACTCAACTTTATATCCAACACCACTCGCTGTCTTTTGAGAAGTAGTTCTTGGTTCTATCATAATATGCACAGACATATATATATATATCCCTGCAGACACACACATGCACACACATATTTTTCTCAATAAGAGAACCTTATTAGGATTCTGCATACATGTGGCACACCTAAATTCATACAACCACACATGTATGCACATAAATGCATACAACCAAATACACATATGCATAGAATATCAAGTCCTTTAACATTTGATTATTTATAGAGACTAGCACAATTAAAGTATTGTAAGTTGGTAACATGTTATTCTGGCCTTAAAACTCAAAAAAAAATAAAGGCTTTGTGTATTCTTGAGTTTCATCTTATTAATTCCCAAAGACTAGTTTTCATTTCTTCGGGCAGATTTTATTCCATTAATTCAGGGTTGACTTGAACAAAGATTGCAAAGTTTAGTGAGAGAACATTTATTTGCTCTTTGTTTCATCTTAATGCATCATCATATAGACAACTCTTGACAGAGTGTGGGATGTGACAGAAAGAATTCTCCATGTGCCCCAGTTTCTTGGGCAACCACTTCAGCTCTTCAAAGCTGCTCAGCTTTCTTGGGGGAGGATCCAAGAACTCTGCCCTACTGGGTGTTCTCACGCTTCTCAGTAACGAGTTTACACATGAGTATATTGTATGTAATTTTTAACTAGCACGTTGGTTGGTGGGAATCCCTGAGAAGGCATCTTCTGATGCTTTCGGTGCCAGCTCCCAATTACCAGAGCCTTGTTTTGAATAGATTTAGTTACAGTATTGTAGACGTTAGCTTTCCTTTATTATAGTTCATATTCTGTAATTTGACTTTTTGATTTGCTTCAGTCTTGAATTTGGAGAAATTGAAACCATGGTTTTAGAAGGCTTACCGCCTACTTAAGCCTCCTGACTATTGACTGCTGTGTGTGTGTGTGTGTGTGTGTGTGTGTGTGTGTGTGATAACTACATTTTCTTCCATGTCTTTGTGTGCTGGAAATCAAGGGCCCAGAATTTTATTGATTTGCAAGTTTATGATAATTCTTCCCATTGTATGCCAATATGTTGACATTTTAGATAAATGGTACTTCTAATCTTCCTCAACCTCTAATCCAACATGACTATACAGAACCTACCTGAAGAATTTTATTTAAAATCCTTGGAGGGCTGGGGACATGAGCTTGCTGCTCAGCTGCTCAGACCCAGTGAATTGTGTTTCTCAACCCCTGGAACCCTTTGAAATATAGAGAGAATGAACTCCATACCGTCATCCTCTGACCTTGTAGGCATGTTGTGGCTTGCTTGATCACACATATCATTTGTGCACACACAGACACACATACACCACATAAAATAATAACTAAAAATGTTAAATCGCTTACAAAGATTATCAGTGTCACTCATAAGGAGCCATTGTTTTAATATATTGAAAACCAGGATGAAACTATTCATTCTAAAAAGTACATCCTATTAAATTATTTAACATACTTAAAATTAAGAGTCATTAGAGATGGTCCTTAACTCATACAGTTCTTGTATCAGAAAGCTATGAGCCACTCTGATTTTTCTCTCCCTCTCTAGCCCCACAGCCGTTCCAATTATAAGCCTCATCAACTCTATGCTAAGATGTAGTTCTAGACTTTGCCATTTTCCATGATGTGCTCCACCTTAGCTCAGCTCACCATTTAGGCCACCACCACGGGACAAGCCTTTCCTGGTCACTTCAAGTAACCTTTTCCCTCCCACAATCAAGGCTATCCCATGACTTGATCTCATTCTATGATAGGCTTGCCATATTCTGACTTTCTTACTTATATTGCTTTTTGATCTGTTTCTCTGCATGCATACTCCTGCAGAATATAAGATTTTTAAAGACTAACTATAATTAATTACTCTTGCAATTATAAAGTTATCTAGTATTTACTGATTAGGACTGAAATGATTTATTGACATTTTGCAGCTCAGAATGTTACAATAGAGGCCCAATAATTCTCCCCCCACCTCCACAGACAAACGAAAGTCTACACCAGATGGAGATCGTAATGAGTAGGAAGGTGGGTAGATTCTATGTCCAGGACCACAATTGAACTATGCCCTTAAGAACTGAGCGCACTTCATGTGGACAGATGTTTCTCATTAATACCATATTTAAAAGAATAGAGCTCTTCCAATCCAGGGAGCTAGATTTTAATCTGATCTACATGTTTTATTTTCTGTGCTGTGTTTCATTAAAAAAAAATGCCACCTACCTTGCAATACAAAAAAGGCATAGGATGAAGCAGGGTACATGATGGGTGTTGTGTAATCCAGAGTGGGCATGACAGTGGTAACGATGGTCGTCATGACTAAAGTTCTAATACTATGCCTCACATCATCAACTTTTCCATTTACTCATGTATTTTTTTTTCCTTCTTGACTTCTGTTTGTCATTTCATGCCCCATCTTTCCACCAGAATTCTATTGCAGACTTTCTGTTTCTGGTCCCTCACTGTTCTATTCCAAACTTTCTCTACTACATGGAGATCATATGTATTCATTTGTTCACATCATCAAATATCATCAAATATTTATTGAGCTTTTTTTTAGGATACATTTTCAGCTCTACAACATGCACTAAGCCACTTAAAACTCCAACCATTATGTTTTTATATAAATAAGGGTCAGGACTGGTACTTTCAACGTATAGATGCCATAGACATAAAGACCAGTTTTCATCCATACCACCAACATAAAATGCCAGACATGGTGACTCACACATGTAATCTCCTCCCTGGGGAGATGGTAACAAGAGGATCCCTTGGATTTGCTGGTATAGACTGCCTAGCCATAGTAATCTGTAGTCCCATCAAGAGATGTTGTATTAAAAATAAGGTGGGTGGCTCCTAAAGGATTTTATCTGAGGTTACCTTGTATATGTGCACCTACACATGTATGAACAGACACACAGACCATTGATAAATTAATTTAAAAATAAAACATAGAAGTTAGAACTAAAACATAGCACATACACATAGTAAAATTCAATGTATATTTCATAATTTGGAAGATTGCCTGGTAGCGTGGAAAATATCAGAAATATTTGCCCTCAGGTAGATCCTAACATTATTCTTTTGCTTGCTCGCTTTTGTCTTTTTGTTATTGTCGTTTTGGCTTTTGTTTTCTTTTCCAGACAGGGTTTCTCTGTGTAGCAGCCTGGAACTCGATTTGTGGACCAGGCTGGCCATGAACTGTGTAAGCCAGAACTCCTTCCTCCCAAGTGCTGGGATTAAAGGTGTGAGCCGCTAGTCCTCGCTCAAGATTATTTTTATTCCCCAGAACTATAGCCTCTCTACTACCCTCCCCTCTGGATTAGACCCATCACTGATACTACTCCTCTGTTCTAAGAGTCACCCCCACCCCCTAAACTGTCCTCTCCTCTGGATTTCTAGCATCAAGTCTGCTTCTACTTTAGTACTTAGCCCGTCTGTGGTTGCTTGTGAAGAATCAACTTTGTGTCTTACCCAACAGCACACCCAGTGATCTGTGAATCTCAACAGTAGCTTCATTGCAATGGGACCACTGTCCTTTATAGTCTGGTCCAGGCGGCTACCACACTGTTTTTCCCCTGATGTGTTTGTTGCTTTGAAAAGATTGGTCAAGGTGAGTGTTTGGCCTTCTACACTAAGTTATCAGCTCCCTAAGAACAGGGGCCCTGTCTCCTCCTTGTTTATCCCCCTTGACGACCTATGTTCCGCTCTGCTCTGTGTAAATGTTCCCTGTCCATCTTGTTGACTAAGTGTTGGGCAAGTAACTCTCCAAATGTTAAATCCTTTCAGGAATATTTGCGCTCAGCAAAATCCCTATTTTGCCATTTTCCCTCTTGTTCTGGGATGAAAGACTCCCCCAAGAGTTTCTTCTTCTATGCTGTTCACTTGCCATCGGCCCCAAATGACCTCCTCAGAGGCCCAACTTCTGTAGGTAAAAGGTATTTGTTCATCTTTATGAATGTCAGTCTCTTGACATTCATGGTAAATAGACAAGATCTCAGTCTCTTGACATTCATAGCAAACAGACAAATCCTTCAGCAAATGACAGTGGTCCCCAGCATCGCATTAAAGCTCTAGGGGATAAACACTCGAGGGAAGTTGTGGCTCAGGCTCAACTTTCAAAGGCTTTGTAATATGCTTACCTGAACACACAGAAAGCACACTGTCACCTGCTGCAGCCCGGCAGCTGCAATTTCACAGCACTCATCTATATTTAAACGTGGTCTTGCTTAGTCAGGAGCAGGGACTCTGCCGGGGAGTATTTCCAAACGGCTTCCAGACAGCTATGGAGCACAGCTCTTGGGGCTGCTCTAGTTTCCACAAGCACATTGCTCTATAGGATGGTACCACTCTTACTGTTGGAATTGCTGTTTCAATGGCTTCTTCTTCAATCCGGAACAAATTCTTAGCCCTTCCAGTGAGTTATTTTGGTAGCCTCCTGATTATTTATTCATTGAGGAATTAACAACTCCTCATTGGATGTTTACTATGACTTAAATACCCATTACTACCAGAGAAATGATTAGCTGCAGTGGTTCACATCATGGACTTGAAAACCAAATTTCCAAATATTTCATTTATTAGCCGTGGAGCTTTGAGGCAGCTTGTTTAACCTCTGCCTTTCCATATTAGCACAGCAAAAATAATGCTGCCCATCTTCTTTGTGGTAACACTTAGGAGTTCACTGCTGAACTGCTTGGAACTGGTTATCAGCAGCTCTTGTCAAAAACACTCTGTGTCTTTGGACCAGGGAAGACATAGCTATGAGTGATTTTAAAACTTACTAAGGATTTTGCTTATGGTTTAGTGAAAGATTAATAAAATAATTACACCAGATATTATATACAGCAATTACAAAGCAAAATAAGCACTATAAACTATGTAGAAAATGAGTCTGGCAAACTATTGTAAGAGAAAAAGGGAAACTCCCGACAGAATCTGTCCTATGTCTGTGTTGTGCACCATCTCTAAGTGACTAAGCAGCAGGAGAGAGGGATATCCCCAACAGAGAAACAAAGCTATGAAGAAGCTGAGTGGGCTGGGGAAAAGAGAAGTACTAGAATGTTCTTTCAAGTCTCATTAAAGAGTTTAGTCTTTGTTTATTTAGCTATGGAAATTCATTGAGTGATTTTGAAGAGGCGGGGACTGTTGTTTGGTTTGTGTCTGGAAGAAGTCCTTTGCCTACACCTGGGAAAGAACATTAGAATGATCCCAGGAAATAGATATGGTGGGTAGTAGGTGGCCACTGTAGTGATCAAAGCAATAGAGAACGTAGCTTTGCTAGCAATGGCGTCAGGAGAGGTGGAGTCACTCTAGACTCTTGTATATTACCCTGGAGCCCCCACCTTAGAATACTAGCTTTAACCTTTCTCATGGCAATGAAGTGATCTATTTTCATAAACCACATGTTCAAGCCCAGATATTACCACTCTTATTGGGAATGATAGTCTTGGATTAATATCTTAATATCAGAAATTATTTGCTAGAAACATGAAATTTTCTATTAATTAAAACATATGTCAGAAGGATTAGCAAGATGGTTCAGTAAGTAAAGGTGCTTGTCACCAATTCTAAAGACCTGTGCCATTCCCAGGGTTCATGTAGTGAAAGCTGAGACCCAACGCCTGCAGGTTGTCCTGTATGTGCTCATGTGCTCACAAGCATGCACGCATGCAACTGTGCAGGAGTATACATGCACACACACATACCTACAAAAACCACAGGAAAAATAATAAATATAACTTAAAACTTTAAAAAAAATTTTAAAAACTGATAGAGACTTGTATTCAGGACTCAAAGAAGGAAGGGAATTATTGAAAGAAATGCTAAATTCTGTTCTAACAACGTGAGAATATAAGTGATATAAGTGTGTAGACTGTGTCTTATCTAGGGATGGATGGCTGGGTTTTTATGGGCGATGCAGAGCCCTTTGGCATCCTCCGTGGAAAAGGTCATCTCTCTGAATCTGACCTAGACTTTGTTCTCGCACGAAGGCAGGTCTTGGCTAATGTTGCACAGGCCTGTGCTGACAGTTTACAGATAGGGAACTTTCAAAGACAAGCTTGGAAAATAGGTCTTGGCAAGAATGTGCAATGCAGGAAGAAAACATTTGGAATGAGATTAGAGTCTTCCTGTTTATTGCCAGGAAATGGAGATAGGATGCAAGACACTGAAATGGCAGAAAGAAGAAAAATCACCCGCATTGTGTAAGGCACTGTTTTCCTACCTCGCCAGACTCTTTACCTACCTAGAAAGTGCTTAAGTCTTCCTGGAACATTCGGTGTTTGGATGAGATGCTTATGTTTACGGAAGGAAGATTTAAAAAAAAAAAAACTAAATGACTCCTTCAAGGTAATATAGTCTGAACATTTAGAGATAAGAGTTGGGCTTGAACAGATTATAGTCTGGGCCCCAGACTTGCCCTCTTTCTATCACATGAGATCTTAATAGTTGTTGAGCTACGTTGTATCCTTGGTCTTAGCATTGGCTAAACTGGGTTCCTTTCAAGGGTCCCTCGTCACCCTCACTCCTCTCTTGTGTAGATAATCTCTTTGGGGAGTACTGAGAAAAGAAGGGCCATGGGCTGAGAAAATCAACAGCTGTCCTATTTTCCCTCTCTTCGGTGTGGGAGCTTACCCCTTCATGACAAAAGACTGGAAGGAGGCAGAAAAGACTTTTCTATGTGGAGGAACAATGAGATGAGTTTCAAACCCCAGCATCCGCAGATAATATTTCGTGTCAATGAAGCTAGAACCAGGGCCTACTTTTCAAGGGTCTAAAGGATTCATCAATGGGAACATTGTGATTGCAATGGGAGTACCATCCACTCATTTTTGATTCAGATAGTCTCTAGCTGTGTCTTCAGTATGCTCACTAGGGCCAGATCACCCTAACATTCTTCTGGATTATCAGCAGTCGTTTTCCCACTGGGGGTGTTACTTGAGGTATGTAGAGGATCGACATTCTCTGGAGGGCACTAATTGCTTGAGTTCTAGAAATACCGTAGTCAGGTATGTTGGTAGTAAATGGTTCAGACTCTGGAATGAATCATACACACACATGTGCACATGTATGTACGTGCATACACATTTGTGCACGTGCATATATGCATGCACACTTCTGTCTCTTTGATAAATCATAGCACCTTGATAGTTTTTATTTAGCTTCATCTGTATACATTAACCATGAGACTGGTAGTAGCTGTGTGTCTGCTGATACATAAATGCATCTCTGTATGCATATTACTATCAATATACAGCTGTGGTTCCTGTGTGCCTTCCAATTCAGACTTCCTTAGACCAGCGAGTTGCATATGGTGTTGGAGAAATGTTATTCGTTGGTAAGATTCTGCAGCTTGTGGGTCAAGTGACTGCAGGCTCATTCTTTCCTCCTCCTGCTGTCAGCCTTCCTATCTAAAAAATGGAAAAGAATCACAGGAGTCAGTGACAGAACCAGGAGCAGGGACAATTTGTTTAACTCCTACTGTGTGCCAGGCACCCATCCATTCCCTTGCCTGCTCTGTTTCCCTACTTAATCCCGTTGATTGACCTATGAGGAGATCAATGTATTCCTGGGTATTTTAACAATGACGCTTCTAAGGCAGAATTAGAATTTGACTTTTTCTTCTTTACTCGTAAACCCAGGCTTCTCATCTTCCTGTGTGTCAGCCCTATACCCAGCAACATGCTAACACTAACCCAGGTCAGTTGTCACAGAAATCACACATCCCACACTCTCCACTGAGGAATTTTCTAGCTGTATTCTGCTGTATACCTTCTTCAGGTGAATCAGAAAGCCCCAGATTATATTTTCATAGTGAAGTGGAGAAAGATTACATTTGTATAAACAGTGGCTGGAAGATTAAAGCCAATATTGAGCTGAGGAAAGGGCATGCTAGACAGGAGCCTTGATGCCTTCCTAATTCCATGTAGACCTCTTCCATATTCTGGTTATCTTTACTCTCTTTGACATAAATGGATATTAACCTTTTATGTTTAATGACTAACTTCGAAGATATGATGGAAGCTATTGGTCCTTTGTTTAGCAAAGTGAATTTGTGTACACACACACACACACACACACACATCTGCAAACAATTGCAAGGACTAAACAGAGCCACCTAACAGTCTATAACTATCTTCTCATTTCCTATCATAGATGGATAGCTTTCAGGGTTCTGCAGATTGGGTCAGACCTCATCTCCAGGCAACGATAGGAACTCTTTGGGGATGTCTTATGTGAGACATAAAACTACTGTTTGTTTCTTAAGAATAATAGGTTTTACAGAGCAGTCCGTGACTAAGGATGGAACTCAGAGAACATACGCCATACTCTGAGTTCCAAAATTCAGCACTACATAATATAGGTGGGGAAGAGCACACTTGGGAGGTGGCCACAGGAGTATCAGAAGTTCAAGGTCATGAGACCTCATCTTAAAAATAAAAACTAAATAGCAGTCCAAATCAAATCTTCAAATACTGATACTATTTTTGCTTCAAACAAAGTACTAATTTCCCGTCATGGTATTTAAACAAAAAATAAAGGAAAGGTAAAGTAGAGGCATATGGTATATTCATTTTTGCAATTTAACACAAAAACCTGACCATGTCAAAATAATTCTCATCTTCATATTAACTGTGATATAGAAATAATAACTATGACGAAATGTACTAAGGTTCTGTAGCTCTTACTACGTGTGGGCATTGTTCTGCATGTCTGAATGGGAATGGTTTTGTTATCCATTCTTCCATGAACACTCTCAGAAAGAGAGGGTGCTCTTCTTAGATGGATGGGCACTGCAGTACAATGGAAGTGCGAGTCGTGGCAGTGAATGAGGCATTGGAATTACTCCATGGCTCTGACAATTACTTTGGGAAACCTTCACTTTTCCAAGAGTATAAGGATCCTGTCAACTAACTGCCCACTCAGTCTGGGGATCCAATGGTCCCTAGCCCTCTAAAGTTCATCTGGTAGAAGCCAGTGGGTTAATTGCACAATGCCCAGGGTCCCCCAGAGGAGCCCAGAGAAGCTTAGTATGCCTTGTGTACCCCATTGTTCTATAGAAAAGCTCATGTTTTCCACCTCAATTGGTATGTTGCAAACACTTTATCCCAGAGACAGTGGGGGCCATGGAGGATGGAATGTTGCCCACAGCCAGATGTTTGTAAACCTTAGCTCTGAAATGTGGCACAATACCATAAACTGTCAAGTCGTGTAAAAACTACAGCGAAGACAAAAACAGAATGTAATATTTACCAGATGAGATTTCTTTATGTGTGTAATCTTGTTGGAATTTTGGGAGTATCCAGCTCTCATCCATTTCAAAATGGGGTTTGAGTCCCACCCCGTTTTACCCCCTACTCCGTACCCTAGTCTCTCCCTCCCTGCCAAATAAAGAAAACTTATTGGAAGTGAAAGGTTCTGTCCTAATAAAAAGAGAAGCTGAAATAGCCCTGGGCACTCAGCTATACATTTAAAGATTCACAGGACATTTGAGCCACCAACATAGGGGAAGAGTCCTGAAAATGGTATTTCTGGGACCTTTTCCGAATTTGCGCTAGACAATAGGATGGTGTGTGTTTTGACAATTGTAACTCTGTATGAACAGTTAAACAGTAGCAGAAGCCCTTGATCAGTCTGTGGCAAAATGAAACTTGATTCAAATGGCAATCATCAGTCACTTAAGGGAAATTATTTACTCTGTATGAGTACACATGTGATTTCATTCTGACAGAAGAAGCCAGGAGACCATACCTGCTTAAAAGACGGTGGTGGTGCACGCCTTTAATCCCAGCACTCAGGAGGCAGAGGCAGGTGGATCTCTGTGAGTTCGAGACCAGCCTGGTCTACTAGAGCTAGTTCCAGGACAGGCTCCAAAACCACAGAGAAACCCTGTCTTCAAAAACCAAAAAAAAAAAAAAAAAAAAAAAAAAAAAAAAAAAAAAAAAAAAAAAAGACTTGGTGATGAGTCAACATGAGAACAGAAGATAATATTTTAAACCTGTTTCAGATGCAATTCATATAAACAAAAAACATGTTATTCCAGTGTTTTTAATTTTTTAAAATTGTGTTTATTTTATGTATATGTGTATGTGATATGTGTATGTGTCTATGTACCACAGGCTGCAGTACCTGTAGAAGCCAGAAGAGGGTGCTGTATACTTTGGGACCAGAATTACAGATGGTTGTAAGCTACCATATGGGTGATGGAAATTGAACCTGGGTCTTCTAGACTAGCAATCAGTGCTCTTAACTGCTGAGTCATCTCTCTACTCCTGTTATTCCAGTTTTAATTTTAAAAAGCAAATAGAATGTTCATTTAGACGTGTATCACAAGGTATTAGACGTGTTTTCTAAAAAGACAAGAAATGAAACTTTTGATCCAGTGGCTTCAGTGGGATGTCTTGTGAAGCCTTGATGCAGTGGGGAGGAGCTTGGCCCTGCCTCAGCTTGATGTGCCATGCTTTCTTGATTCCTATGGAAGGCCTTACCCCATCTAAGTGGAGATGGAAGAGGAGTGGGGGGATAGAGGGAGGAGGGAGAGGGATTAGAGGAGGGAGGGGAATCTGTGGTTGGTATGTAAAATAAATAAAAAATTTAAAAACTGATTAATACAAAAAACAAATGCATCTGCGAGAGGTAAGCCTGGGTTTAGTTAACTATTTTGTTGCTGTGATAAAATACTTTCTTTTCCTGGAGCTACCTCATGTAAGACAAAAAAACACTTTGATGATAAGTGGGTCCCAGAAACTTAAAATCCAATACAAAAAATTGTGATCTTCTGCACTTGAGTTTTATAAGCGTCATATTTAAATCTTGATTTAAAGATATAGGAATATTGAAAATTATTTTTTTCCAGTTACTTTTGTACTGGGGAAGTAGCTTAGTTGGTAGACTACTTGGCTAGCATATATAAAGCTAGGAGCACAGTTCCAAGCCCTTCAGAAACCTTGCATGGTGCTGCATGCCTGTCATCTCAGCACCAGGGAAATGAAGGTAGGAGAATCAGAAGCCTAAGGTTGTCCAGAGCTACACTAAAACGTTTGAGGTAGCCTGGGCTACAAAAGACCCTATCTCAGCCCCTTCTCCCTCTAAAAATATAGAAAATAAAAATTATTGTTTTATTGTTTAGCTGTTGTTGTTTTTTTTTAACAAGACTGTTTTATGCACAACTGTAATACAGGAAATCAGAATAAGAGGTGGGTTTCCTGGGAAAACACAGCAACTGTGTGTATCATAAGGCTGTATTTAATAATTGTGTGCTGGATGGAATTTACAGCATGACACGGGGTAGGTGAGCGTAGGGTGGATTTGCAAATAAAACTGCTAATAGCCACATTCCAATTCCACCATAGATGGTTGATTTCAATTCTTTTTATCCAGCTGTGTTGAAGTAAGTGAAACTGGAAGTGTTAATAGCGAATTAAATGAAATAGATACTGTACATGTGCATTATGGGAACCATAAACTCTGTAACCTTAGCAGAAGATTCCAGAGGAGGAGAAAAGATCCCCCTGGTGTGCTGGGAGATAATTGGAAAGAAATTTCCTTTCTTTCCCGGCCCACTTGTGACTAATGGAGGCTCTGATGACAGAAGACCCAGCCTGCGCTTTGAGAGGTCAAGATGGTAGTTTCAAATTGCAATTCAAATGGATTTCTGTATCCCTCACCTTCCCCTTGAACCCCTTGCCCAGCAACTCCCCTCCCTAGCCAGGTCCCTGGGCTTCTTTCTGATGAGATCTTTCTAAACACAGAGCTGGAAAGTCATTCGTTTCTGCCAAACAGTATACATATTATCCACCAATAGCCAATGTTGATTGGCAAAGCCATTCTGGGTACTTTGATAAACACACAGACACCACACACACACACACACACACACACACACACACACACAATCGCTTCAAGAAAAGGCCTGACAGCTCTAAATGATTAACATAATTTTTAATTGTACGGTGTTTGTGTGTGTGAGGGGGGGAGGGAGGAAGGGGAAGGGAGAGAGAGCAGAGAGACAGACAGACAGAGAGAGACAGAGAGACAGAGAGAATGTGTGTGATACTCCATGAGAAGACAGATTAAATCGGTTCTCTCTTTCCACTGTATGAGTCCTAAGGATTGAGCTCAGGTGCCAGGTACCTTGACCCACCGAGCCATCTCACTACCCCTTTGGCTTTTATCTTATTGGCTGAGAACTGGATGATCCTTAAAGTCAAGTCCCTTACCCAAAGCGACCCAGCTTTCAAAGACAGAACTGGGGTTTCTCTCCCATACTGGACTCTGGGCTGTGTTATATACAACCAAGCTCTTTTAAATATTCACAGTGTGAATGTGTCTTGAACAAACCCAAGTTGAGGTTTATTTTAGACATTACATACTTTTTCAATTTAGGGGACTTTGTCCAAAAGCCCTCAGTTCCTTAATTGAGAAACCACTGAATCAGTTGCCCAGTGACTCGTGTAAGTTCTTACACTGGAAGATCTTCCATAGCCACCTTGTAAAAGTAGTATCTACAGCCCCACAGTGAGTTACCATGTAACATACATATATAACATAAATATGACTATTAAGATTATTATTCTTCACAGAAATGAATATATATATATATATATATATATTCATGTTTAAGTTTCTCTGACCCTTATGGAGACAGTGCTGTGAATTAAATTCAAGCTCACACTTATGCTAAATAGATTCTTTACCCCAAGCTAATCTTAGTTCCAACATTTTTCGTACATGGGTGCTTGGGTGCTGATACAGATGCAGGCGTGTATGTGTGTTTGCATGTGTAGGGGTGCAAGGGTGTGTATACGTGTGTGAGCATTCACGTGGAAGCCTGAAATCATAACTGCCTATCTGCCTTGATCCTTCTCCATTTTATTCCTTGAGGCAGGCTCTCTCTGTTGAACTCCGAGCCCCCTGATTCAGCGAGTCTAGCTAAGCAGTTTGCCATTGTGATCCTGCTCTTCCTCCTAAGTGCTAGATTACACATCTGCCTGACTTTTATGTGGTGGTGGCCATCACAACTCTAGTTTCCATGCCTGTATGGCAAGTGCCTCATCCACGGAACAGTGCTGCAGGCATCCCCTCCCAACATTTTTAATCTCAATATATAATACTGGGATAAAATTTAAGCTTGGAAGTGATCATGATGGGAGCAGTGGAATGGCAGAGAAAATTCTTGACTTGCTCCTGGACATTGGCCTTGGAGAAGAAGGTCAGTTGCTAGGGACACTGGCCCCTCTTCTTTTCTCTATTTCCCACCAAGATGTGTGGGCTTGCCTAACGTGTCTGAGATGACGACTATTGGTTTTGCTCCTATGCTAATAAAGAAAGGAGAGTCAGAATTATGCAAATAAGTATTTGCTTAATATAACAAATTGTTCAATTTGGGCTCCTTTAGCTGAGTTGCGTGAGTATTTTTTTTTCCTCCAGAATAAGCTGACACTGGAAATAAAGGAAGTGTGATAATCACCACAGGAAATATCGCTTGAGGGTGGTAAAGAAGCCAAAACAGCAGTTGTGGGGAACAGAATCAAAGTCGGTTGATGTTACCAAACTCTTCTACTAATGGGGCTCCACGGAGAGGAAGGACTGAGTTCCCAGAGCTATTAAGCTTCCCTGACCCTCCTCCCACTTCCACAGCCCTCCTGTGTACCTTTGATAGCCAGCACGGCTTCAAAGCAGAGAGAGCCCTTTACTTGGTAATGCTCTGGCTCAACAAAAAGAAGGATAGGGAATAGATGAACACGATGCCTCGAGATGGGAGCCACAACATGCCTCCAAGCAAGTATCCATAGCTAATTCATTTAGAATGCTCCCCAAGCACACTTAACCCCGCTGATCTCTCCTCTGTCTGCCTTTTATTTTTCCATCCACAGCTTCTTATTTTCTAAAGAGAACCCCTCATCTGATCTGGCAGAGAATGGCAAGCCTGCAGAGCAGGTATTTTGTATGCTAATGACAAATGCCATCCTAGGTCAGCCAGGGGAGTCTGGATGCACACTCTGAGAGTTATCAACTTCAGGCCGTGACAAAGCTGGTAAGGGGAGAGCTTGGGAAAGGTCAATGGGCTGGGTGCATTTCTCTCTTCTGGACTGAGCTTGAGTCTGCAGAGGGGTTCCTCTTGGTGCCCACTACAAAGGCTTAGGGCGATTGCTTAAGACTCCAGACCTCTCCCTTATCAGGGTGGCCACAGCCTAGGTAACATTAGCCTCTTCTTTGTCTTGCCACATACAAAACCCTGTCCCCAAGAAGGTGACAGGAAACCTTTGTGATTTCCTGGCTTAGATTGAGTTCAAAATGCCTCTCTGAGATTTAAAGTCCATTCCCAATTGGAACTGAGTTATTCTCTAGGCTGCCTTGTGGCCAGGTAGAATTTAGGACAGATGGAAGGAAAAGGGAGATAGGGATTTGTTGTTACTAGTCTAGCCTAGACTGCTGGGAAGGGAGACTGGGGGTTTTATTCATTTTCGGTTTTCATTTTACTTATTCAGCCATATCTAGAATGGCCTTGCAGATAGAGCACAAAGTGTGGTAAGGTCTGCAAGTTTAACGTGAAGAAAGTGAAACCTTGTAGTAGACTGACCATCAACATGTGTGCTTAGAATCATGCATAACTAGGGAAACATGCATAATACCTTGTAAGGTAGATAAAAGTGGGTGACAAATATATGTTAATGATCTCCCTTTTTTTTAAAGACCAACTGTGTGTGTATAAATGCATGGTTGGTTCTTTGAAATACAAAATGTGTTGTATTAGAATGAAGATGGTTAAACCCATATTTCTTCCTATTTATCTGAATTTGCATCTTGTGTTTTCAAGGGCATTCATATTTTATATGTCTCTACACTTTTAAAATTAAAAGCCTAAAAGACAAGGTACCAAATACATGAGTGAAAATCCAGCTTGGGGTCTGCGGTCCTGGCTTAATCTAGCTAAGGAATCTGAACAAGGTCATCACTCCTACAGCTCTCGGGTTCCCACCAAAGACTGGACAGACAGTAGCCCTACCACATAGGAAATGTATAGGCTGTATGTGGCTATGGAGCCTTCTTCACTTTACCTTTTCTAATGGAGCTGAATTCTTCCAGCAGTATTTCCTGCGACTGCGGTTGCCAGGATGGGGTGTATTTCCTCCTCAGAAATACCCACCATTGTCCATGTCCCTGGCAGAGCCCCTTGGGTTCCTTCTGAATGTCTTGTCAGAACAAATAAGACATTAAAAAAAAAAAGCTTCAAGTTAGGATTGTGTCTTCCAAATGGGTCAAACATTTTGGAATTCAAGCACCACCCAACACCGTGTTACCTAGGAGGCAAGCCATGTATCCAGCCCAAATCTCAACTTCCTCTTCAGGGAAGCAGGAGTAGTCACAGTAGCCTACTTCCTGGAGCATCAAAAGGCTTGACAGTCATTAGCACTTAGCAGAAGCCTGGCATGGAACAAGTGCCCAATGTGTGGGAGCTGCTTCTGTTGTTGATCCCTTGACAGTCCCTGCTGGTGACATTCAATGCTGCTCCATAGGCACCACCGTTACGACAAACTGTTCAGTGGGGATGGCTGTAATGTAGATCCATTGATAACAGTGTTTGGCACAGAGAAGAGATGTGTCACCCCCAACATGCTTCGGCCTTTTGATGCCTTCTCATCTTCTTGGTGTTTGAAACACAACAGTTTTGGTCCACCAGGTTGTTTCCAGGTTTTATTATACTCTCCCCAAGAGTATCATCTTTGTCTCTCCAAGAGATGAGAAAAGATCAGAGAGAGAGAGCAAAAAAGAGAGACAGCAATGAGCAAGTGAAGGCAAAGTCTGAACCCCATTCCCCTAGTGCTCAGTCCTTAGCTTTGGCTCTGATGACTCATGTCAGGGTCCCTTTCTTTTAATGGAAACTTACTAAGCACAGCAAGGTGGCACAGAAGCTGACTGGGCCCCTTCCAGAGCCAGCAGAATGAAGTGGATCATGTTTTCTCTACCAGGGAGATATGGTTTGTTGTACAACAGCCTGTATCATCTCAATCAGCAGTGCCTAAAACAAGAGAAGATACGTTGAAAGGGTTGTGCACAATTCCCAAACATAATAGGAGCTTAATATGGTTTTTATTGCTATTACTATTGCTCCTATTACCAAATAATAAACATGATGATCATTCTACAGTTTGTGCTACACAAGCTACCTCTAGTTAGACTGTGTTCTGAGCCATAGCACGAAGTATCTGCTACACTAGAAAAGACCCAGCAGATGAGGGCAGCCAGGGCTGAGTGACATTATGGATGTCTGAAACAAGAAACTGTCAGACATTTCATGAACATAAGTATTTTATAAGGAATCATCTAAATTTTGAAAAATAGCAATTAATGGGCTTGCCATAAGCTACAAGTATTGGCAAAGCTCTTGTCACACAAGCAAGAAGGCCTAAATTTGATTTCCAGAAACTGCCAGGCATGGTGGCCTTTGCTTGCCCTGGTGACATAGACACAGGTAACTTCCTAGAAGCTGCTGGCCAGGCAGCGTAGCCTAATCAGTGAGTCAGAGTCAAGAAAAAGACTATGATTTTCAAAGAGACAAGGTGGTCAACTTCTAGGGAACTAAAGCTGGGGCTAACCTCTGGTCCCCACACTCGTGCGCAATACACAGCAGAGTGAGCCCTGGTTATTATATGATATTATATGATACCGTCAATAGAAATAGTATTTCATCTAGGCCCTCTAAATGTGGGTGACAGTTGTGGGGCTTAGGTAGCCTGTGGAGCCACTGATATGGGACCAGGATTTATTCCTAGTTCTTGAACTGGCTTTTTGGAGCCCATTCTCCTTGGATGGATACTTTCCTCATCCTAGATATAGTGGGGGAGGCCATTAGATCTGCCTCAAAGTGATGTGTCAGACTATTGACTCCTTATGGGAATCCTTACCCTCTCTGAGGAATGGATGGAGGATACTGTGAGGGGTAAGGTAGGGGACAGTGGGAGAGGGGGAGGGAATGGCGACTGGAATTGGTATGTAAGATGAGAAAAGATTGTTTTAGAAAAGAAAGAAAAGAAAAAGAAAGAGAGAAAGAGGGAGGGAGGGAAGGAGCAAGGAGGGAGGAAGGATGGAGGGAAGGAAGAAAGATAGAAAGAGAGAGAAGGAAGGAAGGAAAGAGAAAGGAAGGAAGGAAGGAAGGAAGAAAGAAAGAAAGAAGGAAGGAAAGAAAGAAAGAAAGAAAGAAAGATGGTTTCATTTCAGGTGACTATTCTAGGAGCTTCCAAGATGTCCTGGGTCAGAGATATATCCTGAATCATTGACTTACCAAATGTTGATGATCTTACATCAAATATTCCACAATGTGCCAAGTGCTACACAAAGAGAATGATAATGTTCATGGCCTCAAAGAGGTAATTGCCCCACGAGGAAGTAGATGATCCTTTGATGTGGAAGGTGTGAGCAGTAACTTGGGAGCCTGACCTATTTAGCCTGGAGTGGGAGCGGGGCAACAAGGGAGCATTCAGAGAACTCTAAGCCAACGAGACTACAAATGCACAGGCCCAGAGAAAGGTACCCACACCAGGGTCTTTAATGAATCCTGTATTTGCTGACTACAGCTGGATTAGAAATTACAGTCAATAGCAGTTTTTCAAATGTGGACCTCAAGAAAACAACTGCAGCATCACTGGTAACTGATGAGAAGTGTAAAACTCTCAGGCTTTACCTTAGAATCCATGCGGCAGCCCTGAGGATGGAGACCCAGTCTTTGCTGCCTTCCATCCTCCGGATGATCAGTGACTCTGACAGGAGCCTAAGATTCTGTCCTCTCTAAAACCTGCACCCAGAGACAATGAAGCCAAAGAGCTAAATTAAACAGGCATGTCACCCTGTCACCCAAACTCTTCTCTCTCTCTCTCTTTCTCTCTCTCTCTCTCTCTCTCTCTCTCTCTCTCTCTCTCTCTCTCGTTTATTCGAATGCTCCATGGTGTGATAGAGTATCATTTCTCGGGAAAGCTGAAGCTCTTCTTCCACATCATTCCTGGCATTCTCTGGGTATACAGAAAGGTTGATGCCTGGGGAGTTTCTATCTAGTGCCATAGGCACCTTCTGAGACTGATAGCCTTCTTAAATGCACTCTGTGCGGACAGAAACCCATCAGCCCACCCCTTCCCACCTCTTATTCTCAGAGGCCAATGGCTGTCTGTGACTCCATGCTTCATTTCTCTTTGACAGTCAAAAGCAAGATCTAGGTCTGCCTAATGGGCCCCCAAGGGGACCCCAAAGATTCCAGCTGTGAGTCTCTGGACAAATAGAAGAAATAGGAAGTGAAAACAAACACGGACACTTATTTCCCTGACTTGCCAATTGCAAACAGAATTTTGTTTTATAAACCATGAAATGATTCACAGAGGTCTGTGTATTATTGCAAAGCACAGCTGGTTAATGTAAAAGAATCTTCTCCCCTGGTCCGCTGGGCCATACACAATTCCCAAGCATGCCAATTTGTATTTGTTTATTGATGAGGCCTCTCCTTGCTTTGCCAGTGGGTGGATGGGGAATCCAACTGTTGCGAGGACAGTGTGAAAAGGAAACACTGCGCAGAAACAGGTGGGCTGCTCACCCTCTCAGACCCTTCCCCTGGTCGCCACAGCCTGGCTCAGCCATCAGCTAGACCAATGGCTAGCTGCAATCGATTCTAAAGCAGCGCTCCATTGTCCATGAATCTTCTAAGTGTCTTTAGCTTCCTAGGTTTTCTCAAGATCCTCCCCTCACCTCCAGGTGCGTGTCACAATTTGGAGGAGAACATTCCTCCTCATCAGTAACATTTAAAAGTATTAACTATTGGAATATTATGCTTTCTAGAAACTTCTCCCCATACACAACCCTAATTGCAGAGGCTTTAAAGCAAGTTCTGGATGGGCTGGTGTGGGGGAACAGCACTCAGGACAAGCTATAAAGTATTTTTTTTATTAATGCTTTCTCTGTGTTTTTTTAGGAAAGTCTGGTCTCATTGTAATAATTACTTTTCTTGTTTGTTTGACATAATCCTGCCGAAAGCAACCTGAGACAAGAAAGATTCCTAGTTTGAGGGTAGAATATATCCGGAGAGGGAAAGCTTGGTGGCAGGAGTACTGGGCAGCTGGTTACATGGCATGTGCAGTCACAAAGGGGAGAGAGACGAATGCTGCTACTCATCTTGCTTTTTCCTTTTTATTTCATTGAAGACTCATGACCCAACACCATTAATGGTGCTGCCTGCATTCAGAATGGGACTGTATGCCTTCCTGAAAGCAGCTGTCACAGATGCATCCAGAAATGGGTTTCCTTTGTGACTCTAGATTCCATCACATTGACAATGGAAATCAGCCATCATGCATAGCAAGTGTGGTAAACTCCTTCTGGCAAGGAAGGAATGTGTATGTCATCTGCTTAGAAAGTCCTATGGTTGTCTTCGACTTAAACCAAAGTGTCACAACCTCTACTTCTCTCAATTGCGTAAGTATGAGTACACCACACACACACACACACACACACACACACACACACGCGCGCGCGTGCGCGCACACACACACGGGAGGGGAATGGGGAAAGGCAGACAGGCAGACAGAGAGACAGTCCATCCATAGGACCTTCTGTTTGCCCCAGAAAGTTATAAATATATACCAGACACACCCCCACAAGGAATCACTTGAAATATGTTCACCTTTAGTTCTCATTCTAGATCACTTCAATGGCAGCCAAACACCCACTGAAATGAGTGGTCTCTCTATAGGGTAAGGCATTGCTAAGTACTCTCTGTTATCGGAAAGAGAAAACATTTGTTACTGCATCCAATCAAGTATAGAATAGTCTGCCTGAATTCATAGATGAGAACCTAGGAGACAAGGGTCCACAAATAAATGGTAGGTTTTATTTTGACAAGAGTGAGCCAGGACTATGGTTCCAACTTTGGCTGCCCATTGGTGTAACAAGGATGTCTTTCTAAAAAGAAACAGATGCCCAACCCCCCTCCCCAGGATTTAGTTTGAGCTGTTCTAGAGTGGCACCCGGGAATTATCATTTCTTTTTCAGTCTTATCCCAGCTGCCCTCGCTAGGCATGATATTCAAAAACCTGTCAACCTGACAGCAAGCCCTGGCCTCGTTGTTGACTTTGAAGAGCACTCTTTCCTCAGGGTTGGTTCAAGCCCTCCCAGAGAAAGCAGAGAAAAGCTAGCTCACAACCAGGATCTGAGATACAAGTAGACCTACTCGCTGCCTTAATGTGTGTCTATCCTTGACTTTTCTCCTGGTTGTGGCTTTCCTATTTTTAATGCAATGAGAGCAAAAATGTATAAATCGTGTAAATTCTAAAGAGATCTTTTGCCAAGATGGATGGCAAAAATAACCTTCAGTATTTTCAACTGCATGCAATAAATGCAGTGACATCTACAAAGGGGGAAATCTCTTCTGTTAACTTTTTATTCACCTTCATTTAATTTTTAAATATGTAGTAAACATGATTGCGGGGCTTCTCATTAGCTAGGGTATCTTACAGTCATAATTTTTGATACAGAACATTACTTACCAATTAGCCTGTCTTGTTCTTTTAAATTTCTTTGCTCATATTTTAATGGGAGCTAATGATGCCTTTGTTGACTTATTTAATGTTATGTAAATGTGGCTATAAACTGTGAAGGGTTTAAGCAGAAGCCCCGTTTTTGCTTACTCCTCAGATTTTGGAGTGTGTAGAATCCCCAGGAAACACACACATCACCACAATGGATGGGACCTACGGAGGAGGCCAAATAATAACAATAATTCCAAAAGCAAGCAATAAGAGGTGCTTAGAGGACGAGGCATTTTCTTCTGCTCTGGGTTAATTATTTTTGTGGTATCGAAGGACTTTCAAAGTTAACTTTCTCCTATTTGCTTATCCGTTTTTGGTTTTGTTTGTCTGTTGTTATTTTAGTGGCAGCATCGTGTAGCCTAGCGCAATGCCATATTCAAAGCTCAGGCCAGCACAGTGGGGCTTCGCAGTTGCTCTCTTGCTGGCTTTTATTAGCCTTGTATTCAACAGAGCTCCATTCTCCCTTATGAGGAGCACATCAATATTTCAATAAGTGAGCGAATAAATGTGTGGCTACGGCCCGTATTATTTCAGCATGCACTTTGGAATGCTTTTCGGCCCTTGCATTTGCTCTTCTCTGATCTTCTCCACTTCCCAGCCACTCACACCCTCTCCCTGGATTTCAAAACTGGCCATAGCCAAACACTGTTTGCTTTCAGTATCAGTCAGTTCGCTGCTTTCCACACTCTCTTGTTTTTGCCTGATTTACCAGATTTCTTCCTCTAGTACCACCCTCAACTCTCTTTCTGCCACACCTTGACCCCGATCTGTTGGTCTGAAAAGTCGTATCATTTATTGCCTGCAGGTTCTCTCTTCCTTTCTTTTTTTTAATTTATTTATTTATTAAGGATTTCTGCCTCCTCCCCGCAACCGCTTCCCATTTCCCTCCCCCTCCCCCGATCAAGTCCCCCTCCCTCATCTGCTCTAAGAGCAATCAGGGTTCCCTGACCTGTGGGAAGCCCAAGGACCGCCCACCTCTATCCAGGTCTGGTAAGGTGAGCATCCAAACTGCCTAGGATCCCCCAAAGCCAGTACGTGCCGTAGGATCAAAAACCCACTGCGATTGACCGTAAAAGGCTAATCAACCCAATTAAAAAATGGGGCATTGAGCTAAACAGAGAATTCTCAACAGAAGAACTTCAAATGGCCAAAAGACACTTAAGGTCATGCTCAACTTCCTTAGCGATCAGGGAAATGCAAATCAAGACAACTTTAAGATACCATCTTACACCTGTCAGAATGGCTAAAATAAAAAACACCAATGATAGTCTCTCTTCCTTTCTACCCAATCCTAATCAGCACTCACTCCCAGGCATCCCTGCATCCTTGAATTTGGTTGAACTACAACCTCAGTTAAACAAACACCTCTTTTATCCTATACTCACATCATTGCACTGAATGCTTTCGGGTTGAATAGATATGTTTTAGAATTAGAACAGGTGTCATGTTAATCCTTTTGTTTCCAGACAAATCCCGTTCTCCTTTGACCATTTACTGTAAGTAGACGTGTCCCTTCCTCCCAAATTTGTTATTTTGAAGTCCCAACAACTGGTAACCCAGAATGTTTCTTTTTATAGGTGCAGGATCAATGATAAATGTGAATAATGATGGTAAGGTCACCACACTGACTCCTAATCCAATAAGATCAGTGTCCTTATAACAAAGGAAACCTTGCACAGCCGTGCATTCTCAGAGAATATCGTGCAAGGTTAAAGTCAGATGTGCAGGAAATGTTCCTTAAGCTAAGGAATGCAGAGGCTGTCCAGACAACCAGCAGACACTGCGAGAAAGGCCTAGAACAGATTCTTCTCACAGCCCGTAGAAGAAACCAACTGTGCCAACACCTTGAACTCTTGACTTCTGCATTCCAGAGCTGGGAGACAATCAAATTTGGTTGCTTAAGCCACCCAGATTGGGGGATGTCTTACTATACAAAAAAAAAGGCATGATTCTACTCTACATTGTTGACTTTTCTATTGGTCCTCAGCATCTCTTTTTCATGCTCTCTGTAGGGTGCTAACCAATTCCATCCATCATTGGAAAAGATGGAAAAAAAACCCAGAATTTCCCAGTTTCATACAATCAGCTGCATAGGAGCCAGAAGGACCTGTACTGCCTTCTCCAGATAACTAGCCCAGGACACAAGAAGACCCACACTGTCCTCCTCAAGGACACCAGCCCAGCTGTTCCCTCCTCATCTCTCTTTTATAATCTATTTATCCTGGCCCAGATTGGTCAAATGGGAATACAGACATTCTGTTATTTCTGGCATTTTCTGTTTAGGAAATTGGATGGGGATGGGGCAAGGGGATAGTTCAGTTGATAAAGTGTTTTCCCTGGAAATGGTGAGAACCTGAGTTCAGTTCTCATAACCCACATCAAAGAGCTGGACACAGCAGCACATTCTTGTGATCCCCATGTTCAGGCTGTGGATGCAGGTAGTCATGGGAGCTTGCTGGAGGCAGCCTAGACTACCTGCCTTGAGGTAATCTGCCAATGAGACAGAGACTTTATCTCAAAGATCAAGAAAGTTATCGCTTGGAGCATGACATCTGAGGTTGTCTTCAGGCCTCCATGTGCATATTCCATACACATGATTCTGCATGCACATGGAGACATATACACAAACAGAAAATGTTCAAGAAAATATTGAACTATCCCCTAATACCTATCTTCCCCCACCAATACTCTCTCCTTCTGTTGTTCCCCCTTTTCCACAAAGTTCCTTGAAGAAATTAGTTCTACACATTATCCTTAATGCCTTCCTCTCCTGGGTCCATTCCAGATTACCTCCAAATCAGCTCCCAAAACTTTGTGGGGTTTGTTAGTTTGATTATTTCAAATAACCAGAGATTTCCATGCTCAATCACCAGGTCCAGTATTTGAGTCCATCTTACTGGACTTAGTAATGGCCACGAGTTTCTAGGTGTTGCTGATTGATTGTTGCCTTAGATTTTCTAAAGCTGGGGTTCCCCTCCCCAAGACTGAAGTCTTTGTTTGCTTCTTGTCTCTCAACGACAGTCTCTTAAATTCCCAGCACAGGGCGGAGTGCTTTATTCCAGCGTCAAACTCCAACACTAGATTGATTCCTTGACATCTCCATTTGAATATTTGATATTTGACTCTCAATGCATGCATGCAAAATTCAATTCTTCTTTTTCCTCTTCACACCCCCTCTAGCTGTAGGATTTCCCCGTCACAGGAGACAGCAGCGCCACCCTTCCACTGCTCATCATCCTAGGAGTGATCCTTGACTCTCCTTTTTCAAATCCACATCCAATTGCTGGGGAAATCTATTGGCTTTATTTGCCCCAATCCAGAGGATTCTGGCCATTTTCTTTGCTGTTTCTCCCTTGAACTATTGTGAGAGCTTACAGCTGTGTGCCAACAGGAACGAGAGTGATTGGTTTTTAACCGAGTGGGTCATTTTTTTCAGAACCCAGTGACCATTCTTTCCTTTCTAGAAGAAATCGTGTCTCTCGGGTACCCTCTGTGTGATTCCAACTGCTCTCTCTTGTTTCCCCTGTGGTCTCCCCAAGTGTACCCCCTTGCTAATTCTTCTTTAGCCCTATTTCTCAGGAACTGCTGCTCAGTGTGCCTGCCCTACACAGGTGAATTTTGGAATGATCCTTTTAATGAGGTCCATTTTCCAAAAGTCTTCATAGCTAATCCCCATATTTTCTTCAAGTCTTTCTCCAGATTTTTCTCTTCCTAGTGAGAGTCAGCACGTGTCCCAGTGCTCCTGATAACTCTTGATAGTCTCTTCTACTTTACCCAACAGTGTTTAGGAACTGCTCACATCAGATGCACTGGGCTCCTACAACTGCCGCAACAAAATGCTTCCACAGTGCATTTATCATCTTGAAGTTATAGAGGCCGGAAGCCTGAGAGAGCTACTTAGCCACCTACTTAGCTTGTTCTGAGACTTCTCTTCTTGGTGTGTTGGTTGTCATCTTCTCACTGTCCTCACGTGTTCTTTCCCCCACACTAGCAAGCCTGCTCATTTGTGTCTGAGTTTTCAACAAGACACAATATCCATTGGGTTGGACTGAAGCCCATCTTAATGAACCCACTTGACTTAATCATCTCCTTAAAGCCTCTCTCTCCAGACAGAGGTACAAGAAACTAGGGACAGGGGCTTTAACATATGAATGCAAAAGAGGTCACAATTAACCCTGTAACACTGGTTCACTTCCTTAATTAATTTCCTCAATTCCCTAGCTCCAAATGCCCACAGGAGAGTTTATCTTTCTTGTTTATTTTATGTATCCTAAGCTTAATACTAGTGCATAATATAAGACACACCCTTAATAAATATGAATAAATCAATGACCAGATTTTTAAGCATTAAGCACAATAAAAAATAGTCTATGTGGGTCACTGGGATTTAGAAGACTGTGTTTCCTGTCTGGGATCTTAAACAAGTAGCTTATACTTGCTGAATTAACTTCCCCTGCTGCAAAAAACGAAGGTTGTCTGCCTGTCTCAGCAGATGGGTTGATGGTTCAAACATGCTGATGTATATGGATCCTGTGTTCTTGAAATGCAGGAAGGATGCAGGATTGCCCTCATGGCTAATAAAGATAATAGAAGCTACTGAGGTCTCCTAAGTCCTTGATATGTGGCAAGCTGACAGTGTATGAAGTATTTTTACATTCGTTCCCTTTATTCTTAAAATAAACATTCTGACTAGCTTCTACGTTCTCCATTTTTTTTCTACCAGAAAAAAAGCAAGATATGCTTTGTTGTCTATACATTAATATCCACACATTCATCCTAAAATATGTGGCTGATATAAATTTTACCTTCAATACTGAAAGAAACATCTGTCTGCGAGTGTGTGTGCTCGTGTATTTGACCTTAGTGTCAGATGTCTGTCCCTCAGATGATCAGCTAGGGAGAAGGGAAGATCAGTTCTCTGGGACTCTGTCTTGGGACATTGTTCTCGAAGAGGTACAGAGAATAGAGACCATTGCAAAACATGGGAAGAATTTCTTTGTAACGTAAAACTTTGGGAAGGTAGCCACCGAGCCCAACAAATAGGGCAATGTTCAGCTCTGCCCCCGGCTTAGTATAAACTCTTGTCTTTCCCCACTGTTTGTTTCTTATTTCAAAATGCTTCATCCCTCCCCCAGCCCCCACTTTGTGGAAATTGTTAAGGATCTACCAAGAGGGATTATTGCTAAGTCTTGTCACATAAAGAGCCAGAGTAATTTGTGTACAGTACAGTTAAAATTACACCATTACACTCAAAGCTAATATTACCCTAATGAGTTGAAATGGAAGGAAGGAGGTTGCTTGGAAAAGACTGTAAGTGACTTAGCATGGGTTTCTCACTTCCAATGATAATGTTCCTTGAAACTGTGTTTTGAACACATTATTATAGATTTAAATATTTTAATATTCATTTATTCTAATTTCCTTTTTGATAGGTACTATCTCCGTGCCTGCATTTCATCAACTCTGACTAGTGACACCACTCTATTTAATATCTTCCTTGGCCAAATTTCCTGTGAATTGGGAACAAGGTTTTAGCTGCTTACAGAGGCTTCAACAATTCCTTTGTGTGGTTCAACATTTAAAACTCAGATAGGGATCTCAAATCCTTTATCAAGAAATGAACTACTCAGCCTAGAGCCACTCTAAGAGTGCAGGGATACAATCTGCCGGAGATGTTGGCACTACTGGTCCTTAATCACACCCGAGCTCCATTCCTCAGCTGCATTTAGAATGGAAATAGAAATCTTTGTTCTTAAATATGTCAGTTTGGAGCATATTCCGGGCAGGCAGTTGGTGATTCCCGTATGCTGGAGCAAGCAACTCAGCAACGGGATGCCTAGCTAGCTCAATTGCTCCAAGTATTCCTGAAGCACCCCCTGCCACAATGCCCAAACCACAGTATCTCCACCACACTGCTGGAAGGAAAGGGCTTCTAGTGGGTTCCTGGGAAACACAGACGTTCCCTGAATGTAGGAATTACTGTTCTGTAGGTATATGGGTAGATATCCATTGAGGGGCAAATATGACATGTCAGACAAGTTTTGTTGGAGAAAGGGAGTCAGAGAAGCCTCAAACCCAGATGGCTTTCTGAGAAGGATGCTACAGAAAGTGGTGGTTAAATAAATCAGGTCCTTAGACTTGATGCTGTGCTTTTAGGCATGAGCGGAATATTCTTTGAGAAGAACTGATGTCCAATTTAGACTGTGCCATCATTTGAAGTGTCCATGATCAAAATTATTTTCAAACACTTATACATAAGGGTGTGAGATAAAGACCTGACTTACTGTGTGAAGTACTTTTCCATACACCCTACTTCCTCAAACACCACCTCTTTTATCCCAGATCTAATGCAGCAAGCTTTCCCCAACCTTCAGATCTTAACTGAGTAACAGCTTTCTGAGTTTACTTTAGGAAACTATATGTTGAGATTGTGTGGGTACAACTTCTCTGTCATATATAGAAGACGCCCTGGTCCACTGTTTCCTGCAGTCTTTCCTCCTCTCTTACCTGAAGTTTCCTAAGCCGCAGGTGCAGCGGCTGTGTCGTAGATGCTAACAGTTGGGGCTGAGCACCTCACAGCTGGCTGTTCTCTGCCTTTTTGAAGAGAGTGAGGAAAGGACTCAAAATAAGGAAGATCTCCAATGCTCATGGATTATGAAAATTAATACTGTGAAAAAGACAATAATGTATTTCCAAGGGATGTGGAAGTAAATACTGGCAAAGAGATTTCCTGTCATTTGTGAATCTTACATTCAGTCACTAGCATCACTATTAATTTTTAAATAATACTTTCTTAAGGCACAGATGGGGAATCCATCATTGAAAAGAAAGGTTAAACTTCATTAACAATAATCTCAAAAGAAAGTTTATTTTTTCCTCTTTGTCTTCTTTTCTTCATTTTGAAATCACAAGTTATTATACTAATTGGTAAAGCTAATTGTTATTTAAACAAAATTTCAATGAGAACGCTTCAATAAGAAATTCTATTTCAATAAGAATAGGAAATAGCACACCTCACTTTTAGTTCTCTTCCTTTGTGTTTTGAATGGTTGTTTGGATGAAATAGCACGGTTTTATAGTTAGAAAATGAGCCTACCAGTGATTAGAGCTAATTCCTAGAAGTAGTTTATTACCATTTTGTATCCATCATGTCTTCTTTAACTAAGCACCACCCCCCTAAACTTTAGACCTGAATTGATACATTGAAGTGATATAAATATTAGATATGCAAATTCTCTGGGAAGTTTATTCTCTATAATGGGACAAGAGCTCCAGGATGTCTGATAACTGTCCCCCTTTGGAGGATGAGGCTGTCATTGTGCATCTGTGAGTACCAGGGTGAAATGGGTTGGGATGAAAAGCAGAGGCAGGAGAACAGCGATGATGCAGAAGAGGAAGGCGGCTGCTTTGTAGAGTTCCACAATGGAGGATACATTGGTGATTGGGAGCCACCCTTATTTCTTTTTGCTATTTTAAAATCAGGTAGTCTTCCCAGGGTCTTCTAGAGGAGATGATACCTGGTCTGTGAACCAGAAGCTTCAGGTCAACACCTGCCTCACGCTATAGGCATTTCCTTTATTCATTGTGGAAGGTTAGGACCAAGTTCTATGACCCCAGGAGATGGTAAATGAAATGATTGTATGTGTGGTGGTGGACATTTCTTGGAAAAGCAAGTCTGTCTTTTACGTCCTCCATATTTCTACTGGAAAATCTCATGCTCAGGGTTCTTACCTGTCAACCTTAGCTTCACTCTCAAAATTTTAAAGTGTCATTCAAACTCAGTGTGTCACTTCCTCTTCATAATAGATTTCTTCTCTCAAGGACCCCACATGACGTTCCATACCTGTCTGTGTGGTTGACCAGATGGTTCAGAGGAAAGGTGAAGCAAGTACACACAGAACTGGAGAAAGCTGAATGCCAAGGTGGTACTTATACTTGTAAGTAAACCAGTTTTCATATTTGGCAGAATGGAAGAGAGAAAAGTGATGCCCTAGGTAGCCTAGCTTTGTTTTATTCTCTGGTACTTAAAAGGAGCTGTAAGTTACTTGTCTTTTGATACCTAAGTTAATATTCTATATGCATGCTTATATGAGAAGAAGAGATCCCTACTTCAAAAGAAAACTCTTAAAATAACAATTACACAGATAACTAAGATCTAGTGCCCTCCCACTGTCAGTGCCTGAGTTTCATCCCTGTCACTGTCACTCTGCAAGGATCTGCTGGCACGATTGGCAGCAGTCGTTCTTAAGTGATGATCCACCTCTTCCAAGTTCTAAGGGCAAAACCAGCATTTGAAAAGGGCTGCTGAGAAGTTCAGAGCTGTTCTGTGGAATATTTCCCGAATCACACATGGCCTGAACACGAGCAGGACCAGGACAAAGACCCACCAGAGAAAGGGGCTTCCCACTGACAGCTAAGTGTTTGTAGTGTTCATAAACCCCAAAGTACAAAGCTACTTCTGCTGTTAGGGCCATCTCATGGGAGAGGGTTTTCATAGACTTCATTGTATGTTCCAAGGTATCTTTGACACTCGAAGTTCATTAGTATGATATCTTGCTCTGAGCATCAGTCTTGGATGGTGCTAGTATGGTGGTGAGTGGGTTGGGAGTCTTGTAATCTGAAGCAAGGTGTTCATCATTGAATACCTTATGGCTCCTAAGTGAATAATTAACATAATCTAAATACTCAAAAATAAAATATTTGGGGGGCCCAACAAAATGTTTATTGGGTAAAAACCCATCAGTAGGAGGGACTAGTGTTTGTTAGTGTTTGAGAAATGAGACCAGATTCTTTGCACATTAGCATCCTAATTGGTGCCAACATAAACCTGCAAACTTCCAAGTTACTGGGGGTGTTATTTTTTTTTCATGTGTATGAATCTGGGAAGGCTGATTAGGCCTAGCCCCATTGCTCACTTAAAAAATGGGGCGCCATCTTTTTCCAGATTGATGACAGAAGTCACAGAATAGTCCTCGTTCTTCCACTTGGTACTGTCTTAGCTGTTTTCATTTTACTGAGGAGTTTGAAGGCAACAAATGGCATGAAGGATTTGCCAGTCTTGAAAGCTAAGAACGCATGGAATGCTGCTAAGAAAAATTTGAAAGAATTCTTCCCCATACAGGAAGCACAGAGCAGTACCATCAGTATATGATCTCTTAAATGACACCAGTTTAGAAGGTCTAAGATTTTGTTATTTCTTTAAACAGAGTCTGTATGGAGAGAAGTGGTAAGCTGGTATTTTACATGACCTGACACAGTAGGTCCCAGGAAAAGAGGCCTAAAGTTTCAGACATTGGTCTACCATATAGGATTTAGTGAGGTTAATAAAAACCAAAGTTTGAAGCCCATTGTTTCCACTTAACTTTACTTCAGAGCTTGTTGTGATATATTGTTTGTGTTCTGACAAATAAAGCTTGCCTGGTGATTAGAGGGCAGAGCTAACCACTAGTTAACCATAGAGGTCTGGAGGTGCTATGGGAGAATGCTCTTGTATCCTGAAAGGATTTGTCACTCATATTGGTTTAATAGAACACTGATTGGCCTATTAGCTCAGGATTATTATAACTATCTCTTATAAGTTAAATTAACCCATAATTCTTGTCTATGTTTAGCCATGTGGCTTGGTACCTTTTCTCAATGCAGCATTTTCATCTTGCTTCCTCTGTGTCTGGTGGTGACTACAGACTGAGTCTTTCCTCTTCCCAGAATTCTTCTAACTGGTTGCCCTGCCTATAGTTTCTGCCTGGTTACTGGCCAATCAGTGTTTTATTAAACTAATATGAGTGACAAATCTTTACAGTTTACAAAAGCATTATCCTATAGCATTGAGGTCTGTTACAGACAGGAGGCAGGAAGTGATAAGGCAGGGTGTAGACAGGATCTCAACTCTTTCAGCCAGAAGAGTTAGAGAGGTAAGATGTGACTGTGGCTGCCCCTTTGATTCTCTGCTCTTTCAGCTTTTATCTCAATATTTGACTCTGAGGTTTTATTATTAAGACTAATTAGGATCATGTTTCAAGAGCTGATCACCTCATTTTTTTCAAGATATTAAAAACCTCATTGATCCACCAAAGATATAATTACTCTTCAGCAAATTACTCTCTGACATAAATTGAACATCTATATCATAGCTCCTCCTGCATAGAGATCAGATGGTTGTGAGCCACCATGTGGTTGCTGGGAATTGAACTTGGGACCTTTGGAAGAGCAGGCAATGCTCTTAACCACTGAGCCATCTCTCCAGCCCCAAGTGAAATTTTAAATAAGAGCTTTGAGATGGTCTGGCATGTCCTGGAGCTGAGAAAGGTGAGTGGATCTTGGTCTGGGTTCAAGAAAGATCAATTAAAGACCAGCATTCTTTGCCATTTATGTTTTTTACTATTTTTTTGTGTTTTGTAAAGTTCCATCAATATTTTTTTCTGTGACCATTTTTTAAAATACCTGGTGTGTGTGTGTGTGTGTGTGTGTGTGTGTGTGTGTGTGTGTGTGTGTTCCTGGCTGTATGGATATGAATGATGTGCAGGTGCCTGCAGATTTCAGTCACTTTCAGATTCCCTAAAGCCAAAGTTACAGATGGTTGTAGGCAGCTATGTGGGTGCTGGGAACCAAACTTGGGTTATCAAAACAGCAACAAGTGCTTTTGAACACTAAGCCATCTCCCCAGTCCTGAAACATATCTTAATGCATCTTTGTGGGTCATATTATACGTGTGTATATCACATGATAATAAAGCCAGGTTAATGAGCATTCTCAGCCCTTCAAACATCAATTAGTTTTAGCTCTTACTGATTTCATACTCTTCTGGTCTTCTTGAAATACAGCAAATGCCTTCAGCCAAAAGTTACTGTACCGTGCTTTAAAAAGCTAAAGTAAGTCCTCCACTCTGCATTTTGGTGACCCGTATAAACTTTGCATTCCCAGCCCCTGCCCTCTTCAGTCCCTGGTGAAGAGAATGCTTTGCCAAGACTTGCTTTCTTGTTTTTACCAATGAGGTAAAAGTGGAAGAAGTGGAATTTGTCTTTCTGCTTCTGGTTTATATTGATGCAAATGACAAGATTTTCTCGTTGGAGCAGAATTGTATTCTACTGGGTAAATGTGGCACATTTTTCTTCCTGTGTTCATACATTGAAGGGCATCTGGGATGATGCCATATTTTGGCTTTTATGACTACATTTTGCTTGGAAGTCTAACTGACTTATTAGTACACTGACTTAATCTCCTTTGTATATATACAGAATCAGTAGTAAAACTGGGAATCATATAGTGTTTATTTGTTTGTTTGTTGTTTGTCTTTTCAGGTTGCTTTAGGAATCTCAGTACTGGTTTTCCATAACAGCTGTACTAATTTATAGCCTCATCAACTGTGAATAAAAATTTCCTTGGGCAAGAGAGATGACTCAGTAGTTAGGAGTTCTTATTGCTGTGTCAGAGGACCAGAATTCAGATTCCAGTACTCACATCAGTGTCGATGGTTTAACTCCAGCTTCAAAGGCTCTGATGCCATGGACACACACACACACACACACTCATACTGCAATAAAAAGAAATTTTAAAGAATTTTCTGAACTCTGCATCCTCACCAATTTAGAGTTTTTGAGGATAACATTCTAACTGGGATAAAATGGTATCTCATTGTTGGTTTTCATTCGGGTTTCCCAATGATAGAGACATGGAGCATTTTTCAGTTGCTTGTTGATCATTTCCAAACCATTTTTCAAGAACTGTCTATTTAGTTCTTTGATCCACCTTTAATTTAATTGTCTGATACGGGGTGTTCAGCTTTTTAAGTTCTAGATTCTAGATACCAATCCCTTGTTAACTTAGTATTTTTCCTAATATTTCACTGTTGCGGTGACTTGAAAAAAATGGCACCTGAAGGGATTGGCACCATTAGAAGATGTGACATTTTTCTGTAGGTGTGGCTCTGTGGAGGAAGTGTTTCACTGTGGGAGTGGGCTTTGAGGTCTCCTATGCTCAAGCATCCCTCAGTGTGACTGTCAATTTCCTGTTGCCTGAAAGATGTAGCACTCTCAGCTACTAATGCCATGTCTGCCCACATGCTGTTATGTTCCCTGTCCTGATGATAATGGACTGAACCCCTAAAACTATAAACAAGCCACCCCAATTAAATGTGTTCTTTATAAGAGATTCAGTGGTCATAGTGTCTCTTCACAGAAATAAAAACCCTAAGACAACAGTCTCTCAATTCTCTTGTCTCTTTGCAGTTCAGAAGCTTCTGTGCTTGATATAATCCCATTTTTCTATGCCCACTTTTGTTCTCTGTGGTTTGGGATCCTGTGTGAGAATTCAATGCCCTAGAGTGTTACCTTTGGGCTTCCTTGAAATGATTTCAGAGTTTCTGGTTTGACAATTATGTCTTAGATTCATTTTAAGTTGGTTTTGTATATAGTCAGAGGTAGAGATCAAATTTCTCTCTTATATGTATGATGCATATAGGTATAAATTTGCCACAACCATTTATTACAGATCATGTTTTCTCCAGTATGGTTTTCATACTTTTATAAAAATTTTTACTGTTTAAGAATTTCATGCATGTATATAATGTATTTTAATCAAATACATCCCTCATTTCACTTCTTCTAAATCCTTCTCTATGTCCCTCACTACATTTTTCTCCCTATGTCATATGTTCTTTTTTTAACCTACTGAATCCAATTAGTGCTACCTATATGTGCACAGGTATAGGGTCAGGAGCATATGGGTCTACATCTCTTTAAAAAAAACTATCTCTTCCTCCTACACAGTCACTAACTACCAAGAGCTGATCAGGTGTCAGAAGTTTTTTCCCCCATCCATATTGGGTACTGTGCTGGCTTGCCCTTGTACAAGTCTTATGCATACTTGGTGTGGGAAGTCCTTCTGTCTATGTTTTGCTTTTATCAGTTAATGAATAAAGCTGTTTAGGCCAGTGGCTTAGCAGAATAGGACAAGGTGGGAGTTCTAAGCAGACTGAGCTGGAGAGAGTAGGCAGAGTCAAGGAGAAGCCACGTAGCCGTGCCAGAGACTGAGGCCTCTGCTGGAGCCAGCCAAAACTTTGCTGGTAGGCCATGACCTTGTGGTGCACAGATTAATGGAGATGAGTTAGTTTAGGTTATAAGGACTAGCTGGAAATATGCTTAAGCTATTGATCAAACAGTATTGCAAATGACAAGGTTTCTGTGTGATTATTTCTGGTCAAGGTGGTCAGGAAATGAATGAGCAGCCTCCCCTAACACATACTGTCAAAGTTTTTATGAGTTCCTATGTGCAGTGACCCTGATGTGTCTGGCAAATATTATTTCACTGAAAATATCCATTGTTCTTCACCCCTTTGTGAGAAATCAATTGCCAGCAGAAATATGGATTGATGTTTTTTGTCTTCAGCACTGTCTAATTGTGTTATGTGTCTTTTTTTTTCTGCCAGTAGCATGCTGTGTTTGTAATTGTACCTTTATGCTGTTTTAAAGTCAGGTATTATGTTGCTTGCTGAACTGCTTTGTTCTGTTTGGATGGTTAACTGTTTGGCTACTCTGAGTCTACTCTGTTTGCAAATGTATTTTTAGATTCCCTTCTCTATGTCTGTGAAGAAAATCACACACACACACACACACACACACATAATGGAGGAAGTTCATTGGTTAATTAATAAAGAAACTGCTTGGTCTAATAGGTTAGAACATAGGTGGGTGGAGTTAACAGAACAGGATGCTGGGTAGAAGGAAGTGAGGTCAGACGCCATGCCTCTTCTCTCCAGGGCAGACTTGATGAAGCTCCGACTCAGGATGGACGTAGGCTAGAATCTTCCTTGTAAGTGAACCTCGTGGTGCTACACACATTAATAGAAATGGGCCAAGCAGTGTTTATATGAATACAGTTTATGTATTGTTATTTCGGGGCATAAGCTAGCCAGGTAGTCAGGAGCCGGGCGGCAGGAACACAGCACGCAGCTGCCACTACACATATATGTTGCTTGGGGTAATATGGTCATCTTAACAGTTTATTTCTGATTCTTGAGTATATCTTCCCGTGTTTATTTAGTTCCATCTAATCTTATAGTCACCTCAGGTTTCTGTGTAAGCAAAAAGTTAAAATTGAAACAGCCTTTTCAATAGCTGACTTAATGTTGAAGACATACTGAATATGTGTGTGTGTATGTGTGTGTGTGTGTGTGTGTGTATAAAACATGCCTCCATTCTGTTTAAGAAGAAATATATTCAATTTGCAGCTGCTTTCTAGGGTGCCTGAGCAGTGACTTCTCAGTCATGTATAGCAAAGAAGAATATTCTCATTAAACTAGCAAGGACCATCAACAATGAGTATGAGGAAGATTATGATGCCCAGAGCTGTCACAAAGCATTGTTTTAAATTTACAGCTTTCAACAAAAAAAAATTGGTCATACAAAAGAGGTAAGAAAATATGGCCCACTTTGTTGTACCATTTCTATGGCCTGTGTTACGGTTTCTTTTTTTTTTTTAATTTATTTATTTATTAAGGATTTCTGCCTCGTCCCCACAACCGCTTCCCATTTCCCTCCCCCTCCCCCGATCAAGTCCCCCCCCCCCTCATCTGCTCGAAGAGCAATCAGGGTTCCCTGACCTGTGGGAAGCCCAAGGACTGCCCACCTCTATCCAGGTCTCGTAAGGTGAGCATTCAAACTGCCTAGGCTCCCACAAAGCCAGTACGTGCAGTAGGATCAAAAACCCACTGCAATTGTTCTTGAATTCTCAGTATTCCTCATTGTCCGCTATGTTCAGCTAGTCCGGATTTATCCCATGCTTTTTCAGACCTAGGCCAGCTGGCCTTGGTGAGATCCCAATAGAACATCCCCATTGTCTTAGTGTGTGGGTGCACCCCTCGTGGTCCTGAGTTCCTTGCTCGTGCTCCGTCTCCTTCTGCTCCTGATTTGGACCTTGAGATTTCTGTCCGGTGCTCCCGTGTGGGTCTCTGTCTCTGTCTCCTTTCATCGCCTGATGAAGGTTAATATTCCTGAGGATGCCTATGTGTTTGTCTTTGGATTCACCTTATTTAGCTTCTCTATGAACATGAATTATAGGCTCAATGTCCTTTATTTATGGCTAGAAACCAAATATGAGTGAGTACATCCCATGTTCCTCTTTTTGGGTCTGGCTTACCTCACTCAGGATAGTGTTTTCTATTTCCATCCATTTGTATGCAAAATTCAAGAAGTCCTTGTTTTTTACTGCTGAGTAATACTCTAATATGTATATATTCCATACTTTCTTCATCCATTCTTCCGTTGAAGGGCATCTAGGTTGTTTCCAGGTTCTGGCTATTACAAACAATGCTGCCATGAACATAGTTGAGCATATACTTTTGTTGTATGATAGGGCCTCTCTTGGGTATATTCCCAAGAGTGGTATTGCTGGATCCAGGGGTAGGTTGATCCCGAATTTCCTGAGAAACCGAAACACTGCTTTCCAGAGTGGTTGCACAAGTTTGCATTCCCACCAGCAATGGGTGAGTGTACCCCTTTCTCCACAACCTCTCCAGCAAAGGCTATCATTGGTGTTTTTTATTTTAGCCATTCTGACAGGTGTAAGGTGGTATCTTAAAGTTGTCTTGATTTGCATTTCCCTGATCGCTAAGGAAGTTGAGCATGACCTTAAGTGTCTTTTGGCCATTTGAAGTTCTTCTGTTGAGAATTCTCTGTTCAGATCAGTGCCCCATTTTATAATTGGGTTGATTAGCCTTTTACGGTCTAGTTTCTTGAGTTCTTTATATATTTTGGAGATCAAACCTTTGTCAGTTGCAGGGTTGGTGAAGATCTTCTCCCAGTCAGTGGGTTGTCTTTTTGTCTTAGTGACAGTGTCCTTTGCTTTACAGAAGCTTCTCAGCCTCAGGAAGTCCCATTTATTCAATGATGCCCTTAGTGTCTGTGCTGCTGGGGTTATACATAGGAAGTGGTCTCCTGTGCCCATGTGCTGTAGAGTACTTCCCACTTTTTCTTCTATCAGGTTCAGTGTGTTCGGACTGATATTGAGGTCTTTAATCCATTTGGATTTGAGTTTTGTGCATGGTGATAGATATGGATCTATTTTCATTCTTCTACAGATTGACAACCAGTTTTGCCAGCACCATTTGTTGAAGATGCTCTCTTTTTTCCATTGTATACTTTTAGCTCCTTTATCGAAGATCAGGTGTTCATAGGTTTGTGGGTTAATGTCAGGGTCTTCTATTCGATTCCATTGGTCGACTTCTCTGTTTTTATGCCAATACCAAGCTGTTTTCAATATTGTAGCTCTGTAATAGAGTTTGAAGTCAGGGATGGTAATGCCTCCAGACAAACCTTTATTGTATAAGATTGTTTTGGCTATCCTGGGTTTTTTGTTTTTCCATATAAAGTTGATTATTGTCTTCTCCAGATCTGTGAAGAATTTTGATGGGATTTTGATGGGGATTGCATTGAATCTATAGATTGCTTTTGGTAGAATTGCCATTTTTACTATGTTGGTCCTCCCAATCCAAGAGCAAGGGAGGTCTTTCCATTTTCTGGTGTCTTCTTCAATTTCTTTCTTCAAAGACTTATAGTTCTTGTCAAGTAGATCTTTCTGTGAACCCAGCCTTCAGCTGGTCAGCAGAAAGACTGAGTTCAAAGCTGCCTTAGATACTTCATAAAACCCTGTATCAACTCCCTATCCTCCCTCCAAAAAAAAAAAAAAAGACCCATTCATGGGTAGAAAGAGGAGGGGGACAGAAACTGTGTCTGAAAGTGTTCATTTGTGGAATTTATTAAACTAACATTCTAACTCAACTAGTTTAAACATATTGTGAAGAAGAAATGGCCCTAAAGTGGTAATGGAAGGAATGAAAGCAGCGCTTCACCGAAGCAAGAGCTCCATCCCTGGAACTGAATTCTGTAAAAATTCTAGGATTGAAAAGTACAATAAATGAGATGAAAATTTCTCTAGTAAATTAAACAGCTGATATGATATTAAACAAAGAGTTAATTAGACCATAGGTTGGTTGAGATGACACAGTCTAAAGAACAAAAGGAAAGAATAATGAAGAGCAATAAGCAAAGTCTCAGAAGGCCATGTATGGACCAGCATCATATGAACCAACAGATAGATGATTGGAAAGTAGCTGTGATGGTTTCAATGTGCTTTGTCCCTATTGGAGAAAATACAAGCTTAATATGTCCATAGTATTTGGAGGCAGTACTCTTGTGATTGAATTCTGGGGGCAATATAGGAAGAGGGGACTCAGAGGATACACACATTGAATCTCTGGATACCCTGTACCAATCCAGAATTCTATCTAAAAAATCACCATATATATCACCTTGACTTAGTTAGGATTTCTATTGCTGTGAAGGGACGGCATGATCATCGCAACTCTTATAAAAGAAAACATTTAATTGGAGTGGCTCGCTTATGGTTTCAGGGGTTCAATCCATTATCATCATTATAGGACATGGTAGTGTGCAGGTAGACATGGTACTGAGAGTCCTACATCTTGCAGGTAATATGAAATGGTCTCTGACACTGGGTGGTACCTTGAGCTTAGGAAACCACAAAGCCCGCCCTCACAGTGACACAGTTCCTCCAACAAGGCCATACCTACTCCAACAAAGCAACTCCTCCTATTAGTGCCACTCATGTGACATTATGGTGTCAATTACGTTCAAACTACCACATATCTCAATCTTAGAACAGAGTTACAAGCCAAAGTTAATATCTAAAACAAAGAAACAATGAAACAAAAACACAGAAAAATCTTGGACTGTGGTCTTGTTATCAATAACAAAAACAGACCAACACAGTGGCAAGAATTATTTTGAAGAACTGTCTAACTTGTTCCAAATTAAATAAAAGTGATCAGTCTATGCATCCAAATAGCTCAAGAAACTCCAACAGGATGAGTCCTGAGAGCCATATACTTTCTGAACCCCATCATGATTAATCTTCAGAAAGATACAAGCAAAGAGAATCTTAGACCCAGGATGGGATGGTTCAGGGAGGTGACTCATCAGGTAAAAGCACTTCTCAAAGCCTGGCAATCTTAGTTCCTTCCCTGAAACTCATGTAAAGATGGAAGAGGTGAATCAACTCCACAGAGTTGTCTCCCCAGGAAGGCTGTGACATGCGTATGTACTACCCCACACACCACACACACACACACACACACACACACACACACACACACACGTTCATATGCTTTCTCCATATTTACAATAAATATTGGACCTCTGTTAGCTTTGCTTTGAATACTCTTTCCCAGGTTTTTCCAATGTATTTTCTCTTTTTAAACATTCATTTCATTTTTTATTATGTTTATATATATATATATATATATATATATATATATATATGTAGAGACTTTAGGGTCTTTGCACACGAATGTAAGTGTCCAGGGGGACCAGAAGAGGGGACCTGGTCTCCTAGAACCTGAGTCTCAGAAGGTTGCAAGAGCTCAGTGGATCTGCTGAGAACCAAACTCTGGTCGTTTACAAAAGCAATACTGACCCTTAGGGTCAGAGCCCATGGATGTGGGTTCATTCTACCTTGACCAAAGGTCAGAGAGTTCAGGACTAATATTGTTCCTTCAAGGTTATGACAGGAGATTTGACCTAGGGTCTGATGTCTACAGATTGATCTCTGCATGTCCTGTCTAAACAACAGAATATTTAACTCAGAATGTAGTTACTTAATGTTTCGGGTATTGAAAGGGTAATTACTTTGTTTGTTGCTTGTTTGTATCATGGTGAAACAGTCTTGATTTCTGCCCCCACCCCCTCTGGATTGGGGTATATAAAGCATATGGAAAATAAACCAGGTGAATTCAGTATTCACTGGGTTGCTCTCCTGACTCTAATCTGTGTCTCTGTTGTGCTCTTTTGTATCTTTGTTTTTTCTGCCGAACACTTCTAATTCACATGCACCAACCCTGGAATGTATGAACCCCTCAAGGCTGGACCCTGACAGATGCTTTCCTGGTGTGGGGCCCCAACACTTTAGCTACTGAAAGATTTCTCCCTCCCCTGCTTTTGGTTTTTGTTTCCTGTCTATATTTTCTCGTAACATTTTCAGAGTATAGGCCAAATTGATCATAGTGTTCCTATGACTTAAACTACTATACTTTCTGAATTAGTTTAAGTTTTTAATTGAATTCATCAACCTGTTTAAAATTCACGTTGATATAGGGCATAAGCATCTAACTTTTATTTGTTATAATTAATAACTATTTCTCTTCATTTATTGAATAATCCTTTCTATAAGAAGATGTAGGGGTTTTTTTAAGCATCAAGGAAGAGGAATTTTAAGAACACATCTCAGCAAACTCTAAAATTCAAAGAAGTAGGTCTCTCTAAAGATTTAATATTTTATTTAATATACTAGAAATAGAATTTTGCTTATCAGCATTCCAGGTTGCTTACAAAACTGTAGCCCCTCTAGTCTTTATCTGTTTAGGATGTTAACTCTTTGTTTTCTTGTGTATCCTTCAAACTACATTGCTGGCAGTATCCCTTGCCTTTCGACGCAAGCAGCAGAAATTCTGTTGTTATCTCCCTCATAAGCAGAATGCTAGTCACATGCTTCAAGTTGTGTGGGAACTGAGGACCCATGGGTAAAGAGGGCACATTTCGATCTGCCCTCCTTAGATGTGCAAACCGATGGAGAGACAGAGGGTATTCTTTTCTTAATGTCAGATCAGGCATATGAGCGGCAGATGTGCGCATGAATGTGTATGAACTACTTAGAACAAAATACACATATTTCACGGAGTGCATAACTAATAAACATGTAGCATGATGAATGTTGTTGCCCTCAAGTCTTCATCAGACCTGGGACTGTTTATTTGAGCACAACCCTAACAGTGATTATTATGTGTCCAGATTTTTTATGTTTTGCTTATAAACCTCGGTCACCAGTTCTCTGTGCTTCTCAATCATTATAACAGCTGATAGAGTTTAAAGATTCTTTATTTTTGGAGTGATTGCTGGGAAGAGGAACAGGAAGAGGAAAGGATGTAAGTGAAATCAAGAATCCCTCGTACTCAACAGACATAAACAATATACATATATTAACTAATGGCGAAGGCAAGCTCATCATAGTCCTGATTAGACAATACCAGGAGGCTACTTTGTAATTTTCAGTCCTGTTTTCCTGGCCTGTGACTGTCTTTCTGAAAACTCTCATTCTGTGGTAGTAGCTGTGTAACTACTAAAACAACGAGAGTCTTACCTCACTGTTGAGTGCCTCCACTGGAGAGATACCATTACCTCTTGTCAATATATCTAGGACATGTCCCTTGAAAGATTCTCACTGATCTAATAGCCCCAGAGACATTCCAAAACCAATCACCCTGGCTTGGAACAAAAGATGTTGCCAGTGGGAGCGTGTGTCCTGTGCTGTGGACACAGGCTGAGTGAGGAGGAAGAGGATGGACACTGTCTCTGCTGCCAATTTTATTTTTAGAAAGTGGAAAATGTTTCAGCCATAACAGATATTTGAGGAGACTAAGCTGGGACAAAGCATCTCGCTTCCCTACCCATCAGATATAGAGTACCATCTCAGCTTTAAATGAACAGAACTCTCCCAGAGAAGAGTTTTAGGAAGGGTCTTTGTCTACATGCTTTCTTGTCATTGAGAGAAGTGCCTTCCCTTCCTCAGTTACTACCAACATGGGAAAACTTGAAATATTATTTCCTTGCATTTGTTTTGCCATCTGCCATTGACTGTCACATTTCACAAGTTAAAAAACATGTTATTTCTTTGTTTATTTTGTCAGTCTTTGGTATTCTCTGGAGAGGAATTACAACTCTGTTTCAGTGGGGTAGATTTAATATGTTTGTGTCATCTCTAGACTTACCTAACTCCTTGTGGTTCACAGTCAAAGGTTTTTCACTTTACCTCAACTGGTGAATAAAGTCGATTCATTTCAGATTTTAGATAATACATATTTCTGGGTGCATTGGGTTGAGAGCCGGAAATCACAGATGCCTGAATTTAGCATGTAGAAGACTTCTCAATGTAGAATACCATTGTTCTGAAAAATGTATGTTACTCTAGTAATTTTAGATTAGTTTGTTAATATAAGTATTCATGGAACCCATGACATCATACGTTTGAGCTTTCCATGATTCTCATCACTGTCTGTAGACTGCATGTTAATTCCTTCAGACATCAAGCAACCATAGTCTTATAACAGAAGCTATATTGTACATGTGTGCATTGCACAATGTTGAGCTTGAGGCAAATCCTTAGACTATTAGCCTGATTCTTGGGCTGTTGTCTGGTCAAGAGCACAGCGTTATGGTTATGTTTTAAGAGAAGAAGCTGTGAACCAGTTTGATGCTTTGCCAGATGAGTTTGAGGCAAATTCATTACCAAGATCATTTTCTTCCTATCACATAAAGTTTAGGGAACTGTGGGTGCTGCTCACTAAGCTTGTCTAAGCTATTCATCTGGAAGCTGTCTAATTATTTTTAAGCACTGCACTCTCTTTTGTGAATTATGTTCAAGCAACTACACACCTGAACATACTGGGTACATATGCCTTAGCACAGACATTTCTCATCACTAGCAATGAATGCATTGCTAAACCCATTCGATGCCTTTACAACACTGGGGATACAAGAGTTGAGTCCTTCAGTTCATAAAATCAGAAATTATTACCAGAAATTTGTCTCTTTTTGGACCCAGTGAAATCTTTTACTCATTGTGTCATTCCCAAGGCAGAGGCAGAGGCCGCAGTATCAATTACGAAGTCTGCCACAAATATCTTAGTATTAGTCTTTCATTCACATTACTGGGTATCTGACAGCTGAGTGTTTGCACTATGTTAGGAGATGTTTACTGTTGCAAATTTGTAACTTAATACATTATGATTGAGACTACGTTCTCATACGCTCTGGGTTGAGATGGGGTTAGCAAAAGGGCAAAATATGTAAGATGTGATTCCTGGCCCTGAGAGGAAGGTAAGACTAACACAAATTAATGCTTGATATTTAAAATAGCATATTGTTAACAACCAAACTGAATGTAGAATAAGCTCTTGACATTCAATAGGGGTAGCTCTGGAGAGCAATTCAATCCCCCGGTATGTACAATTTGATCATAAAATGCAGAAGATGAGAGGGAAAACACTGACTGAAATTTGATTAGAAAGTTCAGCTCACTCAGATGTACCAGGATGGCTCACAGGGACTTGCCGAAACACGGGTCATATCCACAGCCTTGGCTAAGTAGTTCCGAATTGGACATTCTGGAAGAATATTAAATCTGTGAATGCCATTGTTAGTTCATATCACACACACAAGAGATACTAAAGGCCTGTGAGATGGCTTGGTAAGTAAAGGCACTGCGCAAGCAAGCCTGGCCACCTGATTTGCATTTCAAGAGCCCATGTAAAGGTGAAATGAAAGATCTGATTCTACAAAATTGTCCTCTGACTTCCACAGAGCTCCAAGCCATGTATGCTCACACACAATAATAATAATTTTTCAGAAATAAATATTTTAATGAGTTTAGAAAGATGCTGGTCATTCTAGGGTAGAAATAAATCTCTTAAATCATGAATACAGAAGTCAGAATGGTTACTAAAATATTAGCAGAATTAGGGAATTGGAAGAAGGATATTTCAGAAAGGTACTGAAAAGATCTGAGGTAAAACTGCTAGAGGCAGTCAGTGGGGATAATATGACAATTAACCTATATCCTCTTCCTTTGACTGCAGGCCAGTTGTACACAGTCTTCTCTTCCATGACAGCTAATGTCTGATATTTGTGTTTCATCTTCTCATTCATATTTCACCCTTGAATCCAAAGCTACCACCTATGGTTGTCTGTATTGTGTGTGTTGCCTAACAAAGTGGATGGTGTAAGTTGGTAAAATGACTATTATACCCTTTATACAAATGACATAGATTTATGCCCTGATTTCAAAATCAGTATATTATAGTACTTTATTTATCTGCGGAAATAAGACATCTTGAAATTCATAGTATCTGGGATGCTTTGAAAGAAATTGGACCCACAAACAAGTGGCACTATTAGGAGGTATGGCCTTGTTGAAGTAGGTGCATGCTGTTTTGCTCCCTGCCATGATGATAATGAACTAAAACTCTAAAAATGTAAGCCACCCCAATATAATATTTTTCCTTTATAAAAGTTGTTGTGGTCATAGTGTCTCTTCATAGCAATTGAAACACTAAGACACAAGTTGGTACCAGGGACCTGGATATTTCTGTGGTAGGACTGAACTCACTTTTGTAGGAAGGAATATGGCCCTTGGCACTGTGGATTAAGAAAGTACTGCTTTATGGGCCATACCAGTAGGAGCATGGAAGACAGTAGTGTTAAGAGTGATTTTAACTGTGGGGGCTTACTCAAGAGGTTTCAGAGGGAAAGAATTGTAGTATGTTGCCTAGAGATCATCCTTCTGATATTTTGGTATACCTGGTTTTGCCCTTGTCCAAAGAATCCACCTGAGGCTAAAGGGAAGAGTTTTGGATTAATTTTACTAGCAGAGGAAATCTCAAAACAACCCACTATAGACTCTATTGTGTAGTGACTAGTGTTCACGCTTGTAGGATTTATAATAAAGAGGAGCAAGAACAAGAAATAAAAAATGTACAATATAAAGAGAAAAGGAGAATCAAAATGTGGGATGGAGCTAGGTCCTGTGTTCAAGGGGATAACTGCATTAATTAGATTAATTACTAGAATAAATGGAATGGTGACCTCAGGACAAGATCCCACCCAGCTAAGTTTCCAATGTGTAAAAAGGAATTAAAGAAAAGCTTAGAGCTGGGTGTGTTGGTGCATGCCGTTAATCCCAGCACTTGGAAAGCAGAAGTTGGCAGATTTCTGCATTTGAAACCAGCCTCGTCTAACCATCAAAAACAGAAAATTGGTGAAGATGTAGTTGAACAAGTGGGCCATGTTCCAGTCAAAGTAAGCAGCAGAGCTTGGTATCATTGGCTACTTAGTTCTGGAGTTAAGCATAGAAGAAAGGGGTTATGGAATTTGCCTTTGCAACTAAGGAAAGACACTGAAACTAGTCATGTGTCAGGGGTTTCCCTGAATGGTGGCCTAGAGAGACCATTGCATGAAGCTGTGAGGTTGAAACCTGGATTGCCCTAGAGACCCCAAGATGTTAGAAATACAAGGGTCATGAGATACCTGCGAAAGAGAGCTGCTAAAAGTGAGTGGAGCCAGCTCCAGAGAAAGAAGTGTGTTGTGGTCAACAAAGCTGAAAGGAGTCAAAGTGAAGAGCACTTTGACTTCAGATATGGAGATGAATAGTTTGGAGTTTGCCCAACTGGCTTTTGGTCTTGATTTAGTCCAGTGTTTCTGCACTATGCTCCCTTTCCTATGTTTTGGAATGGTGATGTATGTCCTGTGCCATTATATGTTGGAAATATGTGATCTGTTTTTATTTTGATTTTATAGAGGATTAGTTATGAGATTGCATGAATCTTAGCTCCAGCACCATGTCTGCCTGCCTGATACTATGTTGCACCACGATGAAAATGGACTAAACCTCTGAAAATATAAGCCACCCCACTAAATATTTTTCCTTTATAAAAAAGTTGCCATGGCTATGATGTCCCTTCAAAGCAATGGAAACCCTAAGATAGTTACCATTTTCTGATGAAAAGTCTCCCTTCTTTCTTTACCAAGTGATCAGAAACATGGTCATGTTTAAAAGACTCATCAGACTGTTAGCTTCTACACATGGGTTGAGATCATTTTCCCAAATTTTGTTTTGTTTGCAAAAGACTTTCTAAGACTATGGTGCACCTTGAGCTTAAACTGCTTTTTTTTTTTTACTTCATGGGTGAGCAAATACATATTATCTAACTTACTAACTTTTGGTATTTTGTACAATTTATCCAAATGTGAATTTCTTCTTTGAAATAATGTGGAGGTTTTGAGACCCTTCTATTCCTTGGTATAAACTTTTATGGTGGAACTTGTTCTAAAGCTTAAAGGCTTTCTGTGATGGATATGCACCTCCCTCTCACTTCCCCCAGCTCTTTAGCTCTCTTTTATTTGTATTTAACACATAAAAGCATTCAATATGTGAATGTAAGTGTAGATTCTGTGTAATTTTCAATTCATGTACATATGTGTGTTTTAGGATGTCTATTGCTATGAAGAGACACCATGACTACAGCAACATAGAAACATTGCATAGAAAACATTTAATTGGAGCTGGCTTACAATTCAGAGGTTTAGTCCATTATCAACAGGGTGGGAAGCATGGCAGCATGCAGGCAGACTTGGTACTGGAAACGTAGCTCAGAGTTCTTCATCTTAATCAGCAGGCAGCAGTAAGAGAGAGTGACATTGGGCCTGACTTGAGCACCTGAAACCTCAAAGCCATCCCCCAGTGACACAATTCTTCTAACAATACCACACCTATTCCAGCAAGGCCACACCTCCCAATGGTACCACTTCCTATGAGCCTATGGGGGCCATTTTTATCCAAACCACCATTCTGTGTGTGTGTTTAAATCATGTTAGATATATCTAGCCCTCCTAATACCTATCAGTTTGTTATCATGAAAATGGTCAGAATCCTTCTAGCTTTCTAAAATGTACACGCTTCATAGTTGCTATCTGTAGTTACTATAGTACCACAGAACTTTTTGCTCCTATCTAACTAATTGCTCATTGATCACCTGTTCCATAGCCTCTGTCTTCAGCCTGTGGGAATAATCATTCTACCTTCAATTTCTATGAGATGAACTATTTTTCATGTGTATATGGAGGCATTCCTGTTTTGTGCTTGCATGTGGCATGAATAACTCCTACTTTTTGAGGCAGGTTATCTCACTGAACAGCCTCAAGCTCACTTTGTACCCCAGGGATTCTCTTATCTCTGTTTCTTCTCTCATTGCTAGGGTCTCTTATGTATGTGTGTGTGCTACAAAGTCTGGAATGTTTTCTCATGGGTCCCAGAGGATAAAACTCAATTCCTCATGCTTTTATGGTAAGTATTTTTACCAACTTATTCCTCTATCTTCAGGGCCCTTGAGAAACATGCTTCTAGCATCTTCCTACAGATGAGATCATATTGCAATTGCATTTCTGTGCCTCGATTATTTCATTTAACAAGGGGCCATTGGTTTCATCGATGTTGGTGCACTCTTCTATTTAGCTGATCATTATGCAGTTCTATGAAGGTATCACATTTCCTTTACATGTTCATCAGTTGTTTGGACACTTAACCTTGTTTCCATTTCTTATCTATAGTGCATGGTGCTGCAGTATACCTGGGAATGCAGACTATCTTTTACACACTGGTTTTATTTGCTTTAAATGTGTGCTCAGTAGTGAGAATTCAATATCACTTGATAATTCTATGTTTAATTTTTTGAAGAACCTCCTTATTGTTTTCCTCATTGGCTGTATTTACATTCCCATCAGTAGTGTGCAAAACCTTCCCTTTCTCCACTCCCTTGCAAGCATTTACTTCTGCTTTTTGGTTTTGTTTGATTTTTATAAAAACCATTCTTATTGAGGTGAGATGATACTCTGAGGTTTGGGGCTAGCTTTTCTTGATAATTAAAAGTATTGAGGATTTTCTCATGTGTCTGTTGGGTATTTGTATATTATTTTTTGGGACATGGCTATCTATATCTGTTTTTAGGAGCTGGAAAAGTGGATCTTTGATATCTGACTTCTTATTAGTGCTGACTGCAGGGGACCTGGGTTCAGTTCATAACACCCACAACAAGAGGCTCTCAACAACCTATAACTTTAGTTCCAGAGGATCTGATGCCTTCTTCAGACCTCCACCAGTGCCCACAAACATGTGGTGCCCATTAACTCATGTAGACATAAATACACACAAATAAAAATTATATATACTATTTGTATCAGTTTACTTATTGCTAATACACTTTTGGAATATCTGTAAACATTGTGATATTTGTCTTATGGCAGATATATTTATTATAAATGCTTACTTCATTCTACAGGAATTTACTGTTTCCTTTGCAGTATGGAAGCCTTCTTTGTTTGATGTGATCCCATTCCTATATTTCATTTTCTGAGCTTTTGGCATCTTGTCCAAAATATTCTTGTACATTATTTTGTTGGACAGCATTACCTCCATATTTTCTGGTAGGTCCAATAGCAGCAAAGTCTTCAATCCAGAGTGAAATATGTTTTGAGCTGATTTTTTGTAGTTGGTAAGACTTTGAGCTCTAGCTTCATTCTTCTGGATGTGTGTTCAGTTTGTGCCAAGCTCATTTATTGAAAACACTATCCTTTCTAATTCATTGGTACCCATCAAATTCATTTGGTTGTAAATGGGTGGATTAACTTCTATACTCTCTGTACTTTACCAATGATTGATGTGCCAACATCATTCTACATTGATTAGTACAGTGCTCTATTAGGTTTTAAAGACAAGCTGCCTAATGCTCCCTGCTTAGCTCTTTTTTACTCAAATGCTTTAGCTATTTGTAGTTGTTGGTGTTACATATTTAAAATTTAAAAATTATTATCTTTTGCTCTTTGAAGTCATGAGCCTTATAATGTGGGTTGCATTGAATCTGTTAACTGCTTTAAGTAGAATGGACATTTTAATGGTGTCAGTTATTACAGTCTGTGAACAAGGGATGATTTCCCACCTTTTTGTGTTCTCATTGGTTCATTTTGTTAATCTTTTATAGTTCTTGTTTTAGAGATATTTTGCCTCATTGGTTAAATTTATCCTAGATGTGTTAGGTCTTTTGTTCTTCATTCCTTTCCTTCTCTGTCCTTCTTTCTTATTTTAAACATTAGATTGTTTCTTGGTTTCTATTTTAGATCCTTTGCTGTTGGTTCGTGGGTATGCTTGCTAGTCTTGCTTGTTGGTTTTATATCCTGCCAGGTTGTTAAACCCACATAGTAATTGGTAGACATTTTAGGAGCTCTTATATGAGAGCATGCCATCTATAAATGGTAACCATTTTATTTTCTCTTCTTCCTATTTTAGATGCCCTTTTTTTTCTTTTGCCTGATTGATCTGGTGAAGACTTTCTTGCCATGTGTTGAAGAAACATGTTGAAAAGTGGGCAGTCCACATCATGCTCCAAATCTCAGGGAAAAAACTTTTAGCTTTTCCTCATTTGGTATAATGTCAGCTGCTGGCTTTCTATAAATGGTCTTTATTATGCTGATGTATGTTCTTTGTATGTTTAATTTGCTCCATGTTTTTTTTATCATGATGGGATATTAAATTTTGTCAAAAGCCTTTTGTGTCAATGTAGATAACCGTATGGTTTTGTTTTCTTAATCTTCATTCTAGTGATATGGTGTCCACATCCATCAATTTAGATATACTGAACTATTTTCACATTCCTGGGATAAATCCTACTTGACTATGGTGAATAACTTTTATGATGGTAGTCAGTTTAGTTTACTACTATTTTGTTGATAGCTTTTACATCTATGTTCATTAGAAATGTTGACTTTCAGCATACAAGAGATGACCCTGTTGTCAGGGATGCAGGTGAGCCTGCCCTGAGGGTGTGAGAACAGGAGAGCTGAGACCACCTCATATACCCTCTATAAGCAATTGAGAAAGGAGCCCTATATCTTACCTGGGCAAAATGTTGGAACTGGCTCTGGTTGCATGAGTGAGCTGTACCCAAGGATCTGAGAGCAGGAGAACAGGTTGTGTTTGATGTGCTGGATGAGGTAGTGTGGGGGACAGGGCATGATGGGTGGAGGCAAATATATATGTGTCTGTGTCCAGGCACTTGTCCATGTTTTCCTACATATCAAATTGGTTAGCAACTAGCTTTTCATAGTCATCTTTACTGATGTTTAAAAAGGACTTCTGTGGTGCCATTTATGATACATCCTTCACACCTTTCACTGTGAATCTTTTCTCCTTAATCTAACTAAAGACATAGCTGTTTTGGTTATACTTTTGAAAAAAATCAACTCTTTGCCTCATTAATCTTTTGTGTATCTAATCTGTATTTCACTTGTTTCTGTTTTGATCTTTAGTAACATTTTGCTTTTAATAACTTTGGGTTTAGATGTTTTTCTGGTTCATGGAGATGCCATAACAGATTGTTAATCTAGATCTTTCACTCTTTGGATGTGGACATTGACTGCTAGAAACTTTCTTTTTACTGGTGCTTTGCGTAGATCCCATAGGGTTGGTATGCTCTGTCTGCATTCCCCTTCACCCCAAGAAATTACTCTTCTTACTATTTGAAGTTCTGGATGCTCAAGATAAAATTCTTAATCTCTGGTTATTTATAGTATTCTGAGATTTTCTGCTAATCAATTTCAAGCTTTATCTTGCTATGTTCAGAAAAAGTACTTGATATAATTTCAGCTTTAAAAAATTGAGTTTTGTGTTCTGTCTTATGATCTGTCCTATAGAATGTCTCATATCCTGATGAGAACATTGTATTTGGCAGCTGTTTCATAGGATACTCTGTAGAGATCTGTTAGGTCATTTAGTCTAGGGTGCAGATTAATACTGTTGTTTTTCATGTTGGGTTTCTAGCTAAAGAATCTGTCTGCTGCTGGAAGTAGGATGCTAAAGGCTCCAACTCTTGCTAAATTGGAGGTATATATGATTTGTTCTTCATTCTATTGATATGGTGCAGCATCTCCATCATTTTGCATTATTGTCTATTCTTGCATTCTTGGAATGAAACCCACTGGAACCATGGTGAATAACTTTGATTATGCTCTTCAGTTGAGTTTGTTTCTACTCTGTTGAGGACTTTTTTCTCTTTGTTCATCAAGGATGATGCCCTGTAGGGTTTGTGTGTGTGTGTGTGTGTGTGTGTGTGTGTGTGTGTATTTAATGTCCCCTAAGAAAGCTCTAGATTAATTTTCCAACATCAATTCACTAAGTGACCAATATAGCAAGTTACCCCAATGACTAAATGTCTTAAACCAGGTCTAGAAGTATCATCTAGACCAGTTCACTATGGACAAAGCAGCCAAAGTTCCAAGTAATATATGTTCTATTCTTTGCAGCCTCTGGATTTTCAGGATGACTCCTCTTAAGTTCTTTTCAAAAACTATTTCTTTTATTTTTAGTGTATGTCGGGAGGTAAATATGACTGGAGGCTAGAGGCATTAGATCCCTCTGGAGCTAGAGTTAATAGAGAGTAGTGAGCTATCTGATATGGGTTCTGAGAACTGAAATTGAGACCTATAGAGAACAGCGAGAGCTTTTAGCCCCTGATCCATCTCTCCTGCCCCTTATATTTTTAATTACAGGTATAATGCATGCTGTAATTCCAGGTACTTATAAAGACAGCATGAGTTCTATTTTAAACCCTCTGTTTGAGTTCAGCCTACTGTGATTTGTTATGCTAACTTAATTTTTTGTCATTTAATGTATGATATTTACATTTAAAAATAATCATATATATGCATATGAATGTATCTTATAAATGGAGTTTATGCTACTTTAGATAAGCATAAAGTTTATGCTTTCATCCTTGTTTTTGCCTTCCAAATAGTGGATTGATCTGCAAGTTTGCATGTTAATTCAAACATCTCTGACAACTGAACCTAATTACTGAAACTAAAGTCTTGTGAAACCAGATACTCAAAGGCTCATACGGATACTCAATCATCTCATACAACATAAACTCGTACAGTTATAAAACTTGAAAAGTTAGTTTTTCACAACTATTTATTTGATGCCTTGACATCTTTTTATAAAACAATAGCCCAGGCCACTTTCCATCTCTCTGTCCAGAGCACATGTGATCTATTGTCCTTATGTGAAATGTAGGACCATCCTGATAAGAGCACTGCAGTATAAGACTAGAAGAAAGACATGGGTCATCCTCTCTGTGCCCCTCTACAGATGCATCCTCCATCCTTGGCACAGTCCACTTGCTTTCCTGTGCTTCCTTTCTCTACCTTACAGCATCAGCTGCAGGACTGGGTATTTCTCCTTTGTAAACCTTGATGGTCCCTGCAGCTGCTTGGGGCACCGTTATCTTAATTCCCACTGAGCCGTCTTGCCATAATGCTCTAGGATTGATCCCCTCTGAACCCTTTATTGCTGGATGGCCAAGGCTGGGTTTGCCTTTGGTCATTATTGTATTGTTGTTATCTGTATGGGGGGATTGTGGCTATCACAATGGAGGAGGCCTAGTCAGCTTGTCTGGGCAGCAACTAAAAAATTAATATGCAGTAAAGATCCTGCTGCCTGGTGGTAGTAGAGTCATGCTCACTAATCAAGAATTCTGGCCATTATAGAGTGACCATAACTATTACATATGGATTATTGCTTTTCCAAGGCGTAAAGAGATAACATATAATTTCCTGTAAAATGAGATCAAATAATTGTGGCTTTGATAGTCCAGGGTGTGCTTTAAGAATTCATGAGGCTTCAAAGTCCATTTTGCTTTCATCAATTTTGATCTTACCATAGAAGCATAGAAATTATTGGGGGGGGGGGGGGTGTACGGTAAGGAATATGACATTGGGTGTTAGAGATTTGCCAGGGGCTGATTTTCCTAAGGGAATCTGATTCTTTACAGTTGTTCGTTGATTCTGTTCACATGGTAGGGAACGACTGGGGTGGAAAGAATGACTTTCCTGATTCCTCATTACAAAAATAAACGTGCCTCCACTCCGGAGCCTTACCTCCACCTGGATCGGCTCACACTCATGAGAAGCACTTATGTCAGCGATGTGGACTTCCTCCAGATTTATTTTCAAAGGGGAAACATGGTCTTCTAAAACAGCCAGAGATGGGAATCCTAAGGTGTTCTAGAAGAGCTTAAAAGAGGGTTCTTGGCTAATTCAACCAGAAGTCAACTTTCCTTTCTTTGTTACTGAATTTCCTCAGCCATTCCCGGAAACCATGAGCGCCCCAGCCTTTGTGCGCATGTCTCCACAGAGGCCAGGGTGCCTACGCCTCCCATGTGGAAATCCAGGCTGTGTGGCTGTGAGATCCCACTGGGGGGAGGCGGGGAGAGAATGCGGGTGTGATTAGCTCTAAATGAAGTTCTAAACCACTGGTACATGAAATGAAACTATTCTTCCCCCTCTTTCTCCTTCCCTTTCCCTTAACCTGAGTTGCTCGTGCAAGTGGCTTCTCATTTGCTTTCTCTAAGAAAACAAAGCAAAATAAAACAAAGAATAGCAAACAAAACAAAACAAAATCCCTATGTGAAGACAAGTTCTGCTCTGGATAAAAGGGAGTCATTTGCTGCTTTCGCCGTGTCCATATTAATTTCCAGGCAGTCAAAGCCACCGCTAATTTATTTACAGAGCAGTCTCCCTGCCCAGGAGCCAGGCTGGGAAGGCAGTGGTTTCCAGCTTCCAGCTTTGTTTGTTGACAGCCTGATTTCCCACAAGGCCGTTTCCACCTGTGTTTCTGTTGTTTTTTCAGTGCATGCGCGCATCCCTTTCTTCTCCCTCGCCACTGCCTCCCCAATGGCTGCTGAAGGCCCTTCTCATCTCCGGCTCTCTCATCCACTTCCTCCCTCCAGGCCCGAGGACTCCTGGCAGGTCTTTCAGTCACACTGCACTTAGAGGCTCCGCAGGGAAAGTCTCAGGGGATGTCCTATGTCTTTCTTTCTTTCTTTTTTTTTTTAACCTCTCTTCTTTTTTTGTTTCAAGGACAAGATTCAAAAGAGCCTGCAACAGACAGGTTGTAGGGTGCAACGTCTGATGTGTCTTCAAATAGGGCCCGAGCAATTTGAATACTTGTACTGCTGGGAATCGGACTGTAACACTGTTCCCCAAAGCCTATTAAATCCTGCAAAATTGCTCAGCTTTGAGGGCTTCCTGATGGAGTCCAATTTGGGGCCCAGGCTGCCAGGGCATGCATCCCCCAAAGACTTCCACAATGGAAAGTGTGGAACTGCTGATTTGGCCCTGGCTGGTGGCATATCAAAAGGTAGGAGGAGCGTGGGAGGACCACAAGACCCACAGGGCAGGCTAGATGCTCCCCACACCTGCTGGAGCCAGGCAGGTAAGACGAGAGATGACGATAGCATGGTTCCCATGCATGCACATGGGCATGCCTGCCCCCTTCAAGCTCACCTGCTAGTCAGCAGGGTTAAGGCTGAGGCATGTGTTCAAACCAGTGACAAATGCCACCTCTGCATGGGAGTGAGACTGGATCTGGACCACCCATTTTCCACATTATATAATTGCTAAAACCGTAAGACAAGGAAAGACATCACTGGAGACATGTAGCCTGCACCAAATATTCAGACTGCATCTCAGATGTACTTGCTCCTGAAGAAAGGCCAGAAGTGGAACTTTTGCCAACAAAAATGTGCCTCGGGCCATTTAACTATTCAGCCTTTGCTTAATATGTACACGTTAGCCACTTAACTATTCAACCTTCGCTTAACATGTGCATGTTATTTCATCCACTTTCTCTTGCAATTTCTGTCTCGATGCCTCTGGGATAGTTATTAGTTTGTGTTTAAAGGATCTGTGTCTAAAATACTAGAGATGGCTCAGTGGGCGAACTGCTTTCTGTATAGACGTGAGGACCTGAGTTTGGCTCTACTCCTCACCACTCATATAAAAAGCTAAATACACCATCATGAACCTGTAGCTCCCGCGCTGGGGCATGGCAGTCATATGGACAGGAAGATCCCTGGGACTCACTGGCTAGGAGACCTAACTAACGATGAGGCTCCAGGCTCAGGGAGAAACAAGATGAAGAGTGGCTGAACATGTGTCAACATCTGGCCTCCATACATGTACCAGAGTATTTGTGTGCATCACCCCCCCAAAAAAGTAAATAAAACAGAAATAAATAAACACACAGACTCTGTCCATTTAGACGCCTGATTTAGTGTTGCTTGCTTACATTATGGCATAATCTGCAATTATTAGACAACACAAGGTGTGGCAAGGGGAGAATCTTTTTCTCGTTGGTGATTTGACAGAGCAGAAGTCCAAGCCACATCCTCTGGGCTCCATCTCCTGATAACTGTGTAATTAAACACACAGAGCCCCACTTCGCTAACTGATTCTGCTTTGCTTCCCTTCCCGCCCGCTCGCTCCCTGAATCTCCTTTTTCCAGTTGTTTCTGTCCCAATTTCTGAGATTCATGAGTTTAGCGAGGCTGCGAGACTCCGAGAGATTTAAGGTTCACTCACTTCTTGGTTTAGTTTCCTGAGCCCTCTGTGACCGACAGACACCTCTTCTATGTCTTTGGAAAGTGGAAGGAGTGTCATTTTCTCATCTGTGTGTATAGCTCCAAAATTCCTAAACCAATTTCTCTCAAACTTCCTCAGCAACTCACCTTTGGGCTGAGAGTAAACAGGGAAAGTTTGGGCCCCAAAGGACAGTTTTCGAGAGAAGTTTCGAGCAAGTAGAAACACAGCCGCATGATGAAACTCATCTGACAATTGTCATCCGGCCTCCTTGTATCTCCGGCCTCATTCCTCCAGCTCTCCGGGGAGTTCTGACTTTTCTTTTCTCTCTGTAATGTTAGCAGTTCCCTCCCCCCCCCCCCCCACTTGTTCGTCCTCTGGGATGAAGGAAATGCTTTAAACCTGTAAACTGCATAAATTTTCTCCCAAATCAACTTGAAGCTCGGTTTAAATTGGATGGAGGAGATTCGTTTACAGCAGCCACAGCTGTGTACCCACAGATAGAGTGGCCTGGATGGTCAGGCTGCATACTTAGGACACAGCATAGCCAGCACGAACTTCTAAAGACTGGAGTTTGTGGTATATATTTATACAAAGACAGCTTTCCTATAAAACACTGACAATGTGGGCTGGGGATTTCTTTTTTCACTCTCTTCCCAGTGTCTCCTGTAGTCTAGAGTCCTAGTTAGTAACCCGGCCTGCACACCCTGCAGGATGAGAGGTCCCAGCTAAATGCACAGCACACAGTGTAGCCTGCAGCCCACATGCTCAGAGATGCCAGAAATAACTGAAGCTCAGTTTGCTTTCCGTAGTGACTCCCTGAATGCAGGAGAAACTGGATCTATATCAGTGTGGGGTTTCCCAGCTCCTTTTCCCAAAGGGTAACTTGGAATTCCAGAAGACCAGTGGAATCTTCTTAGATGCTCAAAAGGAATATTCTTGGATGTTCTGGTGATTTCTTTGAGCTGTTTTGGTTGCAATGGCTACTGACTGCTGCTGAGAGAGTCACCCTTCATTTCTCTTCCTTTGGGTGCTCACAGTTTATCTTCGGGAATCTCTTCTGAGGGCAGGTGTGTATGGTGACGACACCTCTCACTGGGGTCTAGTTATCTAGGAGAACATCTCTGAACATGGTCTCCTTTATTCCTCACTGGTCGTGTTCTCTCTAGGGACGCCAGGGTGGCTGAGTCACAGGTCTGTGAAGCAGGGGACAGAGCCCTTCGCTGTCCTCTTCCACCTTCCAGCTATACCACCTCCTCTCTCCCATCCCTTCCTGAGCACAGAAGATCATTTGCTCTGTAGGCAAGCCCAGTTCTCCCCAAGTCTCTTTGCTCACTCCTTCCCCCAAAGATGTTGTCATTGCCTAGTTGTGTTGCTTGCCTGAAGGGTGTTGGAACACAAAAACCTACATATAGCACTTCTTATTTTCACTTTGAATCCATATATAGTGATTTTAAAAATGTGTATTAGACCACTATGGAAAAGTGGCCTGCACAAAGATAAAATCCAAAAAAAAAAAAAAAGAAGGGTACACAGCTGTAACTAAACTCAGGATGCTCTACTTGGGTGTTAGTTGCAAGACTCCAGCTTACTTAACCTTTTTTTCTGCTTAGGGGCTCTTTAAATAACTCTTCTACCAAGAGCCAATGAGAAGAGTCGGCACACTAACACAGCTAACACTAACATGGTGATTAGCCTCTTCGTACTCAGCAGTTCCCTTTAACAAACAGTCTGTAGAACTACTTCATGGCCAGTTACAACTTGAGAATTAGCAGAGCAATGAAAAATGTGAGCCTTGAAATCAGACCCCGTTCTGGGCTCAGCTAACAGCTCCATGGCCTTATGCAAATTAAAGAACTTCTCTGAGTCTCATGTGTGAACTGTTTAAGTCTTGTTAAAAGGTGTAGATGAATGCATGTGTGCAAAACACCTCACGCGTGGTAAATATTAATGCTTCCTTTACTTGTTTTATTATTCATCTTCTGTTTCCACCAGAGCTCATTTCCTCTTAGGAAAAAGGTGTGTAGAATAACTGCTCAGAAAATGAAGCAGGATGGACTGAGGTGGTAGGTCACTGAGAGGGGGTTCTGATGGCCTCACTGGAGGAGCAGAGCAATGGAAAGGAGGGACAGGAAGCTTTGAAGTTAATGCTTTTTATAATTTATGCCTGCTATATTTTTTAAACTTTAAGCCTGCTCAGAAAACTTGCATAGATAGCTAGCTAGATAGATAGATGATAGAGAGATAGATAGAGATAATAGATAGATAGATGATAAAGAGATTGATAGATAAAGATAATAGATGATAGATAGATAGATAGATAGATAGATAGATAGATAGATAGATAGGGAAGTCTTTCTGTATATGTGTTGTTTTGTTGGTTAATGAATAAAGAAGCTGGCTTGGCTTGTAATAGGGCAGAGTAGAGCTAGGCAGAGAAAACTAAACTGAATGCTGGGAGAAAGAAGGCAGAGTTGCAAGAAGCTATGGAGCCACTGCCAGGGACAGATGCGTCAGAACCTTGCAGGTAAACTATGAGTCTCATGATAAAGTATAACACAATAGAAATGGGTTAATTTAAAAGATAAGAGTAAGTTAGAAATATATATATATGCTAATAGTCCAAGCAGTATTGTAATTAATACAGTTTCTGTGTAATTGTTTCAGTTCTGGGTAGCCGGGAACAAAAACAGCTTCCTTACAACAGATAGATAGATAGATAGATAGATAGATAGATAGATAGATAGGAAGATAAGTAGGTGGGTGAAATATAGATAGATTGATAGATAGATGATATAGATAGATAGATAGATAGATAGATAGATAGACAATATGTCAGTAGGTAGATGGATGAGAGATGAAAGATATATAATAGATAAATAATAAATTAATTGATAGAGAATAGATGATATAGATGGATAGATGATTGGTGAATAATTGATTTAGGTAGACAGATGATAGATAGTTGATATATGATAGATACAGCAATAGAAGTAGATATAGATAAACATAGATAATAGATGGATAGAGAGATTGACATGATAGAGAGTTGGTAGAGGATAAACCAGTGATAGCTATAGTGATAGATACAAATCATAGACACATGAGTGCTGGAAAGAATCCTGGGTTTTTACTGCTTATTGAGGCTTTCTCATGATGCATCCAGGGAGGTCTATGCATACAACATTGGCATAATCACTATGGTTTTAGAGGTCTTTATTTCTTTATCTCTTCTCCTTATTTTTTATTGTTCTTTCTGCTGGCTGTCTCTTGGATAGTGTGACCAATGACTGAAATCCTCTTACTCTCTATATTCCCCATGCCTTCCAAATGAGAACTTACATAGACCTTCTGATACCAAAGGGCCATTTCTTTGGTATTGTTGGAGAAGAAGCCCTCAGAAACACCTGGACATTGCCTTTTTACTCACATCCCTCACTTTGAAAGTCTCTTGAACGAATCCTTCACTCAGCCAGAAGCTCTGCGAGCCCAGAGAGGGATCTGGAGGCAGCAGAGCTTGTGCTAGACTGGAAGTGACCCATTCCAACGCTGCTCTTGACAAAAGGAGGCAGGACGCTCCCGCTCCCTGTGTCTGCTGTCTCTTCCCACTATAGCATCAGAAGAATCATCTCGAATCATCTCCATCGTCCTCTCTACTCATAAGGGACTACGAGCTGTTGGTCTTGGGACAGAGCAAAGATCAAAAGCTTGACTCACTTGAAGCTGATAGGAAAGTGAATCGAGTTTGTCTTCACACTTTGGTTCCTCTACCAGAAACAATTTGAGGGCTTAGCATGTTGAAAACTTCCTTCAACCCCATACTCTTGAGCAAGTCATGGGGTTAGAGAGTGACGATGAAAGTAGGGTTATAGTCACAGCTCGGATCAAGAGACAAACTTGAGTTCAGACGCAGAGCTTGTCATGGTACTGGCTCTCAGAGACGCCCTTTCTCTATGTTTCTGGGGCTCCATTTATAGGTGTCTCCCTTCGGCCGGATGACTCTTGGATAGTGTGCTCAATGGCCAAAAGTTCTTTAACAGTCCCTACCAGCCACAAATCAAGCTCTTAATAGCCCAATAAAACCATGAGATTTGGGATTTTAAAAAGTGATTGCTTTTCCAGATGCTAATGAGACACATATATCTGAAACAACTGATAAAAAAAATCCCTGTGGAAGACAGGACCCAGCACAACACAGAGAGCGGTTAATTTACCAAGTTGTGAAGCAGTCCACAGAACAGAATGTCAGGCTCATATATTTTCCCATGAAGCACTGGGACGCGAATAATAGAGCAAGCAAAACAGGGTACTGGAGTGAATCTCCCATTAGGGTCCCTCTGTCTGCCAGGCGATCACCGACAAATGCACCAACCTGGCAGGTCAAATGCCTTCACTTTATTTCTAGAATATGCTTTGCAGTCAATAATAAATAAATCCTAAGGTGCGCAATTACATAATGATAGCCACACTCATTCACACGTCTATCAAAGAAGCCATATTTGAATTTCAGCCTCCATCCCCTGGGCCCGTGAGGTGAAGCTAGAGCGTTTGCTTGTTGTGTTTAAAATTCCTGGCAACCCTGGGCTAAGTGTGCTGGAGTGGAACTAGTCCCCATTGCTTAGTGATCCATTAGCTAATGGGCATGATCCCGTCAGTTTGCTATTTATCCCTTAAGCCATTAAGGTTCACCTGCTGTGTCTGAGGCTACACTTGACAAAAAAAGAGTGATCGTTGAAATAAAATAAATATCAGACCATGCATAATCTGATGGGTGTCATTTAAAGAATAACTGGCTTCATGGAAAGATGAAGGCAAGGCACCTGTTACGAACTGACACGTGGGATCCTGGACATCATATGCAAACCGTGCTCTGAGATGCGCCAGCAGGTAGAGGGTAACTGCTTTGAGACCCACCTTCCAAGTACCCTCAGTGTCTGCCAGTAGTGTCTGCCTGGGATGCTTGGAGGCTGATCATAACATTTCTTAATCTACTTTTCAATGGATTCTTTATTATGTTGAAATAAATTTCCCCAGTTACTGGAAGAAAGGAGAGAGGGCGGAGTGGGTAGTGGGAGGAGTAAATAGGAGCAGGGTGTGTGTATGTAAGTGCCATAATGGAACTCATTAGTGTGCGTGCTAACAACAACGAAAGGAAATGCCAGCAAGCAAACACCGGCCCACCCAGCCTACAGAAGGCTGTGCGAAGGTTTGAGTTGTGACCTCATCTTTTACCTCTGGCTCAGATATTTCAGTCACACAGGTCTTTTTCAGGTGCCTTGTATGTGATACTCATCTTCTGGCATGTTCTCTTTTCACTCAATCCATTTTTCTTGTTTAAGCTTCAATTCCATTCTTCAGATGATACCCTGCTGCTCTTCCATGCCAGGTCAGGTCTCTAGCTCAGTAGCCTTTTGACTTCCTTTCCTTAGGAATTTTGTGCATTGTCAAAGCTGCATCTGCCTCTCTGGCTAGATGGATGCTTCCTTAAAGGAAAACACCAAGTCCTGGTTAGCCCACCATTCCTCTCTCGTCAAAGTTCTTGCCGAATGGATGAAGAAAATCATTCAGTCTTGAAAGACTCTAAGACCCCAAATGTAGAAGAACAATCAAGGTGCAAAGTGTCCTGAGAAATAATGAGATATTTCTTGAATGTTATTCCTTGTAGTTGAAGAAGAGCATCAATTTCTCCATTAATTCCCATCATCTCCAAAAATCAAGATCTTCACCTATATGGGTAGCCTTAGCAACAATATAAATATTTAAGATGGCTATGTTGGCTAGGTGCTCAATAAGGAACTGTTTTCTGCAAGTGGGTCCTTAGATATAGATATTCTACAACTCCTGGCTCTTTCCTCTTGAGATCTACCTCTTTCTGTCATTCAAGGACAGAGAAAGGGTTTGACTACTTGACAGCTGAGCAACTGTTGCATCCTCTTTCTCAGCTGTGGAAACTGGGATAATTCTGACCTCATTTCTGCATCTCCAATAGCCACGGTCTCTTCTAGGCCAGGCTGGTCATATATTTGTCAACACAACTCTCTCAAAGCATACAGGGTGTGTGCATGGATCTATGGATATCATGATGCATTATATATATATATATATGTGTGTGTGTGTGTGTGTGTGTGTGTGTGTGTGTGTGTCATTAGGAAATGGTTTAACACTATGTCCATTTTATAAAGTAATAAGAGTAGCTTCTCCCTAGGGCTCATGCCATATTTCTTGACTGGTTCTTAACCCTGACCACTGTGCCAGGTATGGTTTTCAACTTATGAGCCTTCTGTGTGTTGATAAACATACTATAATTCCTTTTTAAAAACTCTTCTCTTTAGACACAATTATGATTTAAAATTTTATGACTGTGTTTGTAGGAACATATATGTACTACTGAGCATGGGCATAGGATGCCCACCTCATGGCATTCCATACTTGCTATTGCTTATTTTTTGCATAAAACAATGTCTCATTGGCTTGAAACTCACCAGGTAGGCTGGGTTAGGTGCCCAGTAATCTACCTCTCTCTGCCTTCCCATCACTGGAGTATAAGTAAGCATCATCACACCTTGCTTTTCTCTTGTGGGTTCTGGAGATCAAACTCAGTTTGCTGTGCTTGTGAGGCAAGCATCGTACTAACTGGGACTACCGTACTATCTTGCAAACCCTACCAACCGCCTTCTAACATGCCATTTCCAAACGGCCTCCACTTCCGCAGTTCCATGTTTGCTTTTCTAGATACCACAGGCAATGTGTGATAAAAGATGTCTCCTGTGCGCAATACATACCACAAATTCTTAACAATCTATTGCGACTTCTCCATCCACCACCAATCAATTTTTTTAAAAAAATCACATCAGGCCTGGGAAGATGACTCATTGGTTAAGAGTGCTTGCTTTTTCTACAGATGACCTACACTCTGTTCTCAGCCTCTGGGCCATGGTAGCTGACAGCCACCTGTAATTCTAGTCCCAGGAAGATCTGACACCCTCCGATGGCCTTGGGCAATAAAACCTTTATGTAGTGCACATTATATGCAGGCAACATTCACGCTCCTAAAACAAAACTAAGTGAATCTTTAAAATACTTTGTCACATTTTTTCCAACAACTGAGCCCACTTGTAGTTTTTTTTTTTCTCATCTCAATGGCTGTTGCTTTACAAAAATTGTTCCATAACTCAATGGCTTACTACAATATTGAGTGTTAATTCATTTACAGGGCATGAGGTCTAAGGAATCACAGATCAACAAGGGCAGTTGGGTGCCCAGTCTGAGACGTGAAGAGTTCGGCTCCTCAATGGCAATTGGTTTGGATCTGCTTCAGGGTGAGTGTTTCACGTTGAGAGAGAACTTGCAGACGCCATCTGGGAGTTGTTTTTCAAAGAGACAATTCCTCGAACGTAAGAGCCAAGACAAACTTCAAGGGTATGTCTCGGGCCTCTGCTTTCCTTGTGTCGCCTAAGCTCCGTGGATGATCTCAAGCATCGTGACCAACCCTAGCACAGCCGTCTGCCACTGCAACAAAAATCTCTGAGGCAATCAACTTACAAGGAGAAAATAAAATTTCTTCTTTTGGCTCACGATTTTGAAGGCTTCAGATAATGACTGTTTGGCCTGATGACTATTGGCATGAGATTGAAGCAGAGCATCACAGAGGGAGTGTGTGATAGAGAAAGGCTGTCCCCCCTCATGGCAACCAAGAAACGTAGAGAAGAGGGGGACGGTTCAGGGACAAAATGCATCCTTGGAAGGCATACATTTAGTGACCCGTGACCTCCAGCTAGGCCTGAGAGCTTCCTCAAACATTTGACTGCAAATGTAGAAACAGGTCGGTCTGTCCATGAGGATAGAGTAATCACAATCCAGTCACCTCCTGCTACCCATCACGGTGCGGGAATCATGCCTCCCACCCATGAGCCTTTGGGGGACATTTCCTGTCAAGCAAGAAAACATGGTGTATATTTAAATACACAGTCTCTCCAGGTTCTACCCAACCTGAAGTTCACGCATGCTTATTCATTTCTTTTGGTTTTTATATTACTTCTCCATCCATGACTGCCAACTCCTAAGATAACTGGCGTATACCAGTCATTAAAATATTTGGGTGAGTGAGCTGATAAATAACTGATAAATGATTCATTTCAAAAAATTTCTCGTCTGGAATGCAAACTACACGTCCTACCTGCCCATCTTATAAATTTATTAATCATATTCAAATTTCTTCTGAAACCATTTCACTGAATCTTGCTATATTAATATTTTTTTCAACTAGGATGGTGCTTAATAACATTATACTTCAAGAACCATTTGTCAAAGAAGTTTGTTTCTTCTTCTTCCTTGTGCTCCTGAGTTGTTTGACTCTCACCCAATTCCCCTTTCTACCCTTGACAGCAGTGACAATTCCTCACTCTATAAATGGACAGCCTGAAGTCAGCACCCCTCGGCATGTGCCAGTTCCAAAATGGTTTCCTTCACTGCCTGAATTTGATTGTCTGGTGTCTCCTCTGACACGGAGCAATGGGGCAATATCATAAGACAGGCGAGTGGTCTGGAGACTTAGCGTGGAAGAACTCTTTCCTTTTGCTTCTGATGAGCAGCAGCCACAGTTCATCTTGGGAAATCTTCCTAGACACGGTTGTGAAGATTCCTCCTGTTTTGTAAGCACTGAGCCCTGGGGATGGCCCTCTGGCCTCCAAGGGGGCTGTACTTTGGGCTTTATGCAGCAGGAAGGACATGCAAGTTTGGTGTTTTGAACTCAGGATGTGTATCATCCTGGTAGATTATAATAGCAAGCAAATAGGAAACAATCTCGTGACTGTCAGCCTGAGATCTATTATTTATGTGATGGGTTGTACACATACAAAATGGAACAAGAATGTCTAAATATGGTCAGAATGGATAATGGGTGCTAGGCTTATTGCAAACTGCTTACTATCTTGCATGTTTTTGAACATAAATGCCATTAGTTTCTTTCATGTAGCCAAGGTTTAAGAGTTTGGGTGATTTCCTGTTGAAGACACTTTTAGTATATATTTGTATATGTATGTTTAATATGATATATATATATACATATATAGGTGTGTTTGTATTTAAGGCTTCAAGTAAGAATAACAACTTGCTGTACTTATATGGGATAAGTAAACACTTCCTTTTCATCTGAAGTCACTATTGCAGCCATATAATATGGCTGCAGTGAGCAATGAACATGTATGCTTGCATAGTGAATATGTATTAGCTCATCTATAAATAGAAGATGGACAACCTGACTCTAGTGTCCCTTGACTGCCAGCTTTGCCTTTCTATCTTGCCATGCTTTCTTCATGTTTTCTCTCACATGTGACCAGAGGAGGTCATGCTCATGACTCCCTCTTCTTGTCCTTAAAGAGCAGGTCAACCTCCCAGCTCATCCAGCTCCAGCACATCCTTCTCAAGGGTCTAGCCCAGGGAGTCGGACTGACCCTCCCTTCCACGTATCCTCAGCCTTCCAGTTCTAGCCCTGGTTCTACATCTAGTGCTCTGATCTAGTCTGTGTCTCAAACAATCTCTAGACTTCTTTCAGGACCCACCCTGCCTGATCCCTTAACCCAGGCTTCTCCCATGACACACTGAACCTATCGACCCCACAAGATCTGCCCCCACACTCCAGTCTTAGACTAGGATGCTCCTTCTAAACACAACTCATTCCCCTCTGGCCACATGGCTTAATTGCACTGGAGACATCTTCAACCTCTAATCCCAGTTTGCAAACACATCCTCACTCCTGTCCCAGCCTTCTCTGTCTATATTGGACGTGAAACTATGAACTTTTCATTCCAAGATCTCATTTAAAAATGCAAATAAGGAAAATGAAGCCAGTACCTGGCTTGTCCCCTAAACCTGCAGAAATGTTTGCCAGTGAGAATTACCCAGGGGAACCTTAGGACATAGGATTTAAAGAACAATCATAAATTTCAACAATGTTGTCAAGAGCTTAAAGAAAACACAAAGAAACAGCTCAGCTGTCTTTAAGGAGAAAGAACTTAAGGAGAATAAGTGCCTGAGTGTTGGCCAGAGGCTAGAGAAACGGCTCAGTGGTTAAGAGCACTGGCTGCTCTTCCAGAGGTCCTAGGTTCAATTCCCAGCAACCACATGGTGGCTCACAACCACCCCTAATGAGATCTGGTGCCGTCTTCTGGCCCGCAGCCAGAACACTGTATACGTAACAAATAAAGATATATTTTAAAAAATTAAAAAAGAGAAATGGATGAATTTCTAGATTCAGCCAAACCACCAAAATTAAACAAAGAAAAAATTGGCAACCTAAAAAGACCCATAACACATAAGGATATTGAAATAGTAATAAAAAGCCTTCCAATTAAAAGATGGTCAGAAACAAGTCAGGGCTGTCCACTCCCCAGCTTCTTTTCAATAACGTGCTGGAAGCACTAGCTGGAGCAACAAGGCAGAAAAAGGAAATTAAAGGGTTACAAACAGGAAAAGGAGAAACCAGACTCTCCTTATTTGTAGACAACACTTTAGTGATCCCCCAAATCCTACCAGAAACATCTAGAAGTGATAAACTCAGCAATGTGCAGAATGTATAACCAACACACACAAATGAATGGCTTGTCTATTCATCAACAGCAAACACACAGAGAAAGAGATCATGGGCACACTCACATTCTTTATAACCCCAAAGAAAATCAGCCACCTAGGTGTCAGACTAATCAAGGGGGTGAAGGACCTGTGAAATAAAAATTCAAACCTCTGAAGAAAGAAATAAAGACACTAGAAAATGAGGAGTGTGGGGGGAACCCAGTCTTATGTATTGGTAGAAATAATATTATGAAAATGATCATTTGGTCAGGCAGGGGTGGTACACGCCTGTAATCCCAGCACTCAGGAGGCAGAGGCAGGCAGATCTTTGTGAAAAAAAAGATCATTTTACCAAAAGCTATTTTCAGATTCAATGCAGTCTCAATCAAAAATCCATCTTCACTCTTCACAGAAATAGAAGAAAACTATTCTAAAATTCATATGGAACCCCCAAAGACCCCAGATAATCAGAACAACAATGAGAAAAGAGGACAATGGTAGAAGGGTCACTGATTCAGATCTTGATATAGACTTCAGAGCCATAGTAATAAAAACTATATCATACTGGCACGAACATGGATGTGTAGACCAACAGAATGAAATCAAAGATCCAAATATCCATACAGACAATTTCGACCACTTAATGTTTACCAAAGATATCAATGATATGCTGGAGGAAAGATAGCAGGGTGCTGGAGAAACTGGGCATCCACATGCAAAATGATGAAATTAAACCTGTACCTGTCATCTTGCACAGAAACTAACTTCAAACGGGTGAAAAGCCTACATGTGAAGTCTGAAACACTGGAACTGCTAGAAGAAAACATAGACAGTGCCCTGGATGACAGGGTATAAGGAAGGACTTCCTGCACAGGGCTCCATTTGCCCAGAAATTAAGGCCAACAATTGACTAGCTGGACTTCATAAAGCTAAAATGCTTCTACCCAGCCAGAGGCAATAAATCAGGGAAAGCGGAAGCCCACAGAATGGGAGAGAATCTTTGCTAGCTACATAGCTGATGGGGGATTAATACCCAGAATATATAAATAACTACAAAAGCAAAAAGCAAGAAAGATGATGCATGCAAAAAAAAAAATGGGCCTGGGATCTAAACACAAAGTTCTCAAAAAGAAGAAAAAATATGGCTAAGAAATATCTCAAAAAATGCTCATCATCCCAAGCAATTAGGGACCTCTAAATCATAACAACTTTTAGATTTCATCTTACCCCAGTCCAAATGTCAAAGTTCAAGAAAACAACTGGCAACAATGCCAGAGGGAACGTAGGGAAAAGAGAATCCCCCGTTGCAAACGGGTGCAGTCTCTGTGGTGTTAGTCTCTCTGGTGATTTCTGAACAACTTAAAAATAACTCCACATGACCCCTCATGCCACGCCTTGTCATATACCCAAAGGACTCTGCATCATGTTCCCCAGAAACTTGCTCAGCCGTGTTCCCTGCTTCTCTCTCCACAGTAGCTAGGGAAAGGAAACCACCTAAATGCCCTATGGCTGATGGATGGGTAATGAGAATGAGGTGCGTGTACACTCTGAAATGTTCAGCTGTAAATAAAAATGAAACTTGCAGGTAAATGGACAGAAAGAGAGAATATCATGCTGGGTGAGGTAACTCAGACCCAGAAAAACAAACAGCACATGTCCTCGCCCATCTGAGGCTCCTAGCCCCAAGTTATCAGATGTGAATTCCAGCAACTGCAGAAAGGAGAAAACCGAAAAGGGAGAGGCAATGGAAAGGGGACTATTGGGGTGATCTGATAGGAGAAATTAGAAAAATCCAGGGAACTCTAATCAGGGAGACAGGAAGAGATAAGCACAGAAGAAGGGAGAAAGAGAAAGTAATAGCACGGAAATCTGAAAAAAATTGAAGTACAAATATTGTAATAAAAATAGTTGTAATACACTAAGTCTGTGTATAAATGAACATATATAGATTAAATAAAATTTGCCTATCTGGGCTGATAATTCTCTCTCCAAGAGCCAATGATAACCTAACAAAAATCCCAACACCAGGCTTGAGAAGCCCTCTTTTGAGTTGTTGGTCAAGAGATTCTCAGAACATTATAGGTAATTGCCATTGTCCTTGCTTTCCTTCCCAAAGGTGGATGGTAATTCCACATATCTGAAGGAACCATGCACTTCAAGGCCAGAGGTTCAAGAGCTGGAAATGACTTGAAAGCCTCCTTTCTGGGGAATAGCTTTCTTGGTCCCAGAAAGCACCATGCACGCTTCCAAAGGAGGGAGGAAACAACAGTCCTACCCAGCTATGATACCTGTGAACCACAACAACCAGCATGGCATGCTAATTCTAAGTGTGCAGTAGTGGCGCACACACCCTGGTGGTAACCAACAGCTCTCTAATTGGACTTAAGGTTCACTGAACACGAAGGAAGCTATGCCTGGAACCAGAAATTTGTCAGCTCCCTTAGGCTGGTAAAATCATGGATCTTGGAGGAGACCCTACAACCACCACTTTACTAAGCCAACACAGTCCCTAACTGTATTCTAAATATTTGTCTTCATGCACACAAGTAAATGATTCTGCACCTCTCATCGAGGAAATTTCTCATTGCAGCAGATGGAGACCATTACAGAAAACCACAACCAATGATGCTGCAGGATTGTGGAGCCCAGTCCGTAATACCATTCCTACAATGAAGGCTCAGTGATCGTTTTGGAAGAGATGACAGAAAGCTTATAAGAGCCAGAGGCTCATGGAGTTTGCTGTGAGATTATGTCTCTAGGAAAGTCAGAAGCTACACCCAGGAAGTCTCACCAGAAATGGCTGCCTAAACAGGAGCTGAGCAAATACAGCAACATGCTAACAACATAAGTCAGGGAAAGTTCCACTGCTTTACAAAGAATGATAGGCAACTAAGGAATGATGAAAATTAGAGAAATAGTTAGCCCCAGGGAAGAACACACCAGTTGGTTATCCAGTACCCAATGGTCAGCCCCTGAAAACATATTCATGCAAATAACATTATACAGACTAAGCAATTTGTTCTTATGTGTTTAGGAATGCATATGTGGAACAGCAATTAATGAAAGGAAGGGCCGTGAATTTGAACAAGAATAGGAATGTTTTTCATTCAGTATATACTAACCATCGTTTCCTCTCCCTCATCTCCTCCCAGATCCTCCTCTCTACTTCCCTGCCCATTCGTTCCCACACCTACTTTCTCTCACTTTAGGAAACAAACAGGAAAAAAAAAACAGAATAAGAAAGAAATTAATTCTCTTGTCCTTGCATACACCCACAATATTTTGCTAATAAAAAGAATCATTTGAAAAGTGATTTTACCAGCCTTGGGTACTTGATAGTTCAATATAGTTGAGTTTGGTTAGTAACTATGAGGCATGTGTGCTAAACTATGCTTCAATAACAAGATCACTGGATCAAAAAGAAAAAAAAATAGCCATCAAGTTCTGGAAAGAAAAATTTAAAGGATAAAAACCCTAAAATTAATTAATTAAAATTAAATTAATTAAAAACAGACAAAAGTGATTATTTATAGACTCTCCCCTCTGATGTGCTGCCAAAGAATATGACGTTTGATTACTGCAGTATCTCCCCTTTTCTCTGCTAAAGTGACAAGTTTTTCTTCTGGAAGAGAAGTCACAGAACTGGAGAGGGAGGAGGAGAAAAGTGGGGGAGGGGAGAGGGGTGGGAGGAGGAGGAGGAAAATGGGAGGCTGGGAGGAGGCGGAAATTTTTTTTTCTTTTCAATAAAAAATAAAAATAAATAAATAAATAAATAAATTTTAAAAAAAGAGAAGTCACAGAAAATCAAGCAATGAAAGAGACTGAAAAAGGAAGAAGTTCGCAATAAAAACCCTGAAGAACAGATGGGGGCTACGTGGAAGAAGGAAAGTAAGATGGGGAGTGAGGGGAACAATAGCAAAGAATTAATGATTAGCATTAATCAGAATTGCAATGAACTCTGGTTCTTATAATGGTCGTTGGAGGATATAAACATTAGATGGTGACTTGATTAATTTTGTCTGTTAAGCTATCGGAATCTGGGCTGCCTCAGTGTCACAGATTCCCTGACATGTTGGGTTTCACTTGTTACAAAGTGTATTGTGACTGCTTGATTCATGAGAGAAGGAAATGAGGCATTAGGACACTATCATATCCCTAGCTTCCATCATGAAGATGTGTCCAACCTGTGGCCTAGGAGCCACATGTACCCAGAATAGCAAAAATATGAACCCTTGCAAAATCATAACCTCCCTTAAAGTGTGAGTATTTTTATGATGTGTGTGTGTGTGTGCAATTCAGAGTGTGAACTGTGTAAATAACAATGTCATGTTACAACATCAAAGCACATGTCTGTAAACATGACATAAGAAGGTGAATCCAAAGACAAACACATAGGCATCCTCATGAATATTAAACTTCATCAGGCGATGAAAGGAGACAGAGACAGAGACCCACATGGGAGCACCGGACAGAAATCTCAAGGTCCAAATCAGGAGCAGAAGGAGACGGAGCACGAGCAAGGAACTCAGGACAGCGAGGGGTGCACCCACACACTAAGACAATGGGGATGTTCTATTGGGAACTCACCAAGGCCAGCTGGCCTAGGTCTGAAAAAGCATGGGATAAATCCGGACTAGCTGAACATAGCGGACAATGAGGAATACTGAGAATTCAAGAACAATTGCAGTGGGTTTTTGATCCTACTGCACGTACTGGCTTTGTGGGAGCCTAGGCAGATTGGATGCTCACCTTACGAGACCTGGATAGAGGTTGGCAGTCCTTGGGCTTCCCACAGGTCACGGAACCCTGATTGCTCTTCGAGCAGATGAGGGAGGGGGACTTGATCGGGGGAGGGGGAGGGAAATGGGAAGCGGTTGTGGGGAAGAGGCAGAAATCCTTAATAAATAAATAAATTTAAAAAAAAAAAAAAAGAAAGAAACTTCCAGTAAAGATATAGCAATCACATAAGTAAATGCTTTCAATGAGGGCTTGGATTTTGCGTAGTTTCCATTTATTCCTTCTTGCTTTTCTGTAGCAATCCATGTTACGCATCATCTTTGGTAGGACAACCTCTTCTTTATTGACAGTTCACCAACATCTTTGTGAAGTATGAAGTTTTCTTTATAGCATCATTTCTGGCACTAGATGGTTGCTCCAGAAAGCCCACTGTGATCAGGTTTGGGGTTAATTTTCAGGTCTTTTGTTCTTAATGTAGATTGTAAAAATTCTACCATCGGTGGTGAAAATGTATGCTAAATAAATGCCAGTTAGTCCTACTATATCTTAATTCTCCAGAGAAATGAGATAAATGCTTAATGCTTCATTTGAAAAAAAAATAAAAGAAACAAATATTTCTAGTTCAGGAAAGTGAACTTCATTTTTGGTGCAATGGAGAAGCCCCTGGAGGACAGTGTCATGTTTAGAGCCAGGAGAAAAGCAAAAGAAGTAAGAAGATCTAATCAGCAGTTCCTCTGTAAGGTCATAGTCTAGACAAGCCAACCTCTTCTTAAACAAAAGTTGACTTTGTCAAACACCTGAGCATCAGGTTGGGTGGGCATTGAAGCTCAATAGTAAATCCCATGCCTAGCACGTGTGAGGTTCTGGGTTCTGTTCCCAGCCCTGGAAAATACATACAGTTGATAATAACTTTAATTCGTTCTCCCTGAACTCCCATATTATATTAATCATCCAAACATGATGGTTCTCTCATGTCTCCTTAGTTCTATTTTCTCCCTTTTGTCTCCATAGTCCAAGCTGTTCATGTCTTGCCTAGACCACTACAATGGCCTCCTGATGCTCAGTTCACTCTTGGGGATACCTAGATGGCACCTCCAAGATTATAAATGAGATCTGTGCATACAATATGGAACTCTTACCATTGTTTATCAGGATAATAAATGCATGTTTTGACTTGGACAAAACAAGAAAATGTAAATAAAGGAGAGACAACATCACATACATGATGAGAGAGATAAAGAGATTTTCCTGAGAGGAGTAGAAGGTTATGGGCGGGTCAAAGGTTTAAAGCAAAATTAATTCAAATAGGTTTGAGGATTTCCCCTGCAATGGGATGGGCCGTGGGAGCTGATCAGAATGTACTGTAGTGTGGAAAAAGCAATTGATGGCATGGGAAAGGGTGGAGGTGAGCATTCAGAGTTGAGAATGTGAGCTGTCCAGAACATGGCATGTTGGAAAAAGTTTACTTCTTTGAAACTTTATGTAAAAATGAATTTATCTGTGATGGGTCTTCTGTGAGGCGAGAGGAGGCCATGGCTGGCTTTTTATTGTTTAGTGGGCTTGTGTGTTGACCAGCGACTGACTCCTATAGTCAGATTTTCACAAACACATGATTCCACTTTCCCAAGTGCCCACAGCTGCTACTTTCAATACTTGGTTTTTCACACAGTCCAGTCTCAAGGTATTGATCAGGGCGGTCTGTTACACACTTTCTCCCAACACTAAAAGAATCCCTCTTTGTCTTACAAAGCAGCACATAAACACCCCCTTTGTGCACCATTCTCTGCGCTCCAGGGATTATCCCACCATGAGGAATGTTTAAATGCCACCTTCTGCAACTTGGACTTTTGTCCAGAAGCCCCAAACTGGCACTTTAAAGGAACAAGAATGGAGATCTTTATTTGCCTAATGTTATGGGTTTTAAAAAATATTTATTCTTTTTGTTTTGTGTATATGAATGTCATATGCACATATGGTTGGGCAACCCTTGTGTGCAGTGCCAGTGGAGGCCAGAAGAGGGGATTGGATCCTGTGTTACCTACGGTTTTGATCCATCATGTGGGTGCTGGGAACAGAACCTCGGTCCTCTACAAGAGTAGTCCATGCTCCTATGTGCTGAGCCATCTCAACAGTGACTAATGCTGTGGTTTTGAATCACTGATTTTAGATTGGATCCCAACATTTATAAAATGAGAAGCCATCTCCCCCACCCCTGCCAAAAAAAAAATCTAGCAACACAGCTCAAATTCATAAATTAAACAGTGGATGTCAAGACCCCACACTCTTGCTGTGGGCATAATTTTCTGGAGTGAAGTGGGTTGGGTGTTCACTTCAGATGAAGGATGTGCTTATTGGCATCCCTAACCAACCACTTTTTGCCTGTCTGCTTAACCCCGAGGAGACGCCTCATCTTTTATCCAGCATTGCCCTTGTGAACACTCAGGGACTGTGAGTCTGTGAGCTCGTCATAGGCTGTGCATGCAGGAATTTCAGCTGACTGGATCATTAGTATCGAGCACACCAAACCCAGGCTAGATGCCCAGAATATGCAGTGAATTTGACTCGCTATGCCCCACGAGGTCACTGTGAGCATCTGTGTATTCCTGTCACACAGACTTTCGGCTCTTCGGTGCACCTTGTCCTACTGATATTTAGCCCTTACACTCCCCCTCATCCCTTCTTCCTGAGATGTTCTCTCTTTCTCCCCCAGCTCAACTGCTACTTTCTCTGGAAGCCTTTGTGAGAAAGTCCTTCGATTATGTCAACTCTCACTATGATATGCCTTCAAAACATTCTTGACTTGCTCTTCATTACCATTGTTAGGGGTTGTGTGTATGTGTGTGGGTGGGGGGGGGTGCTTTCTGCCAGTTTTTCCTATTGCGCCGTAAGCACCAAGAGCAGAAACAATGCCAGGGTCCTGACTAATGGAAACACCGCTCCTCATCTGATGTCATAGGCATGGCAAAGGCTTGAGGCTTAAAGGAACAAATGAATGAATGAGTGGATGAACGAATGCATGAATAAATGGATGGAAGCTGCCAAGAGGTAGGCCTTAACAAATGCTAAGCCAGGAATTCAGAGCGTTGTTATCCTTTTTTTTTTTAAACTCTGTGGAGTGTGCCTGCCTCTTGTTGTGTAAGCCTTGTAGACCAAGGTGACTTGGAAGCAATTTCTCCTGTCTGACATTGTGTGCAGCCAGAAGACATCCTGAACCTTTTGTTCGGTTTTTATCTTCTGCACCGGATACAGAATGTCAAAAACAGATGGTGAGTGGTCACGCTGATCAGGCAGTATTCCTGGCTGAAGACAGGCTGGTAGTTTCTCTACGTACTGCCTCACACTGGATAGCCTTTCAGGGCCTCTTTACCTTGGGCTGCATCTCAGAGCAGGGCAGCAGCAGTGTCTGCCACCAATGAATGTGCTGGTGCTTAAGGGATAGACACCCTATTAGCTCTGGCCTTGGAGTTTCTGTTGGCCGAGGCATTTTGTAAGCATCATTAACCTTATCGTGTCCTGTCACTGCAAAATTAGTAAAGATGTATAAAGTACAATGAATGACTACGATCCAGACAGGACTTAAAGTGGCACAGTCCCATACGTGGGTCCCATGCATGTGTGTACCCACTGGGTGCCCGTGAAGTCTGCACACCGACTGCATGCCTGTAAAGTTTGATTCCAGACAGATGTGGTTTTGTCCACCAGGGGGAAAAAACCTTATTATCCACACAAAGTTTAAATATATATATATATAGGTTCTCTAGTCACACATGCCTCATCAGCAAGCCGGGGCACAGAATTAATTGGCCAGAAGGCTCACTGGGATTAATTAGCAGTTGCATAGGAAGAGATCAGCTCAGACTTCCAGTGCGGAGGATGGTGTTCTAGAATGACCAGTTCCTGGAAGTCCAGTTCAGCTCCTGTCATGGGGAATCGCTCACCATTCACCGATAACAGGGCTGGGGGCCCTTGGCTCCTCAGTGGGTCAGCACGTGCACCTGCACACCTGACTCAGGCCAGCAGAGGGCAGCAATACGCTGTGTGTGCTCAATTTGCATTCCAAATTAGCAAATCCCTGAAGACCTCCAAGGAAAGAAAGTGGGTGTCCCCCAGTCTAGGCTAATTCTCTCTGGGTGTCAACACTGGCCTGAAGAACAGCAAACCCAGGCCTTCTGCAGCTCACCGAGCTTTGGTTCCTCTACCACAGAAATGAATAGACAACTAGGAACTGCCATCACAGACAGGAAGTAACTTTAATTAAATATCGTGAAAGTCGAAAAGTTTTTTACAGCTTGAGTTTTTTTTTTTTTGCAAAAAGAAAAATAAAAGGAAAGAAAAAGAAAATTATAACAATCTCTACAGTAGTTAAGTGCTCTAACAATTGAACTGTACAGTGTGTGTCTACTGAAAAAGTTTTGATAAGAAGGTGAAAGGTTAGTAGATTGACAGATGAGTTCATGAAGCTGCATCCTACATTGTGAGGCCGGGCATGGCATATGCACATCCAGTCATCCAGAGGCAGGGCTCTTCCCCCAAAACTGAAATCTGAATTGAATTCTCTACTCCATCGTCTTTTTTAAAGCCATATTCTGTATTTAGGGGGGAGGGGGGGCTGTGTCTTAAAGGAACTTGAAAACAACATTTTGAATAGAAGAAAATGGTTCCTGGAACCAGAACGCTTCTCCATCATCTAATCAAACATAAACAACAGAACACAAATGATACACATTTTCTCTTTAAAGGCTCTTTGGGCTTTCCAGTGAAGTTCTCACCATGGCACATGGCTAACAGATTGGTGGCGTCTTTTGTCAGGGTCTGAGCCGGACATCTCACCAGCTCGCCGCTTGTTCCTTTGCAGACTGGCATCTGGCTCACCAGACAAAATATGGCTTTAGACCTTAGACATCCTCAGGCCAGCGCTTACCACACGAATTCAGACAACCTTTCTGAGTACGGAGAAGCAATGCTAAACCTTGCTTATATTTTTTTTCCAGTTTCTTTTTATTATTATTATTATCAGTCATCATTATTATTATTTCTCACCATGAAAAATCAGCTTTCCTCCCTCCCCTCCCTTACCAACCTCCCCAACTCCCCTCCCCTACCCTCCCCAACCCATAAAAATCTGCACTCTTGACAGTCTAGTGAAAACCATTGAAATCCACACGGGGCATGCACAGGTTGCAGCATCCTTGTTAATGGTCGCTTGCTCTACTAGAAAAAGTAACATTGTCATTGTCTGAAAGTAACAAAACAGTTCTTTTGTGCTTTTCAATTTCTTTGTTTTTTTTTCTTCTTTTTCTTTTTTTTTTCTTAAATGTTAGTGATGACTGACAGGGTGCACAGTACAATGTACAGGTGAGATGAATATGATCTGCATTGTTAAGGCATCCAATCTGCTGGTTTATATTTATGTGAAAGACAGAGAATATACAAGCAGACTTAAGAAAGAAAGTATGTTCATTGATCTCTATGAAGTTTCTCCCCCAAATTTAATGCACAAAATGCGTCGCTCCAAAGGGAGAGATTCCATGCATATTAATAGAGTAAAACAGCATTTTTGTATGCTTCCAAAGCAAAGGATACATCATTTTTTAAATCTACAGAACTAAATGCTACAAGAATAATATGCTACTATTTTTTTGCCATATATTGGAAAAAACTTCTTAACTTACAAATAATACAAAAATAGACAATGGCTTTTGGGTGGAAATAAAAAAAATGAAGCATGGTTTGAAACAATACTAAAAATACCTATAAATGAATTGTTTAAAAATCACATTGAAACAGCCAATACAATCATAGGTGACCAAACTATACGCACTGTTCACAAAGCAAATACACACACACAAAAATAATAAACTGGGGCTTGGGGGTGAGAGGAGAGAAAAAGCAATGTACAAATTCCAAAGATAAATACATTATTTATATGGATATTTTACAAAATCCCCATTAAAACAGACAAACAAAAAGCGTTTGAGTTAACTTTGCAAGTACGTGCTAGCTAAAGGTAGTGCGCTTTTTATTTCTTTGCAAAATATGCAGGAAAATCGTTTCTTTTTCGTGAGCTTGAAAACCATCTTCAGACATTAAAATGTATAAATAAAACAACTTTGGCAAAAAAAAATCACAAAAAAATCTACAGTATTTATAACTACATACAGAAACCGAAGGGCAAAGAAAAGTCAGCCAGGCCCGTGCCCCACCTCCCCCACCCCCCCACCCCGCCCCCATCCCCCCAGAGCCTTCCTGGCTGCCTCTTTGCTAAGGATTCTTTCTTTTAAGAACACTTCCCAGTTGAAAGCAAAAATTCCCACAGAAAGCTGAGTTCAAGGCCTCCCCTTTCTCTTCCTCTTTCCCAGTTTCCTTTCATTCTGAACCCCAAAGCACTTTACCTGTTGATTGAATTTGTAACTTTACAACAACCACGCCAGGGTCCAGGCCCCTGTGTGATTCAAGAACCCGAACAGCCTGCCTACTCGCCTGCCTTTGTCAGTTTGCTTTGTCTGAGTTTTCTTTTTATCTTTTCCTTCTTTTTTTTTTATTTTTCTTTTTTTCCCCCTATTTTTTGAGCCTGGATATAGAATTAGCATTAAGGATTCTAGCAGGAGTAAGCTCGAATCTCTTGATGGCGGCGTGTGAGTGAGATTTCAGCTTGGTAACCTGGAGGGCTTATGTGGAATTCTGTGCCTGGACCCTGTTCCATGAAGTCTTAAAGGAGTCTCTCACTCGGTGTATGGGCCACTCCGCTCTGAGGCCACTGGCTTCGGAAGAAGTTGACATAAGAATGAGATCGGGTTAAAAGATGCAGGGAGGTTTTTTTTTTGTTTTGCTTTGTTTTGCGTTGCTTTTTTTTTTTCCTTTTTTTTCTTTTTTAGCAATCTGTCTAGAGGCACTGAATTTTCTGAGTACAAGGGAAAAATGTGATCATGTATGTCGCTTGGTAACTTTCCAGGCTGCGTTTATTTACACAGTTACTTAAGACAACCATACAAAAGAGAAAGAAGCTTGCAGAACTGCTAAGGGATGGCGTGTTAAGTTAGATATCGAGAATGCACTGTCCGAGCTAACTACCATTGATATGCTTTAAGGCGCAAAAGCCGACCCTTAGTTTTCTAAAAAATCTAACTGGCATTCCTATTCTGTCCCATACAAGCTTTTTTTAATTTTTTTTTTACCTTTTTTCTTTTTTTTTTCCCTTCTAGCTTTTTTTTTTTTTTTGTAAATATCTCACCACTTCATTCTCCCCTTACACAGCTTTAAAAACATCATAAATTAGAACATGGAGTCTTAGTCATCGTGGCCCTTGGGTGTAGCTTTATGGTTTATAAAAGACAAATGATTGCAGAGTTAAAGCTTAAAAAAAAAAGAAAAAGAAAAAAGAAACCGTGGTTTTGCTTTTATCAATACAGAATAAATATATCCCCCCAGATACTTGGGGGGTACAAGTTTAACCAACACCCTGCTGTAGCAGATCCCCTTTCCAATTTCAGCATTTTGCAAGGTCGGTGATTTTGTTTAAAAATCTGCAGTTATTGTGTGATTCCTCTTAAAAAGGCCTGAGTTAAAAGTTCCACTCTGGGACTCATATCAGATTACTTTCGTAGCAGAATCCAACCTCTTCATTAACAAACTTCTTCAAGGCAATTCTTTCACATGGGAGGGACAATCATGCCAGATATCGCTATGAAAAGAAAAGACAGAAGTCAGTGGCTTTGCACTCCAACAGTTTGCCAAGGACGGGGGCAACAGTAAAAACAACCCACACATGACAGTGTTGATTGACTATTAACCGGATGTCCTTGCCTCTTCCCAGGAGTGAATTTTTGTCATAAAAGACACATAAGCCTTATTGAAAATTATATCCGCCTGCATATGTCACTCTAACAGAAGAGAGTATCCTAAACATTCCCCCCCAAATCTGACTTCAATTTTAAGACAGAACTGGAAAGTTGCATAGCTTGAATACCATTGGGAAAGTTGCAGCTTCAGACTTTGCAAAATAGTGAGAATTTTCTGTTTGTCACTCTGCCTTCCCTCCCGTCACGTCCCAAATATGAAATACAGAAATGGCCTGCTGGAACAGCCAACGGTTTCTCCAGGCTCTCCGTATGTTCTGTATTAGCATGAAAATTAAGCAACAGAGTCACCATCTGAGGGCCTTCTCTTCAGCCCGCGCTGGAAAAGGGGATGCCAGCCCCGGCAGGCATTGTTCACTGGGAGAATGGAGCCTTCAGGGAACATGGAGTCGGAGGAGAGAACATATTTGCCTGAAACTGTAGAATGCCTTTTCTACTCTGGCTTCTCTCGGGATTTCTGGAATGACCATAATGACCATAAGTTCCAGAGAAAGTGGAACCTGCTAAAGGAAGACCTGTTTCAGGTCAACCCGGATTCTTTCAGAGGGTTTGGAGTGAGAAGCAGCAAGTGGTGTTTAGAAAACACTGCCTCTCACCTACTGACCTCTGAGTATGCTCCCCTGGGATGGTTAATTGTCTTCCTGACCCTCAGCCTCCTTGGCCAGGACCTGCAGTCAACTGCAGCAGTCAGGAGTTACTGGAGATTTGAACATAATTGGATGTAGAAGAAGTGTGGAGCCTGGCTCTAACTTCAGGCCCGGTCTAACCTGAGGGCAGGTTGGATCTGACCATGAACCTACCAGAGCTTTTCCCATGGTTCAGGTTCACAGACAATTCTCTGGTCTGTGTTTTCCCATATATCCAATAGACACCATTGCACAGGGCGCACTTAACATAGAGGATGTGATAAACGGGGGACCACTGTAGGAAAGTTAAGACAGGGTGACAACTTGGAAATGTCCCAAGACAAGAAAGATGCTTCCCTTGAAACCAAAGACATAGCCTCTTTGGTTCCCAATGACATCAGAGTAAAAGCCTTCCCTTCTTATTGACAAGTCTAAACTGAAGCGAATGTTCTTGTTAGCAATGATCAGTGCAGGACAAAGTGGCCTTCTTTCTCTTCCTTTATCTCAACCATCATGTCTGAGAAAAAAACGTGCCTTAAAAATAAAGGAATCCCGCTAGCACAGATGGACAGAGGGAGGCCAGGCCATGTGCCCCCCACATTATTTTTGCTTCCCTACCCCAACCCCTGACATTTTAGATTCAATTAAAAGAAAAAACCCAAAAGTATTTTGCCAAACACTTTTTCCGTTAATTTTTAAACCCATCTGTATTCGCAAGGAAATTCAATCCACATGTTTCTGATTCATTTACACGTAAATCATCCAAGTGTTGTTTTGCAAGAGCCTTTTGCAGTCCAGAAGCTCCTGGAGTCCTTTCCTGAGCCCCCATAAGCCTTTCTTTCTTAGAAACAGGAAGTCATTTTCTGCCAAATGCAGCCTGACTTAAGCCCCCCACCCCACCCCGAAGATTTGGGATCAGTTGGAAAAGCAGCCTCCTTAAGAGCTGGGTGAGCCCTAGATTTCCCTGAACTTTGGAGCTTAGCATTTAAACCCCAGCCTTGAGAGTTTCAGATGCTGCAGCCCCAGGAGCAAGGAGAGCCAGGAGCGGGGAGGGGGAGGGGGTGTCCTTCAGTCTCCTTGTGATATTGCCCCAAGTGTCTTTGCATCCAGGCTCCAGGTGGGTCCTCTACCCTTCTTTTAGGTAGCAGGAACATAAAGCCTGTGGCCAGTGAAGTTAGTCTTTCTTCTATTTTACAGAAATCCTTACTGTGTGCGAGTGTGGAAGAGCAGGCAGGCTCTGTCCTGGGACAACCCAAGCAGTGTCAGTGTGGTCTAAAGTCAGTCAGATGGTTGACAAAACTCCTGCTCTTTTATCTCAAGAACTCGGTAGACACTTATCATCTGGGTCCTGAAAATATCCTTTGGGATTTTGTAGTTGTTGATTAAAATTAATTCAGGCTATACTGAATTTAAAAAAAGAAAGAAAAAGAGAAAGAAAGAAAAAAGAAAGAAAAAATCCAAACAGTGTTTTGTTACTTAGATAATTTGTAGATTGATTAGATTAAGCTTCTTCATGGGGCCTCATTGAAAGTTCCCCTCCAAGATCACTGGTGTGCTGGCACACTTCTCTAAGTTGGTGCTTCTAAACCCCATAATTTTAAGAGCCCAGCTGTCACATCAGTGAGCAGAGTCCTCCTGAGCAGGAATGGAGAGGATATGGCAGAGGGAATGCCTTCTGCAGAGGGGCTGTGCTGTCCTGGGATGCTGGCCCAAGCAGACTTCTGAATTCTTTGAAGAGAGCTGAGAATTATAGACTTTTTCAAACATGGTCTTCTGGATATATATATATATATATATATATATATATATATATATATATATTTGGAAATAGCTGATATTAAGATCAGATACACTCGAGGGGCCCTATGGGATAGGCATGGCTTGCCACCTCTTCTAGGCCAACTCACAGAATATAAGTCTAACGCAAGCTCTCTCACCCCTCATACAAGGCCCACAAGTACTTACAATTTTTATAAAGGGGTATAGCACCCTTCATTTTCCCAGGACCTTTTATACACCAAAATGCTAGCTGTCTATGACTTGAGTCTGGGCACCACAAAAGAGGCCCTCCCTTTAAGAAACCCATTGTGTGACTACATGATAATCCTGGGTCGAAGAGTTGTCCTGCAGTCTAGAAATTAACGATGTGGGTGAGAAGGACGGGATCGGAGGCTTGGAATGTACCAGAAATGCTGATGGTATGCTTGACTTGCTCAAGTAGAGCCTGGGCAGATTCCCATGAGACTCCACATTCCCAGCATTGTGTGCCAAGACATCATCACCAGACCGCAGTGGCTCGGCCACAGTCCCCAGTGCTGGGTGGTCACGTTTTCTGGGGGGAACCCCCAAGGCCATTGCGTTGAAAGGCGATATATTTCACCTTGAAGTTTTCCCACTTTGATAAGAACTAAGAAAAAGATGGAAATCACCGCGGCACTGGGAAAGGTTAAGTGAGGAGGGAGAAGAAATCTTTCCCTGAACTATCCCAAGTATAAGAATCGTGAGCTCATCATGTGTGGGGTGGGGCAAGATCTTCCACACACTAAATATGTCTATAGAGAAAAAAAAAAACAGTTTTGTAAGGGTTGGTACTGAGGTGCATGGTACTTAGGGCCAAAAGGAGACTGACTGTCAACAAGGTATAGGGAGTGGTTTGCTCTGACTACTACTTCTACAACATGCCCTTGATCTTGTTTTAGTCAGTACACATTCTGATGGCATGTGACAGCTCTTTCCTGACTCTGAAGTCCCTGCATAGGACTTGGGCTCTGAAGGGCAACAGTTTTAGAAGAGAAAGGACATGAGTTTCTATAGAACGGGGCTGAGCAGAGCTGGTGATTTGAGCCCTTGGTCTATAGAGACAGACTTGCTTGGAAGTCTAGGGTCAAGAGTTATCAATGACTTCATCTCGGTAGTAGTGGGTGGAGCCTTTTCTACATTTTATTTGTCGATCCAGATGGAAGCAGCAGTTTCCATAGCTTTTCACATGGTACTCATTGGTCTGAGTTACACGGGAAATAACTCTGCAGGCAGATGCCTGGAACAGGCCACACCGATGGTTGGCTCTGCCTATATTCATGGACTCGGCGGCTGCACAACAGCAACGTGAGGAGGGACATATCCATGAGTAAAATGAATCGGGCACAGAAAGACAGGACACAGAGAAGCTACAGAGTTGATCTCATAGAAGCAGAGACTAGGATGCGTTTGCCAGAGCTGGAAAGTGGGCCAGAGGGCAAAAGGATAAGTAAGGGGTCCAGAGGACAGGTGAATAGGACAGGTAACTTCTCATGGCACAGGAGCCTAATGGACAGCAATCAACCAAATATTTCAAATTAGCTAGTAGAGAGAGTTCCTTTGCCTTACAAATATCCCATGTAAAAGATACACTAACATATTGCACATGGACACACGCACATACACATGACGGCCACATGTAGCTCATAAGTATGTAAAACTATTTTGCCAATTAAAGTGTGTGTGTGTGTGTGTGTGTGTGTGTGCACCAAAGGTCAATACCAAATGTATTCCTTTATTGTTTTTTTGCCACATTTTTGAGACAGGATCTCTTTCACCTGACTTGCTGTTTTAACTAGATTGGTTAGGTCAGCAAGCTGCAGGGACCCACACATCTCCTCCATTCCTCCCATGCTATACTAGAGTCACAGCTACATCCAACTACAACCAGATTATGCATGGGTTCTGGGACCTGAACTCAGGTCTTTCTGTTTGCACAGCAAGCCACTTTAGACACTGAGACATATCATCAGCCCAATTTAAAAATCCAAACAATTGCAACTATACAGAGCATATAGAAATCTTTTTATGGTTACTATTTCCTGAATTATAGCATAAGAGCTATTTGTGTGGTGTTACACTGTATTAAGTATGATAAGTAGCACAGATGATTTGAAGTTCATATACAGACACTACACCATTTATATAAGAGGCCTGAGTATCCAGGCATTTGCGTATCTATAGGAGCCTTGAAACTATGTCCCGCTGGAAACTGAGGGCTGTCTACAGTCATTTCTGTTTCTCTGCAGGATGTCTTGGAGCCTGTGATACCTTATAAAGGGCACAGCTCTCTACAATAGCAACCCAGTAAGAACTACTTTCTAAATTCGACCACAATAGTTTGACTTCTTCACCAAACCATCTCCTGAGGATCAAGGAGTATTGAAGTAAGCATTGCTTTGTCCTACAAATGTTTCTTCTCAAGTTTTCAAAAGTCTCCCTTATAGGAGAGACACAACCGACTTTGTAAACCATGAAATAGATACAAAGAGGCATACTAGGATACTAGGAGCCAAGGCCTCGAGTTTTTGCTTTCTTCCTCCTTCACACATCATCCTGGAACTTGACTGCTTACATGGGTGCTTCTCAGCTTAGAACAATGCTCTTTCTCCCTAGGCTAGAATCTGGTCACTATTCATCATGAGAAACAGTTCAAAGGCAACTTGACCATGAAATGGTCTGATTTAGCTTCATGGTCCTTGCCTCTGCAGCCCATGGCTGGGAGCCAGCCTCTCTTGGGTAGATCTGCCTCTCTAACCTGGGTATTGCATCTCCCCAAACACAGGGTCAGTTTTTGAAGTTGATAGACCTTGGTCCTTCACATAGACCTAGCCTGGCGGCTCAACCATAGCTCTGGAGACACAGCACCGTAGAGTGAATGCTTGAGGTTCAAGCCTGAGGTTTCCTTAGCTGCTAAATGAGTGACTGCAGACAAATCATCTCAGCTCCATGTCTCTGTGTCCACATCTACAAAGTGGATGGAATAAGCAGCCACCAAAAAGAGCCATAGGGAGGAAGTCTTCTGTCATTGCATAAGCCAGGCTGGAGGCAAGCCCTCCCTCACTCCTCACCACCACACTCAGCGGTGCCGCCTGTCTCCTGCTGGCAAAGGGGTAGTTGGTTAAGGAGCAGGCTTTTACAAACCAGGAGGGTGTTCAATTAATAGTGGTAGTTGGAGGTGAATAGGCCTTTAAATATGCCAACAGTCTAAATGTGTCCCAGTTAGACATTCAGATTTCCACTGGTGTCTAGTCTTCAAAGTGTGGGGTATTTGGTATATGACAGTATTGGGAGATGAAATACAGTCTGGGTTCTAGGAGAGTCTAAAAACAATGCCCCGTGAGGGGCACATCCAACTAGAAGGGAAGGTAGGGTACAGCAAGTCCAGGAAGATGAATGTGAGTGGGCCTTCTAAGTTCAACACCCCTTTACTGTTAATCGCAAGCCTCCTTGTACTTTGCTCCTGATCGCAACTCTGGGTTTGCTAGTTTTATGTCGACTTTGCACAAGTTGGAGTAATCTGACAGGAGGGAACCCCAATTGAAAAAAACATCTCCATAAGATATAGCTGCAGGCAAGCCTATAGGGCAATTTTTAAATTAATGATTGATGAGTGTGAGAGGGCCCAGCTTATTGTGATTGGTGCCACCTCAGGGCTGGTGGTCCTGGGTTCTATAAGAAAGCAGGCTGAACAAGCCATGAGGAGCAAGCCAGTAAACAACACTCTTCCATGGCCTCTGCATCAGCTCCTGCCTCCAGGTTCCTGCCCTGTTTGAGCTCCTGTCCTGACTTCCTTCAGTGATGAACAGTGCTGGGGGAGTGTGAGCCAAATGACCCCTTTCCCCCAACTTGCTTTGGTCATGGTGTTTTATCAGAGCAATATTAACCCCAACTAAGACACTAGCCAAAGTTGAGGCCGTCAGTTTAAGAATGGTAACTTTAGGGCTGGAGAGACGGCTGGGTTGTTAAAAGCCAGACTCACAACCAAAAATACAAGATTGGCGACTTTACTCTCTCCCGTATGTATCATCGTTACTTCAAACTACATGAAATTATAGTTGTTCTAGCCGGGGGTATAATGAGGGAAGGTATTTATTTTTAGCTGATAGAAAGTAAAGCTGGCATGAATATTAGGGTCAGGATATTTCTAGCTTGTCTACCTGGCCTGAGATGTAGCTCCAGAGTAAAACACTTCCCTCTTTTGTTTAAGATGATGAACAGTAAGTAGACGCATGTCCCATTAATGGCAAGTTACTCTGGGCACTAACTAACTTCCGTTATGCCTAGCAGTTTACCTCCAGGTTCTGAGGAATATTCTACAAAGTTCTGCCAGAGGGGGAGCGCCACAATGCTGTATGGTTGCTTGGGCTCTGGAGGTGTAGCATTTAGGTTCAATCTGGACTCCACCACGTCATCACTATATGTGAACTAAGCTTGAATGGACCTGTTCATGGGTGGGGGGGGGGGAGTGGTACTGAATTCTGAAGGTCTTGGGAGAACCACTGTGTGCTTACCTCAACAAAAAGTAGTCAGAACATAGCATGCGTCTATATGTTAAGTGGGCATCCACATCCACATGAGAAATGGAGCTGGGCAATCCCAGGTATGCCACTGCCCTTCTGATCATTCTCTGACCTCCACAATTACCCTCTGAGTGACATGGTGGCCACTGAACGAGGCTCTGTGGTGAGCTGTGCAGGGCAGGTATTAAGGACGGAATCCAGGTGGCTTTGATTGACCTCCACCTCCACTGTCCGCCTGCTGTCTGTGGCCAGTATCCGCCCTCCCTAAACTCCATCACCTGGTATTGTAGTGACCTCATGGCCTCTATGCTTCATCGGGACATTGTGGGGATTAAACAGATAAAGCCTGTTCCCCCCGCTTAAGAGGGCACCTGCCATACTGTTTGGTGCTTGGTAATTGATGGTTGATTATTTTATTGATCTGATTTCCCTGCAAGCTGTCTTAGGAATCTGAGACGCATTCTTGGCAAGTGTTGGACTTTGAAAAGGAGATGAAGATTGTAGCCTGAGTTTGAAGCCAGTGACGGCCATACACCAGCTGGGAGGAGTCAACGTCCCACCTTGAGGTTTCTCATCTGTAAGGTAAGGGCCATGAGCACTTGAGCCGTCATCCTGCTGTGGGGGACACATGAGGTCGCAGAGGCTAACATCACTTACAGAGCCAAGCACAGAGGAAGACGTGAGAAAAAGAGACACGTTTTAAGGCTGGATCCCTGCCTTCTCATCATGCCGTGAACAGAAAAGTCAGCTCAAGGCCTGATGGTTCCCCCACTTCCCATATTGTGTAGGGGAAGGAGAGTGACTGATTTTAATGAGAAACAGAATATCCCAGTGGTTCTTAAGAGGCCCGTGACGTTTGCTATACGAGTGCATGGTGCCTTCACCTTGGATTCTGAAGTGGCTGCAGCTGTCCCCTCCTGTCATCTCCCTACACAGCTTCACCCTGACATAAGCACCAAGAAGAGAAGGCTGAGTGACCTACTTGAGGGGAAAGCCCATCCCAGGAAAGACTGCCATGTTAAACAGGATAGTATCTCCACAGCTCTGGTCCGCTGATGGCAACACCAGAGAGTGAGCGGGGAGAAAGGAGAAGTGGTGGCATTAGCAAATGGTTATAGTGTTCCCAGGCAAGTCCTAAACCTGAGCAGAGTTCCTGGAACAGAAAGAGGATGTCTCAGACATTGCCACAGAGGAGACCTGAGCAGGGGTAGTGGCTGGGATCAAAAAGTCTGAACACAAAGGAACGGAGGAGTCAAGGTAGGCAGAGAGATGCCGGTGGGTCCAGGGCTAACAGCCAGACACCTGCTTCAGACCTCTGGAGACCAAAGTCTCCTGGCTGTGGGCCTGAAACTTACCTTGCAGGCTGTTCCCATTGGTGCTGGTGCAGGTGGGAGGCGGGGAGGTCTGGGGTCTAACCACGGGTGCAAATGCACTCTTCTGTTTCACGGCAGAGACCATGTTGGCTGGTGAGAAGGAGAAGATGCCCGAGGAGCTGCTGCAGTTGGAGGGGAGGCTTGTCGATGAGGCCATGGTGGGGCTGGATGGCACGACTGAGGGAGCAAAGAGAAGAGAGGATCACACCTAGAGATGAGGAGGCTTCGTAGATCTGACCCGGTCACTCTGCTCTGACCATTCTTAGGGAGGGCTTTCCCTAAACGCTTGGAACCCTGACCGGTTTCATTCGTCACTCGGTACTTAACATGTGCTCCCTTCAAGTGAGTGACTTCTGCGATTGTATGCCCGACAGTATGGAGTCACTAGTGTCACAGACAGCTTCTAGGGGTGTGGGGTTGATCCCTTTCATTCAGCCCAGTCGATCCCAACACATGAAGCATGCTATGGAGGAGGACACAGAGTCTCCATCCTCTGAGTTTCCCAGGCAAGAAAACAAAAGCCCAACCCCTTCTTAGGAGGGGTTGCACGGCACAAGCGGGATCAAGGTGGGTGCAGTCATCTCTCGGAAGGCAGAAGACATTAGAGAGGGCTTCACAGAGAGGTTTTAGGGGAAGCCTTCCATCCCTGGCTGAACACGGAATCTGGGGACAGATGGGACAGGGGGAGGCTAGTTTGAGAGGATGTGGTCACTGATGAAGGAATGAGGAGTCTGAGGAGGAAGGGGGACTCAAAGGTAAAACCAGCCCTGTGACTAGGTTACAGGATCTATAAGGATGGACTTGGGTCTGGATACCACATAGACTCCAGTAGGGAGAAAGCTAGGTAACGAAAACACCACCGCATGCATGCAACATTGGTGAGAAACACATAACTATAAATTCCGGTTCCAAGTTCTCCCTTCTCACGGGCATTTCCACAAATGTTTGTGAGATAAGCGGGGGGGGGGGGGGGGGGGGGGGGGGGGAGAGATCAGAGACAAATGCAAATCCTGTCGGCAATAGTGGGGGCTCAGAATATGCACTGAGAACACTTTGGCATGGTTACCTTAGGAGACAGAGACTTTCCACACAGTGCCAAGGTTAATGCTTTCACACACACCCTTTCCTTTGCCTCTATGTCCCAGATACTCTTGTATCTTAATAAACATCACATATGACTTTGTGATGCGCAAAATTCTTCACATCTTTCCATCTTGTCATTGACAGAATAATAGAAGGTCAGGGGGCTTATGACTTAAAAAAAAACACATATAAGTGATTTGGAACTCAGAAAGTAGCTGAAGTAATTGCTAGAATATACTGCTTGGCCTCATGACGTTGGAAAGTTGGAAATAGAGGGGTCGCATCATTCACAGGCAAGGGTTGCCATCAGAAGGAAATGATCCTTTGTCACCAGCCCAAGCTGGCCTGGCTCCAAATGGGCCAGATGCCTCCTGGAGGAGAATGCAGAGGCCCTGTCCACACCTCAGAGCTCTCCCCCACGTTTACTAGACTGTACTTTTTCTTTTAATGAAACCAGCATTTTTATCCATCTCTTAGGATTTGTAAATGTGGGAATGCTCTCAATAATAACACCCATTTAAATTGCAAAATTCCTGCATCGGAGGTTGGATTTTTAAATATTCTTAGACTTGAAATCCTGCTGGCTCACCACCGAAGGAAATTAATCTCGTTGGCAAATGCGATCATTATGTGTATTTAGAGGTGGGAAGTTTGGGGGGGCAGTTAACAAGAAAGGGGTGAAATATAGTGGAGTATTGCCATTTGTTACAACATTATTGGTTACTAGCTGCCATACCACAGAGTGTTCACCAGCCGAATGTCTTATTTTATTTTTTTTATTCTGTCAGAATTTTTCAACATGAGTGGTTTATGAATAATTAAATATTACAGAGACAAAAATTCAAATCAGTTGGGCTCTGTGTTTATTGTTTTATTTGCATTTATGCAGATAATATCATCCCATCTGAGGGCCTATTTGAGAATTTAACACTGTATTTGTGAGCTCTGAGGAAATCAATTAATGGAAATGAAATGTTCAAGTTTCTCAGGCTAACAGATGTGATCTTAGGCAGAAGTCACTGGACGTCCCGCTCAGGCTTGGGAGGGTGAGCAACCGGAGCCCTAAATTAAATCGCTACCATATAGCAATTAGCTTATTGATTTAATTAAGAATGCCACCTTTTAATTTTCAGGTCATGATTGAAACATTTTCTGATGGAGTAGCTGGGAGAATACAGAGGGATAGATCTTTCAATAAATCAAAACCTAATGTGAAACCAACCTCAGTGTCGGCTGGTAAACAGAACTGGAGCTCGCAGGCTAGCCGGCGGATTTTAAACATCCCACAAATGGCCGACTCTAAAGGAATAAGGCAGAAAGGAAAAGGGAGCACACTCTGAGCAGAGAATTCCCTCAGAAGTAACCCCAGGCCAGGATGACCTGTTCACCTGTGAGCTGTTAGCCACACTTGAGCGTGGAGACAGCATTGTTTTCTGTATTTTTAGATAAGATTCATGAATATTCCTTCATTTGACAACACTTCCCTATTCTTCTGCAAATGTCTCTGTAACCAGCCACATTTTCTACATCTGAAGAACTCTCCACAATGTTCCAGATGAACCTGGCTATCTACGGAAAGGTCCTCAGAGAGAGATCAAGAGGTTGTGGAGACAGAGCCTGTGACATTTTAGAGCAAGAAATGCCAGTTTGCTGAGGCTCTTTAGATGTATGTGTTTATATAGAAAGATGCCAATTTGCTGAGTTCTTTCTATACAATTGGAGGGTTGTGCTCCTCCCCCAAATTCCTTTAAGCTCAATTTCTAAATTTCTTTAGGGTAGGAACAGGGCACCTTGGAATATTCATAGTCTGTATTGGGGGTGGGGGGGTGGGGAGGGTTTATCTTGCCAGACTTTTGTGAAAAAACTTATGTTTTGATGTGTTGTTTTTCTTTCACTTTTTTTTTTTTTTTTTTTTTTTTTTTTTTTTTTTTTTTTGGTTTTTCAAGACAGGGTTTCTCTGTGGCTTTGGAGCCTGTCCTGGAACTAGCTCTTGTAGACCAGGCTGGTCTCGAACTCACAGAGATCCACCTGCCTCTGCCTCCCGAGTGCTGGGATTAAAGGCGTGCGCCAACACCGCCCGGCTTCTTTCACTTTTTAAGAGCATATTACACACAAAAAGGAAAATAGAAACACCAGAAAAGAAAATATATTATTTAATGAGGGGATCTGTTGTCACAGCATCGGGAAATGACTTAGATTTACAAATGCTCTTTCCTGTGCTAGACCTGAGGACCAGATTCTGACAAACAGAATCTCACCCATGTTCCCCAACACTGGTAGAGGTGTGGCCTAGAAGCTTCTCCTCTTAAAGATGAGAATGCTGAGGCACGAAGAGGACATGAATGTACTCAGGGGCCTTGCTTAGCAGCTACTAGAGGTGGGTGGCAACCCCATGGCCATCTGACCACAAGCGTGGGTTCTAGGAATGGCATCACGTGGCTGCATTTGTAAAAGGTGAACATACAGAGATGGCTGCTGGAGAGGACAGTGCTCAAGTTTGAGGGTTGCAGGCTGGGGAGGGGGCGTGGCTCAGACCAAGCAGCCCTGCCCAACTGGCCTTCTGCTTGATGCTGAGCTCTGCGAGGGAAACATACAGTACTCGGGACACACATCTACTTACTGGCATAGGGTGAGTTGGCAGCTGAGCCATTGAGGAAGGTTGGGGAGCCACCCAAATTGGACATGGCGGCAGAGCCGTAGCCATTCATGCTCGTGGTGACAGAGTTATAGTTGGTCTGCTGGGGGGTGGTGCTCGGCACATACCCATGCGGTGACACGCTGCTTGAGTTGCGGGTGAAACCTGAGAAATGAAGGCAAAACCCAGGGTCAGGGTAGCATTCAGGCAGTGACTTTTGTGGGAGACCTGGGGTATCAGGGAGGAACATCTCCATTACACCCGCCTCACAGCAACCAAAAGGGAAAAGACCCGGTGATTCATGTGCAGGGGTTGGTAGTGCTATCTCTGTGATTAAAATGGGAAGCTAGCAAAGACACATTTCTTAGGAGATCATAAATACTTAGCAGGGCCGTGAGAAGTGGCAATGGGCCTATAAATTATCATTTTGGAGCAGGAATAAATCCCAATCTAAGAGATGTTCTCCCGAGTTAACAGGTTCCTCTTCCCTGGACAAGAATGATGTGTTGTGGCCTATGAGAACTTTAATTCCATCCCTCTTTGTGATCTGTCATTCATGATTTATGGGGGAAAGTTGGATGTAGAAATGGCTGCATGCATGCATGCATGCATGCATTCCTTCAAGCCCCCCTACTAAGTCCCCAGATGTGAAACTAGAAACAAAATTCTACAATAATATTTGATACACACAAGTGAAGAATCTCTCTTGGAAGAAAAAAATATTATATATAATATATATAAATTTGATCTCAAGTAAATGGCAGAGGCCGGAAGGTGGGAGAATGAGTTTATCAAGGGGCAGGGGAAATGGAAGAGAGGGAAAAAGCAGCCTCCTGACCTTGATTGGTGGCTTGTGATGCCTCAGAGACATTCACAGCCAGTTGTCCACTGAAGGAGTTCACGCCCATCATCCCTGCATGAACCGAAGTGTTAGCAAGGGCTGGGAGCTGGTTGTGGTTGCGAGGGACACTGTAGAGAGCCTCTGCAATGTCGGCAGCTCTCTTCAGGATAATCTCCTGGAAAGTCAAAGGCACAGCATTGTTAGCTGCCCTGACTCATACTCCCAACAGCCCCATCCTTTTGTGCTTCCTCTCTGGCAGATTCTGTGCTCGGGGACAGCAGTGGCCAATATTTCTGTATCACCGCTGATGTACCTGTAAGGTCAGGTTTTATCATCCTGGCCACATCACAGTTGGGGAAACTGAGGCCATGAAAGGCAGAGAGCTCACTCAAGAATACTCATTTCTTTAAAGATAGAGCTGAGATCCAGAATGCCATTTGTTTCGGTCTGAAACCTATTGTTGTCAGTATATGACAGTACTGTGGGATTTCCCTTCTCCTTCATGCATGGGAACTCAAGGCCTGAGAATCATGTCCTCTGGCTGCCATTCAGGGAAGCCAAATTCTGAGGATTTTAGTACAACTGTTTTCTGGACAGTGAACTCAGGAGAGGAGGGGAAGGAGTGAAATTGGTCAGAGTCAGTTTCCCAAGAAGCTTCAGTTTTTTGCATACAATTGTTCTCTGAAGCATGAATAGTACTTCATTCTATATTTTAGGAGAAGAAATTAAACCCTTCCTCCTCCTAAATTTGCTAAACTTGAGAGAAATAAAACAAAATACAGTAGCTCTTTTTTTTTCAGTTATGAAGCACATTCCCAGTGAAGATTAATTTTTAAATGGAGCATCTTTTCCAGAAAGGGATAGGACACAATTTTAAAAAAAGATAGTGGAAAATTTGAAAAACAGGGAGGTCTGAACAGTCCTATGGCATGTCACATCTTAGACAATTAATACTTAGCTTTCATAGCATTTTTTTACTATAAGGACTCAGACATTTTTTTCAATGAATGAGGAAGCACTTCATTAATTTAGAGACCTGGACCACTTACCTGGTTGTTGTGGGGCATCCCATACAGGGCTTCAACAAGATCAGCAGCCCTTTTAAGGATCACTTCCTGTCAAGAAAAAAAAAAGATAGATGTGCGCTTCTGAATGACAGCAGGTGTCCTTATTTTTTCCCATGACAGCATCCCCATCCTTCTAGCCATCCTTTGCCAAGACACAATTGTAAAAGCAGTAGCTTGGGGGCCCCAGAATGGTGTTAAGTTACCAATTTATCCTTGTTCACATACACACTTAATTGAGTCAAAAGGTGAGCATCATTGGTACTGTAAGATAAAATACATCACTCAGTCCTCTGGCATAGGCACGATAAAGCACTCATATGTTTATTGCTGAATACAATTGCGTGGTCATTTGCTGAATTACTATAATCGATGTCATTCAGGGCATGGTATGAATCCCTAAGATGTGTTTATATTGTACTTAATTGCTTATTCCAGAAACCATGACCTTATCAGACGGGTCATTTCCAATCAATCTCCAGCCACTAAAGAAGCATGTAGCCTTAAGCTTCTTTTGTTTGTCTCTCTTGTATGGCGGAGCTATAAGGACAGGATACAGAAATCTCACACACGGAAGGAATACAGTGCTGATCAAAGGCCTTTGCACAAGGATTCTCCTCTCCTTAGAAGCCCCCACTGGGCCAATATTCATGACAAGTAGCCTTGATTTCTTATACTGCAATTCTTTGCTGTTTCTGTGGTGTTGGTGTTTCTTCTCTCTTGCTCACTTATCCTCCTCATAGATCTATGTTTATTACTCATCCGGCTTGAAGAAAAAGTAGCTCCCTCCTTTTACTAAGGTAGGCTTTCACCTTTGACTTGCATGGGTCTAATCAATGGAGGTACTCTATATAACACATTAGGACAAACATAAGCCATTCTTTCTCCATTGCACCTGATCTGTCTATAGATTCCATCTATAGAATAGATGGAATAGAACAGATAGTAGCAACATTAGGCTTGGAACTGGTAAAAATGAGGCCTAGCAAAGAGCCACATCCAATAGCGTGAGGTAGAGAGGGCACTTATAAAAGCTTTGTTTACTGTAATTCAGTGTTGATAAAGTTGTAATGGAAGTATAACTTTAAAATCGGATGCCTTGGAGTTCAGAACGGGAAAACAGTGCTGTTCCATTTTCAGATGCTGCAGACACTGATCAGAAAATAGGGCTATAATTGCGTTCATTTCGCTGTCACCATAGCCTCTTCAAAAATCCTTCAGCAAATCTTTCAATGACAAGCTTTTAGATATATATTAGCATTTTTTTCAATTCAAAATTCTCCACAATATAAGATAAAACAGTTGTCATACTGCAGTAACTACTTATCACATATATAATGTCCTAAACTCAAAGAGGAGAGAGAGGACTTTCCAGTTCTTGATAAACTGCCAGACCGCTCCCCCTTTCTAAAACAATGCAGTCATTTTTCATGTAAAGGGTAGAGAGAACACTATAATCAATGGAATCTGAACCAATATATCTACAATTATCCCTTCACTTTTAAATGCAAGCTACACAATAATTTACCACTTTTTGTTTGTATCTGACCATAATTGACCACAGCAAGGGACCACTAAACCCTATGCCCAGCTCAAATCCAGCTAGTGCCGCTTTCTTCAAAACCTTGTGGCTTTATCTGGCTCCAAGGAAAGACTAAAACAAAACAGTAGCAACTTAGTTCTTTATTAAGAGATTTGCCATCTCTGCATCTATGGTCATGTATTTCTCCAAATAAATACTTATGCCGATGTCTGGGCTCTACTGGGAAGATGTTTCTCTTCTTTTGGATTTTTGAAGAAAAAATAGCAATATACAAATCTCTTGTTTGTCAAACTTATGACGCAGTATATAGTAAAGTAGTGGATTTCAGCCTTGCAACACTGTAATTAGAGATTGTAACACCCTTCTTGTTTTCATTAATTTCACAAAATCGGGGAGTAAATAAGTTCAGAAGGAATGCCAAAGTCTTAGAAGAATTTATAAGTCTGAATGAAATATTGCATTTTTGGTGATCAAGTTTTCAGTGATATGACCAACCTGGTGGTTTATTTAGGGCCAGAAGCGGGTTGCCATTTTACCACTTGAAAATAAAGGACATGGATTCTCCCTGCCTCTCCCCACCCTTCCCCCAACACTGGATCTTTTTGATCCTCTGTATTACTGTCTTCGATTCATGATGGTGGAGCTCGTTTTTCTAACCTAGCACATGGGCACAGGCACGGCTCCGGCAGAATGTCACTCCAAACCATCATTCGAATTTCAAGGAAGATGAATCCGGATGTCTTGTCCTAGAAGCTACGGCCTTAAATGATACCTCACCCATCTGAAAATGTCCTTCACTGTAGTATCAAATGTGGGCTTTTAGGGAGAGCCATATGTAGCCCAGCCCTGCCAGTGTGAACGGGTTTCCGCTAGTTATGTGTGCAAATGGGGAGGTAGAAAGGCATGCCTGGGCCCTCGGTGAGTTAGTGCCACAGCCCTGCAAGGTGCTTGGATTTCGGTGACCAGAAAATTGCTCTCACCTCCGTGTCATTACGCTCTCGGTGAACTAGCCCCCAAGCGTGTTTGTGTTGGGGATCTAATATATTGCCTTTCAATCAGAGCTGAGAGCCACTGAACACAGAGACAGAACATGACGAGCAGGTCAGGAAAGCAATAAAGATTTTACAGAGCTGTCCAAGGTGCTAAATTTACTCAATAATGGGTTTGGCACCATAGTGTTAACCTCTCATTTACTACCAGTTTGAGGGACTAAATTGAAGTAGCTGACTTCATTTACCTTGAAATGTATATTTTATGACATTATGTAAGTAGATTGAAAGGGCACTGCAGTTTTAACAATTTAAAGGCTAAAGCATGTTTAAGACGAAACTTGAATATTTATTGTATATTGCACTTAAAGTATATAGAATGTTAAAATGTATTGATTAAATTTGTAAAAGGCATTATAAAAATGACAGGTAATATAAGAGATGTATGTCTTTTAAAATCAGATTGATAGTATATGCTATCTCTTCTGGGGCCACAAGTGTAATTTTTTTGCAGTTTTATGTGATAATTTGAAAAATCTGTAATTTCACATTAGGAAATGATTGAGCCTAAGATTTTTTTCTTAAAATAAAAGGAAAGAAATTTCCCACCTGGGGGAAAACTGGATATTTCATATAGTATTTTGTCTTGGCAATTACTCCTTAAGTCCTATTTTCGTGGCACTAGGTGGGAGTATAGTCGAAGGAACCTTCAATTCTAATATTCAGTTTCAATACTGCTGAAAAGAAAACTTACTTGACTGCTATTAAAATATAATTTTTCAAGGCATTCACTTATTAGAGAGATTTTTCTTTTCATAATGATGCACCCCTCCCCCGGTCAAATTTTTAAACACTGGGCTTGAGAGATTAGAGTCTTCCAAAACAATTAATGCTAGACTTGGATTTCAAAAGCGATTCCCATTGGAGAATAAAGAAGATATCCACAAGTATAATAAATATTGAACGTCTTAAGAGCCCCCTTTAAAGATTTAATGCTTGTCCTCTCACAAAATTCTGAGTCAGATGGTTTTGTTTTTGGTTTTGGTTTTTTTTTTGGGGGGGGTTTGGTTTTCTCTGCATGGCCCTGAAGTCTTAAAGAAACAGAAAGTATTTGCTCTTAAAAACAACCTCCATGTTGATCTCTTTCCTCACAATCACACTCTGCCTTCTCCTGTCTTTAGACAGTGTTCATGGAATAAAGATTATACGGATGGGGGCGGGGCCTGTGGGCAGGGGCTATGCTACAAAATTGGGAAACTTTGTAGAGGCTTGAGGTGAGGTTCCAGGGAAGGGTTCAAGTGTGATTGCTATTGCCTTTTCTTATGATAGGGGATCACCATAGCTGAATGGGCTACAAAGGGAAGTCCCATTTTTCCCATGTGGTCAACCAACCTAATGGTGAGTGATTTCTGAGCTGCTTGTGGCCTCGGTCGTCACCTCTGAATATCATCAGCTAGCTGCTGTAAGGACCCCTCACCCTCTCAGAACTGAGCCGCAGGGCTCCACAAGGGTTACCCCCGACCTTCATCTTCCAGTCACTCTACCCTGGCCGATCTTCTTGCCCTGTGATGCTGGAGAGCTGTTCTCAGTTCAGGTCTAGTCAATACTCCGGAAACTTGAGTCAGACTGGTGGGTTCCTTCTCTGCTGTCTCCTTACTCTATCCTTGTTGCCTTTCCTTCTTTGGAGAAACCACTTGCAATGCCTCCCACTCTCCCTGAGACTGGAGGTAGCAGCAGTCGGGTGGGAAAGGCAGAGGAAGTGAAATACAAGCTTCAGCTGGTCTTCACAGAGAACATTCGGCCAATGAAGAAATGGAGACTCAGGCAGGTCAGACAATTTTCTCTGAGTGAGCACAGCTGCAGCGTGGCTGAGCGGGGATTCAACCCCAGACCTGCCACATTTAAGAACCCTAGATCTTGATAGATCTTCTAATCCTTTAGAAATGATTTCAGCTTTTCTGCAACCCTAATCATTTATCTCTCTCTTTCCTCTCAAAAAAAACAGCATTGACCAGACCACCCAGAAATTCATAGAATACAAGCCATAAAATATTTTGCTCTGTCTGAAAGATGTAAGCCCACACTGGCCACTGCTAGATGATAGACTCGTTAAGGCCCTGGATGCATCTTATTCTCCTTCATTAAGGTCCTGGAACAATGCTCAGTGAAATCCAGCCCCTGAGAAAGTTCCTCAGGAAGAGTCCCTTCTGGGATTCCATCGCTGATCTTCTAAAAGTACATGTCTAATTCATATTACTACACCAGTGACATATTTACTGCAATTCATAAAAGCACAAGAGTGAAATTTGGTGTTCTATTTGGTTCCTTGCCTTTTAATCCAATGTGTAAATTCCCAAAGGTTAAGTTATGATCACTGAACTTTTTAACATCACTTTTTCTCCTAGGAATTTGCTCTTTCATGGCTGCCAGCTTGAACTTACATTTTTAATGTTGTGGTTAATAGAATAACTGTGTTAGGGCATTATCTCAGGTTATAGGTGTCTAGCAGCATGAGCCTGGACTTGGTAGATGTCAGCTTGTGATTAGCTACACTCTCAAGCCCTAAAAAAAAAAAAAATACACAGTTCTTTGCACATTCACAGATAGTCACCTCAGTGACCTGGAATGTCATGTCAAATATGCAGAGACAGCCAGCTCATCTTTCATTTCACGATGATAAAATCTCTAGAGATTATTCCCCCATTCATGGGAGTTTCCTCTTTATCATTTGGCTTCAGATGTACAGCTAATCACCCAAAGGGGAAGGTTGTGCAATTGCCTACACATGCACTTACTCCAGCTCAACATTTTGAGCAACACAGACACTGATGAGTGGGGAGAGGGCCAGAACCTGCTTTCTGTCACAGCTCATACAAGCCAACTCCTGCAGCTCAGGGGTAACCACTCATCAACTCAGATACTTTCAAATGTCAGATTTGGATTTGGAGACTCTGGGAACTCCTAAAGGATTCCCTGACATTGCAGAGGACAACGCATGCCACCAGGCATACCACCCCAACCAGGAGATTAATATTTTGGAGGATGCAGAAGGCAACAGAAGAGAAACATGACAGACTTGAGTGATCAAAAACAAAATGATTCACGTGATTCCCAAAGAAAAGGGCGAAAATGTCCAATAATAATGTCAATTCCTCTGACACCCATTTATCCCCCAATACCCTTTCTCTTATCAGGGAACTCAGCATGCAGTGGACCAGATCAGTAATATAAAATAAAACAGAACGGCAGAGTTATTACTGCCTTGGAAATAACCAGCCTCTATTAAGAAAATCAGCATAGGTTTCACTGGGTGCCCGCTGCAGAGTTTATTGAAGGACCCAGATTTTGCCCAGCTTGCTAGCCTTGTGGGTTCTGACTCCTTCGATTCTTGCTCCAAAAACCCTTGGTGACATTACTGATTGGAAAGCCCCAAAGCTGAAACATCTGACTAGAAGTGTTCAGGAGCCTTTCCCTGACCATGCTGGATGCATCAAGCGATACACACCAGTTGTATTGAGATGTGTTTCTTTGGACGATAGGCTTATATCCTGACTTCCTGTATGGTTATTCAGCCAAATGGAAAATTCCACAATGGGAGACTCTAAAAAGTCAGAATAATGAGGGCAGCGAGGAGCTGGGTGAGACAAATCAAAACAATGCTCGGGCACCGTTCAGTTCCCTGTCCTCTGAGACATTCTTCACATTTTTTCATTTTTCTTGTAATATGAAACTTCGTGAAAGAGAGCTTCCCACACGTCATTAGAGGCCCTTGGTGTCACACTTTAGCACCCTTTACTCAGAAGCCCTGTGACTGAGAAGAGTCGCTTACATTTAGCATGGATATAATTAAGCATGGTTCTGTTGAAAGGGGCACTCTCATTACGGCTAAGGACCACTTTAGAGTAAATTGAAATGGAAAGGAATAGCGCAGAGGAGGTGGAGGTAGCAAGTGGATATTTCCAGGGACGCATAAAATGCCAAATGTGTAACAATTAGATTTTACAGCTCTGCACTCTAAAGACTTCAAAGTGGTTTTTATTATATAAGAAGACTCAGCTGGTGCTGGGGTGCTGGCTCAGTCAGGAAAGGGCTTACTTCCCCACCTTGAGGACTTCAGTTCGATCCCCAGCTTCTTTGTAAAGGCATAGCTGTGTGTGCCTGAAACCCTAGAGTTTAGAAAGCAGAGAAGAACTGATCTCCTTGGGGCTCTCTGGCTATTTGTGGAGTCTGGAGTTCAGCGAGGGACCATCTCCAAACCCAGGGAAAGTAAACAAGATACAGCATCAACCTCTGGCCTTCACATGTGACATGTGTACGTGTAACTCTACACATTTATCAACACACACATAAAAATTTTCTTCCAGATTAGTAAATAATAATGACTCACCTGAACCTATGACTACCCTACAGAACACTCTGGTGAATAATTTGTTTATCTTTTTTTTTTTAAATCAAATTCCAAAAATCTGTGTTCATTTCAATAATAAAACCATTAAGTATTTTTATTATCATTTGTGTGTGAGTGATTGTGCATGTATGTGTGTGTTTAAGTGTATAAGTGAGAAGGAGACGGAGGGGAGAGAGAGAAGAGAGAAAGGGAAGGGAGAGGGAGAAAGAGAGAGAGAGAGACACAGAGAGAGAGAGAAACAGAGAGAGAGAGAATAAGTATATCATCTGTATGGGTGCCTGTAGAGGCCAGAAGAAGGCATCGGATCTTCTGGAGTGGGAGTTACAGGTAGATATGAGCTACCAAAGTGCTGACTTTGGGCCTCTGGAGAAGCAGTAAACATTCTTAACCATTGAACCATCTTGCCAGATCCCAAAGTTGCAAGTATTTTTTTTTAAAAAAAAAAGAGTCTTCTATAACTACTACCAGGGTCCAAGACACCCAAAGCTTCCTAGTGTAAAGAAAACTCAGGAGAGATTTGTGATTCTATCCTGACTTTCTGATTGTTTTGTGTTCAGATTAGAGGACAGCCCTTCTACTTCCCAAGTGTCTTAATATGTGTCGGAATGCAAGTTGTGCTGGGGATGTACCAGAAAGCATGCTTCTGTCATAATCGTGGTGTAGGAGCCTTCTGAACCCTGGGAGATTAAAATCTGCTGTAAGCTAACATGGCTGGATCCACGTAAGACATCCTAACTTACATGATCGACTTTTTCAGTGGGAAGAAAAAGGCTGTTTTCACGCAGCCGTTATTGCCTCAATGGAAAAAAAAAAAATCAATGAACGTGAAATGAACAAGAGATTTTGTCTGAGCTGCAGTTAATACCACTGAAGAGCTATGGATATTAAAAGGTCAACAAATAAATTAGCCAGAGTGTTATGAAATGAATGATTTGGCTTATAATTTTATTGAGTGAAAATTGTTCCCTGCCTATTAAACCAGGTAATTTTTATCTGGTGCCTCAATGACTGTTCCATAAGCAATAATACAGTTGTAAGAGCTGCTGGTTCGATCGTGTGACCTCTGAGAAGCTAGCCAGGACAGCCGCTTCCCGATGATGGATAACATAGCATAGCTTGGTCTCCAGGAGGTGCCAGGCCTCCCTTCTTGCAAGGAATCTCATAAAAGAAACATTACAAGTTGATTCATTTTACCAAAATGTTCGACTTTTCAGGTGCCAGCAGTTCTGTGTAAATTGTGAAAACGGCATTGCTGGGAAGAGTTACAATGGCTTTCCCTCCTCTCTTTTGGTCGCTGGGCTTTCTCTTCTAAATGGTGTCATGGTAATTGGTGAATGGGAGCCTGGGGTGCTTCCTGCCACACATACAGTGAAGAATGGTATCTGTGCCCTTGTGGATGTGACCTGCTCTGAGGTACAAAGATGAACCCGCCAACCCCTGGCTGCCTCTTCTCATTGCAATTCATTGTGCTGGTTTAAGACCAGCGCTCTGGGTTAGGTCCTGCCGAGTGGCCTTGGAAATCGACTTTCTGATCAGGATAAAAGGCTCTCCTGAAAGAGAAAACTCTGGACAGAGATGCCTTTTTCAGGGGTAGGTTGTAAAGTGAGCACACGAAACAAAGCTGCCTAGAGTCAAAATTACCCTTGAAAGTCTTTTAAGTCACCTTTAAGTTGCCAAGGCCGAGGCTTTTAGAGAAACACACACACAAAAAAAGCCAAATATTATTTCTGTCTCTCTTTGTCTTTGGGTCCTGGCTTCCCTTCCCTTAGGGCAAAATGAAATTAATATCTAGCTTGAGAATAAAAGGTCTTGGAATGAGCAAATGAGATGCTTGTCATATGTGCATGTGAAGTGTATGCACGTAAATGTACATATATGTATGTGTATGTGTGCAAAATGCATGTGTGTTTACATTTATGTTAAACTTAAGTGGTGGACTTAAGTTGACTTTGGCTTTGTAAAGTTACTGAACAAAATTGGCTATTGTATGTATATCTGGGTGAACCATATCTGTGAATTGTGTTTCTCAAGGTTTAAGGGATGGTCTTGGGTACATCTGCAATTAAAATCCAGTGCCTTGGGCTGGGGAATTGGATCAGTTTGTAGAGTTCTTGTCTAGCATGCAGAAAGTCCTAGGTTTGAGCCCCGACACTGCATAAAGCTGGGTGTGATAGTATACCTCTGCAATTCCAGAATTCAGAGGTAGAGACGGGAGGATCAGAAGTTAAAGACCATTCATGGTTACATAGCAAATTGGAAGCCATCCTGGGATATGTGACACCTTGTCTCCCAAGAATTACAAAAAAAAAAAAAAAAAAAAAAAAACTAAGTAAGTAAGCAAATAAATAAATAAATAGAGGAAAAAATCCAGGGCCTTGAAAAGTGGAGAAATGGCACCAAGGTTAAGCATGGGTACTGCTCTTATAAAAGACTGGATTTCAATTTTCATGTTGGGTAGCTTACAATTGCCTCAGTAACTCCAGTTCCACGGGATCCAACACCTCTAGCCTTCATGGGCATCTGCATTTACATGGACAGGGAGAGGTGTTCCCGTGCACGCACATGAGTGCACACACACATACACACACACACACACACACACACACACACAAATGCACCATTTATCAAACTCCAGGGCCTCTTGATTGCTGGGGACTCAGTAGTAGCTCCAATGCTTGACTGCTGTATTACCCAGGGCTGAAGAGAGTGAGCAGGAATTCTGCCCTTGACCCCTTGACTGTGCACCTATGAGTTTCCGTCTTGAAGACATTCTCCTGGTGGCTGGAAGATGGAATTGGCTTTGCCCCTTCCTCCTGCCATTCTTCTACAGGACGGGTATATGAAGTAGGTTAAACTGAATCTGTCTCCAGGAGCTCAGCCCTCAAAGAACATTTGGGAGAGTTCCAGAGCTCAGCTGGTGGGTAACTGTTTCTATGAGCCCTCACCACACAGGCTGAGCAGCCAAATAGAAGGCATTCTCCCCCTGGATTGCCTGTGTGGGCCTCTAATTCTTGCTACTACTTTCGCCTAGCTCAGCCATTTGTGAGCTAACTTTAGTCAATGCCACCACATCTCTCCTCCACCCAACTGAGCCTGAGGGATTTGGAGACTGGTATGCAAAACCTCCTGTCTTTAGAATTCCAATTTCCTCATTCTCAGAAGCAGTAAGTAAGTACATGGGGACTCAGGCGCTAGATCTGAAGCTCAGTGGGCTGAGCTCAAACCCACACTATGCTACTTAGTGTGAACACATGCTTTTGTTTCCTTATCTATAAAAGAGGGGTGATGCCAGTGCCTGCTCGAAGAGGTCCCCCACAGTGAGTGCTTCCCAAGCAACGGTCAACAATATCGGCGATCCCCACTTCTTTTACTGAGCTTCTTGGCAAGCTGTACTCATGCTGTACTGGATGGTGTTAGGATGGAGAAGGAATCCAGTCTGTAACACCCTGAGAGTGATTGTGAATGGAGCGCTGCTGGGACAGTATGCGAAGGTGGGAAGCCGCCACTCCTGGGCTTCATACGCTGCTCTAGAAGCCTCAGCTCTCTACTGCATAAGGACCAGCACATCGCTTTCTTCTCTGCCTCTGTCTGCTCGTCCCAAACAAGCGGAAAATTGAGTGAAAAATAAGCCATCAACAGATAAAAATCCTCTAAACGAGTGAACACTATTATTTTGTGAGGCTCATGTGACTTTTTGGTGAAAGGTGTGTTTCTTACTGCATGTATTTGTATATGCGTATATATGTATTCATATGTGTTTGGGTGTGTATGCAAGCTTTCCTATGGAGGCTAAGGGTAATGTCTGGTATCTTCCTGATTGCTCCCCACTTTACATCCTGAAGGATGCCTTGCTGAACGTGGAGCTTGCCAATTGCCTGTTCTAGCTAGCCCACTAGTCCCAGGGATCCCTTGTCTTTGTCCCCTGAGGCTGAGATTACAGGCAGGCCATCGGCCTGGCTTAAGTTTACTAACTCAGAACTCACGCTTGGACAGCAAGCCCTTTATCTACTGCGTCATCTCTGCAGCCCACTGCCACCTCTTTCTCTAGATAAAGCTGAGCGCAGGCATGTAAGTGTGTGCACATGCTCACATCTATATACTGCTTCTGCAGGGCCCAGATCTAGGCTCGACTCCCAGGATAAAAGAAGTTTAAGTGCTAAAGGAGAGCCAAGTTCCTGAGCTAGGCACATTATCAAAATGGGGAGATGGAATCTGCCTCTCTGTTTTCTGGCAGATGAAGATGAGGGAGGGGAAGTGGATGTCATTCCATAGTTTGTGTTTTCACAAGAGAATGCAGAGACAAGATGTTGGCTGAAACCAAACTCAAGGGTGCTCCCCCCACCAAGAATGAATTGGATAGACCATAAGACTGGCATTTGTTTCTGGGCTTTTGTTTGAGCAAGGTCACTCATGTTTGCCAATGTAATGTTAATAAAGTTTCCTTAAATTAGAGAAGTAAAGAGATAGAGGGGATGGGAGAGGGAATGGTGACAGAGGCAGTAGAACATGGAGACACTGGGTCTTTCTTTTACTGAATTCCTTAGTCATCCCCCTTTCCTGCTGGAAGGCAATGTGGTTATGCAAAGATTTCTTATGTGTATTTTTACTGATGCAACTGTGGGTTTTGAATTACTGATAGTCTGTGCATAAAGACTAAAACAATCAGAGCACGATTAAAATACATTGTACACAGTCAACTCGAGCTTTGTTTTGCCCCAGCTCTGTATGTATGATAAATCACTAAACATGAATACTCTTTAGGGAGGGTGATCTGGGGTCTCATCTCGCCACTAAGCAAAAACCATGCTTGCGAGTGGAATCTGAATTTCAATTTTGCAAGTGTACAGCTGAACTGAATAATCCTTGGCACAATGCAGTGCACAACTGAGCCACTAAATGGCTGATTTACTAAATTATTATTAGATGAGCCCTTGCTGTTCCAAATGAAAGTGCAGCCACCGACTTCCTCCATGGTGAGTTCAAATTGTTCTGTGTTTAAATATTCAGCATGAGGCTAATGTGAACTGATGAAATGAGACGATAAACATTCACTTTCGATACAAAGAGAGCGGCAGAGAGGCAACACATCATGAGGGCCCTTGGAAGTGAAAATGATTTACGCTTTAGAATGGAGCTGACGACTTCCATTACTTTAAGGTACTCTTAATTAGCCCAGCATTTGAAATGACTGATTCCTGTGTTCAAGTAGAGCAGCTTCACAGGGTCCGAGATTTTCAGATGGCAATGAAGGAGAGGCTCCCAGGAGGATCTGCTCCCTCCTCGATGAGTCCAAACCTAGAGTGGCATCCATGGTTGGCCGGCTCACCAGCACCAGCAGAGACAGGTATCTGAGCGACTACAGCGATTGACATTCAGGGTATGTTTTAGATTCATCCAAAGGGTCTATGACCCACGTGCCCTTTGGTCCACGCTTCTGCATGCTAACCCCGTGACAAGCCACATTTTAGTCCATGGCCCCATGGGCACAGAGCCACAGTCTCAGCAGCTTCCTTACTGACACCTGCTGGAATCAACTACCACTGCCGTGCCTTTGGACAAACCAAAGCCCTCCTGTCTCATGTCACTTTTGAGGCCAGTTATAGGCAAGCACTTAAAATATTGTGATCACTTAGAGTAGATTAGAATTTTTTATTGGCGCCATGTTGCCATAACAACGCGAAGACAGCAGATGACTTAAGCTAGGCTTGCAAAGCACAAGGCTGCTCATCTGGCAGTTAAAATGAATACAGTTCATTTCACAAGTTTCCCATATGGACTCTTAGTGTATGGTAATGAGGAGACCATATGGTGAGAGAAAATGCTCAGAGAACAATTGGGATCCAATGGCTGAGTGAGGAGAAGTTGGGAGAGACAGCCGAGTGAGAGATTCTGGTGTGCTCTTGGGAGTTCGAGGTTTGGCTGGGTTTTGAGGGGGATGACTGTTTCCCATAGGGGTTTTGAGTTTCTTAATCCATTCCTTAATATGTCGGCTGTGTGAAATGACAAACATCTTGCAAATTTTGCAATATCATCCATCACAGACTGTCAGCAGTGTTTGCAGATCTGACTCGCAAGAGCCTTTAAGTGTGCTGTGCTTAAAAGGCAACAGTACCAAGTTTTTAGACAAAGTGCAGGAGAATTTAAGCACTTCTGACAAGCTGAGACATTAGCAGTAATGATTTTAAAAACACTCACATCTTTTGCCTGCATGTTTAGCTGTAAATAATGCTAGGATGTATAAAAGCTTTAAAGGAAAAATGTAATAAATACTTTTTATTATGTTTCATAAGGGATGACAAATGCTCGCCGCCATGTCTATGGCTGTCTATCCATGCAAACATATGGAGATGGATGGCTTCTTCTCACCTCACTACCAACCAGATCCAGAACCTGGGCAGACAGCTAGAGAAGACTGTAGAGTCAATCCTGCACTATCCATGCTTCATAAAAGATGAATATAAATGCATTAGTTAGACACGGTGAGCTAAATTAGAAGGTCAGGCAGGGCTGGGAGGGCTGAAAAATCACACAACCAATGAGTGTAATTACTCTTTCTTAAGTCTATTAAGTGGTGTTGTTCTATCAAGGCTCTGGGGTATAGGACACGAAGAACAAGATAAAGTAATGTGTATTTATGACTCCCACTGGATCAATTTACCAGATATTTTCAGCTCCATAAAGCAAAATACACAAATGTGGCCTTTGTTGCTTTCCCCAAATTGCTCGATTTTCTCTAGAAGGGAGACTGGATCTCATAATCAAACAGTGGTAGCCTGGTAGAGATTTCCAAACCCGTCCTTATCCATAGAGAAAGGAGGAAAAGCTCCTGAGCATCTGCGGGGCATGGGCAGAAGATATTGCTGAGGAAGAGAAGGTAGAAAGTAATTGCCTTCAGGCAGAAGTATTTGAGTGACCAGATACGAAAAACGGTGGAAGTTTAACATAGACACGGGGAGGGTTTTGAACTCATGAACCTGAGTTCAAGTTTGAGCTTTCTCACTTCCTGGTTCTGATGTCATAGAAAGTCAGCAGACAGACCTCCTTGTGGAGGGGGGGATATGGCTCAGCCTAAATGCCTCTTCTGTGGATTATGGGATGTGTGTCATGTAGAGATTAGTGTCCCCACTTAATGGACTCTCCCCAGTTGCCTGGAACTTCTCTCTGTATGCTTCCCCTCCTTAGTTCCTAGGAGCACTGGGAAACAGCTGCTCCACAGAGGAGGAACCTGAGGCTGCAGACATGAAGTCCGTGCAAGCACCAAGTCTTCGGTGTGCTTTCCAAACTCCTCGTGTATCTGGCTTGCGCACTGGCTCGCTTGGCCGCTCTGCTCTGCAGCAGACGCCATCAAGCAGCGCTAGACATGCAATAGGCGTGAAGCAAACACAATCCTGGCTTCCCAAAATTTGCAGCCAGTGTGTATGGAATGCCGGCTAGACTCGAGCATTGAACGAAATGCTTGAACTGCCTGTGGGCTGAAGTTTAAAGGCTGTTTAGGAAGACAAGGAGCAAACTACAAAGGAAAGGAGATGATGCCTTTGGCATTCAATGCTGAGAGAATCCTTGCTCAAAGTTTCTGTGTGGCATCACCAAGGCAATTAGCATCTCAGCTTCTGATTGGCCACAGTCCTCATCCCTCTCACTTCCCATTACAAGAAGTCAACCTAGACCCCAAAGTCACATTTCTCCTGCAGGACCCAGAAAACAAAGTTCGTTTATCAGTAAAACAGGCCAGAATACTTTAAAGACCTTGGCCTGCTCAGCTCCGTGTGCTTATGGAAGAAATGAAACTCCTAAATATGGAGGGTTAGCCTAACTCTAGTGTCTCTCAGAGATGAAATAACTTACAGAGAGTCGTCTGCTCGCTCCTCCTTTCCTGTTTGGTAAATGGGGAAGATAAAGAGAAAAATGTCTATTTTCCCAACTGCTTTCAGAAGAGGGGATCCAGTAAAACAAAGCAAGTCCAGGTGCTTTGAAAAAGTGCAAGGCTGTATACAAAGGCATATTATTACGGAGAGTCGTCTGCGTGGTCTTTGGAGCAAGTTTCATTTGACAGAATATGTGGGTGGTTGTATGAATCTAGCTTTGTCTATTCCCAAACACATGGATTTAATAAAGCGGCGTTTGTTTTTTAAGGTGTGTGGTCCGCAGTTCACTGAAACACCCCTGTTTGACAAATACTGACCATGAGTCTGAGAAAGGCGGGGCCCCATGCTAAGGCCCTAACAATGGACAGTAGGGGTATAAATCTCGCTCAAGTCCACAGGAATACCTCGTGCTGGCTCCATCCGCCACTTCCTGACCCTGCCCTTGAACTCTCTTGCTCCACCTTAACGTGCAGAGCCAAGAGGACAGCCGTTCTGCTCTGAGTCCAGGGACAGCTTCCTGGGGTGGGCTCCTCTGGCCACAGTCCTTACACAGTTGAAGTGCTTGGAAGCAAGCTGCAGTGTTTCCTTAACACACACATGTCCATTGTGTCCTTGATTGCTCCTCCCGAATCCAGGAAGAAAGGGCTGAGTGGTTTACCTAAGGGCCTCCAGGGACAAAGCGACATGTGCCTGGGCTAACTATAAAACATTTTTAAATCTAACGCACAACTATAAAAATGTTTTTAGGTGTAAGTTAACAAAAACTCACTTTTATATTCTGATACCTCTGTTTTTTTTAAGAGAGAGAGAGAGAGAGAGAGAGAGAGAGAGAGAGAGAAAAGCAAAAATACTTCCTAGCTTCTTTAGACCTCAACATTTAACCAGACTTTCATCCTTATATGATTCTATTATCCCACTATTGTAGATGAAGAAACTGAGGCACAGAGGATAAAGCATAGATTCACTTTTTCAGGGAATGGGGCTTTTCTGCTCCTGCTTTTATTCAACTGACACATAACCAGGGTTACCTTCTGTCAGGAGCTAAGTAAGTAGCCAGAGTAACAACCTAGCAAAGCAGAAAGAATCACCACTCCCATTTGACAGATGGGGAAACTGAGCCAAGGAAAGGGAAGGAAGGCTTTTGACACAGGTCACTGACTAACAAGTGATGGAGGACTTAATCCTACATGGCCCAATCTGAACTTCCAGGCTGTGCTCTGAACCCCGAAGACCCCAGAGATAAAATGCTGACCTAAAATCTCAATGAAAATAAAGTCACTGCCTACATGGATTCAGCAGAAAAAGTTGTCATTGTGCCTGTGTCTCAGTTCCATCACACTAAGGCAACAACACAGCTCTCTGTGTGGGCACAGGTCAAGTCTATCATTATTTATAACTTATTGATGGGCACACATCATGTCTACCATTGTTTATAACTTATCAGTGGGCACACATCATGTCTACCATTGTTCATAACTTATCAGTGGCACACATCATGTCTACCATTGTTTATAACTTACCACTGGGCACACTTTGTGTCCACCATTGTTTAAAACTAATCGGTGGGCACACATCATGTCTACCATTGTTTATAACTTATCAGTGGGCACACTTTGTGTCCAACATTGTTTAAAACTTATCAATGGGCACACAACATGTCTGTCATTGTTCATAACTTATCAGTGGGCACACATCATGTCTACCATTGTTTATAACTTACCACTGGGCACACTTTGTGTCCACCACTGTTTAAAACTAATCGGTGGGCACACATCATGTCTACCATTGTTTATAACTTATCGGTGGGTACCCATTGTGTTTACCACTGTTTGTAACTTACCAATGGGCACACATCATGTCCACCATTGTCTATAACTTATCAGAGTATTTCACAGGAAATTCACAGACGCTACATTCCTGCTGAACAGAGGGACCTAAATTTCAACTTTTCCACAGAACACCTATGTCCTGAAAGACACAGCTGCCCATTGTTCCAATTGACTGTTTCATAGTTCACCAAGAATAAAAGAGGATAGAGGAAACAATGCAGGACCCCCTTTCAAGAGAGAAATGCAAACACAATGACACATCATATTATTCCTTCCCCAGATGAAGTGCTTTTCAGGATGGTCTATCAGTATGAACAACACTTCAGTAGAAGTAGGGCTGTTCTAAGGAACTGGAAGCTCTGTTCTTCCCTGGAGGTCAAAGTAGAAGACAGGCATGCCTGTCACAATCTATCCTCTCTTCGGCATTGGTGGGTATCACACCCACTCACCCTGTTCCTCATATCCATGCACAGGCCCAGGAGACAACAGTATGACAGATGGAACCTCCTCTGACAGGAGGATCTGCCTACAAGTACAGCCCTATACAGGAAGAATTTGACCATGTACCTGCCCCTTGAAGAGGTCCTGGGCCAAGAAGGATGCAATAGTTGTTTTTAAAATTCTTTCTTGGGGATATACAGATCTAGACACTACACATTTGGCTGTAGGGAGGAGAGGACCTCTCATCCATTCATTTAAGGTGATGCTATCAAACCATGCCATAAATTAAACAAGGTTTTCCTGTCAATTAACCATGACAGCTAACCTGACTCTGTCCTCTGAACCTATTTAATTGTTGTCTCTGCTGAGACCACACAGAACTTTGCTGAAACTTATGCTTAGTGCTCCTTCTATTTTCAGCCATGATTAGCCGTGTCTGACTCTGCATCCCATACAAACCGTGGTCTCTCACAGGAGGCATACAGCAGTCACATCAAGGCCCAATCTCCAATTTCTGCATTGACAGCAACATAATATTGTTGCCTTTATTTTTTCATTTTATTTCTCACAGCTTTGGGTTTAATTTTTCAAATAAGAAAAATGCCTTATGCAAAAAGATGTCCTATTTGACCAATCGTAGTGTCTACGTCTGTTTTCTTTCCAGCCCCTTCTACCAGATCTACCAATCCATTTCCTTTTGAGCTCCTTCTACCCTCACCAGAGGTAAGCACAGTTTTGAGCAGATAATATCTGTCATTCCTTTTCTTCTCGAGAATCAATATGACATACTGAGTGATTAGCCCAACCAAACTCCAGAGACAGGCTGAGTAGATTGAAATTTTAGCAGTGTACATGCTGTGCAGCCTTGGGCAAATTGTCTTACCTCTCTCTGCTTCATTCTTTTCTTTCCTAAACTATGAGTGGAAATAGGGACAGCATAAAGGATTACTAAAATTGCCAAGTGACATGATATAAATAGGCACAGCATCACGGACCAATCCAACGTATTTGCTACTTCTATCATGACACACAATGCACCCACGAGTTGGTTATCTATAAACTACTTTTTGTCTTAACCAAGAAGGTATTTTACATTCTCAAATCCGATTTTCTAGAAACCAAAGAGGGGGAATTCTGACCTTCGGCAAGCGTTCCGGATCACCAGGATGCCGGGGGATGACCTTCTGTAACCTCTGGAAACCATAGTCGATGGTGGGTTCATTGAGGGCTGTAAGGAAGAAGTCAGAGGATTTGAACATTTTGGGAAATACAGCGTTGTTTGCAGCACAGATGGCAGAGACATAACCCTTAGCATTTAGTTGATACTCTTGAGTCCCTCATAGAGATTTCCTCTATGTCGGGCACTTCCACCATCTATTATATTTACTGTGGAGGGGGCTGACTCTTGACAAAACATCAGTAGCGAGTGAGTCTAAGAACACAACTCCTCGGGCAGAATCTTTTACACCCTTTACATGATCCTAACTGAAAAGTAGAATGGACTTTGCTTCAAGGTTTTAGGATTCACCTCCTCATTGCAGATAAGCTGGGTAAAAAGTCAAGAGCTTGTCTAAAGGTACCTATATATTCTAAATAGCAGGGAACCACCCAGAGATCTGTTATGCCTCCTATAGAGACTCAGTAGATCCAATAGCTGAGCATTTTCTATGCAGTGAACATGCCCATGGGCAGAGCAGTGTGAGGGGCATGTCTCTGAAACCTTTGAAAGAATCTACAGAGACAAGTATTTAACGTGCTCTTGATTCAAAATCTTCCCATCTTGAATGACAGACCCACTCACAGCATTGATATTATGTGAAAGAGAGGAAAAAGAAAAAAAAAAAAAACCTCTGTGGAAAACTAGCTTAGCCCAGCTGGGTCTCTAAGAACGTTTTACTAAAAGACTCAGAGAACCAACTGCAATAATAACGTTTGGAGACAATGGACCGCATTGTGTCCTGTTGGACACATTCTCTTAAGCTCGACCAAATAGAAACTAGAATCTATGCTATCGTTTTCAGAATTCCTTCCTAGGATACAAACCATCTTGAGCCTATCTAGTCTGAGAAAGTAGGAGAGACGGCAAGACTCTCCTCCACACATACTCCTAGTATTCGGAGCAATAAGTAGGCAGTAGGATTTTATTATTTTTTGTACAATTCCTTTTCTTTTCTTTCTTTGTTTAACTAAGGTATTTCACTGCATATAAAAGACAGCCTCTCTAGCCTCTCTAGCCCTAACATTTTATCTATACATTAAAAAACAAGTTGTCTCATGCTGTACTTAAAATGCATTTCCATTAACCTAAATTTCAAAAGTAAGATTCGTACTAACTTTAAAAAACTGTATTACATTCAAATAGGTCCCAAGGCTAATGGAAGCAATTTGTATACCAACCCAAACTGACTGGCCCACTTTTCAAAATACAGGTATGATAATCTCTCGGTTTTAAAAGGACATTTAAATTGAAAGACTGTGAATTTAGAACATAATTATACCAATAGAACCCTTTAACTTGTCAACTTGTAAATCTAAAAGGCTATCAATCATTGCTAAAGAGGAAATAAACCTTAAAATTCCTTGATTGACAGTGCTTACTTTTTATGTAAGAAAAAAAAAGGGGGGAGCTGAATAAAGTGGCCAGAAATCCATTTACAAAAGTACATTGTTTTACATAGGTTAGTAAAAAGCCAGTCACTATTTCTCCCGAAGACACATAAATCAGAGGAAGTACTTTTACTTCACTTGGATGTTTTAAGTCAGAATGAACTTCAAGTAACTTTATTTAGAGTTTTTTCCCCTTCCCAAACTATAGTGCCTATCCCAGTCATTAATAGAGCTGCATTTTCATGTTGGATAATGAAATCTTTTTTTTTTCAAATATGAGATTTAGGCAGCTCTCCCCTCCCCCACTCCTTTGCCCAGGAAACCTTCCATCTGTCTCTTGTGGAAATTAGCAAAAATTACACCCAGGTATAGTGAATCTCTCTGTTCTAGTTTATGAGTTAAGGCACGATATTTATTATTTATTTTATTTTATAAATTCTTTCTAGGTCCTTGAGAAGAATTCTTCAGATTGACTTGCAGAGAAAAAAATCCATGGAGCTCTTTATGCCCATAGAATCTGTGGTATTTGATCGAGAAATGCATCAGAGAGACAGTTGGACACTGGGAGTTAAGCTATATATTGTATCTAGCACTCCACCCATAGGGCTAACTGCCAGCAAAATATTTAACCATAAACGGTAGCTTTAGACAATTAAGAGTATCACACCCAGTTCCTGAAAACATAATTCAGCATCCTAGAGTTTTACCTTTCCAGTCTAAAGCACCAATAACACGAGAGGTGCGGATCTGCCCATTTCATCATTCGTATAATGAATTCCCAGTGTGTCTAGAAACCCAGGCTGCTCATTGCAAAGCTTTTATGCTGGGGTCGGGAGAACGTGATTTTCTGGCTATCAGGTCACGGAATGACTGACACTTAATATCAGCAATTAAAAGAATCGATTCAAACATCATATGGAAGTAATAGCAAAAGAGCTGAGAAGAAGTCATTCTGTTGCCGTGAAGAGTAATTGGATTAGACATATTAAACTCATTACTCAAACAAAAATAAGCATCTACGCTATGGACATAAACTATGACAGAGGGGATATTTTAAATAGTGAGCCACGGCGAAGGCTTCTTATTTATTTCTGGTGCTTTTAGGATTTGCCTCCTACTAGCATTTTCAAGTGTGTGGACTTGCACTCCGAATCTCAGGAGCGAGCAGGACAGTGGAATGTTGCAGCACTACAGACATTATTACCATTAAGGCCCTGTAAGATGAACATGCTACCCCTTGAAACTCAAAGGAGCCTGCAAGACTTTTCTGAGCAGGGAAAAATAGTCATGAGTGAGAGGGACCATCTAATTAGGATTGGCAGTTTGGGTAGTTCTTAAAACAGACACAGCTCTCCCCATGGAAAGGAGATTAAATATCCGGGAAGAGGACATGGAACTGAGTTCACTGTAGAGAGAAGCAGAAGAGGGGCAAAGTAGTAAATAGAACTGAATAGGATCCCGGTTTCAGAATCAGTGTCATGTGACCAACCACTTACTGACTTTTCTAGTGTTAGGTTTAAAAGACTACAGGGGCGGGCGTGTATATTATGATGACTTTTCAAGATTCACGTTTGTTTATGTGTGAGTGCCTCTATATAGGTATGTGTGTTTGGTGTCCAAGGAACCCAGAAGGGGGCACTGGCTCCCCTGGTACTTGAGTTATAGGTGGCTGTGGTAAGAGCATCAAGTGCTCTTAGCCACTGAGCAGTGTCTCTGGTGACATTTTAATGAATGAATGCATCGTCAACCTACCTGCCTTCTTACCTATGTGTGTAACAAACAGCATCTAGACACAGTCGGATGAATATTAGTTGTTTCTAAAACCCATGCCTCCTAAAATGCTTCTCCCCTCTGTGCCTGGCTCATTCTCTGTTTTTAAACCTCCCACCTTCCCCTCCCCCACAAAAAGCATATATTACTTTTATAATCAGAGAAAAAGGTTAAAAGCAAGAGATTGTTGCCGAGATGGAATCTGAGCTGCTTGTATAAAGTAATGACATAAGGAACTATGCCTTAAAAGGGGGTCTGTGTACCTTTAATAACCTTGCATAGGTTATTACAAACCAGAAGAAAAATAAGTAGTATACTTTTGCCCAGTTGTATAAATATGTGACTATACATAAACTCCGAGAAAATCAACAGAGGGTAATGGGGGGAGAATCATAAAGAAGGTATATTTATTTCATCAGCAGGGGTAGTGGTACCTTAGGGACATGCATCTACCCTGCAAGAATGTAATATAAAGTTAATTCTTCAACAAAGTGACCTCATTGTACTCGAGTGCAGGGCTCAGGGGCGGCTGCAGAAAAGGACTAATCAATTCCCCCCCACACACACAAACTTGGGACAATTCCGAGAATCTGGTAGAGAAAGAAAATCCAGAGCAGGTTAACTGAGCATAATTAGCAGCATAAAGAGGCAAGAGTGACTTAAGTTCAAAGAAGAGAAACAGAGGAGGCTGTGAACCTCAGAAGGCGTGGGGTGGCAAGAGTGACCCTTTGGGCTCTGCTTCCAAGCATCTCACCTTCACCCTGAGAAGGATTTCAGATACTTTCACCCCTGAATCAGGTAAGGATGAAGAAGACTCACGGGTTTAGGGGGGAATGTTTTTTGTCCCAAAAAAGAAATAACTCAGTGCTTAAACTCTCGGGATATAATAGGACCAATTGTATGCTTTTTTTTTTTTTTTTTGAGACAAGGTTTCAGTGTGGCCTTGGTTGTCCTAGAACTCTCTCTGTAGACCAGGTTGGCCTCGAACTCAGAGATGTGCCTGCCTCTGCCTCCTGAGTGCTAGTACAAAAACGTGCGCTACAACTGCCTGGCTTAGCCTATGCGCTTTCTAAAATGCTGAAAGATAGATAGAGGTCCCGTCATCATGTGTTTGTAGCGGTGACCACATCTCTAGGTAGGAATTAGCCATTTTGTGTCACAACTTCTTAAGCTTTTAAAAATAAATTTTGTGCAAAAAGTGCTTAACCCAAAGGACAGATGAAAACACTTGAATTGTAGAGTCAGAGCCACGCTTGGTCTCTCTTGGTTAAGCTTCCCTTCTTATTCCAAAGTCCACTGCCGTGTCTGCCAGATGGAAACCGCTTTGAACAGCGTCTTGTGAAAGGTGGCAGAGAGGGAACCAGGCTCCTGAGAGCGGCTATTGAATTGAGATGTCTTCCACTGACCCTTCCAACTTATTTTCTAGTAGCCCTGCATTCCGTGGCTATAGGCGTCACAAAGCTCTGTTCAGCATGCCAAGGGCAGTCTGAAACTTTCTTGCAAACACATAAAAGGCAAGGTCAAGCGCTCTACTCAGGCGCTCCAGGTTGCAGGGCAAATGCAAGGCCTGAGGGGTCAGGGGACCCTTGCATCCCCAGCTGTGATGCGCGTGGCACTGGGAATGGACATGGGAAGGAGCACACACTCTACCACTACGGTTCTTACGTCATCTTCAGCAAAGCTATTTCTTTTGAAAGAGGAAAAAAAAAAAACCCACCCAGTTAATTAAACAGTTAAAAATACCAAGCCATTTCATCTGGCTGCATTGGGCTACTTACAAATGCCTTTAGGTTCCTCCCCCGACTCATCAGCTCAAACTCCTGCAAAGGGAACTAACTAATAACTTTCCATTCAAACTTCTTTATGAGGCCTTTCCCCTAGTGGGCATCACCACAGGTCCTGCCCTAAACAGCAAAGCTCCCATCATACAAATCTACTGCTCCAATATCCAGAGGCTTCTGCAGCATGAAACACTGTAGGTGAAGAAAATGTAGGTATGGCAACTAGATTTTATACAATAATTCTAATTATAAAATTAAAACATTTAGTAATGAGTCAACAGTATTTTCAGATTTTTTCTTTTTCCTCTCTCTCTCTCTCTCTCTCTCTCTCTCTCTCTCTCTTTAAGAAATCCACTTCACAAACAAATCAAGTAAAGACTTCTTTTCCAGAATGTTTACAGGGTACATCTATTGTAGTGAGAACTGATTTTTCCCTTCCCTTTTTTAGTTCCTTTTTAAAGAACTTATTCCTTCTCTGTCATCTTTTAGCTTCTGCAGCATCAGTCTCTGGAAACAATGGGGATGGGGATGGAGAACCTTGTCCCCTAACACACAGGGAAGGCGCTGGGTACCACTCAGACCAAAGCTTACAGAGTGAGAGGCTTTCATAGCTCAGCAACTCGCAGAGCTGCTTTCACGTATTTCTGGGGTTTTAATTTCCTTTTTTTAATGGCTGTGTGACATGATGTCATTTTGACCGAAAATAAAAAGAAATTCAGATATTAGAAAGGTAATATTTATATTCTATTGCCGTTTAATGTCCAAACAAATATGTAGACTCCATGCCAAGTAATAAATAAAAGCTCATAGCAGAGGCAGTGATCAAACTAGCACCTGGTTTCCCCAGCTTCCCTAGTGACTACTCTATATTTGAACTAAAGGAGTAACAGCCGAGCATTTCCCTTCCAGGCAGATCCATTCTGGCAGGAGACTTATTACCTATGTGCTAGGCAGAGCCTTTTTGTTCCTTAATAGCCCCATTTTTCCCTCAGTCACTAAATTAACAACCAGAGGTAAACAGTAAAACAGCAAGTTATCTTCGGGAAGCTATCTTCAAGAGTGACTCTAAAATATACTAATGGAAGAAGAAGAAAAAAAAAATCAACCCGAAACCCAAAACAAGAACCACAAAGAGTGTAATCGAAGAGACTGCTCGCACTTCCAGCCACGTGGGTGTTTCATTACCTGCCTAGATGCTGAGGGAATAAGTGCCATGCCAGGTCAGCTCATCTGTGGACCAGATACACCCTCTGAGATGCCTGAAAGCAAACCTCTTGCAAGTCAGTGCCTCTTTTGAGTAAAATAAGGTTTCCACAACCTGGTGGCCCTGCCCTGGCATCCAGGAAGGCTCAGAGGAGCTCCCAAAGCTGGCTCACTGGACCATGGAAAGCTGCGATTTCAAGCACAAAGGTGTCAAGAGAGACAGAATCGATATTGGAAGAAATGATCAATGAGAGGGCAGGCGGGGGCAGAGGAGATCCCCCAAACTACCTTGGAACATACTCTGATTTATTTGTCCTGTGTGAACCTCCTTTGTGGTAACGACTTGGAGATACAAAAACCAAGCAAAAGAATTGAGTAGTTGGCGGTGGGGGGGGGGGGGGGCAGTCATTTTTATATGGAATGGCACCAAAAGGACACGTGATGGAAACCCTGGAGAAACAGAGCCAGAAACCCAGGAAAGTGGGAGAGCTGGAGGTGACTGACCCCTCAGGAGGTTACTGAAATGCAAAGGGCTTGTGTGTGTTTGGGAATTAATAACTTATCAGGAGGAGGGAAAGGGGAGGGACGGTGACGCGCTTTTGTTTTTCCAGACGAAATAGCTTTGCTGCCTTTTTACATCTATAAGCAACACATTCCCACTCTGGGAAACTTCTTAAACCACAACAGGAGGGAGAGCTCCATGACAACCCCACCCAAAAGAAGCAATGCCCTTATCTTAGGGTTATATATGCTTTCAGATACCATCTCAAGACTGTTTTTTTGTAAATATAGATTAAATGTACCACTCTCATTCTTTTTAATGGTTGTAGCATATAATTATACATGAATGGCCATGATTTGTGTATCAAATGCCCTATGAATGACGATGTAGTGGGTTTTGTTTCCCCCCAAATGTTCATTGACTTAAGGAGAGTTGTAATGAACAACACTCGGAATAAATTCCTAGGTAAAAGGATGTGGGCCTCTCATGTCCTTGTGTGCACGTATTTCTTGATGAGCCTGTGATATATTTATACCAATTTATACTTCAGCAGGTAACTTCCAAAGGCATCTGCCAAAGAAGACTAACTTTTTAAGGTTTCCCATCCTAAACTCAATGTTTCTCTCAGCTCCAAGGGCCCCTGGAGACTTTGCAGAGATGTTAATGATTACAAACGTCCTGTACTGAGGTTCCATCTTGAATACAGCCTCAAGGGGAGGCTCTTTTCCCAGGAAGAGCAGAGCACTTTCCATCAAAGAGGATCCCATGAACTACTACAATCTCCCCTTGGCATAAAAGTTAAAAATCAGCAACCCCTTTCAAATGTGGGAAACTGAGGCATTCAGTTATATGAGATAGTCCAGCACACTTGTCAGGTGTTGTTGTTGTGCAGAGCTTGGCTTGGTGTGCTGAGATATCTAATGCTGATAATCTACCTTCAGCCTATGGAAAAGAAGTCTTATTCTCCAAACAGCCTCCTTGCCCTTCATCCCTACCTTTGATCCCAGGAGGTTTTACACCCAGAATCCCGACTTCATCCAGATGAACCAGACCTTCCTTAGTCTGATTTCTTTAAGTTTATCCCATTAGCAAACACCCTCATATCCTAAACTCGCCTCCATGTTCATCGGGAAACCTTATTCTCGGCCTCACCCAATCCCCAGCTTCCTTTCTGTTACTATAGTAACAAGCCCTGCAGAGAAAGTAGCATATGGTAGAAAAGGGTTAATTCAGTCCACAGTTCCAGGTCACAGTCCGTCACTGTGGGGGAAATCAAGGCAGGAATTTAAACTGTCACATTCACAGTCAGGAGTAGAGAGAGAAAGAGAGAGGGAGAAGATGGAGGGAGAGAGAGAGAGAGAGAGAGAGAGAGAGAGAGAGAGAGATGCCCTGATTACTTGTTCACTTGCTCTCAGCTAGCTTCCCTCACAGTTCTGGACCCAACCCAGGCCAACAATTCAGGGTAGTTCTTCCACCCCACCTCAGTTAAGCAATCAAGACAATCTGCCACATGTTAACCTGATCTAGACAATTCCTCCACTGAGAGAGACTGCCTTTCTAGGTGACTGCATGTTATATCAAGTCGACAATTTAACTAAGCAACACACCAGGTTTTCCTTATAGACCCAACTTGTAAAGACCTTCAAAGGCAAGGCGTTTGCTTAAGAAAAAGAGGTACAGAATTACGATATGTGATCTGTTATGGTATATCAGGCTGATCTATTTCATACCACAACCCCTTGGAAGTTTCTAGAAGGTCCTTGGTGAGAAGCACATCCTCACAGGCAGACCTCCATGTCTCCCTGGAGGGTCACACTCCATCTAGACCTGGAAGTGGGTAGAACCGGGGACAATGAAGAGAGACTGCTATTCTCTAATTGTCACCCTGCCATCCTCTATGGTGGGCTGCGATCTGCCTGGCTTTCCAGGGGCCTTAATTTTGATTTCCAAATTTGATTCAAGTATAAAATTAAAATTAATTCCCTCCAGAAAACTGAAGCTAAATTGTCATAGTTTTATGGATTTGTATCTCTCTCTATTTTTTTACCTTTCAATCTAATCTTTTTATTTTGGATTAGAAAAAAATCTGGATCATTTATGATTAAGTTTCAAAGACAGATTTGCTCCTTTAAGGGAAAAGAGAAGGCTGGTTTTCACTGTGTAATGGATGGCGGTGTTTAAGGATTGAAGGCCAGCATACTCCGTCTTTCTTTCTTAAGGATAAATCCATAATTCTCTCCTGGCGGATCTTCTGATATATCAAGAGTAATATTACCTCTATAATTGTTCTTCAGATTTCTTCCCAGAGAGTTTTGACAATAACTGTTATCAAGAGTGTAAAATCACCCAGCCTGTCTGATAAACATGTTTTCTTCTGTCCCCACCCCAGCGAGAGCTGTGACACCGGACTTTTATCATCCTGCGTGTGTTCGGAATGCGCTTAGGACAGCAATTGCCGGGAATAGGCAGGCGATAAACCACATTGATTTAACACATCTTGTTTTCAATCATGCTTGGATTTTCTGAGCACGCGTTTTTCCTGTACTTGGGCTTGTAGCTTTTATCTGACGAGCTGATCCCTTTTCAAAGGAAAATGAAAAGGTCGCACAATAAGACACGGTTTACTGGAACTTGAACACGCACCAGGGAAAGTATTTTAGATAAATACTGTCAGACATAGTGGAGCTGAATTCCAACAGCACAATTGCTAAACAACAATACTTATTACTCTCCTAGAACAAGCCACCAGCAATGTGTGGCTCTCAGCAGGGGACAGCTCCAAGTCAGAGGCCAGACTTTCCTCCTTTCCAAGTAACCAAGATCAACGTTTGGGACTGAGTGCTTCTGCAAGAATGTTGATATCACAATTTTCTAGACAACTCACAAACCTGCTCCACTGTTTGTAGAGCCATTTCCTCAAAACCAGTAGTCAGATGGAGACGTCCCAGTGGAGGCTGGCAAACTCATTAGGGTGGGGACAAAAGCAATCCTAGGAAAAGTGAGGGAGAGGGGACTCTAAATAGCATGACCGACCCCCTGAAGAAGCAAGGAAGGGCTCATAACTTGGAGAAGGGAGATGATAAGCGGTTGCTTGGGAACACTGAAGTGAAATTAAAGAGAATTTGTAACGTGGATGTCAGACAAAAGGCTACAAGGGCTGTGCAGAGGAGCCTAGATGTTTCTAGCCACCTCGTTTCCAACTCAGATGTCACAAAGGGAGGAAGGACGTGAAGCCAGGCTGCTTCAGCATCCACTCAGCCTGGGTGATTGCTGTCGCCAAGTGTCACCGTCCTGAAAGAGTCACAGAGCTTCCTCTGCCTGAACGTTACCTTGGACGCCTTTCTTTCAACCTTGATATCCTTACAGTGCCTGCAGGCAGTGCTGTAACCCACAGCTCCTCGGAGCCTGACTGTTCCCAACACCATGGGCAGCTTAGCAATCCTTCCAAAGCTCCCCTTAGCCAAAAGAAACGGCCATCCTGATCACTAAGCCCTGACATCTGACCGTTAATGGTTATGATCTAAACTTAGCATTCATTTGAAACACACCATTGAAAATCCACAAAGACATCGAAAAAAACCATAATAATACAGTTTCTAATAATTTGTATCTGATGCAGGTTTTCTGAAGCCAAATCTAAGTAGCCCAGACTAGCTTCAAACCTGGCCTCCTCCAGTCTCAGTTGAAACTGTGTATATTCATCACCACCTCCAGCTTGGTACATGGACTTGGCCACAGGAACCAGTGAAAACCCAAGGCTTGCAAAGCTAGAACAACCTCTCGAGGCATGCAGTGCCGTCTGGCATTGAACTCTGAGTGCCCTTGTACTGGTGACTTGTGTGATGCCTGACAAAGATCCGTCACACCAAAAGTCCACTATAACATCCCTGTGAGGGCACAGGCACACTGTAGGATGTACGATTATGAAAAAAAATAGGTCTGTACAGAATCACACAACTGTAAATGCTGACACGCTGCTAGGATCCAGGGCACTCACTGATGTGGGACCCATATTCTTTTTCTTCTTTTCTTCTTCTCCTATGATTATTATGTATTAGTAGCAACTGACATGAATTCTAAGTATGTATAGGATGGTAAGCATTTTTATGATTAATCTGTCTAACTTCCCCAACAACCTTGTAAAAGAGGCACCGCTATGCAGAAAAAAAAGATAAGGATTCGAGGATTCAGGTATCCTCAAGCCACAGAAATATGAATGAAAGGACAGAGACTGAAGCCCAGGCAGCCTTCCCTAAGCATGTTTGGTAGAGTAGCCAAGTTAGGACAAATGAGGGCTTTCCAGAACATTCTTTAATAATTCTGGCCTCTGATATCTTCCGAATAGTTTCTCCCTCTTCATTTACTCTCCCACTTGCCATCTTTTCTGCTCTTTTTCTTTGCACACATGTCCCATGATGCCCATGTCACCAGACCTCATTTGAGTAGTAACTGACACATAGCACAGTCTTCTCTTTGCCCAAAGCTTTCTGGAGCAAGACACAACTAGATTGGAGCCCAGATGTCATCCCTGACCTTCTCTGTGTTCTTTGGGCCCTTCCTGTCTATAGTGTGAAAATGGGAGGTGGACGTTGTCAGGTGTTTGATACACAATTCTCAACAGATGCTTCTTATTGCCATGAATAAAATGTTTGTGATGGCCTAGGAAGAAAGGATGGAGTGGGCAATACAGGGTTAATTGTATGTATTTACTTGCTCTTCCATTGCAATCTATCCAGAGATAAGAGAAACAAAAAGACTCAAACAAGGCTTTAAAGCAATGTAGTTAATGTAACAACCTGAGGGTGCCAGATTCTAAGAGAGCCCTGGGTATGATTTGCTTGTCCCAAAGGCTCAACCTTTCCGCCTCTGTTATACTCTCTACCACCACTGGTTCTCAGACACTTCCCTAAAGCACACTTCCATCTGGACTAAGACACAACTGTTTCAAATCTCAGAGGCTAGAGAGATGGCTCAGACGCCAAAAGCACTTACTGCTCTTGCAGAGGATATGGGTTAGTTCTTGGCACCCATATCTTAACTCACACCTATCCTTAACTCCAGTTACGTGTGTGTGTGTGTGTGTGTGTGTGTGTGTGTGTGTGTGTGTATGTGTGCACACACTACATTTGTGCTTGGTGCCTGTGAAGCCAGAAAAGATGGTGGATCCCTTGTAACTCTAGTTAAGGATAGGTGTGAGCCAACCACTTCCAATGCAAAGATCTAAACATCTCCTGTTCAACCAAAGCTTAACTAATGGGAGAAAAATGGGGGGCAGGCAGGAAGGAGAGGGACTTTATCTAAGATCAGTAATCCCAGTCCTAAGGACAAGCAAGCACAGGACTACACACTGTAAGATATAAGCTCTGGTGTCCACCCCAAAACAGCAGCGGTGCTAAGTTTAAATTCACCTTTTACATCCTGTAAATTCTCGCAGCATTGTTGTATATGGGGTAAAGACAGGGTATTCTTACCATTCTTCATTTTTTTTCTCTTCATGCTTGATTTACGTCTTTTAAGAAATTGACAGAGCCACGATGTCTACTTGGGAAATCCTGGTAAGTTCTACTCACCCTACATTGGGACTTGTGATCCATGACGGCATGGAGCATTCTTGCTATAGCATATTGACGTAAACAATGTATATGTAACCAGAATTTAATTGCCACATTGGATCTTAATATTGGTCCCTGGTGTCTGCTAATAAATAGGTGTTTAGTTAAGCAATTCACTTGTTTTGGAGTAACGGTTACTGTGTGGGCAATGGGTATGTGGCCACTTCCGCAATAACCCCTCATGAGATTCTGGAAACCAATTTTGAAAAGCAAGCAATAAAGCACCACATAAAAAATAATGGTGTAATTACTTGTTGGTCAGGTTAAAACTACTGTGGCGAGAAAAGACCAAAGGCAATGCCAAGCATCGTAAGCGGATTTGCTGTAAATTTGACATCGATCTTGACCTTCAGCAAACATGAAAGATTTGAACTCTCACACCTGAGCCAAGTAGGGAGTGCAGAAGACCATTGGTGTCCTGCCTCTATTTAAAACCAAATGAATGAACTTATCCCATTAATGCCTGTATTAAGACTCAAATGCCAGAGAATCTGGGACTATCACTAAATTCCTGTTATGAAGACTCTCATATTCTCATTAGAATTTAGACCCCAAAGAATGATTGTCCAGAAACTGCTTTGGATATATCACAGTGTGGTTATAATTTGTTCTCTAAGATGCAAGAAAAAAAAGTTGATGGAACATGCTAATTGAGCATGAACTACACTATTTAGAAAGAGGTGAAGGACGTTTGTGCTCCACTTGGTGGTCTGAGAGCAAGTGTCTTGTAATTCACGGTTAAAACCACCTAGCCCACTCCTGAGCCTCAATCCTTTTTCGGATCATCCCAGGTGCCGAAAAGACTTTTCTGTGGATGGGAGGTGTGGAGGGTGGACTGAGCTAGCAAAATCTTTTAAGCAAAAACATTTGGGCAAAAGCTTCTAAAGATGGCATGGAACAGTTCATACTCAGGGGTATCACAATTGTTTATTTAAGTTGCATGTCTTTCCTCAGCCCATGGAAGAGTTGGCAACGCACTGTGTAGCAGGGTGCCAATAGAGAGATGGCAGACCAGTTCTTACTAACAAAAGTAAATTTTCGATGATGCCAACTTGAATCTCCCTCAAATAAGAAATCTTGTACATTGAGGGCTAATTATACTGGGTATGAACTTTCCAGGAGGCAAATTACCATCTATGAATAGACAGGACGAAATGTTAAGTTTAAAGACAGAACTTCATTCAGGTCACAGGTAGGATCAGGAGTCTCCATGGCCACACAAATCATTTCTACCCATAACAATCACATCAATGTTTTCAGCCTTATTACATGCTGTCTAGACAGGAACGGTGGTGCACACCTGTATTCCCAGCATTCTGGAAGAGGAGGCGGCAGGAAGCTCACCACAAGTTTGAGGCTAGCCTAGGCTACATAGACACTTCCAGACCAGCTGGAGCTACATAAATAGATCCTGCCTAGAATACTGAAAAAGAAAGGAAAGGAAGGAGGGGGAAGGGGGTAAAGGAAAGGAAGGGTGGAAGAAGGAGAGAGGGGAGAAAGGGGGAAGAAGCAGTGTTGTTAAAAGATCTAGTTCCTCCTAAGGGTCCTCCCACTCCTTGGGTCTCATTAGTATTAGAGATGGGAAATCCCCAGCGGAGGCTCTGCCTCTCTCCATTGATGGCTGTAATGGACCTGCTTAAACTAAGTAACAACTGGAAGCAAGGGGGAGTGAGTGACCTTCCTTTCTCGTTACTGTCTGTCTACCCCTATTGGAAGGTAGGCAGCGTATAGGAAATGAAAAGTACATATTTAGCTGTATCCGTGGGACTAACTTTGCCTGAGGCCAATGTGCCAGATAGCCTTAAAGGTTTTTTTCAGAGGGCTGGGACATATCTGCCAGGACAGAGATCAGCCTGATAAACTGCTGACCTATTCCTAAGTGGATTTTTTTTTTATGATTATTTTGGGACAATGGGTACTGTGACCCTTTAAGGACAAAATCAAACATACTGGATTGCTTCCTCCCCCCACTCCCGAAAAAACTACCCAAACAACTTTTAGATACAGATGCATTCTTTTAAATCTCCCTCCAGAGTTAACCGCTTGATCTTGCTATAGTCACACAGAGCCATTCACTCAGGACTGACACGCGACAGAAAGCCTTCTGCTTAGACCAAACACAGCCACACTCGGAGAGCCCAAGTGCGAGATTGGACACCACCAGTTAACCTTCTGACCATGACCAAACTCTAAAAATGCTGGAGTCCAATCAAACCTAGCTCTCCTAAGTCAGTTCTTCACACAAACCAAGTTATAAATGAAAAAGATCATTTTTATTATATGCTGCTTGATTGTGATAATTTTTCCTTTAGTATCTTAAGAGGTAAGTGGATTGGTGGTTGTTTTCAGTTTGGCCTAAGCTAGCATAATCTGGGAAGAGGGACCTCATTTTAGAAAATTACTACCAGATTGGCCTGTAGGCAAGTCTGTGGAGCATCTTCTTGAGTATTGATTGATATGAAAGGGCTTGGGCCACTGTAGGTGGTCCTACCTATCTACAGGAAGTCCTGACTGGTATAAGAAACCAAACCAAGCCAATAAGTAGTGTCCCTCCATGGCTTCTGCTTCAGTTCATCCCTTGATCTCCTTGCCTCTTCTTCCCTGGTTTCCCCCAGAGTTGAACCCTACTTGGGAAACAAAAGCCAAATAAGACTTTCCCTCTCCAGGTCTTTTGGTCATGGTCTCTATTACAGCAATAGAGGTCATGCTAACACAGAAGCCTGTTTTACAGATGCAAAGACTGAGCACAAGCATGCTTGAGCTGTTCCCCTGCCAAAACTGAGTCTCAGTCCTGCCCTTCAGACACAGGCTCTCTCCTACAGATGTTCACACTTTCCAAATCAGATGGCCCCACCACTCTGTGGGATGAATGCACCTGCAAGGATGAACAGCAAAGGCTCCAGAGCCTAGTCAGTACCCTGGTACAGTCTCCGAAGTATTCAAGTGGTTGGGTTTTTTGTTTTGTTTTTTATAGCCTTAGCAATTGAACCCATGGCTCTGTACAAGCCAGCCTTGGAACTGATTCTGTAGCCCAGGCTAGCTCTGTGGCTCTTCTGCCTTGCCATCCTTGAGTCTCTATAATCACAGGCCTACATGACCAGGCCAGACTTTTACATTGTTCTTATCCATTGCCAACACGTCCTTTAAAGTTTATTCTTTCCCACACTGCTGATATAAGAAACATCCCTGGCTTTACCTAAATCCTTACAGGGGAAAGGGGCTAGGACTAGCAATCTCCTGCTACATACTATAGTTACTCTGAGGCCGAGACTGCATGCGCTGGAGTTAAAACTGTGGGTCCCAGGCTAGCTATGGCCAGTCTCGACTGCTGTTATCACCATTGTTCTAGGTTTAGACTCAAGAATGGCACAATGCAAATGGATCCTGGCCTTGTTTCACGACGGTAAGACCCAAATCACGATTCAAATGCGGGTAGCCTGTCTCTAGTGCTCGCCTGCTAACCCCATTCCGTTGGGCTGCCCCTGCAGAAGAATGTAGTAATACTCTGGGGTAGATAATCTTGTCTTTCCATTTAGGACAACACAGAAGAAAGCAAACAATAAAAGATGCCTCAGACAAACATAGCTGAATTCAATGAAAAAGAAAGAAATCAGTATCTCCCTGTGCTAAATAAAGATTAGCATTTAGTAAGACACTTTGAAAAGGTGCCCAAATAGGTCTGACTGAAGCACAGAAATTTTTTTCTCTGAGGTGCCTGGTGATGTCACCCATTAGAAAGACAAGGAATGTCACACACTCCTCCGTTATCACCTTCCAGCTTGCTTAATCTCACCTGGCAAGTTCTCCTTCATCAGAGTTACTTGACAATTATATGGGATCAGGGAGCCCCAGGAAACAGGGGTGGAATTCTGATATGCTTTCTTCATTAACTGCTCGTGGCCCAGAATTGAGGATAAAGCTGCCCTTCCTGGGGAGTCTTTAAGTGAAAAACTCATCTTAATTGAATGCACATATCAGTTAGCTATCTTCCGGATTCACCAACCATTAATGTCCCATTTGCACAGGAGTGCCTTCTCTTCTCAGTGGCTGGTGTAAGGGCAATGCTCTCTGGGCTGTGCTTAGAAAGGAAGATTCAGCAGGAAGGCAGACCGGATAGGAGAGGTTAGTGGGCATATTAAGCCCAAGTCTTTCCCAACCAAACTAGTACTGTGGGGCTAAGCAACAGCAAATGCAGCAAATACTGCTGTCCTTGCAAAATTGGCATCCTCCCCCCACGGCTGGGAGGCACCTGGCAGGGGAATCACAAATAACACGATCCTGCCAGTTAATCCAGCTTCCAGAGGTGCCCTCTGAGGAAAAGACCAGGCTTGCAAAAAGAGCCTTGTGGATGTGAAAGGGGAATAGAATGGGGGATGGGGTGGAGTAGGGGTGGGGGTGGGGACAAAGTGCAGAGTTCTCTCCTGAAATATCTCCCTGTTCTGAGGTTTCACTTTCCATTCTCCCCCCAGGACAGAAGGACCTGAGAGGGAATCTGAGGTGTCCACCCAGAGGAATGCTGTCAATTCCTGCCCATTGCATGGCCAGTGTCGGTGGAAGACGGCCTAGTTTAGCTGCCGGCAGGAGCAAGCGTCTGGGAGCAGAAATAAGCTAGCTGAAGCTCTCCCTGATCACACGGCCTCTGAAAGTCAGGAGGGTGTGTGGTTCGGCATCTCAGATGATGCAGACATCATGTATGATTAGACCGTGTAAAGGATAAGCGCTTATATGTGAAGCTAAGTGGCTCCCGTTGAAACATTTTAAACGTTGTCACAGAGTATTAGCAAACCCCGGGGAGGATGCACGTTTAAGTCTATGCAAGATAGCCTGACTTGTTGGAAATAAACTCAGAATTTTACTGTGTTTCCCCTTAGCCAAAACTTTAAATCCAAAACTGTCTCTAACTTCAGAAACGCAAGAGGAGAGTCCTGATTCACTATGAGCCTGACCTTGAGACATCAAGGATGAATGATCCAGACCAGGTCACTGAAACACCAGACTGACCACTCACCTTGGAAGCGGTGGTGAAATGGGACTCCAGTGAACCTACGTGCAAGGCCTTAGTGGTGACCTGAACCAATAAGCGGTCACGGATTGGGGGAAACAAATAATAATCACAGGAGGAACTTAGCTGAAGACCAAGGCTGATGAGCTCCCTTTATGTGGCAGAAATATGTTCTTGGCTGTGGGAGTTTGGGAATGCCAATTCTCTGCATTTCACTAGCCCGCTGGAATACTCTGAGCTGGGCCAGGAAACGAAGTCCCCCATGTTTGTGCTAAAGGAGCAGCCCTAGCTGTGTTCCAATTTGAGAATTAAATTATCTTTCCTCGTGATGGCACCAACTATGACACTTTATAGAGAGCTTCCTTTATTGTCAGCAATATGGGACAGTGGATTTTATTTCCCTTTGGACAATGAGATTGTGGTTAGCATAACATCAGTGAATCTAACATCAATCCGCTGTCAAAAATTCGTTTTATGAAGGCCAGAGAGAGGTTGAGTGGAAAGCAGCCACACAGAGGGGTAGATATATAAACACTGGACGAGAAACTGAAATCAATTCTGCACACAGCAGAAGCCAACGTGTCGTTGGCATCCATAAGCACCTGCCATTTTAATATTCAAACAATAGGATATTTACTGAAACAGCAGATCAATTCTTAAAGGAGAGCTATTCCCCGTGGAGTTTATTTGTGGTCCTCTGTCCAACATCCATTAGACAGGGTCCCTGTCTTTAGAAGAGTGGGTCCAAATAAATGGTAAGAGAGGAAATAGATTCTATTCTCTCTGTTTACTTTATTACTATTGATTTCTGAATTCCCTCCAATCTATTTCCTAACTGGGCAGATAATATACATTTAGTACGAAAAGTAATTATCTAAAATGAACCCAGTTTGCAGTTGTGTGATAAAAAAAGAGGGGACACTGATAGATTAAACACTTATACATTAACAAGTATGGCCAATTGTATTAATATAAATACCAGAGACTTAGCGTGCTCACTTTATGGCTAGATATAATTTTGTAGGCTAATTGTGAGTCCTTGTATATACTTGGGCATATTTTATTTCCACTATTCTATACTTTATGGCACTATTTTATAGTGCAAATACTACGATAGTAGAAAATAACATCATTTCAAATATGTTTTTTCAAAGAAATCTACCTCCCTCGAAAGAAAAAGCATCATTTAGGAAAAAAAATTAAAATGTCCAAATGCTTTAGAACAATTTTGTTGTGAGAAATTCCATTGGTTTCTAAAGCATTAAGTTAGAAAAGCGAGCACAGAGCACATCTTTATAGAGTTATATGTGAAACAAGGGCTTGAGCAGTCAGCAGTACCAAGGGGGTGAACGCAGTAAGTCCGCACTGTGGCAGATTGTCCACCCTTTCAATGCCATGCTTATGGGGAAGTCTCATTGTGAAAGGAACGGTGTATTAGGGTATGTGAAATAAATCAGGGTGTGAAACTGTGTGTGTAAACAGACTCACAGTACAGCCACAGGCAGAAGGAAATGTTTGCCTGTGTTTGTTAGACACAGAAAAATAACCACGAAGTCTAGGGAGATGTAACCAGTTGTCATTGCTGAGTGAGAGGTACTGGATGATCTTAACTTTTTATCCTCTCAGGTCTTTTTCTACATTTTCTAAAAACAGCACATGCTGTTTTGTGAATGACTGGTGCTTTAAAATATCAATGATTGTTATTTCCTTGAACAAGTTATGCAGAAATGGGTGGATGGATTATTTAGATCCACAGATCTACTAAACAGCCTTTCTTTTCTTTTTCTTTTTTCTTTCTTTTTTTTGTGGGGGGGGGTGAGACAAGGTTTCTCTCTAGCCTTAGAGTCTGTCCTGGAACTGACTCTTGTAAACCAGGCTGGCCTTGAACTCATGGAGATCCACCTCTGCCCCCCAACTCTGCTTGCCCTGGACTTCTGATAACCTAGGGGCGTTATCCACCAAGGACTCCTGGACCAGAGGTATTGTGAGAACTGCCTGTTAGTAGCCAAGGAGAATTTCTTGCACAACCCTGCCACAGACCCAATGTCAGATACGCAGGGTGACCTCCCTTTCAAAGGTGCTACGTGGTTATGTAAATCTTGAAGAAGTTGGAAATAATACAGTTCTTTAGTTTTGAGGGTAGATTCTAGAGTCACAGGGGCAGACAGTGGCTCCCACGCTCACTATTTGAATACTTGGTAAATGACTCAATCCTTTTTGCCTCAGTTTCCCTATCTGTGACGTCAGATACTTACCTCAGAGCGGTGGGTGCTGGGTTCAGCATTTGTAAACAGAACAGCACAGCACACTAAGTACGGAAACTGCTAAGCAAATGATATAAATCTGACTGTACTGGTCAGAAGAAGTTACAATGGAGAAGTGAATACGGCCAGAATCTATGTTAAACCGTTGATCTTGTCTAAGTGCTTAGATAAACTTTTCTGCAGCCCAGCTGCAACTTGCTGTTGAGCCTAAGTGGATACTTGGGACTGCAGGCACCTGCTAAGGCTCTGCCCATCCATCCCATTGCTTCAGAATGATGACAGTCACATTGAGACTCAGAGATCGTAGCATTGAAGCATAGCCGCTAGGTGTAAGTATTATTCACGGCTTTATATTTAGTACTCTATGTTTAGATTCTCACTGAGACAGAAAACCAAATAGATACTCAATAAATCGTTTCTCAGTGGGAAAAGAAGACCAATGAATGACTTTATCACAGCTGCATCAAGCATCCTACTTCTGGTCCCACTACCACAAAGGGGCCATGTTGGAGAATTTTTCCTTGTTATTAAGCACTAAGGTTGAGTCAAGTGTAGTGTTATATTTCTTTAATCCCAACACTCCAGAGTCAGAGGCAGGAGGATCTCTGTGAATTAGAGGACAGCCTGGTTTACATAACAAGTTCCAGGCCAGTCAGGGAGACTCTGTCTCAAAACAAGCAAACAACAACAACCACAACAAAAACTAGAGGTGAAACATTAACTTTTTCAGACTCAAATGTTGTACTTTGGTGAGGTGGAAACCGTGAGGTGCCCATATCAAAAGGCCAGTCAAATGTAAACATTTTTCCCTCCAAGAAGAATACAAACCCCCTCTTAAACACTGGGTGTCTTCTAAAGCTTTTCCTAGGAACAGCTGGGAGGAAGAGAGCCCTGAACTCAGGATCCAAAACAGCAGGGGCAGCAACAGCAACCAGAAACAGGCAGTTCACATAGCTGGTTCTGTGGTTTCCACGGCCAGGTAGAGCGTGACAGGAACGTTACAGTAACTGACAGCAAGTGCAGAACTTGCCGTGGAAACCGTCTATAATGGTAAATGTCACTGTAACAAAAGTCGTTACTGGATGACAAGGAAAACAATTGTTTGGACCCTGCCCATCCTTGTGTTGTGAGTATTTTGGACTACCCCTTCACATACCGTGTCTTTGAATGTATAGTGTAACTTGTAGCATTGTGTGAAGGGCTTGGCTCCAAAGCCTGGGAGTTTGGGGAGGGGGTGAAGAAAGAGAAGCCAGTGTCCCACGGTTGTAAAACCATGATAGGTTCTCCATGTCACTTTCCTCAAATGTGCCCAGCCCACGCAGATAATTATAGATGACCAGATTGCAAGGGCTTTATTGCTTCTCTTTTTCCCCATAAATTTTAATTTTGGAAAGTTAAAAGTGAAAAAAAAATGTGGTTTCAATTTCCTACAAATTGAACACAATTTGGTTTTAACAAGAAAATAGAAAGAAAGGGTATGTTCTTTAAAGTGAATTAGGAACAAGGGCTTGTTTGCACTCGCTCATTGCCGTGAGAAAAAATAAAGTACAAAACTGAGGAACGATGCCTCCCCAAAATGGGCATCATGAATCATCGCAGAGAGGCATAAAGTCTTCTTATTCCTTAAACATCCAAACAGGGTCTAACACAATCTAACAGCATAATAACACTGTTGAGCTATTCCTTGTGCCTATAGTGAAAGAAGCAAACTTTAGAAAAACCAGAAAGAAACAGGAAGGGCGAAAGAAGCAGGAGTAGACGTTGACAGCCCTCAAACATACAGAGCAGGAAGTGACTTAATAAGAAAAAGGCTGTGTGATCACATGAGTTCTCCATCGTACTCTTTCCAAGTTGCAAGCAGAGAATGCCTCTGACAATCAGAACACTGATTAAAAACAATTAAAAACAAAAGATTAAAAACAATTAACACTGAAATTATTTAAACATGCAGTTAGAAACAGAAAGAAGTAAAAGAATTGCCATATTATATGTATTTGTATATATCCAAATATATATGTACGTGCGTGCGTGCGTGCATGTGTGTGTGTGTGTGTGTGTGTGTGTGTGTGTGTGTGTATTTTAGTCTAAAGACATTGTATCCTTCTGCTGAGACCTAGCTGTCATCTTGGTGTTAGAAACTTTTTTCAAGGTAGTCATCTGCATTAACTAGCCTGTCAAAGACAGGTCTCCACCACACCAAACTCACTGGCTGGAAAGCAAACAATGAAATTGATCACCCAGGTGTTTTCTCTTGTGCGCCAAACCTTGGATTGGCTATTGTCTGTTTTTAATTTGACCTCTGCCTTGGTAGCAGTCCACTCCATATTTGGCAAATGAGATTATGCAGGTAATAAACTATGTCATCAAAATTCTTTTTCTTTAGTGATCAAATTTGGTTACTTAATTGTATGTCCAAGCTTTCTCCTGTTTCTACTTCTACAAATGTTTGCTCCTTGGCCTGCTCTAAGAATTCTTTCAAAAGTTAACATTTGTAGTTGGGGGGAAAGGAATCTCGTTACTGTAGGCTTTCATTTCTGATTGAAAATAGTAATTCCCCAGTATTTTTTTTTTCTAATCAGGGTTAAAGTTGCAAGCAGAGAATGCCTCTGACAATCAGAACACTGAGTTCTGGCTTTCAAAGTTCCAGCTATAAACTCAGACTTGGCAACCCTAACCTATTACTCATTGGCTAATAATCCCATTAGTCAAAACTGCTAACTCCTGTTCAAGTGCATATTTTGCATATTACTACATGAAACCCTAGCAGGAATTCCATGTCCCAAATGTCTTTTGAAGGCACAGGAATTAACAAGAGGCAATTTCCCTTTGTTGAAACTGAACAGCATAGCTGAATCTCCCCATGCAAATGTCAGAGAATCCGTGGTGTTGCTCAGAGACTGTGCCCTCCCTCCCTTTCATAGCCTCGTTAGCCACCCTTTCAGGTGACGACTTTCACGGAGCCCTGAACTGGCTGACTACAGCAGTCACCTGTATTTTGAAAGGGCTGCAGGCTGGTAGCCATAATGATGCAACAGAAGAGGAAGGCTTCCTCGCAAAACCCTCCGAAACGTTAAACATCTGAGCGTGTCTACTCAGCAAACTGGGAAGGAAGCAGGTGGGCAGGCTGAGTACTCTTTCTCTTTTCGTTCAATATCTTCTTTCAAAACGTGTTCCCCAGAAGCCCTCTAATATGCCACCCACTTCTACTAGGCTTATTTCCGAACCCAAATTTCAGATCAGAAATGTCAGCCCTACCTGCCAAGGAGCCTGAAATATTTGACTTGCTGCTCTAAGCACCATATTTCTCTCTACTGAAACAAACTTTGTGGATGGCACTGGATGGAGGAAGACACCGCCATTGATTTCAGGGCATGGGATCTCAACTGCAAATATTCTTTCTTATTCAAAATCGAAGCCAATGTTCCAGGGTTCCCATCTAAAGGAACAGAATGGAAAATACCCCAAACGTCCTCAAACCTCACATGGGGATTAGAAGGCAAGGGATAGAGGACTAGTAAAACATTAAGTTTGGGATTATAGCCTGTGGCTTCTGGAATCCTCAAGAACAGATTATGACAAAGAGGAAATGATAGGAGTAAATGGGTGAATGGCATCGAGAAATTTTCCCCATCATGTCTTATAGTATGAAATTTCTGTATGAACGAATGTCGTATTGGTTTGGTGGAGGTAGAAAGCCTGACTAGGGCCCATTTAAAGAAGACAGAGCTCAATAATTAGAGAGAAATTTAAAAAAATATGGGAATCGACCCAATCCTGTCTACCCTCAACTTTCAACCTGTAGGGTAAGCAGCCTTCTGTTTGTCTGGTTCCCCATTCTCTTAGGATGTGCCATCTAACTCCAGGCATCTACACAGCTTTGTACCCCAGCGTGCCGTGTCTCTGTGTTACCTTTACTGTCCCTCACACTGGGTGCCATGCTTGGCACATAGTTGGCATTCAATAAAACACGAAGAATGAAACTCAAGACAGCAACAGACTTGCTTATATTTTGCAAAGTTCAGTTCATTGGCAACACCTGTTGGGATCAGTCAACTGAATATCTAAAAGCAAAGAGCAAGGTAGGGCTCACAGAGCATTTGGAAATGCCCGATGGACTTTTCTTCTTAAGTACTGACACCTGTATAAGGGACCCATCTTGGGAAGAAACAGGTCAGATAGCTGTGCAGGCCAGATGATGGGGTGGGGCTTTGTGGAGGATGGTGGGGTAGGACCAATGAGTGAGTTTGGCACTCAGTCCATCCGCAGAAGTGAACCCTAGGACCCAGGTACTTAAATCAGGGCTTAGTGACAGATCACCTAAAGCTTTACATGTAGCTAAGTATTGACAGAAGCAAAGTGTGAAAATCAGATAGTCTTGTAAGTTTCAGCTTGGGATGAACATCTGTTGCGCTTCAGTTTATAGAGCTCAAAAACCTGCTTCAAGAGGCGTTGGAGTGAGCCCTATGTCCTCAAATACCTCTGGGATGCTGGGTTCTCAAGTGTGCACACTATCCACGCTCCCTTAAGCCTCCCAGATTCAGTCCCTCATTCTGACTGCTCCTTTCCCTGCAGCCAAATCTCAACCACAGCTCAGCTTTCCCAGCCTCTGCAGGGGGAGGACTTGGCCTGCTTTCTGACCAAGTGTGATATGTTTTGTTCTGTTTATGAGATAGGCTCCAGAGCCCTTCCCAGGATAATCAGTCATCTGGACTATGACCCCAAGCAAAACCAGATGAAACTGGGAGATCTTAGGTCAATGGATTAGTTTTGGAAACTCACTGAATCCAGATGAGACAAATTAGTTTTGATTCGGTTTTAATTTTTTCCCCTTTATTGAATGACTTATTCATTCTTCAGGAATAACTTGGAATATTATACTTGAATTTGTTTCCAATTAAAAATAATCTCTTGGAGTAAAAGTGAAATGATTTTCTACTTTTTTTATTCACATATCGATCAATCTGCCCCTTCAACATCCATTACGAGGCTTTTTTACTCTTTTCCAGAAATGTACCCATCTTGCAAATTTTGTTCTTCCAGCTGTGTCTTCTCGATCCCTCAATAAACGTTTCATAAATAAAGACACAGATGAATAAATGAATGAATGAATTAAATGATGATAAGACCGGCCCAACCAGGAGAATCAAAGTATTGCCAACTATATACTTGTGTAACTTAGGAAATCCTGCCACATACCTTAAATATGGGCACGAATTCCCAGGGACTTGAAGTGGAAACATCAGATATAAAACACAGTTAGTGCCGCTTCCCTCGAAAGCACATGACTTCTAGCCAAGATGCCGAGAAGGGAAAGTAGACCCTTTCCTGATACCCTGCTCCCCTTTGTGGCCTCGTTTCCCCCTATGTAAGTTGGTCTAAAGTTTGGAATGGAACAGAGTTTAGCTTGCCTGGACCCAGATGTCAGTGATAAAGTACAGATGGCAAGACCACACATCATCTGTTCACCAATTTTGGAAGCAGGAAGGGGCTTTGGTGGCTTCCAGGGCTACTGGAAGCATGTGGTATACACATGCACCCCATATTGACAACAGAAAAGTGAGATGGATCCTGGGTACCTTATCATAAGCAATACAACATCACCTTGTCAGTCTTTGGGCCTTTCTTAATTTCTCCTTTCAGTTAGTGCACGGAATCTCTATCTACTGAGTCAAACCAGCTTACAACTCTCTCATTGTACGAGTCATGGAAAATGTCTGGGATGAGATGACCAACAAAGCTGAGACTGTGTCTGTGCTGGCAGGGACTGTGCCCACCACGTACCACCATCATCACCAGTCAATTCACATGTGGAGGGTGATTAAGCTACATTGAATGAATGAATGAATGAATGGCTAAGGCATAGACAACATTTCTGTTACCATTGTGCGTGGTTAATGATGACCATACTATGTGCTCGAAAGCCACAATGCTAAGGCCAGCTGGCCTGTGCACAGATCCTGGTCCTGTCTGCTCCTAATTCTATGAGAATTCTGTAGTTCTTTAAAGAAAAAAAAACTCAGATTCTTAAACCTTCTCATTGATTCTGTTCCCTCATTTTTAAGGTGGATGTAGCAGCCCTTGTCCCTCAGTGTCTTGAGAGCAGATGTTTGAGGATATGCATCTGGCAGTATGTGGCACAAAGGAAATGCCTGGAAAGCCTTAGCAGTAATAATTGTCTCATTCATTAGTGAGTATTCGTACATTGCTGACTTTACGGTTCTGTGCATACACTAAGTCAGGCATTGTAAAATCCCTAGAAGAAATACGTTGATGAATCAAACAGAAAGAACACTGCTAGGGACCCACTCGGAGTGAGAATGATCCAAACCCCATTACTAATAAAACTGCCATTTCTTGAGCCCGGAAAAGTGCATTGCCTATATTATGTTAAATTCTTTTGTTAGCAAATATTCTCACTAATTCTTGGAGAATTTTTTATGAGCACACAATATCTTTCCCCTTACTTACCCTGTCCCTCCCAACTTCATGTCCTCTTTTTTTTTAAATAACATACTCAGTCCAATTAGTGCTGCATAAATGAATTAGCATGGATAGTGGGCCATCCATTGGAGAATGTCAAAGTATGAGGTACCATACAAACAAACAAACAAACGAACAAAAGTAATTCCTGCCTCCCTTTCCTCTAGCAGCCATTAATCTGTACTGCTATCTACTCCTAGTACCTATTCAATAGTTGTAGTGAATGAATGGAGAGAATACTTCTGCTTCTTCCATTGTCTAGACAAGAAAGTAGATCTTGAAAAGGTCAACTCGCCTATCCAGGAGCAGAGAGCATACACTGACTCTCACCTACTTGTTTATTCAGTGCCTATCTAGTGCAAGGCTCTGGGCTGAATATACCCCAGCAAATTACAGCAACAGCCCCCAAGTTTGCTTTTCAATAACCAGCCTGTCTCGAATTAAAAGCATCCCACCACAGACAAGGCTTCTGATATATTAACTATGATATGACAATTGTCTTCATGAATTTGAGGCAACAAAGGGAGACAACCAACAGGATGGTCAAAAGTTCATGTTGACAGTCTGTTTGCCAGAAAGGGAGAAAAACCGTATTGTAAAACAATTCACATGTATTTGCCATGCACAAAGCACCAATAGTTTAAAAAATGAGCTATTAGAAAAGCAATCTTAATGTTCTTTTTAATTCAGGCACTACAGGAGCTAAGCAACCATTGTTGCAATTAATTGCTTTCTTGTTGCTTGCCACTTTGCTTTCATTATAGGAAATGAAAAAGATAGAAACAAATTATACAATATATATTTACTCAAGCTGAGATGCCTTGACACCGGTTATTGTATTTGAACTTGCCAAACATTACGCCTGGTTATTCCTTTAGAACCCAAATTCCTCTACTTCCCAGCGGACTCAGCAGCTTCCCCGCAGTGCCACAGTCGAGAGCCATGACTCAAACAAGATTGTGGAGCTGGAAGAGGCTGAGATAATATGTTGTCACTCCCATATTTATCGCCACATTTCCTGAATCATCCGACTTGGTAATGATGATTTCTCTCCGTTCTCCACACAGTTTGGCAACGACATGTTTTGTGAATACCTAAGGATGCTTATAAATATTCTCTTGCCTTGCGGCCAATAAATCTTTAAAATTAAAAGACAAAGTTAAAATGACTCTGCACTTCACCAACGCCTCTGCTAAATGTACCATACATCACACGATTTCAGTATCCACAGTTTAGGACTCAGTGAGGACTCTCAATCTTACTATGTGGATAAGGAAGCAGGGAGTGTTTTGTACTTCATTGAGCGCTATTTGGCGAGTTAGCCCTGATGGTAAGATGTCTTATTCTCTCTGCTCTTCCATCCCTCCCTTTCCACCTACCCTTATTGACACCAGGCACCACCCTCTACTTCTCTGAACTTTAGGTCTTTTTCTCCCCCTTTCGGAGTTAGACATAGAGAAACAAATATTGTAGAAACAGTTTCGAGGATCTGGCACAAAGACATGGATCGATGCTTATTGAAATTTTAGGAAGCTTGCTCTGCAGAGAACACAGTCAGCTGGTGGGGCTCATGTTTCTAAATAATGATCGTAGAGCAGCTGGGGGATGGGACAAGGGGAATGAGGCTGCTGGGTAAATGGCATCATCGCCTCAGACTAGGGAAGAGTCCCTGCGGGCTTCGAAATAAGAGCTTGTTTACCTGGGCCATGTGATATCGGCTCAAAGTTCCAATCATATGTCTACTGCACTAGTTCTAATGTGCATCAGACTGTTAGAGGAGCCTGCCTCCCAGTGTGCCCGGAACCAGATCCACACCTCTGGACTCCAGATGACCTTCCCAAGGGGACTGTGTCCTTCTCTGCTCTTACCCCAGGCCTTCCCTTCCTTTCCTTTCTAGAACGTGGATGGCTCCAAAGCAGGAGTCTCCCCTTGCAGGGTACCTAGACAACTGTAAGACATGATAAGCACTCTGAAACTTTCTATTCAGTTGGAAATTGAATGTTATTGCACACTCTCCCTGCACAAGAACAATCAGGAATGGGAGACCCAAACACTGCTGTTTCCTTAACACTCCATGCAAGGTGATCTTAGGATCTAGAAAGAACTTGAAATTATTAAATTAGAGAATGCAGTTTGCCTCTTGGAGGGGTTACTGTCAAGACAGTACATCACCAAGCTGATTTGCCTCTCAAGGCCTTAAAAAAAAAAAGACAAATAAATTTAGAGGTGTATGGTTTCTGCAGACCACAAACTCACAATGGATGAACACGAACACATACATAAAGACTTTCTCAGAAGTATTCTCCCAGCTAGTTCAAAAAGATGTGTCTCTAAACCTATAACAATAACCCATTGAATCAAATGGCGACACTTTTCATGGCCCAGGGCAATATACATGCATTGTTTCCAGTTTAGCATCTTAACAAGAAAGACATTAGATGCGGGTTTCCTTCCTAGAGACAAGTATTCCTTCCAAACACGGGACCCCATTATAATCAGGTGCAGTTCTCCTTGGGCCCTGAATGAACTCTGCGGCCTAGAAGCTGTCATTAGCTGCTCGAGGCAAGTAAGAGTTTATACGCCCGGATCCCATGTGTTAAGACCAGGCACGGTGGCTTTAAGGCCGTATAGATTTCTTCGCTATTTATTTATTTATTTATTATTACTGCGGGCCCCACTCTCCCAGCCACAACAATTCTAGCTCTGCAGGACCCGTGTAACAAGGCGATGGTATCTGAGAAATAATGAGCGAAGGAATGCTGTTCTTTCTTTCCGTGCAATCTCAGGTGCGATCTGAGCCCGTAAAGGACTGGATCAATACTGCCAGCAGCAAGTCGCTCGATACCCCCTGAATTATTGCTTCATTTTTCTTCTTATTATAGATGAGTTGTGTTATTATTTTCCCCAAATCAATATTTTACAACCTTTTTTATCCGTTTCTCCATAAATTTTGCGATTACTTTAAACTGGGAATTCCGGTACACTAAATAAGATGCAATATCTGAGAGGAACAGAATGTCCTGACATCGGTTTTTTGTTTTGTTTTGTTTTGTTTGTTTTTGTTTTACTCTTTTAGGCACAAGACCTTGTGTAAAGGCACGTCACAATCGATAGCCAAAGCAGGGAAGAGGGTAGGTTTCACAGAGAAAAGTTTAACATAACCCTGGGCTTGCAAAACAGAAGTGCACATCCGTCCTATAAAACAGCAGCCGACCAGACAACACACAGCTGAAAACAACACAAAGAGAGGTGGGGTGACCAGCACTTTGCATCTGAGATTTCAGTCCTAACGCTTTTTTCTCCCCTCCAGTTACTGGGCCAATGCAACCCCTTTAAATCATTTCTCACAAAAGAGATCCCTCTGCGCACCTTGGAGAGATTTAATTGGCTCCTATAGCTAAGTGTTTAAACATCAGCAAATCAAGTCAGATAAGCTTGTACCCTAGTTTGCTGTTGGGTTGCTCCGAAGTTGATTATTAAGACGTGAACATCCACAGTGTCTAAGAGACGGAAATCTGCTCCCCTCCATGAGTTCCCAAATGATGATGGGACGCTATGCTTTCTATGCAATAATGTATGGTATTTGGCAGAGGAAGCTCAGTGGTAACTAAATAATCATGGTGCAGCCAGGGGCCATTACATGGTAATTCACATTAACTTCATAATAAGCACTGTACTTTTCGCTATATCCATTTGAAGATGAGGCAGAATCATAGGCTTTCATTTCTTTTTAATGCCACCCAAAATAAGAATAAAGTCAGATCATTGTAAATGCAGAAGGCTCGGGAACATAGTTCTGGTGAGTTAAGCAGCAGATTCCATTAAAGAGATGCTTAAATCCATTCTTTATAATTAGCCATGACATCCAGGAATCCACAAACAGTCGTTCTAATAAACTCATTAGGAAATTTTTGGTGGGTTCTTTAGAAAATGGGAGACTCTTATATTATAGGCTGTTATATTTAAAGCCTTATAATTTTATATGGGCTCTTCTCTTTTTACGTAAAAGCCTATGGAACTTTATAAGAACAGTTCTGCTTAAATCAATGAGTCTTAAACAACAATGTGCTTCTTGTAACATGTATTTAATAATGCAATAAACTATTCTGAGTGGTATAGAAGAAAATGACAAGGGCTTCGTTCTGATTGGCTGAGAAATCTTGGGCTATAGGGCCTCATTTTCTTATAGCATCACGGGGTGCACATTTACACTCAAATCTCCATTTCCATGCATATTATTTAATTTAGGCAATTATGAAGTCCCGAAAGCACGTTCATTACCACTTGAACCCTAGAAGGCTTCCTACTATGAATGCATCATATGTAAGTGTAGGAAGGAGGCATTCTGAGAAGAAAGCAGCAACAGCAACTTTAATTGAATACTTATATTAGTAGATTAAATTAGGTCTGTTTTAAAATGAGCTACCCTTAATTAGCTGCAGTTGGGAAATTGGAATGAATATATTTTACTTTTTAGTCATTACACTGAGCATCAGTGGACAACTGGCCATTATTTTTACTTTTACCCACAACTGAAGGCCCTTTTTAGGAATTCCCTCAAATAATATTTTCTTTAATTTGAATTCTAGTAGCAAGCCTCTAATAAAGCTTAAAGCAGAAATCTCTTGGATAACCTTGGTTATTGGTTTGTTTGTTTTAATGCATTGGGGTATGCCCCTGAGAGAGTAATGACACCCCCACTTCTAACAGCAGCAAACCCAGCTGAAACACCATGCCCCCCATTCGTGATCAGCCTGTCAGCTGGCTGCCTGGACATCCAGACATAATAAGAACAAGCCACTGAGCTCATACACATGGGAATCCCTTCTCTGGATGTTTATGGCTTGGGTCTGAACATTGCCATACTCAAATATTTTTCTTATCGCCCCTCATGACTTGGTCTCCAGGTCCATGAAGATCACTAAATACAGCAAAGGCTATGTGACTTCTTATCTAGTTGGTTCCAATGAAGAGATACAGAGTTCACAGCAAGATGGAGGGTCCCCGGAGATCCTGGTTCAATAGGAATATCCCTAGTCTGTGCGGGCATTTGATTAGGAGAGCAGAGCGGGATGGAAAGCTCAGGTAGAGCCCCCAGGACCCTGTCTGATTAGGATTTGAGAAAATGGCCCTTTAGTCCCAGTGAGATTTCCTAACAGTGTGTATGGGGCCAGACATGTATGAAGTCAGGGTAAAGGAAACAAACACCCTTGGCCCCATAAGATCAGGTTTCCCCTCACAGTGAAAATGGCACGTGGCCCTTCCACAGAATTTCGATTTACCAAAGGGTGAAGAAAAGTTCCCCTTTTTTTAGTCAGCAGAAAAAGAAGGATGGAAACGGATCGGAACAGGACAGTCTATGACCTTCTGGAAAATCCTGAAAATGTCACATGTTGCAAGGCCCAAAGAAGCCAGTATGCGTAGGACTCCAGGCTTTCCCTGAGCGTTTGCTCAAAGACTGGCATGCTTAAAATATTAAAGAGCAGCTGGTCAACAGCCACGGTGATGCTGGGTACATGAGTCTTATATGCATTCAGAAAATTGATGACTTGGACGATTCAGATATTTAGGACTCCATTGACAAAACAGCAAATCCAGTTGTATATGATTTGCTTTGCACCTGTGTGCAGATCAATTCTGTCTCAGTTTGGGAGGGGCTTTTCCCCGCCCTGAATTTCAGGTGCTTCCTTTGCTAAATACCAGGACTGGTCCAGGCAGTCTCTGGGGACCCTTCCCTCTCTAGAACTCAGATGTACTGAAGTGTGTTCTTGCATATTCTTTCTTTCTTTCTTTCTTTCTTTCTTTCTTTCTTTCTTTTTTAATGCATTGTTTTCTTTTTGGACCGTGTCATATGTTTATGTTATGAGCTCTCATCATTTTCACCCTGCAGTCCACTCCGTCATCCCTGCCTGCTCCCTTGGCACACTATACAGCAAGTTATCCTCCAATGCTCATGTTCCTCTTGGATGCGGTCACTCAGTACAGGGTAGGAGATTATTCAACAGAGCAAGGGCCACATATCAGTGATTACATCACTAAAAAAAAGAAAAAGAATAAAACACCTCCTTCCCCAACAAATGTTAATTGTCTGGAAGGGGTGGAGCTTCATGGAGCCCTCCCCCATTCTTGATGAAATGTAAATGGGCCTAATCTTAAAGAAATCTAGTGAAAATAACCACAAGTTACAGTCAGTTCATGAGTGCAATGGCTATGTTATGGCCAGAAGAAATCTTTTTGCTGCACGTCCCCCATCCTCTGGCTCTTAGATTCCTTCCACTCCCTCCCTGGTTCCCTATGGATTCATTCTTGTTAAGATTCCCCATTAAGTGAGCATTTATTATACACTGTACACCAGGCTATGCTTTCCTCCTGTCAGGCCTTATTACATCTTCACAGTCATCCCACAACAACCATCGCGTTCAAGACGTTTCCTAGGAGGAAACGGGAGTCTCGGATTGATTAGAAAAGTTTCAAGAAATTGGGCCAGTTTTTAATGAACCCAACAAGTCTAAAGGACATGCATAGTGCAGAGACAAGTTTACAAGTGACAGGCAGAAGAAAAGGGCGTGAGACAGGAAAGCCAGCTCACTTCGTGACTTCACCTAAGTCTTTCAAAAAGTCCGCGAGCCTGGTTTGTGCCATCTATCAAGTCGTCAGGCGCTCGGCTAACTGGGTCATCTGGCAGCCTTACGTCGCGTGCGTTTATGAATACAACTTGGCCTTCGCTGCCTGTCTCCATCCATTCACTGATTTGCCCAATACTTGCCGTGCCCTGTTCTGTGCTCTGTGCTAGGCACTGAGATCATGGCAGTGAGGAAGAGAGACAAGAGCCTTCCCTTCCTAGAGCTTATAATCCACTGAGAGATAGGAGCTGCCCACACGCCAAGGTCATGTTAGCTGCCGTAAGTGCGGTGGTGAATAAGTTCAAAGCACAACTTGGAGCCAAAGGGCCACTGTTCCAGGAATCTGCCTGAGAATCTAGAAGTGTCTTTCTAATTAGCGTATTGTATCCAAAGTAAAGGGTGGAACAAAAGCAGCTAAGTCCCTTGTGTGGGTGTGAATCTGAGCTGGGGAGAAGTGGGGTGGGCTTGGGAGGATAGAGATCTGATATCAGATCCCTCACTGGGTGACCTAAAACCCTGTAAAAACAAACAAACAAACAAACACTTCATTTCTTCCTAAGACTCATTTTTTAAAATATGAGGAGTGAGAAACGCTTAATTGTGACACTGTATTTAAATCTGTTTATATCTCTTTACCAACGTAAGAGGAAGAGAACTATGACATCCAGGGCTTTGGGTGGCCAGGCTTGTTTATTGGCAACTGACATTAATTCCTGACAAGTCCCAAGGCATTTTTTTTCCTCTGTTGTTGGTGATTTTTATTAAGTGAAAATTGTAAGCCTTTTGACTATCATCACCTTAGATCCTCTGAGCAGAGCAGAGTGAGACACGGTGCATGTCTGTCATCTTCAAGAATTCCGAGAGGTCCAAGACCGACCAGCATCCCTAATGCAGCTGACAACAACCCACACAAACTTCCCAGACCCTGAAGAATTCAGCCTGGCCTCCACGGCTCTTCTAAAAGTCAGTTGGAACTGAAGGAAGTAAGGTGTGTGTGTGTGTGTGTGTGTGTGTGTGTGTGTGTGTGCACGCACGCGCATGTGCACATGCTGAACAACTGCAGAGGTCATTCTCTGTACTGATATTTAAATCTGAAAGTCTTTTTGACATTAACCAAAGATCTAAATTAGCTCCATATTGCCTGGGAGTCGGTGCTTCCTGATGCTAACCGCTGGAGCTCATCCCAGGTGGCTGAGTCCAGCAGGCCAGGCCTCCCCCCGCGATGGAAAGTTAACCACAGTTGATGTACTCAGGAAGAAGATGCATGATTACATGTGCGAGGTCGAGGAGCAGGAGGTAGAAAGGGAAGTGTACGCTTCTGGTTTTGGTTCTGCCCATGATTTAGGGATTCCCAGCCCCTGTCTGCTCTCACCACCGAGAGATGTTATAGGAAATCTCGAGCTTTGTATTAGTGTGTGGTAACCATCTGCACTTTCAGTGCCCTGAATAATGAGGCCCATAGCAGAAGGAGGACAGAGCTTATTCAGGTTGAAAACACTGAAAAGATGATGTGGGTTAGAACATTCAATTCATGACCAGAATCGCATATGGCCGATGACTCAGTGAAGGGAAACAATACAAATGAGCTGCTGTTAACAAGAAGAGATGGCTCCCCATCCAAAAATAATATATTTTCTTCAATATATATTTGATGCATGCTACTCAGTTATGATGTCTTTAGCAAGGGCATGGTATGCCACACGGGTAAGACAGTAAGACATGACTTTCTAGTAAAATAGGAAATCAACATAAATGTAATAACTATTCCTATGGAACTGGCCTCTCGCTATATAAACGCCCTACAAATATTTTTTTAATTTCAGTTTGTTGGCTGGTTGGTTGATTGATTAATCGATCTGTCTTATGGTGCTGGTAATTGAACCCAGGACCTTCTGCATGCTAGGCCAGCACTCTACCACAGAGTTACTGTCACAGCCTAACAAAGCCTTTTAAAAGCTTTTGAAAACACTGCTGACAGTGTTTATGTTTAGAAATAAAAGAAAAAGTAAGAAATGGCTACATGTTGTATGATAAAGCTTCTAGAGACAATATGGTACGCAGACCCTAAAGGAGCCTTATCTCCCAGGACAGTGATGGAAGGCAAGAGAAAGAGTTACAAAGTCCAGTGGATTTACACAGCTCACTGAAGGTTTTCTTTCAACTGTGGGAAAGTTTTTAAAGATAGAAAAGTTGAAGGGGAACCATCGGGGATGAGGACCAGTATGAAGGGGGATAAATCCAGAGAGTGGTGAGATAAATATAATAGAAATAAATAATATGTGTGTATGTAGGAAGATGTCATAAGGAAACCACCCCCCTTTCTTTTACTTTCCTTTTTCTTTTCTTTTTTTTCTTTTGACAGGCTCGTGCTATGTAGCCCAGGCTGGTCTTGCAATTTGAATCTCATTGCTATAGTCTTCTGAGTCCAGAAATGACAGACATATGCTAATGTATTGGACTCTGAAAGTTGTTATTTTGGACAATGAATGGTTTTGGCTTTTATATTAAAAATACTGACGGCAAAGATCACACGGATAGATAATATGAATAAAAGCAGAAATTTTAAAATCAGAAAAAGTTATGTTCATAAACACTATACAGCATTTGATTTCTAAAGTGTACCGTAGCTAAATATGTGAGGTAGTTTAAGTAGACATTCCATCATTTCACTAGATCGTTGGAACTGGTAAATATCTTAAAATTAAATTTAAGTAGAAAACACTGTAGTCAGTACTATGCTATCATCCAGCAGATAGTATGTAAAAAGTTCTATAAAAGAAGCAAGTGTGCTGTCCAATGGTAGGGGAATGATTAAATAAATAATGCCACAGCCATACTGCTAGCTACACAGCAGCTTAAATAATTTCAAGCAAAGCTTGAACTTTGAGAAGAACTGTTTTGTCATTGAAACTACAAAGCGCCGTGCAAAACTACAAAATAAAATATTCTGATTCACTCTGATCAAACACTTATGAGTACACATAGAAAAATAATACTATTCAAAAAATACTAACAGTGGTCCTCTCCAAGGGATGGGATGAGGGGTGATGGTATTTTTGTCTGTATTTTTAAAAATATCTATGTGAGTTTATAATATAATATGTTCACAATGCTATAATTTGATTGCGGTATTTAGGGCTCATATTTCCTAGAAATGGCAATGTTCTTCCCTCATCAGCAACCTAATTTCGGGGAACTGGGAGTCTGCACATGTTAACAAGGTCTAGTAACTTCCTCGGGGGTTTCCTCAGTGCCCAGCCTGGTGTCCCTCAACAGGGTCTGAATCCTTCCTCCACCTACTAGACTGAAAGAAAAAAAAAAAAAAAACCAAGTACGACCTTGCTTTTGTCAGTTTCCTTGTCTTGTAGTGTTAAAAATGGATCCCGACTAATACTTGTTTTAGGGGGTGCAATAGGCAGGTGGGTTTTGCATCTGAGCATCATAGAGAGAAAGAAGATGTAGCTAATAAGGAACAGAGAGAGTTAGTGGGGATATATGGAACGATGATGGAACCCCAGGAGTGTGGAAGAGCCATGGAGAAGAGAAAAGAGGAATTCAAATTCCACATTCTGCCTGGGGATGGTGGGAGGGATCTCTCCCAGACTGTCCAGGGTTATAGTTCTGGACTGAAGTTGCAAGCAGATTGAGGGGCTCGGATGACTCCCATTTATTCTTAGGAAAGTATAGTCCTACTTGACAGAGCCTAGGACAGTGCCCAGGATTAACTGACCCTGGAGGTCATCCAGGTTTTACACAGAAAGCTTCCGGTTGCAACTACACGTCTTGGGGTGGTCCCAACCTCTAGGAACAGCGGATTCTTGGAGCACATAGACGCCTTGATGAATCCCAGCCATTGTGTCAGTCAGTCTCTGCATCTTGACATCCTCCCAGCCCCCCCCTCCCCCTCCCCCTACTGCCAAAGAATCCAAGGTATAGGATTATTGATCCTGTGCTGTGGCTTTTCCAAAAACAAAGAGACTAGGACACAAATGCAAGCTGTTTTCCTTAAAAGGAAGATCAGGAGGTGTCTAATAGAGATTAGGATGTGTCTTATAAAGTCCCGATGACACACGAAGTGACTACCAAAGATTAGAACTCGTTTTAAATTTCGTTCTGGTCTTCCTGATGTGTCATTAAATGACAAAATAAACAAAACAAACCTCAGTTTAATATTATATAAGGTATTTTTGGAATGAGGTAGACATACCCATAGGGGATAAAAAAAACCTATAAGATATATGTCATTAAAATAAAATTATGGGCTCACTTTTATAGAGTGTTTATGCTTAAAAGGCTGGTAGGAATGTGGTCAATTTTAATATTAGTTTACCTAATTTTAATTGGTGCTTCCTAAATTATCTGACAGGAGCATGTAGTGTTTTGCAAGAAAGAAAGAAAAACAAGTTTTAATGCCCAATGGGCGCCCTCTTGTCGTTACCTTGAACAATGGACAGAGGTTTAGCATCTGCAGCATTGCAAACATGGAAAAACAGAACAGAAAATAGCCCTCTGTAAGCAGTGGGAATAAATCTTATGAAAAGACAAAAAGTAGAGCTGCCTTTTCCTCACCCACCCCAAGATGTTAGGAGAAATTTCCAGATACATAGTTCAAAGGCAGAAGGGTAAATTTATTACGATTTGGAGTTTGGGAGAAAAAAAGAAAAGAAAAGAAAAACAAAAGTAAAAATAAATAAAGTATCTTTGAAAACTTCCAAATACTTTATTGGCTTTGAAACCAAATCATGTTATATCACACTGAAGAGATTAGCCACCCAAGACGGTCTCATATTGTAGTACCGCACCGAGAATCCATAGGAAGCTCAGGTCCTGCGTTCACTGCTAATAGCTCTCTAATCCTTCACCAGCAATTTATAGTTTAGAAATGGCAACACGTCCTAAAGATTAAAGTCATGTGACAAATAGTTCATGTCCGTTAATAACCAAATCGCATGCCTCAGATCCAGGCAGGCCTGCCTGCCTTTTCCTTCTATACGGTTTGTGGGTAGGAAATACTTCATGTCCCTATTACATGAATGATGAATGGGACCGCTGGTTATGGTCTGTTATTTGCTTGGCTATAGTCAATATGTTTTCTTTGGACAGGGATTTCTGTGATTTATCTCTCTCCTGGCCTTATCACTTATTAACTCTGAGGAGACAGGAAAAAGCCAAGGTTGTATATGAGGCCTTGTGGTCATTTAGACCTCTAATGTCAGGGAAAATATTCCTTTTAATGATCCCGTTACACTAGCTACTCATGTCCTGATTACACTCCACTCCAAATAGGAAATAAGGGTCATATTTCATGGAAAGTATATACATAAAATATGCAAAATAATATGCTTCCTTCAGACTGGCTTTATTCTTTGAAGAAACGGCTTTCATTTCGTAGATGTCACTGAGGTACAATGGTTACTTTTACAGATTGTGGTTGTTGCGCCCATTATGGTACCCACAGGGTTTAACTGTACATATGCCAGTAGATTCCAAATTACCCCTCCCATCAACACATATAAAATCAGAGAGAGGAAAATCACGTTTTGTAAAAATAAATCTTCCCCTTGGTGGAGAAGAGGGTTGGGACTTATTCTTTGCATCAAAACAAAAGAAAGGAGCATTCTTTCTGCCCTGAATTCTTTCCTTTTATGTGAACAGCTCTCTCAGGCTCATTTTTAAGGCATGTGGACAGGAGCGGTCTCTGAATTTTTCTTTTTTTATTGAGTCTTTTCCAATCAGGACAGCGCTGATACAGAACCGCAAGGCAAGGGTTCATCACATACTCTCTCCCGTAGCTGCATCTTAAAGGAAAACAATCTGACTGAGAGAGGAGGGAGGAGGAAGAGGAAGAGAAGCAGGAAGAGGAGGAAGAAGAGAAGAGGAGGAGGAGAAGCAAAGTAGGCAAGAAAACAGGCTCTTTCCTTCTGTCCTCCATACTTCATGAATGGACGCTGGGTCTGTCTATTGAACAATGAATGTGAGCAGAGAATATCGCCATTGTGTATTTTCAGACTCCGCTTGAACATTACAGGACCCTCAGGAAGCCCAGCAAACAAAGTCACAGCTCCACCATCATCAAGCTTAAGAAAGCAAAACATCTGCTCGCTTGAAATCCTCTGTCTGCCCCACTGGCCACCCGACCTATCTTTCCACTCTTTGCTCTTGAACCCTCTCTCACTGCATCCCATCCCCACTGAGTACCACCTACACCCAAGCTGCCACATAGCTTTCCTTGGTGACTTCAAAGACCTTTCAGGAAGACTTCCAACTCCCGGCTTGGTCTGCCGTCTGTCCTTCTACATGTTTGAAAAATTATAAACGTCATGGCCAACTGCCTGCCATTTCAGAGACTCTGAGATCTGCCCTCAGCTCTAAAGATAAGCATCAACTGTGTCCCATTCAGTGTTTTCTTACACACACCATCTCTGGAACTTTCTGTCTGCCCAGCAAACCTACCACCCTGCACTGATTCCTGCATAGGTTCCTAGTCATCCTTCAAATCTCAGCTCCCATCTCCTTTCCAGGTGGGAATGACCTCTGACCTGTGTGCATATCTGACACCTTGTTGTTGGATAGTTCCCAGGGTTGATGTAGCTGACTTAGGGACATCCATGTTACCTCCAAGGCCACGAGATTATTGAAAACGGGCACCATGTTTGCTTTGACTCAAGTTTCAGACATTGCCTAGAACTGGTTTAGAACATCACCTAGAACAGAACAGGGAATTTGCAAGCATTTTTCTAACAGAGAAAGAAACAATAGGAAGGGGGAAATCGGAACTGAATCCACATATTTTGAGACCAACTCCACAGCCAAGAAAGAAATAACGTTTTCTATGACAGGGAAAACTGAAATGCATGGACTGTTAATCAAAGTAGGCTCAAATGACCAGTTCTTTAGCTATATATTTTTTTTAATAGAAACAACCTTCCCACTGTTTGTTCATCACATTCTGAATTTATTTTTAGGCAGCACTCTTACCAGGCTAGGTACCATCAGAACTACATTATCTACCTGACCTATTTACTCTTTCAATACAAACACTATTAAAACGTCTCCATTTTATAGGTGAGGAAATGAAAAATATTTATACCAACAGACCTCAACCCATTTCTTCTTTATCAGAATCCCCAACTATTGTAGCCCGTGCATGCAAATGTCAAGTGCAGAGGGATAGATTCTTAATTAACAGTTTCTATTTACAGCCCATGTCATCCAGATTACAGCAATCAATGAGGAACCATTGATCCTGGGCAATATGTTAATCAATTATCAGGGCACACCTATCACAGCCTCGGGAGATGCTAAGTCAAGTTACTTCAACACAGCTTACGACGTCATGTAGGACTGAGAAAGGCTCTCTCTCTCTCTCTCTCTATCACATTAGTGGCCTATTTTGGATTCCCTCTCTGTTTTATCCACAGACAATGCAGGAAGAGAGCTCTGAACATAAAGAAGCTAATGATGAGGGGGTGGTCTAATTGTACAGGAGCAGAGAGATCCAGTGACAGAAACTCCCCTGCCGATTACAACAAATTACGGGGAATAGCAAAGCTACCTATTCGAACTAGTCCATCTTACAGAGAAAACAACGGGGGTCCGAGGCAAGTAAGAATCTATACTACATCTCTCGTCCAGGTAAGTGCAGCAGGCAGAGAACAGTCAGAGGAGCAGAGCTAGAACAGTCCCGCCTGTGCTTATGCAAAAGGCAATTGCTGTGCCCCAGGTAGTCAAATACAGAATGCATCAGAGGCATGGTGAGGAGCTGTGAAGACAGCATGGCAAAGCTGGGGGAGCTACAAATGCCAAGGCAAAGGCGCTGCCCGGCAACCTTACGTCTTGTGAGCAAACAGGGATGTTTCTCCTCAGAGCAATGATGAGATAGTGGCTTTTCAGAAAATTCAGGCAGCAAGGAGTTCACGTAAGGATAAAACTACAGAACAGGAGAGTGATTGGGTTCTAGCTCTCTGCCTCCTACTTAAAGAGAATGATTTTGTTCGCCCCAAGGTGATAGCGTTTATTCTGTGGGGGGATCCCTTCGCTGCCCTGTTTTACTGGCAGAGGGTTAAAACAACTGTGATCAGGATGGGGGGAAATGAAAACTTAGAGTCATCAAGAGCCACAGAACACATTTGCCTGTATGGCCCATCCTGTGGACAGAGGGTGTTGTTCTGCATCACCCAGGGATGAGAAACACTAACAGGAAGGATTTCAGGAAGAAGTTTCATTCCAAAATGAATACACTATTTGCACTGGCTCTTCCTCAGTAGCCACAAGTTGGGTGAATTTGGTTAAAATGGGAAAGTAGAAGGCAGAAAGATTATGAGAGGAAGCCTAACCTGAAAACAGGCAGAACTGTCGGGATGCTCACCAGTGTCCCTCACCAGCTTGGAGTGCAGCCCTGAGTTGGTCAAACATTATCCTGTGGTCCTTTTGTTATTTTTTCCCCTCATTTTCCCTGGACACAGAGGCCTTTCCCATGAAGAAGTTACTAGAATGAAAGCAAAGTGCTAACTTTAGATGTGGCCACTTGTTACTAGAAAACCCAGTTCTAAGAATTTTGAAGAAACTGCTAACAGCTACTAAGAAACTTTCAGTAGCATCCAAGTTCACTGAAGGATTAGGAGGAACTATCATACTCCTAAAGGAAATGGGTCATTTAAAGACCAAATGGCTATAAGAAAATAAGGGGTGTGAATCATGAACAAGTTGGGCAGACCTGACCTGACCAGTGAGATCTGGTCAGGAGTCCTGTGGTCTTTACCTGGTCTACCTAGACAGACTGACCAGAAACAGGATCACAGGACTCTGAAAATAATCCTGTGGCTAGATGGGGTTTTAATTTCTTCCATTTAGAAACTTTTAACATGTAAGATCAGCCTGGCCCCCACATTTGCAAATGAGTTAATGAGACACAATAAAGTTTGACCGGGCCAGTGCTATTGGGCTTCTATGTTCTATTTAAGTCAGGACCCAACTCTCTTCCATGATTCCGATTGGGAAAATTCAAGAACATCATATATCTAGAGCACAAGAATGCTCAAGTCTGAGGTCCAGCAATGGAGGGTTGTGCCCAGCAACCTTAAAAATGAGGCCGCTTTTCAGCCGATCTGTGTTTAGTCAGACCACTTCCTCCAAAACGCTGTCTTTATTTGCATCGACTAGACCAGGGTGTTCCTGTCTGATTTTACTTTCTGCCTTTGCTGAAAGTAGAATTTTAGAGCCTTCCACATTCCTATATCCAAACTCTCTTGAGTACTCAGAGAACAGCGAAAGTACCTTCATCGGAGCATTAGTTTTCAGTTCTGCGATATTTCCTTTATTCTTTTAAAGGGGAACAATACCAGTGATGTTCCATTAAGAATCAAGATTAGTTTCCCAATCAAGAAAGGTGAGCCTCACATCTTGAAGTAGTACAGATTAGAGAGCAAAGTGGGCAGTGAACTCCTGGGAGTGGGCAACAGAGGGGCTTGCACACACACACAATGACCTGTTGTGTGCACATGAAGAACAGACAGGCGTTGAGACCCCTTATCTCCACCTTCACTAGTAAGCAGTGACAAACACAGAGGTAAACGGAATAAAACACAAGAGCTGGGAGCCCAGCCAGCACTAAGGACCCTTCAAAAGGACAAGCACATGCCTGTGATTACGAGGATCAGAAGTTCCCTGGTGAAAAACATGTGATGTCACCATAACTATTAATAGCCAAGGAGTCTTTGTCCTGATTTCTTTCTACTTTTATTTTTCTAGCACATGAAGAGGTTAGATTCCTTCCTAGAGTACATTTCAAAAGGTGTCTTCTTGTCAGTTGCCCCCAGTTGAAGGCATGAATGCTTTTGTCTCTTTAAACCCACACGTGAGCATATCGACACACTTTCCTACGTAGTTACTTCCCCCAGCTTACAGAGCTGCTGTTTTTATCTCTCATTTTAATTCCAGTGTGACACAGATTTCCCAAGATGTGATTTCTTAAATTGATGGCAGGCAATTTTTGAATTTTTTTTTCAAAAAAAAAAAACTTAAATAATAGTGGGGTTGGTCAGTCCCTAAGGTTTTTTGTTTGCTTTGGATTTTGTTGTTGTTCGTGGTGGTGGTGTGTTGTTTTGTTTTGTTTTGTTTTTGTAAAGGGGGAGGTGTTTTGTTTTGTTTGAGAATTTAAGTAATGTAATGGTAGTGATTCTAAAAGACATGTATGACCAGGTAGCTCTAGGGCATATTTTGTTGAGCACTGATTAAAAATAATTTCTTCTAAATGAGACCTGACCACAAAATGGAACCATTAATGAGCAAGGACATTGTCACCAAAGAGGAAACCATGGCTGACTGCTTCTGGTGCCTCCTACCCCACAAGCATTTTCTTCTTCTTCTTTCTTTCTTTCTTTCTTTCTTTCTTGTTCTTAATGGCAGAGTAAATAAGCAACCAGCAAGGCCTAAATGTTTTTGGCCAAAAACACAGTCCAAAGTCCTCAGAGAAAACATTTGGCCTCTGTGGTTTTGTAATATGTTCCAGAACAGCAAGTTCAGCGAGGAACACTTTGAAAAACTCCCATCCCTTGGAATGACAGTGGGGAGTGTTACAGTATCAGAAATTTCAATTGGTCTTTTTTTCCTGCAAGCCCGTAATGAGGCTTATTTAAGAAAAAAGAGGAAGAAGAAAGAATGAATGAAAGAAAAAGAAAAAATACAGTGTTATGTGAAAGTTCTCATGGGAAAAATGAATGGCAAGAAATCCTAAATTTAAAAGAAACAGCTAATCTGCTATTTTGATTTTCTTCAAAACTTCTGCTGAACCAATGAGCCTAATTAAAAACACTTGGCCCACTTCTCTAAAGCATCCTAGCTTTTCTATGCTTCGCTTGTATACACCGCAAAACTCTAGATCGACTTCTTTTTTTTTTTTTCAAGCACTCACTAACGAAGTGCTGACTTTGTTGGGATGGCTGAGCTAATTTCGTGAACTCAGTGTGAAACCTGAGCTAAACAAAATTGTGGTAATTTTCCTTAATTTGTAAAAGTGATTGGAGTGCAAACAAAATTTTCCTCTTGGGTCAATCCTATAATTTTCAATTAACTAAAACTAATCGGCAGGCAGGCACCAACCCTGTATTTTGTTTAAAGGGCTGGGAGGCATTTCTGAGGGTCAAGATATATTAGCTGAGATTTTTGCTTGGTGTGTGTGTGTGTGTGTGTGTGTGTGTGTGTGTGTGTGTTGTCATTGTGAGAGAGATAGAGACTGGGTGACTATGGAGCATGCTTGGTTTAATTCACAGTATAAAATTAGAGGAGAAGACACTTTGAAGTAGAAGATTGCAACAAAGAAGAAATCTGCCCATTGAATTACAGGATTTAATTGGGCTGTACTAACCGAACCAGCTTTGCGCTCCAGACCCTTTGTGTGAAAACAACTTCCCTTCTACCTAGAAAAACCTGGCAGACCTTCAATAATAAACGGAGGGAAAAAATCATGGATGGAGCTAGTCAGGTGATGGGAAGCAAAGGGCCCTGGAATTTACCACGCCATGTGTGGTCCTTAACATCAGGCCAGGCCTCACCTTTGAGCATCGTCTCCCTTCCCCCTTCCATAGCAGATTCTGAATGGTCAAAAAGAGCCTGGGGTGTTTGCTTTGCCCATTCCATGTATTTCCAGATCCTGCCAGTCCAGATCCTGCCTGATTGGCTGTGCCTGGTGGGAGGGATTTCAGATGCACCCTGTAACCCTAGCTGCTCACCACAAGGCAGGGCCATGTGCCAGAGCTGTTGGGGAGAGTGGGGGAGTACAGTTTACTGGGGAGTGAAGAAAGCTCCAACCCAGAATAAACTATGAAAACTACCAAATGTGTTTAATTCAAATGTTGGCTTGAAGAAAGGAGCACTGTTCATTAAAGCTCAACTCAGTGCTAGAGAGCAAACTCCAACAAGCTGGCCAAGCTGGAAGGGAGACCTTGGTCCAGTCTAGTGTTTGCCTGTTCTCTTCTAGTTCTCATATTATTTTTAGTAGTTAACCAATTATTTCATCATTCAAAACCACTCCACCTACATCAGCTTTTAGGAATAATAATCATTGCAATATCTTTGGTCCTATATTTGTTGAAATGGGAAAATCTGTCTTAACAGAAACAAGTTTTTAAAAAAATACATGCATATTTATACACACACATATACATACATATATATATATATATATATACACATTCAAGTAAAACACACATCTCATGAGGCCATGCCAGCTCCAGAATGACTATCTGTAGTCCTGCTTACCTGTATAGATGAATCTGCCTGGAGTCCCTTTGCAGAACTGCTTGGACTTGTAGGACAATGTGACTTCCACAACGCCAGGGATGTGCCGAGGAGGTGTCTGCACACGGATGGCATGGGGAGTAATCAACTGCAGGAGACATGGAAGGGGGAACGGTCACTGCAACACCTAAAGCACTCGGGTCCCAGTTGCCCTACTGGCTCTCCATAAACAGCGCTCTAAAACACATCATTAACCTGTCAGTGGACACAATCTGGATGGAACCTGTAGGAAAGATGCTGACAACAACGTTTACAAGTGTTCTGTGTGCAGCCACAACAGCGTTATCTGAGTTTTCCTCCACAGAGGCCCTGAGTTTCCTGATTTGGAAAGGGAACCTGGCCGAATGAAATGGTTTATCTCCTACAGGATATCCTTTGGAAAACCTGCTTGCAACAGATGCCCAAAGCAGAACAGAGCTTTGCCATGCTTCTCCGTGTGCCTGGTGTTTGAACTGAGCTCTTCAGCACATGGAGGGCACGGAGGTAGGAAAACAGGAGGCCCGGGGACGCTAATTAGCTGCAGAACACATGTAGGAAACGCCCTGAAGACCATTTGCCACATTGACTACCAGAGGCGCAATCAAAGCACTTTAAAGGGGAGAGCAAAGATCTGCCTTCCTGGGATAGCATATGGCTCGGGCTAAACTACAGGTTCTCTATAAAAGAGAAATGGAAGGTTGGGGAGAGGGCGGTCGGATGGCCACCCTTCCACCATGCAATATCCCATGCGCACTAAGAAAGTTCATTTCTGAACTCTGTTGGCAATCCAATTATATTATGAAGCAGAATGCATTTTTTATTACTCTTATCTCAGTTTATATAAAGAAAATGTTATTAATGGTCATAAATGGGCATTATCTGGATCTTAAGGAAAAAAAATCCAGCCCTGGCATTTGACTGTTTGACCCATGATAGAGCTGCATTCTAAAAGTTCTCCCTCTGTGAGGTAGTAATGGCCCACTCGGCTCAATGCTGTGGGATAATCTGAACACACAGAGAATAGTATATCCTCTAGGGCAGTCTAGAGTGAGTCAGCTCCAGCTTTTGTTTATGTTACTGGATGGCAATGACAAAGAACGAGGTTTTATTTAAGCGTGCAAACCACCGAGTTCAAATGTTTTTGAGAATCATGGGCGAGGTGCTGAGAAATCACATTCAGGCCCTGGTTGCCACCGAGGGAAGCTGTCTTGTGTTGGGCAGAAGGACGAGAAAGTTGTCCATGCCAAAATCCACAAGTAATGTCATTAAATGTTCCAGGAACCACAGAGAAGACACCAGGGTAAAGTCATCTCAGGAATCAGAAATGCTTTAGTCTCTTCTCTAGAATACACAGCAGGTCTGAGCTGATTGGCTAGAGATTCACAAAGCGATGTTTCAAGATGACCGTGCCACAGTGGAACTCTGGAAACCAAGGGAAAAGCTAAGATTCACTCACAAAAAAAAAAAAGCAGCGACAATTTTGCCTTGAAATTTTGCCCTAGACTGGGAAGCTCATGGAAGGAAAAAAAAAAACAAACCTATTATTATTTTGCTAAATAGGCAGAGTCTCAAGCTCCCTTCTAAATACACACCTCTCTACACCCACAGGTGAGTGTGGCCCTCAGCCTTCCTTGGCAATGCACATTTGTGAAGGGGACAACAATTGATACAGAGACTCACAACTGGTCAGCAGGCAGAGAATAAATATCTATAGAGCGACTGGCCACAAATGAACCATCTGGGTCATGCCACCTCCCTCCAAAGCTCAGGAAGCGTTACATCTTCCTGTAGCTGAGGGTCTATTGGTAGCTGATGGCTGCCAGGAGAGAGGAAGACAACTTTCTTTACAGATGTGGCCCCTGATAGGCGGATCAGGCTCCAGTGGGTGGTCCTGCCTGTGGACACAGGGGCAGCACTAATTAGACTCAGGTTAAGTTTTTAAAAAGACAAAAATGAGGAAGACATGAATATGAGAGAAGGTTCTCTAAGTGTAGCTTGGTGTATGTGTGTGTGTGTTATGTGTTGTGTGGGTATGTGTGTTATGTGTTGTGTGTGTTTGTGTGTGTTATGTATTGTGTGTGTTATGTGTGTATTGTGTGACTATGAATGAATAGATGAAAAGGAAAAAGTATTCTATTCTTATTGAATTCCTTCCAAAGTGCTTTGAATGCTGCCTCGAATATGTACAGCATATGTAATGCAACTTAACCTTGATACATCAAGATCATGTTTGCATTCCCCTGTCTGATAGCTTGCTGCAATACAGAAAAACACTAAATGCCTGCTGAAGTAGAAAATGCTGTTTCCATGCCTTAAAAAGCTTCCAAACAGTCAAGCACTTGACATTATTTCTGTTTTCTTCTGTGTCTTTGTCCTCTGCACCTGCTAATCTGCACTTAGAGTTTGTAGGCATAGAAACAATGAAACTTAATTTAATACTGCGTAAGAAACAAGAGAGAAACTAGGTCCAGTTTCAGAGAGTATCCAGTGCTCAGCTAGTCTCTGAAGCCCCACCGTGTGTTCTCTCTGAGGTCAGAGAGATTTTCAAGCAAGAGTTGTAGTCTGCCTCTTCATAGGAATCCAGACAGTTGTGACCTTTATGCTACGTACAATTCTTAGAAACCTATTTACTGTTTGCCATTGAGAATTTCCTGATTGTCTTTCTCCCATTAAACAGTTTTTGAGATTAGAAGATGTTGAATTCCTATTCTGTTCGTAAAAGATATTTAATGAGGGGCTGGAGAGATGGCTCAGTGGCTAAGAATATACTATTTATTCTTGCGGAAGACCTGGATTCAGTCCCTAGTCACCAACATCCACATGGTAGCCCATGATCATATGCAATTCCAGTTCCAATACCTTTATTCCTGACCTATATAGGCACTAGGGATCCAATACCTTTATTTCTGACCTATATAGGCAGTAGGTGCACACATGATACATATGCATACATGCAGGCAAAACATTCATTCATAGAAAATAAAAATAAAAAATTTAAAATATTTTATGAAATAAATGCCTTCATACATAATTTTCCAAGGATGCATGGAATAAATTCATGTGTAAATGTTCTCATAAATCTATTAGGTATTTGACTCCAATAGGTATAAGAATCATTACATCATTTGATCCTACTGCACGTACTGGCTTTGTGGGAGCCTAGGCAGTTTGGATGCTCACCTTACGAGACCTGGATAGAGGTGGGCAGTCCTTGGGCTTCCCACAGGTCAGGGAACCCTGATTGCTCTTCGAGCAGATGAGGGAGGGGGACTTGATGGGGGAGGGGGAGGGAAATGGGAAGCGGTTGAGGGGACGAGGCAGAAATCCTTAATAAATAAATAAATTTAAATAAAAATAAAAAAAAGAATTAAAAAAAATCATTACATCACTCTATTCTTCTTAACCCAGTAATAGTTAACACATTCCTCAATTAAGTTACCTTAAAATAATGACCCGGCTAATTTTGCACTCATATCCGCACATGGATTGCTGCCTATCATGTTTCAATATGTTAAGAAAGAGGAGTAATTCTCAAAGTCTGACTCAATAAGAAATGATGAAGTAAAAATTTCAAGGTATTGAAAAGCTGGAGGGACGGCTCAGTGGTTAAACTGCTTACTGGTCTTCCAGAGAAAAAAGTCCTTGGGTAGCATACAAGTGCTTTAAATCAACCCAGCTCCAGAGGATCCAACACCCTCTTCTAATATCTTGGGGTACTGCATGCATGCACGAGCTCACACGCACACACACACACACTCATTAGTCAAAATAAAATAAATCTAAAATTAAAAGAAGTTAAGACAGTAATAATAAAAGATCTACACTAAAAGAGCATTTTATTCTTACATTAGATGTGATTTATCTTCCTTGTTATATGTGTACTCATCCCTTATACTTACACAGGAAGTAACACTGTAAATAAATTACTGTGGGAAAATATTATCAAAAACACAAAGTAGAATACTACCAGTTTGGAGTACTATGCATGTCATGTGATTACCCAAGAACTAGATGTGTAACTACACAGAGGACACCTCAAAAGGGAGGCAGTGACGTGTTCACAGAAAAGGCCTCTGGTAAAGTTGTAGGTAGCTTTCGTTTCCTCTGATTGACTCTCTAATGTCTCCACCTCTTCAACAGTAAAAATGCATGCATATTACACTCGGGGGAAACCATGAGGTGCTGTGGAAAGACGGAACACTCGTGGCCTCTTCACAGCCTGGAGAGGCTACCAGGCCACCAGTAAGCAAGAATGTGGTCTCCTCAGGCTGCCTATGTGAGTGTTTGTCTTCTCCAGACTCAGATAACAGGACCAGAAAAGCCCTATGGAGTGGAACGACAGAGGAAAACAGACTATGGAATGCAGGGGAGAGGCATGCCTCGGGGGAGCTGTCTTCTCTGAGGGGCCATTGCATGTGCTTTCTATAGCTCTCTAGTTCTCAATATGTAATGATGACAATGACCTAAGCAACAGTGACCCTTTGTGATCTTCTCACAGGGCACTCAGCCCTAGCTTGAGCTCTCTCAGTGACATATGCCCTACAGACTTCAGGAGGCAGATATGGCTATTAGCTGGCTCATAGGTAAGGACGGTGACTTTCAGGAAAGTTTAGAAACATAACCAAGGGACCTATTAGAAGCAGCAAGCTCCCCAGACTAATGGCCATCATCATAATGCCACACTGTCTCTTGACCGCTTATCATTTTTCCATAATTTCTGGTCCATGGACTTCACACCCTCTCTGCCTTTGAAAACATCAATAGCACCCCTAGTACATCCTTCACCCTCCATGTCCGGGAGCATAGGAAGCACAGAGAACAACCATTACTATCCTTGTGAAGCTAAGCTGAGAACAATTCCCCAGCAGAGCTCAGAAGTAACTCCACCATCAGCCCACACACATGTCTTCCAGCCCCTGGCATGATATGAAAGAAAAGCGACAGGAAGCTCTGAGCCGTGTGCAAACAGATTACTAGAAAACACACAAATGATTTCAAATTTTCCCTACTAACCTTACGACCCTGAACTACCTGCAACGTTAGAAAGTTGAACGATAAAAAAAGAAAAGTCTAAAACAAAGAAAAACTCAAAGGGGTAGAGAAAAGGAAAGGGCAGTTTGTTGTTCTCTGGAAAACTATCACTAATCGTCAGAAAAAAATCGGAGTGGGGTCCAGGTCTTTGACTTATGGTGCCTGCGCTCTGCTATGGTCACTATCTATGCCTCAGTTTACCAACTGAATCATAGGCTGTATGAGCTCAGATCATCTCTGTGGGAGCTGAGAATAATATTAAATATGTTTTGTGTTTGGTTAGTGCTTCTCTAGGGACCCTAAAGTGCCTTCTAGATTAATTTTTTAATTTATGTATTAATAATTCTCACAGCATCCTCCCTCCTTCTCAATTAGAATGATAATACCCATCTCTTCTGAGATAGGCAGGGGGTGCTGAGTGATGGACATGGAACAGACACTTAAATAAGGAAGTTGTAACATAACGCATAATTAAAGCTTTGAGACCGAATCTATCTTAGGAGCTCTGAAGAGAAACAGTGGCCAAAGGAACAAACTTGCTGTTCTTTCATTCTGGAGCATTCTGCTTTTTGTTAAGTAGAAACGGCATTTCAAAAATATTATTTCGGGGCAGGAGAGATGGTTCAAAGGGGTAAAGGTGCTTGTGGCTAAGCCTGGTGATCCAAGTTCAATTCTCTGGGACCCAACCAGTGGAAAGAGAAGAACCAATTCCCACAAGCTATCCTCTGACCTACACACACACACACACCCCACCACCACCACCTCTACCACCACCACCAACAACAACAACAATACTAACACCATAAACAAACAAACAAACAGAGGCCTTCATAGCAAGCTAAACTAGGAAACCTGTGCTCCCGAGAACAGCACAGCTCAGCCTCCATGTGTGCCTCCTGGGTTCACCTGTGTATTTTGACTCCTACCTAATCAGACTCCTCTGGCATTTGAAACACAGATTCCTTCATTCCAAAAGAGTGTGTGTCTGGGCATCAGCATGTGAATTCTCATGGAAAGAGAGAGTGAGCGAGCGAGCAAGCAAGCGAGCAGAGGCGTTGAATATTGCACAAACATTCTGGTTTCCTTTCATCCTTCCAAGAAATAGCTAAAAACCAATATTTAGCACAAAGGTCAGTCTAGTGAATCCCAAAAGATAAACTTGTAAGGAAGACTTTTGAAACTCAATCTCAGGAATTGAATTCCATAGGGGAGTTAAACCTAGCTTTGGAGTAGCCAGTGATGCTTTTGAATGCTGCTTGACACGTCTCTTACCAGAGAGATAGACATAGATATATATAGAGAGAAATAGATATAGACAGATATATAGAGGTGTGTGTGTGTGTGTGTGTGTGTGTGTGTGTGTGTGTGTGTACTAGAGGACTTTCCTAGGTTCTGTCTATGTTCCGTGCATAGAATCTCAGCTCCTTGAAGATATGATATGTGCTTGTTTTTTTTTTATTTTTCCTGAGACCATGGAATAAGTCAGTTCCCATAAATTACTTTTCAAAGACTGAATGAATAAATAGCAAGATGCCTTAAATACCCCCTCATAATTAAGGTAAAGACTGAATAAATTCCTCTATGAGTGTTGAGAAAATAAATAATCGGGGCTAGGGGTATAGCTTAGGGTAGAGCAATTGCCCAGCATTCTTGAGGGCCTGAGTTCAATCCCAGAACCACCAAAGGAAAACAGATGAAAGAAATGACCAATACCGTTCCGTTCGGAATTCTTTCTTTTTCTTAAAATAAATAAATAAAAATAAAAGCAAAAAGGTTTTGACTTGGCTACCACAAACCTCCTGCTATCCTCGTTAAGCGTTCCAAAAAATCCACTGCCTAGTTCTTTGGAACAGGAAGTTAACCGTGACCCTCAATCAATGCAGTTAATTGTATCAAAACAGAACAGCAACGGGACCTATTTCCAAAATAACAGATTGGGGAGAAAGAGACTAAAATAAACATGGTGGACTTCAACTGCCTCTGGTTTTGTGGGTTTATTTGTTTATTTGTTTTGTAAGTCGTTGTTTAAATAAACCTTCCCCAGCTCCCTTCCCAGGATGTAGCTCTGGGCTTCACCAAAGCCTAGATGGCATCCTGACAGTCTGGGAGTTAGCGAGGAGCTGCTGCCTGAAGCCCAGCAGAGACTCGCAGGGTAGCTCAGCCCTGGGTCTAAGCAACAAGGAGAGCACCTTCTCAGAGGGTGCCCGCCATATTCAGGCCAGACGACTACGGCTCCTGACTAGCCTGTCTCTGGTTCCATGCTCCTGCCTGTTCGTTTAGAAATTAAAGTATATGAAAAGGAAGCCTGGTGCATTTATAGAAAGGGCTGATTACTTTCTCTGAAGTTTACAGTTTACAAGTAAACTTGTGAAATGAGGAGAAGAGAGAGAGAAAAAAATAACATAGTTAAAAGCCAAAATACTGACGGAATAATCTGCCCTTCATCAAGAGGGCTTTTGGGTCCTTCAACGGTATAAAGGCTATCAAAGCAGAAAGATATAGCCCCATCTAATACCCATGTGATAGAGTCCATATTTGCATTTTGATGCACTAGTATTTACACGTGTATTCAGCGGTGTATCATTCTGCACACCCTTTTCGTAGACTCGCCTCTTCACGGCAGCCCTACACCTGCCCTGGCATGATGTCTTTCGGGGATGCATTATGCACATCCTGCTGTTTTAAGCAGAATGTATTTAAGTCTAGCTGCCAGCTCTTTCTTAGTGACTCAGAGCCAGAGCCACCATGCTTACACTTATGAACAGTCATCCATATGCAGCCCAGTAGTACAGTTCTCTGTCTGCTTTTTAGGCTTTCGAGTTCAACCCTAGATGCAAGGCTGTCTCCCTTCTGCTGTTACTGGGCCTGATCGGAACCGCCTGGCTCTGGTCTGCTACTTCTTAACTGCACCTGGGAAAGCAGACAACATGCTTTGGCTTGGTCAACCTCTATCCTGAAATTTTGTGGGGGTAACACTATTTTGACATATTTTACTAAATCATCGGTTTTGCTATATAGAAGGTTAGGAGATGGCGCAGGACTCAGGTGGACTTAAGTTCCAACCAAAGCTTGGCAAATAACCAGCTGGGAGGCCTTGGGATGCCATCTAACCTGCTGAGTTTCAGTTTCATGTAAGGGACTGGGGTAGGGAGGAGATAACTTCGAAAAACTAAATACCTGTATCAATGTCTCAAAAAGAGCTAGTTTTTCTACCTTGTAATCTTTGCTATTTCCATTCAATTTCTGCTAAGGTATTTGTGTACATATTTATCATACTATAATTATATCTAAACATCACATATATCAATGAAAATTATTATATCTATTTAGTAGTGATTGGAGAATTATCAAATTAAAAAATTGCTAGGGAATATATGAATGAATGAATGAATGAGTAACAAAGTAGGCAGAGTCATTCAACAAACATAATAGCATTGATTTTCTGGACTTTGTGTCAGGCACTAGAAGGGGTTAAGCTGAATTTTACAGGGACATCACCTTCAAGGGAGAGAGAAGATCCTTCATGTAAACCCTGAGACTATTTCTATATTTTTTAAAAAAGATGCTAGCTCTTTTAGAAATGATTCTCCATAAAATTACTAGGGCTTGAAAACTGTTCTTCAAACTCACAGCCCAAGTTTAATGTAACTGATTCAGACAGATAAAATGCATAATTCTGTGTCATGTATCTTCCAAATAATAGGTAGTTAATACATCAAATCCACGTAGACTTGGAAGCACAAATTTAGGAAAAATTAGACAGCCATCAATTAGGTTAAAATGCATACCTTATCAACTTTGAATTAAAGCTAGAAGGGCACAGGGAACATAACACGGCAGGGATAAACGCATGAAGTTAGCCATAAGAGAAAATATCCGAGGAGATGCTAACCTTTGCTTTCAGAATACTGATGGGACGAGCAGCTCATTGTCACTGCAGACTAGAAGTTCAGGTAGATTGTGGGTGCAAATGTTGAAAAGAAAGTGCCCCCAAGGTGATCTGCATGATCCCCAGAATAGAAGCTAAGGAGGAGGAACCTGGTGTAGGTAAAAAGAGGAGGAAGTCTCCACTCAGAGCATTGGAGGACGGTCCAGAAACCCTAGCACTAAAGGTCCAGGAAAGGAGCACAGTGCCACACAGATATTCCTTTCCCTTCATGAATGCTGCATGACTGTAGCCAGCGTGGATCCTCTTTGTTTAAGCACATCACATTCCCATGCTTTCTGGTTTGAAGTTATGGGGGTATACACAACACTCCTGCCGAACACACCATGAACTCGCTGAAAACGTCAGCTTGAATCTTTTTGCCAACATCACATAATTATCAATAGAGAAGGGGAAATTGCAAGCGATTTGGTCATTAAAGGTGAAAATATAGACTGGAGCACTTTTAAGGAATGGAACCACGTGACTATATTAGAACAGTCATTAGACCGTCCTAGCCTTTCTTTAAATATGCTAGCTCATTTAGAAATGATTCCCCATAAAATTACTTGAGCTTGAAAGTTGTTCTTCAAAGTCCTGAGGAGCTGTTGGCCATGCATGGGTAGTTGCTGGGAGAGGGAGAATCTGTCTTTGTTGACGGTTTGGCCACTCACAGAGTTCCCATGTTCCAGCAGATGCCCCACAATCATATACATATAGGCAGAGCGAACTAGTCTTAGTGGGTTATAAGAAGAACAGGTGGAGCTAAGAGAGGACACGTGAGGAGAGATACAGAGAGACTGGGAGTGGGGAGATGGAGGTGGGCATTCTCAAGTCTCACTTTATGCATGCATAACAGTCTCTCGAAGATAAAGAAAAATTGCGGGTCATATACAAAGTCACAGATTCTGAAAGAGCTTAAAATTTTTGTCCAGCAACTTCTGCATGTTCAATGGGTATGCATTAAAGAAATACAGATTTTTAAGCAAAAATAGAGAAGAAATTAGATGGCTACCAGTTATTTAAGACCTACAGATTAAATTAGCCTTAAATGTACCTCAGGTCTTTATACATATGACAAATGAATGTGACTATTTACATTTAACCATATGTTCATCTGCATATCCTATATTATGAAATTTAAAAGCGGTGGTAACTGAGTGATTGTTTTCTCAATATGTCTTCACTTCTTATTTTTAATTTAGTTAAATTTATTTCATGTGCCATGCGATATGGGTAGGCCTTAGAGTGTTGAGATGAAGTGCATCCAGTTTGGAAAGATCGGTGTTTATGAAAGTACACCCAAAGCCTATAGTGACATTATGAGAGGGCGATATTATGTGAAGCTGAATGGGGGTGAAGCTGGATGCCAGCGGATGTAACCCCAGCATCGAGATGCTAACATGCTCCCGAGACAGGTCATATTTCCACTCGGGAGCCTTCTGCTTCCTTTAAAAGTAAAAAGGCCACACTTTGTGTCTGAGACACATTCCTGACGGCTCCGTGACTCTACATGAAGTCCAGTAAAATCCAAGGGTGGACAAAGTGTCCTGGGAAACTTGCTGTGGCTTACTCTCATGACTCATCATCACCCATTCCTGAATATCAGTCACGGAGACGCAAACGCTGTTTACGCTCGCTCTTATGACAGCCATCCTTCTCTGCTTTGCATACAAAGGAGACCAGTCAGTACCGACAGATATAAAGTGCCAGCGTGTGTTAAATCCTCCATTTCCAGTTCGGGGTTTCAAGTTGCAGAACTACTTCCCAGGCCCTGCAAGCTGCTATGGACCCAACTCCAACCAACTAAGGTTTTCCCCCAGCAGTCTCTTCTGACTTCCTCTCCAGGAACTAGGTGCACACAATACCCTTGCTCTGGCTGAAGAGGAGAGCATGTTCCCCCGTGTAAGGCTCATTTGTTTGTATGGCTATGTTGTGCTGGCTTCTCCAGTCTGAGCTGGGGGTACTGCCAATCTTTAAATAGAGCTGTCCTACAAAATCTTATGGCATCCAATGCCAAGCGCACACTGAATAAAACCAGATGCAGTGTGTATGGAAGTCTGTTCAAGGCCTTGCCGCCCTAAGGAGTGATGGCTCTAAGCATTCCTGGTCTAATCTGGATAATATTATGCAAATATTTCAGGCGATTTTTCTCACATCTTTCCAGGCCCCATCACTTTCACCATTGAATTTCATAACTTGGCTTCATTAACATAAAATCAAAATGCATGCCATCCCTTGCAATCTCTTTCCTGTACAGTGATCAGGGATTCTGCAGCTACAGAGGTTTGCAACATGTTGAACACCAAATCCTAGGGACTCAGGGCATGATGGCGCCTCAAAAGTTACACAAGCGGAAGCTCAATGTGTTTCTCTCAAAATTTACCAAAGTCAATGGGGTTAAAAGAATTTCATTCTCTCATCTGGCGTGGGACATCTATTAATATCCCTAGAAACTAACACTGCATGGAACTATCTGGAGGATGGTGTTGTGTATACTTCCTGTTTGTAGCAAATACTAGAGCCCGAGGACCCGAGAACGAGAAAGTACTCACTGGGGACAGCAGTAGGGAGAGCCAACTTCGTGACTAATTACATTGTTTTGGTGATGGCCTAAGAATGCTTTTGTAAACCGGCTGGGTATCTGGTGGCTGCCAAGTGTGGTCCAAAGTAAAGAACAGAGGTGTGAACTTGGAGCTGCCTCCCACCGCATTCTGTCCACCTCTGCCTCTGTTGGCTGTGAGGATTCTGAGGAGAACATTCTAGAGGAAAGGAACTGTATGGTTGATTTTAAAGAAAATGCAGTGTAGATGCTTCATCTCCAAGTGGGAAAACCAAGGCCCAATCCCCGCCACTGAATAGTAGCTCTCTATTTTCTGAGTAGTTCGACTTGAGCAACTGCCCATTCTTGACTTTTTCCCACCACTAGCCCCTGTAATCTACACCATCACTTAGAATATATTCTGCTGTTACCCCCATCTCAGTGTTGTACTTTAAAAAAAAAAGGTCAATTAAATACCTTAGTATGCATCCTGTTTGCTATTTCTGTGATTAAATAAAAAGATCGTGAGAGCCTAAAATATCTACCACAGGGCCATCCAAAAATAATTGGAACTTGATTGGTTTTCTGAGCCGTCTCCCTCTGACTCCCCGTCTTCTAGAACCTTGCCATGAACTGCAAGCCACAAATTTAATACTAGATTATATAAATGTTATGCAACTCTCTAATTTGTTTCATCGGAGCAAGTTGTCTTTCCAAGTAAAACACCAGATCCCGCAAAGGCCGACTTTCATTGCCGCCGGTACCTATCCCAGTGTTAGCCAACCGGTAGGCAAGGCAGCTCCTACTCATTGTTTAGAAATGGAAGGAATTCAGAAGAGATATTGAAATGATGATGCGCTGCACAGACCAGTCGCACAGGCCCCTCCCTGCTCCACGTGCCCTGTGGGAGGTAAAGCACAGCACCCAACCACACTGCTGCTCAAGGAAAGAAAGGAAAAACCACTCACCCACACTCAAGCTTAGCTCTCATCAACCCCGGTGGCTTTCCTCCGTGGATGTATAAAACACTACAGTGCATTTTCTCCTAAGTAACTGGGGGTAAGGCAGGAAGACGGAGTTAAAAATATTATCAGTTAAAAATTGACTAACAGGGAGGATAGGAAAGAAGGCAAGAAACATCACAAAAAAAAGAACAAAAGGATGGTGAATACAATCACAGGAATCCTGTGACAGGAGCGCACACAGAGGGCGGGCGGGACCCATGGAGCATCACCTTTCCCTCTTCCAGCCCTCGGGGGACAGCAAGGGGCTAAGCAGAACTACTCATTTGCAAAAGACGACTCAGTGGGAGAGGAGCACACGGTTGAGGGTAAATTAAGCTGCTCCTATTTTCTCTGCCTTTTCTTTCTTTAAATTCTCCAGCTTAAAAAAAGGCTGCACGTAATAGCGTCAACTGCTCATCTACACCACTATCTGCTTGTCCTGGTGCACCAGCCTCGGTGCTCTGGGCTATGGAGTGACGGAGATGGAGAAAATATTAAAAAAAAAAAAAAGCCTACTTCAGATTACAGGTACTGGATCTTAGAGGTGTCATGTCCACAAATCACGTGGTTAGGAATAAAGGCATTGGATAAACAGGGACCTAATTCCAGAGAAGCGGCCCAGGCAGGTTAATTGTCTTGCTCCTTGACCACAGCATCTGTCCTTTTTCTTTACTTTGTGAGGATAACTTCTCCCTAGAACTTGGTGACTCCAACCAAAACATACACAACTGAAAAATGCAGGGTCTCCCTCGTAGATCTGTGAGACTACATGCCACTTCCACAGGCTGGTGAAGATGCCAGCACTGGTAGGAGCCCTGCCCCCAGCATGGGGGCAGTGCTAGCAAGGACGGGAACAACACCCTAACCTCAGGGGTTAAGATCTCCAGATGGGGGGCCATGGTCCAGGTTAAAGCAGGAGCTGTTGTGAGGTTGAGCTTCACAAGCAGACCTGTGAGTTCAAGTCCCACCTCTAACCTGAAAAAAACTTAGTAGCTGACCAACTACGGAGTCTCCTGCTCCTGAACAGAACAGCACTGTGTGCAATGGTTCCACGGCTTGCATGACAGCCATCATAAACACTTGGCATGCTGCCTGGCTGGAAGTAAGGTCTCCAGGAATGCCAGCTACTTAGTCAAACTGTATTTTCCTAGAGCTTTATCACAGATACCAGATCTTAAATACAATATTGAGCTATGATCCTAGCCAATCCAAGCCTTGACAAATGGCTTTGAACTTGATCGATAATTTATTTTGCCCCATAAAAAGCAAAAGACTTCTGTTTGATTTAGAATTAACCACCATTGTTACCTCACCTGTTGCTATCACTATGATGCTCTGCTTCTGTATTGCTCAGATTACTCTATGAATTCCCACTTCCTATGATTGTTCCTTTGCTCAAGATTACATTTGTTCTTATTAGTACAGTGCCTACTTCTCTGAGATTACACTGTATGGATCAGACTACTGTCTGATAGGATCTGGCTATGTGACCTTGTTAATTCTACAAGGATAACTGCTAAATTCTCTTAGAAACCACAACATGAGTTTCCACTGAGACAGAACTCCTAATTTAGGACATAGTTCCTTAGGACACTTGAAAAGAGGAGAAGAGCAAAAAGCCAGCAGGTACCCTGACCTGGAGGCCACCTCGACTCTGGGCAATGCATGGCAGTGGTATTAGGGGGCCAGGAATGGGAGAAAAGAAGATACACAGTTACTGTGAGAAATTCTCCTTTCCGTGCCTTCTCTGTTACTCACTATGTGGAAACAAATCTTTCAAAGCAGTTTGGTTGTCAGCCTTGGCAAACCTAAGGTAGACAGTGTCAACCGTGGCTACCTTTTCACCAACAAGAATTGGGAGAATAGAGATGAGTCAGGCCACCTTGCCAAACTAGCGTCAAGGTGGGGCACAGATGTGTGAGGTCTTAGTACGCCCTTTCCCACCTCCAGTAGAGCCTACTAGCCTGTAGCAGGCACACTTTCCTTCCAACTGCCCTGGATTAATCTTCTCTTGTCAATTAACTTTCTGCCCATTCTGATTTCTACCCCAGTCCACATCTGATCGCTCTGACACAGGGACCACCTTGGAGTTATTCTTTCCCCTGCCCTGCTCCCCAATAAACAGCAGAAAAAGTGACAGAAAGATTGAAGATGTGGCTCCCAAGACCTGGGAAAGACTATTCTCATATAGAACACTGTTTACCTCAGGCTGAAGACACCAGCTGGCAACAACATGAGCCATGGAGCTGATCCCTTTCATGTGTACCCTGGTGCTTCCAGCAAAAAACGCGAGACAGTTGGCAGGAGGACATTTAGTACACTTTTCTTGCCCAGAATGTTCTAGCTTAGATAACAGTTAGCTGGATGGACTGAGAAGCCTGGTTCTGATTCAACTTTCTAAGAGCTTTACTGCTTTGGGCAGAGTGCGAAGCGATCAAGGCTGTAGCAGCATGCTGGCTAGGATGACCAACAGGTCGAGTGGGTGGCTGCTGGTGCAAAGAGTATGTGGATAACTCTAAAATGGACAAGGTCCTCTTTGGTGTGTTAGTCAGGAAAACATGCCCGACTATCACAGCCAACCCTCCGCACATTCTTGCAACCCCGAAAAGAAGAAAACAAAGCTTCTAGAAGAGCTAAGTGGTGGCACCCTGCTACGACAAGCAGGATCAGGGGTCACAAAGCTTGGCTGACTCTCACTTCTTTGTATGACTACATATACATCGGTCCCCTTTCTACCCCCGAGGGCTCCGGGTCATCACTCTTAGTCAATGGCTGTTTATCTCTAAGCCTCAAGGCACAAGCTGCATCTGAGAGTGTGTGTTGGTGTGTGTCACAGAGAGAAGGATGTGACAGTATCTCAAATGCTGAACACTTGGCCTAGATCCCAAGACTCTGCAAGGCCAAGTAGGACTACTTAGAAAACAAGTGGGGTCGAGCCACCTCCGTGCTCCTGTAGTCTAGGTTCTGTATTTAATTTGTACTTTGGGGTCCATAAGGGCTTTGAATGTGTGGGCTAAGATACCTGGGCTCCAAATTCAGATAATGAAGGTGTCTATTGTGACCTCCCTGAAATGACGATGCTCGTGTTCTCAGATCTTAAATAAATGCCAGTTATTTGCTGGATACGTCAGCCAGGTCAGATGCCCAATGCTGAAAGCACTGCACACATAGAACACTCACGGTCACATGGTGGGAGTCACACTATCAAGGACCAGGGGAAGCTGAATGCTCTTTCTGTGGAAAACCCTGGGTTCTTCAGGGCCCCCCAGTGACTCATTCTGTTTGAGAGTCACTGTGTAAGTCGAGGACTCCCTGCATTATGACTGTCATCTTAATAGGAGACTCTGAATCTCAAAGTCATAGTTGACTCTGTCTATGGACTGTCCACACATAATTGACTTGCTTCCGTTTGTACATATTTTCCTATACATTTTATAACCTTGCATCTTCTTTTCACTCCCCATTATACAAAAGGACCTTCCTCCTACCAAGTCCAAAAGGACAAACCGCCAAACAGCAAGCTCTGTTGGTGTTCATGGCTTAGATGGAAATGATTCCAATAGCAAGCAGGGTCTCCTGGAAAACTGAGTTCATCTTTCCTAGTTTCCAAAGTTCTATAGACTGGAGGTGGGCCACCCAGAGTGGTACCACTATGTCCTACACATTCTATTAGAAATTCAAGTATAGACCGTGTCTTCAACTAGACCAAGCTATTAGATATTAATGTTCAGACAACACCTACCTCACTCCAGACCAGCATGGTACCGAATATGACCTGTAACCCATCAAAGAAATTGTCCCCTATGATGATCACAGTCGCGCCTCCCGTCGTCCATCCTTCACTCGGGCTGATGGCTTTGATACAGGGAGTAGCTGCTTTTCCACACACATGAAAAAGAGAAGGAGTCTGCTGTTAGAACCAAGCTTTAATGATGGGAGACTTGAGAAAAAGAAATAAAAATCTTTTATCTTTTCACTAACAGAAAGTCTCTCAAGACTTCAACATTTCCTCGCCACATCAGGACCAGAAACCCAGGGAGCCACGTTTAGTTCTTAAAGGCATCTTTTTCATTGCTCCTATTGAGATGCATCCATTTCTTTCACTAATCTCTTTATTAATCTTGAAAGCTTGTGAAATGTAACCCCAGAAGACAAACTGAGTTTATCAAATGCTAGAGATTCTAACACAGTGAAAGCGTTACAGAATCGCTTCAAAGTTGAATATAGTTGGTGAAGGGAAAATGTCTACATTCTTAAGTGAACATTCCTGCCCAATGGGAAGCTAACAAGGCAAGCGGGAGGCTGGAGCAGGAAGGATTTTTGCTCGTTGCTTTTCTCTCTGTAATAACAACACAGCAACATTCCGCAGTAAAAAATCATTCCATTTTTTTTTTCAAATACATGTCATGGCTCCCATTTTATAGATTCAAAGTTCCAGGTTACTTGGGGTGTCTTATGCAAACAAAGAGCAGTGGTCTTGCTGAAGCCCAGACCTTCTTCACGACCTGGGCTCTGTTGTATTTCCAGGGCATAAAAATGTACAGACTGGTTTCTCTTTCCATTGCAAATGACCTTCATTTGCAAAGGCTGTGACTGCAAGCACAAGTTAGGTGGTTTTCCTAATGAGCAGCTCTTCCTCTGGACAGTACTAAAAATACACGGGGTGCTAAGATTATGACTTGGAAACCTCTCTGAAGGCAGCTTGAGGCCACAGAAGGCCTTTAACCCATCAGTGCCATGCAGTTTGTCTTCTGATAGTCATCCCTTTACCAAACAGCACCCCAGAAAACCAGACAGCAAGTGAGACAGTGTGCAAGAAGAGAGAGCGAGACCATCCTCTTCCACAAGTATTCAAGACCGACTTCCCAAACACCGGTGCCAAGGAGAACACCAGCTAATTACAAATGTGAGTGGGAAGTACTGGAAAAATAATAATAATTAGGATTGGACTTGGTCAAATTTGGCAAAGTCTCCTGTTTTAACTTTTGCAAGAAGCAAAGAAAACATTTCGTTAATCCCCGTGGGACCAGTGTTCACGTGCCACCACACAAACAAGTAGGATGGTGTTGGTCCGGATTCAAATTAATCCTCCAAACCTTGCACAGAGAAGTTTGAAAACATCCAAACCAAACATTTGGTGTTGGCTGAACTCACAGGAACACATCTGCAGCTGAAACAGGGCAGCTTGGGTACTTACTTTCCTGCATTTTATCCCCAAACAAAGCAATTAATTAAGAACATATAAAGGATCCATGACTGAACTTCATTCTTGTCCAGTTTTGACCTACACAGGGCGGGGAGGGAAAAGTGTCTCAAGGGCACAGGACTTTTTATTCTACAAGAGCTTTCTTGAAAACTAAACTGTTGACCCACATGGCTACAGGCTTCTGAAGCAATGGCCTAATACAATGTAGGATTTCAAGCTGTTTATAAAATAGATAAGTAACACCCAACTACAAAAATTTCATAAAACTTAACCATTTTGGAAACATTTTGTTAGTATCACCAGATATGTTTTTTATTGATTTATAACTCCATATATTTAGGTAGCAGGATAACATACAAAAGATGTTGCTGTCTCTCTAGATGCCTTGGGAAAATATTCAATATTGGTTTAGGTGACCTGGGCATGAAAACGCCATCTAGCTGCGAAGCATGAACTGCAGTAGTGTCATTAAATGCCGAGACTGTTTATCCATGCAGATTTCAAAATGGTCTTTATGTTAACATCTATTAGCTTTGCGGTTTCTGTTTCAGTTTTTTTTATGATGCAGACACAATTGTTTTTAGATGAGCAAAGTCTCTTCTAACTTCTTAAAAAGGACACAAAAGGGCACAGCTGAGCATCTAAAAGAAATCTATGGAGAGAACTTACATGGTTAGACCTGTTGAGTTTACACTCGATTCTTTTCCTTGTTTATCTTGTTACTTACAAAGTACACATGTGTGAATGTGTGTGTGTGTGTGTGTGTGTAGGGGCTAGGTGTATGTGACTGTGTAGGTGTTTGGGGGTTTGGAGATGGGTGGGAGTGTAGAGATATATTGTTGCGTTGTATGCGCATGTGCACACGCACACAAACACACAAACCACACACACACTTGGAAATACTTGAACTAAAGGAAAGTGATACTGTTGTCAATTACTAGGAGCAACTGTTCAGAAGCCAACCTATCGGTCAACTAGCCAGGGGAAAAGAAGAGAACACTGAGCCCTAAAGGAGGAAATATCCAATGCAATACCATCTTGAGGGACGGATAAAATATGCAGACAACAATCCGAACAACGTGTTCCAGCTAATTTAAAAAATTTTATGTAAAGAGCCTTTATGTGCGTGAGTATTTGTGTGTATGTGGGATTCCAGGTGACATGTGACCAAAGTCTGGAAGACAGGATGCACAGCACTTCTCCACAGCGGGTCCTTCTGAAAAGCGAACGGGACTGGACTGGGTTTGACAGGAAAAGATGGCTATAATGTTCATTCTATTAACATTTATATGGCTTGATGTGTTTCCGCTGAGCAGATACTAAGGTAACACATGAGTAAAAACTTCAGTGGAGCAGGACATGTGGTGACATTTGTACTTTTTAGAGCAAATCAATACTAAAAAGTAGCCAGGCCAGGACCTGACATCAGCTGGGATTCTTAGCGTCCTTGGATCTCCTCTCCCCTCCTCCCTGCTGGTAAGTTGTCTAGGGATGCTGCAGAACCTTCAAAGCAGCCAGAGTCTCACTTCCACTGATGCCATCCCCTCAGAGGAGCAGGCACAGACCATTGTTTTCACAGCCCCGCTGGCCGGCTCCAGCAGAATTGGAGAGCAAAGAGATTTGCAGGAGCTGGATAATGAGCCGAGATCATCCATAGCATTCTTTCCCAAAACAAAACAAACAAATAGAAAAATCATTATGGCTTGGGAAGTGAAGGGGCAGATCTGAAAGTAGGACTGTTCTTTTTTTTTTTCCAAGCAGGAAATTCATGGTTTAATTAATGAAAGACTCCTTCCCATCAGCGTATTTTCACACTCTGTCCACAAGGGCAACAGACCCATTTCTGGCTCTAAATTGCATTAAAAATAAAAAGTTTTCCCTCTTCTTTTCTTGAATGCTTCCCCCACCCTTTACCAGCCACCAGAGTCGAGCTTTTCCTTCCTTCAAACTGTGACAATAACATGATTACCCCGCCAGTTTAGCATAATGGTTCTGAAGCGCTCCTGGCACGCTGCAGAATTAAAGTGGGAATTATTAGGTAGTGCCTCTTTGTTATAATGATCACTCCCCAAATAAAAGCTCTTCTCCCAGAGGTACTGCACGGCACAGAATGCTAATTCTGAAGATTATGTGTGCGCTTTTATTAAATATTACTATGCCCTCCCTGTTTGAGGGCTTCTCTGCTCTGATTGTTTTATGAGGCCCGTGTTAATGTCATTCCGTCTTGCTAGCAGCGGGCACACATTTTAGCGTTTGTATGAGAGTTGATCAAAGGCCACGTGCTGGGGGAATTGCTGAGAAAACACGGACAAGCGATAAAAATCTAACAGATTAATTGGTTTAAATTTCATTTCAGGGTGTTGAACTTTGGCTTGGGACTTTAATACGACACTGTGAGTCAGGGCCTAATTACCCGATTTCCAATTTGCTTTTGAACAATGGCTGCTGCGAGAAGAAAAAAAAAAAGCGAAGAATTTTAAAAAAAAAAATAGGAGAGAGCAAAATCATTCAGCCCCCAGTACATATTTAACAAGCAATGTGTGTGTGCAGACAATTGCATTGGGGACATTTCTGGATCACCTCTTCCACCACCATCACATATATATTTTCTTCAAATCACCTCAGAAGGCAAAAGAAATCACAAATGCCCTCAGTGGTTTAAAACTGTCCGGCTTACAGAACCAATGCTACCTGATTCTAGCTAGCGCTTGCACCAGAAGCACCAGGCTCTTGATTAGCAAGGTGAATTTACAAGCTCGGCCTCTGATAGAAATGACCTATTTCATTGATAGAAAGCCAGGGTCTGGAGAGCCGTGTTTACCTCAGGGTTTACTGGTGGCCTTGGGAATAAGGGTTAATTGAGCTCAGAGGTGCCTTCCCATTGAGGTGAATTAGTGGTGTGTGTGTCGATCAGCAGGGTCCTGGGGCTGCTCTTGTTTTTGCCGCTGAGATCTCTCTGGGCTCTGATCTTATTTAGGGTAGCCATAAAGATGACCCAGTTCAAGGTTTATCATAGCTCATTTCCAAAATGAGAGTCAGGTGGCCATTGTTACCTCACAACAGAAACCTCACTAAAGGTGTGTTATTTGGCTCCTTCCCTCCTTCTCTGTCTTTAAATATCCTAGGCATACAACACTCTTATCAGTTGGCCAAATGTGCAAATTGAGGAAGTATGAATCGCAGTCTGTATTTCAAGGTGGCATCCATTATGAACCGTGAAGCAGGTACAAGCTTGTTCTCCTCTCTGAATAAGCGATTCTACAAAGCAGGTACCTGAGGCTCCCAAATGAGGTGGCGTGGATGGGCACCAGCTTTTAACGCTCTCTGAGTGAACACTGTTGACATCGTTTGACATCAATTCCGACATTCCACATCTACCATTTGGTGCAGCCTCCGGTCACTTGCTCCATGAAGACTGCCAATAGCTTCCAGAGGTTGAGACTCCATAGATTTGATACAGAATACACAGAAAAATGCCTATGTGTGTCCGGTATACAGTACACTCACTTCTGCCATACCATATATTATTACTGTCATTGGCTTCCTGCTAATGAGCATTTATTTATTTCCTGAGGTGCCCTATGCACTCATCACTTAACCTTCTGAAGAGTTTTTAGTTTAGCTGTTTGGTAATACGTTCAGCTAAATGGACGGAATAGTTAGACTGAACACCAGAACATCCCAAAGTAAAGTGAGTTTTTGTTCTTGTTTTGTTTTCATTTTTAAGACTTTTTTTTTCCTGGAATTAATATTCATTGGGAAACATACCAGAACTGTTTCAGAGAAAATGGCTTCACTGTTCATTCTCCAATGTCTGAAACTTGTTAGAAAAATGCTAAACCCACCAGCTGGACTCCTTTATTTTTAATTTAATTTTAACATTTATTTGTTTGTTTGTTTGTTTGTTTATTTAGGGGGTATGCACATGCCAGGGTGTGCACACAGAGGTCAAAGCACAACTTGTGGGTGTCTGTTCTTTCCCTCTACCATGTGGGTTGCAGGGAATCAAACTCGGATTGTAAGTTTGGCAGTAAGCACCTTTACCTGATGAATCGTCTTCCCGGCCTGAGCTGGGCTCCTTCCAATGGCACCTTTGTGTGCTCATAAAACCTCACTCCTCTTTATCTGCTGGGTTTTCATAACGCTGTGTTTGGGAGTAACCCCATTCCAGAAGCTGTTGGGACATGGAGGAGCCCTAACTGAACATAGCCTCAACAATTTGCGACTTTCTTAAGTGAAATGATCATCTTTCCCAACTGCTCTATTGACTGGCTCCCAAACCAAGCAGTTAAAGAGAAGAGGACCAGCAGGGTTTGATGTTAGTTGGAAGGTTAGCCCTCTGCACCTTCACCATGCGCAAGATCTATTCTTGGTCAACTGCCCTTCAACAGTGTTGCCTGAGAAACCAGTAGCTGCTGTAACACTGGATCAGACATCTACCATCCATCGGGCTGATCCCATGTGCAGGATGCAAACACTCCCACAGATGCCCCCCCCCAATTCATAACAAACAAATTCCGTTAGTAAGTAACCAGATGTGACAGCCTTGTGGCTGAAACTGTAGCAGTGTGTAACACATGCTGTTTGAAGGAGGTACCTAAGTTCTGCTTTCTCTCACAGTCCTCTCTAACTGCACGGTGTAGCTAAGTATTTTGTCAGTTATTAGAGAAGGTTTTATTTTGCTATTGATCTGCATTTATTGCTTTGTCTAGCAAAATATCTAGGTGGTACCTTGCAAAGAATTACAGTATTTTATATACAAGAGTCTCTCGCTGTCCATCTTCTCCCCTCTCCCTTTCTCTCTCTCTCTCTCTCTCTCCCTCTCTCCCTCTCTTCTTCTCTCTCTCTGTGGTGTTTGTCACATTAATGAGAAATGTAAGCCATGATATAGAGATTTCTCAATACCAGATGCAATTAAACCTATTAAATATTAGATGAGGAAATTGAGACTTTCAAGCGCTTTGCATCCTTTATCCCAAAGTGACTTCATCTGGCAGAAAAGCCCTTTGCTCTGACAGCATTAATGGTTCTCAATGAAAAGGAGGAAAGAAGAAAAAAAAAAAAAAACCTCCCAGTCACTAGATGGAAACATTGCTCCAAAGACTGTCCCTACAGAGACAGGAGGACGGTTATCTTCCGCATCAAGAAATGACAGCTATGTTCCAAATGATGCCACCTGTCAATTACAGACCAGCCCATGGCCTATCTACTTCCTGTTTGTTTTGGTTTCCTAATTTCCTCTGAAATTTTTAAGTACCTTAGCCATTGGTGGACATGGCACCTGAGCAAGAGAAGGGAATAAATGTGGTCACAATTATATGCTGGAACATTCCAGGGCAGGTGTTTCTGGATTTCTGAGTCTGCCTCTCTGAGAACCACAACTATTCGTGTTCACTCTTCAGGGCTGTTTAACAATTTAGCTGTGGGAAAAAAAAATCTTGACATTTTGATGTGTGCCTATAACTTCTAAATTGCACTTGAAAGATTGTCGAAGGCTTTTGGATTTAATGACAGGCAACATAGCATTGTTTCATAATATACAAAAATTGTTTGTTAAATACACACAGAAGCTCCGAGTTTTGTGACTCGGGGAGGGAGGAATACACTGCATTCCAACTTGCATTTCACACGTAAGACCTGAAATTAAAATGCACAAATTCTAATTCTGAACCAGAGAAAGGCAAACGTGGCCACGAGCTTTCTCTTTCCTTCCCTTGTTCTGTGATTGTCAGCCACTCCATCACTAAGTAATAGGGGGGAATAGTCATGGAGGGGAGGCAAACCCTCCGAATGAATTATTCATGGAGCCAATTGTGGTATTTGTTGCAGAAATAGTGAAACCGCTTGCCTCTGATGACACAGTGAGTAAATAATTCTTTTTTCCCAACAAGGGGAATTATTCTGCACAAAATTAATTTCCCCCTCTTCTCCTAATTACCCTGCTGTAAGGAAAGTTGGAGAAAGCAAAGGAAGGGAAGCAAAGAAGTGGAAACCACCTCCCTCAAACCGACGCCCGACATTAAGAGAAGGGGAGACCATTTTCTGATTTAACAACAACAACAATAAAATCATGTAACTACTTCTTCAAGGGATACAGTAGTCTTTATTCCCAAGCAATCTTCCTGAGCCTGGAAAATCATAAAGTCAAATATGAACATGTCCATTGGAAAATCTGTGACATTAATCTTGGCTGGAGTCGTATTTTTAACAGGACTTGAATGTGTGTGTGGGATTATCCAGATGGCCATACAGGAATCGGCCTGATAGGATTAAACCTTTATGCTGAACTCCACTCCATCTGTTCACCAAGGCCTGCCTTTTCTTGTCTGAATATGAATTTTTAGCTTCCTGGTGTCTGGGAGCAGGACTCGGAGGGCAGGGAAAAGAGAGTTTGCATGCAGGTGATTTAACATTGGATTAGTCTGGCTCCGTTCACACTAAAAATTGTACTAAAATGTTCAAAAGTGTGTTGAATCTACTCTTTGTTTTTGTCCCAGGGTTTCTTCTTCTTACTGAATTTGAGGGTTTATTCAACGCACTGTCATCCTAGGTATGTTTGGCGACATTCGCATGAGAGCAGAAACGGGGGATAAGATGTGGCAGCCTTGCCGCAAAAATGTGACTCCGAGCGCAGAAGATATATAACATTGAATGGATGACTCAGGCAGACGACAGTCACCGGGGCTTTGTTCTCCCTCCTCCCTCATTACAAGACGGTTAGTAGTAGTCTCTCTCTCTCTCTCTCTCTCTCTCTCTCTCTCTCTCTCTCAACAAATTAGCTGCTACAATTCTTACTGTCATTTCTGTTAGGTTTTGTATGTTTCTCAGGCAACATTCTTATTGGAGTGAGGCCTGGGGGAGGCTGCAGTTTACAATTTAATCTTGAATAAAACAAGCTGGGCTCCGTTGGTGCTCCCTGCATAGAACCTCTGAAGCAGTGGCCAACGATGCTCTCAACTGGACGAGCCAGATTATGGAGGCTGCAGGGATGGAGGCCAGGGCACCGCCAAGAGGCAACACCTGGAGAGTGGCTCTGGAATTACTAGCAGTGACAAAAGACCTAGTGGAGAAGAGCTGTGACAAGCTTCCCAAGCAAAGCCTGCTGGATTCGTGGCTAAGTTGCATGAATGGGAGACCTTTCATAACCTTTCTTATCAGATGTTTATAGACACATGAGCAGTAGACGTGTGTAATGTGTTTATGATGAAAACTATGACAGACAACAACCTGTGATGGGCGTGGCCCTAAAGAGGAGGAGACTGAGTATTCTAGCACCCATCTGTGGACATCCCATTTATCCTTTTCCACAGGGACGCAACACCATCACAAATGGTGCAACTCGGCACAATATCAAATAATGTTAGCCACTCCATATATGGGCATTGCTATTGTATCTAAGTAGTTCCCTGGACTGAACAGCTGGGCAGCAGAGAGCAGTGAAACCTCCCACCCAGACTTCAGTGTGCTGGTGGGAATGTGTGGGTAAACACCTCATAAAAGACTCTTCGATTTCTTCAGTTGATAGAAGTTCTAGACTTAGAACATGGACGTGTGCACATACATAGTCCCAGAGTCTACCCTGCACGTTTTTAACTTGCTTTGCCCAAGGCAGGAGCCACTGTCCACAAACAACTTATTCAATGTTTAACAAATTAATATGGAAAATTCCTAACTTAGTTCTATTGCCAGAGGTAAGGAGCTACCAGATGGCACACTGGTAGACCCCCTTCATCTTCACAAGGCTCTACTGGACAGCATGGGTCTTGGGACCAACTTTAGATGCTTGAGCCTGTAATTGGTAATCAGAGCTGCATGATATTCCAGGAGATCTTCTGGTAGTGATGCTTTCAAATCCTACTGAGAAAGACTACAAAGCAAGCCCTCATGGGACCGGGCAGGGAGTAAATATAACATGGAAGAGACGCTGTTAGATTTGGCAAAACTGCTGTCCTTTGAGCATATGGGTCCCACACTGGCAGCTCTTTAATTTGGATCCATATTTTTATATACAATCTTATTTTTGTCAGCAACGAAATTCTACCTGAATTCTAACACAAGTTAGTAAATAAAGTAATGAGATTCCCTGGGGCATTTTCACACGCATGTGTCATTTCCCTTTGTTCTTCTCTGTGCCCCTCATCGACCACCCCTCCCACCTACTCTGCCTCCCTCTTGCTAGTTTCCAACATTATGTCAAACATAGGGCTAAAGACTAGATCCCACTCGTGATCCCCCAGTGCACAGAGCATAGAGACCCTCCCCAAGTCGGGGACCAATCCTTGGGTGTTCGTTTCTGCAGTGACTAATGCTGCCACTGACTCATCAAACAATAAATGCAAACGCTAGCCATCGCTGCTTCTGGTTCTGCTTTACATCCCCACCCACCCTCCCCAGGCACCGCGGGAGTTCCCTAGCTTGCCTTCTTTTGTAGACATACAGTTTCTGTAGAAACACTTGGGCAAAAGAATGCTGAAGGATTTCCACTGTCATCATGCAAGATAGCACAGACAGTGACTTTTTAAGGAGCCCATGTTTTGTAGGTGAGCTGCGTTTCAAAATCAACCCTGCCCAACTTTTAATAAGGCACAGGCCATGCTTTTTGCTTTTGCAAATAACTCCGTTTGTATTTCTCTCCGCAAGTACAGCTGCCGTGGCAAGCGAGTTGGAGGGAACATTCACGATGGAGAGCCTTATCATGCTGAGCCAGTTTCCTCTCCTCCCTAACATGGCCAGTGGTGCTGCGCGCCAGCATTTGTTATAACACAGATGTTTCCGTGGTGATGATCCATGACGTCACAAGCACAGAAATGTGGATCATGAAATTTATCTGTACGGGATGAGCAAAGGGGAGTGGGAATTCCACTTCTATGGAAGCTTTATGAGGTATTGACTCAATTTCCTCCATGCCTACTCATGATCTAGACTGTCCTGTTAGAACTGTGAAGAAAGCCAAGCTATTTGCCTTTTCCAATTTGTGTCTAGTGCCTGATGATTGTGTTCAAGATCCAGGTGCGTTCTAAAGCTACATGGTCCTCAGTCAGATGTCAGCTCTCACCGATTGAATCTCGCTGACTCCCCCATCCCACCCTAGAGGTAGCACAGGGCTCAGATGCAACACTGGTGTAGATCCAGAGGTCTCAGGTCCTGGGTCAGTTTTACTTTTTACCACCGGGTGGGTGCAAATCTCTTTTCCTAACTCTCAGCTTCTGCCGTTTTAATTGGGGATGATAGTTATTAAAAATCCCATTTCATGAGGCTGCGGTGAATTTAAATGAACTAATTTAGGTATAGAGTAAGGAGGGAATAGTTGTGAGATGGGATAAGAAGGATGAGGGAAAAGATTCATCTCATGAAGATGGAGGGCACGAATAAATGCAAATGCAGAGAGTGCTGACAACCCTACAAGTCCCTAGTCTTCAAATGTTCCTGGCATTTCTTCCTCAGGAAAGTGAAGCCACTTGCTTTCCCACGGTCCAACAGTTCTTCACTGAAAAGACCCACCATCTGCAAGAAGCTGATGGCTTCTAGAAGAGTCTAGAAATTTTAAGTTGTTCTCAAGTCCTTCTATTGTTTTTATTCATGTGTCACTTCTCACTCTTCTTGAATTTAAACTTGATGTCTGTGTGTACACAGCCCTGTGCACACACACGCATGTATGTATGCATGTATGCAGAGAGGAGGGAGCATATACCTAAATGTGTTAAACAGCCTGACCAGCTAACACATCTTACACAGGCAGGAACCTCGCCCATTAGCACACTGACGGACGATGACAGTAGCTGGCGCTGACTGCCTGGTGATTTGAACCCTGTTAGTGCTCCAAGGTCTCTGCCATTAATATTAACCTTGAGCAGTGGGCAAGCAGAGATTATTCTACTGTATAGATGAGGAAGCTGCAGCTCAGAGATATTCCTACTTGAGAGTTTCAAAGTCTGCTTTGGCTGATGACACCAAACATCCCTTCCAGTTTTAGTGCTTATCTGAAATATCTGTCCTGTTTGGCTAAAATAATCACTTTGATCCTATAAATACAGCCGAAGTTCCATAAAACCTTAGTTGTGTAATTCCTTGTCCCCATTACAGAGGGTGGATATTTATTAACTTTACAGAGTGTTACTACTCTCTTTCCAAGTAAAGTTATTTCCCCCTGAAGACACAGACCCACATATGAACTATAGTAAAATCTCTCTATTTCCTTTTTCTAGTTCCAAGTTCAGAAAACGACATCCTTGCATAATATCACAGGCGCCAATTTAAACACAGTAACATTGAAAATCCTGCCAAGATTCCAGGCTTAGAAACATCTCTATTGTTACAAGTTGGGCCACTAACCATTCCCTGAATTTCTACACCTAATGCAAGGGATACCAGCCCTGTGAAGAATTTACAAAGTACAGAGCAGTGTCCCTCCACCTTCATTTGAAATCTGGACAGCATGTGTTTTGATTATCTTTGTTAGAGAATTTTTCATGAAGAAAATTCTAAAACATTATTAACATAGAGATTAACCTGACACACTACCTCAAAGATAGTTCTATTTCCACCAACTTTTTTTTTTCCAACAAGGATTGAGTTCCATAGACTAACCAAATCAGAAAGGCCCACCAGGAGCTTGCCAGTGCTAAAAGGCAGAAGAACTTGAGGACCTGACTGTACAGCTTCACTACACATGACAGTTCCTGGAAGAATGCTGTGGGTTGCATGGCCCGGCCAGCATCAGGGTTTACCAAGGATGCACTTTCCTTCTCTCTCGAGAACTGAGAAAGCACAGTAAGGCTGGCTTTGTCCACCCTCCCACAAGCCATGAGCCACATGCTGCTGGTAGAGCCCAAGCAGGCTCAGTGGGCTTCGGCTTCCCCCCGCCATGCTCCAACAGAAGAAAGAATCAAAACCAAAGAGTTGGGGGTCAGGCTCAGTGGTGGGCTCAAGGCCCTGGGTTTGATCTCCAATACTGTCAAGAGAAGAGGAGGAAAAGAAGGAGAAAAAAGGGGAAAGGGGAAGAGAAAGGAATATGAGGAAGAGAAAGGGAAGAAAATTCTCAATTTATAAGACACATGTGCATCTTAATGACCTTCTAAACAATGGCCAAACTGTGTTGCTGCCCACTCATGTTTTACCAAGGCAGCTATCATGGTATCTTATTACTTTGTCCTAAGGTCAGCAGGAGAGACTGGTGCCCTGGCCTCTCAAACAGGAACCCTCCCTGTCCCCGTTCCCATGTCATTCTAGACAAGAACTGCATGCAGATAAAGAATGCGGCTTCCAACACCTGGGGTCTTGCCATTTACAACACTCAAATGAGCCAGATGCATAAGAACATGCGCTCATGTATAAAATATCGATCAATTGCACAGATTGGGATAAAGTTCTGCTTTCATGTTTAGTGATCAGAAATGTGTTCAGTGGATGCAGGTCTATTTGTGTCCTCATGGTCTAGAGAGTGTGACTTTTGTGTTTCTCTTTTTCTTCCTGCCCTGATGCCTGTCTGGTCTGGTTCCCACATCAGAGCTTCTGCTATGACTGGCCCGCACATATGTTGCAGAAGGATTTTAATGGCTGGATCATCTTCCTGCCAACCTGCATGTTGGCAGTGAAGTCACCCAGTCCTACAATCCTCCGACTGCCCCCCCTTGCCCCCCGTGCAGGGTTGCTAAAATCCTGCTGATGGCGTCATTTTTATCTGATAATGGTGATGATCACCCAAATTCTACAAAGTTTCATTTCTGTCCACTGAGTATTTCAGGTTGCGATACTGGCCCAGGGAGCAGGAGATGGGGTGCCCGATAGTGAGACGTGATACCAGGAGTTTTTATCTTAACCCAGAAAAGCGCCTTCCCAGGTATCACTCCTTGAGCCAAGTACTCACCCTTGGGATTGAGCATAGGCCTGGCTTTTCAGTTTGCCTTTGAGTAATGTCGTCAATCTGCTTCAACTGGAGCAAGTTTTATGTTACGGGCTCAAATAGCAAGAGACTCTGTCCACCTCTGAAGTAAGGTGCGTAGAGAGAGTAGCATTGACTGAACAGTGGGAAAGAACAGTAGCCATGACCCCAGTGTCAGCATCTTGGAAGTCTAACGGTTGCAGAAACAAACTCAACTCTTTGTTCAAAATCCTTTAACATTTGGCCTCAGTTTCCCTTGTTTTTAAGTGGACATAGGAACTGCACTGCCCTCCCCTGGCTGTCAGAAGTATTAATTTTTTTTTTTTTTCAAAACACTCATCACTGGACCTGATGTATCATGAGTGCTCTCTCAACAGCGAAGCCAGCATCCCTGGAGGCACAGGTCTGAATCTGTCATGTGCAATCTACCAGACTACCGGTAGCATTAATCACAAGATCAATAGGAGACAACGGACTTCTATGTTTAACCAAAAAGAGAAACTGACCCGTGTAAAAATTCCAAATTTACTCCTTAGAAACAATTCTTAGACCTAGGCTACCTTTCCATTTAACCCTACCCCCTTAAATTTCTGGGGGTCTGTCCTCAAGTGAGTGGAACACCGTATCTCTGCCTGATGTTTTTCTCTTTACTTCAATAAGGCCTGAGACTAATTTAAAATTAAAATGACTGCTCAGACTTGACTGGGTGTCCCTTGCATTAAGCCTTCTTAGGGGTCTGTATTTCTCTTTCACAGCCCCTTTCACCAATGCCATTTAAACCATTCTAGTTCCCATTATTTCCTGTCTATGAATTAGCATATGCATGGCTCTGCGTGCCTCCCAGTGTTAATGCCTGCCCCTGCTTTGTCACCGCACCGCGGCACCCCTCCAGTCTAATATAGTAGGCAGAGAACCAATAAATATTTGTTGGCCAGATAAAGGACTGGCTGAGAAGCAAAAGAGCAGTCGCCTAAGGTACTACCCTGGGGAAGAATGAAGTGGGTGGGTTAAAAGTTGAGCATTCTCCCAGCCGACATTAATAACGGCCTCTACAAAGTCAGGCAGCTCATGCCCAGGATCGCATCTAGGAGGTAAAGGCAAGAGGAACGAGGAGTTCAAGGCCAGCTTTGGCTAGGGAGTGAGTTTGAGGGCAGCCTGAACTGAGTGAGGCCTTGTCTCCAAAGGACAAAAACCAAACAAACAATTGCCACTATACCCGCAATGTGCTTCCTCCATGGATAAGAGACCGCGCGGAGTCTTGTTTCCTGGGCTGAGCCGGCCTCTATTCCGGCAGCTGGTACCCCATTCTCTTGGGAGTTAAAATTAGTATCACTAACCCCCACACAGCCTTACCCCGCCCCATGAAGAAGGCTCTAATCATGCAAGGACCCAGGTGGGTCTCGCTGACAGATGTTAAAGTTAGAAGGGAAGGTAGCAGCCAGATGAGAAAAACAGAGCCATCAGCTTCCGGAGGTCCCAGGACTTCCTGCCTTTTAGGCCTTGCTGGTTCCTGCCTTGCCTTCCCCACCCTTCCCCCAAACATCAACTTCAACAGAATTGCTGCTCTTTCTGTCATTTGAACTCAAATCCCATCTCAGAAATTGATGGGTGATGCTGCCCTTGAGGACACCATGTCAGCTCCGCGCAGTGTTCAGCTGGTTCTGGGAGCATTATCATAATGGGCTGCCTGGGCGGACCCGGCCTCTGCAGGCTCCTGACTCAGGTCCCTCTCTGCTTTCTGGCATGCAGACATTGCTTGTTTAAAAATAAAATAGACTTAACAGCTTGGGAGAAGTTTGGGATTTTTTAAAAGCTTTTTGGGACAGTAAGTCTACCGCGATGGTAAAGTCAATCTAAAGGGCTTTCTTTAAACAAACAAACAAAACCAACATCAACAAACCAGTATCTATTTAGGAAAAGGGAAAATAAATATTTCCCAGAGTCTTACATGTTTCCTGGTAAGCTGAACGAATTATTTTTTTCAATCTTTAAAGCCCTTTCTAACAGCATGATTTGAACTTAAGTCATGATTTTGTTCTGTTCTAATATCACCTAAGCAATTATTTACTTGATTTTATTTAACTGTGGTTTTTATTTGGATCATCTAACAGTTTCTGTAAGTTTGGTCTTGCCCTGCAGTAATGTCTATGAAATCATGATCTTGAAGTAATAGTTGTAATTTTTGTTTCCTTACAAATGAAGATAAGAATGTAACTCTTTTAGAATATCTTAAGACATGCATGTTGATATATACCTGTGACTCCAGAACTCAGAGGAAGGTGCCAGTGGATTATAAGTTTCAGGCTGGCCTGTGCTGTATAATGAGACCTTGGTTTCTGTTTGTGTGTGTGTGTGTGTGTGTGTGTGTGTGTGTGTGTGTACACGCATGCGTGTGCACGTTTAGATGAGCACTATGCACTCAGATATACATGCCTGTATGTATGTACATGAATGCCCAAGGAAGACATTGGTTTTTTTTTTTTCCTCTATCACTCTGCCTTATTCCCTTGAGATAGGATCTCTCACTGAGCCTAAAGCTTGTCATATCAGCCATGCCAGCTAGCCTGTAAGTCTAGCTGCAAAAGAACTGTCACCTCAGCATTTGGGTAGCCAACCCCCAAAACGGTGTGTAGTTCCTCAAGAAGTAAGAAACGTTCTCACAGGCTCATCAGAGCATGAAGGGCTCTACCAAACCTCCAGTTAAAGGTGAAGGGGACAAAGGCCCAGAGAAACCTAAGTGCATCCTTAAAGCCGTGCGTGACAGCAGCAGAGCACTTCACCTCACATATTTCTGTAAGTGTAACTGAAAAAATAAAGACAAAAAGCAGAGGCTGGAGAGACAGTTCACTTGCTCAGAGCATACACGGCTCTTGCAGAGGACCCGGGTTCAGTTCTCAGCTCTCAGCACCCACATCAGGCAGCTCACAGCTGCACAGAACTTTAGCTCCAGAGTAGCCTGGAGTCTTTGGCCTTCTCAGGCACCCAAACTCATGTGCACATACCCACATACAGAAACACATGCATTAAGAAAGCAACATAATTAAAATAAAATGAATCTAAAAAAATAACTTCAAACCCAACTACTGGTCATCTCTCCTATGTATCACGTTCTAAATAGGGGCTTAGGAAGAGAATATGATAACATAAATTTGCATATTGCCACTGACTGAATCCTTTTGAATTCTTGTGTAAGAGGAGGCTCCTGTCAAATGCAGCAGAGAGGGTCCCAGTTTTGAGCCATGACCTATACAAATGAACACAACTGGAACTGGGATACATGATTGGGCAAAGACATAGCAACAAGACAAAACAAACAAATTTTCTTCATTTCTGGCCAAAACAAAACAGAACCCTCCCCCACCCTACCCCCAATAAAAATATCACAATGAGCTTATTAAAATAAGTATGGCTTATTTATTATTAGATCCAACAACATAATAAATACTGGAAATCTCCCACAGTTGACCAGTTGGCCCAGAGACTCTGTTAAGAAAGCTTTGAGCCTATCAGTTTCCAATATTGAACCTAGCATGAAGTTTCCTAATCATACAGTTTCCTGACCATCTCATGGTTTTCTCATGGTCTCCTTTCTCCCACTTCATATGGACCACAGATGACTTAGAGACAGAGAAGTCAGAACATCTCTGTGAATAAGGTCGTGTGAACCTTCTTGTCAGCTTGCAAACAAAATGCATCAAGGGATGGAGAGGGGACTCTAGAGGACTCCAGTTCCAGTGCCAGCACTCAGTCAGGAGTTAGGTCACTACCACCTGTAAGCCCAGTTCCAAGGATTCTGATGGCCTCTTCTGGCCAGCCAAGTGACTTTGCACACATGTCCTCTGCATGGGCACATGTGCACACACATTTATACATACTAGCTTATACTACACCAGAAATCAAAACGAGTCAGTGTTTTTAAAGTTTGACTAACAGACTGTTTTCTTGCCACTGGAAAATGGAGCTATGAAGGAAAACCAACTGTAAGGCAAACTCTCTCTCTATCTGTGTGTGTGTGTGTGTGTCCTTCTCTTAAGAAATGCATGCTCTAGGCTAATTTTAGTAAAATTTAAGATACCAGCACAAAGGCCTTAAATTGAAGAAAATAAAATCGTTACAATCGAATAGGAGATTAAAAATAATTTATCATCATTACGTAGATACCAACTGAGAGCACAGACTCCAGAGTCATGGTACAGAAGATTTAAACCCTAGATCTACAACTTAGATGCTATATGACTCTGGGAAAATGTCTTATTCTTCTTCACCCTGGTTTCCTCATCTTTACAGTGGATACCTGGAGCCCTCTGCTTTTGAATAAAGGGGCTCAGCAAACAAATTCATACAGTTAGGAAAACGTAGGATCAAATCCCAGGGCCACTTCTACTTAGTCTTGTGATTTTGTATAAGTTACTGACTTGAGAGGGTATATTTTTCTCAATCATTTTACTTCATTTTTACTGATTCAAAGATTTAAGTTAGATTTAAGTTTCTTTTTCGGGGGGGGGCAGGTGGTAAGCAATATATATATCTTGTTGGTCAAAAATGCTGCAGTCCTTCCTTTGAAAGGCAAAGATCTCTAACTTCACAACGAAGTCAAGAGGAAAATTCTTTCTATGCAACTTAGGAGAAAGTAAATTCAAAAAACAAAACCATCTGGAAAAAGAACAGTCAAAATGCTGGGCTGTCTGTATCAAACACTCACACTCCTGATGGATTAAGAAGTAATCAGGGAGACAGCTCCAAGGCGCAGCCAACTCCCTGGTGAGCTCCAAAGCCAGCAGAGAAGAGAGAAGTTATAAGCAACTCTGTCCATCTTGCCTGAGGCTTTCAGGAGACAGAAAGAAGCCACATAATTGACACTGACTTCATCAAAGCCCTGTTGAACCTCCATACTGCCTCAAAATTGCCCAGGGCCAAGGCTTGACCAGCCAGTTTAGGGCTGTGTGGGTCCCTTGCAGCCCCTGGCAGCCTTCTTTCCAAGTCACCTAAGCTGAACACCTTTGCACCTACTAGTCCTTTTCTTTGTATAAGTTTCTCAAGTTTGCACATAAATGAGAAATTCCTAAAAGTGACCCCTAACAATTTTTTTGTCTAGTCTCCTATGCTCTGCTGTAATTACATAGTTGTTGATTTTGTTTCTTGTCTCTCTCATTTATATAATGACTCCATCAAGACCAGGACCATGTCTGCATATGCTGCTGTACATGGTGAAGTGGTATCCGGTAGACGTTAACAAGTAAACCATTTGAAATCCACGTCACTAGTGCCTTATATACCTTACTCATGGACATGTTAGTGGTTTTAGTTTGGAGCATCGTAGAAGTTTAAGAAATGACCCAACTAAGCTCCCTTTGGGCAAATAAGCAGCTGAAGTCCACATAAGCAAAGAGACCTACCCAAAGTCACAAGACTAGTTAAAGCTGGAGTCAGGACTAGACTCCAGTTCCCCAGCCAGATAACTGGATCTACCTAACTACTTTTCAAGGCCTGTGAATTCTCCTATACTCCCCAAGGCTCAATCACACTTTTGTTTCATTTTTTGTTTTGTTTTCTCCAATTGGGGTAACTCTCTACCCTCAAATCATCTTTTTGCACAGGGCCACAACAAATTTAAATGCAGCTGGGCAGAGGGAACTCAATGAAGCTGAACACCCTGGGGCAAGCAACATAAATAAAAACTGCCCGGCCTGAAACAAGAGACTTTAAGAAGGTCATACCCCAAGGAGCCGGAGTAATACCATATTGTCCGGAGATGGGACCAAAAGGTCAGAACTGGCTGGTGGTGGCCCACACGTACTTCCAGTCCTTCTGAAGCAAGAATTACAAATGGGGACAAAACTCAGTGAGCCTCTCTTCATTATTTGTTCTCCAAAATATTTGCAGTTTAGCTAAAGCCCACTTTTGTTTTGATTTCTTTTATTTTGGGATTCTGCCATGTTCATGTTTCATATCTTTGCAACTACTTTGAAGGGAAATTTACTTCATTCGTATCAGATGCCCACAGAAGCTAAATATTCATCACTTTCCATTCTTAAAAAGTAAGTTTTATTTTTGGTTTTGTTTTTGTTTTTAATCTCTGTTTGAGCCACAGAAGAACATAGGACCTCAGGTCATTACTCATGATCATTAAAATGTCTTTTAGGAAAAACTCAATATCTCCATATTTTTCCTCAAAAATACATATAGTGACTGCACAAAATTGTAAGAGCTGGGTTTTTATTGTTGTTGCTCTTGTAGTCTTTAAGCCCTATATGTAAAAATACCACCAGAACAGAGGCTTGACCCTACCCCTCGAAAAGACCCCACAGATAGGAGTTCTCTAATCTGTTCTGCTTTTCTCGGTTGTCACACAGGATGTAAGATCTCCAAGAGCCTCCAAAAGGAAAGGAACACAAAAAGGGAGGAAAAACATATATGCATGTCCAAATTTTATATATATATATATATATATATATATATATATATATCCTAAAAATGAGCATTTAAACTGCTTGTCAGACAGCTCCCTGACAAAGCCACTAGAGTGTATTCACAGACATTTGCATAAATGCTGCCGGTGAGTTCACCATAGCTGCTAGCGCTAATGGTACATAAAGTAATTTAGTCACTTCTCCCGGCATTCTGTGTCAGGATGATGAGCACAGGCACTCTGCCTTGTTGCATATTAGATCATTAGATAATAAAGTGTTAGCGCATGCAAGCTGACAGGGTCTCTGCACTCTAGCGTTGTGAGGACACAGCATTCTGCCACGGGGGAAAGAAATAGAGAAACTGATGCCACAATTGGCCTTAAATTCAAGTAAATAGAACCTGAAACTCGAGATGAGCCACAGTGACAATAACAGCATTCCCGAAGCCCTTTCAAGCACTCTTGTGCACGGTCCCCACAAATTTGCTTGAGTGGCTTGACTGTAAGATGAGGCACACACATATATACCAATGGTTCACATGACCACGGGTGGGCACGATTCAGGTCCCTTGGTCCCAACCCCGTGGTTCTGTAGAAATGAGAACCCCGAGAGCCATTACATGTGACGCTGCCTCCCTCCGCAACTGCACGTCTTCCATAAAGCCACTGCTTCAGGAAGCATCATCGATAAATGTGCCCATAAATATCTAGCCAACGAAAATCTTAGTATTTATGAATGGAGAGAAAAATGGGAGGGAGGGGGGCGATTACCATGAGCTACAGTGTTCCAAGTTCCAGCCCCTTTGGATCACGCAAGATTCTTGGAAATAAATCTGCCTTTGTCATCCCTCAGATTTGAAATCCAGAGACATTAATTCTGAGCCTAGGAGCTCCGAGTGCTTGGGCTGTGTGAGGAAGACGGGGCATGAATGTAAACCATGATTTCTTTTCTAGAAATGTAGAAAGACAAGCCACAAAAGGGACTTTCCTCCCAGTGTCTGACAAACAGGATATAAGTAGAGATGGGCCGAGTTACTCAAAATAATCTGGGCTACCTGTAAATGAGGAGGGAAAGGGCCTTGAATGCCGATGACTCTACAGGTCTCAAGGGGTGAAGGCATGCTGTGGGAGGTAAGGGTGGCCGTGGATAAATGGAAGCACGGGCTGACGGGGGCGGGAGCCTTAAGCAAGGCATTTTAAATAGGATTCTTCAATGAAAGAAGTATCATCTCCCAAACCAACATGAATTAGCATGTAGGTCCACACATCACCAAGAAGAGAGTTCAGTAGTCCCCCTTGGCCCAGGAGATACATAAGCATGCGTTTGAAGTGTCTAAGTGAGTGGGAGGTTATCTATGGCTACTTTGTAGAAAGTCAGATTTCTACACTGCTGCTGTGCCATTACTCAAGATCTGGACATGTCTACCCTTTCCTTCCCCTGGAAGGAAGTAAAGTAAGGGTTTGTTGAGAGTGAAGGACATAGGGCATGGTGGGCTCTGCAGTAATAGCTAACCATTGATATGCAGTGCAATGTGGACTGGTAAACAAAGCAGAAGAAAGTATTTTCCTTCTTCCTGGGGATAAGATGATGTTCCAGCTGCTACATTAATTATATTAATACGTATCCGTACTGAAGGAGCATTTGAGCTAAGAGAAGAGACCACAGTGGTTAGCATGGGCAGTACTCTTCCTCAGTGTCTTTTCCCCTTGCTCTCCTCCCTGCTCTGCTTAAATACTAATTATTAGTCATTGAATGATAAAAATTAGTTATCAGTAGGAGAGGTTTTTTGGTTTTGGGTTTTTTTTTTTTTTTTGAAACAGGGTTTCTTTATGTAACAGCATTGGCTGTCATGGAACTCACTCTGTAAACCAGGCTGGTCTTGAACTCACAGAGATCTGCCAGATTCTGCCTCTGAATGCTGGGATTAAAGGTGTACAACACCACTACCTTGCCAAAAAGTAGTAGAGTTTTAATTCTTGCCAAATTGGACCATCTGGCCCCATGCTCCCTCTAGAGATGCTGGTTAGTGCTGGGGCAGTAGGGCATACACTAAGCAGTCTTCACTACCTTCACCCAGCCCACTTCCTCCCAAAACAGAGATCTATTGTTTTATTCCTAACAGATAACCAACTTCATTTTATCACGAAGAAAACCAAGGGTCAGAGAGAGGCCAGAGTAAGATGAAGAAGTGAATTTGGGATTGCTAGTGCCTACTTCAAGACTTTGTTCTCTGCATCACCTGGCAAAACAATGTCACTGACATCCAACCTTTGGAAGCATCCTTCCTAACTGGTAACTGTTTGCTTGCTTGCTTTGGGATATTTTGTGCAGGGATAAGTAATGTGCCTGAGTTTGTTCCACTTCCATTGAAAATTTCCCTTCACTTGTACTAATTTGTGTGCACGTGTTCCTACCTGTGCTGGTGTGTGTGTAAGCGTGTATGTGAGTGCATGTGTGTGTGTCTTTACATGTGTATTTGCAGCCATAGGACAACCTGGGGTATAGTTTCACAGATGCCACCACCTTGGTTTTTGAGACAATGTCTTTTTGTTGGCCTGAAACCCACCAAGTAGGGCTAGGCTGCATGTCCAGTTGGTCCCTGAGACTTGCTCATCTCTGCTTCCCCAGAAAATGAATCATAAGTGTGTTACCAGACTAGACTTGACTTTTTCATGTGGGTGCCAAGGGCTGAAAGCAGGTTCTTTGGAGTGAATACTTTATTGACTGAGCTTTCCTGCCAGCCTCCTCCTCACTGCCTATGGGCAAAAAAAAAAAAAAAAAAAAAAAAAAAAAAAAAAAAAAGAAATAAAAGAAAAGAAGAAGCTAGACATGGGGGAGCTAGGTATGGGAAGAAGATAGGAAGTATGTATGGGAGCTGTGCTTAGAGCTTTCCCTGAAACCATCAGCTGCCGACCTCCAACTCACTGTTAAATCTGTCTGCAGATCAGATAGCTCCCATTGCAACCAACCAGTCGAGAGTCAAAGCAACAATTGTGGTCCCCACTCCAGGCTCTCCATACTGTGCCTGCTGATTATGTACCAAGTGTTCCTTCTTCCTCCCACCTAAGCACCTCTAGTCACATGGCATCTTCAGTGACTTCAAGGGTATGAAGGAGGCACCATTACGGTAAAGTGAGGATCAGAATAATTTTAAGTACAGAAATGGGGCTAGGGATGGGATCATGAGCATGTGTTTCAAATGGCCTCCTGAAAAAAGTAATATCCATCCATCTTGGCACTAATGAAACATAAAGCCTCAGCTTTTGAACGATGATGGTTTACTTTTGAAAGACTATAAAACTGGGTGTGGGGGGAAATGCCTTCTAAGAGTATAACATCGGGCTAATTAATGAAATGTACTGTTTGTGCATTCCTCAAGCACAGGTGGAAAAAAATAGGCAAAAATGATGACAAGGGTGTGTGTTTATTAAATTGGGATGCTGGCAGGGAAGGGAGGTTTTTACCTTATGAATTATGTCATGTGGCTTGTGTGCCACCGTAAAAGTCAGGCTATCACATGATAATTTGTACGGTCGTGTTCTCAAAAGAATCCTGCTGACGTGGCAAAGGAGGGGTGCTGGAGCGAGAGGAGCAGGTTGACTTTCATTTGAGATCAGAGAAAGTTCTATTGGCGGTTGGTATGTAGTAGACTCTTGGGCTGATAGAAAGGGGAATTCATTGCCTAGACACTCAAGCGAGTTATTCAGACACACACCCAAACTAATTCAGATTCCCTTTGAGTAACACACCCTTTCCTTGAACTGTTTTTGTCTGCTTGCTCTAGTTGCCTCACAGGTAACCACTGATTTCCCACAGTCTTTAGTGGTAGTGATTTCTCCCTGGCTAAACTGACCCCTGCAGAAAGCAGGCTACGTCGCATGATGATGAAGAGGGAGTTGTTAGTCTAGAGAACTAAAGGCCTGGGAGGGGCATTTGCCCTGAGTCCCACAGCAGAAGGAATAGCTTAGCTGCCCTTGACTCTGACGCAGCTCTCCAGATGAATCAACAGGTGCACTGTAAGGTTTGGATGTCTTCCCCATTCACCTACGGATTGGCCCTTTTTAATCCTGCCCTCAATTGGGAGCTCCTTGATCCAGATCTCTCTCTCTCTTGCCAAGCTGAAAGTAAGAGGTACCAGCATTCCAAGAGATAGTCAGTCACACAACCAAAAAGAATGTGCTTAAATGATAGACCCCGCCTTTAAATCCTTAGCTTCTTATTTTGCAGGGTCAAAGTGCCAAAGCGCAGCATAGGTGTTCGGAAACTCTAAGACTTAGAACAATAGGAAATGCGGTTGGAGTGGAAGGAAGAAAGCACACAAAGTCACAGTTCAAAGTAGCAATGCCAACTAATGAAAATGAGTCGCCTACCATGTTCCAGATAAGAGGGCGTACCTTCCGAGGGGTCAAGCCTCCTAGCCCTCCGCCCGTGCTTGGAATTATTGTGAACGAACATGTTATCGGAGACTGCCAGGACATGGCCGTCCACATTGACGGTGGTAGACACCACGACCTGGAGACGGGAGAGGAAAATGAATGAGCATTTTCATATAAAAGCATGGTGGGAAATAAACTCAAGTTAAATAAATAACAGCTGGGAGCTGAAGAAAATTGCATAGCTATTTCACATAATAACCGGTGCTTATGTTGTACATGTCTAACAAGAGGCGCTATTGATGAGTGGGTCTTCGGCGTGGAACGCTTTTGATGCCGTTTTAAGTAAAATTGCACAGTTTATAGTTATGCAGCAAAAGGTACCCTGTTAACCATAATTTTTACAAGGCGTTCTTTATTAGCACAGTTATATATATATATATATATATATATATATATATATATTTACACAAGGGTGGCTGTGTTTCACCTAAATTACCCTTCAGTTTAGACACTGAAGTAGATATCATAGTAGATCATGCAAATAGAAGTCTTTTAAATCTTTAAAATATCTCTTCCCTACTGAGTCAGGGTTAAGAAGATAGCGAATGAAAATGAGAGGGGTTGGAGTGGAAGCTGGGATCTGCTTGTGTCTTCCTCCCCCAAGGGTCTTATTGAAGTTTTTTTACACATTTTACTCTTTTGTCCCATGTCAGTCTGGTGAATCACATTCAAACCACCCTTAGAGCCATTATCATCATGCCACCCTCATCCCCCTCCAAAAAAAAACAAAAAACAAAACTTTGCTAATTAAGGGTCTTAGATCTGTTTCCAAAGAGTAAAAAGTAAAACATAGAACTGATTCAAAGTCAATTCGGATACCCAGGTCACATCTAAGGATGGCTCAGGCCAGCTTAGGGTCCAGGAAAACGTGTGCCTCTGAGAACTTTGACTAAAACAATGAGCAGGATTGACCTACATCTCTCCTTATATTAAAAAGGGGAGGAGGATTAAAACTGAACCCCACAGAGATATGTTTATTCATGTGACCTCTTACAACCAAATATAATAATTGCCTGTAATCGCAGCTTTGGCTCCCAACTCATGCTTTGACACGAGAAACGGCCATCAGCCAGCCCCTGTTTAATCCAGCTATTATGTTGACTAATTAACTTTGCCCGCCAGCTTATTTCTTCCTCCATTATCAGCCCCTGTCAGCTACAAGCACCCAGCAGCATAGGGGAAACCTTGGGCTCTTTGATTGATCACCAATAGATTGACATGCAGATTAATTTAATTAGAATCACCTCACTTGAGAAATGAAAGACAACGGCAAGAAGGCTAATAGATCTGCTCTTATAATGAGGCCAGCCTCCTGAGCAAAATCACAAGAGTTCTGATTTATTTTGCTCAATTCCCCAGTTGCGTGGAAAGACTCTCGGATTTAATTGTTCTCCAGTTTGAGAAGCATTAGCCTCTGAAGAAGTAAATGACTTACAAAACTTGGGATATACTGTATGCCCTTAGCTTTGAAGGCAGTTTTTTTTCTCTGAGTTAGCAAAGGGAACATTGGGGCAGTGCTGTGGTTTCTTTCACTCGTGGGCATAGGGGAAAGCACCCCACCTAGGTCCAGACCTGTCAATTCTCAACCCCCAGTGTCAAAGCACTCACCACCTTGAAGGATTAACAACGTCCCACTCCCCCTCCTTTTCACTTAAAAGCTTTCTGGCAAAATAAGTCAAATTTCCTTTTCCTGGGAGGTGGCCATAAACTACAGACTAAGAACATGGGGCTCACCGGGCTGATTTTAATATCTTATTAAAACACGCGCTTAACAATTCAGAACTTATCCCCGGACCCAGTGTGTTCTCTTCAGTCTGTCAAAATTCCATCTAGCGCAAGTCATTCACAGAGGGACCCCAGAGATTGATGCAGTGGTTGGCTGCAGGCTCTCTAGATATTCATCATTAGCTGACCAGGTGTGACAGGGACTGAAGCCAGTGTTTGTCCCTCATCAATTGTGAGTTAATTTAAAAGAAGAAAATGGGGTGCGGGGGGGGGGGGAGGATGGAGAAGTAAAGAAAAAAGTCTATTCCTTTATTTTCAAAAACTGTCACATACAGTGACAGTATCTTTAGGACAACAGAGGGGAACTTTTTAGTTAGGGAGATGGCTTCGTCAGACACCGAAAATTACATAACAGCCGGGTCTTTCAAAGAAATGTTGATTTACTACAAGACCACAATTGAGTGGTCACTGGAGTCGTTAGCTGAACAAGCTATAAAAGGAAATCCCGAACAGTATCTGTTTCCAGTGTCAGGAAATGGAAAGTGGTTACCCCAGACGTCTGTCTTCAGCGAAGAGGGCAAGGGCATCCTATGAAACACCTGGAAGACACCAGCGCTACAAACAGTAGGACTTAAAATTATCCGGTGTCTTTTTAAAAACATTGTCAACTAATTGCTGACATTAAGTAAAAGTGACCAAAAAAGAATCAACCTGTTAAGACAGAAAACTATGCAATATGCATTTCCTTTTCATTGCAAGGGAAGACCACAGAGCCACTTGTGCAAGGGCCATTGTACCGCAAGCACAGCCAGAACTAGATGCTGGTGAGTAAAGGATCCCTGTGCTGTTTATTCTAGAAACTAACTCGTAAGCATGTCCCTCAGATACTCATGGCACAACTTTTCAAGCCCAAAATAACCTCCCCCATTCCAATTTGGAAATGATTGGAATAGATTTAAATAAAGTATTACCTGAAATTAACCCACAGAGTCACTAGCAAATTAAAAGTAATTTGTAAGATGGGAAGGGTGGGGGTGGAACGTAATACTAAGCTAACCTTGAAAATTGACCCGTGGTAGACAGGCAATGAGCCTCCATGAGCCAATCAGTAGGCTGCTGGCAAGTAGAAGCAGGTAAGGGGACAGAGAGGCATGACAAGTCTTCAACATGCCCAAATTTTGTCAACAAAACATGTCTTGAATTTAGGACAAAAAAAAAAATAGAAAAGTCTTTTCCCTTTGAAATCAACCATCCTTTACCCTTTTATTTCTCCTTTCACCCCATTGCCCAGAGAAAAAGAGGACAACAACGTGAAACGGTCTACAATGTTGCTGTGTCTGTGCAACCTCTAGTTTCGATAATCTCACTGTCCAAACGTTTGACTATTGGAATTTACACTACGAAAAATATGACGTCCGATTCCTGAGTCGAAGTAGCCACATTTCAAGTAATGGTGGCCATTGGATTAGTCTGGGCAAATATAGAATTTTAAACTTTCTAGAATGTTCCACTGGATGACATTCCCCTGAAATATCTCTGTAATCATTTATGACAATTTATTCATAAAGACAAACTATAGGCTGAGTTCAATCTACAGAAATAAATAAAGGTTTAGGGCTAGATGCCTGTAGGTTCTTAATTGGTAGACTTTCCAATAAAACAGGCACAGGGGTGAGCTTTTCAGAACAGCATCTTCAGGCATGCAGATTCTATGCTGCATGGTTCTGTGGTTCTGGTCCCAACCCTCCAAGTTAGGGCATTTGATGTGAGGCTGAAGAGGGAGAGGTCTGCAGCTACCTGTTGCTCTTCTGAGAATTTACACTACGGGTTTAGTTTCTTGGTTTGTTGTCAGCGGCTTAGAAACTCCTCCAGTGCCTTCTTCCCTGGTTCTAGAAACCCCAGAGGTGATTGTTATTAGCACCCCTGTCTAGAATTTGGAAGGGTGGCACACAAACCAGCTATCTCCCTTCACTGATGTAATTTGAGCATCAGCTGAAGGTGAGCTTACCCTTTCTGCACCCCAGAGTCCCTGATGCTCTGATGACATTTGAAACTTAATTGTTAGCGCTAATTCTGTGAGGCTAAGTGGCGAGCCTGGTCCTCAATGAGCACTTGATGAGCTCAGCAGCAGGAGGAGGGGTAGTCTTCTTTTGTGGGTAACACCAAATGATGAGTTCAAAACGAGTGTTGGGCTGACAAACCTGACCCAGTGACTCCCGGTTCTCATGGAAAAAAAAAAAAAAGAAACTGGCATTTTATGTCAGAGGACAGAGGGAAGAAGCCTCCTGCCCTACAGATCTCCGAGTTTGAAAAGTCTGCCCTCACAACGTAAATTGACACAATTGAGAACTCTAAGAGAACCGTCCTTCTCACAAGATTGAGTAATTTCACTTTCAAGAAGACATCTCCATCTTAGTTGGCTACATTCTAAACTGGACACTAAATGAAACCTCACTGCTTAGAAAACAGTTTGCAAACCAGACATCTTAGTAGTCTACTTTCCCCACTGTCTTTCCTCGGGAAGGATTTCTAGAAAGTTCTGTCATTGATTAGTTCTCCCTCTCCATCATTTCTCAGGCTGTCCTTCGCTCCCTGTCACACAGGAGACCTTGTGTGTCCTTACAATATCATCTAAGATTCATGAGGCATAACCTCTGTCTCATGATCAGATTTTCAAAAAAGACACAAGCACCTAAATTCAATGGCCGGTGGCAGATCACAATAACAAAAGCGGCAGCTTGCATGGAAGAAGGGATTATGACCGATACAAGGACTGAAAATTCCTATCTCTGTGCATTTCTCAAACTGGTATAAAACTAGAGGAAACATGTGGTATCAAAACACTGTCAATGTTTATATTAATAATCTTTGGAAAATAAGTATTTTATTCTTAATAAGTTAGTCATTTTGGTGAATTAATTTTGAGAAATTACAAACCTTGGTTTTCAAAACTTCCATAAAGGGAAATGTTGAACACAGTTGGTTTAGACCATGGCATCTTTCTCTATGGTTTCAACTCACTGTATTATTGCATTAATCCATGGATCCTAACAACCAGGTATTTCTTTTTTTTTTTCATTTTTCACAGGTGTGTATGGTGTGCATGTGTGTGCAGGCACGCTTCTGTTGTAGTAGGTACTCGGCTGCATCTGGAAGACCAAGGCTGCCATTGGGACTCATCATTCGTTCTTCAACTGACTGAGAGGTAGGGTCTCTTACTCAAACCCAGAGCTTACAGAAATAGTGAGTCCTCCCAACCAGCTTACTCTGGGGATCCACCCTGTCTCTGATTTTTGTGCCTGGCATTTCAGGTAGGCCACCATGCCCACCCTACATTAACATGGGTTTCTGAAGATCCAAACTCCTAGCCTCAGGCTTGCTGGGCAAATGTTTTACCATGGAACAATCTCCCCCAGTACAATAACAAGGTATTGAAAAAAAAACTGTGACTTGAAGCACATGAATAAAAGTGACTGAGCAATATTTCATGGAATACTTCATAGGAAGAAAAAGCTTAAAACTACTGACACAGCTGGTTTAATCTCCAAAGAATTATGTACAGCAGAAAAAAAAGGCATTTCTAAGAGGAGTTAAAATTTTCATTATCATCACTACCAAATTTATGTGTTGAATCCCTAATATCCAGTGCTTTGAAATGATGGACGTTCCACATTGGGCTCTGAGACCATTAAATAAGACCATTGAGGTGGATCCTAAATCAATGAGACCACTACCCTCCAAAAACAACAACAACTAAAAAGGTAATTTAGACACCCAGAAAGAATGTGAAAATTAAGAGGAGTCATTATTTGCATTATTTGGTGATGGAGATACCTGATGTATTGGTTGTGGTGGCAGACAGGTAAACCTATATGCGTGCAATTAAATTTTATAGAACTAAAAACTATCCTGACACAAATGAGTATAGCATATTCAGCGATATTGGAGGAATATGGACAGATGCTGTCAAGATCCTTGTCTTGGCTGTAATCTTGCTCTATAACATTGCAAAAATTGAAAGGGGCTGGTCAAAGAATACATGAGAATCTTTCAGTGTTACTTATACCAATTGTGTGTGCCTCTGCAATTACATGAAAAAAAATTCAACTAAATATAAGACATCAGCAACCAAGATGTCCTTCAAAGGGTGAATGGATAAACAAACTAGTAATCCATACAATGGCATATCATTTAGTGATAAAAAGAAATGAGCTGTCAAACCACAAAAAGGCATGGAGGAATCTTAAATGCATATTACTAAATGGGGGAGAAAAGCCAATCTGAAGAGGCTATACACTGTATGATTTCAACTAAATGACATTCTGCAAAAAGCAGAGCTATGGAGACAGAAAAAAAAAGAAAGAAAAGAAAAAGAAGATCAGTGTTTGCCAGGACTGGGGGAAGGGAGGGATGAATCGGTATAGGACACAATTTAGGGCAGTGAAACTCTTTTATATAATAGTGTAATGCTGGATACCAACTTGACTATAATTGTTCTAATCTCTGAAATGTACAGTATGAAGAGAAGCCTGCTATATATAACTTTAGTTAATGGTGATGTCTTGGCATTGGCACTCCACAATAAATGTATCATACTAAATAGGCAAACTGAGGGAAAGACATGGCTGCACATAAAAACTTCCATGGAGTCAATTATCTGTATTTTCTTGCTATACAAAATAATCTCTATATTCTTCAAAACCCTGATCAAACCTCTTCCCATAGGGCCTATACTCTTATACCAATGGTTCTCAACCTGGGGATCCTGACCCTTTTGGGGGTCACATATCAGATGTCCTGCATATCAGGTATTTACATTACAATTCATAATAGTAACAACAGTATAACAATAAAGAGAGAGTTGAGGTATGCGGGTCATGTGCTGACCTTGCAGAGGACCCAAGATGGGTTCACAGCATCTGCAACTGCTTACAACTGCAGCTCCAAGGGACTCTGTTGCCTCCAGCTTCCAGAGGCACCCACACCCATGTACACAAACTGACCCCCCATCATAAATAAAATAATAATCAAAATAAGGTTGCACACGACTATGCAGTAACTTTACTTTTTCTGAGGCCATGCCAACATCCCATGGAAATGCTGCTTATGTCACGCATGTGGGCATCTCTGAAGTGGCAGTGTTATATTCGAATCCTTTGAAAATGGAGAGTATGATTCTTCCTCCAGAAATACCATTAGACTAAAAAGTAATGTCCATGTAGACGTTTCTATTTAAAAAAAAAAAATGGCAACAAATCCCCAGTAGTTACACCATTGCAAATTTAGGTAACTCTTCATTTGACAGCTTGGAAAACTGAAGCCTGGGATATTTTTAAATGTCCTCAAAGTCACAGGACGAATTAAGAGCACAGGTGAGCCAGAAACAAAGCCTCTGACTTTTCCATGCGTCTTTCACACACAGCAGAGAACAGTCCTGACGTGAGCCTACCCTGTCATTCCTGCTGGTTTCTTCCAGTACAAATGGAGGGTTTTGAGGTGTCTGATGGCAGCCTTAAATATTATTTACATAAAAATGGTCTGCATCAGTTAGGTCGTCATTAACTTTGTCCTTTAAAATATCCTTGACTGATAAGGAATGAGAAAGTCTCAGAAATGTGCCTGATTGCTGGTTCCTATCTGGTTGAAAGATCCCAAATAAGTCATTAAAAATTATGGAGGACGTGTGACCCTCCAGGGTGTAACAGAGCGGAACTGCTGGAGGCAGGGAACGCCTAACTGAGTTAAATCCACACTGGAGGCTCAGAGCAGAGTATACCCTCGCTGAAGAGGAGGACAAGAACAGATATCTCCCATGCTATACAGAAAGAGAGGGAGACCTTCAGAAACCAGATCAACTTCAGTCTTTCCTACCTCCCGAGCTATGGATGTGCTAAAGCCGGTCCCTCCCACAGAGGATGAGGAAGATGCCCCTGATGGCTTCTGGGGCTTCTATGCCACTCTGTGCTCACTAAGAGAGGAAAACATAGAGAAAGGTCCCGTGGTCTCTGGGGACTTGAACATAGCATGTCCATGGAGAAATGAGGCACAAGCAAAGGTAACTGTGGTCAACAGCTTGGCTGCCAAGTTCAGATAGATTTCTAAGCCCATCATTTACAAGTTTGTAAGAACAGACACATGCTCATAGGCATGAACTCTGAATCTACCCTATCCATGCTTCTGTCAGGCGTTATTGAATATGTGGGAGAAGTAGTGACAAACAAAATGTACAGTAAGTTCTTAACAGAATCTCAGTTCCTATTGGTTGTCTTCATGGAGTTTAGTCCCTAACATAAGTAGAGAGAGGTTAAAGGATGAATCAGGTGAGCAATAAAAGCAAATTTCAGAATGTAATAATACATGTGAGAAAAAATAAAAAGGGAGTCATATCTAATAGGAACTGGTTTTGATTGTGGTTAATGAAGTTCTCATGGGGGAAGTGACACCATTGTCTGAGTCTGAGTAGTAAGTGTCTAGCTATCCAGTGAAGCTGCAGCAGAATTTCCCAGGGAGTTCAAAGAGTGAGCGGCAAGATCCTGAGGCTGGAATGACTTTTGTGTACTTGGGGAAGACAAATGAAAGAAGGGAAGGAAGGACAACGTGCTGGAATAGTGTGAAGTGAGCAAGAGCAAGAGTGATGGCCAAGAATCTGAAGTATGGCAAGAGCCTGCTAAATTCCAAGTCAAAAAGTAGAAGAGTTTGGGCTCTAAGTGCCCACAGCTATAAGCATTCCCCCCTAACAACACGGGTCAGCAGACACAGGTCAGTCCAAACACATCACAACTATCTTTGTTTGCATGTTACAGTTTCTTCTAAGGTAGCTATACTTAATGTGGAGCTACTTCTGCTAAGTGCACATCCACCTCTCATCAAATGGCATCCCCAAGGATCGCTCCTCAGTGATGCATACTGTCTGCCGAGGCTCACAACAAGGCAAATGTCAAGATCCATATTGGCCCAGTAATGGTTTTGTAGACCAGGTTCAGGAGTCCCACATTTGACCATGTTTCATGAATTAATCCTGTTCTCTGAAGCTATCATTAGAGCTGCTTTCAGTATAAATAATCAGCAGGGCACACCTTAAAGTTTTATTCTGCATAAGAGGGTGAAGGTACCTCGGGCTCCCAGCATTCTGTTGGGAAAGAATTTAATTGAGAGATGTGTTGTTTGTCAGAGTCATGTAAGTACATCTGAGGGAGAGAGAGAGGAGGGTGGGGAGTAAAAGAGAGGAGGGGACTCTCTCTTCCCTGTGTGTCTTTAAAGAAATCTCTTTTGCCGAGGAGTTTGGGTGTATATTTTAAGAATGTTATGATCACAGAAAATAATATATTGATTTAGAGAGACCATGAATGGCTGTTTAAAGTAAATAACAAAATTCTCCAAATTTTCTTATGATTCACTTTTAAATACTTGCCCTTTCATGTCATAACCTATGTCATCAGTTTGGAAAAGAAAAACACTTCATTGTTAGAAATTTGGGATAAATAACCAAATGACTTCATTTATCTCCCATCCAAATGACGAAGCGAAAGAAGAATGTGTAGACGTGATAAATTGAGTTTGTTCTTGCAGTTCCCTCTGCGCAGGGCCCTTGTCTGGCGTTTCCAAGAGTGATGTAACACAGTCACCCCTTGGTATCTTGCTAGGGAACTGGCTCTAGCACCCTCCCCATCACACAAAAATGTTGAAATCTTTAAAATGGTATTGTTTTGCATTAGCATATACACACACCTATATATGTCCCATATAGTCTAAACAATCTCTACCTAAATGCTGAATATTATAAACAATATGTCATAAGCATATCTGAAGAACAAGGACCAAAAGTATTATATATGTATTTGGCACAGATGCAGAGTTGGTCAAATATTTTCCAGCTGCAGGTAGTTGAAGCTGCAGAAGCAGATTCCATAAATGTCAAGGGCTGGTGGTATTCCTGAGGTTCTGAGCTTAAGCAACACCATCTCCAATTACATGCTTCAAGGTAGGATGGCATCTCCAACTCCACTGGTTTTCTCGGCATTTTTCTGTCTCATTTTCCTGATTCATTTTATTTATGGAAATAAATAATAAATAAATAACCACAATTTCCAATTATTTTCAATGGTTAATCTTTGCATATCTTCATCGTGACAGCTGATGGAGACTCATTCCTTATACATGTACTTTCTCTCCTTCCTGGACCATCTCATTCCTCATTTTTGGCACACTTCCCTGTGGCTATAGTAGCTATGTGATTGGCCACTAGCCAATAGGAAGTGAGCAAGTTTAACAAGGACTATTTCTAAGCCAAGAATTTGAAGACATGTATCCTTCACTTTTCACCTCGCTCCATGAATACAGTAGGGCTCTTTGTAATTGAAAGGACATAAAATCAAGAGTTGCCAGGTTTCCAGATCATTTCAAGGGGGAAAAAAAAGTCTATTCTTCAAGGCAGGAATACTAACTTGTATGTATTGTATGTGCACCATTAGATTTTCTTTGCTCTATATGTGAGCCATTAGGTACTATTTGGTCTATGTGTTACAGCAGCTACCCTTGCCCTAAAATAACCCCCAACTGAAATATCAGTTTCACTACAGCAGAGATTCTGTCGTTTGCATTCGACATTATTGACTTACCACCGAGCCCTCTGATAAATACTGCTGAGCTCTTGCACACATGAATGAGAGAATATATCTCGCATCTATATTCATATGTACTGTTGTCACAGACCTGGCATTTATATACAGATGCAGAGTTATAGCTTATCAGAAAACTTTGCCTAGGGAAGAAGATGAATTTGTAAATTTATATGTTCCTTCAGTCTCCGGGTCTTACGGTTTCTACTAAGATGACAACTTTTGCCCAGTTCTTGCTCCTCCTTCGCTACTCTCATCTGCCAGTCCCAACAAGGAAAAGGGTGGCTAACAATTTAAATCTTAACCTTAAATTGCCTGGCTCCTGTCAGTTAAAAACCAGCCTGTGACATGGCTTTAACGTGGTCCCTTAACATTAGCATCTTTTTAGTGTCAAGAGAGAGAAATGGGCTCATTTAGTCAGACTGAATTGCTCCCTGTGTCATAGGCTGCTTCTAGCCCCAATTTGCCCCCCTCTCCTTCCCCCTTCCCCAATACCCACCACCACTAAATGAAGCCTGTATCCACTCTTGTATTGAAGCAAATATGCTACCTTAACCACAGCCGAGGGGTTCCAGAAAGAAAACATCCATTATTCAAAAAAGAAAAAAAAAGAGAGAGAATTGTACCAGATTCTCTCAAGGCTTATGCCACACTGCCTAAGCTTTTCAGAAAGTGATTAATTTTTTGAGAACACTCAGGTCACACTAATTGACATGACCTGTGTAATTAAGAAGTCTCTGTTTACACACCAGAAGCCCAGCCGCTCAGAGGCTGAGTCTGCTTGACAGAATGTCTTTACGCATCAAGAGATCAACAACCTTTCGTGTATGTCCTCCTCAGCCACCTACACAGGTCCCTGATTGCTCTTCTGAGGAGACATACGCTGGCTTGGCTGTATGAAGAGGGGGCTGACCAGGGAAATATACAAAAGAGCAAAAGAGAAGCCTCGGCAGGGGCAGCTGATGAGACTCATCTCATACACCGTGAAGGGTGAATCCATCAGCACTTTCTGGAACTTAACCTTTCAATATTACTGATATACAATGAGTGGATCACATTTTGTCTTCACCAAAAAAAGATACTTTCTCAGTCCTTCTCCTGGACAATAGGGACATGAAAAGTACATGAAACCAGAGTCTCAATTTCTGTGCTATGAATACAAAAGATGGAACTGTCCCTTGTTTCTAAGGAGGTGTCAATGTCAGGAGTGAGTGCACACACACTCCCCCGGCCTTCTCTCTTGTGTCCTAAGACTTGGCACCTTCAGTGTGATTTCTTAAGAGAGTCCAAGTTACCACTGGTAGAGAGAGTTACACTCACTGCGGCATTTCCAAATTTTCCCACAAGTAGAAACTACTCAGGGGTGTAGCTCACCTTCTAAAACACTGTTCTTTCCTTCCAGGGAAGTCCCCCAATCTGACGAACTTGGGGTTGGGGGTTTCAACTTCATGCATGAAGTCTCTTTGGGAAGTCTTTCAAACTATCCTGTGATTCAAGCATTTACTCCTGGAATACCACTGTGCATTTTGAATGATAACAGAATTTGTTGTTGCCTCACTAAGTGCCTCCCAACAGACCCTAGAGGAGTTCTTTGTTGTCCCAAAGCATCAGATAGTAATAGTATACAAGTCACAGGGTTGGACTTGAACCTTCACTAGATAGATGTGTAATTTTGAGTGAATTTCTTTACTACTCTAAGCTTACTTCCTCATTGGTAAAACTGAAATAAATCATATTTGCATGTTTTTAATAGGGATACTATGACAATCACTATCATTCATGTAAAACGCTTCATAGAATACCTCTCATGAGAAAAGCACACAGTAAATGTCAGCTTCACCACCAGCATCAGCATCTGCAACACCAATGCCCACGGATGTATATAAAGGCAGATACACAGACATAGCAACTATACATAGGAACATGGAATTCACCGAACATAGACATTATAATAAATAGTCATCTACTTGGGACTGGATGAAGTTTGCTAGAAATAAACAACTGCAGGAAAGAAAAAGGAGAAGCCACTTTGACAAGGAGAGAATAAAACAGATGAGGGGGTAAGGAATGCAGTGTGTGGTTTGGGGGCTTAGGGTTCAGTCAAGCACCTGGACAGTTAAACTGAACCTGGGTACCAGGTTTCAGGGACCTTCACTCCACAGCTCTCACTGCTGCTCAAAGTGTAGCTGATGGGAACACAGTAAGCTGACTGACAAAGACACAGCTTCTTTTAACTCAGGGTTTGACTCTTGGTGGCCACGCTAGCTATTCCTTTTGTGAAAGTTCTATTTTAGAATCTCTTTGGGTGACAACAGGTAAAAGGGCTAAATCACATCAACTTGAAGTGTTTTGGAAAGTCCATATGGACCCTTGGGTAAGAAGGCAACCATGAATAACCAAAGGATGCTGTTTCCATTGCACTAATATTGTCCCTGCAAACCTAGTCAAAAGTTATCAAGTGTAGGTCAGAATTAGTGGCTTTCTATCAGGGGCCATCTATCTCTCTCCTCCCTACCCTGGAGACTCTTCAGTGTCCATGCTAAGGGAAACTGACTCTTCTATTGCTATTTCATGTGTACAGAGACCTGTGATACAACCTGAGCATCCTACAATGCGTGTGTGTATGCACACACACACACACACACACACACACACACACAGTTATCCACCAGTCTAAAAGATTCATTGTGCCCAAGTTGAGAAGACCTAGACTAAACTAAGGGCTTAATTAAACTCATCACAAGAAGTTTCCCTGAAAGTTTAAATTTATTATGTCTATACTACTGCATAAGTAAATTGTGGCCTTTTTTCCTATGCTTAAAAGGAATGTACTGAAATGACTTCCTGTCTTGCCTGTATTTCTAAAAGCCACAACTCATGAGCAAGTCCTGTAAAACCATATATAAATGTTCTTTGAGGTCCTCAATGTCACCAAAGTCCATCCCAATTCTATTGCGCTGAGGGATATAGTGTAGTTGATGCTGGCCAAGTCAGGAAGCTTGGTTATTACACATAAAATGGTTCATGCCTACGTGTCTTTGTTCCTAACCCAAGCTTGGCCCAAACAGATATAGAGGTCATCTGAAGAACCACAGCAAGCTATCAGATAGCATGTGCTAAAAACCCACTCACACACGCTGCAAGACACTTTGAAAAAAAAAGAGGAGCATCCAAATTTGAAGGCAGGACCTTGCCAGGAAACAGTTCCTAAAAAATTAAGATTTTATTGGATTCTCCCAATTCCTCTCTATTAAGACAAAAAGTGGTAAGGCTAAAATGATGTTATATAAATTCTCTAAGATCTCTGGAGACAATACCATCCTTCCAATGGATTTGTTCTTTAACAAGACTAATAAAGCTTACTTCTTTTTTTAAAAAAAAAATATCATTTTGAAGACTCCTTGATATTGACATCCACAGTCAATGCTCAAATCTCTTTCCTTATTTCTCCTTAGAGAATGTGCAGCCAAAATTTATCAAGCACCTCTTGGAGCTCAGACACTGAAAGCTGCACTTTGAGCTGACTAAACAGGCGTAGGAGCAAACTTTCAACACCAAGCTGTCTCTCTGACAGGTTGTGCAAGCATGCTTCAACGTTGACACGGGAAATAACTTAGCCAGACAATGAGCTGGAGAGCGAGACAAGGAAGGGGCTTAACTTTACTGCCTGAGCTGTGTGCCATGGTTCTACACCACCTGGGAGCTTGTTAGAAACCTAGACTCCCAGCCCCCGCCCCCCATCTCAATCAGTACTGTAACAAGGTCCTAAGGGATTCTCAGCATGTGAAACTGCAGGCGTATTATGTCTAGAATTCCTAAAACACCTGTGTTTGAGAAGTCAACCCATTCTTTTTTAGGTTTTCAGCCCTTCTAACATATATATGATCCTATCAGGTTCGTACGTTTTAGGTGGTGGCCGACCGGAAGATCTTCGGTAATACATACATGTGGGGTACAGGGGCATCCCTGAAGCCGAACAGAGGGTACAGGCATGTTCTGCTTCTTAAGGGCCCCACTTCCAATCGGCGGTTGGTGCTAACAGCTGCTGAGATTATGAGAGAGGACAACAGACGACAAAATTGAACTTCCTGGTTTGGCTCCTCACTCGCTATCCGGTGAAGTTCTCCTTAGAACAATTTTAGAGACTAAAGCCCATCGTTTCTGCATAATTGTCTTAATCTCTGGCTGTCTCGTCACGTGAGCCCATACAGGAAGCCAAAATGAGGCTCTGAGGACACAGCTGCCTTCATCAGCGGGCGCAGGTGGCGCAGCCCCAATTCTCGTCTAACAAAAACAACTCCTAGATTGCAGATGCCTGGGGACCAGGGGCCTCACCTGCTCTTCACCTCCAGAGAAACAATTATACTCCGTGTCTCTTGCCAAAAATGTGTTCCCATCATCTCTTCACATTCAAACCGTTATTAAGATTTAAGAAAAGCAAGAGGGGACCCACCTGGAATCTCCGCATGTCACGTGGGTTTCCTGCATTCTTTAGGCAATTTTGGTTGCATTTAAGGAAAAACTTCAGGAAGAATCTGTGAAGAAACAAATGAGCATGGTTAGCGTTTCAATCCTAACAAGCGAGTCTCAGTCAGAAATCACTTCTGGGTTACTCGTTCTCTTTCCCTCACTGGTCTCCTGCAATATTCAGAGTGGCTTTAGAATTCGTATTGCGCTCAAGGCCTGGGGTCATCATATCATATCCAAGGTGGATTTTCTTTCTGAAGGGAACACTCTTGATACTGCCAACAGATCTCACAAAAGAAGTAAACCTCGAGGGAGTAGTTTTATTCAGAGAGCAAATCATCATGGAAATTCAACGTAAGTTCCAAATAGATCTAATTGAGAGTTCCCATGGTCCCCAAGCGTAACCTGTCATTTAAGTGTTGTGAATTCACAGTTGATGAATGGCAAAGTGTATACTAGATAAATACAAAGAGATGGTAAATGCTTTAAATCTCAGCGTCTCCAAATAAAATGTTTAAATTAGCAGCCCTAGGAAGAGTGGTGGGGTTCACACAATGATTAAACCCTTGCAAACTTCTCCAATACCCCAAGACCATTTCTTCTTTTTAGATGCTTGTTTAAATGCCTTAAACAAAAGCCATTTCAGATTGGGCTTGGGCTTTCCTGCCTCCCAGCCCACCTTAGCTTCTGAATAAGTTCTATAGTGAGGTCCATGGGTTCTATGTCCAAAGGTGACTACAGTCGCCAATTGACTAGAGGAATCCCACCGATGTTGGTGAATCTATTTTAACTTTCAAAAATGTCTGACGTGTGTGATACAGGACATGGTCACACCAAGTAACAACTGCAGGCAGTTGTTGGAGTTCATCACAGAAAGGCAGCAGGCATGGAGGGTTTTGTACTAGGGTATTCATGCTGCTTACCCTCAATTCAACCCCTCCTTCTGTTTTCTATTTGGGAGAAATTGAAGATGTTTATGTCCACCTATTGCTACATACTTTTGACTTTGGGGGCCTAGATAGATGTTTTGACCGAGCGTACTAAAAGACTAAAATACAGGTCAATCAATGAAATTCTAGAAATGCTCTTTTCTTCACCTTTTGGCCTACTTTCGAGCTACACCGGAATAAAACCATCAACCCAATAGAAATAACTCATGCAAAACCAGCATTCCAGGATGCCACCACCTGAATTTAGCTCCGAGTATGATGTCTGTCAACAGTGTAGCCCCTTGGTCCTCTATCATCAAAGCACTACACGAAGACACACTGCACACAGACAGCTTCTGCAGGCAGATTCCAGAACAATATCTCTTCTCCCTGGCCTCGTAGAGTCTTCCAGGGGGAAGGGGAATAAATGGGAGCATTGAAGAGCAACAACGACTTTTTCAAACAAAACGATAAGATTTTACAATGCACGAGCCTTCATAAACACAACGCTCAGAGCCTGTCAGCGAGGAGGCCTCTGATAATGGTTCACCAGGGCCTCTCCACAAAGGCCAAAGCTTATTGACCTTCTGTCTGGGATGAATGACTCACAGAACATTGCTGAGGTCCAGCTGTGTGTAACGGAATCCACCCTGGGCCTCCCCCAGGCCTGGAACAGCTCCGCTCCGGCACATATTAGCTGCCCAGCCACTCAGCCACTCAGTCCTCCTTCAACAGGGCGTTTTCATTGCCCTGTCCCTCTGCGCCTCAGAAGGTGAGGCTCAACCGGCACATGTGGCTTTCAGACATTATCAGATGTATAAAGGTAGTGGTCACGAGTCCCTCATATTGCTGGGGGCTGGGTTCTATACTTAGAAGAGGATATATGTAAACTATCCCAGGATCCAGAGAGGGTGGTTGCCCATGGTGTGGTGCCATAAAGTATAAAAACCACTACCTTAAAAAAAAATACCCAGTATGGTATTGACATCCAAACCTTAGCCACATACTACCCGTGTGCCTATGGATGAGAGGCCGGACCTCAACTTTTCTCATCCATAAAATGGGCATAATGAGACCACTGACCATACAAAGTAGTTGTGCGATCCTAACGCAGGTCAGGAGGATGGAGGTGGCAGTTGTATTTGTCTCCGAATCTGAGACATCCAACTGCTTGTCCAAAAGTGAGTAAACATGGACCTAAAACTCAACTTCTGATCGAGTGGTCCAAGAGGCAGGACTCTGAGCCAGCACACTAAGTTAGTGTCCGTCCTGATGGGAGTGCTGTGAAGATGTTAATATTCATTGTCCCACGGGTGAGAAATCGATCACGCTGTGTGAGAACAAAGGTTTTACTAGGGGAAACCACAGGGTCATTATCCCCGCCCCCCAAGGCAACACCAAGCTAGGGAGGGTTATCACCACCACTCTCCCCCCAGTGGGCCCCCCTGCCTGTCTCCCCATGGTTGATAATACTTGCCGCCTGTACGTGTTTAAGCCATTTGAGCCCAGGCCTGACAGCCAGTTTCAGGTTGTGTTAGAAGGAGCTGTCAGCACACCCTCTGGCTTCCTCAAGTCAGACAACTGCTAGCCACCGTGAGGGGTTCCATCTGGTGCCAAAATGGGCTTTGAAAGACAGGCAAACAGGACACTGGCTTGGCGAGAGAGAGAGAGAGAGAGAGAGAGAGAGAGAGAGAGAGAGAGAGAACCGAGGGAGCCAGGGATCCTGTGCCTCAGAGATGAGGAGCGCCGGGGCGCCTGTCAGCAGCTCGTCGTTAGCACAAAACCCACACCGGGCACACACCAGATCGCCTTTAAAACTATGCCGGGCACACAGCAGATCGCTGTTACCCTAAGCTGCCCTGCCACTTGGCCCGCTGGCAGAGTCCCCTGCCCTCCCCCTCGGCAGCAGCTCACTTGCTGAAATTGAAGTCTTGACCATCTGTCACGGGTAAGACAGCCGTCAACTGGTGCCTAGGGCCTCACACAAGCCCTTATGTGGCAAAGACACCATGTAGGGCCAGTTCTTCGGGGGGAAAGCCACCTACTCCAGAGCCTCGGGAATTCTCTTCAAAGTTTTCCCCTCAGTACAATCCAAGTACCTGACCCTTTTGGATCACACTTCCTTAAAGGAACTCCGAGGAGTAAAGAGAAGTTAAAAATACCCTCAGTGAGAGACTGACTCAGACATGAGACACACAAACTTGGGCAGGTGTGTGTGTGGGGGGGGGGGGGGGTTATTCAAGTAAACATATAAGGTGACTGTGAACTTGGGGACACGTGTACGTGTGTGTGTGTGTGTGTGTGTGTGTGTGCGTGTGCATGTGTGTGTGTGTAGTGTCTGCTGCCCCACAGAGAAGATCTCTGATTCTGAGAGGCTTTTGACAAAGTAGAGGCTATTGTAACACAAAACCATATGTTTGTCTAAGGAACTGCCACATTCTGTGTGTTTGATAAAATGTCAGTGGAAAGAGCATGGCTCCCCTACCCCAACGGTGGGAACCTGACCCACAGCAGGACAAAGCTGCTATTGACCCTGCAGAGTTCCGAGGAGTTCCATAAAGTCCGGGATCAAACTCTCTTTTTAACTCGGCTCTTTTTCTGGAGGGGTGGCATGGCTAGGTGGGGAGAAACCCAACACCTTTCAGCTAACTTCCGCAGGAGGAACGTCATGACTATTTAGTACATCTTTCAGTGTGTTATTATCCAAAGCATTTACGTTCCCAGGGTCTCTCTGGATCCCCAGTAAAGTCCTTTAAGGTAGGCGTGCCAGGAAAGGGCTAACTCACCCAGAACACAACACATAAAGACTCAAAAAAATAAGGGATGCAGTTATAGTTCAAAACTAGAATCCTAGTTTGCCCATAGGGATAGTCGTGGTATCCATTTTCCATGAATTATAGGACGTGTGTGTGTGTGGTTTATACACACATGTGTATGCAGGTGCCCATATCCATATATGTACATACCCAGAGTATGTCCAGTTCTACCACACTCCACCTTCCCTTGAAACGGGGTCTCTCACTGAACCTGGAACTTGCCATTTTTCCATTAGGTTGGTGGCCAGCAAGCCCCAGAGAGCCTCCTGTCTGCTCCCTGCGTAGTGCTGGAATTTCAGTTACAGAGACAGCAATACCTAAGCTTTCAAAGGGATCCAGAAGATCCGAACCCATGTCTTGGTCTTCAAGCGTGTACAGCATCAATTTCTCTTGCTCACTGAGCCATCTCTACAGCCCAAATCACAGGCGAACTTTGAAAGTGACTTTAACAACCCTTTAGTCTAACCCCCTCACTTCATGAGTGAGAAATTTGAAGATCGGGATGCAGTTCCCAGTTCCCAGTGGTTAAGAGACCAGAGTTGTCCCATGCTTGCCGGGGGTCAACCCTGTGATCTTTCCAGCATGTTCCAGCTCTTCATACACCAATCCAGCAAGAGGTCAGCACTCAAGTCTGTGAACTTTTTAGTTTAGCACTTCAATTAAGGAAAGTGACAGTCATAAAACCAGAAGTGACATCCTATTAAAAGTTGTGTTTGGGTTCATCAATCAGGCTGATGTAGTACATCAGTCCATTATTGAAGTAACTGAAACAGACACACACGTGGTAGATACATTTGCTGATTTGGTAATATACTGTATAGTATTTCCCCCAAACAAGAGAGCTTCAGTATCTGCCTTGAATCCTTATAACTAGCATAGTATTGGTGACCAAAAGTACTGGGTTGCCAAAAGAAAATCAATTAACCTCCATAACGAGGCTCCTACCCGAGAGTATGAAAGATGAAACAAAAGCAAACCCTCGTCTCCAGACACATAATGGAAGCCATGGGATGTAAAACTAGAGGCGCTTAGTATACACTGGTTTGCTAAATAGAATCTGGAGCCTGCCTGTGAATCCAAATTAGCGCTTTCCACATTAAAGACAGTAGCGGAGTACACTGGACAAGCCAGTTTTGCTAGAGATGAGATAAACATAGGTCGAATCAGCTAATTCCATGACCCTGAGTGGTGTCAACCAAACATGGGAAGAGTAAGACTTTTCTTCCCATACAACTGGGTAGCTTTCATCATACATGCAGCTTTATTGCTTAACTAGACGTGTGATCTTCACCAAATGGATGTAATCTCTCCGTACCTCAGTTTCCTCCTTTGCAAAACAGAGAAGCCCTGAGAACATGTTTTAGAAAATCAGTAAGCACTTGAAGGGTGTTGAAGCCTAGAGCAGAGGAAGCAATACTGCTCACTGCTCTCGGCTGTCTGTAGCATCGGCACAGTGCCTAGACTAAGACGGTTTCAGATAGGAAAAATACTCTTTCTCTGGCATAGTGCAGGCTCAGGAAATCAGTGAAACCCTGCATACCGGGTAAGCAGTACAGGCTTCATCAAATAAAGAGCAGAAAGAAAACAACCATGAAAGAGATAATCGTCAAGAAAAGGTAAGAGTATAGAGGCTTTGCCAAAGCAGAGCAAGGCAGGGGCTAAAATTACGGAGGACTTGGGCTAGTCAGAATTGAAGGACACACTTATTAAACTGCCTTCCAAGGGACTGCCCAGGCACCGGTAATTGTTATGCAAAGCAGATGCCCTGGCTCTGGACTGAACAGGTTGAATTTTTACCTCTCCCAACCCAAAGACTGAAAAATCACGTTTGTCTGCTTGCAGCTGTGTTCATCATGTCCAGGCTAGAAAAGAAAAGTGTCAAGGCACCAACTGAACGGAGACATAAAACCCCATCTCCTCTCCTCAGACTCTCTGGAAGGTCCCCCTGACTTATGCCCGCAGATGGTGAGGCGGCAGACGGTCCTTCCCAATGGTATTCAGTACGCAGGGATGCACTCTTGGCCTGACACAGAAAACAGCTGTGTAGAAACAAACGTGGGGACCCTTCTGGGTGAAGTTCAAGCCGCTCCCACACACGATCTGGAGGGAGGGCAGGGAACAGCCTGGTAATTAAAAGGACTTCTTGGGAGTCATCCACTGCACCGTCACCTTTGCGGTCAGGCTTCCAGCCCCGAAATTACCAAGGAAAAATTTTCCAGGAATACTAGGATTCTCCCAAATTGAAAGCATTTAACTGCATTGCACCTGCCCCTTCCCAAGACTACCTAAACTGCCAGAAGCTGGGAATCGCCCTCTTGAAAACTCAATAGCGGTCCATGGACAGGTAAGCCAGAGTCTGGCACCACCACCATAGGAAGCAGCTGCCTTGAAAACAGGGCAAGCCAAAAACAGAAAGAGAAGACTCTGTTTTCAATGTCAAAGCAAAGGGCCTGGCTTCTAATTCACAGACTAGGCTGTAGGGTACAGTTCATCCATGTGAAAACACGATACCCAGAAGTCAGCCAAGATCCCGGGGAGGCCACAAGGGCAGTCTGGGGAGGCTGAGCCGAACAAGAGCTGACCTCTTCTCCTTTTCTGGAAGGAAAAGCAACACCAACTGATGCCCTGTCTGACTTATGGCTCACAGTCCTGCCTGGGACATGCAGAGAGCAGAGAAGAAGGGAGCTGCACACACATGAAACCGTGAGGTCTTTTTTGGCTCCCCATAGTGGAAGAGAAACTGAAATTAAGCCATGACGCTATCTTGGAGCTCCCAGAGGGAGAGCACATGGTGGCCCCTATAATTGGCCACTGACTTCAAGAAGTTTACCTTCCCTGGCAGAGGCTTCCTGGATCTTGGGCATTTCTGGAAAGTGTGCACAGCCTCGAGAGATAAACACGCTCGTCTGGAATAGGATTCATTACCTCAGAGCTCAGCGTTTGGCTTTGGTGGGAGGACATAATTAGTGACAAGAACTTACCGGGGGTGCTAGAATATCATAGCAGCGGATTAAAGAATGTAAAAATAGTTTGAAGGAAAAGGACCCACTGCAAATAGGGTCCTTAGACTAGGAGTCAAATCTGACAGTTAGCAGATAGGATCAGGGCAGTCAAAGGGTGGAGAAAGAAAAAGATCCAAGGACCATGGAGGAAAGAGTGTCTCATAATTCCTCAGAAGAGATACTGAGAAGGGTGTGGGGCACCATGACTTAACACTGTCTTCTGCTGACCCAGTCCAACTGATTCTCCTGTCAATGTTTGCTGACCAGTAATTGAGAGAGGATGATAGAATCCCAAGTCTGAAAGCCTCTGGTGACAAGAAAGGAGAATAACTTTAGTGAAGCCTTGTGACACAACTCCCAAGCACCAAGGCTTTCCTGACAGACTGTATAAAGGTTCAAGTTGACACGAAGAAAGTTTGGAATCAGTGAATATGGTTCGATATGCAGAAGAAACACCTCGGATAACAAACCAAGTGTTTGTCTGACCCTTCTTGGGACTGATTGGGAGATAGACTAGGCAACATTGATTTTCAACTATTTCTGTCAGATGGAACAGGGAGTCAGTGGACATAGGACACCTGCAGACTTTGGGTAGCTCTTGGTAGTGTTGGGCCTTGGAGCTCTATGTTACCATTATAAAATACCACTGTAAAATTTTACCTAGGATGGAAAATATGTTAAGTATTGCTTACTTATTGCCTCATACACACTCAAGAGTCAGGCACACATGAGAGCCTCAATACTCCACTTTACGAGTTTTGTGGAAAACACAAGCACAATACTGTTGTAGAATATTATTTTAAGAAGTGTTGCTTTTGTTTATGCTGTATTTGTTTAACTCTATGAAGCTGTGATTCTTTGCCTGTCTCAAACACCTGATGATCTAATACAGAGCTGAACGACCAAGAGCGAGGCAGGAGAAAGGATAGGTAGGGCTGGCAGGCAGGCAGAGAATAAATAGAAGGAAAAATCTGGAAAGAAAAAGATCTAGGAGCAAGAACAAGGAGAGAAGGATTCCAGGAGCCAGCCACCCAGCCAGAGACGGAACAAGAAGGAAAGAAAAGGTATACAGAAATAGGGAAAGGTAAAAACCCGGAGGCAAAAGATAGATGAAATAATTTAAGAAAAGCTGGCTAGAAACAAGCCAAGTTAAGGCTGGGCTTTTGTAAGAAATAATAAGCCTCCGTGTGTGATTTATTTGGAAGCTGGGTGGCAGGCCCCCCAAAGAGTAAAAAACAACCAACAACAGTTTGGCATTCCAACATGGGGCTAAAGTAAAAGAAAACCTCACAACAGAAGAGCATTTGTGAGAGCTTATGTTTTCTTTTATTAGTTCCTACTCTTCCAAAGGTCTATAGAGCTCCATTCTATTCTCATTTTATAGCTACTATATCAAACATTACAGAGGTTGTTCACTAAACTATATATTCATATATATCAGAGATATATTTGTATGTAGTGAAGATGCATGTCTTATTATCTTATGGTGGGAAAGTATTCATTGGCCATATCTGGTTATATACATTACCATCGCCACATGAGCTCAAGTTAGAGCTAAAACCAGCATAAGAAATTCTAGCACTTTGAACTCAAGTAGTGCTGATTACCAATTTTGATATGCTTCAGGTTTGCTCGTGACCATTTTATGTGTGACCCCCACCTCAAACACGTTTTAACCTTGCTGAAAAGACTGGACTATTTGACTGTATCAAAATGGAGAAATAAGTCCAAAACAAAACCAAGATAGCCTGGGTCTCTTTGGGGAAAGTCAGTGAACATCACAAGACTATACATCATTGTGTGTTCACAGTCACTGCCTTTGAAAGTCTCTCATGCAGACAGAAAGCCACAGGTGGAAAATGAAAGGCTTTACTATCCCTGTTCTTCAATATCTGTTGCGTTTAAAATTGTGAAGCCCACTCATTTAGAATCTGTTGTTGGCATTTCACTTGTCCCTTTTAAAGAGTCAAAGAGTTTCAGGATGACTCTCTCTTGTGGAGGTGACAGATGCCATGGAAGGAGTAAGAAGTTCGCGTTCACAGTAACTGAGACATAGAGTCGTCCCTGGATGCTCAGCTCACTATTCCAGAGGGGGTAAAATATAAATATGTCTAAGTATTCACTCCCTCATTGACCTGACAGATCTTTCCAGAGAGCACAGGATGGTCTCCATGCCCTTGGGCGCCAGTTGCACCAAGAGTCTACTGATTTTGGTTTAAAGTTTTGTTCAAAAGAAAAATATTTAAGTTCAATTTTTCAAGAAAATATTTGACTTTTAGGACAGCGTATTAGAGTAATTACCGAACGACTTTAAATGAACAATTAATCTGTCATGATTATTGGGTAGGGGCCTGATCAGTGGATCTTAAAATGTTTCGCAGTGCCCATAATGGACATCCCAGATTTATTTCTCCTGCTTCTTCTCCTCCCATCATGCTTTGCCTCAGCCACATCACGTTGCATCCTTGCGCCTCCTTCCCACCATCACTGTTAGCTACATCCCTAGGTGGGAAGTATCTTCTCCATCCCCACACCGTCTCAGCTTCCCGTATTCCTACTTACCTTTCGGCTACCGTGTAAATGGGTTGCCTTACACACCTGCATAATTAGTCACACGGTCCTTTACTGCTACACCCTCATCACTCTTGGTCTTCCTTGCAGTCACTACAGTTATTTGCGTCATCACCTGCCCCTCCCTGACACTCCTTAACCGGCCTTTCGGTTCTCATGGCACCGAAGCCAGCTATGTACGGAAAGCATCACATGAAGGCCTGACTTGAGTTGAGCCTAAATATTAATGGCGGCTAATTTTCTATCATAACTCAGAGATATTTGTCTCCTCTTTCTCCTTCTGCATTTTCTGAATTTCCCATATATATATATATATATATATATATATATATATATATATATATATACCTTCCATGAATGAAACAGACAACTTCAGTGTTGCAAACGAGAATCCAAGTACATATCGTTCACCCCGGGCCTAGAGAAGGTTTCCCCATTGTGTAATGGGCAACTGAGGAAATGAAAATGATGAGTGGTTTTCTCGGAGCCTCTAGACGCTAAGATGTGCCGTTTAATTCAAATAAGCAGAGTTAAGAGCTATCCATCTCATGGTCTGTGACCATTCATTAGTTTCATACATGCATAATTCATGCAAGAGCTCGTTGGTGTCCTTAAATGTCCTCCTTAATACTGCCTTGACATCAGAGTTCAACGTATTATCTCTAAGTTAAGCCTGTCACTGTTCTTAAAACATTTACCTGGAACCCAAAGGGATGAAAGGCCATATTACCAATAGTCTAGAATGGATTTTCTCTCGAAGATCTACGGGCCATTCTGCTAACTTTCATGGACTCTGTGGCTTAGAGCTCTCAATGGTTTGCTGTTTCTTCACTCAGTATTCTTCCATGGGTCATTCACTTTGTCATTCATCTGGTCCTGAATTCAGTGTTTGCTAAGCACAGGTTATATGTCAAACACAATTCATGCAGTGTTGCTGTGGGAACTCACTAAAGAGGTCTTGGGCAGTTTCCCTTAGAATATCCTCGGTGATTTTAAGTATCAGTGAACATGTCAGTTCTATATGATAAGCAATATGATGGAGTTATTGAACATAAATAGGGACCAACAGAGAAATAAAAAACAGATATCTTTGTATCATTGAATTTTAGATTAAAAAAATTAAATCAAATTAAATCCCTGATTGGTAAAAAGAGGCATGTCAATCCTTTACCCCTTCCCTCTCATCTTCAGACTGTATCACAGAGGATGAAAGGGGACACAATTATCAGGGATGGAGGATATTTGGCAATTTTTTTTTTTTGGTAAGGAATGGTAACAAGCTAATTTTTTTCTACAAAGAGAAAAGAAGAGGAGGAAGAGAGGAAATTGGAGGAAATGGCTATTCCTTGGGAAAAGCTGCCAAATCTTTCTAAGGATGGAAGTTATTTAAAAATGACTGTATATCATCACCACCCTTTCAAAAATCTCTGTCATTTTCTAACTCAGTTTTCTAGGCAAACACACCCTGGTACCAATCTCAGCATCTCCATGCGCTGCCTATCATCCCTTGGGCGTATATGCATTACTGGGATAATTAATTTAATTTGAGCAATGGCTTCCATTGCGAACCATCACTGCATTCCAACATGCCACACAAGATGGGTTCAGATATGAACAAGTGACTCCTTAATTTGGATTTAAAGCTTAGGACCAGTCTTCAAATCAAAATGACCAGGGAGCATTGTGCCCGCAGAGGACTGACAATAATCTCATGAGATCCCAATTATCCCAGTTCATATTATGGACAATCCAATAAGTCTGTATGTTCTATTCCATAAAAAGTATAAAAAGAAATTTATCATATTGAAATCAGAATGCAGAATAGAGCCTGACACTTTATTAGGCTCTCCTTCTCGGGCTATCATAAGGTTGCTGATGGAAAATAAAATTAAGCCATCTCATAGATGAAGAATGACACCATTTAGACTTTCTGCAGGTGCTTTGCTGCTCACAGGTTACTAACATCCCCCCCATCTCCTCCCTATGCTATATGTCGCTCTGGAACTGCTTCAGTTTAAACTCGAGACACTGGGGAGCATGAGCTCTAAAATTCCCTCTATTTTATCACCCAAATTGATCATTATTTGCTAAAAATAAAACTTCTAAAAGAAGGGACTTAGACATAATTTACTTCCATCATCTTAATCAAGAGCCCCTGGATGGTTGGCACAATGGTCTCAGATGCCTCAATATGGGATGCAAGTGTGTGCACACATGCTTTTCTGTGCCATGGGTCTTCAAGGTTCTCAACAAGAGAGAAAGTAGGAGTATATAATGGATTGCTTGGGAACTGCCTCCTGGGTGCTGGGGTTAAAGGCATAAGCCACTATCCTGGTCTCTTTTCTCCTATTTGATAGCTGTCCCATGTTCTCCTTTTGGAGTACTCTGCCCTCACTCGGGAGTTCTTGTATTGTAAAAGCATTATTCTTTGCTTGGACCAGCGAACAAATGCCATTAGGTCAGGACATCAGAGTCTTTAGTTCTGTAACTATCTTGGGGATGGGCATGTGTTCAAGTCTGTCAGAGCCCATCTGATCATCTTCAGGTCTCAGGTAGCTGGAAAATATGACTTTCCTTTTATTGCAGTTGAACCAAAGAAGATATGAAGCTGAGCTGCTGGAAAATCCAGTGTCTTGGGGAGGATCCTAAGCGAATACAGCCTCTTATGCAACCCAACAGTGCTCACAGGGCAAAATACCATGATAGATGGGAAGGAAGGGAGCAGAGGGGGACTCTCACCCACAAATACCCTCCAAGAAAGTTGAGCTGAAGTTGGGCAGACACGTGGACGGAATGGTTACACTGAGAAGATGGCAGGACAAAGGAGAGTTGAGAACTTCCTAGGACATGTCGGAAAGACAAAGCTTCCTTTACAGAGTCCTGGGTGAGTCAGGCTCTATACCAACACACTGAAGTCATGACCATAAACATGCATATATTTATCAAAAACATATATATATATATATATATATATATATGAAGCATAGAAAGATGATAGATAGATAGAAGGTAGAAAGAAAGAAAGGTAAAAAGAGAGATAGATAGATGGATAGATAGATAGATAGATAGATAATCCTTTATACAAATGATCGAGACCCCAAACACACAATGAGAAGTCTCAGACAGAACTCAAATCTGAACAAAAAACTCATTTATATTTTATATATACCCTCTATACACAACCTGAAAGTAATTTTATACAGTATTTTAGTGCACCTATATTTTGACTGCAACCCATCACGTGAGGTCAGATGTGGCATTTTCTTCTTGTGGTTTCATGTGTTCATGCTCAAAATTTTTTTCATCTTCGAACATTTGGGATTTATGATTTTATAAATTAGAAATGCTGAACTCTCTACATTTACAAAGACTCCTCCACTTGCATACATTTTGCTTCCTCATGCAGAGTTGCTGTGCACTCTCAAATTGTGGAGGCTATTTAAATTAGGTGTTTGTGACTCATATCATATAGACTAACATCAAAGAGTCAATTAGGCTTCACAAAGACCCATGGCCAATTCTGAAACTGCATGAACTGGGGAGTAATGGCATATTAACAGGAACAGCTCAACTCTCTCCAGCTAACTGACTCCATGAGTAGTGGTGTCAAAACTTTCCCATAGAGGAGAAGCTTGGAATATCTATTGACAAATTCCAGTATAAAATTGACCATGTTCTAAACAAGTTTGGGGCCAGACTAACCCTAGGAGAGTGGTCCTACTTCAACTTCTCTAAACCATAAGAATTGAATTCTAAGGCTATGGTGGGAAGTTCTCTGTGCTCTCAAATTTTAAAGATGATAATATTAAAGGAAGGATAAGAGTCAGAGATATGGCTCATTGGTCAGGAGTAAGTACCACTCATGCAGAGGACCCAAGTTCCCTGAGAAGATATCTCCCTGTTACACCACTCTGCACCCTTTCTTAGTGACCCTTCTCTTTGTCCCCATCACTGTAATTTTACCAAGAGTGATAGCAAAATATTTACTAAAATCTAAAATACTTTATAAGAAATGAATGGCAGCCATGGGTTAATGAATTTCTCAATTGTGATTGAATGGCCGGGAAGATGATTTCATCAATAAAGTGTTTTCCCTGCAAACGTGAGGACCTGAGTTCCTATTATCGGCAGCCATATGAAAATAAACAAACAAAAACCAGGTGTGGTGGCATGTGCCTGTAATCCCAGTGCCGGGGAGGAAGAGACAGGAGGATGCCTGGGCTTGCTGACCAGTCAGTCTAGCCAAACAGTCACCTGACATTCAACACGAGACTCTGTCTTACACAAATAAGCTCAAAAGTGATTGAGGAAGACATCCAACATTTCTGACTTCCACACATACATGCACACATGGGCACATCTGCCTGTATGCATACATATGAACACATACACAAACATATCACACACACATTGATGATGGAGTAATAAAACCTAGTCCTTCAGCACTACCAACTAACCCTTTGTAGAGCAACAGATGAAAAATGAATAGGACCTCAGAAACATGGGAGGTCATGCCAGGATAGAACACCCTGCCGCATATCAGACATACACACTCTATTCTCTATGGTTCTTTTAGCGATGGTGAGAAGATTCACACAACACAGTAATGATAAGTGACACAGTTATGAGTGAGTCATATTTTCCATTAAAATGCAGTCTTTGTCCCTCATGAAGAAGGTAGAAAGAAAGGTATAGGAAACGTTGCAATAGGCCCAACTAAGTCTCTCCTTGAGTTTTCTCCCCTCTATCTGAAATGCCCCTGCTGTTGGCTCCCCTTCCTCAGACTGAGTCAACTGCTGTGACAGAGCACTGGGGTCTACCTAAAACCTACAGTTTATGTCCCCCAGGCAGTTCCCACTTACAACCACTTCCCCGAGCCCTTGGAGTCTTTCAAATATTATTTTTAATAAAGAAAACTCTTCCCATATGAAGATAACCATGTTGCCAAACTCTTCTCCAAGCAAACAGCCTGGGGAAATGTGGGTTTGCATGTATGTTTCCTTGAACTATGGGATCAAGTTTGCATGCACTCTGGAGTGATGATGGTCCTTTGCCAAGATGACTCACAGGACTGATTGCCTTCCCATGATGGTCACTTTTCTTCCTTTCCTAAGATTGCTCCAAAGTAGACTGGTAAAATACTTTACCCAAGTGTCAGCCTCTCAGAAAATGAGTCCTGGGTGAAGTCATGGCTCATGTCAGCGGAAGGTTACTACCTGAGATCCGGTATGCTAAGCGCACGCTTCATTTTAATCTCCACAACTGCTTCCCACCTTCCATCCATTCCCCCACTCTCCACCCCTGCCCCAGTGCTCAGATAAAAGCATCTGAATCACTGAGAGATTAAGTACTTTGCCTTCCCACAGAGAATTCATGGCAGAGGTAGACTTAATCTGAATGCAGAGACTCAGATGCTTGTCTATGGGCCCCGGAACTGAAGCAGGGCTCTCTGTGAACCGAGGCACTCAGTACCACAGGAAGGTCCGGCAGTCAACATGCACCGTGTTTATGGTGTTTCTCTTATTCCTTAGACATTATGCAGTGAACTTTCTACGTCTCTATCTAGTTAAAGAAAAAGAACCAAATAAAACCTTTTCCTGCCCCAAAGAGGTCATCCCTTCCCTCTGAGATGTTGACTAAAATTGACCCCATTGATTTCTCATTCCTCCCTCTGCCTCCAAGCACACAGCACCACAGTCACGCTAGTATTTGCCCCATGTGCCAGCAGCTGCTCTGTGCTTTTGCGTTTGCTGCCCAAATGCTCTTGTTGACTCTTGGTAATCTTCCATCAGACCTCAAAGGTCCCAGCATCCCCCTGCCTCTCCAAAACAGACATCCCCGATCTCTGTCCTCTGTCTCCGTCACCACCAGAATGCTGCCAACATCCCACCAAGTTCTACATCTCTGCTGCCCCTGAAATGATGTCCAAAGCCATAAATTTGGATCAGACTGAAGTCTGGAAGGCCAGTATTTCACCAACATTCCAAACACAATCTTTTCGGTGCCGTTCATCATTGGCTTGGAAGCTTGCTGGGGACTATTTATACTCTTCGACTTATTCCCAACTCTTCCCTCTGGAACTCAACAGAAGAGCTAACATAAGTGTGTCTGGACCCCAAATAAGACAGCCCATTCACCAACAGTCTCAAAGACTGTGGCAGACATCAGCTTTTTGTACTAGACAGGGATGTGGGGACTCCTAACATTGATCACTTACTTTTTGCTAGAGCGCTTTAGAAGTTGATTTTATTTTATTTTATTCCGTCTCACCTTGTCGAAGGGTCACTGTCTCTGCTGGGATTGTGACAAGCTTCTCCAGAATGAGAGCACTTTATTATCACATTAGTACCAGGGAAAGTCACATCATTAACAGAATTTATCCTCATTTACTCTGGAAAAGCACTAATATTCTAGCTCTCGGCCTCTCTCTAATTATTTTCTTTAGCACAACTTTTTTTCCCCGCCCACAAGCTGACCCTTCATAGGCTCCTCTGGAGAAATGTGTTAAGGCTCCGTTTTCCCGCCCCCTCCCCTCCCCATTTGAGTCTCCAGACTTTATCCATTCGAACAGGCACAAGAAGTGCACTGAGGTCTGTCATAGTTCACACAATGCCTTTGAATTAGCAGGTGTGACGGCAGCGTGCTTTTGCTCGGGATCCTCTGTTCCGAGGAAGTGATGACAGCCACCAGAATTACTGTTAATTGTAACGTGACGCTGGCACTTCAACGGCCCTGTGTGGTGGCGAGCTAGCGCTGGTTCGGGTGTCTGAGAAACTCAGAAGCCTAGACGCCACCGTGCTTCAAAGAGGACCGCAGGCTCGCCTGCCACATGCCATGATCTCAGGTGCTGCATCTGTTCACTCACACACTCACACACTCACACACACACACACACACACACACACACACACACACTCATCAAAATGAACCCACCCTTAGATTAGGTTACAAACACTGACGCTTTTCCCCTCACTTAAAACTGATTCATATTCTCTTTCTCTCTCTCTCTCTCTCTCTCTCTCTCTCTCTCTCTCCCTCCCTCTCTCTCTCTCATTTCCCTCCTCCTTCCTTTACTCTTTCAAATTTGTGGAACTGGAAATTGTACAAACTCATAAGTGTGCCCCCGTGTGTGTGGTGGGGCAGAGGTTTATTTCTGGTGTCTTCCTTCATCATTTTCCACCTGATTCCTCCAGAGAGTCTCTCACTGAGTCTGGAACTTGCCTGTTCAACTAGACTAGCTGGCCAGCAAGCCCCAGGTGTCCATCTGCCCATCCCTGCCTTTCCAGTGCAGGCCCACTCCATCAAGTTATAGGGATGACAAATTTCAGGCCCTCATGCTCCCATGACAAGAACTTTTATCAATGGAGCTATTTTCCTGACCCCTTTTAAACAATGCCTTTAAGGCACCTAAGTATCAAGGACAGAAAAGCTAAGGTTTAAATGACAAATATTTCGTGGAGACTGAATATCTGCCGCCCACTTTCCAAAATACAAACCAAAACAATGTGTGCCTTACTCGATATTAACATACTACACAGTCAGGAAGATGGTGGGCCAGAAGAAAGCAGTCTTTTATTTAGACACATATTTTTGTCTAGAGATAGCAGGTTCACTGATTAGGAGAGGAAAACACCTCACAGTGATGCTAGGCATGGGACCGAGGTACTGGCAGCCAGGCAGAGGCTAACACGGGAGGCTGTCCTATTTCTTTTTACTAGGAGTCTCTAAAATGAAGAGCTCATGATGCCTCTTGCCTAAGTCACATAGAGAACATAAAAGACTTTGCAGTCACCATTTCTCCTGGTTTTCTGTTACAAGGAAACTCTCCTCCACATTCGCTCCAAAGACACGGTTCATATGATGTAGAGAAAGAGTGGGTACCCATTTTACCCAGAGGACATGCAGCAAGTCTAGACATTGTTCTTCTCAACCTCCAGGTTTTAGCTCAACTGTTCTTCCTATAACTCATTGCTCTGTCTCCTGAAGTCCCTATACACCTCCGAGTCTGGCGAAGATTCATTTAGACCACCCGGACTTCTCCATTCAGAGTTAATGTTTCATTCCTCCACACATCGAAGTGTTCAAGGGAGATAAGTATCTTTCTCGTGGTATTTACCTGGGTCATTTCACATTTAGGGTATCTCTGTCCAATCTAGTTGGTCCACTCATCTGTGAACACTTACAAGGGATTTGTGGGGATCAAGATTCTGTCCAACCTCGAGCCCAACACCAACCGTCTCCAGGCTAAACTAATTCATTTTTCCTCCCAAAGCTGCCCTTCGTAGAGCCTTTCATCAAACACTTCATGGTTTGTCATTCCCCACCTCCAAGCTCCTGCATACAGTTCCCTCTGCTCAAAATGGCATCTGTCTAATAGAAGGCAATCTAGGCCAAAGCCGCCATGACCACCGTGACCAAATGACCCAAACAGCACCATCTAAATTCCCACAGGCTTCGTTCATATTCCCTTCATCCCTTGTTGCCTTGGCGCCGCTCATCTGCCCTCAAGATTGGCCCTTAGACAATCACATGTCCTCCACATTGCTTGCTTGCAGCTTCTTTGTCCATCACGGAGTAGAGAATAGACAGTGGTCAAGATTTTCTTTTATGAATTAGGGCAAATATTTGTGAATGAATTGCCAATAAATTCCATCTGCTGATAAGACTGATAATGAGATCATCGTGATTGTTATTGATCTTATTAGAGTGACTGCTAATTGGGTACTTACTAAATGCAATGTAATTTAGTAAAAATTTGACTAATATTATTTACTAATATTTACCTCATTAAATCATCATAGGAACTTTTAAAATACCATGTACTGAGGTTCATTTCTCTTTCTCTTTCCTTTTTTATCTGTATGGGGACTGAACCTAGGGCCTTGCACATGCTAGGCATAGGCCATCAAGTATTCCACCAATGAGCAACATTCCAGCCCTGTGTTCACTTTTAATTTTGAGACAGAGTCTCACTAAATTGGCCAGGCTAGCCTTAACTCATTCGGTAGCCCAGGCAGGCTGTTCTTGCTTCCAAAGTCGCTGGAACTAAGGGCAATACCTCTAGGCCTAGCTCATGATGCATGTGCCTGATGTCATCAAAATGCCATGTAAGAAATCTTGAACTGGAGTATGGACAAATCTAAGTGCTTTTTGAGCCCACTATCTCACTGACGCAGAAGGTAATTGGGATGCCTGTTAAGGACCTTGGGAAGGTTGATTTTCCCGTTTACCTACTCAGCTTGGCACAGAAATGAGGTTCTAGAGTATAAAAGTGGCCTTCACCCTGACTTCGAAAACGATGACGTGGAAAGGAGTCACTTCTCATGCTTTCTAAGGGTGACAGACTTGGCTGCCATTTTGGCATGGTACTCACTTTGCAACTGGGTCCTTTTTGATTGAGAATGATAAAAGTTTCCCAGCTTCCTCTCTCTCCCAGCTTGCTGCCTTTCCTGAGTCTACCTGATCAGATTAAACTTACAAACTTGCTTGAGGCTCTGCCAGGTAAAGAAGAGCAAGTTCTTGCTGACTCTTCTGCCCATCAGTCCCTGTCCATGATGCCCCTACCTTAGGGCACAAATCTCTACCTCCAAAGTCCTGGCCTCATTGCCCTCATTCACCTCATCTGTATCCTGCACAGATGCAAACTAGGGCCTCTCACCTCCAGCTGTTCCTCCCTGTCAGTACCACAGCAGGAGACATGAATTCCAGAGCCCGGTGGATTAACCTCCAGGTTGACATTCAGTTTTAGCTTTAGCCTCCCTAAATCCTCAACTAAAACTTTAACAGCCAACTCTGCTTTAAGATCTCAACTGTAAATCTCCTCTCATCTTAGACACTCACTAAAGAGATGGGAAGGTTCAATGCTCCCCTTTTCTGGTTGTTTGTGCCCGACTCCCTTGAGAAATGGAAGCAATGGGTAAGAACTACAGTCATCATGAGCCTCACTCAAAGACTCGCTTAGAAAAGGGAAAGAAAAGAAAAAGAAAAATGCCAACTGGAAAGGGAAGAGAGGTACTGTTAACTATTAATATCTTCTACCGGATGCAAAGCATCCGAAGAAGAGAAACTTTGGGTGGGAATTTCGGAATATATTTGAAGCAAAATCACTCACTTACAGACCTGAAGCCAAAACTTTGATGTTAAACAAAACAAAAAAACAAAACAAAAGAAACCATCTGTCTCTGATCTTCTGCTCAATTCCTAGAGCCCTCTGGATCAGTGACTGGGCCTCTCCATGAGAACACATCTCCTTCTCACTTAAGCGAGGATCTGCTGGAGTATTTTCTAAAGTAAATAAATGGCCACAAAGAACAACAACAACAAAAGACCAGTAAAGAGCCCAGTCTCTCAAGAACATCCCTGACAAAATAAACCCCATGTTTATGTGCACTCTCTTCAATTGGCCCCGGCCAGAAATCTTTCCTGCAACTTAAAACCGGCAGCTCAGGGGTTGAGAGAAATGTCCGGAATTAGCTTGGTCAAATGCTGCCCTAAATAAATGCTCCTCTGATGTCTAACAAGATCGAGGGCCAGGGCAATCTAGCTTGACTCTGGCAGTTGCTGCCACTTGTATCACATGCACATGACTTTTTTAGATGACAGACTTTAAAACAGTGTTTAGATTTTTTAATTCTAGTTGAGGGGTTAAGTGCGACTGATTGGTCAGCTACTAAAAACACCTGCCACACAAGACTGACAACTCAGGTTGACCCCCTAGGATCTACAGAAAGGTAGAGAGAGAGAAGAAACTCTGTAAAGATGTCTTTTGACCTCCATAGACACACTACTGTGGTACAGGTGCACACAGGTGGATATGTATAAGACTAATGAAAATCAAAATCAAAAGTAATAGTAAACGAAAATTCTCTCTGTATGGCATTTCTTCTGTGTTAAATGAACATACAGATTTCATGATCACATATATGTTTTACATCCTATCCATGTTATCTTCAAACTGTCATTTTGTTTTACTCTGTGACAATCCTTCATAATTAATACATAATCCCCTCATCTTCCATCCTTGATTACTTCATAGTTTTTGTTAATATAAACAGCATTTTGGTGAACATCTCTGTATGTAAAATTTTATTTGCAAATCTAGGAATTCCTTTAAAATAGTTGTCTAGAGCAAAATTTTCTGGGTCGGAGTGGCAAAATTGTTTCATCTGGAAATAGTGGCACAGGCTACAGTAATTTTAGATCCGGTCATGCTATGTTGACAAACACCGAAAGATAGCCCTTGCTGTAACCCCTAGGGCAAAGATTTTTGATAGGTTATGTTTGGGGTAAATCTAAGTTTATAATCACAGGGAAGCAAACAGCACGTATAACACACTTACTCCTATGCACAGCCTCTTACCCACAGCCATGGACCACGTAGCTATCCCTGACAGTGTACTCATCATCTCGGACTGTAATTCACAACAAACGTAGGCTGCCTGAAAGAAGCCTTTGCTATGCCAATGCTCTTCTCCATGTGCTTGCTGCACAGCTGATAGACAGACTTAACCACAGCCCAGCAAGTTGCCTCCTGGACCACACTACACCAAGACACCATGTCTAAGAATATAGTGACAGAAAGATGGTTTTGAGAGATCGCTAATCCAGAGGGGCTTATCTCATGTCTGAGAAACTCTATCTGGTATAAATCTGATTCTCCACTAGAAGTTTATGCTTGAGGGAAAATTCAACACAGAAGGCCTATGATGCGGTGATAATCATTCTCTTAAAACTCTACCTGGAAATGGTGTGATGTGAGTGCCCTTTTGGGAATGTCAGAACCTCGTCAGACTAACATTCTCGAACAATTCCATCCTAGGAAGCCTACCTTGATTCCTGTGGTATTTGGTTTTCCTGAATCAACCTCCAATAGCATCACTACTTTTAAATTTTAGATATGATTTCTTTTTGCTATCCTATGGCAGAAAAGACAACAGTTATGACTTGCACCCCAAACAAGTTAATGAGTTAAACCTATTGCCACCCAATCTATGTTTAGGGTGCTCTTTTGTGTAAAACCACTTGAGGTTCTCTACCCTCTAAACTCTTCTAGACCTCTCCAGTTTATCTAGTCCAGACCCAAAGAGGTCCTCTACAGTTCAAAAATTATTACAACCAAAACTCTCCCTCTAAGGTATTACCAAGTCCCTCCTGGCAGAGGTAGACTCTTTGTCTCAACTGCAAAGCCCCTGAATCTCGAGAGCCTCATGCAGCCCGTATCTTTGGGGAAACCTTTACACATTTCCTAATGTTTCCACTTCCAGAGCAAAGATCCTTGAAGACACAAACTGCCTTTTCATATCTGTATACACAGAACCAGATTTATATCTTCTTGGTGCTGAGAAGAACAAAGAATATGCTCTCTAAAACTCAGAGATAACAAAGGATTAAAAACAAAGAAGCCAAAAGGCACCAGAAGCCCCAAGGCAACCTAGCTGTGAGATACTGTGCCATGTATCAGGGTTTGTTGTGGAGACTCAAATTCTGGAATGCTTACAAAACCAAATCATACTCATGAAAAGCACCTGTAGCTTAATACTAAATGGATGCCATCTTGATTTCTTTTTGCATCATGAACTTGGGATATATCTGGTCTTAAGTTACTGCAGATAGTACACGCATGTTCCTGTCCTCCAGATGATACACACACTGAAATAGTGGTGATGGTCTCCTCTCTAGATCCTATCTCATTGACCCTATTTAGAACTAAAATCTTCAATAAATACTGGGCAAGGGGGAATAGGGAAGGTGGCTAAAAGTCTTCTCTAGGCCTCTAGTTTCTCATTTAATGATTAACCTAACATAGTGTTAGATCTAATAAACCCGGAAGGCACATACAGAGGCTTAGACATGGAATCTCCAAAGATTGGGGATCTTGTACAAAGCTTCAAATCTAACTTGGACCAAGGTTGGGTCTCTTAATTCCTCAGAAAGTCATCCTGAAGGAACCATTCTCAAACATGGCTCTCTTTGGTCATGTCCTCCTATTCCCCTCCAAAACCTTCTTTGCAGTAATGTCCAGGAGGCAGGTGGATGGAGCCCCAACTCCTCTGATCTCAGAACTCCCAAGGGAGATGGACCTCAACACCGGCACAGCCAAAGCTTCCTAAATCTCTCACCTCAGAAATATCATCCTGGTTTTTATTTTTGTTGTTGTTGTTGTTGTTTTGTTTTTTGGTGTTTTGGTTTTTTGGGTTTTTTTTTTTTTCTTTGTCACAAACCCTTCTAGCCTAATATTTGACAGCTCCAATCAGGTACTGTCCAAACATTTATTTAAACATTTTAAATGATGAATATATCCAATTATTACTATTAATGCAGCTAATACTGACTAATGAGGGGGAAACACGGTAGCCAATGTCCCGCAATTCATTACCCCTGCCTTGTCAACAATTCAAAGCCCGAAACCTAATCATCCATGCCGAGCCCTGTTATATTTCACACGTCACTTTTAATAAGTCACTCAGTGCCTATAAATTAATGTAACATGTCGGCGTTTATGAGTGCGGCTTTGTCGCTGTTAACAAATGATGTTCTGGCCCAGTCTACAACAGCTAGGCAGTGACAAATTATGGGAGATGATTTCTTTCCAAAGTATAAACTATACACTGGGGACTATAGTAATGTATGTGTGTGTGTGTGTGTGTATACATATATATGTGTGTGTGTGTGTGTATACACACAACTACATATTACATACATCTGAACATCCACAGGCACACTAGCAAGTAACAGAGTATGCCAATACATATGCATGAATAAATAGGAAATAAATATGCTGCTTATGGAGAAAAACTGTTTAAAAGTCCCTGTACCATCTTATCCAAAATATTACATACAGGGCTGGCAAGATGGCTGAGCAGATAACAACTCTTGTGTCAAGTCTGACAACCTGAGTTTGATTCTCAAGACCCACATGGTGGAGGAAGAGAAAAGCCTCCTGCAAGTTGTCACCTGACCTTCACATGTACAGTGCCATGTGTGCACCCCCCCCACACACACACACAATAAACCTAGAAAATTAAACTGAAGCATTAAAACAGGAGTCATGAAAATCCCCCAAATGGGGTCACTGCCAAACTCAGATTTGCTCTAAGTTCTGGTCTGTTGCTCCTGGCCGGGTTTCAGGCCAGTCCAAAAGCCCAACGAATAATGAAGGCCCAGTGGTGTGGATGGAAATTTAAGGGCACAAGTGACTGCCTGAAACTCCAGCGCTTAAAGAAAGAACCTATATTTTAATGGCAAAATTGATGGTTATTGGGCAAGGGAATGGAAGAGGGTCCATATTGATTCTAAATCAAGCTGAGTTCTTTCAATTTCTTTCTAAACCATGTCTTCCGAGTTCACCAAACCATCAGCATGTAACTGGAGACCACTCGGCCTCCATCACCTCCTAGGACTCAGTGTTCACGGAGGCCGATGGCTCTGTCTTTTAACTGTGCCCTGTTTATCTTTCTTTGTCCACATGGAAGGCAGGTCTGCTCAATGCAGCATCTTCGTACATCTGTGCTGAGTACCACACCTGGTGGCAAAGCCTCAGGGTCAGGAAGGCCAGTAATTTCTTTGGGGATCTGCCACATGGAGGGTTACAGTTTTGGAGGCTGAGCTCAAACAGGAACTCTCCTTTTATTATTATTTTCTTCTGTATACCAAAATGTCCATGTGATTAAATGTTTTACCATCTTAATTTTCTTTTCCTCAGTCATTCTGCCTTGATTTTAAAGCTACTTATTTCAATATACAAAGAAAGTAGGGAAAATTGTAAGAAGTCTTCCATAGTCTTGGAAGGTTTGGAGTAGGTCCTCCAGGGTTCCTATTATGTATACCATCATCTTTGCCAGGCTTTAAACCATGAGGCTCTGAGATCCCAATTCACCTATAGCTCTCTACTTGCATACCAACACAGCTGCCTGGGTATGCAATCTCTTATGTAAACATTACATTTTACTAGGGCTGGAGAGATGGCTCAGTGGGTAAAATATTTGTTGCACTGAGCTTGGATCTCCAACTACATGCAAAATCCAAACATCACCTATCACCACAGAGTTGAGTTGTAGAGGAAGGAGATTCTGGAGGGCGGGTCAGACAGAGAGTCTAGCCAAGGTGGAGAGCTTCGGGTTCAGTGAGAGTCCCTGTCTCAAAAAATAGGGTGGAAAAGTGTTTAAGGTATCTAAGAAAGATATCCTGATGTCAAATTCTGGCCTCCACATACGAACAGAAGCAAATGCACCCACAAATATAAAACACACATATGTATGGTGTAAGTGTATGTATATATATATATATATATATATATATATATATATATATATTCAGTATTCGATATAGCAGCCAGGATTCAAGTTAGAGTTGTCCAATAAACAAACAACAAAATGATTCATATAAGTCTTAACTGTATCTCCCAAATTAAGTTAAAATTGATAATTTCCTTGAGATATAAGGATGGAGAAATATATTTGTGTTTTATAAACCCAAGGTTAGTATTTATTTCTCTTCATATACAGCTGAGACTTTGGTATATATAAGAAATGTATCTACAAGAAACAAAGATAAGTGCTTTCTTCGTATTAAAAAATCAGTGAGATGGCCCAGTGAGTAAATGCACTTGCTCTCAAGCCTAAGTAACTGCGTTTGATGTCAGGGTCCCACATAGTGCAAGGAAAGAAATGATTCCTGCAAGCTGTCCACTGACTTCTACATATGTGCCATGACACACGCTCATGCATGCATTCACATGCATGCACCCATGCATGCAAATACACACACAATATCAACATACTAATTTTTTTAAATCATCAGATCATTAAAGGAAACCAAGATAGGAAGGCAACGGACATGCCTTTATTGCAAAATTATGAGGAAAGCCTTTGCCTTGCACTGGTTCTGCCAGGATACCTATTGCTCAATTTGTTTTTCTGGGGTCTGCAAAAGTCCGGTTCTAACCCTAAAACCACTAACAGATCAGAGAGAAGTGCTTAATGATGAAAGAGTAGTGATCTTTCTTCTTATTTGAAAATTGGGCAATGTGTCGGCTGCTCAATCAAATGGTTTCAAAGTGAAGTCCAGCGATTCATGCCAGCCGGCCATGTGTGTGGCCCCATTGGAAGGGCTAAGGGGTCTCGTTAGTTATGAGATAGCTAGGTGCCCCAGGCTTCGAGTTTGCACAGCTATGGTGAGAACACCATACAGTGGTCAGAGGTGATGAGATGATGGTGGGCTGGGGGGAGAGGGGGGGACACATGGACCATATAACCATACAGGAAGAACAGAAGCAGACAAATCGATTATAATACGGCTGAAGTTGGAAGCTGTAGCCTGTAATCTATTCCTCTTGAAAAGGTGCAAAATGCCTCCTTGAAACCCAGTAAGGACTGAAGGAGGCCTGATGGTGGTCCCTAGGTGAAGGAAGAAACTTTCCCTCTGGAGCCATAGACTGTGGGATTCAACTGCACTTCCTCCCAGGGCTGGAGTCTGCAGAAGGACAGCAGAACAGAAGGCACTGGCTTGGGCTCTGTGTGCACTGTGCCAAAATGAAGCAAAAAAAGAAAAAAAAAACACGGTAGAAAGTGGGTGCTGTGTGAAACAAAAATGCAGAACTCTGTCTGCTCTGGTGGCTCTATACTATAAAGACATCAAGCCAGGAGGAGACAGCTGGAAAGTTTTTCCCAGTAGAGAGGGCTTCACCAGGCATAGGGCTTCCCTGCTGGGAATAGGTATGATTTGCATAACAATGCGGTGTTGCTTACCTTAGACTCCAAGGTGCCAGATACCCAGAGAGAGAACACACTTGCAGCCTGGCCAAGGCAGAGAAGGTGAGAAAGCTTTGCTGTGTGCGTTTTGGGAGCAGGAAAGGAAAGGGCTCCCACGCCCTCATCATTTTACTTCACAAAACCAAGAAGGCGCTGCTAGTTTCTCTTCTAAGTACTTGAGTTCCACCAACCCTAACTTTGGCACAGGTCTCACACTTACATATACATGTGCACTGGAATCCTGTGCAAATGCAAATACACACACGCACACACACACACAGCGGTGCCGGGAGTGGGGCACACACTCCTTTATTGTTTTGTTTTGTCTACGAAAGAGCAAGTTCTGTTCCAGACGCTGTAAACCTGATGCCAACACGGGTGCCTCCGTTTGTCGTTTTGTTTTGTTCCTGCCAAAGCATGTCACCAGGGTCTAGACTAAGATCTCGGGATAGAACTCCCGATGCCCCTGACCCCCACCAAACGCAGCACAACCATTGGCACCATCACTAGGAAGAGAGTGTCCAGAACTGAGGGGACAAAAAGGCTCTGCCCTGCTTCTCAGCAGACTTGAGTCTTGTCACCTGTGGACACCACAATTCAGGACAGACATAGAAAAAAGTAAATGATAGGAAGCATTAAATGTTGCTAAAAGAAAACAATATTGTCACGTAGCATGTCCTGTGGCCACTGCATGATGTTGGGCATTTTCAGACAGGGTTTCTGTGTTCAGAATGAGAAGCCAGAGGCTCACAGCCTCACAGCAAAAGGAGAAGTACAACGGAGTCCTACCTGACGTGTGGTCGACCCAGCTCCCTTGTGCTTTGCTTATACATAAGATGCGGAGGGCTCAAGGGATCAGAATGCATGAAAAAATGTCAAAAAGGAGATGAAGAGAAGACTATTACATACAAGGAGGCCCAACACAACCTCTTCTATTTCCAAATGCTTTCTCGTTCCTCTTGGACCTAACATGAGGAAGTTTAGAAGGCAGAACTCAGATGAGAGTTTCGAGTAAACAGGCACCAATAGAGCAGAAGAGCCTGAAGGCAGAGGACAACTCTTTTTGTAAGATTTGTGTGCACGTGCCCACGCGTGTGAGGGGGTGGGGCACACTGGTGTGTGCGCACATGGAAGACAGAGGTTGAATGGGGTGTCACTTTCTAACGTCCCTCTGCCTTGTCTTTCTCAAGGGTCTCTCACCAATGCTACACTCACCCCACTGGCCAGGCAAGCCCTTGGGATGACCCTCCTGCCCCCACCTGCCCAGTACTAGAATTACAGGCTCACATCCCCCCATCTGACTTCTTATAACAGCGCTGGAGATTTGAACTCCAGCCCTCAGGATGGCACAGCTAGCACTTAACCCACTGAATTATATCTCCAGCGCAGGGACAAATCATTTCACCCTACACTCGCATCGAGCATTCTAAGCGATGATTTTTATCACCTCTCCCAGGAGACTTTACACATGAGAGAATTTGACACATCACCCAGAGGTTCAACTTCTGACATGCACAGTGCTGCAGAAAACAAATTAATATATCAAAACCAAATACCAGATACTTTTAGGGGGGAAATCTGCATAAAATGACAGTTCTCTCTGATGATCCTCCACTTTTATTGCTAACTACCATTCTAGTCACATTTTACATTTGGATGTCCTACCTTAGGAAAATGTCATATGCTTGTATTAGGACCACTGTTGTTGGAGGGATAATTACACAATAATAGCATGAAGAACAGCTACGAGAGCCAAGGAGTGACTTGCGCAGAGGCTCAAAATCTGGAGAGGAAGAAATAAAACGCTCATAACAGACTACCTTGTTGAAGTCAATACGGATCATATGTGAGCGTCATCAGGTCCCTAGCTAAGGCTGTGAAACCCATCTCTGCAGGTCCCAACAGGAAGAAATAGCCCCCCAAAAAAACATTAGAGCCAAGAACCTCCCCTCCTATGCCTTTCTGCATTCCCAGAGGAAGGAGCGGAAATGGCCAGGTGGATTTACTTGATGATCCAGCTCACAGGGGCAGGGCTGGGCCACTGCCTTGCTTCAGCTCTGTCCTCCTGGCTCGGACTCTTCCCACAGTGGTGTACCCAGTTCACCTCTCTGAAACTGAACTTCCAGAAAGCACAGACACTGGCTTGGAACACTCAGAGCGGATGGATGAGCCCGAAGGCAGACACATAGTTATCCGAGCAGGTGTCGGAGTTGCTGGGATGGAAGAACACTGGCTGAGAGAATTGAAAACAAAATGCCTCACAACCCAAAGTGCTGCCAAAACAGAGAGTAACAAGTAAGCAAGCCAGGTGGAGATGTAGTCAACCCAACCCCAAGGTGGCCTTGAACTTGCCTCTGATTTTAGACACAGCTCATCTGTCCATTCTAGCAAAATAAAGTTTCTGTTCATTCTGATTTGAGAGATAAGACAGAAGAAAATAAGAACAAATAAATTGTATGGTTGTGAATTTGAAAGCTTTAGCACACTCTCATCAAGTGAATTGTCATTAGCCCCTAAGAACTACGTATAATTTAAATAAAATAGACGCGGAATTTACTTTGTAGGAGCTACTGGTCTAATGTCAGCTTAAATCATTCTTTGGTTTTTCTGGATATGTCTTAGGATACACTATCTAAGCGGAGCTTGGTAGCTAGCATGACTTTGATCATATAATGCATGTGTTTTGAACTCCCACAACATGCAGCATGCACCCTGAGAGACCAGAGCCTCTTGGGACACACCTCCATTAGCTTTCGTGGCTAGTGTTCATTCAGTTCATAGGATGTTTTCCAAGCATGCAAGCAAGCTGTGGTTTGATCACCAGCACTACGATAAACCAGGCGTGGTAGTTCATGCCAGTAATCCCAGCAATCAGGAAGCAGAGGTAGGAAGATCAGAATTCAAGGTCATTGTGGCTCCATAGCAAGTTCAAAGGCAGCCTGGGATAGATGAGAACATATCCCAAAACCAAAATAATAAACTGTGTGTGTGTTCCCTTCTTTTAAGCCTGCATAAACTTGAGTTGAAAGGTCACCCTTTATTTCAACTATTAGTGAAAACCTCATACTGCTAGCCTGAAATGACAGGAAAAGAATATAATAAAATCCACTGAAAACAAACAAAAACAAAATTTGCTGAATTTTAACTAGATACAGTTCCTGCCACAGAAAAATGGAGTGGGAGATGAGAGCTAGCAAGATGGTCCAGCCGATAAATTTCCACCAAAGCTGAAGACCTTGCTTCAAATCCTGGAATCCCACATGGTGGAAAGAGAGAAGAATCAACTCCCGAACGTTGTCCCCTGACACTGTGGCACGTGACCACCTACATGCACAGTAAACAAATAAGTTAGTTACTTCAATGTCAGGAAAAAATAAAAAGAAAAGGAAGTGTGGAAATGTCACAGCAATGTTAAAGGTATCTGAAGGCCAGTTGCCCTTGACAACCTGAGTTTGATCCTTGAACCGAAATAGTACAAGGAGAGAATCTGACCTCCACATGAACCTCTTAGTATACACACACACACACACACACACACACACACACACACACACACACACAAGTTTTAAAACATCTTTAGATTTACAAAACCAATTTAACGCTGAACTGTGACCTTGACCTAAACAGAAGACCAAAAAGAAAAGTTTGCTTTTGTTTCCCCCACCCCTTCATTGCTCATTTCACACATATTTGAACTCACCTACAAGGACAACTGAAAACTATCTGGCCACCAGCTTACCATCACACCACATCCTGGCAGCAGCCTGCTGGGTGGTACAGGGTTCAGGAAGTACACACCTTACCCAGAGGGGAAGCCAGCCTGGGCAATGGGAAGCCAGCTAGAGGGAGAGGGAAAATTCCAATCTTTCCTGGGAGGGGAGGTGAAGAAGAGCTTTGGATTGGAAGGAGTTGGAAGGTCTTACACCATTCCAAAATGTATGGATTGCCATTTCTAGAGGAGAAAACTAAACCATATCATTGGGAGGTTCTAGATGGCATGAATTGTTCTGTTTCCTCTTTTTCAAATATGAATAATGATGACAGTGAAAAGCAGTGAAGTATACTCTGCTGTGTGTGTGTGTGTGGGGGGGAATCTGGGTTTAATATTCTTCAACATAAACATGGACTTTTGAAATTAGGAAGCCTGAAAAGAGAGAGAGGTGAGTGATACAGCAGCAAGATAGTCCTACGCGCAGATAAATCCCAACAGTAGGGTGTGTATGGAATAAAGTTGCAGGAGAGGAGCAGGGAAGAAAGGTAAAGGAGATAAAATGAATAGACACAGAGACACTCCCAGGCAACTGATGGGAGACAGGGCTCAATTAGAGATGATAAGCATGCAAGGCTCTTCAGAACATGTCCCAGGAACCAACCAGATGTTGGTTAACACTGGGTTGTACAAACTGATCAATAGAACATAACAAAAGGGCTCAGGTACTCATGTGAAGTCATGCATCATTTCAATAAATTGTGCTGTGGGTAAAGGCATGTGTGTCCCCTCCCCCCCGGAACAATCATTCTCAGATCAAAAACTAAATCATCCCAGCCACATCTTGATTTCTTGCAAAAAACTCTGCAGGAATTATGATCCTTAACAGCCGCCTGACAATTAGCATATTATAAATACCAAAATGATATATTAAAGGGAGAGGAGGAAAAAAGGCCAGCATTTTACACCTACAGTAATACAATTCCACTACTTAATGCAAAGTAACAGGCCTTGGAGTGTTTGGGATCCTCTTGTATGGCGATATCTCCTCTATCAGTAAATGAGACTATGTGAACAGTACGAGGTATAAATAATTCAAGACCTGAGATGGCAATTATAGAACCATGCACAACTAGCATGAATATTTTATGAAGGCTAAAACAGCCCTCAGAATGAATCATGGTGAGATGAACACCACACACACACACACACACACACACACACACACACCAAGGAGCTCTGGTCAAACTGTATTCTTATATATGCTTCTCTTTAACTCCTCGGACATCTTCATTTTACACACATCATGTTGATAGTTACATATTTTCCATTTGAATGTATTTCTAAATCTCCAAACACAGAAGAAAGAAGATGCTTTGCCTATAAGGTCTAAAGGCTTAAAGCAGGAAGCCGAACCATTTTTAAAGCAAACTTGTACAGAATTCCATGTGAATTTTTTTTAACCTCTCCAAATAGACTCTGCAAGAAAAAAAAAAAAAGAAGTACTGAATTCTAAAGCACCAATCGAAACTGAAACCAAGTTCTCTCAAGCAGGACCGAATCCTACTTGCAAACTTCTTTGGTATAAATCTGCATTGCGTTCTAATTACCCCCAGAGAAATACCTGTAATCCCAACTTTCACTCAGTAAATAAAGTAAAACAACTATTTCTGAGTCATAACCTAAGCATACAAGCCACTGTATTTAATGGTAAAACCCAGACATCACAGCCTACTAAGAAAAAGAGTCCTGGGTTGCTTCTGTAACCAAGACTGAGCACAGCCTGGGAAGGGAAGGAAGGAGGGATGAAAACATACAAATTCATGTCCTGATTCCTGTGTGGTGTGCTTGTGCTGTCTAAACAGGTGCTAATGGTCATTTAAATTTTACAGAGTTGTGTATCCATCTTTCTCACCTGCCCCTCTCTTATAGCCCAGGGTCATGTCCATGTGCCAAGAGAAGATGCCTTCGCTTTGAGTCCATTTTAACAAAATTCACTTCCATCACTTTAAAGTTTCTTTTTCCCAGTTCTTCATCAGAACTCATGGTCCTCTTGGTAGGATTTTATGCATTTTTTACTCAATTACAAGAGAAAGAATGACACTTAAGGAATTCTTGTTCTTAGGACAGAAAGGAAACTTACAGATCATCTGTCCCAATTACCTCATTTTGCAGACTAGATTTTTTGCAAAATATCAATAATAATAATATCACGTGGCAGATTCAGACTCACTGAACCAGGTAAAATAGTAGGTCCAATAATACTATAAAATGTAATGCCATGGGCTGGAGAGATGGCTCAGAGGTTAAGAGCATTGACTGTTTTTCCAGAGGTCCTGAGTTCAATTCCCAGCAAGCACATGGTGGCTCACAACCATCTATAGTGAGATCTAGTGCTCTTTTCTGGTGTGCAGGTAGAACACTATATACATAATAAATAAATAAATAAATAAATAAATAAATAAATAAAATATTTTTTGTTAAAAAATGTAATACCATAACAAAACAAGAAAAAAAATGGTAACAACACCAAATACATATGATGGGCTTCAAATAATTAAGGCAGGAGTGAAACTTTACAAAGCCCCACCCGCTTCAGTCCCTATACCTTCACCGGTTGGGGGCTGTGACATTTCAACATGAGGAAAGAAGTAAGGCCTAGTTAGGTCAGTGTAACTCCTGTGCTCAGTCCCAAGGTCTCTCCCTTGGGGTGGACTCCAAAAACTACATCAAAACTCTCTCCTTTGGTCTTAGCTGTTGGACCCTTTTCATGGAGAAGGACATTGGGCCCTTTTAATGGACATAAAACCATTGAGTTTTCTGGAAGGCATGGAACACACTTGAGTTTTCTGTCTCACGGCGCCCATTCCTTCACAGACTTCTGAGAAATGTGAAAAGGGAGAACTTCTCTAACCTATACCACAAAAATTTCAGGAAATAATATGTTCCTGCACCAACTACTTGGCACTGGCTTATAATTCCATTTAAAAAGTTCTAAGCCACTAAGGTACCTTCGGGACCCAAAGTTCCCAAGGCAACCAGATGAAAAGGTCCCCTACCACTGCAGCAGGTCAGTATAAAATGTCACACTCTGCCTTTCTCTGCTCATACCCAGCCCTAGATTTTCCTAACTGGACAACGACACGTGCAACCCTTTTGATTGGCAGTGCACCGGTCTCGTCTACACTAAGTCATCCTCTTTGCTAAATTTTTGTTTTAGGTGAGTACTCCAAAATGTTCATGACAGGAGAACACAGGGTCCGAAAGACACGGTTGGATGGTAGAAGCCTAAGGGACCCAAGAAACCAATGGGTTTGGGGCACGCAGCCCCTTCGAGTCTCAACCTCTACTTCAGCCTTCTGCTTCTATGCCTGTGTGTATTTCACAGCTTCCTCCTGCAGTTGCCAGCCCCAGCTCCAGAAGGCTCTGAGAAAAAGAAACTAACCCAGGTAAGCCAGCCAATAAAATCCACCCTCTGGACCGGGGTTCTTTTCTGCACGAGGACTCCAGGGAGCTAGGGCGTCATTTATTATTTACGTGCACCTGAATGGGTTAATCTTCCCCTTTCCTTATTTTGACAGCCATGTTTATCTTTTGAAAAGACTAGCAGAGGCTCAGTGTGGCACTGGAGTGCTAACTGCTAACACATGGGCTCCGCCACATCTCGGCAAAAATTTCTCTCATACTTGAACAGGCAGCCCGGCCAAGACCAACACTGTGGGTTTGATTTTCCTCATCATGAACTGACAGCTTATTTATCTCCACGGAAGAACGTTGTAAGCCCTTTAGGCACCCGGGCAACTTAGAAGGCATTCAGAGGACTGTTCAAAAAATATTATGGCTTCATAAAAAAAAAAAATAGAGAGTAAATTATTTCATTACTGTTAGGCTGTTCTCTCTTTAAAGATACATTTTAGTGACTCTAAGTTATAATAGTTTATAAATACCGTGGCGGAGAGGGTGGGACAGTGCACACAAGCATCTTTCCAATTGGCATTATATTTGGATAACCACTTTGGACCAATGCTAGGCTGTAAGTGCTAAGTTTGAGGATGGAGCACACTTCCACGGGGTTCCTTTTGCACTAATGCTTTGGATGCTTCATTAGAATAATTATGAAAGCAGTTGTTCCCGTCTGGGTAGCTTGCTTTGGACATAATGGCTTCTGATAACGTCCATAAAGCCAACATAAAGTATAATGCAAACAACAGCTCTCAAATCTCGCTGGAAAAGAACATAGAACCCAAAAGTGATCCAGTTTATGGTACCCAAATGGCACAACGTGACAAGCTGTCTCAAACACAGGAAGCTAGCCATGGCGCACCAGAGTTTTAGCTGCTTTGCAAGCAGAAGAGGACCCAGACAACGCTAGTAAATTGAGTATGCAAAAGAAGAAGCTTTTTTTTTTTTAAGTTCTTTTCAGCTAACAGCAGTGAGAACTCTGAACCTCTCTGGGGTGATGAAAGATTTTCACACACACATACACACACACACACACACACGACTCAAGGATTGGGCCAGGGTGGATGGTAGTGAGTCTGAGGCTGCCCAGTTCCAACCCTCCAAACTCACATCCATTTCTTTGAGAGCTGTCTCCAAGGAAGACACTGGTTATGGTGTTGACTTCACTTTGCACAAAGCAAACTTCTGCGCTTGCTCTTATCACAGGTCACTGGCCCCTGAAAGAACACTTTGTCTCATTTAATCTCACTGTCTCACTTTGTTCCCACACTCCCCTATGGATGTGGGTCTTGTGGGTCCCATCCCTGCCCACCCTTTCTAAGAGAGAGACACGAAGCTCACCTTTCCCCAAGAGCACACGTGTCCCCTTTTCACTAGTGTGAGCAGATTCACATATTCGTAAAGCAGGATGACTAGGAGAGGAAGTCTCCATCTCATGGCCGTGGAAAACTCAACTCCCGACTTCCTCCAGCCCAGCCACGGCTCGTTATTCACTCTTTCCTGGTCCCTGCCTACTGTCCACTCTGCCTCGTTAGCGTCAGATCTGCCCCATCGGCGGTCTGCACAGTTTGTGCATGAGTGTCTGGAGTAGGGTGCTTGGCTCTGTGACTTGGCACTTCTGTGCCGTCGGCAGTCACAGTGGAGAGGGTGTGACCTGGCGGTGCCTATGAGCCTCCAGTGTGGACAGACAAATATGCCTTGGCTTTGCATCGTGTGTCTAAGTGTGTTCGCTCCAAGAGAGTAATGCAGGTGTCAGTCACGGTTGGCAAAGAGGCTGGGTGGAAGTAAGGCAAAGTTCATGTGGAAATATGCTTGCATCTTGCATATGCAAAGGGAAAAAAAACTAGCAAATATCACAAGAGCCCACAGGAAGAGCCCACAGAATGGAATATTATACGGACTATAGAAAGAAATATTATGTGGAAGGCAACATGAAGAATCATTTCTAAAGTTCCCCTGCAGACTGTTCTAGAGGGTTCTGAACAGGTACTCGCTACCAGCTTCCTTGGGTGCTCAGAGAAAGCTAAGTGGCAGAAGGCTAGAAGAACAAACTGGACCCATATCGGGACTCCAGGTCCTTGCAGACAGATAGATATTCCACCGTGCTAGTGTCGCCATCAGAGACTTGCCCACACGGGGTATAAACAGAATCACCTAGACCCCCGCTTTGGAACCGTGGGGGAGCCTCTGAGAGATGGGTAAATGAGGGGATCTGCTGGGAAGGGGGAGGAGAAGAAATTCCAGAGGCAGCACTGTCAGTTTGCCCACAGAGATGATTAGCCCACTCTGTGTACACACGCGCTCTCTCCTGTTCCCACACTCCTGCCCAGCACGGCTTTAACATATGTACATATTTGTTCAGTGGGATCTCCTTCAAAGCCTTCCCTTTTAGAGTCATTTTCAAATATTCCTCAAACACGGCACAGATCAAAATGGAATATACAAAGTCAGGTAATGTCCCCAGCAACAAATTAAAATAGCTAACCGGCCAACAGATGGCCGCTCAGACAAATCACTTGCTGATGTAAATAAGGCCGGCGGTTGGCTCCGTGGTGCACATTTTTCTAGACAGAAGTCGACTGCTCAACGAAGTCTACTTCAGAGCCCAGTTGTTTGTACAGCAAAGGGGAAATCACAAAAATACAAAAAATGCCTCCTTTGTTCCTGGAACCCGGGGTGATTCACAAGCACGGACATCCCCAGGTCTTCTGATTTTAAATTACTAAGGTGAAAATGTCACTCACCCGGGAGGTTATTGATTAAAATACAGACCAGGAAGGCTTTTCTGCATGAACCTTTACTTCTGCCAGCCACGGTGCATCATTTAGAAACTGAAAGGAAAGAAAAGGGGGATAGGAGAGGAAAAAAAAGGCCCAGAGAAGAGGGGAAGGTTGAGATCAGTCTGGGAATAAATAACACAAAGACGCTTTCTGGCTGGAGGGCAGAGACAGAAGTTGGCATTATTTTACATTAGAAACACTTCGTATTCAAAACGGTAATTGATAGCGGTGGTGTGGTGGGGAGGGAAAGAGCCACTCACGTTCAAGCGGGCTGCCCTGCCAATCAAACTCAACCTTTCTTTGAATGAATAAAAGCTTCATTGCCCTATTATGCTGATACAGTCAGACAGGTCTAAAGTAGCCTGTTTGTCAAGTTTATGCCCATTGCCCCAAGCTACCTCGATTTTGAAGCTTAAATAATCCCTTCAAACTCGGACCTGATTTAGGCTACTGTTCTCCTTTTCACCAACACCGCATCAATTTTACCCTGGGCTGGCCCCAGATGGGGGTGGCAGGGCCCTCGCTCCTCCTCATTTTGAATACAGGAGGGAATTTGGCCTTCCTTTGTTTACCAGCCTGGGTGCTGAAATGTTTGGCCGGTTTTCTGCCTGTGCTGCTGCTGGCTGTCTGAAGCCTGCAGATGTTTGCCAGGGTCTGTGTTCCCAGCTCTGTAGGAAGTCAGTGTCAGGAGGAGTCTCCCCATTGCCTGTCTTGTCATTAGGGATTTAGGGTAAGTAGACCAAACCTGGCTTGCTAGTAAGCGATCAATGAAAACCCGAAGACCCTGGGTGGGGGGATTTTTGCTTCCTTCTTCGCAATCGTTCAAGTACCTGCAGCAGCCACAAAAATGATCTGGGCTCCCTAAGGACACGGTGGCCCCAGCATTCTCTGGTACCAGTGACAGAAGAGGACAGACTTTCAGATACTGAGGACAGCGAGCACCCAAAGCTGCAAAGGAAGCGGTTCCTCCACCTGTCTCCTCCACAGAAAAGGCTCTATGATTCCCTGGTCGCTTCTGCTTAAAAATGCACGTGACAGAACCGCTTTGTGTTTGCAAAGACAGAGTCCTGGGTAACAATGAATACGCAACTGGGCTGGGGATAGATTTATCAGGCTTCAAGGATTATTGTTTGCTGAAGGATGGTACACACATTACTATTTCACAGTTCAGCTATGACATTATTAACCTACTGTGCAAGGATTTTATTGCCAGATTGGTCCATTTATCAAAAATAAGAGAAACTCAAAACCCTATAAGGAAGTTAACATTTCAAGCAGGCTTGGCTTTCACTTGGCACCATTAATCTAGCTATTTGCACAGGAGCAAGAAATGTTCATTTAGTTATGTCTCTTCGTTGGGAGTAAAAGCCTGCGAGATGGTTCTGGATGCAGGCATGAGAATGTCATGCTCATTGTCACAGGAAAAGCCATCGTTTGCTCCTCAAAACAAGTTGCAGTCCCTAGAGCCTGCTACATATTCTGGATTGCAGTGAGCCAGGAGTTCCGGACTCGGCAGTCCACAAAGTAACTGGCTCCAAGTGTCTAAAGATTTAAATGCCCAAGCTGGGAAAGAGATGTGTGGAGCAGAGTGGGCCCCGTTTCTTTATTTTTGTGACACTACAAGATGAAAAATACATAAAGTTTTGTAGAGGAGCATGAAGAAAATCTATCTGCTCCGATGGCAGCCATGTGCCCATCTAATAAAAGGGGACAGAAATGTAATGCAAACGACTCAATAATTCATAGAGAAACGATTGATTTTGGACTACGAACATAGCGCTCTTTTGACATCGCTTCTCCACTAGGAGGTTTCACTGGCACAGGGGTATCCACGGAGTAATGCAGGTTGTTGCATTACACCCCATCAGGTGCCTGGCATGTACACACTGAACATGTACACACTCAGATGCCACACCCCCCCCACACACACACACTGCTTACGTATGGCTCTGCATGACTGTTATAAACTTATTTATCTGTGATCATGGCACAGACCCTGAAGAGAGTCCAATTCCCTCTGCCTGTTTGTGTTTTCTTCTTCCTTCTTTCTTTGTTATTGTTGCTGTTATTTATTTATGGGAGGAAGGCAGTCCTCCGTGCTCTCCCACGTCTGCAACAACTACCATGGGTTCTTACCATGTTCTCCTTCAAAGTATGTGGGTGATGTTAGAAAAAGTAAAAGAAAAGAAAAGGAAGATAAATGGACAGACTTGTTTGCAATATGCATATGTGTGAGCATGTGTATATAAACACACATATACGTGTATGTAAAAAAAGGGAAAGAGATGAGTATCCAAGGACACTCAGTTTTGGCATGTGCTATGTATGTGCACATACAAGGTCCATAAAAAAGTTGAATTCTACTTCTCTTGCCCAGCATCTCTTCAGTTTTATGCAAATTTACCTGAACCCACACACACCTTTCAGTATAAATAGGCACATGCTCAACTGATGTGGATAGTTAACAGAGCAAGGCCCGCCAAGTACTCCCAATCTAAACGGCATGGGCTGTGCTCTCTAGAATCAGAAGCATCCTTAGAAAGTTCCCTTCAGTCATTCCCAAGGGCTGGGAAGGCTACCCCATACACATGACCTGCAATCCTCTTGACAGTCCCAGAACAGTCTTGAACCCCCTTTGATGCCTGGGAAAGCAAAGGCTTTGGCAGAATGTGGGGCTTTCCTGGATAGCACAGCTGGCAAGCCAAGGAGCTTGGGATCCCTCTGAGTCCAAAGCCATTGTGTTCATCCACCGCAACAGTCAAGAGCACTCCTCTCAGACACCAGGCAAGTCCCTGGTACGGAAAAGAAAGAGCTGGCCCTTCAGTACAGATGTCCACAGACTCACACAACTGAAGAGGCACAAATATACCACCTTGCCAGAGGACAGAGTTGGAGAGCTTGGGATGCCCTCACTGATGACTTGGGAATGGCATCTTCTGACTAGCTTTACTCCCTCACTCACACACACATCCCATCTTTTTCTCTGCTGTTCAGCAGTGAGCAAGACCTCTGAGCATCTTTGAATGAGAGGACACTGTTACTTGCTAACATTTTCTCCTCCAAAAGCCTCAAACACTGCTGTTCTACTTCCAGATGCTGACTCTGCTTCAAGGGAGAGAGTAGTTCCCATGTAAGGAAACCGGAGGTGCCATCCGATGCCAGTTGCTAAGAGTCATTCCGGGGGAGTGTCTGATAGCAGAATGAGCAAGGAGTGAAAAGCCAACCAGATAACAGGCTATTCCCCTTCTACCGTGGACCTGGTCTACTTCTTTGGCAATTGAGAAATATGAGTCTAGTGAGTTCTTTAAACACTTTTAATAAACTTCTCAAATTATTTTTATCTCACTTCTCTTATCTGTCTAACGAAGATAAGGCTTTCAACAAGCACATACTTAGCACAGACTACTTGCCAAGCACTATGCTTGCTGCTGGGGATATTAATTTGGTGGGCATAGGAGGTGGAGTGGAGTGTGAGACAGTGCCTCGTGTGGTCCAGGCTGGCCTTGAACTCATGACCATCCTGCCTCCACCTTCCCAGGTGCTCAGTTGGTATATGCCTGCGTTTGTGTGCTTGTGTGCATGTGCGTGGGTGTGAAGGAAGCAAAGGTGACTCCCCTCAGGGTGGAGGAAAGACAGACAGACAGACAGCGTGCTGAGGGATAAGGCAGAACCTAAAGCGCTTACAGAAAAGACAGAATAGAGGGGAAGCGTGCCAAAGGCACACACAGCCAGCCTCCGGGGGAAAGGAGATCATACATACATCCGAGAAATAATAGATACAGTCCAATTTGGGTTAGAGCTGTGATAGAGTACTTGTCTAACATATGCAAGGCCTGGGGCTTGATCATCAACACCCCCCTCCACACACACACACACACACACACACACACACACACACACACAGAGAAAGAGAGAATCACTGAACTAAATTCTAAGATTTAACGGGAGCAACACTAGCAATCACAAATATTGCTATTACGTTGCTTAATACATATAGGAAATATTTTCAAAATTTATAACTATCCATTAATTACTGTCTATTAAAAAGAAAAATAAGTAGCCTTACTATTCATAACGTTTAGAAACTTGGTCTAAGAGATTTTAAAAAGTGTGCTGTTTTTGCAGAGAACTTGAATTTGGTTCCTAGTTGGGCAGCTCTATCTCCAGCTCCAGAAGATCCAATGCCTCTGGCTTTGGCAGGCACCTACACTCACATGCAGAAACACACACAAAGACACACACATACACAAGATGAAAACCTTGATCCCAGACTACCGAGTAGGAGAGCAGGGATTGAGATACAGCACTCTAGCCCTAATCCATCGCCTTAACAGCCAAGCTAAAGGTCTCTCTCATAAACAAAGGGTGCTTGGGGGAGAAAAGCAGGGGGTAGAGATAACCAGATAAGGCTGGCTGGGTGGCTGGAGGTCAGCTCTGTGTCTTTGAAGGAGAGGTGAGCTAGAACTGATCATGAAGGGACTCTTTTTGCATCAAAGTTCAACTAGAAAGTCATGGAAGAGTGCACACAGGAGGACACCGTCTTAGAACCAGACTCCAGCTGCCCCCATGGAGACAGATTAAAACAGGCCCACATAAAAGCAAGTGGGGACGATTGGATTAGTAGCCACCATTTAGGGGAATGAATAAGGTGGAGGATCCAAGAGAAAGAGAACTAAATCCAAAATAAGATGCCACGAGACAGCGGTACAGACAAGACAGGACAGGGTCAACGTGGGTGACCCCCGAGGGCTGAGCTGACCAAGCTGGCTGGGTACAAGAGTTGGGATCAGCTAACTCATACACCCAGCAAGGCACCGTGAAGACCAGAAATGGGAGAGGCAAGCACCACGTTCATGCAGGTGTACTGAGCCTCTGCTATAGACCAGGCTCTCAACTCACTCTTTGCCCAGCTGCTCATCAAATCTTCATACCTGCTCAGTGGAAAGATTCCGGCTTCTCTTCAGAAGCAGACACAAGGCATGAAATGGTTATCTGAATGCTGCACTTCTGCAAGGTGGAACTGGAGTAGTTCTCTAAGCCCAAGGCCTCCACCACTATTCTCTGCAGTGGTGTTGTACATCTTTATCTTTCTCTTCCCATCACAGAGAAATGTCAAGTCGCATGCCACTGAATACAGTGGCTCTCTTACCCGGAATACGATTGAAATTGCTTCTGCACCTGTACCCTCCCCAGGACTCCCCCGACCTTGCTCCAGGCACTGTTGGAAGGAGACAGTTCCTGGGGGGGGGGGGGGTGGAGGAGCCTGGCCTTGTTGGCAATGCTCCACTCCCTATGGATGTGAAGGCAATGGTTGCCTTGCCCAATTCTCCCATGCTAATCTTTAAAAGAGACCCAGCAAATGCCTGATGCCTAGATCGTTGGCAGTGGTACAGTTGTCCCCTAGGTTGACTACTAGAAGGAAAGCCATAACTTAAAGTATTTCTGTCGCCCACATGTCACAGTGGAGAAGTAGTGTGGACCAGCAGCTACACCACAAGGTTTAGAAAGCCAACAGACGTTGACTGCATTGGCAAATCAAGGGCTGGTCCAAAGCCAGCAGTGCTCAGTGTCTTCCAGCAATCTCCATCAATAACTGACAAATTCCATGCTATGTCTGAAGTCTAACGCTCCAAGATGGATGGATGGGCATTTGTTTTGCATTGCTCCATTTGGGGCCAAAAAAATTCAAGGCTACACGACTTCCATTAAAACATCTCTCTCCAAACTCATGGGTGCGGGAGAGTTTTTCATCCTGAGGAACTCAATCCCAGATTCTTTGTCTGTCTTCGCTCAATTGAAAGGAAGAGGCATTTCTGTTTCTCTTTCAAAATAAAAAAGGATTTAATCTTGGCCTAGAATTTAGGCCAATCATAACTGCTTGGAGGAAATGAAAGTGCGCAGGTAATGTGTACACACAGGGTTTTTTGTTTGTTTGTTTTTTGACAAGGCCACAGATAGATTCTAAGCTTTATCACTCTCCACATTATTCTTTTGATTCTTGGTTTCTCTGTGAACCTGGAGCTGGGTTGTGGGCTAGTAAGCTCCCATGATCCTCATGCCTCTGCTGCTGACAGCCCTGGGGACAGGAAGGCTCTCTTACCCATTGAGCCATCTCCTTAGCCCCAAGAAAGGGATTTTTAAAAATTAAAAAAAAAACACAAACAAGATAATGAACCTCTTGACAAAAAGCAAACTTGGTATTAACACAAAAGGGGTGGCAGGGGAGAGAAAGGGAGAGGTTAGGTGTGCGTTATAGGCACAGAAACCTAGATCTTTCCAAGATCCTGGTGTCGAGTATTCCATTTCTTTCTGGCACAAGAACCTCAAAAATCAGGCTGGTTCTTAATGAATTTTCTTTCAATGAATGAGCAAGTGCATGCGTCATGCAGCTGTACTTATAACTTGAGTTAGAGCTCCTTGAACATTTGTACCGTTTGAATTAGAAAAATGTCCAGCAAGGCTTAGCCTGTGCAGAGATAGCTTCAGCAACACTGTACACACTCTCTGACCCTAGAACACACACCCCAATGGACCCAGCTTAGTTAGCCCAGAGGAGAAACAAGCTCCAATATTCCTGTCACCCTCCCATTGGACCTAGGGTCTCCATGCCTGTAACACTTGCTGCACTATCCCCAGACTAGAATTAATAAACGTCATGTTAAAAGCTCCACTCTAGAATGGTCTATTTATCAAAAGTGATTGTCACCTATTTTTATATGACTCACTTTAGATCATTGTCTTTATCAATTTTTCCAGAACAATCTTAAGAAAAGCATGTGGTTAATGGATAGTTTGAATGAATGCATTCCTGGCAGATCTTACCGGTATTCCCAGAGAATTGCTCTGCACAAGGAGACTCCATTTTCACACACACACACACACACACACACACACACACACACACACACACACACTTCTATTTCTTTTCCCTCCAACTCAGCATCGTGAAGTGATTTCGACTGATTTATACATCGCCTAGTAGGATTCACTTCAGTGGGAAGCCTGGTTTTGAAACAATATAATGAAAGTGTTTCCCGTTCGTGACTCAGACAAGGAGAAGCTCCAACCTTGAGCTCTAAAAAGTTTGCCCACACATTTCCAACAGCACACGTGAGGCCTGAGGTCTGCTCTGTCTCCATCTGAATTGCAAAATTCCAACGATTAACCTGGCTGCCTGGGGAATCTGTTTCCAGGGGAAGCAAGAGAAAGGTTTTCTCTGCTTCTGTCTTTGGACCAGACCACATGGGGGAGGGCTGGCAGGTGAGGGTCGTCCTTTTGTCATCCAGATCTTACAAATTATTTATTTGATCAGGAAAGACAGAGGCCAAACACCATACGTACTGACAGGTACTGTGGTTGAGTTCTTTTCCCATTTTTCCCAGTAGGTGAAGAAATTAAGGACACTTTTATAAGTCATTCCTCCTTTGTGTGTGTGTGTGTGTGTGTGTGTGTGTGTGTGTGTGCATGTTATATGTACAGAGGGTGGAATCTATGACTGATTAAAAATATCAGAATATTGACTATGGCTGGTGTATATGCTGGATAATAAAATGTAACTGGGCCACATTATTCTCAAAGAAAGGGTGCATTCCTAAGAGAGGAGAGCATGAGCAGAGTGTATAGCCATCTTGGTCATAAATCTGCAGAACTGTAGAAAGCTTTCTCACTCAATAAACTGAAATTTGCTTGGTGAGTTGGCAAAAAAAAAAAAATTCCTAAAACTGTATCTCATCAATGTAAGCATATACTTCCATCAGATCCTAGTAAAATTGACAAATTATTTTAAAGACCGGAGAGCTGGTTCTGATATATTTTCAATTGAAAAGTCTGCAGTTGGAAAATCAATACCCAAGAGGGTGTTAATATGAGTCTCTATATGAGTTCCTTCTTGTAGGCTCCTGCTAATCCTTCTTCATGACTCCCCAAACCCCACCCCAGGAATACCCACTACCACCTCCATCTGTGGGTCTCCTCCTCCTCCTCCACTCCTGCTGGGTTTTCCTCTTACTGGGACCTTTATGAAGAAATTTATATTGTCGTTCTTGGAATTAAGTTTTTTTTAATAAAATTTACTTTTGTTATTTTTAATTATGTGTATGTAGCTGTGACTATGTGCACAGGAGTGCAGGTGCCTCTGGAGTCCAGAAGGGGGTGTCAGACCCCAGGGAATTGCAGCTACAGACAAAACTGGTTCTTCCATAAGAGCAAAATGGGTCTTAACTGGTGCGTATCTTCAGGCCCTATTGAAGCCAACATTTTAAAAATCAGTCCTTTGACCCCAACTGAGACTCCTAGAATTAGATCATCTCCTGTGATCAGGCCAGACTTCCAGTGGAGGGATTGGGACACTGACCCTGCCACAGAACCTTCAACCTACAGTCTGTCCTGCCTATGAGATGTGCTGAGATAAGGGTACTGCAGAGATTGTGGGAGTGGCCAACCGATGACTCATCTAGCCTGAGACCCCTGGCTTCATCTATTCTGGGCAAGTGCCATGCACTGAGCCACAGACCCAAGACTTTAGTTTGTTTTTAAGATCTCATTTATGCTATTCTGCCATAATACCTTCATTCAATAACCATGATTTCTTACAAGAAAAGTCAAAGATGATATACATTGATATACATCTCCTCACTCAAAAGAAGAAGAGGAAGAAGAAGAAGAAGAAGAAGAAGAAGAAGAAGAAGAAGAAGAAGAAGAAGAAGAAGAAGAAACAAAAGCCCCTTTCCTGGCAGTTAACACAACAGCCATTCAGGCCTCTCAGAGAGCCATGCTGTGCAAGCTTCTCGCCAGGCCTGTCCATCTTTCATTTCTCTTTTCTTTTCCTACCCAAACCATACCACCGTAAGTTTATTTCCCACACCCCAGTCATATCTCCCTCATTGTTACAAACGAAGATGAGATCTGAGAGGTACGGTATCGTAAGTTCCTCCAGGTTACTGTATGCTTGGGAAGTCATATAGACTTTTTGTTTTTGTCTGTAGCCTTTGTTTTCCAGCCCTCCCTGCCCCTGCTGCTGAGCCTGATATCAAATAGGCCAGAGCTGTAGATTTCGCAGCTGAGATCCCCTCACCTCCCCTCTAGCAGGAGATGGATCACTCTTCAGGGTGTAGATTTTCTATTTAACATTTTTAAATAAAACTTAGTAAGCTCCAGCAGTATGAGGTCTACCTCCCTTTTTAGCTGAATCTTGATGACACAAAGTCCTAGCTCGAGCCTGTCACTCTGGCAGTGTAGCCCCGGCTAGTGTCTATCTCATTTTGGTCCTCCAAAGTCCCATGTTTGTTCTCTTATTCCTGCCAGGAGCAGGAAAAGGGGGAAAAAACCCTATCTTGACTCTTGGGTACACACAGCGGACTTCTTGTTACTCAGGGAGCCAGTCCATGAGCCGAATGGCACTAAAGCATCCCAAAATAATCTGCAGTCAGGGGACACTCAAGCTCACAATTCCCTCCCGAGCATACTCGCTATTGAGTGGTATTTGTTTCGTCTCTGTTTGCATACAGCCGTGTTCCTGTCTGGGGTGTTGTTTTCCTGTCAGCTCTGTTTCTCTTCTATCTTCTTCCCTGTGTGGTCTTGGCTTTGAAATGTCATGTCTGTGTTCTGCCAGCAGCTGAAGTTAGGAAAGTGTGGTGGCTTCTGAGCAGCTACCTTCACTTTCGGGAGGATCCCTGTGCCTGTGGGACGGGGCCCATTGTCCTTTATCATTGATGTAATACATATGTCATCCCGCTCATCTTCAGTTCCCTGAAAGCACAAACTGACTCTCCCTGGCAGCTCTGCCTTTCTTGCTTCAGAGTGGACGGCAACTCAGTGGTTAACCCTTTCCAGTAACGGCCCTCACAGTCTCCACCTCAACTTCAGGCTAATTTTTCTCTCTCTGATTTTTTTTTTCAGCTAAACTCTGCTTATATGTGTGTATATTTGTGCATATGCATGTACGTGTGTTTATGTTGCATAGGCATATGTGATATGTGTTTATATATGTGTGCATACATTGTGTGCACAAATGGCAATTAGCCATCTCTTGGCTCAGTCAATTCTCCTTGGCAATGGTAAGAATATTTAACTCTCTTTCTGATTCCTATGGACTAGAGATTTTATTTTCCATTCTTCTGACCTCAATGAAAAACAAAGGAAGCAGAGATCAAAACTGGCTCTTTTTTAACTTTAATTAATTCATTAATGTGTTTGTTTCTGCCAACTGGTTCTGGTTCATCCACGAGCTACCGTTGTTCCATGCCTGTATTCAGCACAGGCTTCACTGACTCTATCTACGGGTACTAGAACTGGGTAACACAGAGAACCGTTACCCTCCATCTCCAGCCTCCTCTGGCCCTTCCGTGTTCTCACACACACACACATTCATAGTTCCTTTTAATCTCCCAGCATTTAGTTCTTTTACCTGCATCGGACTGAATGCAGCATCAGGAATACAGGTATGTTATTGTCCCATTTCATATGGAAGAAGAGAAAAGTAGGAGTAGAGAGATCGAAACACCACTTGGAACATAGTAGCTAGGGTTAGGGTCTGCTTATTTCCCACATAAACAAACTCTCAAAATGCACCTTTCTCGTCAGATGTGATTTTTCCCAACAAGATGCTGGAAGGGAGGGAGGAAGAGATAGCACAATAAGGGCTGGCAAGATGGTGGAGAGGGCAAAGGTGCCTGCCCCAAGTCTGGAGCTGGATCCCAAGGATACGCATGATAGGAGAGAACCCACTCCTGCAAGCTGTCCTCTGATATCCCACATATGTGCACCAGAACATACATGTGCACTTGCACACACACAACGTAATAGTTTTGTTTTAAGCACAATATAAGAAAGAAAGGAGGGGGGAGGAGGAGGATGGGGAGAAGAAACCCAGCTTCTGTTCTTATTCCTATGCCCCTCTAACATCAAGCCTTGATGATTTTTCTCCTGCAGGCATCATCCCAGTCTTCTTCGCTTCACCACACATTTCCTCCCCTCTGCTTTATATTTAAGGTACTTCCTTCGGCTTCATTTCCACCAGTCTGTCGCTTGCTTCCCTGCTGATCCTTGCTAGCCACCTTCACACACTGTGGTATTTACCCTGCCCACCCCTCAGTTGGTTTCATTAACCCTCCATAAGTCAGCTCCTACCCCAGCCCCCATCACTTCTGAACTGGAGAATGCCTGAACTTCTCTGAAAATCCACCTGTCAAAATAAAAATGTTTTCATTGTTACATTGCCTATGAGAAATGAATGGCTTGCTCAACCACCAATTCCAAATTTATATTTAATTTGGGGACTATATATTATTAAGCCGTTGCCTCCCCACTCCCGGGCTGTAAAAGTCTCGCTCTGCATCTTGCTCAGCTGAGATTAGGAGAGAAGGCATTGCTTGTAAATCAGTATAATCTTCACAACAGGACATCACAGTATTGAGAGTTCCCCTCTGCACTGTGCATTTTCAATTACATTACATGTTTCGCCTTAGTAAGCCGGCTTAATTCTACACGATGTCACAATATTAGAAGATGTCCAGGTTGGAAAAAGGGGGCAATCTCGCTTCCCTTGTAAGTTGTTTAGCTTTTGCCACTTATAAAGTCCCCTCAAACACGTGGGAAATCCCTGCTCTATGCTTTCGATACGTCTTTAGATTTATGACATGAAGAACTTGCTCACTTAATCCTTGGCTGAGGCCAAGGTTTGTCAGCCATCCAATAGAGGAGCCACAAAGGGGGGGGGGGGGCGGGGAATGAGGAAGGGATGAGAAATCACAAACTCAGGTGGCTAAAGAATGTTTCAGATTTGAAATGCTTCTGGAAGTGCCTTCTCCACAAGGAAGATGAGGGGAGGAAGGGGTTCTAAAGGACTCTGAGTAAATCCAGACCCATTTATCTTGAGCTTTATTCCGGGACAGTTGAACAAGGCCAGCAGGCAGGGCAGAGGCTGAAGGGCCCTTTGGGGACCAAATTACCGTTTCCAAATGGGTCTTGTGTTCCAGGTGTGGGCGATATTATCTGAGAAATTTCCAGAGATTCACTATTCTTCAAAGGCCTCTGCTGAAGCATTTTAAATGATGGAAGGTTGTGTCATTTCTTTAGAGAGTGGAGAGCTTAATTCTACATGTATTTTAAGTAATTTTTGGCCAAAATATACATCCTGGATATGGCTAAAGGAAAAATGGTCTCTCTGTGTGTGTGTGTGTGTGTGTGTGTGTGTCTTTCTTTCTATCTTTCTCTGTGTGTGTCACGTCTATCTCTCTCTGTTTCTCTCTCTCTCTTTGTCTCTCTCTCTCTGAGTCTTTCTATCTTTCTCTCTGTGTATGTCTCTGTCTGTCTGTCTGTCTCTGTCTCTCTCTCTCACACACACATCATTCTCTTTAAATTGCTACTCCTTAGTGTCTTTCTGTCTCTATCTCTCTGTCTCTCTGTGTGTCTCTATCTTTCTATGTCTGTCTCTCTGTCTCTGTCTGTCTCTCTCTCACACACACACACCGTTCTATTTAAATGGGTCCTCTATCTCTCTCTGTCTCTCTGTGTGTGTGTCTCTCTCACACACATCACTCTCTTTAAATTGTTACTCCTTAGTGTCTCTCTGTCTCTATCTCTCTCTGTCTCTCTGTGTCTCTCTCTGTCTCTGTCTCTGTCTCTCTCACACACATCCTTCTATTTAAATGGGTACTCCTTGGTGTCTCTCTCTTTCTCTGTCTTTCTGTGTGTGTCTCTGTCTTTCTATGTCTGTCTCTCTGTCTCTCTCTCTCTCACACACATACCCACATCGTTCTATTTAAATTGCTACTCCTTGGTGTCTCTCTGGCAAGGGTGTCACAGTCCACTCATTGCCACTGCTGTAATGGAGCCACCTTATATTCCCACTGCAAAATCAGAAGGCTGGGGGAATAAAGGACCAGGATCAAACCTGATTTCTACTTTTTCCAAGCCTGAACTAGGGGAAAAGTCAGTTAATATTTGCTTTTTCTGTTAGCGTTTAAATTCCTCTGTAATCACAAAATAAGGACATAGAAAGGAAAGAAAAAGTTGTCTCTATGCCTAAAATGTCTTCAGTATCTCTGTTCTGATAACACTTTTTCCCTTTTTCTCTCATGCATATCCTGGAAATTGTCCGGTGTTAAGTTATAGCAAGAGGCCCATTAGTCTCCATCAGTCTACAGTTCCCAAGGCCAAAGGTGCTGATGACCCCTCCCTTTCTCTGGCTGTCTGTAGCATCTGGAGACTGATCGGTCATCTAAATTGCCTCCCAGCAATCACTTCTTCCAGGGTCTTACAGCCAGGATTAGTTGTTCCTTCAACAACCCATGAACAACAGGGAAAGGGATAGAAAAACCATGGGGACTAAGCCACTTATTGGCATCTATCTCTGCTGCATGTCCATTCCCGTACATACGTAAGGGAGCTCACTCCTGCCCGCCCCATTGCAACGAACCTTTCCATCAATCCAATGGGTAGAGCATTCAAACTTACACATCTCTTCCCATCTCTAAGTCATAATTCCTTCACCGGGCCCCACTAGGGCTAGATAGGTTTCAGAAATCAGAATTCCTTAAGTCTCAGAAAGATGACACGCGATGTATTTGATGCGCATTATATTATGTAAGTTCTCATCCATAAAACACATGAATCTAAGTATTAAAAAGGACAAAGATTACAAAGAATGCCACATCTCTTTTTAACCTACCAGAAATATAGGAAAACAAGTGCAAAAACAGGCCTTCCCATAATCCACTGAGCAGTCACTGAGCAGAATATTTGACATGTACTTTGAACAAATACAAGAGTACAACAATGAAATGAATAGGAGGTAGTTAATATTAACTCCTATTTACCGAGTGTTACTATATCTCCTAAAGATTGTCGTTGTGCTGTTGTGTTTACTATCCAAGCCTTAAACATAACCTGCAGAAGAAATTCAGGGTGCTAAAGAATGCAAGTCAACTGACTGAAGGCAGTCAGTTCTCCTCCTGGGGGCAACCTCCAGGTCGGTGACTTCATAGCCACCCCTAAGCCAGTTTCTTCCTAGGTGAGAGGTTAGCCAGTTCTCATGGAGGGAGCTACCGAGCCAACTGAGATTCTGAGGACAAGTGGCCTGAAGCCCCCACCTGTGATCCCTTGAGATAGAGGTGGAAACTGTTCCTCGCTGCTGCAAACATATCCGAAGTCTGTGCTCCCTAGCCAGCTGCTGAAGGCAGCTTCCAAGTCCTAAAAATAAAAACCTCACATCAGCCAAATCCCACTTTGGGAACTACTGACACACACAAGCATTTCTTCTCCCGAAATGTGCTCTTAAGGAGGCACAGAGATTTGGTGACGGAGAGAATGAGGAGTTTACAAAAGATGGAAGAGAAATTAGGGATCTGGGTCTCATCTGTACAACAAGTAAGTGAGAGATAAACGGAGAGCAAAGGAAGATGGGAAAAGGAAACAATCTGTACACATGAAGACAGTAAGAGAAAATCATATGGATTATTAACCCTTCACAGAAGATAACTTTCCAATCACTTTCAACCAAAATAGAATCTATCTCGCCACTTGAGAAAAGAGAGCTTGCTAGGCCTTGGTATTGCCAGCGTAGACACTAGATCATAGAACTGTCCATGAATTCTCTCTGGCTCGGTGCTTGTTTCCCTTCAACTCCTGAGGATAAGAAATCCAACCCCAGGGAGCAGAAGTCCTGCCTGTTTCTTACACTGACTTCATCTTTACGTTCCTTCCCCAAAGGCTAAACACTCAACAGATAGCTCACTCAACAAAAACACAACAACTGCCATGTTTGAAGACTCAGAATGTACCATGTGTGGGCTGTTTTTCATAATTCTCTCATTTTGTCTTGTTTTGGGGGCTGGAACTGCCCACAGTTTCCTGAGGAAGAAACCAGAGCTTAAGGAGCTTAAGTAATTCACTCAAGACCACACAGCTAAGTGACAGAGGATGGGATGCCAACTGGAGGATTTTGGAGTGCTTGCTTCCCTGATGTTATGCACGTGTGTCGTGCCCATTCACACACAGGGGGGTTGATGCTCATGGGTGGTTTCTTTATGGTCTGTGATCTTGCTATCCCTTCCATAACTGTATTACCCTTGCCTCTGCACTCCAGGACTCTACCATGCTTCTTAAACCTTCAGCTGCAATCAGCACAGGCTTTCCTCATTGTTTATTTTCTTTCTCTTTACCACACCTTGTCCAAGCAGTCCATCTAACGTTACAGAGACATGTGGAGATTGCACAACTTGGAATAAATGAGGATAAAATGCAGGTCCCTGGTTAAAGCCCAAGATACTTTTAGCTCAAGAGCTACTTGGAGAGGCTGAGAAGATGGCTCAATTAGGGAAGCACTTGCCACAGAAGCACCAAGCCCGTTCAGTCTCCAGCATTCACATAAAAAGTCAGGCCTGGTGGAACATTCTTTCCGTCCCCACATTAGGGAGCACTAGAGTCACCCATGGCATCTCCTGGCACCCGCCTACCCTACGTACCCAAGTCCAGGTCAGTCAGAGATCCTGGCGCAAGAAACAGGGAGATATACCTATGGAATGACCTCTGAGGTTGACCTCTGGTCTCCCCATACATGCACATCTGCTCATGTACACACAGGCATATGTACACACAAAAAGTTGTTCTGAGCAGCCAGTTGATACTCAGGATGCATTAGATACTCAGTGTTACTGTGGGAAAACAAAAATCGTTTTCTCATCCAGCAAAAAAGAATAGCTATGAAATTAAGAGACAAATTACCCTCACACCCAAAGATGTCCACACACAATAAAATTCCAAAGAGGTCACCACCCAGTGGTGAGAAGAGCCCACAGGAGGGTCACAAGACTTAGCTTTGAGTTAAAGCTCTACCAGTACCCTGATGGTTGTTTGTCCATGTCATGGTCATGGTCTTATTATAAGCTGATTAGCATGGGGAGAGTTTAAACTCCCCACCCCAAAGGGTGGGGTTCACTTCTGCAGTGGGGATGCTCATGAGGAAGAAAGGAGATAACTCACAAAAGGTCCACGGTATGGTGTCCAGAGTGTAGGTAAGGACTTGAAAGGTCCTTGCTGGTTATAATACGGGGCAAAGGGGGACCCTTTTGCCAAGGTCCAATTCCCTAGAACACTCATCTCTTGCTCTTTAAGGACCACGACTTTTAAATTTACTCTTCACCTCTCAACCACTCTTTAAAGTATATCAAACACAGTACCACTGTGACAGAGCACATCTGAATAGCAGCTTTTCAGATTGGAGACCTCCATCTTGCAGCTAAAGAGTGCCTTCCTTTGACCAGAGGCTGACAATTGCTATTATTAAACATGTAATATCAGGCTGAAGGCTCCTGACGCTAGGACAGGAGTTCTTGCCCCTCATCAAATTTTCTGGAGTGTATCCAAGCTCCTGAGAACACCTGAGATAAGCCACGAGTCAGAAGCGGGAATCCTCAATGCCTTTGGTCCAACTGAGGAGTACCACGCGTCTTTTTGTTCTTCACCATGTTGCTTTTATTTTCTTCCAAAATATCCAACATTGGAGACTTTTTGAAACAGGGGTATTTGTCAGTCTGAAAACTATTTAAGAGGGAGAGAGAGACTCGAAGCTATAAAATTTACATCCCATCTTCATTTCTCATGCACTTCTGCTATTTCTCAAAACCTCAGTATCAGTGCCAGCTCTGTTAGACCTCCCTTAAGCATTGAGCTATCTTTTGTCCCATCTCTCAGGCACCCAGTTTCTCTATAGCAGAAGCGGCACAAACTAACAGTGAAACTTTATGGGAATCCTATGTCACAGGGCAACAAAACGCTGCCTGAGGTGGCCACCCCATCAGCACCACAGGAAGCAAATTGGATATGAAGCTTAAAGCAGCCCCCTCCCACAGTCAAGCCACAATCCGCCTACAATGAGCAGCGATAACGAGGTTTCAGCCCGACACCCCAGCCATCCCCCTAATGAAGGCAGAACTATCGTAGCCCAAGGTTTCGGAGTGCTGCGGTTTAATTTCCACAGTATTGTTGATTATAGACAATCCTCCTCTGATGCTGGAGCGATACAATAATATAGCTGAATGGTTATGTGAGACTGAAAATTACACATTAAACTATTCCAACAGGTACTACCTTAAAACGAAAGTTTCTGCTTTGCAATGCCCATAAAATGCTGCAATTATCTGTAAGTTAAACACAAGCAGGAGACTAAAAACACTACGAAGGATTCGCGCTGAAAAAGGGGGGCATGGCTGAGATGACCCTAGGTGCTCAATGGTTTAGCATGAAACACACACGGCAGCTATTTGTTTTCCACGTTGTTTGTGTAGGGTCATCTGTCAGTGAGTAATTACACGGCAGAAAAACATTCCTGAAGGGTGAGAACTGCATGAAGCGGTAATCTCGACTGGGATTTGGTCATCTTTCTCCTGGTGTGTGTATGTGAGTGTGTGTGTGTATGCATGTGAGTGTGTGTGTGTGTGTGTGTGTGTGTGTAGTTTTGATCATTTTCCTTTTACGAGCACCGTATGCACAGGCTCTTGATTGCTTCTGCAATGGAAAAAGGAGAGGTGCTCCCCTGCATCCCAATGATCTACTTTGTCCCAAAGCAGACACCAAAGCTGTTAATAGGAAGAGCACTTGCAATCCGGAAAATCCTATAAGAGAAGGACAGATGCCCTTGGTAAGGAACTCCCCATACATCCCCAAGTCTACAGAATACTGTTCTCTCTGAGTACAGTGAAGTCTTTCTGTCTACGCCCTCTACAGGAAAAGATGGGATCACTCTCTATAGGTTCTGTGTGGCCAGAGCATGTGTTTTGGGAAAGCCTTTTTCCATGCAGAAGATGTGGTGGTGGTCGGAAGTCAAACCTGGTGTCCCCTTCCTCCTCCTTCCCTCCATGTCACACAATTAAAAGCCATGGGTGGGAGGAGATGCATTGCTCATTGCCCTCCTGCTCTGTGGTCCTTTTGGATGGCATCATCAGACCCAGATGACAAGCTGGGAGGCAAGAGGCTTCCAGCATCAGCATCTGGGCCTCTGGCAGCGGGTCAGGCCCTCAGTTCCCAGCTTGGGCTGTCTCCAGATGTTTCTCATACTTCAGTTTTTGAGTCTCGTCCTACCTCTGCAGGGAAATGTTCACACAAAGACATCTCAGGCCAGAAGAACTGGCGGGTCTTTTGTTGTACCCTCTCGGGGAGTGTTTTATAAGATGCCTGAAGGAGGTATATCTGAAAGCATCATCCAAGCCATGTCTGAGGAAGATTAAGGTGATATGCTCGAGTCTGAGGGTTCCAAACAAATCACATTGTTCTTGACCCCTCTAGCACCTTCTACCACTTTTTTCTTGCCTAGTGAAATCAGATTTTTATCAATACTAAAGGTAGTGTAAGAGAGAGACAGAGAGAGAGAAGAATAAGAAGAAGGAGGAGGAGGAGGAGGAGGAGGAGGAGGAGGAGGAGGAGGAGGAGGAGGAGGAGAAGGAGAAGAAGGAGGAGGAGGAGGAGGAGGAGGAGGAGGAGGAGGAGGAGGAGGAGGAAGAAGAAGAAGAAGAAGAAGAAGAAGAAGAAGAAGAAGAAGAAGAAGAAGAAGAAGAATGGGTTTGAGAACAGCTGCTTGAATAGTTCTGGTTTGGCGATATCATGCGCATAGAGCCTGGAGGTTAGCAGTATGTGTACAAACAAGCCTTAGTTATTTTTCTGCCAGGTAGTCACCACCTGTTTCTCAGCTGGTGTCCTGTCTTGTACTCCCTAGAGCAACCTCAACGGGCAAGATCCCCTAAAGCAAGACACCCAGTCTTGGTGATGATAGCAGCCGCCATGAAAGTATGGCGTACAATAGCAACTATCATTTAATAGGAACTAGTTATGACACCAGGCGTATCATGAACTGCAGCTAATTTAATCCTCATCCCATACCCATAGGGTCTTACCATCCTTTATACAGTTAAAAGATGCGGATGTCGCATACACAATCATCAGCAGACCTAAGACATGACTTACTCAATCCCAAAGTCTCAGAGATATGTCATCTGTCACAAAGACAGTCTAGATCCCTCTTCCATACTGGAAACAATATTTGACAATCCAGGGTACCCCTGAAGATCTAACTAGACTATCCCCAGATTCTGTTTTTCCTCATATTTTTTTTAATGAGTAACTCACTGTCCCCATAAAAATCACTGCTGTTTCTAGAGTCCCAAGTTGAGAAATCTGAATTCATCAAAGCCAAGTTCAGCCTTCATATTGCCTTTGATTCTGTGGCTTGGGTTCTAGCTTGATGGTGTGACCAACCTCTTTCTCATTCAAGCATCTCACGGCTGGCTAGAACCCACACTTTGCGTCCCACAGACTCGGCTGCAGGACAGTGGCCATTTGTTTTTCTGTAACTGTCCTGTTACTCAGTTCGCACCGCTCAAAGGTTGCACCGCCTGAAAAACGGCCTTGATTATTTATTTCCCTTGCTAGCTCTGCCTGTTCCACTAGGACAGAACCCCATGAGGACAGGCAGCTCTGCTGTCTTGCTCGTGTCTCCAGCCCCAGCTGCCGCTCAGTGGGTAGTCAACAATAAACGGGTGAATATATGTGTGTGTGCTGGTGCAAGCACAAACTGTCACTCATCTACTGGGAGAGAGGAGTGCTTCTCTGTGCAATTGTGTGTTGCTGTTTAGAAAAGGACGGGGCATTCTTAGCCAGCTGACAAGAAGGTCTTAGCCACAGAACCAGAAGACGATTCACAATACAGTGGAAACTTTATCCCTAAAGGATTAAGGATACATCACAGAGAAAATACACTAGCGTTGACTCTGTCCAAATTCTGAGCTGACTTCAATAGTGGTGCTACCTCAGTAAGGTGAGGCCACTCATTTTAAAGAGAGAGGGAGAGTAGATTTTAGCCTGCCCCAAGGCCACACAGTTAGGTACAGAGAAGAGAAGGCAGGATTTAAAGTAGGGTTATCTATCCCAAAAACAAGAGACAGAGAAGTTTCTGTAGGGACTGTAGTAACATTTGGTTTGGAGAATACAGCATAGCTCTTGAGGAAAAATTTGAATGTGCACAGGTATGTGTGCATTTGTGTATGCATTTGTGTGTGTGTGTGGTGTGTATGCATTTGTGTGTGTGTGTGTGTGTGTGCATTTGTGTGTATGTGTGTGAAGGCCTGAGGTCAACCTCCAATGTCTTTCCTCAGGTACTATCCACCCTTCTTTTTTGTCTCTTAAGATTTATTTTTATTGCTTTTATTTATACATGTATGTGAATAGAGGCCACATGTGCACAGATGTCATGGGAAGCAGGAGAGAGCACTGGGTCTCCAATGGGTTGGAACTGGAGTTATAGGAGGTTGTAAGCTGCCTGCTGTGGGTGCCAGAAACTGAACCCAGGTCATGTGGAAGAGCGGCAAGCTCTCTTAACCATAGAGCTATCTCTCCAGCCCCCACTCAGCTTTTAGAGACAAGGTCTCTCACTGGCCTGGAGTAGTTTGACAAGGAGTTTAGACTGGCTAGCTAGAAAGCTATAGGAATCTGCCTGTCTATGCTTCAGAGTGATGGGAGTACGAGCACGTGCCACCACACCTGACTTTGTCACATAGGTTCTAGGGACTGCATTTGGCTCCACCTGGATGTTCTAAGAGCATCTACTTAAATTAGCTATCTTCCCAGCCTGGAAAGTTATATTCATTTCTGTTTGCTTATTCGAAAGTGCTCGGGATCAAATCCAGAGCCCTGGACATGCTAGGACAGCACTCTGAGCCACGCACCCACCTCTTCAGAAGGACATCTAGGATGCACAGAAAGAGGAGCCTGTAAATTAAAATACCTGGGCTTATCAGTGCATAGAGGCTGAGAGGGCAAATCAGAACTGGCAGGTGTGGACTCCAATAAGAAGAAACATGCTGAAAGGCTCTGTTGATGAAGGGCAAACTCTTCCAAGGAGAAGTCAGTAACACTGAATTATAATTATTATAATTCCCTAAGTCAGCTCACTCATCTATGAATACGAAGATCACTCACTGCCTCCATGCATAAACAGCTTCTCTACCACCCTTAGGGCATCCTCTTTCAACCTTCCTGGTCTCCCTCTTTTCCTCTTCCAGCGGTCACAGAGGCTGGGGCAGAAGGAGCTTCTCTCACCCACGGTCTTCAATTCAGAGGTCTAAGTCCCCAGCCCACTCTGGTCACCCTCCATGGCTTCTCAGAAGGGGAGTCCCTTGATTAGGGGGTCTGACAGCAGGGCACATTCACACTCTGTCCTCATGTCACGAGTTTGGCAGACAACAGGCGAGGTTTGGGCTATTAACTTGTGTTCAGGAGATGGATCTTTTTCTACTGCTTGCTCTTTTCCCCTTAAAATAAATGTGGTCTTTCTAACTTTCCAGCCATTAGTGGTGGCTGATTAATTTTCAAAGTGAGTTCAGTTTTAAGCCACTTCTACAAATAGACACTTGATTGAGTTGAAGAGTCGGGAAGAGATTGTTATTTAATTGTATTTGATTCAGAGACCATCAGTGGCTTCAGAGTCTCACCTCTCCGGGTACTCTGATTAATTATGAGTGATATTCCTTCCCTGTGTTGACAGAGCACTTCAGAATTTTTCCATGGTCTTCCATGCATTCCTGGAAAGGATGCCTCCCTGGGACCCGAGAGCCAGACTGATTAAAAAATATTATGACCACCCGATGAGGGGGACAGAGGAAGCTCTTCCCAGAAATGGAATTGCTAAGAGCCCCAAAGCCTATTGTCTCTGGTTGTGACTTGATTGTACTTCCTGTGTGTCATACCACGGAACCAAGGTGTGAGAGGAACCCTATTGTGAGTCCCTGAGCCCAAAGAATTAACCATCTGGGTTCGAATCCCACCTCTATTCTATGGAACACTAGTCTCCGTTTCCACCTATCTGAAACGGGAGGAAATAGTCCCTGCTCAGAGCGGCTGTTTCAGAAAAAGGCAAACCACACAGAGTCTAGGACAAGCAGCGCTGGCCACGCACACTGTGGGGCCTCAACCTCGTGAGCTACCGTGCCTTCCTATAGGACTAATGCCAGATGTTATAGCACAGTTGTTTCTCCCATTGCAGGCACAAACCCGAAGCTTACGGCCTTTGTCTCATTTGGGACTCATAGAACTGAGAGAGGGGTTATGGCCAGAATTAAAATTGGAAGATTACCCAAACAATTTCACAAACTTCTTGGAAACGAGATGTCTAGCAATGCGAGGTCCGCATTCCAGTGTGGCAACTAGTGACTGAAAACTCTCTGGACACTACCCCCTTACACAGGGCACAGGTCGCCTCAGGCTCGGCCACTCCCTAATGCCCCTGACAACTCACCTTCCCAAATCACTGCTCTTACGGCTCGCCTCAGACACCATTTCCCAATATACATCAGCAGCTACAGGGACCGAGTTAGAAAAGCTCCCGGCGCCAGCTGAAGGCCATTGAGAAAGCCTCCCGCCGGCCCCGGGAGTTCTCATCCCAACCAGGGTATTCCACAGCCCTCTCTTTCACATGGGTTTAAACCGGCAAGTCTGCATCGAGGGGAGAAATAGTATTTAACTAGTTCTGTGACTGGAAAGCTTTAACCAGAATCGAACAGGAACCAACGGAAACAAAATGAGGACGCAGATCCCGGGCTAGGGAGAGAGCTTTTGGGTGCTGCTGAAAGCCCCCACGGGTACCTATTTGCACAACTGCTGCTTCGGTGTGACTCTCAGCTGCTCTCAGAATATATTCTATTTCTCAGTAATCAGATTTGTTTATGCCTTAAAATGCCCTAGCTCCTTTGTGGATATAGTTTTTTTTTTTTTAAAAAAAGCCGGAATTGAGAGCTATAGAGTATTATTGGGAAATTAAGGGGACTTGCTCTCTCTTAATCGAAAGATGAGTTTATTAAAGGGGCAGCGTGTTTGGGAGTTTGGACCCCTGGTGTTTCAAAGCTGCTCTATAACTGGGTAAGGATTATGTCATTTCTCAGCTTTCCTTGGCAATGGCTCTTATTATTTACAATATTTACTTCAGGGAAATCTTGGCCCCGTGTCATATTTATCTTGCTGAAAAATGGACCTGTAAATGTGTATCACCCTTTGAACAAAGCCAAGTGCTGTGGTACTAATTTGGCTCATGAAGTGTGTAATTTAGCTCCTTTGCACAGGGGCAACATTTGTCTCCTGCTTTTATTAAACTACCATAAAACAATTTTTCTTGCTCATTATTGAAATATGCATCACAGAAGCGGGTGCACACTGGAGGACGGAAGTCTGATGGAGTTGCAGAGACACTCTGCTCTGTTCTTCTCCCTGCCCCCTCCCCAAATGAAAAAAAAAAAAAAACAAGGAGCCTGGGAAGAAAGCTATTTAACTTTCCGAGTTAGTGTGTAGAGGGAAGGAAATAGGGGTACAGAAGAGGTGACAAAATAAAGCAGTCCTTTCTTATAAGATCAGTTCCACACAACGCATGTGTTCATTAACAGGACTTTTATATATAAATATAAGAGCTCCTTATTTGTTTTTCATTTGATTTCAGTGTGTTTTCCATCTCTTCAAAGTTAGCAGCATATAGCAAGTTTGCCACCAACACGCCAGGGACAAAGTTTCACCCCTAGGCACAAGGAAGAGAATCATGGGAAGCAAGAATGAAAGGTAGAACTGGTAAGCATATGCTTCCCCAGCCCTGAAGCTTTCTTCTTAGCATGTTGGGCATTGCCTGGTATACACTCTGCACCAGACACTGTGACACTGTCACTCCCCACCTGTAGCAGATCAGCAAGGCACAGCGGCCTGCCTCCCATGCCAGTAACACAGAAAGGATTCGGATAGGCACAGAGGAAACTGTGAGGACCATCTTAGAAACCAGTCATGTACAGAAAACAGAACAACAACAAACAAACAAACAAAACAGATCCTTTTCAAGCAAATATTTGCCACAAAAAGAACTCCTAACTCAGTTGAATGATATGCTCTCACCTACTCAACACCCTCGGCATTTATGGGACCTTGGAGAAGGAAGAGGCAGGTGCCAGGGTACGTTTAAGACATACCGGTTCCTTCCTGTGTAGGTAGCAGAAGCTTCCAGAACCAGGAGGAAGGGATTCAGAGTATATACTACAGAGCACATTTCTATCTGGATGTATTCGGTTGGACAGTAGGCTGAAATCTATCTTGAGAGGATCCTCCAGCACTGTAGAAACTTCACAGAAAAAGAAGAGACACAGTACCCACCCTTGCAGTCTTTTGTACGGACCAGGAAAATGAGCTATCTGACAAAACGAACTTCAAGAAGAAGCCAAGTTCACTTTCCTGCCACACAGTCTGTCCCCTCGTTAAAATAAGAGGTCATTTATTCAGGACTTATCAATGACTGCCTATATGCTGAGCTTGCCTAAGGCTGGGAAACCTCTTGGGTTAGAGCCCTCACTTCTAAAACCAAGAGAGTCCTAGGCAAACTGCAACACTTGGTCACCCAAAAACTAATGTGCTCGGACCCAGGGTTGTGGGGCTCAGTGGTGAAGGGACCACCTCCCTGTCGTCACCCAGGAGTCAGTGACATACAGATGCAGGCAGAGATAGCGAGTCAACGTGACAGGAGGAGCACAGTGTGTAGCAGTATCCATGCTGTATGATGACATCAAAGGTTTCTCTGATTTCAAAAATCTAAATAAACCTAGAAATAAAAAAGTAACATTCATAAAGAATCGAAGACACCTACCTAATGAGGATTTGTAAAAGATAAGGCCTGCACGCCTTTAATCCCAGCACTCAGGAGGTAGAGGCAGCTAGATTGTTCAGAGTTCAAGGCCAACCTGGTTAATGTGGCAAGCTCCAGGCTAGCCATGGTAATAGGGATCTTGTAAAAATAAATAAATAAATAAATAGCCCCAATTGGCCATAAAGTTACAAATATGAGAATATATATATGTATCATTGACTATGATTAAATGTTCAGCTAACATTTGGAACAGCAGTTTTCAACCTGTGGGTCATGACCCCTTTGGGGTCAAACAACCCTTTCACAGGGGTCAAATATTATATATTCTGCATTACAGATTCATAACAGTAGCAAAATTGTGGTTATGAAATAGCAACAAAAATAATCTTATGGTTGGGGTCACTACAGCACATGGAACTGTATTAAAGGGTCACAACATCAGGAAGGTTGAGAGCCAATGCTCTAGGGTAATTTTGTAACATGTTAAAGTCATCTCTAAGGTGCCCTGTATAGTAATGGACACGTTGAACAAGACACATTTTCCAAACAAGGAGCATTATATACTTCAAAACCTTCTGTTTCTGATGCGTATTCTACTTTCACTAAATGGTTTCTTGTGTAATCAATAGCATTTGCTATTTTTAATGAATATGATGGGCTAGTTCTCCTCCCCCACCCTCCCTCACCTTTTGAGAAATTTTTATATTGCAAAAGTCATTAATGCCAACAACAACAACAACAAAATACTGGAAGGTGTAACCGAGACCAGTGTATGGGTTCCCAGAGTCAGCTATCTCTTTTTCATTCTCCGTGCATTTGCACGCAACAGATTCTAGAAATTACTTCAGTAGAAACCATTGCCAACAGCAATACAATGAGTTAAGTAATTGAGAAATTAGACATCATGTCGACTTTTCAAAGTTCTAACTAATAGTTACAGGGTAAAAGGGAGTACAAAAAAAAATAATAACACGAGATTGTAGTTTTCCCCCCAAGCACCGGACCACCATGTTGAGTCAGATAAAAATTATGGAGCTCAAGCTTGTCAGCGGCTGTGCAAAGCAGAAATCCTGGAGAATCCTGGCTCTGGAAGCTGTGGCTCTTTTCATTAACCCACTCTTCTAACGCTCATCAGTTTTGATTGTTTCCCAGACTATACAGCACACACACAAACACACACACACACACGATACATACATATGCACACAAACACACATACAAATACACACACATATATAAATCCAAAGACATACTACATATCTACACATGCATACACACAAGCTATGCATGGACATATACGCACATGCACATACACGGAGATACATGCAGACACGTACACACAAAGTACCTGTGTGTGTCAACACAATATATTTGACTACTTTGTCCACACTTAAGATTAGTACCAATATTGACTTTATTTGCAAAAGATACCTCACAGATATGCTAGCCCAACAAGGTATGTTGAGCTGTTGGTGTCAGAACGGTGTTGTAACTTTTTCCAAAAAAAAAAAAAAAAAAAAAAAAAGAAAAAAGATTCTTGAGCAAAGCCTCATCTCATTCCTTCATTCCTTCTGTGTTTCCTAAAGCGCCTGGAAGGCCCGGCCCAGCTAAACCCTCCTGAGAGGTTTCCCCTTTCGCCTGGCTTTGCAGCAGTCTTTTTCCGTTAGTCATTCCGGGTTCTGGACCCGGGAACGACCCCCTCCCTCCAGAATGAGCGGGTGCTTTCCCACCAGAAGCACGATGTTGCTGCGTTATCCTGGCTGCCTCATCTTAAGGATGGCTAAGAGGCTGCAAGAGATGCAGATGCAGAAGGAAGAAAAGCATATGGACCTGTAAGCACAGGTCATGTCCGCGGGGGTTCCAGAGGGCGCTGGGCGGAGCCAGAGCTGGGAGGAGGGGTGTGATTAGCCTCTGGAAACCCTCCTGATTGGCAGCCAATTCACACTGAGAATCAGAACTGGTTGGCTCTTCGGAGCCACCACGCAGCGTGCAGCCTCCCTCCCTTAAACCAAGGCGGCGGCTCCACTACATTCGTCAGGCTGTGTGTGCTTCCTGGTGCATCAATGCCGGTTTGTTCAGACTGACTGGCTCTCTTCACAGCGCCCCTCCTGCCATCTGTACCGTTTACAGGAGACTTATGGCTAGGTGTCTCCTGTTGTGGAACACGGCCTGTGACCCCCCTAGGCTGGGAAGCCAGCAGGGAAAAGCATTAATATGATGGCACAAGGGAAAATGAAGCACAGACAACAGCCAGAGAGAATGAGATGCGAAATGTGCACAAGGGCTACGAACAGCAGCGAAGTGTGGTTTCCCTTTCCCGTGGGGCCTGGATTCACACTCAGGATCGGGGGGTGGTGGTAATGGTGGGGTGCGTATACATACTCGTGTGTGTGTGTGTATGTGTTTGTATGTGTGTGTGTGTGTGGTGTTTGTATGTTTGGTGTCATGTGTATGTATGGTATGTGTATGTGTGGTATGTGTATTTGTGGTGTATGTATGTGTGTATTGTGGTGTATGTATGTGTCTGGTGTGTATGTGTTATGTATGTGTGGTGTGTTTGTGTGATGTGTGTGTATGTGTGTGTATGTGTGTGTGTATGTGTGGCGTGTGTATGTGTGGTGTGTGTGTGGTATGTATGTGTGGTGTGTGTGTGGTGTGTATGTGCTTCTAATTTTTGATAGGAGTTTTTTTTTTAAAAAACTCGGTTTAGAGAAGAGAAATGTCAAACATCAAGGACTTAGCAATAATAATAATAATAATAACAAATAATAGCCTCCCTAACTAGAGCACAGTATCATGGCTGAATGGTAAAGCAGAGCAGATAATTGTGTAACTATTAAGACCATTAGAAATTATGCATTCCAAATTAAAGGTAATCAAAACTCTTGCTCCAGGCATGGACTCTGATCGTGCGGAGGTCAGGAGGGATTCAGTCTTCTTCCGGCTTGTACTCTTTAGGACAAGTGTTACCGGCCGCAATGAGAATGTTTCCGTTTTGTCTGTTTACATTTTTTTTATTACATTTTCTTGTTTTATATCCTCCTCCGTGTGTATATGTGTGTGTCTGTGTGTGCATGCCACAGGGTACGTGTGTAAGTCAGAGGACAATTTGCTTGTGGGGATTAGTTCTCTCCACCATGCGGGTCTCAGGGATTGAACTCAGATCCTTAGCCTCGGCAGCCCATGTCTTCACCCACTGGACCATCTCAGCAGCCTCGCTGTGAGAGCTTTTAAAATTACAGTTTAGGTCAGAGACAGGGGAGGGAGAGGGGCCATACTAGAAGATGGAACGTCAGACGTGCCGTGTAATCAAACGGGCTCTCCTGCTTCCAGTCATGTGTGTCTACACTTGAGGGTTGGCAGTGGCATCTTAGCAGAGCTCTGAAGTAAAACTGATGTTTAATTACTGACTTCAACCCTACCCTGCTCCCCCTCCACCCTCCCCCTGCCCAGGTCCTCGGTGTCCTAATGGGTAAAATGGACACCGAAATTCACTGTTGCTCCCAGAAAAAAGACAGCCCCACAGAGCAAGGTCTCCTGGTGGTGAAGACAGCAGAGGGTGAACACTTCAAGTGTTGATCTGCCTCTCACAAAAGCATCATCTCCTGTTAGGATTTCTCTTCGAAAGGGGCATGAGTAATTTTCTCAGTAGTACTTAGGAATGCATGGATAGGAGCCAGTCTAAGGGTGTGCTGTGGAAGGTGGGGTACCATTAAAATCTAATGTGCCTTTCAAAATAGAGGATGCGAGCTTCTGCTGCTTCCTGTGAAAGTGATTCTATACCACAGAAACGAAGCTCAGTCTCTACAGCAAAGGCAGCTTTTAAACTACATATTTATTTAGACATTGTTTATTCAATAAAAAAGTGTGTGTGTGTGTGTGTGTGTGTGTTATGTGGTGCGTGTGTGACTTGCACAAGTTTGTGTGTGTGGTGGTGGGGTGCTTGCACCCATTCCTGAGCAGGGGGACCAGAGGCAAACAAGAGGTGTCTCATCTATCTCTCGCCATCTTATTCACTTCATGCAAGTTCTCATGGAAGCTGAAGGTTGTCATTCTAGGCTGTCATCCAGCAAGGCCCAGCAGTCCTCTGTTCCTACCCCTCACCACACTGGAGTTATATGCTGTGCTTGGCCACAACCAACTTTTTATGTGAGTGCTGGGGATTTGAACTCAAATCTTCATGGTTGTACAGAAAGCATTCTTAGCCTCTGAGCCGCCACACCCTATTCAATGAAAATTTAATTGATGTACGCTCTATAAAGGAATCTCAGAACAATGTGGTAACTGCTATCCCCCTCTCGTCCCAACAATCCTCAGAACAAATGGCCTTTTGGGGTTATAAAGACCTGGAAATTGAGACCCAGTCTAGACACATACCACAAGTAGTTAAGAGGCACTAGAATGGCCCGAAACAAGAGTCAGCCGAAGCCTACGGCAGAAATTCCAAGGGTAACCGTGAAGTCCAGTTTGTGACCCCAGACAGAAACACTGATGCCTTTGAGTCTTCCTTGGACTTCCACTTGGTGCCTGCAGACCTAGGTGCACACTCAAAAGGAAAAACTATTCCCTCTACTTAAAAGTGTACTGAGCGGCTAGCTGGGGAGAAACCATGCTTCTCCCGTGCCTGGTTGGCTCAGCCCTGGAGAGTGTTGCTTGAAGTTGGAATAATTCCCACAAAACCATCCTCAGTGAGTGCCCCAGCTGGACAGGAAATCTCCACACACCTTGTCGTGAAGCTACTGACTGCCAACACAAAATGTCACCTGAACTGGGTGCAAAATGCTGTGCCTTCTTGCCTCTTTCAACATCACTGCCTGTTCATTTATCTTTGTGTGCTTTGGGCAGAACTCAGTATAACTAACAAAAGCCATCATCTCCCTGGGGTCGGAGACCTTTAATGTGTGTCTACACAGCCTAGCAGTCCACTAGCCACAAAATGAAGGTATGTTGGATAGACCAACACACCCTCTCCTTCAGTACCCACCCTCACCAGAACTCCTGGGGTCACCGAGCACCTCAGCACAGGTTGCCCAAAGACTCCATAGCCACTCTGAGAGAACTTTTGTGTGAAACTAATATTCCGTGGGGCCACGCTGTCATTCCTCCCACCGTTACCCATTATATCATACTCCACTACAGCAGGGGGTGACTTCAGAAACAATGGCTGCTCAGTGTAGTTCTTTCCATATGCTTCCAAGAGGCAGGAATCAGGTATCTCTTTCATGGCTCTGGGATCACTTCACGAGCGGGAAAGTAAAGAGAGTTTCACCTCCAGAGTCTATGCAATGATGACAAGCACTCACGGGATAATCTAGAGGTTTGGTGAGGTACCAACTGTTGGCTTAGGCTTCATCTCACCAGTCTTGTCAATGGGGAAGCGTGTCTTCCTCTTCCTTGTGCAACCAAAGCACAGACACATGGAAATCCCACATCTGCCAAAACATAGCCAGTTTCTAACTATAGCTGAATTCTTTTCTGTCATTTTCTTTTCTTTTTTCTTCTTTCTCTCTCTCTCTCTCTCTCTCTCTCTCTCTCTTTCTTTCTTTCTTTCTTCTTCTTCTTTTTTTTTTTTTGATGAGGGATTGAACCCAGGGCATCACACCTGCTAAGTCCACTGGCAGCTGGCATATCAGTAGATCTATGACTCATCTGACTATAGCTCAAAGTCCACGGTGTGGTGGATGTTCATGAGTCCTTTAACCCAAAGCTCTACCAGTTTAAAATCTGGTGAGAAGTACAAGTTTACTCTTAACTGCTTCACAATTACTGTCCATGCAAGTCTTGCCTCCCTGAGAGACTGTATCTGGTAGGGCACTTACCACATGGTATAACAATCAATCCCTTCAAATGTGCCAGTTCACCAAAACCACTTGAGAATTTTAAGTCTCACCCCAGGTCTCGCAGTCAGAGTCTCTGTGAAAGGGCCTGGAAATACTTATTTTTAGCTAATCTCAGAGAATTCTGTGAAACAAAAATCCCACGAAGAAGGCAAGGCAATTGTGGGCTTCATTTCTGAGATATATAAAAATAGGTCACAGAGGGGTTAGCTCCATGGCTTCCTTGACCTTGGGTCCCTGTGTCCCACTTGGCTCCCTGGTGAGCACCTAGTGCTTCTTCATGGAGGTGGTATGACTGCAACTGGAAGGCCAGTTCTTGAGTCACTGTCCTCAAGATTTCTACAGGGTGTGTGTGTGTGTGTGTGTGTGTGTGTGTGTGTGTGCTTGTGCCACCATGTGCATATGGACGTCAGAGGACAATCTGTGAGAAGAACTTCTCTCCTTAGACTATATGGATCGAACTCAGGTTTTTGGGCTTGGCAGCAAGCACCGTTGCCCATTGAGCCATCTTGCCACTTCATGGTGCCCACTTTCAGTTCCTGCCACATTCTGATATAAGTACCATCCCTTCTTAGAGGGCCTCCCTCTGCTAAGGAATTCTTCAGCAGAAAGGGCTGCACATGAGGTTGTAATATACAGAATATCTGTACAATACAGCTCCTTAAGCAATTAGCCTGTACCCCTGGGTCATATTAGGCAACTTAATATTCCCCATAATGAAAGTGGAGTTATGGGATTTTTTTTTTAGTGCATGCGTTGTTAAGTTTTACTTTAATCATTTGTGGTGTTCTTTTATATTATTTTACTATTGCATGTCAGAGTAATCAGTGACAATTAAATTTTTTTAAAACTTGCATTGAAAATTAACTCTCATCAGAAATAGGATTAAGACCGAGGCTTTCATGGTTCTAAAGCTGAACGAAGTGGAGGAAAAGATGTTACACAGGGGGGAAATCTCCCTTGACTTAATACACACCAGTGGGCTCGAATGATTTCTGAGAATTTTCCATCAGTGTTTTCTAAAATAGCCTTCGGTGGTCTGTGCTCTCAGCTTTGTTCCTAGCCAATCCTAGCAGAAATGACTGTACCCCAACAAGGAAGGAGCCGGGTACTGTGTGCTCCTGTTCAGATCTGGGGAGAGGCAGGGTAAACAACCGAAGCATTAAAGCAGGTTCTACATCACTTCTGATTACGCATGCTTGGTAGGATGGAGAGCAGAGGGAAGGGCCCCCAATCCAGGTTTGGCAAGGTAGCAAGCGGCCCTCTGTCTGCCTCTGGGACACCTACCAAGGACACAGCGCCCATTCAGGATCTTGAGTTCACGGAGGCTCTTCAATCAATAACATATGGCCACGAGAGCACGAGTCTTATACAAACAGACTGGAATAAACACGCTCAGCAAACCAAAGATCTGTACGTAAGACAACAAAGCTTTGCGTTGGAACCGCAGAAAATGAAAACCCAAATCTACTTGAAACCGAGAGAAATGAGCAAGCCGTTATGTAACGTGAGTTTGGGGAGATGAATGAGCTGGCAGATGCATTCCTCAGATTGTTAAGACCACGTAGCCGTAATTTCTAAGGATTGGCCACAAAACTCACCAGAAACAACTTGAGATGGCTGGGGGGGCCAGCATCCTCTCTTTCCCTCAAAGGGCTCATGGTGATGAGGCTGGACCATATCAGCATTTTGAATAACCCGGGGTTCAGTCACACCAGCTGTTAGCCTTTCCTCTCAGGAGCAGTTTTTTTTTTTTCCTCCCTCCCAGATTCATGATCTCAGATTAGGTAGGTGGTGGGGGGCGGCTCTAAATATACCTTCCTGTTCCAGGAGATCTGGATCAGGAAAGGTGCTTATTAATATCATGGAGTGTATGATTTTTAATGATCTCTGAAAACAGCCTGTATGGGTGTGAATAATAGCACTGTCTCATCGCATGCGTGGTCTGTGCTTTTGTCTCAGACAGGTTCATTTTTCACTGGAGGGGAAAGGTTCATGCCGCACGAGGGGGGTAACCAGTTGATGTTACAAGGCTGACTATTAGGCCCCTTGCTGTTCCACATGTCACAGGGAAGGACTCCAGCCGGCAACCTTAATGCCTACTTCAGCATCTTGAAGAAATTAATGAACACAGCTTCTATGGCAAAACATTTCAATCAACCCTTACCAGCTGTGCCTACATTTAAGAAAAAGAAGGGGGGGGGGGGGGTGAAAATGCCCAGGTTTATCAAAAAAAGTTTCTTCGAGAGATCAACCGTAGTGTTGGCTGTGTGTGGCGGGGGGGGGGGGGGGGGGGGGGAGGGGGCACGGGAGGCAGGGAATGGAAAAGCAGAGGGAAGAAAGAGGGAAGGGTGCCGGTAGCCAGCGCCAAAAGATGTGCTCCGGCTCCTGTGTTTGTTGAACAAATTAACCACGTTCTGGTTTTTCACCTGCTGAAGTAGCAATAGTGCATATGGCCTAGAAGTTAAAAATAAGGAAATATGCATACATTACCATACTTAATGGACGACCCTCTCCATTTAATATGCAAATTTCCTGAAATATTACTGAATGCCGTCTGTTCTAAATGAATAAATTTGAATTGCAATTAGAATAATCCTTTATAATTAATGAAAACTGTCAATTTTAGTTCATAAGTAATTTGATTAACAGGATGATGGGACACTTATCAAGTTCACTGGACTGCGAGGCTATGGGAAAACTAACGGAAAACGGGGTGGGCCAGGCACTCAGGCTGCACCCGAGTATTATCCTAAATTATTGATAACACAAGCTAATGAACTTCAGAGAGTGAACTCTGGGGGCCTCGTTTGAAGGGACAGCCTGGGAGGGCGATGGGCAGCCTCATGTCGAGGCTCTTTTTGAACGCAGCTTTACTGGTATTTTTGGCTCACAGGAAAATAAATGTTTGGGAATGCCAGGGCAAAGGAAAACATTGGCCCCAAACACAAATTTACCGTTTCCAGCTGTTGCCTGAACAAAAGGAAACAATAGTCAGAGGATAAATGTAAGGAGAGACAATGAGAAAACATGTGGAAGAGTTTCTGGTAACGTCTCACAGGAGGAGGACGTGGCCACAGCGGCGAGGCCTACTCCTCTTCTCGTCTTTGTCTCTGCGTTTGGAGAGAACTGGAATAAAAACTTTTAACTGGCATTAATTGGACGCTTACATGAAACAATGTGGTTGGGGCAGGGGGAGGATTCCTTAGAGACACACACAGCGTTCTTAGTTAGGGCACAAACTGTAAGGCAATCTTGTGGCCCTTAAAGAAACAGATACCTGTGTATTATATTCTCATTCAGGAAGGCAAGGAAGTTGAGCAAAGGGTTAATGTTACAAGAGTGGTCTACTGTTCTTTTTCACTATTTTTCACCAGCATGAGGACAGTTAAAAAGAAAAGTTGGAAACGGTTTACAAAAGAATCTTCGGGTTTTTCTTTGTTTTCAAGATAATGATCCCAGAACTCACTCACCGCAGCCATACCAGGTGTGGTAGGATGGATTCATTCACGGCATTCTCCTTTCCCTCACGGGTGAGAAAGCCATTAGATACTTCATACGGAAGCCTCAGTGAGCCAGGATCAGGCTGCACCAGTTCAGTCTCCGAAGGACCTTGTTTTTACGTATCTGACATCTGACAAGAGTGGATGGCAACCTTATTGAGATGGAGGCTCCAAACTTAGTAGTTCAAGTCCTGTTCTTCTCTTCTCTGACATACTCAGAAGAGCTTTATGCCAAAGATGGGCATTGCTATGCCCATGGATCTCTTGCTCCTAAAGTCTTGGAAATCATGAGTCCAAAAGATGACCAAACACAGTTATCTCATGACTGCATAATAATTTCTCCTGAATACTATAGGTCCTAGTTATATGACCTCACAGAGCCACAACATGGCTCCTATAGGAAAATCTCAGTTTTAGTGATCTCAATTCTGTCTATACTGGCAACCAACATATATCTTAATTTATTGAATTCAATAGAGCTAAACAATCAAACAAAACAACCCAGGAAATATCTGATAGAGATAATTTTTAAAGAAACTATAATTTACTAAAAACAATCCATGAACAGACATTGGGCAGTTATTTAAGCCATTAACTACTAAGGGAATCTTGGAAGTATATCTTACATTGTCCGATAGAAAAATTAACCAAGGCCCAGTAAGACTGTGTCCAGGGTCCAAGGAATCATCAGAGAGGCAGACTTGGGATTTGAACTCATATCTTTCTGTCTCTGGGGGGCTGGAGAGATGGCTCAGTGGTTAAGGGCATTGCCTGCTCTTCCAAAGGTCCTGAGTTCAATTCCCGGCAACCACATGGTGGCTCACAACCATCTGTAATGAGGTCTGGTGCCCTCTTCTGGCCTGCAGACATGCACACAGACAGAATATTGTATACATAATAAATAAATATTAAAAAATAAATAAATAAACAAATCTTTCTGTCTCTGGATCCTCAGGCATAAACTGAATATGTACTCTGGGCTGATTTCCATTTTTCAAGACTCTCCGCAGAGCTGGCCATGTTTAATCATGCTATAGTTTTCCCCCTTTTCAATTACATTTTTATTTGCTTGCTCTGGACCACCATGATTGTGAGGGTGTCCTGCATTTTCCAAGCCAGCTCAGCACGTACACATTCAGAGCCACTGCCCCCACCCCCCAGGCATGAAGCAAGCAGGTCATAAACGCTGCCATTCATTCTGCCATGTGTGCTGAAGCCATCTTTTAGCGTCCTCTGCCTCCCACCATGTGTCCCTTTGGAACTCAATTTTCCAAACATGACAAGTACAGGGTTAGGCTCTTCCCTTCGTCCCTACATGAGCGTCCTGCACTGCCACTGTCCTAGCTAGCCAACTTCAGCCCTGGGAGATGGGTAATAAAAGCTGTTAGCTCTTTGACACTCAATAAAAGGAACAAACAAGAGACCAATGATGTTCTTGGTTATTAAGCTGCCTATTAGACCCAAATAAAATTAAGCAGCTGGTGGCCCTATGTCTCCACAAAATTAATATTAAGAACTCTCTTTGAGCCATTTAGATACTTTGTATATACACTCCAAGCCTCAAGTCCTCTCATTCTTCCCAGCAATGCAAGCTTTTATTTTCGTTCTCGACTCCTTCCATATGTGCATAACACCAAGGGGATTTTTTCTTCTTCTTCTCTAGGATCTATCCTCATTTCTGGTGACACCAAGAGAAATCTGCCTGGACACCAACCTCACTGAACACAGGAGCAGGGAGAGTCTGCGCAGACCATGGAGCTCACTCTCCCAAAGGTTCTAGGCACACCACTGGCTTTAGGTTTTAGATTCACTTTGGGGGATATATATATATATATATATATATATATATATATATATATATATATATAAATTTCTGTGTATTAGTTCAAAAGCAAATTTGTTAATTTCAAAGATGGCATTGTGGAGCTCAAACTCTAAGTACATATTTAGGAGAATAAGGCAAATAGATTCCTTCTATTATAGGGACAATAAATGATATGTTAGAGAAGAGATGGTTTTTGGTGAGTAGAAGTCATAGTCTGTGAGTGATAGGTCTTTTAGGAAAACTTGGGTACAGTTATATGGGATACCTAAAGTTTGGGGGTGTAACTTAGTGAGAGTTCTTAAGGTTATATGGTAAAGCTTTAGTCTCCTATCATCTAGTACGATGTTCTTTGTCCCCACACAGGACCCAGAACTTCAGCTTGGTCCATTTGTCCACTTTGCAAAGAAAGGGAGGCATGACCCCTGAAAACATTGTTTAGCACACAGGACAGGAAAGACCATAGAGCATATATAGAGAGAAGGGGACATGGATGCATGTGGCCTAGGCTCCCTTTTCTCCAGACGGAGCTCCACGTGAGGTAGGTGGGGGCTTCTCCATTTGAGTTCATCTGAAGGCTTTGGGTGAGACGCTTCCATTACAATGATAAAAAAAAAGTCTTCAAATCACCAGAAGTTCCTAGTTTTGATTATCTGTGGCCACTGAATCTTTCTTACAGAAAGGCTAGTGTTTGCTTCCTCAGACTAGCCCAGCTTCTCCCCAAACATGGCTCAAGGACCATGTATGGTAGACTACCCTGGGGTTGGGGTGGGTAGCGCAGATTCTTTTGGCTGCAACACATACTTCTTTCTTAAACTTCAAGCTGAAGGTGGGCTTCTACATTAAAAAAAAAAAAAAAAAAAAAAAAGCTGTCTCTGATCTGCTAAGTCTGGTCTTTCAGCAAGCACACTTGTTATCCGAGGAGCCATCTCAACCAACATGCCTTGGCCTAGAATTCTTTGCAAGGGTCTATTAACATTCTCATCTGGTAAAAGAACAGCATTTTCTTTCCTGGTTAATTCTGCTCTGGATGCAGACTGCATATGTTTACCACTTGTTGGGCCTGCAAGGATGAACAGACACCCTCCGAGACTGACATGGGTGGTCACCTCCCAAAGAGCAAGAACTAAGCCCGCTTTCAATAGCTGCTGGCATTTATGGAAGATCTCATAATGAAATTAGGAAAAAAAATATTTAAACAGCATTTTGGAGTAATAGCAACCTCGTGGAGGAGAGTAGGAGCACTCAAGTGACTTGGGGTGACATGTGGTCTAAGTAGCCAGAGGGAGAAACCCTGCAGTGGGTTATCTCAGAGGCAAGATCACTTGAGTATGGGAGGCTGGTGTGAAGAGCGGTGGTTTCAGCTTTAACATGGGACTTGACCGAATAACAAGCTGGAAAATAACAGAGAAGCACAAAGCCCTCCACCGGGGGCACACATCTTCCCACAGCCTTGAAGTCATCCATATTTAGGAGTGTTGTATTCCAACAATGATTTTTTTTTCTTTTTCTGGCTAAAACAACAGCTAACCAGCTTGGGAAGGCTTGAAGTGAGAACAGGTCTTCTCTTCCCCACACGCTCCCACGCAGCGTTTACAGGAATAAAGGTTAGGAGTTTCCTGGCCGCAAAGACAACTGGGCTACACTCATTCACCAAACACCTAATCAGTGCTCACTCCTGTGTGCTCGACTCCTCTCCTCTCATCTCGGCAAAGCCACCGTAAGCAGTGCTAGCCTGTTCTCATGTGGAGAATGTGAAGTTTATGGAGAGCAAGCAGATCTCAACAGAAGAATGATATCAAGACAGGACTCTGGCTGTGGGGATGTAGCTCATGTTGAGTGCTTGCTTCGTGTTCACAGACCTCTGAGCTCTGTCCCAAACACTACATGAACCTGGCATGGTAAAGCAGGACGGTAGTCACAGCACCAGAGGTAGAGACAGGAAGATGAGAACAAGACCGTTCTGGGATACCTGGAGAGTTTGAGGTCAAGTAGAGACATAGAACAGAAGCTTTTAAAAATTAAGCCCTCCAAAATATTCTCTAAATTTCCCATACTGAAAATAATATTTCTTATGACACATTATATGTAATGTGCTACATACATATTATATATGTGTATGGTGTGTATACAATGTCATTTGACCTTGTTAATAGGGTTCTTTAGCAATAGATGAAAACACTGAGGGTTGCCGGGCAGTGGTGGCTCATGCCTTTAATCCCAGCACTCAGGAGGCAGAAGCAGGCGGATCTCTGGGAGTTCAAAGCCAGCCTGGTCTACAAGAGCTAGTTCCGGGACAGGCACCAAAGCTACAGAGAAACCCTGTCTTGAAAAACCAAAAAAAAATAAATAAATAAGAAAGAAAACACTGAGGGTAGCAAGAATTAGCTGACATATTCAAGCTCATACAGCAGCAACTGAGTGACCAAACTGATGTGGCAGGTAACTCCATATACATGATGCCCCATGTATCCCACCATGCTCATCCTTCTGCAGCTAGGCACAGAACCTTCTTTTGAGAAGAGCCAATCCTTTCAACTAGAGACGCAAATCACAATGATCCTAACGTTGGGCCCTAAAGAGGCAGAGAGCATGTCACTCGCCATCCTTCAACCTTCAACATGGTCATTTTATACCATATACTCGCACGCTGGGGCTTGACAGCTGGTAGCCACTAGGAACGTGGCCACGTGAAAGCCGAGAACAGCACACCACGCCTTCTCTAACACCTGGGGCTACGGAGGGTCAGTTACACTTAATGGACGCACCGCCCCTTTGCCTCTTCATGCAGATCCTGCCTTACTAACAGAACTCTGAAACCTGAGGGGAGGAAGCCGAGACTGAACCAGAGAGAGTGCCACAGATAACCAAGGTCCTCCTATGTTAATTTGCCTAAAAACCTGTGTGTTGTTAAAACAAATGGAGAAATTAGCCATATGGGAACATGGCTTGGATACATATCTTCATCTGTCGCCCCATTTGGGGAGGAACAAAATTCACAGGATCCTTGTAGTATGTATACTCAGAGAGGAAGGAGCGGAGGCGCTTGGAAACAAGCTAACACTGAACACATGTTTATGCTTTGACCTCCCAATATGGCTAATAATGACGACTCTGTAAATAGATTCAGAAAACGGGAAGAATGACGGCAAAGGGGAGTGCCCCGGGGGGGGGGGGGGATGAAGACAGGCTTCATTTTACCCGCGTGTTAGCCCTTAATTCTTTCTTACCAGGACAGCAAGCACAAATTCCATACTGTTCGCCTAAATAAACCCAAATCAAACACCTTACTCAGAATTAAAATCTTGGGCCCGATGCATGTACCACGGTGCCTTAATAGCTTTCCAAGCTCGTGTTTGGCCCCGGTTACACAACCAGCTGACACTGAAGATAATTAATGCCCTTTAGGACTCGCATCTGCTCCCGTGGTTCCAAGTCAGGGTTTTTAATTGGGCTATTTTGGCATTTGGAGACAATGGCAAGGTGAAAGGACCTTTCTTTAATATTTTTGAGGTCAGCAGATAGTCCTGCCAAAGGTCACCCTTCAGGTTCACAAATGAGCCGTTTGTATCACCTAATGCAATCTGTGACTTGCAAATTGCGCCGGCATGTGTGAGAGCACACTCATTAGTCCACGGCATGAATACAGAAGCCATCGTTACTAGCCAGGGCTTGTAGAGTTGTGCCAATACTTGTTTTGGTGGTTTGTGGTTGCTTTTTTTTTTTTTTTAAACTTTCCATTGTACTTACAACCCAGCTTTTAGATCTTCAATACCCAGAGCCGCAGTTACTGGGATCACGGGGGTAACATTGCACGTGAACCCACCCAGTTTTACTGTTTGGGGTGTGTTTCATTATCCAAGTCACCATCCTAAGGTGGTTCCTTCTCCATTTGTGATCCATACCATTTCAAGGTGGATAGGGGAGAGAGACAGTCTGTTTCCAACACCAGTGCTGCTCTCCTGCGCTGGGCCCTCTCAGCTGCTTGGCAGCTCCTGCCTATAATGAAGGCATTATTAATTTCGGTTTCAGGGAATGGAAAAGCAGGATGTGGACACTGTATGGCTATACCATCTGTGCCGATGACATATATTGATTCATATCTTCTCCCCATCTGTCCTTGACACTCTGTAGCAACCTAGGTCATAATCTCTTTTCTGGAATTCTCTCTCCCAAAGCAACTTTCTACCCAGTAGCTTCCTCATGATTTGCTTTGGGAGCTCTCATGCCCTCCTCAGAGAAACCGGTGGCAACCTGCCTACTTCTGTCTGTCAACCGACAGGTAAGTCCCTTTGACCCAGCAGAACAATGGCAGGCCACATCAAAAGGGGAATAGGAAAACAATCGCTCTTGCACTCTGCTCTGAGACAGCGTGGGATGGGGGTGAACATTTCAAGCGAACTATCCCCATTCTCCAGAACCTTAAGCATTACAAAGAGGACAGAGGGATCACTCTACTCTAGAGATCAGTGCATTCATTTTCCGCAGAAAGATAACGACAGCCAATTAAATTAAAGGGAGCAGGTCTAAAGGCTTGGAAGGGGAGATTTAAAGTTTACAAAGCTCAGAGCCAGCGGGTGGGTGTGTCATGCTGGACATTAAGGACAAGCAAATGTTGCGCTAAGAGGATATCTGTGTGCACTTTATGTTGAATATACTTTTTTTCCAAGGAAGAAAACAATCTGTTCCCATTATTGTCACTTCAGAAGTAGTGACAATACCCAAGCCAGAATTCACAGCGATTCAATTTCAAGGACTATTATTTATTCTCCTTTCTTTCTTTCTTTTTTTTCTCTACCTCTTCTCTGTCCAGGTGAAATTGGATACACCAACGACTGAATTCACAATAGACTTTTTGAGAATTCAAGTGGCCACTTGTATCGGCAAAGAAGTAAGTGGCTAATTGCAGCCCAAGTGAAAGGCTGAGTCTGCAATTAGCCAATTAGATGGTGTTAGGGAGGGCCACATGGGGAAAGCGCCTAGTGGGGGAGGGGCTCTTCATTAAGCTACAACTAGACTGCTCAGTGCTATGGGGTACCTTTTCGCCCCTTAACTTCTAAACACTAAAATCCCCTAGGAATCGCTAACAAATGCTGTCCCTTCCTCCCGACAGGGGACAGTTTTTAAGATTTTTTTTTTAAACAGTGCCCAGAAATATTTATACTCAAGATAAAATGAATGTCCAACCTTATCTTAGTCATAAAATCTTGGCTTCTTCCTTTCTAACTTTCTCATTAAATTACCAATTAAAACTTCTCTGGCATTCTCAATTTAATGTTGAAAATAAATCCATCTCTCAGGATTTCCTGAGCTTCCTGCCGCTTCCAACTATTTTGTAAAGGAAATGTCCCTAGCTTCAGAGGGTCCTCACTGGGGTCACTCAGTGAGATTTCAGAACCTTGGTTCTGATTAAGCTTTTTGGCTCTCCAAAGGTTTTACTGTCCCGGGGGAGAATGAAAGAGTGTGTGAGTTAAAATGTGAGTTGGGAAGAGAGCCACATCATAGCATAGCCAGATGACAGTATTAGCTACCCTACCTAAGCCAAGCCTAGGTTGGAAAAAAAAAAAAACCCTCCAGTCAACAAGCAATGGCCAGCCATACCTTTACTCTATGAGTTCAACCCAAGGATGGGTTCTAGTTCACTTTACGGTTCCTGCCATAGCCAAAACTCAATGATTTGGAATCAAAAGCATTCACAGGTCATGGACGGAATGTGGACCCACCAATATGGAGTGTCAAAAGCGATTGCCCGTGAGGGCAAAAGCCAACCAGGGACTCTGTCTCCTCTCAGCTGACACTATTCTAAGATCGCCCCTGAAACTTGTTTGCACGCCATGGTGCAGTTTTAATCTCTTGCTCTTGTAAGCCCTGGGGGCCTTCCCCACAGCCCAGATGTGTCATTGACAAAGCACAGTCCTCCTGAGAATTACAAGACCAAATCTTCTGTTCCCAGGGATCTGTTTATCCTTTAACTTTCCCTTCCTGGGTTCCCTATGGGGCTCAGGCAGGCCAGTCCATCAGCGCTGCCTTGGGACAAGTGAATGAGAACAAGGTGGATCACTGGGAACCTTGGCTTTCACTTTGGCTCATCCCACCTTCCCGTCGTGAACACTCGCTATCTTTCCCACACTCCCACACAAAGGTGTTTCAGAGGGCAGGGCCACTGCAGTGTGGTCCATCGGGTGTTTCTAAAGCCACATGATAACACCCTGGCAGAGAGCACAACCCTGAACACCACTGGTAAAATCCATCACTGGTTTGACAAGGACATGAGAGAGAGAAAAAAAAAAGCAAACTGAATGGCAAGCCTACCCTTCCTCCTCAGTTTAGCTTCTGCCCCCAAATGGTTTCCACTGCCTATAGACAGAAATCCAGCTCCTTACTGTGGCCTAACTCCTGCCCGCTGCTCTAAGACTATCTCACGTCATTCTTGTCTACCTTTCATTCTGTTACTGAAATAAACTAAACCGAGTCCCATCTTGGGGTGTTTGTACATGCTGTTCCCACCTCCTGGAATGTCCCCTGTTATATCATGGCTCCCTGTATTCTTCATTCAGCTTAAAAGCAATTTTTTTTTTCCTGGAAAGGGCACTAAAATTTCCCAAAGTAACTCCTGCCCTTGGCCATGAGTCAACTCCGTACTACCCAGTAACACATGTCACTTTGTGTGTGTGTGTGTGTGTGTGTTTGTGTACCCATGCATACGGGTGCCAGAGGAGGATGTCAGATGTCAGATATCCCTGTCTATCACTTTTTCCCATATTCCTTTGAGACAGGGTTCCTCACCCTAAAGTTCAAATAGAGCTGATACCCTGCAAAGCTCCAGGATCCTCCCTGCCTCCATCTCCCACCAGGCTAGAGTTGCAGGTGTGGATGTCCACACCTGGCTTTTTAAACACAGGTACTGGAGGTTTTAACTTAGGTCTTCACGTATACACAGTAAGTTCTCTTATCTGATGAGCCATCTCCCCCAAGATCCACATGTCACTTTTATCTTGCATGTTGTCCATTTCCTCCTTGGGATGCAAGAGCAACAAGACAAGTCCCTCGCCTTCCTCGTTCACATCTCTATTGCCAGAAACAAAGTAAGCATAAAACAAAGAGGAAAAAGGTCCGTGTTGAAGGAATGGACATTAAATAATGAGATAGCCAAATGAAGGAAAGAACAAATTGCTTAATTCCTCCCCTTGTTTATTACAGCGCTGGGACTCCAGCTCAAGATCTTGCCCATCCCAGGCAAGCTCTCTACCACCGAATTACAACCCCAACCCCTAAGGTTGAATTTTTGATTTAGGGGTTTCAATTTTGGGTTCTTGAGCACATGGGCTTCACAAAGTCCTTGGATGCTCTCAAACAGCATGTAAAAGTTTACCTATGTATACTTTCAGGTGAGAGGAGTTTTAACTTTCTTAGGAGTCCTGAAGCTTCTATGACTCCTGAAGATGAGAGAGACTGTGGGAAAGTCTAGTTACAATGGTTCTCTAGATTTGTAGATAATTCCAGGTCTGGCTATATTTCTGGCTCCCTCTGTGACCCTGGGACTAATGCTAACAAATTGATGTGCAAAGCAATGAGAAGCTCTTCTTCTATGGAAAGTCTTCCCTTTCCATCCACTGAGATGTGAGGCTGGGGTCAAGATGGAGCCCCAGCAGCCATCTGTGACAGTCAAATGGCCTTGGAAACAGAAGCCAGACCCAGCAGAGTGACAAAACAGGAGACGGTGGCCCAACAACATGAAGAACCACATATCCAGGACGAGCTGAAGAAGATAACAAATGCCTACTTCCTTCTTGCTTCTGTTTCGAGGTAGCTGTGGCAGGTGGAGGGAGGGATTAGCTGCAACCTGACCTGGTGCCCACTGTGTAAAAGGTCATAAGAGACTTGATGTATTCCTACATCAGAACAGACTGCTAAAGGTGCTAATTTCCATGGCCTGTGTGGCCATGATCTGATGGGGTAGATGCAGGGAGAAATGAGAAAAGTATGAAAATAGTGCCAAAGGCATTCAGTCAGCAAATGTCAAGCTTGAAGCTCCTAAGAAGACAAAATCATAAAAGCTAGTAAGCCTCTTTGATACGTGTTATTTATGCTTCCCCCATTTAAATATGTCTTTAATGTATGATTGGATTCCCTCTCAAAAAAAAACAAGAAATAAATAAACAACAACAATAACAAACCTTTCCCAGTATGAATTGTTCTTCAAAATCTTGACACTGTGGCAGGAGAGCTGGCACAGCAGTTAAGAATGCTTGCTGCTCTTCAAAAGGACCCCAGTTCAGTTCCCAGCACCTACGGCAGGGGCTCACTGCCACCTGTAACCAAAACTCTGAGAGATCCGATGCCCTCTTCTGGCCTCCATGGGCACCTGCATATGCATGGCATTTACATACATAAACACAGGCACATTAAATGTAAAAATAATTTAGAAAAAGAACTAGCAACACACACCCATTTATAGTTCAACAATATGCCAAGTTCCTGGCTTATTTTTTTATTCATTTACTTATAAGCAAATAACAGCGTTATGTGTTGTATTAATGTATTGGATGTAGTGTTGAAATTTAATATTAATTTTTATATATTGATTTAAAAGGCAATGCTGAGAAGTAATGACATCACCATGCAAATCTGAATCATTATGTATTTAAATTTTCCAACCCACTGCAATTATTAGCAGCAGCTATCATGTTTAAATGATTTTTGACTCACAGCGATGAATGTGCCTGGGATTTACTGTACAGTATTATTTGCATGTAATAGTTTTCTTAATAAATAGTCCATAGGGACATTAGCAATTTATTAATTGTAACTCAATCAATATGACCACAAATGGAGAACATTATTATTTACATAGTGATGACCAGTGTGAAAGCCAGGCTTCCTAGCTGATACGAGAAATTACAAGAAGCCAAAGCAATCCAGCATCTCCTCAGCCCTACCCTGGCCTAATAAGACGTGGCTTCCCCTCATCTCTGCAACATGAGGCAGGAGCTGAGGGGGAGGCCACAGTGAGAGCTTTCCAGCTGTGTGCCCTTAGACAGACTACTTAACTTTGACCTTCACTTTTCCCTATAGTACACAGGGACAATACTCACTCTCACTGGCAGAGGTCCTGTGAGCATTGCATAGGATGCTGGTACCACCTTGACTGTCTTCATCCATGTCAAGGCTTTTCGCTGTGCTCTCTCCTGACCTGAGTTTACAAGTTAAGGTCTCGGGATGTCAGGTACACGGGGGCCGAAATCCCATACCTGTTACTAGTCTGATGTCTCCTAGACTCATTTTTCAGGATCCAAGAAACTTCCTGAATTGGGACCCCAAGGAGTTCCTTCATTTAACTCTTTTCCTTTGAAGAGCTGAGGTTGAGTTAGAGATAAAGCTATGGACAGCGAGGCCATGGTTTATCACTCACTGAGCTCCTATCATTATCCATTCTAATAATACAGAAATGAAAATGGCTCCAGAAAAATGCAGAAAGACTTTTTAACATCAGTGCCAGTAGGCACCACCCATATTATGCTAAATGCCACTCTGGGTCCTTCCCAGAAAACACTGGCAGCCAAGTTCCCAGAGGCAGCCTGCACCAACAGATAAGAACGGGGAGAAACATTTCTATTAGACAAGACCAATGACCCTGCTGGCTTGCGTGAATTTAGGAGCAGTAATCTCAGCTGTCACTGATCTCCATGGTCTAGACTCTGGTCTGAATACCTCACCGAAGATGCCCCACCCCGCAAACTGCTGACCATGCAAGCACAAGGGCGTATGTTTGGTCCCCAGAACCTACTTTTAAATAAAGAAATGAAAAGGAAGAAAGCTAGGCATGGCGGTGCAGCCGCAGTGACACATCTCCCAACACTGGAGAGACTCACTAACCAACCACCCCAGCCTATTTGGTAGGCTTCAGGCCAAGGAGGGACCCTTTCTTAAAAAGCAAAAGGAACGGGGCTGGAGAGATAGCTCAGCAATTAAGAACACATACTGCTCTTGCAGAGGAACTGAGTTCCATTCCCAGAACCCACATTTGGTGGCTTCAACTACCTGTAACTCTGGAGTCCACACACCTCTGCCATCTGCAGGTGAGTGCATGTACACACACACACACACACACACACACACACTAATAAAAATAGCAAACATACCCCTTTTTTTCTGGCTTTTAGAAACAGGGTTTCTCTGTAACTTTGGGGCCTGTCCTGGAACTAGCTCTTGTAGACCAGGCTAGCCTTGAACTCACAGAGATCCACCTGCCTCTGCTCCTGAGTACTAGGATTAAAGGTATGCACTACCACTGCCCTGCCAGCAAACCTTTTTTAAAAAAATACAAGGTAAACTGTGTTTCTGTGCCTGAGAAAAGAAACTTAAGGTTGATCTCTAGTTTCCACGTGTACATGTTCACACACACACACACACACACACACACACATGCACACACGCATGCGCGCCTTTTGTAATAAATTATGTAAATTATTCAAGTTAGCCACAATTATTCCTCTTTGCAACTGAAGAAATGAGCTAAGAATGCTTAAAAACTTTTAATTTATATTTAGTGTGTGTGTGTGTGCGTGTGTGTGTGTAAACGTGTGTATGCATGCACACATGTGGAGAACAGAGAACAGGGTACAGGAGTTGATTGTCTTCTGCCATCATGTGGGTCGATGGGATCAAACTCTGGACGTCAGGCTTGGTTGCACACACCCTAACCCACTGAGCCAGCTCACCAATGCCAGGGTTTAGTTCACCTGGCATCGAGTCAGACACACCAGAAGTGTGCAGGCAGAACCATCACACTCGGATGGCGTAGCTGACCTTTCCCCTCTCACTACCAGGTTGCTTATGTCCTACAAAGCTGCTTGGGACACTATGGATCATTCGTCTGCTGGCAGCCACAGCCAACAGTTCATGAGCCCAAGCTATAAGACAGTTCATTAAGACCTCAGGGTGTCGGAAACACATAGTTCCTATCCCTAGGCTGCCCGGCACGAGTCTCATCCCCTAGACTCTTTTTTCTCATCTCTGCAGTGGGGCGATGCTAGCGACTGCTTCACTTTCAGGGACGATGAAATCAAATGCTGGAGTAGTGGGCTGAGCCCCGCAAGTGCTGAGCGCCAGCAGCACACATAGTATATGCTCAATAAGTAGCCTAGTTGACTCATCATTCTCTCCCTCGCCTAGAGAAACATCATCAAAATTAAGAAAAACTCCATTACATATTACAATGGGCTTTAAAAACTAGCCCTCCACCCACATTTGGATGATACGATGTAATTCTTAGGTTAAAAAAAATGTAATTTTTCAGCATGACGTTCCCTATCTGCAATTACATCAAAATCACATTAATTGAGCTATAACACTGTCAGGCTCAGCAGCTGGGAAGCACATCCATACATCCTAAAAAGACGGCCATTAATTCAGCTCTCTACGGCACAGCAATGAAGTTGGGATGTCCGTTCTCCAGCCTGATTTACTGCCTTTCAAGCCGCTTAAGTGGGAACCTCTACAAAAAGATTTAAGTTAAGTGACTCCCGTTCGCCTCTGGAGCTCATCTATTATTGAATTGAGTTTTCATTTCGTTTAAAGGGAATAAAGAAATATTTGAAACAAGGTAAAACATTAAGAAGAAATCGGCTATTATGATCCAGGAAGCTAGTTTGTCTATCTGAAAATTATCTCTCTCTCTCTCTCTCTCTTTACGTAGCCTTTGCCACAAAGCCAAATTTCAATTCATAAATGTTAATAATTTGAATGTTCTTTTAGACTTTTCTATAGGAACTCACTCTTGCTTTTCATAACACCCACTCCTTACATGTTTTTGAATGTTTAGATTTTTTTTAATTTTATATTTATTTATTTATTTATTTATTTATTGCCTGTTGCCTTTGAAAGTTCCATAGTCCAGGCTACCATGAAACCTACTATGCAGGTGAATATAACTTGAAACTCCTGTTATTCCTGCTCTCCAAGTGCTGGGATTCCAGATTGATCCCACGATCCCTAGTTTGTGTGTTGCTGGGGATGGAACCCAGGTCTTCACACATGCCTAGGCAAACACCCCCAACTACATGCTGCAGATCTCATCTGGTTTCTTGTTTTGGTTTATTTTTGTTTGTTTTTTTTTTTCTCCTTTAGGCCAAGAAAGTAGAAAAAAATAAACTGGATTAAAAAACAGACAGAAATAAGCATTTATGTTTTAAAGTCTAATATTCCTTTGTTAACATACAGGAGCGTGTAGGGGGTGGGGCTAGGGAGGCAGAAGACCCCAAGCTACGGTAGTATGGGTCTGGACATCCAGCAGGAACAGGTTCCTAGCACTCTGACTCACAGTTGAGTCCTGTGTGTCAGGCTAACAGAGAACAATTGTTTTTCCTGGTAGATTATGAGTAACTTCGAGGCCAAATTATCAGCCTCTGGATCAGGGACCCATGACAAGGCCTCTTTGGAAGCCATGGCCCCACCTTTTCCCAGTCTAGATAAAAGAAATAACAGGACTCCATCCAATGTTTTCCCCCTCTAAGCCCCACACAAAAGGGCCAAGAGTAATAGCATTCCCTACACCAAGGAGTCCCTACAGAGCCAAGCACTCTGAACAAACTATTTTCTAAAAAATCCGTGAGGACCCCTATAATGGTGTCATTTACACCCCAGTCACACGTGTCTACAGAACAGGACCCTTCGTAATTAGGTATATACACTATACCAGTTCGCTGCCTAATTAGCAAATTATGTTGAAAATAGCATCCTGCTAATTAATGGTTATTATGGCATTTCTGAAGCTAAGGCTTTAATTACCGCCAACCTAATGCTTGTGTGCGGAGATGGAAACAAGCGTCCCCCTCCCTTCTAAATGATCAATAAGTACAAAAGATTATTATAAAGGCAAATCAGCTGACAGCTGATTAATTTGTTTGATGCAAAGCTGCTGCGTGTTTCGTATTATTTTTTATCGGAGTTGTGGGAGGAAAAAGGTACATAATTTGGTTTCATTAGCAACCCCCGTGATTTATCACCAGAAAAGGCGGCCCCCGCCCTTTTGTTGTTTGTTCAATTCCCCCTGTGTTTTTTGCCTGCACCGGCATCAAAGTCAAGAGCAGGAAGTTTTAATTAAGTGACACTAATGAGGTCGTTGAAAATGATACTTCAGCAATTCAGCATGCTGTTAAATGTGTTTACTCTATAATGTCATCAAAGGTGATTGTTTTCCCTCGTAATAGATAAAATTCATTACCATAAGCACTGTACTTTTGAGTGCCGGGAATGCAGGACCCAAGTTAGTCAGGTGTATCTGGGACGATTTCCTCTCCTTCAGCTGCCAATGCAAATGACTGGACCTAAAACAAAACTTTACCAAACAGGGCTCTCTGCCTTTTTTTTTTTTCTTTTAGTGTACCATGTTTAGTAATTAACAGTCCCTGCCAGCCAGGAATAGAACAAAAGTGTGCATTCAGATGGCTAATCAAGGGCAGCTAGACTCAATGGGCTGGGGGTGGGAAACCATCTGAGCTGGGCACTCACACTGGATTCGTTTTCTCTGCCCGTGTTGAGGGGCTACTCACCTCGCTGGAGTGCACCTGAGCATCACCCCCTCTACAGCAGAGTGTGCCTCACTATGTAAGCCAGTCACTGGCTTGCAATAGAACGAGACATATTAGGGCATTTTTTTTTCCTTTAAAAATGTCCCCGCCTCGCAAACACAATTTTGGAAACTAGTAGATATCTTGTAAATTCCCTAGGAATTTAAAAAAAAAATGCCTTTCACATTTTTAAGATGTCTAAAGGAGGACATTGCTTCTGTTTCACAGACTGGATCAAAAGAGGGAAAGCCATTTAGTCAACTCAGAGACAGAGGAGGAATCACTTGTGTTCCGTCTCGCCTACCCAAGTCTAATACCTCCAAATTTCTAAATAGTCTCCCCAGGTTTTCTGCGGCTACTCATTTCATAGCGCATTTTCTTATCTTGCACTAATAAGGCGTCCGGCAGCACTTCTGTGATAGCCTGCTTGGATCTGAGTGGGGACACGATGAGTGGAAATGCTGTGTCACGCAAACTCGTCATTCAAGTTAAGAAATCCGGGAACCTCCCTCACCTAGGTTGACCCAATGGTAGAAACCTCCCACCATGCTGCCTGCTTCTGAAAGAGCTTGTTTTGGATGGTTTCATAGCTCACTGTCCTTCAGAATGGGTTTATCTCCTTCCAGCACAGGAAGTGCCTCTTTGCCCCTTTACTGACCACCCCAGTCATAGATCAGAAAAACCGGTTTGGGGATGACTTTCTGAAGACATCTGGCCCAGCTTCTGTGAATGAAAAATATTAGTGTTTGCCTTCCCCGCTCTGATTTGGTCCTGGGACTGGGGCTTGATGAGATGACCTATGACATTCTTCCAGTTGTCCTCAAGAAACTGTCCATTAAAATTATCCTTGGAGTCTCTAAAGCCATCTCAGGAAGTTTAGACTAAAGTAGTAAGCTCGAAAGTTTCAGCTGGTTGTCTGCAGGGAAGCCCTGTTTAGCTAGCACTGTAGGAAAGGGAAAGAGGTTGACATTTTATCAGGGAACTGGGCAAGCATGTGGTAAACATTACAATGGTTCAGAAGTACTAACCAATAGGGAAAAGTCCTAAAATGCCTATTCATGTGCATTAATGCAACTCTCTCTCTCTCTCTCTCTCTCTCTCTCTCTCTCTCTCTCACACACACACACACACACACACACACACACACACGCACAATCTCAGGGACAGTTAATGGTCTAGGAGGCAGAGAACTGTTGTCAGCCTCTTTAGATAGAAGAGAGTCTCATTTACAAATTAAGGAGAGGATGCGCCAGGAAGAACCAGAGGCCTTTGTCCATTTATGTTTACTGCCTGGGATTTAAACTTCAGCCTCTCCTTGTGGATATTTTTTACTTTTATACTTTTACTTTTGGCCATCTTAACTGCGGCAGATCCTTACTAAAATGGCAAGGATGTCCACCTATGAGAAGATACAGAAGGGACGGTGAGGAGGGTCTCTGAACGAGACAATGGCTGTGGAGAGAACCCGAGCTGGAATAGCCTCTCTGGAAAGTCCTTTCATATTGCATCAAAAGTTTAAAAATCCTCACATCCTTTGCTCCTGCCAGTGTGCTTCGAGGAGAGGGCCATAGAGAAATCAGAGCTCTTCATCAAAATGTGATGGACAATGACGGAGAGCAGGTTGGTTAAACACATGATGCTATCGCCACAGCATAGAATGTTATACGACATTAAGCTCCACATGTATAAACATATATGTGTGTGTGTATCCACATATATACATATATATGTTCAGGAAGTCCACATAGAGTTTAATGCATTTTTACGCATGCCCCCAAGCAAGAAGAGAAAACAGATTCCAAAGTGTGAACAGTGACTATCTCTGAAAAATGGGATGAAAGGTAATTTTAATATTTATATATCATCAAACTATTGTACTTAAATACTAAAGGTAAAAACTAATTCAATAATGCATCTTTTAGGGGGTACTCTGAGATGTTATTGGGAATGGTACAATGCAGTTTAATTGTGCAATGATAGCATTAAAATTAATAACCATGATATAATTTATAACACCATCCAGGCAATTTTTCCTCGATGAAGCTCATCATTATTCGGGCACATGGAGCTTAGAGAATACTGACAAAGTAGGAACTGCTGAGTCCCCCAGGGTGGCATTTCCAGATCACGCCTTTAAAGACACTCCCCATATTTCATAGCCAAAGTAACCTTGACCAGTGGAAAGCCTCCTTAAGAATCACATGAGAACAAAGGAAAATTTTGAAGTCTCAAGTCATCCCAAAGCCAAGTCTGGTACATTCAGGGATGGACATGTCCCTTAAACATTCAGGTGATTTTATTTCATACAGTGATGGACACTCTGGTCACCGGGCCTTTGGAATTTCCTGAGTCATTTTTGTTTTCCAGTTAGGGGAAATGGGTTTATCTTGGGCTTAGGCCATGTGCAGCCTTGGCTTCTGTTTTGTTTTTATCCTAATGAGTGAGAAACTGTCTATAGGTGCATTTAAATTTTGTAAAATAAAAATGTTTTGACACACCGTTTTACTTTTTCACGGAGCATATTTTTCTAAAGGAACATTTGAAAATGTTTCCTATAGGGAAAAAAAAGAGGATAGGAGGAAAAGTTGGACTGTATGTGGGAAATATACCATTCTAGATAGCCATCATCCCTCTGAAGAGCTAAGATAATTACGACAAAAATGAAGGCATGGGAAAAGACACACAATACAAGCTACCCTGTCAGCTGAAGGTGAGACGATCAATATATTGTTTGCCCAACATTTCCCAATTACATTATTTTTATTTCTTTACTTAGTGTGTGTGTGTGTGTGTGAGAGAGAGAGAGAGAGAGAGAGAGAGAGAGAGAGAGAGAGAGAGATTAAGGAGTCAAGTCTCTCCTTCCACCATGAGCATCCTAGAGATAAACTCGGGCTCTCAGGCTTGGCAGCAAGCCCCTTTCTCTACTGACCACCTCATCAGTCCCCAATTATATTCTTATAGAAAATGATTCTTGAGGGATTCTGGGAAGAATAATACTTTTTCCACTGAAGGAGAGTAAATTAAGTAAACTTAAACTACTCATCAAGGGACCCATGCATTTGTTTGCCATCTTGAAAAGGAATGAGAAGGAAATAAAGATTGGAACAGACATGGGCGGGTGTAGTGGCTTGACCTTCCCTGAGCTGATGGTTCCTTTCTTATCTCCCAAAGGGTACGGAAAAGTTTAGCAGCCTACACAGAACGGTACGAAGAGTAGGGACCTAACATTGCATCATCGCATTTGAAAGCAAACGCTAGGAAACAAACAAATTGAATCTGTGCTGCTCCAAAAGCAAGAAGCCTTTGCAAGCTTCTAATGGACACGGTGCTTCCTTTGGCTTTTAGTCTACATACAGAGAGAATTTGTACTCACTACATTTTTATGACCCTCTTTTTATTTGATATTATTAAATAATGCAGAAATAGAGCCCCCCTTCCCTCAGTGTCTGTCACACTAATGAAAACAACACATCCAAATGGTAAGACAGGGTGTCGTGAAGATCTTATGACACCCAATACAGACAGGCAAAAGAGAATGCCCATGGGGGTTGGGCAGATGAACGTGTCCATGTGGTATGACTACCAAGGGATGAGGATGCAGACAGTCTGGAATGACTTCTGGAGACTGACTCACGTCTATCTAAGGAGTGGAGCTGTTCTCTCGTGAGCTCATTCATTCACTCAGCCTCAGCAACACCAGTGTAGCGTGGTGAGTTTTGCACACACTACCACACTCAGGTGACAGCAACTCCACATTGGCTAGACATGATCTCTTAAACTTGCCTGGATGCTTATACATCATGATACTTCCAGGAGATGTAAAGGAGAGACCATTGAACAGAAGGGGGAAAGGTAGGAGCTGCTTCCACTATGGAAAGCACACCCTCAGGCTGGACACAAATAACCTTTCCCTCACTCTTGGCCCAACTATGGAGTTCAAAGCTTAGCCATAGTTCCAATAAGCCATTTAAATGCCGACTATCAGACAGGCCCCAGTGTGGTGAGTGGTGAGGATTTGAAAGGAGTACCAATATGCCTCACACTGGAACTAGAACCCCGTGAGTTATTTAGTCAAATGACCACCATAGTGTTCGCGGGCTACTGTGAAGATCACACGAGAGAGTCTGTGAGCTGCTTACTAAAGTCCTTGCAAAAACGTGCAGCCCGACACTTGGCTTAATTCTTTGTAACTCTGCTTGTGACAATCTATGAGAGAGACACTATCATCCTGTGTGACAGAAAGGGATGTAGCCAGTGCTGTCTGCTTACAGAATCTAAGGTGTTAACAGCTACTCTGTAAGTTTTACATGTTTTTTTTTATTTGGAGGGAATTTCATACAATGTGTTTTAATTGACTCCTCCCATATCCTCCCTCAATCCATTCACCCACCCAACCTTGCCCTTTCTCCTAAAAACACACATCATCATCATCATCATCATCATAGTGAAACCCACACACCCCAAGCCAAAAAGCTATTTCCAATTGATAGCTACTCAAAGAGTGTCCTTCAACAGTGAGTCCCTGGGTATATCACCATACTCCAAAGCAGGTCCTATACTCTAAACACAAGTCAATGAGCTGGCCCAACAGGTAAAGGTCCTTGAATGTACTTATTGGCAACCGGAGTTCAATCCCCAGAGACCACATAAAGGTGGAAAGAGAGAACCAATGCCACAAAATACTCCTCCGGTTTCTACACACACACACACACACACACACACACACACACACACAGTAGTAATAAAGATTTATTTAAATAAAAATAAAAAGATACTGAAACTAGTATTTATTTTTGTAAAAGAATGGGCCAGAGTTATACCTGGTTTCAGAGAAGGTGCCCAGAGGCTACACACCACTGCCACCCAACTCCTTGCTCCTCCCTTGATGCCCAGCTCAACAAGGAAAGATTTGCTAGAGAATGAATACGCACTCTAACTGGTCAAAGGCTGTGCACTGAGGGTACAGTTAAGGTGAGCCCCAGAAACACAGCCCACAGGCACCAGGGTGCTGAGGGCACAGGCAAGATATCTGACACAGAGGTGCCTCCTGTAGCATTAGAAGGCTGCCCTTCCCCAGTTTGCCCCGTGGACCTTGCTGGAGTCATAGGCACAGGTGCTTCTGCCCCGCTCTCAGATACTAACATGAAAACTCAGGGCAAACCAGCTGGTAGAACTGTCTACGTACGCTACAGGCAGTCTCTTGCTGCGTGCACGCACGTCCCCTCCCCCCCAGGAATCCCTGCAGATACATGAAAATAATAAGCAGGGGGAAAACAAGATCTCTTTCCCTAAAAACCAACATTATTTCCTTTCCACCAGTGACTGTTGAAAATGTCCACAGGTCTCATCACTGCGATCATCTGCTTGGCTGGACACCGTTTATTGGAAAGACTATGTTTCCAGCTCTCAAGAGCACAAGATACAGGAGAAGAGGTGGCCATGCATTCATTTAAACAAACAAAATGATCACTTAGGCACATGCTAAGTAAAATGCCAGAGCAAAATCAAGCCCAAATGATACTGAAAGTTGCCCAAATACCCAGAGGTTTTCCAAATATGACTCATGTTTCATTTTTATGCAGCAATCTTTGCCCTGAACAACCATTCTCTGAGATATCTGCTCTCAGTACTACACTTGGGTTGTATCTTAGTCATAGAGCCCTTTTCCAAGTGTGTGAGATCCTGGGTTCAATCCCCAGGACCCCCTTCCCATACCACACACAAAGATAGACTGGTTCCATTACATGATAAATGAGAATCTTGGTTCTCCAACCTCTTCCTAATATCATATATGTAATAACACATGTCTGTGTGCATGCCCAGAAAGCCACCCAATACAAAACATGTTGCTAAGTCTATTATTGCTTTTTGTGAATCTGAACAGTGAATGCAATGTGGGTTTTAAGAAAAGCTAGCCTTTGACAGGGCACCTTGTTAACCATGTTTCTTGCCTTGGTCTTGGTTTTCCCTGTCTACTGATCTGTGGGGATGGTGCCTTAAGACAACCCGGTTAAAAATGATCCCAAGACAAGGTCTCACTCTACAGCTCCAGCTGACCAGGAACTCATTGTGTAGATCAAGCTGACCTGTCACTCACAGAGACATGCCTGCCTCTGCCTCCTAAGGTGTGTACCACCATGTCTGGCAATCCTACGTTCGCAAGCTCACAGTGAATGATGGGAATGCATATGGACTCCAATTGACTCTTGCTTCCTGACCCCACATCATTCAGTCACACTTGCGTTCTAGTGTTTATTTGCTGTCCTCCTTTGGACTAGAAACTCCAAGCCAGACAGAACTCTCTGTCTTATGATTTTAATTACATTGGTTTCTTTTCCCCAGTAGACTACTGTGGCCAGAGTGGGTTCTACATGAAGCTTCCTAAGGGGTATATGAATAAAATAGAGAACAGGAAGTGTCATAGAAGCAAGTGAAGCAAAAATACCAGGCTTATTCAGAGAGAGGTCAGGGCATTTCCATCCAGTTATACCAATTGTGGAGGAGGAGGGGTCAAAGGAAGAGTTGTTGAGGGGCGACCAGGAGTCTGGCCTTGTGGACCAGGCTGGGTGAGCGAGACTGACTGGGGAGGGCTACTCGAATCCATCTGTGCCCTAAATCCCAGCCTCCTCTGCCCTCCACAGTACAAGGGAGTACAGCTGCCTGGATATCAGAGGGCTGGGTGGTAGGACTGCAAACTCATTTCTCTCTGAAGTGCCCAGAGTTCTGATCACAGGAGTTCACATCAACTCTGTCTTTCAAAGGGATTTTTATTTTCCAGCCAACCTGCTTTATCATCATTGAGAAGATCTTCCATATAAAAGATTAATAAATAATATAGTGAGGAAGCCTAGGGTTCATTCTGGGCTCTTCAGTACCCCTGAAAGAAATAGGCAAATTGGACAGAAATCAAAGCAGGGGAGCCACGAGGATTAAAGCCAATAGCAGCAGGAGCTGCTCATAAGGGTTCCTGCAGCACAAGCCAGGAATAAGCAAGACTAGAGCGTGACAAAAAGAACGGAGGATCAAATACACTCCCCAAGCAAGGGTGTAGGCACACCGATGAAGGGAAAGAATTGTTCGGGGTCACGCAAAGGGGTAGCGCGGAGAGGGATGGGATGTAATTACAGAAAGGAAAACTTGGGCTGAATATCAGGACAACCTGCTTAGGAGCTGGTTCTATCTGAGTGCGGCACGGCTTCCCAAGGGAGGAGGTGGAAGCCCCATCGCTTGAGGTGCACAAAAGCCATGGCACAAAAAGCCGAGAAAGACTGCGAGGAATGATCTGCCTGAGCAGGGGGAGGGACAGGTGACCCCACGGGGCTGCGAGGCTGCACACTTCAATGACACATTGGGATGCATTTCATCAGGTACCCACCAGTGAGAGGCGAAAGCTTTGCCCCCAGAAGCTCCCAGGCATTGTGCTTTCTCAATATGCCACTCAAGAAACATTCCTTCTCGCTTCAAGGGACCCTCCAGGGCTCCTTGCTGTCAGTGAGGACCCCGGGAACAATGTCTCACCGTGAACCTGGCATGTTTGAGCCATACACCTGCACACAGCCTTGAAGGGGGTGTTAATCCTGACTCTAGTACCTTGGTTTTCACTCCTAAACTTGGGGTGCTTTTGTTTTGTTTGACATTTTTCTTTGCCACGAGAATCCCAGGCCGTATAAAATCATGACATCTTAATACATTCTGTGATGTAATAAGACAGCTCTATTTTACTCTCACAGAAGTGGGTCCAGCATTCTAAGACATATCTGTGAGTCCTTCAGGGTCGTGACAATCAGTTAGACGTCACACGTCATCCTCCTCACTTCCTGCACACCCAGCCAGATAAGATATGTAGGGGCGGTAAATGAGCATTTTCCTTCTTCTCTAGGACAGGGCCTTGCTGCTCCTTGTGTCCCAGACACACTCATGCTGCCCCTGTCGTTAGCACCATCTGTCTTCTCCAGCTGCCATAATGAAATACACAGTCCCACAGCCTGGATTGTTGACAGGTAACAGGGGTTGCCAAGTTTTAGAGGCTAGAGGTTTCAGCTAAAATCTCCAGCAGGGTCCAGTTCCGGTGAGGGTTCTCTACTGGTTGCAGATGGCTGCCTCCACGCTACATCCTCATCTAGCCAGAAAGCAAGCTGTGGTCTGACTTCCTTTTACAATTTTAATAACTCTGTGACGAGGGTACCACCTTCATCATCTCCTGTAAGCCTATTTACCTCCCAAAGGCCTCACCTCCTATTTTTTATCACACTGAGGGGTACCGTTTAAACATCTTTAGTCAGTAACTTTCCCAAACTCCTCTTCCTTCAGGACCTTGCTTTGAATGTCAGCTTTAGGCAATCATTCCTAGTGTGGTGTGCTAAAGATGGGACTAGGGTCTTTCCAGCGGGCATCTCCAGCATCCTGGATGTAAGTGTCAGGTCCTTGCTTATCCTGCTTTCCATCCAGTTTACAGGAGACCAGAAATTGTTCATTTATTGCCAGTTGCTACTTTGGGACCTGGCTCACAAGATTCATTATAGAAACAATCTCGAAAGTTGCACGATAAATGGGGCTCTTTGAGTGCCTCACACACCTTACATACATTCAAGTATTTACCGTGTGCAAGACAAGAGCCTGAGGCTTCACAAAATATGAAAGTGAACTGGGAACTAATCCACCACTTTTTACAGACCAGCAGGAAAGAGACAATAGACACACAAGCTCCGTGCTCCCAACAAAACCAAGAAGAATGTCAGGACACACAGTCACGTGTTAGGGAAGCTCCTGGGGGACAGGAACTTACGGCAGAACCAAGGAAGAGAGCTCTTAGAGCATGTGGAGACAATGACCAGGGAATGGGTGGATCACATCCAGAGACCAGAAAGGTTAAGGGAGCTAAAAGCCTCCAGCACCCCAGATCCATATTGAAATGAAACGGAAACTGAATTACGGAGAGGCTACATATGCTGAACATGAGGTGCACACTTTAGTTATGCCCATTAACAAAGTGCCATAATCAGACTTTCCTTCCATGCGATGTCATGGAAAGCAACTGTTGACATTGCAATTGGCAGTGGGCAGAGAGGGAAACACTGTTCTATTTAAACAGTCAATCTGGGAATAGTGGGAGCTCACTCAGGCCTGCTATCCCAACAGGGAGAACTTACTGTGAAGTAGTGGTTCTCCTCAGACATCATCCAACCAACCGCCATGGTGGACATTACATCTGTCCTTACATCTACTCATCTAGGGAGCCCAGAAGCCCGCGGAGGAATCAACACCAATCAAATGAGAACCCTATGTGGTAGGATGTGAATGTTCTCATTCAGAATCCTGATGTTGTCTCATGGGGTCATCTCGTATTTTCGTATCCCCTCTTCCTTAAGGACATCGCCCAGGTGCTTTCCCAGTCTCCTTCCAAGGGCAACTCCTTTAGGAAGGTAAGAGTTTCATTTTAGCACCTGACCTTGCCTGATGTATTCTAGGAAAAATCCCTCTCGCTTCCATTTCTATTTGGCAAAATCACTAGTTGTAGCCTGGACTGGTAAAAGAATCACAAGGCAACTGCCCCAGGACCAGTGAGGTGGTAACCGTAGCTGTAGCTGCAGAGTGCTTGCCTGAGAGAGGAGCAAACAGCATGGAGGCTGTGTCCATAATGGATTTTCAGTCCACACACCTGCTAAAACCAAAGAGTAAGATTGGATGGGGATGAGTCCAGGAAGACCCTCCAACTGCAATAGCGTCCTTTGCCATCTACCAAGCTGCAACATTCTAGGCCATTTAAAGACATTGTCTGTTTATCTCTAATGCTCTGACAATATTCAACCAGTGTGAAACCATGTGAAACATGAGGGACAGAGGTAAGAGACTGTCTCTGAGGCCAGAGAGCTAGAAACTGGGGACTCTGGGAATTTCTAACTATGCTTGTTGTCCAACTTCAGGCTCACAACCATTTCATCTTGGTATTTGGTTGCTATGGTCCTGGGAACAATCTTGGAGGGCCAAAGAAGACAGGAAGTTCCTAAGGGTTAAAAGGTCAGCCTTTTAAAAGAGGAGATGAAAACTAGTCTTCTGACCCCTACTGGCCAACTGGGGAGTAACTCCAAGAGGAAGTGAACACAGAGGACACTCTTGGAAATAAAACACTCCAGCTGCAAAGATGGCTACTTAAGGACCAAGACCTGATACTACTTATAATTATTATATATGTAACATGTGGGTAGTTCTTTCGATGTCAGTGAGAAGTCTTGTCTAATTGAACAGAGCTTAATTGAAAAGCCAATCACCTTGAAGATCATATTAAGAGAGAGAGAAAAAGAGGGAGAGACACACAGAGAGAGATTAGACTGTGCAAATGACTGACTGGAAAGAGGAATGATGACTCAAAGATAAATACAGGGCAGGTAACTGACAAATTGAATCCACCGTCTTTCAAGGGGTGACATTAATGCAAAGGGTGGCCGGAATGACACACAGAGCAGTCATCTTTCTAACTAGATGGCCTTCGGGGAACTTTCGCAAGTGACTTCAAAGGCCTAATAGAGTCTTGACGTCCATTTGCTTCCTACTTAGCAAGTTTTTACTGACTCACACCATGTGTGAGACACTGTACCAGATTCAGAGGGCACAATGTTGAGGATACAGGAACTAGTGCTCATCAATGACTTACAGTCTAACCCGGCGGAGCTATGAAATCATTACAGAAATGAGTAGTGAATTCTAGTTGTGAACTGGGTTGTAAGTCACGTCCCTGGTCAGTTCCAAATCCTTCCAGCAAAACTTGTACATAGGACAGTTCACTCATGGTTCCCACATTACAGACCTCCTACTAGAACAGCCTGTGGACTTGACCCAAGAGAAGCCATGAAGTGTTTTTTCTTTCCCCTACGTTTAGTCCAAGAACAAGCACCTTTGAACCACCCGTAACACCTCAGATGAAGTGGGAAGCAGAATGGGAGAATTGGAGAGGTCCAAGAGTTGCCCTAGAATTATGTGTATAACATATACAGTTGTTGTATGTATGTTATATCTGCCACATCAATGACACCATTGCTCTCGTGGGCTATAGGAAAACCAGATCTCAAGAAATCAACAGCAGAAAGTTCCAGATGTCACCATCACCCTCCCTCCTGAATGGAGGAGGCACGGACCTCTGTCTCTATCACCACATTCATTTTCAGGGAATCCAGACTCTGACTTCCAGAACTTCCCAGAGGAAACCACAGGTAGCCATGAGTCACTGATCTGTGTGAGCAAGAAAGAAAATTTCTCGAAATTCATCCATTATGAATCTTTGCCATGGGGATCTACAGCTCTGGTGTGGGAGGTCTTGCTTTTATTGGTTAATAAATAAAGAATTGCTTTGAGCCTATAGCAGAGCAGGGCGGGGTGGAGCAGAGCTAGGCAGGGAGGACTAGACTGAATGCTGGGAGAAAGAAGGGTGGAGTCAGAGAGAGTAACCCTGCTGGAGACAGACGCAGAACTTTACCTGGTAAGCCACAGTCATGTGACGATAAACAGATTAATAAAAATGGGTTAAATTAATGTAAGAGATAGCCAATAAAAAGCTAGAGCTAATGGGCCAAGCAGTGATTCAATTAATACAGTTTCTGTGTGATTATTTCAGGTCTAAGCTAGCCAGGTGGCCAGAAGCCAACAAGCAGCCTCTTTCCTCCAACACAGCTCTGGAGTTTAAGAAGGACACAGAGGGAGCAGTCACTAGAAAAGGGGTAACAATGAGTTCTTAGAGCAAAGGGTTGATGGAGACCCTTCATGGGCATGCACATCTGTCATCCCAACACTTTGGAGGAAGAGACATGAGGGTCAGGAGTTCTAGGTCATGACTGACTATATGGTCAGTTCAAGGCCAGCTTAGGCTTAAATGAGACCCTATCTCAAAAAGACTAACTAACTAGTTAAATCAATCTATCAATTAATAAGGAAATAAACAAATAGGCCAGGGAGGTGGGTCAATCGCTAGAGTGCATACCCTGCAAGCATGGGGAGCTGAGTTCAGATCCCCAGAACCTGTGTGAAAATCCAGATGATAACCACAGTGCTGGGGGCAGAGGGATGGAGACACACGGATCTCTGAAATCAATCAGCTAGCCAGCCTACCCGAGTCATTGAGCTCCACACTCAGGGAGAGTCCTTGTGCCAAAGAAGAAAAGTGGAGAACAGTTCTGGACAGACACCCAGCATCAACCTCAGGCCTCTATGCGCGCATGCACCTGCAGGCACCCACACTCGTAAACACACATGCCCAACACAGGCATGAGTGGGTGCCTCATAACGAAATAACTTGGATGAAAGTCATTTCTCGTCTACGTAGAAAGAGGTGAAGAGTACAGACACGGACGTGGAGCCATTAGCCTGAAAAGTCCCCTCTGTGATTAATGACCTCATCCGTGCTAACGGAAGGAAAACTCAACTTGTTTGATCATCAAGCACACTAGTTTTCAGCAGAGTGGTTTCCAGACTGGGATGTTTTTAAAAAGTAACATATTCTAAAGAACTTCTAGGGCTCCTTTAAAACACATATCCTCCATTCCTAGAGGGTGAGTGCGCTTCCTAAGAACTGGCCAGGGACCCAAAGTGACATCCAGTCTCAGGAACACACAGTCTGGTTTTTTCCTGTGCATGGGGTTAGGGAGGTGTCAAAACAGCGACATTCTCGAGGGCTGGAAAAAGAAGACCTTGTTCCCTTCTTTGCTTGGGGTGATCTGGAATCTTCTCACACAACTGCTTTGCCCGTGTGATGTCAGGAGAGGCCCGAGGGCAGGCCAATAGCGGCTTCCACCTAGCCGAAGGACGAGGAGGCAGATTTACTTAGACGTATAAATAGAACAACGAAGGCCCTGGTGGAGGGGAGGGGTACACACTGGGATGGCTTAAGGAGATGTACTGGGCAGTGACAGGGGCATTATACAAGTGTACTCTGTAAGGGCCCAAACTGCCTAAAAAGGTTCTTAGAAATAAGTCTTCCTGAGACTGTTTCTCAGGTGTGTTATTTTTAGCCACTCCACTGGGATTATGCATGGCCTAGAATCCCGGCTTGAAAGGGACGAGCGCATCTCACACTGGCTGCTATCTCTCCAAATGAATCAGTTCTCATCAGAAATCTGGACGTGGACTCTACCAACACAAAGAAAGCACAATTAAAGCCCGAGATGGGGCCACGGTGAGCCAAACAGACCCCTCCATTGTTTGCTGCAGACTCCAGCCCTGCTAGGCGGCTCTGCCTTTGACTGACATGTGACATTCTTGTCTTCATGGGCAGAGAAGCCAAGCTCATGATGGTTATCGACATCCAGCAAATGTCATGTCTGAATATGCCTCAGCCAATGCTCCTTACTCCACTGTATTCCCCGCCTCCCGCCCCTCCACTCGCTTTTAATTACACAGTGAACACTCTCAAGTGTGGAGTGGCTGCCTGCTGTATCCCACGGGCCCTTAATTGTACTCTGGCATTGGGTCGTGGCATTTTATCATCTTGCCGGGGTAAAAGGCACATTTGCAACAGGAGTCAGTCATGGGACATCTTCTGGAAATGCCAATGGATTTCTCTCTCTCTCTCTCTCTCTCTCTCTCACGCATGCACGCACGCACGCACACACACATGCACACACACGTGCGTGCACACACACACGCTTTTATATCTATCATCTGTGACTTTCTTTCATGAGGATAGAAGAATACCAACACATCATTTCTTATACACCATCTCCAACCATCTTACCAGCTGATAGAATTCCTTGACTTATTCTTTTTATTGATGACTGCTAAAGGCCCCACCCATGATCACCTGCCCCTTACCAATCCCCAAAAGCTCCTTGAGTAGGTTTGGCTCTTCTATGCCTTCATTCCCTGTGGTTTACCTACTCACCACACTGGCTCTTATGAAACAGCCAAGATAAGGGAGAAGGACAGATTACCCGCAGAGGACTATGCTGAAGACTGTTTCCAAAACAATTTCCTACCTAAGTAAAAAAAAAAAAAAAAAAAAAATAGGCGGGAGGGGAGGATAACACAGGACTGGCTGTCCAATCTATCTGAGAATAGATCCTAAGTCACACATGGTCTCCCTACCCTAATCCGAAAATCCTACATTCTACTTCTCCCAGGTTAGGCATTCATCCCCACTGTAGATTACAACAGACCCATTCCTGGCAACCCAGTCATCATTGCAATCTAAACCTGCAGGAAGAAGGAAGCGTGCTTGTGCTCAGTTGTCGGTAAGCCACTTTCCCCCACAGAAGCGTTTTCCACTTGAGAGATTCACGTTGTTCCTTGTTGCCACTTTTAAGCAATTCCCAGGGGTGCATGTGGTGCCTGGTCCCAGATGATTCCCCAAGACTGTGAAGTAACATGGAAAGTTCCAGGCTATCTTCCACAGGGTGTGAGCAAAGAAGAAATAGATTGCTGATGCTTTTTTCGCTCCTGGCCAGAAGGTCTCTAATTAAGGCTCACAAAATTGGTTTCTCTTGGAATTCCTGCCTGCTTCCCCTAGATGTCATTTACATCGGGACAGCAGAGGAAATATGGTCCTATGTATCAACGTCATCCATTCATCTTTAGTGAGACTTCTCAATGAGAGGTAAGCAGAAGAGGTTGAAAGCCCAGAGCCAGGAGTCAATGAAAAACATGAATTCACCATGCTGATATTTCTCAATAAAATTGCACTCTCAGAGATATTCTCCTATTGCAATCTAGTGCTTTCTACTGAGTCCAGCCTTGATGGAGCCAAAAAAAAAAAAAAAGTCATTTTCCCTTGATTCTTGTGGAAAGTACCTAGTGTCTTGCCCAAGCAAGGTCAGAATAAGTATTATTTTGAGATCTACAAAGAATCACAATAAGTCATATTGGTAAAATTGGCATTGATCTGAGACCCATGCACAAGACAAGGGAAATATACATACACACACACACACACACACACACACACACATATATATATATATACATACATACATACACATATGTGTGTGTGTGTATTTTGAACTGGGAGATGGCCACCTATAGGTGACATCTTTAAGTCTGAAGAGGGAAAGGTGACAGGGAGCATCTGAAATCTTCTCTTGCTCAACACCATGCAAGTGTGTGGGTTCGTTGGGTGGAGTCTGTCCACAAGGCAGTCTTCTGGGAATACTCACACTCACTTGTACCTCAAATTTCCATCTCCCAACTACAGGCACCAAGCAGGTGAAGGGCCCAACTGAAGAGTAGAGCCCTGGTACCTGCACCTGGTTGTCACTGTCAGGTTGGAATGGCAGCCTCAGGTCTTAGACCTTCCGATGTCCGTAGAGAAGGCGGGCATTGGATCCTAATAGAAACCTTTCAATTCTAAAATATTAATTCAAACTTAGAAAGAAAGTTAAGCTGTGAAAATGCATCTGTCACCTGACCCCAGTGTGTGGTTTGTCACTGCGCAGTACCAAACGCTTTGATTCACATATTGCCAGGTTAGAGCAGACTTTTTCATCCTTTTCCTTTTCGCTTAGCAAGCTGTGACTTCCCAAGTGGACTCTAAAGACACTTTTGACACTGACACACTTTTGGCCGGGACTGCCTTAGCGGTTCCATTCATTTCTCACACGGGCAGTATATTTTTACATTGCCCTGTTTAACAACAGCTACAAGCAGATGTAACACTTCCCAAATGACAGACTAGGAAGGCCAAAGGGGGTGTTTGGTGCCAACTTTAGGCAACACTCCTCTTGTTTTAATGCACTCAGGGTTTTGTTTGGTTTCGTTTGGTTTCTGGCAGGCCCATGTTCCTAATGGTGATTTCTCACTTAATTGCTCAGGAGTTCCAGGCCACAGTAAAATCCATCATGGACCAGACATGGAGCATGTTAATTCCCCGTCCCCTAATGTACAGATTCAACGGGGGGCTGCTTCCCGCCAGTGTGCACTCCTAAATGCCATTAATAGTGATGGGAGTGACATGCAAAACAGGACTGCGCAAGCAGGCCCTAGCGCATGGAATAGATTCTCACCCACAAACCGCCACACAGCTCGCCGCCTCGTACTAAATTAGGGGTCGGTGACTCTCTGGTTTGGACCGTGCTGGAGAAAACGACAAATAAGAGAAAGCGGTGTGTGGGCTGTCACATTCTCTGCTCAGCCCCTACTACCAAGACCATGCCTGGCTTGCAGAGCTGACACAATGAGGCGCCTCAAAGCCTTCAAATGCAGTGCAGTAAGATGCAAACACCAGGTCTTGGAGGGAATTAATGAAACACGACCAAGCCAGTTCAACACGCCCGCCCTTTAGCCATCCTACCCACTAAAAGACACTGTTTAAAAACCCGCCAGCCTTTATTGGAAGAAACAAACGAAGTCCACTCTGGAGCACTCGGGGAAGGTTTATTCTTTTTCTTTCTTTCTTTCTTTTCTTTTTTTTTTTCATCCTGAAAGTCCAGGATGGCTTTGGTATAATGAAGGTCATATCTTCTAACCGTGGTAATGTTCACACAGGAACCTGAGCTCCAAGCTGGGCCAGGCTGGCTTCTCAGTATCCCTCTTGCAGAAGGTGTTGCCGATTAAACTATCCTATTTCAAAGGGCTCCTTACAGTAAATAGGAAAGAAAAGAAAAAAGGGATCCAGGGCCCTTTTGTTAGTCAAAAAGCTAGGGAAAGGCGATAATTAACCCATTTTTGTAGAGAAATCATTTGGACAAAAGTCAAGGGATTTACCACCCTGTCAATTGTTAAGTCTAGATAAGGACATTATATTCGGTGGCACAAAGGGTGACGGGAGGGTGAATGGAAAGTAGGCCACTACTACTACTTTACCTCACATCTGAAAAAAAAAGTCTTTTTGTTGTTGCCCTCCCCCCCAAACACTGACGGACTAAAGAATTTCTTCCCCCCTCCCTTGCAGGAAAACATAACTTCAGAGCCTGGCTTTTTGCATTTTGTTAAATATTCAAAGGAATTGTGCAATTAGCATGTCATTAATAAATAATTAATTACAGCTAAAGCAGCCTTCAGATTTTTTTTTTTTTTTGCAGCTAAATTATTTAAACAGCAAATACAACAATACAGCGCCGTGCTGTGGCTTCGTGTTTTGTTATTGTTTTATTCGACAGGACAGTGATAGCACGCTTTTCATTAGTTGTAGGAATTATGGGCAACAAAAGCTGTTTTCATTTTTTTTCTCCCCTCCTTACCTAAAAGTTGCTTCGAGTGCCCTAAAAGGAAAAATTAATTTGGTTCAGATTTGATTTCCCAGGAATTAATTGGCCGCAAGTATCTGAACACTGTGACTGAGGATCCAAGGCTTAGATATCTGAGCTTGAAAGACTAAAGCAAACCTACCTAAGTCTGTCCTTTTAAAGTGACTTAAAACACACAAAAAAGTTCTTTTTCTTAGATATTTGGTTACCACATTTGAATGAGGAATTTCATTTAAAAAAAAACTCTTTTATTTAAAAGCCCGTGAGTCTGACATCGCTCCTCATCCAATAGGTAAGAGTTAACCAGAATATAATTTGTTGCTACTTGCAGGCGTACATCAGCAGTAAGATATGAGCTCCTATTTACAAGCTGCACATCTGGGATCAGTTGACTTATCCATCTGCTAACTACCCCAGTAAACAGTATGTCTGGGACCGTCAAACCCTTGTATCCATCACGAATTCCCGCTTTAATTGTGTGTTTACGTGGCAAACCTCTGCTTAAGTATGTTTTAATACTGTTTGAAGCCGTTGTAATTGCTCCTTTCTTCTCCATAGTAACTCCAACACGTTTTATTTACCATTCTGACAGGCTGGGATTCTGCTAGACTCTTAGACAAATAAATGACAGGAACCTTCATCCTGCACCAGAAGAAACAGCAGAAGCTCTGAGGCCAAAAGCAAGGGCTTTGACTCGCTCGTCCCCCAAGTCATGGGCCTCTTGCATGAAGTCAGTGCCTTGAGTCACAAGTTCAAATCTCTGCAAGGCCACTTCTGTCCCGTTCTATATTTCCAATTAGAGGAAAGGGACAGAGAAGGAGGGACGCTTTGGAAAGAATAGTCAAAGGAGAGTTGAGGGAAAAAAGAAGCCAACTGTAGGTTTCCTTTGCTGCCTAAAAAATGTTAGTGTTCTATGTATTAGAGATACACAGAACTTCAGAGTTTTATAAGAAGGGAGCATTTTAAGGTTCGGGGAGAGTGGATGAGGACAAAAGGAGGGGTTGGTATGTGTTTAGGATTCCCGAAGTCAAATAGTGCAGTCTTGGACCTTACTGATTTTTTTTCACCTTCTCTTTATTATGTTGGGGATGTGGGGAGCAAAGGCATGCCTGTGCCATGGCACATGCATGGTTAGACATGTGGACAGGGCCACACATGTGAGGACAACTTTTAAGAGTCACTTCTTCCCTTCTACCATGCGAATCTCAGGGAAGAAACTCAAGTCATTAGGTTTTGCAGCGAGCATTCTTCCCTGCTGCCCCACCTTGCAGGCCTCTTGGTGGATTTTAAAGCTATGGTTTCATAATTGAGTTTATTATCAACCTGAAATTAAGGAGAAGGGAAGAGAAACAGGAGTAGGAAAAGGCAGGGCAGTAAAGGGAAAGGAAAGGAAAGAAAATGGGGAGAGGAAGAAAACACAGGGAAAGGAAAGGAGAGGAGGGAGGGGCGGCCTTCCCGAATTAGGGAGACATATGCAGAGTTCTCTACATACAAGGGGATTTTACTGTGATTTTTTTTCTATGTGCCCGTACATACACACATATAGCAGGACTTCAGACTTCACACGGTGCTATTCGACCACTTCTTGGGTTTGAGGAACCGAAAACCTTGTGTGCCTGTATATTATCGTGCTGATGCAAATAGTGGACTTTTCTACTCGGTTGACCATCATTTTCTCAGGGTATTCTGTCTGCCACTTTCAGTTCCTAGCTTCTCTGTAAAGGCTCACATCCATGCGTGGCCCAGCAGGCCAGAGCCTGGGAGCTGCCAGTTAAGCAGCCTTCTCAGAGTTCAGGATTTACTCTGGTTCAATCCAGTTATAAATGACTGGATGAATACAAGCCATTCACCCAGGCCTGGGAGGCTGGCTTGTCAAAGATGTGGAGCTCCAAGAGTGTCAGCAATGATACCGGATGCCACTTTTGACCCTGGGAACACATAATCCAGACACTGAACGTGGCTGCAAACGGTTTAGAATCCATGTGCTCTTGTAAGTTGCCCCCATGAAAACAGATAAAGCACCCGTGTGTGAAGAGTTGTTCTTCAGGGTGCCCCTTATTTAGCGAAGGGGTCCTGTTTGGTAATGACTGCGAGTATCTATCTGTACAGACTACTAGCCTAATGAGAAGAAGGGATTCACTCCAGCGACCTCAATCTTCCTGTCCCCCCCCCCCCCCCAGTGGAGTCTGATGACAGCGTGGCAAGAGCAGGGATCCTATGGCCACCCTGCCTTCATGCACAGCCTCTCCGTGCCTGAGATTAGAAAGCACTGCACACTCTCTTTCTGGATGCCAACCTGGAAGTGCAGGTCCACACGGCAGGAGCAAAACAGCATGAGGCTGGAGCCCTAAAGTTCTTGTGAATTCATTTCTCAGCTCGTTTTTCTCTGGGACTTGTGGAGCCAAGCTTAGAGCCTTGAGTACACATGAAAAGGAAACTAAAATACTGTAAAAAGGGGAAATAGCCCTGAAACAACAGGGACTGGTGTGTGCCGGGTCTATTTTTATCCTGCAATCCTCAGAGGGGAGGGGGAATTGCAGAGTAGTAACTATGGAATGCACTTTTAAAAATAAACTTAAGACCTTATAGCTAGCAATCGGCAGAGGCAAGATTCAAACTCGGGACTCACTCAGCAGCATAAAACATAGCCTTCCATGTCTTGCATCACCAAGAGCCAAACTGCACTGTTTGTGTTTGTTTGTTTTTTTTTTTTTTGTTTTGTTTTTGTTTTTTCTAGAGCAGAGTAGCCAGGGTAGAACCTGAAGGAAAAATCAGTTTTCGTGCAAACAAGAACTAGGCATTCAAATGAATAAATCCGCCCTACTCTGTTCTGGTGTTTCAGAAATTGCCCCCAAACTCTCTGCTGCTTTGGAAGCTGTGCAGTACAGTGCATATCAGTCCTACCACCATTCCCTAAGAGACGCAACACTTCTGATTCAAGTTGTTTATTTAGTAGTAGGATTATTTACCACAGATCCCTGCTGGCTGTTTACGCCCTCACAGAGTGAATGCTGCAACCATCCAGGAGGGTCTTAGGTGCTGTAAGTTCGGCCAGCAACCAAAAGGAAGAGAAAGATGAAAGCTATGCTTAATTATGGGATTCTGAAGGGAAATTACTGCAACAACATCTATCTATCCATCCATTCATTTAGGCACAACAAATACTTTCTGGTTTCATTCGCTATTTATATATTGGAAACTCCTGCTTAGATATGCCTGATGCTGCTTAAAATTAACAAATCAGTGTGTAAATCTGTCTGTATGTATATTTATGTATCTGTGTATGTGTATGTCTGTGTACATATATGTATATGTCTCTGTGTGTTAGTCTATGCATATGTGTGTCCATATATGTGTAATTGTGTGTAGATACCTGTGTAGATACCTGTGTGCATGCTTGTATATGTATATATACATAGGTATATGTAGGATTTGCATTTGCACATGTGTTGAGCATGTGGGTATGTGTTTGTGTGTCTATGCGTATACTTGTTTATATGTATGTATATATTTGTGTATGTGTGTGTATAACTTGTGTGTGCGTGTGTGTGTGTGACTTAAAAACCCACTTAAGGCCAAAAAGCTAATAAATGGAAAGACCAGTTTTTGAACCTGGTCGAACCCTAGCAGTACTATCTTTTATACTCCCATGCTACTGAAGAAGCCAGTGCTTTGGAGCTGTCTCATAGGGGCATGATACAGAATTTCAGACCAATCCCAGCGATACGCTTTCCTCAGACCATGCTGATTAATGGTCTGTGTTTTATGAGTCCATACCTCTGAAAGGGGCTTGTGTTTTCAAAGAGAGCTCAAGCCAAGAGGCTTCGCAGACCATGATATTAACTGTAAATGTAACCTCAGACTCAGTTTGTAAGTCATATCCCTCCCCCAAAACACACACACTTCCAGATATTCCTTCCACAAGGAACTTTCGAGAATTTCTTTCAAATAATGACCAGGCTCATCCAATTTATCTTCAGACATCAAAATAATAATCCATCCTCTACTGCAATGCTTGCTAAAAAGAAATTTCAAAATACCATACACAAAGTCCCAATGGAATTGACTAGAAGGTTGGAGATGTCAAGCACATACACCTCTGATGCCTGTACCACTCTACTAATGGAAAAAAATGTTAGCATCTTCAGAACACTAAGAGAGTGCCCTGGGCTAACCTCTCTGCAGGAAGCACTCCGTGGTGATCATCCCATTTTACATAAGAGAAAACTGAGGCATTGCAGGTTTCAATGTTTTGAGTAGCTAATCAGATGAGGAGGAAACTACTTGATCTGTCTGTAAGATACTGCAATGCAAAGTGTTGTAGTACAAAGAAAAACTAAATAAATAAGCATAAGACTTCAAATGGCCAAGATCAAGACACAGGAGAAAACAGACGAGTAAGACATCCTACAAGAGGAAAACCACATTGATTGTGTGGCAAGTCGGGTCCAAAGGGCCCGACAAAATATTTGGTCTTTTGGACACGGTGAATAAACAATTGGTAAGAAACAGAAATAGTATGTGTTCAGTGAGGGTATTAAAACCCCTAGAACACTCGCCTCTCAAACATTAACTAACCAATGTTTAAGATAAAGAACAGCCTGAGCCTACAGGTGCCCAGGTCGGGCTTTTTCCTCATCTGAGAGGGTGGCTCAGGCCATGTTGGCAGTCCTCACTGTGGAGAGCAGCCCAGTTCAGCACCAGATTGACAGCAGGTAGCTTATTTTCACTGGGTGTGGGCACCAGCGATGGAATCGGAAAGTCCCCACAGCTCTGGGTTCACATCCTACCATCTACTGTGGATGGTTCTTCTGACAAATATTTCAGTTACCTTAAAACCAACCAGTATTTGTGGAGGGAAATGACTGGCAAAGAGCCATTACCTCGGATGTAGAAAAATACCAGCATCCTTCCCAGCCTCAAAGCCTCCAAGGAGACCCTCGAATGAAGTAGTCTTTACAACCCATATGATTTTTTTTTTTTACTCCTCTTTTGTGGAGACATCCTTTACACATGGTTTAAAGGGAAAAGGGGGGGGGGTAAAAAGGAAGAAGAAAATGTAAAGAAAAAGAAAACCTGCCTGAAACGAAAAATTCCAATCTTGTCTTTGTAAAAATCCCCCAAGCCCAGTGAGCTGCCCCTCCCCCTTGATCCAGGCCTCTGTGTTTCCAGGCAAGGGGTTGAAAAACATTGTCCTGCTGTATTGAGAATGACATCTGACAGAGCTCCACGGTGTCCTGACTTGGGTGAATTTCAATGACGAGCTTGGTTTTCTGAGTTCCGGACCCTCTTTTACAATAGAGCAGCGTGACTGCTGTTGGTTAGCGGGTAGCGGGGCAAAGGCAGAAGAATCAAAGTTTCTTCCAATCCCCAGTGGTACCCTTGACCTGTCAGAAGGTGGTGACCCACCCCTCTTAATCCATGCAAATCAGTTGCTTCCAATTTGCTGTTCTGATTGGAGTGCCACACCTTTAACTTCAGGAGGTGCCCTGAGCGCAAAGATCCTATCCAGGGACTTCAATTCACCTCTCCATTGTTTATTAAATTCTTCTTCTTCAAAGACAGGATGACAACTGACTTCCCTCCCACTCTGCCCTTGATCAGCCAGGGAGGACTGTCTGATGGTTCCCTGATTAGCATCCAGGCAAAGGAAGCATGTTTTTCGTAGACTAATGTTATTACCTAAATCATAAGCCTCTTGCTCTTGGCACACACCCCCCCTCCGCCCCAGACAGGTTAATATACACATCCTGCTGGTGTTGTCGCTTTTGCTAACAGTCACCTGTCATCTTTATGACAGAGAGGGAAAAGGCCTGGCACACCTGGCATAAGCTTCTCAAGGAGAGCCTGTTATAGGACCCGAAAACAGTTTGCAAAGCACCCCACCCTAAACCAAACACTCCCCGACGGTCAATGCCTTGTGCCATTCACATTGTGAGAAGAAACAGTCATAAGAAAAGGGCATTTTAAGGCCAGAGTTTTTAAGTATCAATTGATGATTGTCTTTCTGACACATAGAATGTCCCCAGTGTCACTTACATCTTCTATGGGACCAGAATCTTTATGCATCATATCAAGGTAAATGGAAATCTAAGAGGGAGGAGAGAAGGGTTCTGTAAACTATTTTAATAAATTGGCAATCTTTCTGAAGCTAGGAAAAACTACTGCATTAATGAACCCCTGCATACTTCACCAATCTGAACAATAAATAAGTCATTGCTAATATTTTATTAAAAATAATATTTCTAACAGCACGTAAGTAAAAGAAGAACTATAAGAAAAACCTCTTCTTGAAGGGTATCAAAGATTTAAATAAACTTTTTTTTGTCAGTTTACTATAGTATCACCCATTTTAGTCAGGGGCAGGGGTGGAGACAGAGTTCCTCTATGTAGCCCTGGCTGTCCTGAAACTCACGCTGCAGACCAGGCTGGCCTTGAACTCAGAGATTCACCTACCTCTATCTTTTCAATCCTTAACATAATTTTATTCAACATCTAGAATTCCTCCGAGACTAAAAATGGTCATATTGTCTATATGTAAGACTAAATAAGCAATTCCAGTATAAAAATGAGAGGGTGACAGAATTAGACATTAAATAGGAATTAAAATATAGCCATAGCAATTAAAGTCATACAGTAAGGGACTCTGACCAGACAAAGGGATCAATGAGTCTGTTTATTCTTGGTTGGGGACAGTTTTCAAAATAGTAGAAATGATTCCTTTCATGTCCTTGGGATACCAGCAGCAAACACACACTCTTTTTCCATGTGGCCTTTTTTTTTTAACTGATAAAAGGAGAGGTGAACCGGAGAAGAAACGGAAATTGGGGAGCTCAAGGCAGTGGTGTTTTGCCAATCAGCACAAAAGCATTTTATCGGTTGAAGAACTCTGCTAAATTTATTGATAATGAAGAAGGCATCATAATTGTCAGGAAAAGTCAAGCTGATTCAAAACTGCCACTAAAATAAATATTAACTACTTAGGGAAAAATAATTGACTGCTATTATATCATGCCACGCACTAAAAATACATTCTAGAAATAGTAGTGAGGCTACGTGGGGAAAGGGAATGCAATAGAGAATGTGTATGCATTATCTGTGCACACATACATACATAATGTCTACGGATGAATATTTATGTGACCCTGGTGAAGGGAAGACCTTACTAAGCATAAATGAAAACCGTGAGTCAAGCGCCAAGTCACCGGAGAGGCTAAGACAGGAGCACCACAGATTCAAAGCCATTTTAGGAAAGAGTGTGTGAGTTCCAGGTTAGTTTGGGCTACAGGAAGTCAAAATCTGGGTTCGGTAGATGGTTCTGCAGGTAAGGATGTTTGCCACCAAGGCTGGTAACCTCAGTTAGAGTTCCGGGACCCACATGGTTGAGGAGAAAAATTGAACTCTCTCCAATTGTCCTCTAGACTCCATTCTGGGACACTGAAGTGTATGTGTGCTTACACACACACACACACACACACACACACACACACACCAAAACAAACCCTGAAATAGACATAAAATTTTAGAGGAAATGATCAATAGAATTAATTATATTAACATTTCTTATTTTTAAATTGAAGACAAACCAGGAAAAAAAAATTTGAAAGATAGACTAGTGGGGAAGAAACAAAGTTCCCTGGTGATTTCAAAGAGTGTCCACAAATTCTTTAAGTTGTTATGCAACCTTCAGAGAGACTCAACTAGCGATGGAAGGGAGCTGGACCAGGATTCACTGTTGAGTAACAGGACTGGGGTGCAACGTGAAACCACAAGGCTGGGTCAGAAAGGCATTTGAGTTTCTTCTTCCCAGTTTGCTTCTCTAGACTCAAGCTCTCTGGAAAGCCAGTTGCCCTGTCCTGGTGACATTTGAATAGCCGGGAAAGTCCTCCTATGGGTTGACAAGCATGTGCCCACAGCCTTATGCATAAGCCACCATGTAAAGGGAACCCCCCAGTCCCAGAGAGTCCTGCCAGTAACTGTGGCCATTCAAAGACTCTGGTGACAATAAACGTGTACTATTCCATCTCTTTTGGTGTGCCCTGTTTTTATTTTTGAGATAAGGTCTCTCTGTGTGTCAGGCTCCTATTTCTCTGTCTTAGCTTCCAAAGTACTAGGATTAAAGGTGTGTGTCTCCATGCCCCATCCATTTAGCTACTTCTTTATTCTTTTTCATTATACTTTTTGTTAACCACTTATTGTTTTAAACTTAAAATGCAAGAGGAGAAGGAAATGAAGAAAATCTAATAGGTAATTCAAACAAAGAATGAAAATATATGCATGACAAACACACACACACACAGAAAATAACCAATTCTCACAGATCTCAAGATTCAAACTGCAATTGGAAGCAGAGAATGTATTTTAGTTGATTAAGCAGGCAGTTTCTTAGTGGAGTCCTTGGGTGATGCCAGTAAGCTGCATTGCTTCTGACACGTGGGAGTGTGGCAGTGTAAACGGGTGTCTGTTTCTGGAGGGAAACTCAGCCACACTGCAGCTGAAGGCCTACAATTATCCAACTCCTTTATTTCAAAGTACACTCTTCTAAAGCTGAGCCTAAAGACCAAAATTCACATCACCACCCAAAATCCCGAACACATGACACCCTATCACTCCATTTCAACAACAGCAGAAGACACACACACATGCGCACACATCACACACACACACACACACACACACACACGTACGTGAAAATGGGCTATGCCAGAGCAGAAGGGTGTTTTAAAAAGTGATGTCTATGGGCTGTAATGTCCTGCGAGTTATCTCAAGCCTTATGCAATACTTTCAAACACAGCACAGTCAGTGAGAAAACACATTGCAAAACAATGTAGTTCAGTCTTTTAAAAATACAGTGCTGATATGCTGAGAATAATCTAAAAGCAAAACTGGAAAAGTGTAAAAAGATACTTTCTCCAAGCCCAAACTTTTTTTAAAAAAGTGTTTACATTTCTATGAACTAAGAATGAAATTAAGTCATTTATATTTTTCTCTCAAATTTTTTAAAAGTTTTTTTTAGGAACATGAGATAAGGGGTATGCTTAACCCTTGCCCTCAGCATAACTCACATCTCAGAAAGTCATTTCTATATTTAAAAATTATATAGCACACATGTACATCCGTATCCGTGTATGAGCACGCGTGTGCATATATGGCTGAGTTTCAGGATGGAGAGAGTCTTTTTTTAAAGGACAAAAAAGTAAGAAACCTAAATTCTGGGAAGACTTTTCCCAGGTAAGACAGGGCACTCTGGATAGCACTCAGCCACACCTGAGCAGTTAGTGATGCAAACACGATCGTATTTGTGTCCTTTCATATCTGTGTGATGCACAGATGAATTAACCATCTTTGCACACAAAGGCTGCCCACCGTGGAAGATGTGAACTAATGCTGGTGGGGTCACAGGACTTGATTGACATGATCGGACAATGCTGATGATGGCTTGGGGAGCAGTACACTTCCAAATAAGTAAATAATATTATCAACATTTAGCTCCTCCCATAAACACAGAGCCCTTCTCACACGTCCTGGAAACAAAACAGGCATTTCCTAGTTATCTCCCTGTAAGAAAGCAAAGAAACACATGAGACTCAGTGCTTCTGACCGAAAGCCTCTGAGACCCGGCTTGTGATATAATGACATGAGCCACCAGGAACCAGAGATCGGCAGCTAAGGATGCTCAGAGGCCGTGTTCTTCCAGGTTTTTACGATGAATGTGCCAGTCTGCGGCCTTCGACTGCACACACCCCGGGGGTGCGTTTCAGAATGGGAAGACTATCTAGGCTAGGAACTAGCGGCCCTGTGGTAAACCTCTGTGTTAGCAGAATGTAACTTATTCCACCCTATTCCTAGTCTTCTGCCAACTCTAGCCACTCTTGGAGTACATACTGGGTTCTTTGTTTGTTTGTTTTAAAAGGAGCATTTTTTTTCAAAGCCATGAAGCCCATATGAAGGTTTTCAGGACAGGGTAAAGAACAATTAATAAGAGACAAAAGGACTAGCTACAAAACCCACCTGTGGGACCAGGGTCATGTCTGTGGCCTCCATTTCCTCTCCTTTAAGGGTAAGTTTGTTTGGACTGTGAGTAAGTTCTACTCTAACAAAATGTGCACCCAGGTCTATGAATGAGGAAGACGATTCAGGAGAATCAGTGCCTATGTAACCTCAGCCCAAGCTCCCACAGCACACCCCATAACCACACTGTCATTTAACAAAGACAAGGAGCCCCTTTACAAGCAAGGAGGCACAACCTTCACATGGCACCCCAATTCTCCTTTCGTGGCCCACAGACTGCGTTTTCGCTTGCAGGCTGTGGTAACCCAGCGGTGAATGCTGCGTGCTGGCCACCACTCTGCCCAAATGCCTCTTCTTTTATAGCACAATAATAACACTTCCCACCAGATCTGAAGTCCTAAAGAAAGCTTTCCTGGACATGCTCTTGAGTCTTCAAAAATGTTCAGAGGTTTACCTCAGAAAATAAATGTTTTCCCACCAGCTTGGCAGTGAAACTTTGCCATTAACTTTGAAAGAATGGCAACATGGGCTACTTTAAAAAGCTCATCTCCAATATCCGGGCACACTGCTATGGGACTTACTCCCAGACTTGTCACAATCCAGGTTTACAGAATACAGCAAAAATCCATTACAAAGCATTTCTCTCTGGTTGAAAAACAGTTTTGCTCCCTCTAGTAACCTCTGTAGACATCTACCTACATGTGAAACACACCACAGAGTGGGAGAAGGGAACGGGCGTAAGTTTTCAAAAGAGCGAGCAGAGAAGACAGTGCCAGCAATCCATCGTGTAACTTGAGGGAGAAAAAAAGAGAAGGAAAAAAAAAACACAACAAAACAAAGAGGGAGAATCAAAAAGTCTACATCGGCGATCAGGGAAAATTACGATAGGCATGAGGGTTCGTGCACTGTAAATCAAATCATTCGGGAGGCTGAGGCAGAAGGATATCAAGTTCCAGGCTGGTCTAGACTACATGGTGAGAAAGAAGGAAGCAAAGGAGAAGGGGTAGAGGGAGAAGGAGGAGGAAGAGGAGAGGGCAGTGGAGGCAGGAGGAGTGGAGATAGTATACAATGCAATATCTAACCAAGGAAATGTTAGAGCATTTTCCTCTGCACGACCTATTAGAAGCTAATCTGCTGGGATCTATTTCTTTCTTTCCTTCCCCAAATGTTTATGAATTTCCCCGTTTGAAGCAGACACAGCACTTGGAAACAACGGTAAGAAACCAATGCCAACAGCATGGTCCCTACCATACAAGAGCTCTGTTGTGGGAGGCCACAAGATAAGTTGTTACTGGGTCAAGTGGAAAACCACTATGATAAAAAGTAGGGGTGTATACTATGGGTGACAGGAGCGGGTCTGGAAAGGATGGGATGTTGTGTGAAATCCATCCTGTAGATAAGCCACAGATAGCCAAAAGTGGGGGCAAAGGAGAAGCCACAGGCAGTGGAAGAGAGGGGCAGGCAAAGAAAGCCAAGAAAGACATTGGAGTTAGAGAAATCAGATGCACAAGCAACAGTCATCCAGTTATGTCAGTATGAGATGGCCCAGCAAGAGGAGAGTACAGGGAGGGAGGGAGGGAGGGAGGGAGGGAGGGATACCACAGGCAGGGATGAGTTAGACTTTGTCTCTAAGACAACCAGGAGCCAGACTTTCTGAATGACCTGTCTTCAAGCAGGAGACTGATGTAAGAAAGATCATTCCAGGTCGAAGGGAGATGACTCACTGAGTAAAGCCAATCATTTATTCTAAAAACCTGAACGAGAGATGCTGGTGCACTTAGCCCAACAAGCAGAATCAGGTGGAAATACGAGAGGCCGCTAAGGGGGCCCAAAGGTGCCTGGAAGCTCTAGCTGACCACCTTCGCTGGCGATATAGCTCAGTTGGTAGAGGGACTGATTAGCACACATGAAGCTCTGGGTTTCATCTCAGTGCAAACACAGAAACACATCTGTGATAGCAGCCTAGCACGTCACCAATTCCAGAGGCATCCCAAGTTCATCAAAGTCCAAGGAAGGACCCAGAGTTTGACAGTACCTCCCCGACCCCAAGAACTGGTAATACAACCCTCCAAGCTCATCGGGCAGGTGGGGCCCACTTAGAAGCAGGAGCCCTTATATTCTCTGCTTCTGAAGCAGCCAGCGTGGTAGACTGTTTATTCCAGAGGGGCGGCAATACATTCTTTTACTTCACACGGGGCATAACATCTGTCTACAAGTTAAAAAGAAGAGGAAGAACATGGGGTTTCAAGTGGTGGAACTGCCACAAATCCTCAGGATGTTTAAGAAAATATTTTACATTTGTCAAACAGATCTGACTTCAGTAAACAGAGATATCTTAAAACACGATGCATCAAACAAATACTCCAGAGTGTCAAGATATCTGGTAACCAGACTACAGAGGTTGAAAACAGGACTGGACCGTGAGTCAGAAACTGTGCTGTTTAGCTCTGGCTCGTCCCTGGTTGTGTAAGAATTTTGCTCCCACGCCTTCTCATAAGAGCGACACAGTGAAAGTGCTTCCAGGTTCTTTGAAGCGCTGGAGATGTGGGTACTGGTAACGTCTTGCTTAGCACTCGTGAAGCACTACGTTGTTTTCTTTTCAATGATTTATTTATTTTTATTTAATGTGCTTTGGTGTTCTGCATACATGTATGTCTGTGTGAGAATGCCCGATCCCCTGGAACCAGAATTATAAACAGTTGTGAACTGTGGTGTGGGTGCTGAGAAATGTGCCTGGATCCCTTGGCAGAGCAGCCACTGCTCTTAACCTCTATGCCTTCCCTGGAGCCCAGAGGTCTACATTCTGTTCCTAGCATTGCAGAGATGAGTAGGGTGGGCCTTGCAGTGCATGTCTGCAGTCCCAGCACTCTAGAGGAAGACAGGAAGATCAGGAGTTCGTGGTCACCTACCAAGTTTGAGGCCAGCCTGAGCTGCATGAGACCCTGGCTTTAAAGAAAAAGAAAAATACTCTTTCACCCTGGAGTTCTGAAATCCCCCTCCATGTTGTAAGCTAGCTTGCTGATTATATGACCACCATCGTCAAAGAAAAGCGTTAGAGTGTGGGTTCAAATCACCCCGTCCCCTTTGCAGCCAGTGCAAAACCTTGCACGTTTGTCCCCGATATTATTTGTACATCTTTTCCACATTTTGTCTCTTTTCTTATATAAATGAAGGTGTGAGAGTGGGGGACAATTGTAAACTTGTACTATATGAATTTGCATGTGTCTTTAACCATCCCAGTGGCACTCCGCATCTCCGGGAAGATGAGTACCATTCCAAAGTTAAAGGGTTAGCGATGAAGAGACAGATTGCAGCATCTTGGCATTTGTTTTTGCAAGCCCTCCCAGTTAAGTCACGGTGATGCGCTCATGCAAATTCTATGTTTATCCCAACCTTCTGTGGCATTTGAGTTCAAAACAGCTTTTCTTAAATGTTGATCTAAGATTTGGGATTAAAGCAGGCACACACCACCTGTCTTTAAGTTGGCACAAACGTTATAAAACGGGATGGCATACTTTTTCTAATCCTTGTCTCCAACCAGACCCATATGTAAATTTCACACACTAGTATTTAGTAGCATAATTAATCCCTACTTTATGTTATGAGTAATATTTCCTATTCCCGACCCTGTGACGTCCTTTAAGAAGATCCATGTTCCAATTAGACTAGCCCATCGGCGCTCTTTTAATGAGCAGATTAATCATTCAGATGGGTACAACGGTGTCATCACAGGTTTTAAATATGATCATCTACATCCTAATGGTGCGGCAGAGCCTTGGCTTAGAGCAAAGAATAAAAAAGGTAGACAGAATTGGGGAAAGTTTCATTTTGTTCTCTGTCTGGACCCATTCAAGACACAGGAAACCTTGAGTGGAGCAGAGGGGCCGATTTGGGCGAGTCACCATAATTCAGTCCCCACCATTTTTTTGTCCTCCAAACGTCACATCCATTGACTCCCCGAAGGGCTTGCTGCCATGTGTGACCTGGAAGTAGAGAGATTTTTCTATTTCATATTTCCTTGGCTGTTCAGTTCTTCTTTCCCAACTTCCTGCTCACCTTCCCTTCTAGGCGAAAGGACTAGGAAAGGAATTTGCACATGACTTTATTTATTTCACAGATTTATCTATGTATTTATTTATTTTGAGGTAAGGTCTCACTATGCAGCCCTGGCTAGCGTGGAACTCAATATGCAGACCAGGCTGATGTTGAACTCACAGTGATCCCCCTGCCTCTGCTCTCAAGTGCTGGGATTAAAGTGACGTACCACCACACGCAGCATGAGAGCAGTTGTAGAAGGAAATTTTGATTTTGGGCAGGACTCACTTCTGTCACTCAACTTGTTCTCTATAGAAGTACAAAAGGACAAAGGAGAGAGAGAGAAAGAGAGAGACACAAAGGGGGGCAGAGACAGAAAGAAAAGGATAGAAACAAAGAAAGAAAGGGTGTGTTTCCAACAATGCCATGACTACCTTTTCACATGAATTAAAAAAACAACTATTTTTTGAAGTCTCTACTTCCTCTCTCTACAAAAAGCATTATAGCCAAATCTTATAATCAGTTCTCTGGCTAAAAGAACATTGAAAAATTTGTTCACAAGGAAAAGTATCAAAAACAAGAACTTGCTATAAATTATCTCCCTAACACACACACACACACACACACACACACACACACACACACACATATACATATATATATATATATATATATATATATATATATATATATATATATACAGTTAAAGAGAGAGATTCGCAGACCTAAGAACACAAACTAACACAGACTTTCTTCCCTTTATCTCTCAGGAGTTTGGTGCAATCACTGCCATAAAAGCCACCAGTTCCCTTTTTGGAGACTGCTTTTGTTTCCAGCTTCTCCACGCAGATAAGAGGGTCGCTCCAAAAACAGACACATGGCTTAGTTTTAAAAATGAGATTAAATCACCTCCTTGGTACAGCAAGTCATAGCTATATTTTTAATACCTAGGGCTCATGGCCAGTTTGTCTGCATCTACAGCCAAGTGTGCACTGCCAAGAAATCTCCGAAGAGAACCCTGACTCGAGCCGACAGCAAAGGATAGGAACTTGAGGCAGATGTCAAGTATATGATAAGGAGACCTAATGTTAACATGCTCTGGGTACCCCAGGTTCATCAGGAGCCTCTGTAATAACACCCCAAATTTCTGGGTCTGTACAGACTTAGAAGAAGAAAAGAAGCAAAAGAGGAGGAGGAAGTGGAGGAGGAGCAGAAGCGGTCTTTCAGGAAACAAGGCAGTAGGAGGAGAGCAGAAGGACTAACAACTGTTCATCCAGTCAGTTTAATTGTTCTAGGTTCTTTACACAGCTGTGTGGATGTTACATCAATCCATCCCAGTTGGTTCCTTCTCTATCTCTGCCTAATATTAAGAGAATTAAAGTATTCTTATTTTCGTAAAGCAAAATAAAGGTATGCTTCTGTCTTGAATTCTGGGGCAGATTCCCTGACTGTCCTTTTTGTGAAATACAGCCTCCTCTTAGAATATAAAAGTTAAGTCTTAGGTCCCACTGAGACCTGTGCAGGACAAGCTTCCTCTCCAGAACTCCCACACCAGCTTCCTGCTCTTTCTAGAGCTTCTCTGTCAACGTCTACTCTGGAATCTCACTAAAAGACCATTTTCATGAAAGAGTAAGTATTGCATGTCTGTTTGGAAAGAGACGAGGAATTACGAGCTATGTAGTTGCAGAGAATCAATATGCTAGGATTTCAAAAAGCAATCAGAGAGAGAAGATGGCTTTAATTGGGAAAGAATGGTATGAGGTATGCTGGAGGAATGGGGGAAGGGCTTTCCCATCCCCTGATTCCTAATTTATTATTTTCAAGACAGGTGTAACCTTGCACGTGACTTTGCCACCATGAACAAGCAAGTATGTGGCCAATATTCTCTCAGGATGACAATTCTTCAAAACCTATATAAGAAGCAGTTTCCAAAACTTGGGAGTTTTAAGAAGTTTGTGCACGAATTATACAGAGACACTATTAAAAATGCCAACTTTTCTATCTGGGGTTGGGTGTGTAAATCTAGACCGTTACCGAAATGTGAACGAAACATGCAATTTGAACATTCTTATCTTTGCTCCACTAATACCACATCATGGAAAAACACATGTCAACAACTACAAATAATTGTAAAATAATTGTAAATTAGCTCTCGACATTGAAGGCAGAACAACTCGGTTGGTGCTTCCGCTGAGGACCCAGTCCAAGAAGAGTTAATCAAGCATAGCAGTCTCCTAATCAGAACAGTGAACTAATGATCCTATTTCGGAGCAACACCAGTCAGAGCGAGCTCTCAAAAGGTAGTTAACATCACATTGGCGGAAGGGAATGACAAGCCAAGTCCTGGCTAGGGTAATGCATCATTCATGCCCCTCTCGTCCTGACATTTTAACGTTATCTTGTTTTACTGTGTCGGCCTAACACTGCCACTGCTGGCAAATTAAACTGTGAACTTACAAAGTGGGTGGCAATAAATACAAATTATGAGAGTTCAAACGATGTCCCTGGAGGTGCACGGCGAGATACAAAATGTCTCTGGCTTTTCTGTCACAGTTCTAGTCGAGAGGCAAAGTAGAACAGACAGAGTTAGAAACCAGAGAGAAATGGAGACAGAGACAGAGATGGGGTGGGGGGGAGAAAGAGTTAGAGAGGAGGAGATATGCAACTGGCTGATGAAGAAAAGATTTTGAAAGTGGAGAAGTGCTACTGATCCAAAACAATGGAAATGGACTTAGAAAAACCATGTAAAGAGCCAAGGTCTTGTAGGTATTGGTCTTCTATACAAATGGCTTCGTCAATCTATTTAGAAAGTGGGCAAGTCTTTCTATAAACTATCAAGTGTCCTGGGTAAAATTCACAGTGAGGAAAAGGGCATTGAAGCAGCTGGAATATTGGTCACCACAGAGTTTTTCTTAAGTAAGAGCTGATGCTCTGTCCCTACCTCCTCTACCAACCCAACGAAGGAAGAAAAGGCAAAAGAGGAAACTCTCTTCTTGTGTGGCTATGGATATGATACACCAGTGTGGGTGTCACCGAAAATCCACATGTCTACAGTTTCTCAGGAAGCAGGTGGAGGCTGAGAAAGGAAACTCCCAGGGTCTTCCTCTCTGTGGCCATTCCACATGCTTCCCCTGGACAGAGTGTCCTCGGGCCAGTGGGGAGAGGACAAAAACTGAAGCGTGTCTACAGTCTGCTGACTTAGAGTGCCCACAGCAAGACGTCTAAACACCCCCAAATAAAGGAAGTCTGCCATTTTTTTCTTACTAATGTGGAAAAATTTTTAATTTAAAAATCAAATTAAATAAAAAAGATAGCTAACAAGCACTAGAGACAACCATTGCATTTTTATATGGCCTAACATAGAGACTTTGGCTCTCAGTTTGGTCTGATTCCACTAATGAATCTTATAAAATGTTTTATCTGCCTGCTCCCTGGCCACAAAGCCCTCACAGGAGACTTGGGAATCATCACTTTACTTCAGAGTGCCGATATCAGTCGGGCCATATGTAACAACGGTCTGTTTATTTTTCCCATAAACCACTGGTTTCATAGAAACTCATTAGCATCACCTGTGTTAATTACACTGGCAAACCAATCAACAGCTCCTTCTTAATTAGGTTTTCTTTATTAAAGCCGGAAATTGCCAAGGAGACAAAAGTCACCTGGGGAAATTATGTGAAAAGGAGTGTTCATGCCAAGTTACACACTAAAAAATAATAATAAACTAGCCGGGTCTGTTTACAGCACAAGGAAACAATATTAATATTCAAGGTCACTGGCACACTCTTTATTAATTATTCTCTTTATATTAAATCGCCATCATTTCTTCTTCAAGAGGGTCGACTTGGAGAAAGTCTTCATACTTCACTCTGACTGGTATCCATTTTTAACATCTGGCCAGTGGTTAGGGCTTGCTCAGTTGGGAAACAGAAGCACCTCCAGGTTAAAGCAGTTGAGAGTAATTTCACAAGCATCCATGCCAACCATAACTTTAAATTCTGCGTGTTTGTAGCAAAACTACAAGACTATGAGGAAAAGGCACATGGGTGGTTCTGGGAAGCTGAATTCCATGAGAGAGACAGAGAGAGAGAGAGAGACAGAGAGAGAGAGAGAGAGAGAGAGAGAGAGAGAGAGAGAGTTCCAGTCATGTTGTTCTCACTTGCAGGAGCTTTACAGTTGCAAGTAAAGGATGAGATGGGAAGAGTCACAGCACTGAGACTGTAAAAACAGTGTGTGTGTGTGTGTGTGTGTGTGTGTGTGTGTGTGCCATAGGTATGTGTGCCCACAAAGGCCAGAGGTCAGTATTAGGTGACTCTTTCTTCCCCTTACTTTTTGAGACACTGAACAGCTAGACGAGCTGGCCACCCAGCCTCTGGGATCTCCCATCTCCACCTGCCAGCCTTGGGAATACTGCCACGTGCTGGTACTCCTGCCAGGGTATTTGTGTACTGAGGATCTGAACTCAGGGTCTCGCGCTTGTGTAGCCAGCACTTTACTACTGAGCCATTCCTCAGCCTCCAGAGATTTTTAGGAGCAGATTCCATCTCTATGGTTTCGGTCGAAGTGTTGGTGTTGGCAGGAGTTTCCTATTCTGGTCTTGTAAAGGTAGAAAGAGGGACCATGATGAGTGACCTCGCATGTCAGTTTATTACCTGTGCGTTGGGAACATCAATGCCTAAACCTGCTTCCTGTAAGAAAAAAATAAGTTCCTATCTAGAAGGTAATTGGATGAAAAAAGTCACTGAGTAACCATTTTTCCTATTTCCATAGGTCTGGGGAAATAGCCTGCTGAAGGAAGCCTGTGAATTCTGGCTCTGTGCAATCAGATTATGAGAGAAAAAGAAAGAAAGAAATTTAAAAATCAACCTGACTTGGACGCTAGGCCAACAAGAAAAGCAAAGAGCTAGCAAGCATGAAGGAAAATCACTTTGTAGCATCAAACACCACACTCCTCAGCACCTGTTCCCTGGGTTTTAACTTGGGTCACCAGACATCTCCCAGTCGTGGGTTGGAAGGAGTCCAGCTAAACAAACAAATAAAAGAGAAGGCCAGCTAGCCAGGCATTGTGACACAGTAGCAAACAACAAAAGAGACCCTGGTGGAAGGTGAAGGCTGACACCTGAGGTTATCCTCTGAACGCCCCATGCCTGCATCCACACCCACCCACCACACTTCCACAGACCCACACAGGAAGGAGGAGAAGGAAGAGGAAGAGGAGAATTGTCGTCAATTGTCTCCAAGGCCCTCTTGTCTGAAATGAATACTGTAAAAGGCGAGGAAAGGGTGGCCAAAAGATTCCTTTTAAAAGACTGCTACCTGTGACCTCAAAGCCTGCCTGAGGCATGAGCACCAGGGACAAAAACATTTGGCTTCTGAAAGCCCAGCAAGCCAACACCAGTCCATATTAGCCTCTAAGAGCTAAGCCCCAGGGATGGCTTCCCACCTCCCCCTTGGCAAAGTCAAGAAGGATCTGGACCATTTTCAAACTGCCGCTTGTGTTGAGAGGTTACTTTTAAAGCAAGAGTAGAGCTCTACAGCTCTAGAAGGAAGCAGAGGAAGCCAGCTTATATACGGGAGGCAGGACGCATGAATGTAGATATCAAAGTACGTCTGCTTCCTGATCAGTTTGCTAATTGTGACAATGATCTTTAACCTTTCTCAGAGATCCACACGGGGCTTCCCTAGTGACTGAAACTTCAGCCGACACAAAAGCCAAGGTGTGGGTGTTGTGTCTGTGTGATGGGCTGGTGACCTTTGCAGGAAAGGTGCTTATCATGACAGGCCATTGTCTTCCCTGGTCACCGGCATCTGCATCCACAGCTGCTCTCTCGCCCTCCCCAGATTTCACCTTCCCCGCTGGGCATCTTGTCACTCAAACCTCAGCTGACTTCTTTGCATTTCCCCGACCCAGGGAGAGTGTACACCATCCTGCCTATTTGAGCCCATTGTCACTTAGCTAGGAAGATAGCTAAGAGGCAGCAGAACTGTAGAAACGGCATTAGAATGGAAGACCGTTAATGAATGAAATAGTTCTATTCCGAACACACATCCTTTGGGGGTCAAGAGCAGCCTGACGTGAAGTGACCTTCCTCAGAAGCCCTTGTTCAAAAATATAAAATTGAATGGCAGTGGTTTTAGGGTTTTGCTCAACAAATTCTGACAGATCTTGGGTGTCTAGGTGAGTGACAAATGAGAAGGGTGTAGGCAATATCCTCCAACCTCAGTGGCTTCCCATCTTGCTTAGTAAAATCCTAGAGCCTTTGTATGACTCACAGGACCCAAGAAATGCATACATGATGCTTCCTTGTCTTCTTCTCTTTTGCTATTCATCTCCCTTTTCTCTCTCTTCCAAATATCCTTTTATGTCCCACCACGCTCAAAACAATATTTTCACATGTTAAAACTTCACATGTTAAAATTCCACCATTACCACCTTCTCAGAGATTTCACTGACTTCCTTTTAACCATGTCAAACTGCGAGACACAAATGCACACACACACACACACACACACACACACACACATGCGCGCGCACACACACTCACACCATTCATCAGGCTCAGAAAATCATCCTGGTATGTAGTTCCCTCCCATTTATGAGCTTATCATCTACCGGGTTTGTATTTGTGTGTGTGGTTTCATATTTAACCCCCAACTCCACTAGCTGTAAGTTTAAAAAAAAATGGCGCCTACAGTCACTAAATTCCAAGACCCTGGCACAAATAAAGGATGCAGTAAGTACTTGTCAGTCCAGTGAGGTGAAAAATGTATTCTCTGAAGCATAAATTCATTTCTATACTGTTCTAAGCTAAGTGTTTCATTAATAAAAAGCCTTAGTAATTCTTACTAGTAACTGCAGTTTTCATAACTGTGTTTATTAGCATTGTTGACATTGCCTTAAATACCATCAAGCACCCTCAAGGTCTACTACTGTCTCACACCCAAAGGAGACCTGCAAACGCACACATCTTACAAACCCTTTCCTCATCCCTAAAGCACCTAGCTGATATTCCCGTTCATTCCTGATCCCTCTCCACAATTTTCCCACATGGGTGTTTTTCAAATTTTCAGAATCTCCAAGAGCACAAATGCGGCTTATTCTCTTTCTATTCTTATCCCAGCGAGGTGATGTGTTCAATAAGTTTGAACCAACCAACCAACCAAAGACACCCTTGTCTTTCTGTCCAGTTACTCGGAAGGGATGGCAGCCTCTGGTCCAGAGAGCCCGATGAAATCAAAACCTTGTTTTTCAAGGAATGTGAACTTGAAGCCAGACATCTGGCCAAGCCACCCAAACTTATAGTGAGCAAAGTTCCAAGTCTCAAGTAAGCTTAGGCGGAATTTCTGATGTTTCACACGCTGAAATTTCTCAATTGTCACTTGACAGGCACTACCAAAATCCACAACTCAGAATGGCATCCCTTTGATGATGAACCTAAATTTCTATCATTTTGCATAATATTTTCAAGTTTATTGGTGAGAGGGAAAAAAATCCTCATTGGAAATAAACACAGCTTAGAGATTTTCTTTGTAGACAATCTCTTGAATACACACACACATTAACTCCCTGATAGGCAATAATGGCTCTTTAAGGCACTGTCATGATCAATCGTAAAAATACATATTTAGAATACGTTAAAATGTGAGCATTATAAAAATCTTTTAAATGAAAACTATTTACCCAAAAGACTATAATGGTTTTGAAGAGTATTTTGTAAATCCATACTGAGTCTTTAAGAGAAAAATAAAGGATTTCTGACCTGGGAGATCATAAAGACTTTACTGAAACCATTAATTTCTATTGTCTCTCAAGACCTAAAACATGTTGTGGGGAACATGTTTCCAGACCAGAGGAAAAGAGAACACACAGCCACCTTCTAACAAAGAGTCTTCCACATGACATTTGTCCTGTCCCAAAGGCTGACAGACACCAGTCCATTATACTAACTAATGGCACACTTAGACGAAAACGCCATCCAGAGAGGCTAGCCCGGGGACTTTGACTAATGGGTGCTGTCTAATGGTCAAAGACCCCATCAGCTCTGGTCACCGACAAGACTTGCTAAGAGTAGTGCATTAAGACATTGGTCACTGGGGGAAATCCGATAGAATGAACTGGAACGTTATCCCTTTTCATCCCAAGTCTCATTCTGGAGAAAACAAAAGATACTGACATCCTGTGAAAACCTCATCTCCTAAATGCCCGTTCCTCCTTCTGCAGTCCAGACTCAAACAAACAAACAAACAACCTGATAACACATCTGAACAAGAGACCCAGGTCTCACACTGGGTGTTGACTGGTAACTGGCTACTGTCTTTCAGGTAAGAAAAATGGGATTTGCTTTTAATATGAAAAAAAATTCCAGATCTGATGAATAGTTTTTTAAAAAATAAAACAACTGATCATCTCTAATATTTTAAATTCTGTTTAGTGACTTAATATATTTCCCAACTTTCCAAATAAAAGAGCTTTGCGGGTTTATAAGAAAAAGAAGAGTTTGGGGATAGAATAAAATAAGGGGGGGGGAGAAGAGAACAAAGACGACATCTAGAGAGGGAGAGAGAAGATAGCAGGAAGACTCTGAGAATTCAGGCACCCCTAAAACTACCTGCCACGTACCAGCCTGCAGGGAAATGTCACAGGCAACTTATAAACAGAGCTTAAAAAATGGAACCACAGTCACATGAGAAGCACGGCTGGACATAAACCCGCGGGTCTGGAATTGGAAAGGGGCGCATGCAGACACATTTTTCATAGTTTTTCTCCTCTAGAATTCACAAGTCTCAGCTGGGTTTCCTCAAAACCTTTACCTATCAGGTCCGAATGGTCAGCTGGGTTTGATTAGGACAGCCACATACCCCTGTAACTGGGAAGGGGATTCCACGTTGGTAGGACTCAGCTTCACAGCAAAGGAAGTTAGGTCCCTAATAGTTAATGAAGAGAGATTTTCTTCTCACACCTGACGCAACCTGCCTTCCTCCCAGAGCCTGTCCAATAGACTGTCTCAGACAGCTAAAAGACACAGCTAAAAGCACCCTCACAGCTAGGCTTTCATTCATTGTCGAGAACGAATCAAATGGGTCCTTTTTATGTAACACATGAGTTAGGCTGACCCAGCGATTCATACATAGCCAAGTAGTGGTTCATTGTGTTGGCTTTCCTCCCTTCCCTGTAATGTTACAGAAAAGACTCTAAATACTGGAGGGTTCCTAAGCCCCTTGATGAGGATACTTAGCTCACATCAATGGTAATGGGACTTAAACCTAGGCATTTGAGACAGAATGGATTTCTTTGTTGGGTACTTTCCTTTCCCCTACTTTATTTCACACCGGCTATGTGTGCAAACCCATAATAAATCACAGGGAATATAAAACACACTCCACTCCCTCCCCAAGTTGGCCTAGGTCATTTATCATTCTGTGGATTTCAAGAGGATGGTAGTTTTTATTGCAAAGGCCTTGTCATTACAGAAATGAGAAAAGAAATTATTGATCACAATTAGATAGTATATTAGCAAGCCCTGGTGCCTATGTTGCTGAAGGTTTCAACCTACATCATTCCTCCCTCTGTTACAATTTTGGACAACAATTTCTGTTATACTGGGATAACTAGTATTAAGTCCATAAAAATGTAACCTAAAAATGTGATTATATAATTGGTCACACCAAAACCATTCTGGTCAATATCTCTGAGACTCTAATAGTTTCAGGTACTATTAATGGTCTCATATCACAGTACTGATTAAAGAAACATTTTGTGTTTTCATCCAGATGGGATGGCCAGTGTAATCATGAAGGCATAGAAAGCTAAAATATTTATTAGTGAAATTACAATGAAACTCTCAGCTCAATTCAGTTTGGGGTTCTTTGGATGCTACTGGGGTGGTCATCCCAAGCCAAGCAGATTTTAAAATCTACTCCTCACCCCCCCACATCTTCACACATGTACACACACACACACACACACACACACACAAACAAAGTCTACTGTCGAGAAGGCCTTTTCAGGTTTCAAACCAATCATCATCATCATCATCATCATCATCATCATCATCATCATCACTACTACTACTACTACTACTACTACTACTACTACTACTACTATACTGCTTGGCCAGTCACTTAGGCATATTGCTAGCTAGTTCATATCTTAAATTAACCTACTTCTATTATTTTACCATGAGGCCCGTGATTTGCTGGCAAAGTTCCCAGGCATCTGTCTTCTTCGGCAGCTACATGGTTATTCTCCTCCTACTCTCTCTTTCTACATTTCTGTTCAGATTTTCCACCTAGCTTTACTCTGTTAAGCCATTGGCTGAAAGCAGCTTCTTCATTAGCCAATGCCAATAAAACATATTCACAGCATACAGAGGGGAATTCCACATCAAGTTACCTCACTCAGGATAGTTTTTCTAGTTCCATCCATTTGCCTGCAAATTTGAAGATGTCTTTGTTTTTTTTTTTTATGTTGAGTAGTGCTCCACTGTGTAAATGTACCACATTTTCTTTATACATTCTTTGGTTAAGGGGCATCTAGGTTGTTTCAGTTTCTGGTTATTATGAATAATGGCTGCTATGAACATAGTTGAGCAAATATTTTTGAGGTATGATTGAGCATCCTTTGAGTATATGCCCAAAAGCTGGGTCTTGAGGTAGATTGATTCCCAAGTTTGAGAAACCACCATACTGATTTCCACAGAAGCTGTGCAAGTTTGCACTTCCACCAGCAATTGTGGAGTGTTCCCCTTACTCTACATCCTCTCCAACATAAGCTGGCATCATTGTTTTTGATGTTAACCATTCTGATCCATGTAAGATGCTATCTCAGAGTTATTTTGATTTGCATTTCCCTGATCACTAACGATGTCAAACCAGTTTTAAAGTGACAATAATCATCATGGAACTAGGGTCAGTCAACAGAGATGTGCCTAAAAATGAGAACCACTAAGTGTATGTAAACTACACACCAGTGAGGTCTACCCAATAGTCAGGCTGCAAATCTACCATTTCTGCTCAGCAAACCAGTATATGAACCAAAATTGCTCCTTTTCCACACGGAACACACAGTCTCTACTTTATAACTTATAAGAGACCTAGAATTTTATTTTAATTAAATAACCAACTTAGAATTGGCAGGAACCTAGAGACGGGTTTCTTCAACTCAACCACTGAATATTACTTCTTTCACCAAACTGCAGTCTCATTTCTTTTAGTCTAGGAACCCAAAGATTATCAGAAGGTATTTTTAAATGAATAGCACATTACTGATCTTTTTTTTTTTTCTGATAATGGAAAAGGTATAGAGGCATGTTCTCTCATTGAGTTATACTGGAAGAAAAAGTAGAGACCTATCAGTCTAGATCTATAAACATAGTTGCAGACAACTGGTCTACCCTATAATGTACCATTTATTCTGGATAAACTTATATTTTCTTTGTGTGTCACAAAGCAAGATAGGAAGAGTGGTAAAGAGTGGCTTGGTTTTAAAAAAAAATCACCAGGCTGGCTTCCTAGTGGTCCCTAAAGGAACTCTTCTTTACAGGGGCCTCAGCTAGGCCTCTTTCTCCATGATGAGCATTGCCCTATATAGCACAGATGAAATGTCTGTTTATAGAACACAACGTATAACGACTTTGTGGCAGATCTGTCAGAAATCAAGATCCCTCAATGGGCACTTGCAAAATTTCCATTCACAGCATTCTGAATTTTTTGGTACACATACATATCATTCTTGGACTATCTCATTCATGTACATAATTTAATTTTATCTTATCAGACACATACTCCCCTTAGGGCTCCCCCATCACATTTATTTATGCATTTATCATATTACCAACTCTTTCTTTCTTTTTATCTATCTATCTATCTATCTATCAAGCTGATCCTAATTAGTGCTCTCCATATGAGCATAGATGTGAGGTCATTCGTTGAGGCACAGGGAACTTCCTAATAGCCAATGTCCCAAAGGAAAATGACCCTCCCTCAATTGTTCTTCCATCTCTTTAGCATGCCTCTTTTCCTACAGACAACACAATGCCTATGAACGCTAATGAATGTGTAGTTATTAGACAGAAGAGTCAAGCTGGACGTGTGTTTTGCCATACATATGTTCTGTCGCTGAGATGAAATGGCAATCAATCTTGTGCTTCCAGAACTCTGTTTTCTCATAGTGAACACTGTTAGAAACACTAAAGATGGCACATGTGTAAAACACCCAGTAGGGTAAGAGAGATGCTTGGCCTAGAAGTACTTGTCACCAAGCCTGAGTTTGATTCCCGGAACCCACATGGTAGAAGAAGAGAACTGACTCCTGAAAATTATCTTCTGACCTCAACACACACCGTGGTACACACACATGTACACGTGCATTCATAGATACACACAGAGATACATACATGTAATTAAAACAAGTTTTTAAATAAAAAAAAAAAACCAAAAATTCCCAGTAGAGAGGCTAGAGGGAACAATCCATTCTGAGCCTACTTGTTATAAACCACTAGAGTCTGAGGCCTGGTCCATTCTGCCTTGGGGAGAAAGGAGAAACAAGAGAAAGAAGTGCAGACAGAGGCTACAGGGAGGGGAAATGGGTGATTCCAGCTCCCACATCAAGTGAAACCGCCAACCTTGTCAATCCAGATGGTCAGACAAAGGGAAGAGGCCAGCCTCACGCCCTTCTGCAGTCTACCCATGGGTTAACTGGCATCTCTAATACTCTTCACCTAGTCTGACTTGACAGATGCTAACCTTAGCTACTGAGCGAAGACAGGCTGATGGGCCTTGGCCGTACAGGGAGAAAATTTTTGATGCTTCTCACTTATGACATGATTGATTTTCTTTCAGCAGCCCTTCACTTTGGGAAGTGGCGAGGGCTGGCTCACTGCGCCCCGGTGCGCCCTGACCCCCGACATGCGGCCGCTGTGAGGCTGGAAACCGATGACGGCAGAAACCTAAAAAATCAATAGGCCCTGTCAGTCAGGGGCGAGTCGGACGTCTTTTAAAAACCCAATCACGACATGCATTCGCTGCGTGGTGTAGATCCACTGCACACTTGAGAACACAATGAATTTCCCCCTTCCCTGACTTATTTATTCATTTGGTGCAGCTTTGCACTTCTTCCTCTGAGACAAGAAACCCTTCACCTTTGAGTCAGTCAGGGAATGGGGCAAGTGAGTCGTAAGGTTGGATTTTTGTGCTTTTTTTTTTTTAAACCGGAAAAATTCCCTGGAAACTATTTGAATAGCATGGAATAAATAGAGCACGTCACCACTGCCAACATAAACAATGACATCATTTTTTTCTTTTTTTACATTATCTGGAAAGAATTTAGATATGACTTTTAAGTCTAAAAAACCCATGAGGTCAAAACTGCTTAATAGCTTAATAAACTTGATTAAGAAAAAACTATTGTTTAATTTTTCTTTCGGGGCTTCTTTTAAGCTGAAAGAATTAGAGAGAAGCATGTCCCCACGCACACACATGTGCACACATGCTCACCCACAGAGGCATGCCCGCGCACACACATGTGCACACATGCTCACCCACAGAGGCATGCCCCCCCCAAAACACACATGTGTACACACGCTCACCCACAGAGTCCATGGATCTCTACCAGGGAACAAAATCGCTCAGTTACCAAGCAGGGTCAGAGGGATATTCCCCAGTCAGTGGAGAAAGAAAATCAAATCTGCATCCTTTCTCTGGGAGACAGACAATGCAAAGGATGGCATTTAGCTTCTCCATGATCTGAGCCAGGGGTGGGTAGTTGGGGTGGATGGGGGGGGGCGGTAAATATCAACTGTGACAAACCACAAAGATAAGAGAAAGACCATCAGCTCGGCTAGAAGGTTGCTGTGTCGAGAAAGAAACCAGCTCCACGCTGGCACAAACAGGAATTAAAAGGAGGAACTTGGAGCCTGGAGAAGAGCAGAAGGTGCTAAGGACCAGCTATTATCATAAGAACTATAGGAAAACATGTTTCAAAATTCCTGGCATGCTTTCTCAGAGCAACATACAGATATGTGCGCATCTGAAAACCCACCCCAGTCAAGATCCCTACATTAAAAATAAAACAAATAGGAAAAAAGAAATCTGTGTTTGAATTCCCAAACTAAGCCAATTAAAGGTTTCTTTATGGCTGGAAACCTGACAAGCTACAGTTTCCCCCTGTTGCAGTGGGTGTGTGTGTTTTAATGTAATATTAATGAGCCAGGATGGAGGGTCATAAAAAGTGATAGGTTTTTGCGATGGTAAATTATAAATCGGTATTGATTTTTCCCGGCACTAATGCAGCCAGCTTATTGTAAGACACCACAGGCAAAGTGCACTTTATCAGATTAGACTGGGGCCAGTATCAAATATACATGAGAATAAGGATGCATTTGTGAGTTCGACTAGACTTTTCTTCCCTAACAATGCATAAAATTTTTAAGGAAAAAAAAAGACCAAGGATCCCGGGAAATTCACCATTTTTTTCTCCCAATGCAAAAACTTCCAGAATTATTGCTCTTGGGACAGTTTGTTCCAAAATGAATAGATGGTGGTAATAGCACCAATTAAATTATAAATTGTTTTGGTTAAAGGCGGTTCTAAGTTTCTTGTATTAATTTGTAGCTCAGGTGGGTGCCCACATGAAAGAGGCAAGCATGCTTGGCCTTCACATTGCCCCCACTCTTCATATGTCATTGCTCTCCCAATGCCCACATTGGCGGGGGGGGGGGTGGCAAGAAAGTATGGTTTCTGAATGCCTACGGATCCCCTTCCAATGGTGAAGCATCTTGAGGACTTCGGCAGTGGTGATATTTAGCTAGAGTAAAGAAGTCCAATCAGACGGATGGAGATATTATTCTGTCTCCTCTCAAAGGTGGGCCGGCTTCTCCATCAATACAGTCCTCTCTTGAAGAAGATGTTTGCCTTTTGTTCTTTGAAGAGACCTCTCCTTGAGCTTTGTAGGGAATGCTAGCAGGGCTGCTTCCAATCACTCCCCGACTCCTTCCGAAAAGCTGCTGGCAGTCTCACTATCAAAATCTGCCCCTTTCCTCCCAGTCTCTGCAGGGACTGTGCCTGCACCACGTGGTTGCCAGCCATGCCCAGCTCCTAGGCCCAGTCAGTGCTTAGCCAAGACTCTTCTTTCTGTCTCCATAACAAGAACAGGAAACCAGCACCTTCACCCCCCACCACCACTTAAAAAAAATCGTCTTTTTAAGAAGTCAGGGAAAACATGTGTTTATTGACAGTTCATTAACAAACATCAAGCCCCCTGCAAGCTGTTTACCAAGGGATGTGGTGAAGTGAAGACGTGTGAATATAAATAACTAACAAAGGGAACCGGGGAGAAAACATCTCAGGGCAGTTGCACTTCTAACGCATTCTGAGCCTGTTTTCCTTTCTGATGGATTTTTTTTTTTTTTTGAGGGAAATACAATGTTTTAAAGGTCTACCCTTGGTATATGGGACAGTTCAAACAATAGGTGCTTGTGTGCTAACTAGCATCTAGAATATCGAAATAAAATGCTAAAAAAAAAAAAGACTGGTGATACTATCTATTTCTTCTTGCTTTTCTTCTCTATGCCTACATCAAGAAATTTAAACAAAATTTGCATAAAAGGAAAAATAAGCTTGTGATTTCTGTCATAATAAGGTGAAGGCTATAAGATTGTTGCTTCTTTTGAAAGGATGAAGGATATTCAGAACCACAGCAAAAGTTCACAAAAAAAAAAAACAGGCCCCGATCTTGAGGAGCATAAAATCTAAGTGAGGGGCAAACCAAATCAGCAAAGAACTTGCACTACTCAATAAGGTGTTTCTCATTTGTTACATCAATACTCAAAGTGGGCCATACGGAATGAGGATAGCTAACTATTTCCAAATGTTCTGAACAAAATTTACCCTACAATACCCTTGCAACGACATGACTCCAGGAATTACAAAAATGGGGGAAAACGTTTTCAGACAAGAACAAATCAGGTGAAAAAAAAAACTAATAAAGCCAAAGGAAATTACAAAAATTAAAGGCTGTTTTCATGGGAGTTTAATCTTTTCATTGAGAAGTGATCTTTATTGTATGTCAAATCAATACTTTCTTTCTTATATAAAACAAAAACATACATGTTTACCTATTCTCATCTAAATTTATTAGAGATGCCAACATTCTCATCTGCATTTTTCATAAAATTGTGCAGTGGTTCTCTCTGCTTTAGGGGTAAAGCTAATAAACAAACACATAAATTAATGTATTTTAATTAAATGCTATCCCATGTAATAATATTGTACCCTACCGCCTAAAACAAGAGCAACTTTCTTACTTAAGATCAAGTACAATATTAAAATATTAAAACTCATTAAAAATTAATTTAAAATACTTTATAAATGTTCACGTATGCTGAGTTCTGTGTTTTTTAAAGGCTTTTTTGTGGTTGTTGTACATATGATGCAATCCACAGACTCTGAGCAAACGGTCCAGGAAGGGACTTCACTGAACTATGCTCAAAGAACTGGGCCATTTGCTCGTTTTGTTTGAACTATTTCATCAAAATATCACTATTACTTTTTCCTCAGGAAAAAAAAAATCCAAAAGTGTGTAAGGTACCCATGGCATCACAGGACTGAGTGACGACTTCAAACCATCACTGTAAAAATCAGAGGTGCTTGATTCATGATATGCCTAACTCTTAAGCCGCATCCAAGCTCACTCAACCAGAAACTATCCAAGCGCCTACTATGTGCCTAAGGCGCACTGCATAAATTGTTAATTTATGGCTTAACGAAGAGGATTCAAAGCAAGTCATAACAGCCCAGATTAAATCACAAACTCAGACTTCAGAGCTAAGGTAGACAGGTTTAATAGGACCAGAAATAGCTCTGAAAAAAATCTCAACTCAAACAGTGAAGTGCATAGAGACAACCCATTAGTGAATGTAAACTGTTTAACACTTATTAAATAAATATCAACATCTACAGCTGTCATTGATAGTATAATTTACACAGACAATAAAGGCTCAAAGGGGCATAGATTGTCCAAAGTCTAGAGCAGCGGAGAGAGTACACTTGAGCAAACTTTCTGTCCACATTAACAGCGGTTTACTGAGAGAGCGCTGGAAGTATGGCAATGGGGTATTAGATTCGACAGTTAGGCTGCCCATCTGAGGATCAGAGCACTGCCTGACTTCTTGCTTGTCACGCTGAAGGTATTTGGTAAGCATTTATCAAGTGAATAAATTAATAACAAAACAAACCAACATTCTTATTGACAAGGTATTTGCAGTCTAACTTTCTATCCTTGGCATTTTCTATGACATTTCTAGCTTGCTTTTTTTTGTAAGCCCTGCAAAAAGCAACTTAAAATATACACAATCAGTAGACTTGGAGAACATAATCCCATTGGTACTTAAGGGGAAAAGAAATAGAATATGGCCTAAGAGGACCAAGCTTCCTTCTAGCAGATTATGCACTAATGAGAATCAACCTAGAAGTCAATCCGATTTAATACATGGCTAGCTACTTTGAAGTTCTTCTGGTCAAGTCTACTGGAGTCTGCTTTATCACTTTGTGGGACAAACCCCTACTCCACTGCTGCTGGTCACAAGCCCCACATCCCCACTCCATCCTTGTCATCATCTAAGAGGCCCTGAGTATCCAACTCTACAGATTTCTGCTCTACTTGGCCTCTCTGATTGGACTAAAATTCTTAGTAACCTGAAGACGTGGAAGAATAAAAGAGCAAGGGACCTCAAGGATGACTGTAGGGGTTGGTATGCACATGTGGGTTTTGAAGAGATAAATTCAGTTGGAAAGCTCTCTGAAAGTGAGGTCATTTCCAGTACAACTGCTTCCCATCACAATCTGAACCCTACTGCATCCAGGAATGGAGGCAAGAAGCATCTGTTTCCTATACTGGTAGGATGTTCTATAGAGCTATATTGATCCCATGGTGATGGGAACTACAGGACAAACTGAACTAATTACACAATAAGCCCAAAGACTGTACCTTCGACACTGTTTGAAGGTGCATTTAATTATTGTGTGGCTGCAACAACATGACAAAGAGCACACCATTTGTGTAAATGTATCCAGGGGTATTGACCGGAAGACTGAGACTCCCATAGGCTCTAATATCTTTGGGAACTGAAAGAGAATATGAAGATATTTCAATTTGGAAAGTGAATACTCCATCTTAGGAAGAGGGAGGGGAGAGTGGTAGGAACGCAGAGGCAAACCCTAAGAGTCTATGATCAACCAAAGCCTCCAGTAGATAGGCTGCAGACCCAGCCTTGAAAATAAAACTATAAGGTACTATTTCAGTACTTTATCTGAGGAAATTTATTTCTGCAAAGTAGGGGTGTGCCAGGCAGTGGTGGCACAGGCCTTTAATCCTCAGGAGGCAGAGGCAGGTAGATCTCTGTGAGTTTGAGGCCAGCCTGGTCTACAGAATGAGTTCCAGGACAGCTAGGGCTCTTAGAAACCCTGTCACAAAAAAAGCAAAGCAGGTGTGTATGTGTGTGTGGGGTGTGTGTGTGTGTGTGTGTGTGTGTGTGTGTGTGTGTGAGAGAGAGAGAGAGAGAGAGAGAGAGAGAGATAATAAAACCATGTCTCTTTCAACAAAAAAATTCAACAATAACAAGTAATATTAAAATGCTGGTTTCTTTTCTATTTTAGCTCATGAGGAACTCATTTCCCAGGAACCTCAAAAGCCACCTAATCAAACCTAGAACCCAGACGATATAATAAAAGCATCTCTCCAGCTGAGCTGAGTCTCTACTATTCCAGTAAGAACCCCCACTGCTAATGCCAGCATTTTTACCTGACTTGAAACTGATTTCGGTGATGTTGTTCATGACCACTGAAGTTCCTCGAATTTGGTCTCTTGTAGGATGCCTGACTTTAAACTTCATTCTCACTCTGATTTCTGGCCTTCTTCTTGAATCTTTGAAGCTTGGCTGTTTATAGACCGCTTTCCTTGCTATGTAACTCCCTCCATCGTTTTCGAAGGGCAAGCAAGGTAGCGTCAATGAAGTGTTCCAAAGAATTAATTTTAATGGTCCAAACACATGAACTTTAAGTAACATCACAAAGTGAGAACATTATTGTTGGTAATTTTTAGTTGTTGTTTTTCAATTTTCTTTCTTTTTAAGGAACATTTATGTTGATGTTTTTAAATTATTGGGATGTACGTGTCTTTGTGCAGATGTGTGCGTATGAGTACTGGTGACCATGAAGGCCAGAAGAGGGCATCAGAGCCCCTGGAGGTGTAATTGCCAGTGAGCCACCAGAAATGCACGCTGCGAACTGAATGTCTGGTCCTCTGAAAAAGCAGGATGGGCTCTCAAGTACTGAGCCATCTCTCCAGCCCTCCAATTTTTCCTTCATTGCTCTGATTAAGTCAACATAGGAACGTAGCAAGTTTAGCTTGGTGCTATCAGTTCTCAAACATGCCACTATGCCAATCTCAGAATACAAGCAAGTCGCATGCCCAGATACAGTACAACAGTGTTGCAGGCAATCATTAGTGCTCTCCGTTTATCCCAGTCAGAACCACCACATCCTGCAGTACTGTGGAACTTCCTCAACTCAAGGTTAAAGACCTAGTTAATATACTTGTTTTTGAAAATAGTAGGGATACGAGATCACATCTAAAACCTCAGAGGTGGGGTGGGAATTGTACTTGCACAGAAAGCCTGCACTACACAGAGCACCGAGGCTGGGAAACCTACACCTCATTTCTTGGTGGTAGCTTACCAGTAGCTAGCACCATGACTGTAAAAACTGCATCACTAGACATCACTTGCTGTCCATAAGATGACATTAGCTACATGTTCTCAACCTTGTTACATTGTAGTCACCTTAGAATCTGCCGGAAAAATGCCAGTGTCTGGGCTCTATCTCGGACTAATTACCCTCACATCTCTGAAAGCAGATATTAGACAAGAGTATTCTCAGAAAGTCTACTCAAGGGTAAGCATGGGGGGGGGGGCTCCTGGGAAATTTAATTCCCCAAGTCATTGGCTAAAAAATAATTTTAAATGCAAAAGTATGCTCATTCCTTGCTCTTAATTTTTAAACTTTTTATTACTCTTATTTTTATGTTATGAGTATGAGTATTTTGTCTGCAGGTATAACTGTGTCTCATGTATGCAGCTGGTGCCTGAGCAGGCCAAAGCAGAGCATAGGATCCCTTGGGACTGAAGTAACAGATAGTTGTGAGTAGCCATATGGGTGCTGGGAATTGAACCTAGATTCCCCTGGAAGAGCAACCAGTACTCCCAACCATCAAGCCATTTCTCCAGCCCCTGCTGTGTTATTAAGTTCTCTTCTTTTCTTTTAAACATCTGGAATCACTTATTCTTTCTGAGTTTTGCTGATGGAACAACTCTCAAGTCATTCTTATCTAGAAAAGCCATTAATGGGCTGTTTTTCTACACCTCAGACCAGTAATAAAGACACTAAAACAGAGGTACCGGGAGGCCTGGAGTAACAGCCCAGGTTGCTAACTCCTAGCTTAGTGTCTGGGAGAGTGGAGGACAGGGAAAGAACAGTTGCTTCATCTGGAAGCCACTGGGTGCTCTGAAGTTCAGTCCCTGAACCCAAGAGGGAGCAGTATCTCAAATAGTCTCAGAGATTGAGGATCCAGCAGAGGCTGGGGGCATTAACTTAAGAACTGGTGTGCACTTACCACTTAAGCCCCTTCATCAATAACGACTTACCCCAGGAATGGCCCATCAGCAAAGCCATTTCCAGCAGCCTGGCTCCTCCATCCAGCAGGCGAACTTAGGTCAGGGGGCAAAAGCCTGATAAATGCTGAGCCGCAAACCAGCGCATCTCCCCTAGCCTCTGTCTCCTCTTCCAGATTAATTAAGATATAACACATTCCCCACCCACTTCTCTCTAGGTTTCCTTTTCATCTCTTCCATCCAGGGTCAACCAGTAGGGGTAGGGGTGATGGGGGTGAGTAATGATGACCGCTGACAAGAGACCTGGACAAACTTTGTGTTAACTAAAAGGAGTCACGTCTGTCCTTTCCTCTAGCTCTCTAGATGACTGTGATGGCTCTCTGGTAGGGGTCTCAAACACAAAGCCCTGTAGAAATCCTTAAAAACAATGCCTCTCTATGTAGAGGACAGCTACAGCCAATGACAGCTGGTAGTGTCCAGTCAGGAGAATAATCTCAGGATTATCCATTTTTCAATTATGTGAGAAAAGTCAGTTCTGTAAACCTGAATGTGAAATCTGATTTTACGATATTTGATTGCTTGGTGTTTGGAAACAAGTCTTTCTCTGTGGTCTAGGCAGACCTGGGATGCACTATGTAGCCCAGACTGACCTTAAATTCCTGACTCTTCTGTTTCGTTCTGTGAGTGGCAGGATTCTAGTCTTGTACCATCATGCTCAGTTCAGTTTTAAAAGAATATACAACAGACCAAACCAGGAAGGATTTTGAGGAACAAACTCAGATATGCAGCTGTTTGGAGAGTTACCTAAGTCAGGGGTTTGAAAGAAACAGGGACAGGAATTTGTCAGATGGAGATCCCAGTTCAGCAATTCAATTATCAATCATGGAATTAATGACTCATCACCATTTCTATAACATTTCACATGCTCTCCTGTTCAACAGCCCTGAGTTGATGGTGCTATAAATTCCCTTGAGCATTTTTTTTTCACTTTTCTGGGGATCAGTTTTTTCCTCCATAAAATGGAGGTAGCATTGCTATCTCCTACAATGCTCGGAGTGGGCAATGAGTCATATGAGGTACAGCATAGAGCCTAGAGTAGAACACAAGCAGGGTTAAGTTGGATTCTTATGATTGTTTTCTAATCCTTACTAGTCATTCTCTCTTCCTGTGTTCATCCCTATACCCTACAGCCATGGAATCTTTTTCGGTTTTTATTGAGCTATATATTTTTCTCTGCTCCCCTTCCTTCTTTCCCAACACCTTCTATTCTCTCCCATGATTCTCATGCACCCAATTTACTCAGGGAATCTTGTCTTTTTAGTTCCGGGACAGGCTCCAAAGATACAGAGAAAGTCTGTTTCAAAAATAGGGGGGTGGGGGGTGGATGGAATAGTCAGTGGTAGCTTCAGAATCTTAACCTTCCTTTGCTCTTCAAAATCATGCTTAAGTTTTAAAAGGTTTTTAATGTCCTTTATTCACTTGATCCTCCCAACAACCTGATGAGGTGATGAGGTAGACAGGACAGGGAGATGAAAGACTGAAAGTCCAAAGAAGCTCAGAAGGAGTTCTGACATTACCCAGATAGGCATGGGCACTAAAATCCTGTGGCTTCTTCTTCCTAGACATAGCAAGATGGATGTGAATGGGGAAAGCCAGCGAATGGGGAACGTCCCATATGTCTAGGGAAGGCTGGAAATCTAACAGGGATCATAACACAGTTAACTGCCCAGGAAAAAGATCTATGAGCAGTTCTGAAGAAACATAAATGAGCTGGAATTAATACACTGCAGATTCTGTGGATAAATACTAGCGGGTGAAAATTATTAGAAAGTCAATTATTAGCATAACTATAGTCTGAGCTAGTGAAATAAGAACTTCCTTGTGGAGGACAATCAAGGGCTCTTTCCATGTGCATCCCAGCCTTGCTAGGACTGGGAGCAGAATCCTCTATGTCTAGAGCGTATTTTATAACATGCACAACTGAATTATTAAATACCATACTTCTAGTATCTAGCACATCATCAACCTCATTTTAGGGGAATGGAGGGATAGATGGAGGGAGAGATGGATGGATGGATGGATGGATGGATGGATGGATGGATGGATATGTTCACAAAGACAGAAGGAGCTACGAGGCAGTCTAAAGTGGGAGTAGCCCATTCCAGTGAAGCGTTCGGTGGATAGGTACAAACTTCAGCAATGTAAGAGGGTTTGCATAGAGTCCATTGTTCTTCTGAGCCAGGCTCCTAGAATATATCAATAATACAAATTATCCCAATATGATAGCTGTGACTATTGCCTCTCTGAGCAAGTGAGAGGTACTCATTTTAAATACTGTGGTCCACTCTCTTCTTCCAGCTCAGACTTGAGCAACATGTAACAAATGGAATTATCATCAAGAGAAAAAACACAATGGTTGTGAATCTTAAAAAGGAACGTTCTTTGTCTCATCAGCAGCCTCATCTGTATCCATCCCCCAGAAAATTCTGACTGCTAGGTTTCTTCTGGCAGACACTGGCCCTGCCTGTCATAGACTCAGGACAGATTCTTCGCCCTAGAGGAACATGGATAAATGTCTGGCAAACTTCACAGCCTCTCAGGAACACCCCAAGATAAGAATAGATGCCTGGCTTTCTGGTACCCAGTGAATCTTTCCAGTCACCTCTGGTGTGGGAAGTCCTTCTGTATATGTGTTGCTTTTGTTGGTTAATGAATAAAGCTGCTTTGGCCTACACACCTCTAACACTATACTGAGCTACAGACGTCAATCCCACCGCATCCAGAAAGTTGCCTGCACTCCTCTTGTTCCAGAAAGGAATGGAAAGGGCCAAAGAAGAGAGGGCTTTCTACAAGGGTCTTCTCCATCTCTGAGTCAGAGCTTGGCTTCTTGGTTCTTAATGAGATGTATAGTGGAGCCGAATGAGGATTGCCGGAGATTGCTCCTGTGCCTATGACGGGCAATCACTTGTCAGAACACAGAGCAAGTACGAACATCTTCATGTCAAATGATGGGTACAAATAGTCAGGCATGAGGTCCTTGGGAAACCTAAGACAAGTGCTTAGCCAGACAATGATCACTGTTATTCTCCACCAATTAAAATCAAGTACATGATAGAGGTGGACAGAAACCTGGACGGGCTGCAGGCTTTCTCATCAAAGTCTTTCTTCTTTTCGGTGTGAAACCCCTAATGCAGCTTGCAGTCATGAGAACAGAGGGACTGAGTGCAGACGAGAGAAAGGCAGCAGCCACTGCCTCTATCCCTCATACTTCCTTCTCAAGATGATGGAAGAGTCAGTCAGAGGTCAAGTGCCAATCACAGACATTCATTCACGTGTCCATTCATCCAAGACATCATGATTGATTATACTCACACTCAAGGCACGCTGTAACTCACTCCTTCCTTCATTCCAGACAAATCAGACTTCGCTGCTAAATATTATGGGATGCAATATTTCTACACTAAGTTCTAGATTGCACAACCCTTCACAAGCCTACAGTCTCTGCAGGAGGAAATAAATGTGCAAAAACTGCTAGAAGAGAAAAGGGGAATGATGGATGGCAGGGAGGATCCAAACAAGAAAACAACAGGACTTCAAAATGGCCATAAGGGAGGGCAATAAGGAACTTGAAACTCTAAGGTTTGAAAAAGAATAGGTATATAAAGAAACATGAACCCCCTGACACAGAGTGCGGTCAGGATGCAGAGTGCAGCTAGCATGATGCAGATTGGAAAATACAGACTTGGGCAAACACTAGCATGACACCAAGAAGGAGCAAGTTACGGGACATCCCAGGTAACCCAGGCTATACCAAAAGACTTTGAAGGCAATAATCTTGACTAGCTAAAGTTCCGTGGTTAATGAGAGGCATAGCAAAAGAGACTTGAAAGAAGACTTCTATGGCTGCACATGGTGAGTGTGACCGTTGGCAGCTATTTAGGTAGGGCAACAAGATAGAAAGAAACTCAGATAGACCTGAACTATAGGCATAGCATGAAAGGATGGGAATACAGAGAATGGCTTTCATTGTGACATTACTAGTGCAGTCCTGGAAATGCTACGCTGGACTCCGATCTGAGATATGATGTGGTTCTATACGGATCTGGGCCTCAAGTCAACAAGTCTTGTTCCTCTTATTTCTTGCTCTAACTCAAACCCAAACTTCAAGAAAGACCCTAACTCCCTGCAACTTGTCCTCCTCATTGACCACTGCCTACAGTGAATGTGGAAATTACTGGGCATTACAATGGGCAGAGAGAGGAATCTTTTTTCACGTTTAAAAGAATTCCAGCAGCATAAGCTACTAGAGTCACATTGCTTCTGCAAGGTGGCACGTCAAATATCTTTGTTGGTGTCCATGCCTGAGATAATTTAATTATACACATAGCTTAATCCCATTCAAATATCACACACACACACACACACACACACACACACACTCACACATGAACTCCACAAGTTAATCTTAGCCTCACAGAATCTGCTAGAGGTAGCAATATTCATTCTCTGTAGAAACAGTAACCTGCCATAGGGAAGGAAAGGGGTTGTGAACCCCAGTTCTGCTATTTACAATCTATGTGATCCTGTGCAATTCACTACCAAATCTCCATTTCTCCACCTATAAAATAGTATTAATAATCCCAACTTCACAGCATAAACAGAATCTTAAAGAAACATACTCCACAGAGCACAGCCTGGCACACAATAAATACTTGATTAAATCATGGCCACCATTGGCCACTATGGTTATTATTGACAGCACCATAGGCCATCGTTTCATTCATTTCAGACTATAATATTGTAGCATACCAGATGGCTGCTTAAAAATATATGAATCGCTTGTGGAAACAGCTTTAGACGTTCCACTGAAGAAACAAACTTGCTGGTTCCTTTTTTAAATTAACTAAATTTCATATTTTATGCAAGATGTGTCTTTGCAGAAAGAGCATTTTTTAAAAAACTGTTATGTGCTTTGCCACTACGTCTTGACAAAATGTTTTCCAATAAAAGAACCCCCCCCACACACACACACACACACAAACACCAACACAAAATGTTCTGGTGTCAAAAAACTACATCAAGCCTAAGATAATAATATTGCCAAAAGATGACAGTATTTGGCAAACTTAAAAATGCTTGTCATCTTGGAAGTATTTAGGCAAAAGCAAAAAAAAAATAAACTATTCAATAATCACTTTGGGTGATTAAGGCACATCGTTAGGATCCAGTTTGAAATATTTTTGGAGACCCACCCTTCCCCAGAGCAGCTGCTCCAGCCTTCTACATATCAAACTCAAAACTATTTTATAACGTGTATCTGTGTTGACATGGGCTCAGCTGTAAGGGTGGCAAAGCCCCTCCTCAGCTGCCTGAGCTAACTTTCACTAACACTTTCGCCACACTTTCAAATTGGAAGCACTTACTCTTTACAAGCCCTTCAGCAACACACTAACTTCCCCAAACCGTTTCCTTTTCTATTAAAGCAATGAGGTAGGATAGCACAGAGTGAACCCAACCTGGTTCATCACACTGGACTGAAAGAAAGGATTTGGGGCGGGTGGGGGGGGGGAAGTCTTGTTAATGTAAGGACATTTAAAGAGAAAAAAGAGGGGTGACAGTATTTAAACCCACGAAGACACCTATTATTCCTTTAAGATTTCCTCTAAGTTTCCCTCACATAATTCTTAAATAAATCCTTGTTAGGTCAAGAGAGGTACCCCATTCTGTAAATCCAAGGCCTTGATCTCACGCAGAGATAGGAGCCAAAGTGCCCATAACTGCTTTCTTTAACAATTTGATTTTCAACAGAATTTAAAAACGAGTGCCCTTTTGAAACTATTTATGAACGTGTGTCTTGTGTAGTTACTTTTGGACCCAGTCCTTTTCCCTTCTTGTAGAGACATGGATGTGTTTTTTCTGACATGCCTCATGAACTCGGTCAATCACAAGTCTTTCTTAATGGAAACCACATGTCTGCCCAGAACTATGTAATTATAATGCGAGGATTCTTGGCACTGCCAGGAAAAAGGGCATTGTCAAACCAATTAAAGTTTATTTACTTACATACCATTTCTGGATCAGAACATTCTTGCTTTTTTATGCTGATGCTGAGAAAATATATATATATCATCAAGTTGTTGTAATTGTTTTTGGTGTGTGTGTGTGTGTGTGAGAGAGAGAGAGAGAGAGAGAGAGAGAGAGAGAGAGAGAGAGAGAGACAAGTTTATGTTTATTACCAATTATTTTCCTGGTTTTCAGTTTTTTGCATGTAGCTCAACGTTTCTTTTTAGAGACATCTGGGGAGAGCATCAGAAGATGCTTTGTAAATACAGCTTTGCCTGGTTCACACTGTTATTAGTCTGCTTGTTTCTTTTGTGGTTAAAATGTAATTTTATAAGATTTACCTTCACTAGGGGCTATGTTAAGAGCTCTGCTGTTTCCTTAGACTTATTAGGGGTTGGGTGTGACCTATAAGAAAGTTCTGCTTATGGGGCTGGAGAGATGGCTCAATGGTTAAGAGCATTGCCTGCTCTTCCAAAGGTTCTGAGTTCAATTCCCAGCAACCACATGGTGGCTCACAATCATCTTTAATGAGGTCTGGTGCCCTCTTCTGGCCTACAGACAAACACACAGACAGAATATTGTATACATAATAAAGAAATAAATAAATATTTTTTAAAAAAAGAAAGTTCTGCTTGGTATCTAACTTGGCTAATAAATGGCTGGATTATAGAGGGGATTGGGTGTGGGTAGGGGAGTCTTCAAGGTTCAATGTTTTTCAGTTGAAGATGAAGATAGTATTTCTACTCACAGCCATGCAGTGATAATGGGAAATGTCATGGAAGGGGAGAAAACAGAGAAATAAAGATGTGGTGATAGACACCAAATAACCAAAGGGTTAGCTTCTGAGCCAATCTTCATTCTTTGCAAATTTGTCCTAATCACATTGGTACTAAGAGATCTAGAGATGTTCTGGGTTGGCAAATGTGAGGAGGAAACATCCCATAATGTCTAAAGTTGCCTATCATATCACTGTGTCTGATTCTAGCTGGTTGGAAGCCTAAATTGAGAGCCACGATCACAAAGCAACTAGAGGGAATGAATAACCTTTCAACTTAGACCAAGAGATTAGGAGATTAGCTGCAAAAAATCTCAAACTGTAGTCAGAGCAGGGGCAGGGGGAAGACCACAGTGATGCAGTTTCTATGGGAAACAAGCAGTAAGAAGAAATGCAGATGTGTACCTTCCCATCACCTTTATCTTTGGGAGAAAGGACCTTTGTGTCTTCTTAAGGTGCCTGGGAAGCTGAGATGAGCCACGACGTCCATGTCTCATTCTCCTGCCGCTCTCCTACCTTGGCCAAACATTCTGGCCAGTAGGGAGCAAGGAGAGAACAGACATCAGGAAGCCTCTGGAATCTACCTCAGAACAAAGAGAACACGGCCTCATCTTTACACACTGGGCCAAACTGATGAGCTTCTTCAGTTGTGTTTCCACCAAAGAAAGACCAGTAAGAAACTCAAACAGGAGGAACAGATAGATGTGTGCGCCGATTTTCTACAAGCTCAATGAGAAGGCTCACTCAAGATGTTACTTGGGTATCGTATAGAGTGGATTTGCCCAAACTCACCAAGAAAACCATCTTCAAAATTTTAATTCACAAAGTTTAGTACATACACACACACACACACACACACACACACACACACACACAATCTGAAGATGCCTTATGATTCGCTATATGAACATATCAGAGATGAGTGACTCAGCCCGGGAGAAATCCCCTGACATCAGTGTCTACTCTACCGTTCTACATTCTTTTTGAGTCATGTTCCTGGAACCCTTCGCCTTCCATTTCCTCTGACCTCAACATTTATGATCATGGGAGTTGGATGCCTCATAGCAAGAATGACTGATTCTGCATCACTGTATCATTTGAAGTTACCTTCTGGAGACATTCATTTCTATTTTATAAGTCTCAAACAAACCATTACATTAAGAGATGGCGGGGCAGGGTAGGTGCTCAAGTCAATAAGGTACAAAACATATGAGTGACGTTTCTCATTAAATGAGAATTCTTCCCTTTTGTCAGGACTGAATAATAAGAGCCCCCCTACTTCACTCTGGGATGTCAACCTAATAATACAGAAGATTCAAGGTTGCGTTTTCCCATTATGGAAAACTTCACAATTAGAAAGCATGTTCCAGTTCTTCTTTTTTTTTGTTGTTGTTGTTGTTGTTTTTCGAGACAGGGTTTCTCTGTAGCTTTGGAGCCTGTCCTGGTACTAGCTCTTGTAGAGCAGGCTGGCCTCGAACACAGAGATCCGCCTGCCTCTGCCTCCCGAGTGCTGGGATTAAAGGCATGTGCCACCACCGCCCGGCTCCAGTTCATGTTTGTTCCAGATGAACAATCTCAGAGCAGACAGGTGGTTTGAAAGGTACATGTATGGTCTGTAACGCTACACAACCATCCATCCTCTGAGAGGCCGGGATCTTCCTATTAATAACTCTCTACTTTGTCCAGTAAGACATCTTAACCCAGACCACCACTCTCCTACATCATTCCAACATCTCATTGCCCTTGGAGTCTTATGATAACACAAAACAACTAGACCCTAAATATTCATGGTATCTTTTTCCTGGAATGATATTTTACTTAAGAATGGTCACACTGAAAGAAAAGCCTTTGGGCAAAGTAGCAGTATACCCAGGGAATCCCTGGCAGTGTCTGCTTCAAAATTATGTGGACACACAACTGTCATAGGAGTCTGTGACTGTCCAACTCCCAAGTCTTCTTTGTAGCCCTGAGACTAGAAAACGAAGCAGTTTCCCGTACACAGAACCTTTTGACATCCTACTGTGTGGTGCTATGGAAAGAGCCCAGAGCAGGACACTACAGGGCTGGGATCTGACATGTGTTTCTCTCTGTGAGCTCTGCTCTATTCCTTAACCTCTCTGACTTTCTCGCAGGGGAGTTGTGAGGGTTCACTAGCCAGTTAAAGAAAGAACCCAGCACCCTTCTTGGAAAGAGACATTCAAACAATAAAACCCCGGTCCCCGTCTGTTTCCTCTCCCAGAGCGTTCTGTACTACCCCACCTAGGGGTTAGGGCAGCCTTGATCTGAAACCATGAGCTAAGAATATGATCTCATTCTTCAGTCTGAAACATCAATGCGATTTTGTAGCATGATGCATGCAGAGCACCCCCTAAACATCTTAGTCAAACCTCCTGGATCCCAGTTGTGCAGTGACAGGGCCAAATGCTGCAACTACACCAACATTTCAATTCAGCCTCTTTGCGGCTCAGCCCTGATTCTGGCAGTCTGGCATCCAGCCTTGGAGAATACAAATGGTTATAACAGATTCTGGGTACCGAATCAAACTTTAATTTACTGGTGACCTCATGGCTTTCAGGAGTATTACACAGGACTTATCTGGAATTCACTTTTTCCTACGCCCTTTCTTTTATTGGATAAATGTGATGATCCCGCTGATTTCTTGGATCTTTTTATCTAGAAAGGAATTTTTTCTGGAAGTACTTAGCCTTGTTTTAATCAGATCAAGAACTGTGTCCAAGACTTTATAAATAACTTGTAAGCATATAATTTCTTAATACGTTTCCTGGGTAAACTAGTGATGGGTCTGCTCCAATTTTTCCTAATTTTTATTAAATATTTCAATTAATCACACTCTATAGGTTAACCACAAAGATTGCTATATAGATTTGGAAAACTGTGATTTCTCCCTTTAAGTCCCCCAAATGGAGAAAGAACATGCACATTTTCTCTAAATCTTGCTTCTTTAATGGCCTGAGTAGGAGCTCACCCCAGGATTGTGGAAGTTTGCTCTGCGAGTGTATTTACAGGGCTCCAAGGACACTAAACACATGGGACGCTGGCAGAATGTGAGGCAAATCTTAACGATGCCTTGAGAAGACTTTGTGCTTATGAAAGCCCACTCTAAATAGCCTCACGGAAGCTGCGCACCTCTGCTATTATATATAGCTGCGTTTCTAGTCTGCCATCAATATGTTAAGGGCCACTGTTGTTAAAAGAAGGCTAGTGTATCAAATAGCTAAATATTTAGGATCTATAAAGTGAGCAACACACTTGAAATGAAGTTTGTTTTGGTTATTTTACCCTAACAAATATTCTCCTTTCTTTCCTTCCTAACACCTGAGAGTCCAAGTTTGATGTTTTAACTCTTGGATTTGTACACCAAATTCCACTCAAGAACTTGACGAGGCATGAATGTTAGCTTGTTTCTTCCAATTCTAAATAGTATCTAGATTTTTTTAAGAGGCGCTGAAGATCAAACCAAAAGACTCAAGCTTACTTGACAAGTGTTCTGTTATTTTGTTACATCTTTAGTCTCTGCAATTTAAACTCAAAGGAGCCTCAGTCACACACACGTAAACATACCAGGGCTCACATCCCAATGTCCTCCTCATTCTCCTTCCACAAATGACCCCTCGGCCACTTCTCACAGCTACACTTGTGCACATTGATAGCTTCCCCCATAGGAAGGAGAATTGGGCCTTCAAAATGGGATCAAAGCCCTTGGGACAACAAACTCCTTGTCCTGACAATTCTCTATGAGTGACATACCAGAAAGATCAGAGCCTAAGAGGTCCAGTCGACCTCTTGTCCAAACAGCAGGGAGATTGCTTGGAGAGACGTATATGGGGACTGGCTCGGGAGCACAGTCCCAGCAGATGGACCTCTCAGCTGGATCCATGGGTGGTACTAGACAACCATCCCTGTTCTGAGAAAACACCAACATCCCACATAGAAATTTTAGCATGAAATGCTTTGCCATTTCTGACTCTGTAAAATCTTTCTCATCTTCACACCTAGACCTGCTGAATTCCCATCTACACCTCAGTGCCTTCCAATGTAGCTCTCACCTTCTGCACTAAGGTGCTTAAATCCACGCACTGAGCCCCGGTGTGCCCAGCCTAGTGATTGGCTCTTCACAGCCAATCACTCCTTTCTGGTTCTTCCTGGATTTTCTCTCCAAGGGCCCCTTTCCAGGTTTTCCTGATCTCAACCCTTCCATACCCACTCTCAGCCCTGGTGTGCTCGCAACATCGAAGAACTTCTTCTCTGGTTCTTCCAATCAGTAGCACTTGCTGGAGACCCACTGTGGGCCACCTAGGAAGACTATGATGCTGTGTGCACTCTCAACCTTCTGAGAACCTCTTCCCCAGCTACCTCCTCCTTCTGAAGAACCCATCTTGGAAGTATCTCCTCTAAGACATTTGAGGACTCATTGCCCATCTCTTAGAACAGGCATTACCTTCTTCCTTGCCCTCAAAGTTTCCTTCTTACACTGCTGTTCTCACGTTCTGTCTCACCAAATGTTAAGACGTCTATTTCCACATTTATGAGCTTCCTCTGACAAGTTGTGCATATATCAAAGCCAAACACCCAGTGCAGGTGCACCAAGTGAACTCAATCCTACATGGCCTCTCCTCAATTATGAATGCCTTGGAAGGTTTCAGACGTCTCTAAACCAACTGCTCCCTCAAGTTCTATCCCCACCCTAATTTGTTTTCTTTTATAAACTAATTGACCTTCTATTACATACTTATTTCTTTTCCCACTAGAATGTGAGCACCACAAGGGTAAGGCATTGGCTTGTAACAGCCCTACCTTGTTTTATGTAGTAACTCAAAGGAACAGCCATTCCATAAATAACTGATAAGCAGATGAATGCGCAAGCCATACTTCAACTATTCCCACATCCTAACACTACAATTATTTGCATATCATTTTGCCAATCCACCCATTGCTCTTGTTGTTTACTTAAGGCTTTTCTTTAAACTGGTCCTAATTCAGTCAGGGAAAAGTATTTTAAAATGTAACCAGTAAATGGAAATCAATCTTAAAGGCAAGCACATAATATTAATAATTAAAATCAGGGACTGGATCTCTGTGAGTTCAAGACCAGCATGGGCTATAGAGTGAGTTCCAGGGCAGCCAGGGCTACACAGACAAACCCTGTCTTGAAAAGCCAACCAAAATCAATTAAGAGACTCGAGAGACAGATCAGCAGTCAAGAGTGCTTGCCATTTATGCAAAGGACCCAAGTTCAGCTCCCAGGATCTACGTTGAGTGGTTCACAAAAGTTTATAACTCCAGCTCCAGGGGATACAACACCCTCTTCTGGCCTTTTCTGTGAGTTATTGTTTTCTTTCAAAAAGAAGATGAAACACAAAAACTCCTGTGTGTGCACCCGTGTGCATATACCCACACAGAGATACACATATAAAGACATAGTAGAAAATAAAGTCCTTAAAAGAAAAATCAAACCATCTGTGTATTTCCTGAGATCTTGCCATGGGCCCACACTGGGGCTTCGCTGATAACTTGGGACCTAGGGAAATGCTGCCAGCTTGACCAGGACTTTGTATCCCCAGCCGTGCCAGGTCATGGAGTAACATTGCGCACGCTTTTCACCTAGTCTGAAAAATGTCCACAGCCTGAAAAATTTAGTGCCCACACCCTAAGCATTTTTTTTGTTCTGAAAGCTTCAAAGGCTCAATCCAAATGCCAATCTTCTCATGTTGCAGTGAATATCCCTCGAACACACACAGGAGTTTTTGTGTTTCATTTTCTTTTTGAAAGAAAAAAATACTCACAGAAAAGAAAACAGAGTGAAAGACCCATATTAAGGGTTTTTACTCAGAGGCTCAACACAGTTCCATTCATGTTACCATGTAATATCTTGACAACATAGTACATATAATATTTGAACAAAGTCCAATCTGCGTAATGTACCAAGAATAGGAAATATTACCAACAGTCACCCAAAACAATGGAGACATGACTTCAAAAATAATTAATATAATTAGTTTCCATAAAACTTCCAAATTTTCTGCACTTTAACCAATGCATGCCTGTTTTGTTAAGAGGCACCTCTTTTACAGTTGCCTAAGTTTAGATTTTAGGAAGATTTGATCTCATCAAACTTTCTTTTGGAGAAAGAGAAACATGAGATACTTTCAGATCCAAAAACATTTTTAAAAAGGAACTTTTCCAAAGCATTCATTAAAAGTTGGTGGGGTTTTTTTTGTTTATTTGTTTGTTTGGTTTTGTTTTTTGAGACAGGGCTTCTTGCATAACAATCCAAGCTGCCCTGGAACTAGCTCTTATAGACCAGGTTGGCCTTGAACTCATGGAGATCCACCTGTCTCTGCCACCCAAGTTCTGGGATTAAAGGTGTGTGCTACCACTGCCCACCTAAAAGTTGCTGGTTTCTTCACCTCTTAAAATGCTGTAAAAAGGGGCTGGAGAGATGGCTCAGAGGTTAAGAGCATTGCCTGTTCTTCCAAAGGTCCTAAGTTCAATTCCCAGCAACCACATGGTGGCTCACAACCATCCGTAATGGGGTCTGGTGTCCTCTTCTGGCCTTCAGGCAAAATATTGTATACATAATAAATAAATAAATTTTTTAAAAAAAATGCTGTAAAAAAATAGGGAGCTGAAGAGATTGCTCAGTGGTTAAGAATACTGACCGCTCTCCCAGAGGACCTGAGTTTAATTCCCAGCACCCATATGGTAATTCACACCCATCTGTAACTCCCGCTCCAGGGCTTCTGACAGCCTCACACAGACATAAACACAGGCAAAATATCAATGGTCATAAAAAAAGATAAATTTTTACAAAATACTGTAAATATACACAAATATTTTAAATCTATTCTAAGTAGCTAGTCTTCGGGATTGTAAAGAGATGAAACTGGTGTGCCCCAGCATTGATGCAGTAATTATGGTAACTCCGCTCAAAAACAAAACTTATGACTTCAGGAATGATGTCATCAACTGACTGAGAGCAGGCGTTTTCTGCCTTTGTACCTTAAGAAAATCTCCAAAGACCCGAAAGAGTCAAAAAACAAGGAGAGAAAGAAAGAAATGATGGAAGGAAAGAAGGGAAGGAGGGAGGGAGGGAAGGAGGAAGGGAGGAAGGGATGGAGAAAGAATGAAAAGAAAGAGAGAAAGACAAAAACAAGCAAACAAAAACCCTATTAACACTTCAAAAAAACATCCCTCTACCGTTGGAAAGACACGGGTACAAAAGTGTGCATTCTAAGAATATTAATCTCTAATTCTCCTATTGTTTGCTTTTTCTGTTAACTACAGAGTTGTACACGCAGCACTGGTGTTTTTAAAAACTCATACCCTACAAAGCAACTTTGGTGCCCTCAGAACCCTAAAGGTTTCTGAGTCTCTTTAGGGGTATGTGAGGTCTTAGCAACTTTCCAAATATCAAATCCTGGACAGACACTTGGTGCTGAAGCTTCGAGCAGACCGAGGTGAGCATACGATGCTTGCCAAGCATCAAGGCCATACTGCTAACCCACACTAATACTCAGGGTATCGTCCGCCATCTTGCAGAAAATACATGCATTAAACACAGCATAGTAAAACCAGAAATTTTACTATGCCATTTAAAAATAGCCAATTTTATTAAATCTTGACACTTTCGTATTTAATATTCTTTGGGGTGGAATGTGAAATATGAGACACAGAGAACTCTTTCTCCTGCATGCCACGGGAGAGTGGTCACTTCCAAGCAAAGCTTACGGCAACTGTTTGAGTTGTAAGTTGAACTGGTTGGATTTTTGTTGTTTGTTTTGGTTTGGGTTTTCATTGCTTTTTTTTTAATTTGTAAGTTATCCACTTTGTTTTGTTTTCCTGTTTTTCCAAACAGCATTCTACTTGAGAGAATAACTGAACAGACTGTGGGTATTCCGGCTTGGGTATTTGGCAAACTTTCAAAAAAAAAAAGGAGCAAAATATGACAGATATGACAGTCACTTCAAAGAAATGATTGACAGTGTGAATCACCAATGGCAAAACTTCAAGCTTTTGAGTAGAAATAACAATTCTGGAGCTTGTGCCCCACATGCAGAACGTAACCTGCATCGCTTCTGGCGTTGATGGAGCATGCCACATCACACAGTGAACATTAACTAGTGGACCGGCATTTCCAAACAATGACGCACAGAGTTAGAGAAGGAAGACCATTCAACCTGAGGTCCGTATCAATGGAACAGAACATACAGATTGAGTACGTGTTTCAAGCTGACTTCAGCTTCCCCGCTTCAACTCACTCCGAGGAAGCTCCCCCTTGCCAAATTTCAGAGCCGTGGCAAAGAAAAAAATAGTCATAATTGTGTGGAAAAGACTAGCAAAATGCTCCCTCTCTCAGCAGCTCATATATTTATGAAACTGAGTTCCCTGCATATACTGTCGCCACAATGTCCTACAGTGACAGAATGAAGACTCTGAGCACCTGTCTTCTGTAGTCAGACGTTACAGAGATTTGTGCAAGTGCAAAACGGTGCCACCCTTTTCCCAAAATGCTTTTGTTTGGGGAAACAGAGCTATTGCGACATTTGAAAATATATTGACGACAACATATGTTGGGTTTCCTAGTTTGCTAGTGTTATTTCAGTAAGAATGAAATACGTCTTTTTTTTTTCATCTTCACGCACAGCACTGAAAACAGAGACACAGGCTCCTTAACAAAAGGACAGAGGATCCTCAACTATTTCTAACATGGTATGCAGGTCCTAAGGCCAAAATATTTGAGAAGCACCGATAGTGTAGCTCAATGCTGACATCTGTGCTTGAGAGGGAGCCACAGAGCGTGACTTGGTCACATACAAATTGGCTGGACAAGTCATTTCATCCTCCTGAGCCCCAGGTTTCTTGTCTGTAAAAGAAACATCCCTCCCCCCCCCCCCCCCCCACACACACACCACAAGGCTATTACAAGAATCCAACGAGGTAATAGCTACTTTGTTCCTAACACATAAGGGACTCCTGGTAATTACTAACCACTGATAGTACCTTCACCTTGAACTTTTGGGTCAACTTGTCAACTTCACAATAATCAGAGTCATTCAGATTATTAAAGGGCAGAAAATAGAGATGACAGTGGTCTCTACTGGAGGGATCTATGATCCATACAGCTGTTTGGCCTGAGTGTTAGGCACAACGATTCCACAAGAGTTGAGGTCTTCCCCCAAAATTAGTGCAGAAGAGAGGAAGGAAAGTCCAATTACCCTCAATTGGCTTTATCATGATTCTCATTTTCAACTGTGGTCAATGGATAAAAATTGAGAAATTTCTTTTTATCATTATCTTTGAGCCAGACCCATACAATAAGGTAAAAAAGAAAGGGACAGAAAAAAATATCAAAGCAAAACTTTTCTCTCATTTTTTTTTTCCATTTACCCTTTAAGTCCTAAAGAGTAGGTACACAAACTACAAAAAAAAAGAATTCTTAGCTTCTCCTATTACTTTATCCTTAATCTGAAAATATAAAGCCCTTCCCACTGGCTGCCTATCTACTTCTTCTTTCTATTCTTGCTTGAGTACAAAGAGGATCTGCCAACGAAAGTGCTATCAACAGTCTTGCCCTCACTGAAAAAGGCAATATGCCGTCAGCCTGACATATACCTCGCTTTTCCGCTCATTGTCGACACGGTGATTGATGGTGTAGTTCATTAATGTGGGACGATTGTCAGCTTTTCCTGAATAAATATAAAAAGAAACAAAGAAATCTCCACCCTTTTCAACCAGGGTGAATTATTTCCTATTTTCCAGGCTTACGGATCCACGGGGCATGTAGCTGAAAGTAAATAATGAGCATTTCCACCACCTTTAACAGAAGAAAGTTTAGTTTATGTTCAGGGTTGAAATTTCAAGTATAGATGTGTATATATTATACATATATATGTACCTGTGTGTATATAGATATATACTCATATGTAATAGGAATATTATATATAGAGAGAGAGAGAAAATTAAAAATGCCATTTCGAAAAGATGTGTGATTAAGGTGCCTCTGATCATGGTTTAAAAGACTACTTCATTGTTAAGATTCATCATCATGTAAAATGAGATTATCACTTTTGGAAAGCTGTAAACCAAGAAGTCTCGGTCGCATGTTAAACTACACAGAACAAATGTCACAGGGACAGAAAGTGACAGCACGGATGGATAGTTAGAGGTCTGATGCACAGCTGGGTAGGAAAGCAGATAAACCTCATTGAAATCAGAGCAAAGTTTGGGGAAAACCAGCAAAACAGATTTCCCTTTTGATTACTCTTTGCTCATAACAGGAGCTAGGAATATGTTCACTGTTTGGTGTGTTTGCATGTATATATGCAGAAGCACTAATGTGCTGGAATATACATGTATGTTCACATGTGTAAGGTGCAGAAGCACTAAGATGCTCACATCTTGATTCTGTGTGCTGGTAACTTTTCTCTGTGCTGGGATCCTTTACCTTATTGTTGTTCTGAACCATTTGAATCGGGTCTCTGCTAACTCCCTTAGTCAAAGATAAACAAACACCACCGGGTGTGTCTTGTTTGTGACTTCGGGGTACAAAAAAAGTCGCCTCTAAAACAGAACCATCTTAGCAAAACCGGGGCTCACACACTGGTGAACAGACTGCATTCCTCTCTGGGCATTCTGTTCCTGTACTGACTTTCTTGGGTGGGAAAGTGCTAATGACAATAATAATTTATTCTGAAGATGTGCTAAATTTCTGGAGTTGAATTGTGAAGTATTTTGAATACCACTGGAAGGCACAGGAAGCTGAGAACCCCAGAGAAGCTGGCGCTCTGCCACCACTTGAAGTTCCAATCTGATTGTAATAGAAGGTGATTGCCCAGAACAAGCCAAAGGACCTTGGAGGGCTTCCTCTTAAAATGACAGGTTGCCTGTGTGGAGTGCATTCTTGGGGCCCCTATGGGATGGAATTTCTTTTTCAGGATGTGCTCCTTCTTAACAATGTGGGTAAAGGGACTCGGTGCATAACAATGGCTTAATTTACCCAGCACTGAGCATGTGCCAGCAGGCACGGTATAAGAACCGCATCTTACATACCGCCTCCTTCACTCCATCTCGAAGTCGGTTACAGGAAAACTATCTCTATTAGCATTTAAAGATGAGGACAGGAGGGTTCCGACTGCACATGTGGCTTCTTTTAGGTTCCCTGAGAACAAATACGGACTTTGTCTAACTTCAGAGCAGAATTGTGAACCACCAAGTTCTGTGGTTTCTGATTTAAACTAGAAACTCTGGAAGAGTCTCCATCAAGGTCACACACACACACACACACACACACACACATGCAAACACACACATGCAAACACACAAACACACCAATCCCTTCTTCCTGTTAAAATGTTTCTCAAAATACTGCTCACCTCGCATGCCATTTCTTCTCCTCCACTATGTCAACAGAGCTTCTCCAGAAGCGCATAGGAAAGTCTACCACAGCAAAGCTATGTCTTGAGATTCAGCAGCTCTGACTAGAAGATTGGAGACTAGAACCTGGGTCCTGCTCTCACACTATAATTTGCTATAAAGAAGCCACCCGAAAGACCACCAATCTAAGTCTATCCCGGACACCGCAGAGTGGCAGCCACATTTTATTCTGCACATTCTAAATCCCATTCTTCCCTAGTTGCTACTGAAAAGCACATTCTGACTTAGGACCCTCCAGACCCACTGTGAACTTCCAGGTCCACAGGATTCAGTGATGATACTCTGGCTTTGGCAGGATGAGAGATAGCTGAGAGACCCGAAAAATGCATTGTGGAAGCCCTACAGCTACTTGCAGTCTGCAGCCAGGTTCTACATAATGCAAAACTCTTCCAGGAAGTAGCCCGCCAGCAAACCATCCACCCCTACTGCTTAAATAGTCACAGCAACACTTCCAGCTTGTCGCAGAGTGATGACATCGGGTTGTGGGAAATGCAGAATTTTAGACAGCAAAGTATCCTCCTACCCACTCTGGGCTTTTCACAGCACAGTGGCCATGGGCTGCAGTGTGCGGGTTCCCGTAGCTTCCCAGAAAAAAAAAAATAGAATGGATATGTTTTCTGGAATCTGTCAAGGACTTGAAATTCATCCAGAATAACCCACAGAGGAGAAAACAGCCCATAAGTGCAATCAATGACCCATTCAGACCTCTAAGTGTCCCTAACTGATGACACCATTCACCTTTAGAGTTTCATGATGCCAGAAAATGGAACTTTTCTGCCTGCGTGGCCTCCTGCTCAAGGAGGAAAACCCAGTCTGAGAGCATGTCGCCTAAATATCACCGATAATGTGTAAACTCTCTGCTTACAAAAGATGTGTTGAGTTGTGTGCCAATGAAAAATACAGTGAACACTCATCATGCACGTTCAATGGATTTATTCTGTATTCTTCAGGACTCTTCCTTCCCATTGTCTCCCCAGCAAATTGGAAATTATATTTGTAACCTGATTTTAAAGCGCTCTTACAGGGTGCAGTTCTCAGAGCTATTAGGAGGGCGTTTTATATTTCTTTCCTGTGTATCTTTATTATGAGATGTCCAGGAGAGAGGTAAAAATTAAAGATCACAGCATAGAGTTGAAGAGGCATTGTCTCTTCTTCATAAAGGGTAGAGTATCAACTTTAAAATATTTTTAAAAAGGTATTGTAGAGACAAAGTAGTATAATTCCTTACTTTTTATGAGAATGGATTTGTAACAAATTTGATAAAAAGCTTCTCCTTGCAAAAATGTCTACATAATAAATTAAAGAAGAAATGGTATCTCCCAAAGTTGCACTGCCCCACCTGGAATCTCATCTTAAATCATGTACAGGTTCAATTTTCCTAAATTATGTATTTCCAACTCCAGAAAAACAAACAATTTTATCCAGCTGGCTTCTCATACACAGTGTCCTTGTCACAGGCGTAGGTGGTGTTTAATATTTCAAGCCCAGTGGCTATTGCATCTTACGGGAACCCAAACCTTGTGACACCTTCTTCTGTCACTGGATGCATGACTCAATATCAGCATGACAGTGTAGAAGAGAAGTGAATTAGGGACGGTTTAGACAGCTATGTTTATGTCTCTCTGCCACTTAAAAGGAGGACCTCAGAAAGGGGTCTCTCCATCAGGGAAACCAGTGTGTTCTCAGGGCAATCAAATTGGAAGGGTCACACGTCCAAGAGATAACTGGGACCACAAAAGAACTCACACTCTGTGGAGCTGGGGAGCACCACAGATAAGTGCAATGATTTCCACAGGGAAGTTAGGGGACTGAGGCTGTCAATCTGCCACCGTTGCCCCAGTGTGGTGGTGACTCTGTCCATTTTTTATAATCTAATTTTACAAAGGATTAACTTTTAAAAGTCTGGGCGGTGAAGAGGTTGTATGGGGTGTAAGAGCAGAACCAACCCATTTGGTGACTGGTGAATTCAGCCCATTCCCTCACTCACTTCCACGGAGAGAAGCAAGTCAAGAACCATAGTTACCAGGTGATAAAGCAGCCTGGAACTTTTCTCAGATAATTTACCTTTGTTGTTGCCCAGAGATTAAGTTTACAACTCATCAACTCACATATCCAAACATAAAGCAACTGGGAAAGGAAAAGAAGATAGAGAGAGAGAGAGAGAGAGAGAGAGAGAGAGAGAGAGAGAATGGAGTCCCAGTAAAGCAAACAATCTTATAAGACAACCAAGCAAAAAACATGCTTCCAAAATCATTGTCCATCACCCTCTTGGGCCCACTCCTAAACAACAGAAGGCATGCAAATGTCTTAGGCTCTCACTGATAGGGAGATTCAAGCACAGAATCAATGTGTCAGATTATCCTCAGCTGTGCTCAACCCATCAGAAGCTTCTGTTGCTGAAAGAAGCAGGAAAACGATGCTGGATTCTCCTCTCTGGACCAGAAGGCTGCTGTCTAACTTAGTCTCTGCCTTATGAAGCCATAGAAAGGAGTCTCTCTCACTTGGAGAATTCTATGAACTCCTGCTATTTACATACGCTTTACTTCTCAAAAGAATGTCACCTTACTATTAATGCGACGCTTAACAAAGGCAATGTCAGAAATGTGTCGCTGGTGGGGGCGGGGGGGGGGGGGCTTTGTTTCTCATGTGCCATGTTTTGATTGGGATCTGTGTTAATTCATGTGCCCTCCTTGTGAGACAACTGAAAATTATCATTGTCAATACAGTTTCCTAACAATCACGGAACTCCGGCAATTAGGTACAAATAAGTCATTGTCAGCAAAGTAAAGAATGTCATCTCACGTCTCAGAAGAATAAAAGAGCTGGAAAAGGAAAGAACAGAAAGGAGAGAGAGAGGGAGAAAGAAAGAGAGAGAAGCAGGCACATAGAATTTATGTGATTCCAGTCAAGGCAAACAAACAAACAAACAAACTTTATATTACTAAAGAAAACTCCCCAAACAAAAACAAGTTTGAAAAATTATTACCAGACATGTTTTTAAGCCAACTCCTAAATATGGCTTTTTTGAAATAGTTTTAGATGGGTGTTGATATGCTAAGATCAACATTTAAATTTTGCTACAAAGCTTATTATGAACTACATAAGCCGTTCTAAAACTCTAGAACAACACTGCTTTGGGTCTAATCCACTGAAAACACACTCTGAACATGAAAGTTGGGTTCGCTCTGGTTGGGAAAAGTGAAGAATGTGCTTGCCTCTGAGTGAGAGGAGGGTCAAGGAAGCACTTTTCAAATATATCCTTCCGTGAAGCATCAAGAAGCCAGGATGACTATCTGCACCTGAGGGATCTTCATACACGTTCATACTCAGCCCCAAATTCACCGTTCCAACTAAAAACCAAAACAAAACTGGGAGGCCAGAAATGAGAGGAGTTGGAAACACCTAAGTCTTGCCTGTTTAAACAGTAGTATTGTGCATTGCAGAGGAGAAAAAAACAGAACGGCAATAAAATTGACCCCTTAGCGATCAGATAGGGTGCAGTTATGCCACGGACATAGGCACTGATTTTCAAATTGGAAAATACCACACAACACAGACCAGGGACAATGGTCCATTTCATCATGACATGGCAGACATAGGCTGTGCTCTAACTGTAAAACGTGTCGTGTCTCTGTTCTTAAAGCATGCTATTTTACCTAATGGTGATTAACAGCTCATCAGGCTTCCATATATAGGAGAGCATTTCTATAAACAAGTGGTACCCACAAAAAGGAAATGGCAGCATTAGACACGTATGAAGTCCAGCTTTTGACTCCAGCACTCTGCACCTGGGAGTTATGCTAACATTGCCATCAGAGCCCCAGCTGAAGATTTATATTCTAGATGTTTATCATAGTGATGTTTACAGTCATTTAAAAAACTGGAAATAATCTAAATATACAATAATGGGAATGGTTAAGTGGGGATAATAAATCACCAGTAAAATATTTTCCACAGGGGGCGTAAGAAATGGCTCAGCAGAGAAAGGTGCTTGCCACCAATCCTTGTGACCTGAGTTTGGTCCCCAGAACCCACATGGTAGGAGAGACCTGATGCATGCCACTTGCCCTCTGACCTCACTAGCACAGAGGCACATGTATGTCCATAGGCATACATAAGGCAAAATAGATGTCAAAGACATAAGATTTTATAAAAATGCTTGTTGATATAGGTTATCTCATTATCCATATATCTCACTGCGTTCTACTAACTAGAAGTTATAATATATAAAGCAGTGTATATGAATAATTTGCTTGAATTTGCTTGAAATTTAAATCAGTTTTGAGACATTTGACACTCGATTCCTAAGACCTAGATAGATAGATAGATAGATAGATAGAAGATAGATAGATAGAAGATAGATAGATAGATGATAGATAGATAGATAGATAGAATGATACATATGCATATGTATATATACGTATGTATAGATATAGATATACACATATGTGCATGCTATAAACACACAGAGTTAGTAAGACATAAGAAGGACAAAGAAAATATATTCCAAATTAATATCTCTGGGCATTTAATGCTAAAGAATTATTTCAGTCTCCTCTTTCAACCTGACCATATTACTCATTGTTTCTACATATACCATTTTACCAAAACGTCTTTTGATCTCATCGTTTTAAATTCTTTTTTTAAGTTCTTATTTATCATCGAGGCGAGGCATGTGGTGGTCAGAAGACAATTCTGTGTAGTCAGTTGTCTCCTTCCACCCTTATATGGATCAAGCTCAGGTCATGAGGCTTGCACAGCAAGCATCTTTACCTGGTGAGCCACCTCATCAGTCCCTGCATTCTAATTAATGGGATCTCTTTGGGACTTAAGGACTATAATATGCTATTGTAGGGTCTATGACTTTCATACTGGGCTCCATTGATTGCCCCAGGGGATTTCAGGAATTTCATGGATAAAGGGGAGTTTAGGCCTGGGGGGTACCACCCCAGCTTTATGCTCAGTTATCTCAGCTTTGTTTTTATTTATTCTATGTATATTTATAAGTGGATGTCAAGTTGACCCCTTTTTAGTTTAGAGTTAAGGAGACTTCCTGGAAAAGTGAAAGGTCCTGCCCCAGCTCACAGGGTTGGTTGATGGGAGATCTCAGAACAGAACTCGAGTGTTTGCGCGCGAGTCACTTTGCACCCACTCTGTTCTGTCTGTACAACCCTCAGTCACTTGCTTTATGGTGGGAAGAGACCCACACGGAAAAATCCTTCTCTTGCGAAGCATTCTTTCCTGCAAAACCGCTCCCGTTCAGAGACTGCAGAACTGGACAAAGAAGCCCTGTTTGCATAGGGGCCTGAAAGCCAGTTAAAAGTGAAGTATGAGACTTCTTTCAAACACATAAAAAAAGCCATTAGTCCTTTTTTAAGGACTAATCTTAGTCTTTAAAAATATCATTGAAAGTAATCTTTCCCCTTAGTCCTCCACACAAAACTTCAAACCGTGACTATGTAAAGACGCCTGACTTCCTAAGGAGGACTTCCTGCCGTGTGCCAGATCAAGCATCGCATACAAAACCAGCAAAACATGTGAAGAGATAGCTTATGGATTAAATAGTTTATGATAGTAACTCAGCTGACACATACTGCTCCGTGCCAAGGAAGCAGGTGGAAAATCTCAAGATCATGTTGCCTCTGAAGAATTTCGGGTGGGATTTCATAAGTATATTGGAAATTATTCCCCTTTAATCTATGTTAATCTATAACTCAGACAACCCTCAAAATTATGTACCAGGATAACCAATACAGAACTCGATGATCAAATGGTAACTATGCTAGGATCCTATTTAAATGATGACGTGTAGGCAGGGGGCAAGAACATATTCTAAAAGAGTAAAGTGCTTCCTTCTCCTCCCAACACGATCTCACTATGTATTCCTAGCTGACACAGAACTTGCTATGTAGACTACGTTGGCCTCCCATTCAAACTCACAGAAATCCTCCTGCCTCTGCCTCCTCTGATAGGATCAAAAGTAGACACCGCCATTTTCAAAACAACAACAACAAAAAAGTGAAGTTCAGCCAGGCACAATATGGGCAAACTTTCAAAGATGGAAATGACCTAAAGAAAACTTGTGTATTCTTGCAGATGCGCTGGAGATGGAAGAGGTGAGGAGAGACATGAACGGAAGAATGTGGAGGCAGGATTCAAATCTGAGTACATAAAGTGGCCTGCATGTTATAAAAACTCAGTCTCAAACTCAACCCACACCCTGGAAGAAAGTATCCGTTCGCTTTTACTGACACAGACGTCCCTTCGTGTGCTCTATTGTTCTGCAACATTATCTATCTTTTTGCATGCAGAGAGGAAATGGTTTATGCTCCGTTTAAAACCCTGGAAAATACTCCCCCCAGAAGCATGACTAGTTTGCATCTTTTGGACAGCTGAGATCAAAGTGATTTAAAATGCTTATTTTTAAAGTAAACCATTTACACCAATCTTTGGGAAAAGGAAAAAAAAAACCTTCCCCTTGAAGAACTGTATTCTTCTCATAAGTCTTTTGAGAGACATGCCAACCTCACCCTGGATGTCTAAGTGCCACTATCAGGATGGTGGAGCCTGATTAACCTGACGCTGTCTCAATGGCATCTCCACAGGACATGGGACGAAGGCTGGGCAGGAAAATGCAAAAGGCTGGACCTCGAGAGCAAGATCCACCGTGAACATGGTCACCAGATGAGAGATGTCACTTGGCTCACTAGCTGGAAAAGGGGAGGAAAAAAGCCACACAGAGTGGAGAAAGATATTGCTTGGGGAATCATTTAAGAAGGTAATCTTAGTGGATCTCCAACTTCTGTCCCCAAAGAGGGAATTCCTAACTTAAAGACCAACTCTACACATTACAGGCACATGCCATACCACAGTAAGTAGGAAATTCCACAAGGCCCTGGGGGGAAAGGGGGAGCCCACTACCCTCCTTTCCCAATCTGAAGGGTGATTTGAATTACACTGGGGGTCACTTTATCTGAGGGACTGAAGGAGCTGTCCCAGCCCCCTGGCTTTATTTCACATCTCAGGCACACAAACGCCTCTTTTATGAAAACCCAGCTTAAATATTAATGTGTGTTTTCTTAAGGAAGTGGAAGGCAAATCAACTTCCTGGTAACCAGGGTATCTGATTTCTAAAATGGTCTAACACTGATTGTCACAGGTCTGCCAGATGTGAGGGCTGAACGTCTTTTAAAAAAAAAAAAAAACGGAAAAGCTGGCTTTCATGCACACTGCTGTGCAGGTCCCCACTGCTGTGCGGGTCCCACGACTCCTGGAGTTACATCCTCTGCTAGTGTGTTTTTGTTAGCTAGCTGCCGGAAGCCCTTACGGGCCAACTTGTTTTGTGATCCTATAAGGATCATCCTAGCTCTCCCTCAGCCCTGAAACTGAGAGTGTGTTTGTGTTGGTAAGTGTGGTAGACCAATTAAAATAATGAGAGTGTTATCTTGAGCAAGGACCTAACAGGGAAAGAGGTGGACCCAAAAGTTGGCTACAAAGCCTATTTTGAGTAAACCTTTGTTCTGAACACTCTTGTTACCTCCTGCATCCAGAAACAATGTCTTTTGTTACCAACTCCCCACCCACTGCCTCCCTTCTTGGAAGGCTGGGTTTGTTTACTGACATTTTCAATACCAGGCAATACAAAGGGTATTTCCTTATATTAACTCCAAATGTCACAAAAAAAAAGACCAACAAAATTCTGTTCTAAAGAAGACTGTCTCACCAGATAAGATGCCCACAGTACAGAAAAACATTTAATGAAAATAAATCCTGTTCTTTAATGTGGAGCACGTAGGTCTACCAGAACCAATGCTCCACCTTTCTTGCTATGTCATTCTGAAGCCACCCGTATGTAGCATTCCTCTGTCCAAAAGAGGGTGAACCACCATGGGTCTAGTTGCTGCTTAAAACATGCCTACAGTGTGCAATGTAAGGAACACTAGCTCTCTCTACTCAAGCCTGTGATGCCATGGCTAAACTGTGATCTGTGCCCCTTGAGCTCACATTGTTCTGATTCTTAGTGCCTTTAAATGTGAGTGTATTTATGACAGGGTGTTTAAAGACGTAATTAAGATAAAGTAAGATCAACAAAAGGGCTCTAGTCCAGTATGGCTGACTTCTTTGTACAAAGAGGCCAGCAGGTAACAAACAGCAGGAAGAGACCATAGGAAGACACAGGAAGAAGATGGCATCATTAGCCATCCTCTCTAAGATACAGGTCCTCAGAGGAAGGTAGGCCTGCTGACACCTTCATCGTGACCTCCCAGAACTGTAAGGAACTAAACTTCTGTAGTTTACATTGCTCACTCTGTGGCACTTCCTCGTGATAGAGGCAGCACTTTGGTGTTCTCACCAACTGTTGAGGTTGAAAATAAGTCAGGGCTGGAAAGATGGCTCGGCAGCGAGTGCAAATTGATCCTGTGGAAGATCTGAGTTCAGTTCCAAGCACCCTCATCCTGAGGTTCACAAGCACCTTTAACTCTATTTCCAGGGAGATCCGATACCTCTGGCCTACCCATGCACCCACAGACGTACATACATACACATCATTAAATACAATAAAAATAAATCTTTTTGAACATTTTAAAACAGACCTTGTAAGCTACCAGAGAATAATACATAGCTAATAAATCAATTTTCAAAGTGATTTATATTCATTAAACAATATAAATAGTCATTAAACACCAAGTCCTACAGGAACAGGGGCATGAGCTTCCAGACTGAAGGAAGAACCAGCTACACACACATTAACACTCACACAGTGCTCCCAGGAGAGGGACTCCAGAGAGGGAGGGATTCACAGAGGTCTCCCTAGTGGTGGGTTGGAGAGATGAAACACAGAGGGCAAGTGATGGGTGGGGGAGGTCCCCTAGGTGCTAGAATCTGACACCAGAAGAGCCCCAGGGCATGAGTGAGGGTGGATGGTCTGAATGTCAGGCCTGAGATGCAGGCTGAGACCTGAGTAGCAGGAGGACAGAAACCAGAGCCCAGTGTAACATGGGATGAAATCCAGATTGATGCAACTGCTGGAAAGACAATGGAGTACAGAACCCACATCAGCGGCAGAAAACACTTTGTATCCTAGGCATGTCTCTCCATCTCACACGTCTTCCAACTGAAGGCATTGGCTTTGAACAATACTATTCCGTGTTTAAAAAATGGGGAGAAAGGGGGAGGAGACTCTGGATGAAAAGATAAGCCTCTCAGGCCATTAACAATCTGGATGGGAGTACAGTTGGATCCAGGTTTAGAACTTCACATTGAGCCCTCTCCTTTTCAAGAGTAAGTTCTAGAATCTTCTTCAGCCAGAGTAGCATCAACATTCAGTTGTCTAAGTACAGGGTGTAAAGCATTTATGACTTCTTCTCCCAACCTTTCAGGATCCATGGTCAGTGAATCTCTGCACCTCATCCTCACAGAAACAGACTGGAAACTAAAATTACACAGTAGCCTCAGGATTCATGAGAATTGCTTCATGGGGAAATGCACATGAGTGAGAAGAGGCAACAAGGGAGTGTTTTCTCTAGTGACTGTCACCATGTACACAATTACCAGACATAAGGAAAGATTAGTCATGTTATAATTAAAAATAGCAATGATTCTTTGAATGATGCCGAACACTTTCCAAAGAGCCATAGCACCTCACAACACCCTTACTCTTAGGACAGACAGAAATCTAACTGGCTTCCCAAGACAACTACAGTGACCCAAGCCCATTTCTGGTCACAGATACCTGTTTCCTCCTTTATCCTAAAGTGATTACATCACCAATATTTATCTGAGCACATGCCTACTCACAATAAAAACTGCATATCCCAGACTCTCTTATAACTAGGTAACCATGTGGTCCAGCTCTGGCCAATGACATGAGAGTATGCTGTCTGCAGTATCCACTGTCATTAGGAGGAGGGGATCTGCCCTGTACCTCTCTTCCTCCATCCTGCCAAAAGGGATGTTGCAGTGATGGCTATGGTGCCATCCTTGATAGCAAGAATGAGACCGCTCTACTGAGATGTCAGAAGAACGTGGTACGGGCAGCCTGGCACAGCTCCATCTCAGTTGTGGGGGATTGACGGCCCAAGTTCATTTATGTAAAAGCAGTTCATTTTTGGCTTACGCAAGCCACTGTTCTGTGGTTTCTGAACAGAGGTTTTCACACTTGTAGCCAGATAGAATCATATCAGTAGTACCCATCTAAAAAAGAAAAACAGCAAGTTATAACCCTGTTCTATTTCTTTTCTCGGTCTTTAAAAGAGGATGCTCAAAACTCACCTATGAGCATGGTGTAAGTCAAATAATAGGATGCCACTGTAAAGGCTGTTACACAATAGGCCCTCAATAAACATCACCTTCAACCTACTTTATTTCTCATACAACAGAACTCACACCTGACTACCACAGCATTCAGGAGCTTTACTGATTGATCTCCATGACAACCAGCAAGCACAACATCCAAGCTGTTCTCAAAGATGACATCCACATCTGGCACTCTTAGATATTCCAGGGGGCTCATCTTGGAGCTGAGCTTGAAGCACCTTCTAAAGGCAGCACACAGTCAGAGCACCCTGCGAGAGCTAAACAATTTATGGGTCCCATGTATAGGGAGCCTGGGACAGGCTGTCTCTCCTTTCATGTTTCTTGTCTACCACCATCACCATCTCCCCTTCCAAAAAATCATCTGCTCTGGACTTAACCCACAACAAACGCCCTAACTGCAGGAAATCAGAAGCAATCAATGCGTCTGTGGGTTTTTCCCCCCACTCACAAAACTCCTCATTAAGAATAGAAGCTTGATATAAAAGCTCACACATGTAATTCCAACACTTGAAAATCTGAGGCAAGAGGATCACCAGAAGTTCAACCCCAGCCTGAACTACACAGCGAGGCTCAGACTACAGAGTAGGATCTTATCTCAACGTAACAAGGAGTCTTGTTTAGTCATCGGAGTCAGGGACTATGGGGCTTTCATCTTTGTGTTATAGTCCAAGCATGAGCAAAGAATCTTCACATGTGGAGAAGAATTACATCTTAGCTACAAAGTCAACATTCAAAGTTTTCATGAACAAAAAAAGAAAGAAAAAGAGAGGGAGGGAGGGATGGAGGGAGGGAGGGAGGGAGGAGAAAGAAAGGAAGGAAAAAAGGAAGGAAGGAAGGAAGGAAGGAAGGAAGGAAGGAAGGAAGGAAACCAAATCACATATGGTAAAAATTAACCTTGCAAGTCACTTGTATCTTTTATAAAAAAAAACACGCATATAGATTTGTATTTATGCATTGAAAATTGAGAACCACTGAGCTAGACTAATGAAAGGGAGGAACAAAGGGGCGAGTCATATGCTCTATCTGGCATGGAAGGTGCTCTGCCATAGAAAATTAAAAATCAGGTAGAAAGTCTAGAGTAGTCTTCCTTGATAAAACTGGTGCTGACAAGCTTAACAAGGCTTCCTCGATGTGCTTCATGTTGTGTTAATAAACTGGAAATAATGTCTGCGAAAAAAAATGACCAAACCTAGCACCTGGAAAGTGAATCCGTGTTTTCCTAGAACGGACTCCAGTGCTTAGATCCATGCATCATTCTCTGAAAAACTACATCAAAGCTCGGCTTGTAGGCTTCCATCTTTCCAAGGCAATATTCCCAGCTACACTTGGCTTTTATTCCCTTGTGTCTAGGAGCTGCTCTCTCCTGGAATAGTCTTTTGGATTGGCAATGGAGCCTTGTTTAGGTACTCAGTCATAGAAATCAGTTCAAATGTGGTCAGGTTAGCTCACAGCGTGGCTAAATAGAACTAGGGTGAAACTGTCAAACTTATCTCTGCCAGGGCACATTCCAAGCATTGGCTGCTTTTTTTCCCCAACATAAACACGCTTTTAAGCAAAATGATGGCAAGCAAAAGCAGCATGATTCCCAGGAGTTCACCATGGCTTCTGCAGAGTCCAGGTTCCAAAGGCTCTGTGCCCATGACTTAGATGCCAGATGTCAGGGTCATTACTACCGGGACCAAGCAAGGACAACTGGATGCACATCTTTCAGCCAACTGAAACCCATGCTCAAGGTGTGAGATCCATTTATAGCTTTACCCTTGGATCCAAACTGACCTGCCCGGAGGAGCCACCAAAAGGAAGACCTTCCTTGACCTCTTAAGTTGGTCTAAGAACTGAGAAAAGGTCAGGATTAGCAGTGGAGGCCTATCGTCACCCAATACTTCAGGAGCTCGAAGCAGGATGACTATGAGCTGGAGGCCAACCTGGGCTACACTGTAAGGCACCATCTCAAAACTTTACAAAACGACCAAGGATATTGGAGTTTTACCCACAAATGATCTCAAAGACACAGAAGATCACAGAAGAAAGACTCAGAATGAGCTCTCTAGAGATGTATGTCTACTAAAAACAGAATACTAACCACATACAAAATTTTAAATGTTCCTGGGTAGTGACATTTTTAAAAGTTATATAATACTAATAGCATTTTGTTCGCCTTGTCATATCCAAAATACAAGCATTTTAACATATAATCAATACAAATTGTTGGCATGTTTTACAATCTTCAAAATCTCCAGAGTGTATTTCGTAATTAGTAGACACCTCAATTCTAACTAGCTCCTCTCAAAGTGTTTAGCAGTCACATCTGGCCAGTGGTGACCACACCGGACACCATAGCTGTTAAAGAAAGCTGACCTACTCAACAACCCATAGACGAATTCTCTTTGGGCTTTCACAGTGATGTATGTTTTTTTAATGAGTTGCCATGATTCAAAACACTGACCTTTGGCTTCTATGGAAAAAATCATGCCTGGTTGCTGGCTTCAGCTTCACAGTATGAACATGCAGATGGCTAGAGCATGCGTCTGAAAGCCACCCTCCCCACAAGGAGCATTCTCTTCCTGTAGGCCATTCCAGTTCCTCCCTGTTTCTCAATACATCACATTTCCTGCCTGGCTATCACCCAGTAGGTATAATAAATAGCAAAGTCGCAACCTTATGGGGCTAAATAACATCAAAACTATTGGCTCGTTTAATGTGGTAAATTTTGCAAAAAGAAACTTATTTATGCGTTTGTGCTCTGTTTGTTTTCCTACCACTTACCATTTATGTTACTGTGAACTCTGAATTTCAATGGGGTCACGGCACAGAGAAGAAACAAACGCTTGCTTATTGATTCAGGAAAAGACAGGAAATCAGCCTAGGGAAGGAAGCGATCCTGGTTGTGCTGTTTTTCAAATAACTCAAGACACAAGGCTGAGAAGGCCAAGGAACACTTGAACACCTGGTTATTCAAACACACCACTAAAAGACAATCTCCAATGAGCGCAGCGCGGACACACAAGGGTTCCTGCCTGTTTATTCCCGCTATGTGACTATGGACCCAGTCCATTTCCTCTGTGTGGCTCCCATTTCTCTGAGGCTCACACCCCACCAAGACCTGTTAGTCAGAGGCATGCCTGCTCCCTGCTTGAATTCCTTTCTCTCGGCTCACATGGACACTGAAGGGCCCTCTACCCCTTTTTCCTACTGCTTTTTCATCTGAAGTCAGCTAGGTTTCGTCTATCTCGCTGCCTTGGACTCGCCAGATGCCCTGTGTCAGGCTAACGACATTATCTACCCAACAGTACACTGGTTTCAGCAGTGACGTGGGAGTCAGCACCTAATGTCACTGTTCAAGATAAAAATTACATAAAGCCAAATCAATTCTTGAAAATCCCTTAAACTTCGCACAGAGTGCAGGATGCATTCACTCTTGACCTTGTACGGTGCTGTCTATACAGAGAAGTCTGATTATAAGTAGATTGAATCTCGGGATTATGAGAGCAGAGATACATACTGAGTGCTATTCAAGGCATTATTAAAACGTTCTTTTTCTCCCAAAATCGTTTCCCCTTTGCAGTTTTTGGTTTTTTTTTTTTGTTTGTTTGTTTTTATCACTTTATATATAGCTGGGATTGGGAACACAAATACACAGTGAGAACTGACTGTGGTAGTTTTTTAAATGTATTTGTTTGTTTGTTTATTTGTGAGGGTGTTTCATCTTCATGTATGTCTGTGTACCATGCGCATGCTTGGTACATGCGGAGGCCAGAAGAGGGTGCTGGGTCTTCTGGAACTGAAAATCCAGAGGATTGTGAGCTGCCATGTAGGTGCTAGGAATTGAAGCTGGGTTTCCTGGGAAAGCAACTAAATTCTTTTAACTGCTTAGCCATCTCGCCAATCCTACCGTGTTAAGTTTTCACTAGACGGCACTCACTAAGCGTTTATCATGCTCTGAGTCCCCAAGCAAACTCTTTGCAATCATCCTATGATTTCATCAAGTCTCCACAAAGTACTGATCTTTCTTCTTGAGCCATTTTACAGAAACAATCATGGGGTGAGCGAATGGTTTGCCTCAAATCCTGCAGCGAAGAAGTAGCTGAGTTCAAACTTGAACTAAGTCTGCCAAATGGTCCTGCAGCCAAAGCCTCCAGTTTCACTCCTCGTGGCTCCTAACCGTAAACTGAAAATGAATCTATAATTGCCATCCACGGAGTCTGAGAAGGCCTCTCATCTCCTCTCAGGCAGACTCCCAGCCGCCCCAGATCTCAGAACTATCCCATATTCCCTTTCTTCCAAACACGTCTGTCTTCTCCAATCACCGAAAGTCCAGTAACTGTTTACAGACGGTCAGTGTGTTTCATACCAGAGGTTCAGAAGACACCCAGGCCAGCCATAATTCCCACGGCCGGAGGAAAGTCTTAAAATGTTTATTATTTAGAATCCACTGGGGGTAATGGCCCCCTCCTTCCCAAGGCTCCATGAGAAAGCACTTTAGGAAGCCACCACATGATTTACATTTTCTCATTTTCTTCTGTAAAAATTATAAATCTCTGCATAATTTCCCACAACATTTAACAGGAGAATATTTAAACTAAGAAGTGTCTTGTGGACATAAATGTCAGGCTCACATAACTAAGTATGTCACATTATATAACTAAGTAATCGTCTAGACTTCCTGTGTGTCTCCTCATAACAGTACTGTAAATATAAATGGGAAAAAAATAAGTAATAATTTATGAAAACTGATTTGCATTTCCAAATATAAAATGTGTAAAACCCAACTAATTAGCAAGAGTGAGGGCTGAGGTGTTTCTATAGCAACCATAAAAATGTTAAATTATTTTTTCTCCAAAGTGTTTTATATCTGCCTCATTAATGTTTGTTTTTCCCATTTGTTTTGTGGATATTTCCAAAGTGAAAGGTTTCAAAGATTGCAAAAACTCTCTGCTTTATCACAAAGTTCACAACGAGGTTTCTTGCTAAGAACTGCCATTAAGCAGAAATGCACATTAAAACTATATTCAGGAGAGAGTCTTGTTCCCACCAGAGGCTGCAGCCTTTGTTCTTAGCGTCCTCCTAAATTCTCCTTTTTCTCTTATTACCCCTGATTGTTCTGCCGCCGTCGCTGCTTCGGAGATGTGAACCTAAGTTCAGATCTTCATTCTGAACCATTTTTTGGCCACTCTGGCAGAACCTGAGAAGGTCTGATGCCAGCAGGAAGTCTCTGTTCAGCTCAGGGCCTTGAAGAGCTCCCAGGAACCTGGGAGACTGGAATACCTCTGCCCCTGGCTCCTCAGTCTGCCTGCTGTAACTGAGGTGATCAGGACATTGATGTCCATAACATTCAGCCATAGCATGTCTACAACATTCTCTAAGGGTTGTTTCAGAGGTTTCTGTTATTGTCCATGTCAATACTTTTTGTTTTGTTTTATATTTAGGGCAGTTTCTTTTGAGAAGTGGTCTCATGTAACCCAGATTAGAATAATAACCTCACTATACAGCCATAGATTATCTTGACTCTCTAATCTTCTGCGTTAGTCTTTTAAGTCTCTCCATGTTACCCCCCCCCCCCCCCCCGCAAACCCATCCGCCTAAATGTAATCGTCTATCAGTTCTAAGCGAGAGCTCTTAGCTTTGGTTCTAAGGATCAACTGAGGAGTTTCAAAAGACTACAAGCTCCCTGAGTTTGTTAAACAAACTTCATCTCAGTGGGAAAGGCCACAGGTTTGAGAATGCTCAGCCCTTCAGGTCCCTGAGGGGTAGGCATGGTTTTGTTCATGTGTAACACAAGTCTAACGTAATTCTGGACAGGAACAAGGCTACGTCTTTACCAATACGCCTCTGCAGTGCCCCCCCATCCCCCACCCTGCTCAATCCCTCCAAGCTTCACCCCAACTGAAAGGACGGGTCCTTATATTCTCTCCTGGTGACCATTCTTGTGTCTCCATGGCCAACCCAGAGTCCACTGTTCTACACCTTGCTACAAATCCTCTCACACACTCTTTATCAGAACGTTAAACTTTTCCTAATCACGGACTGCTCTTTCGGGTTAGTATATCTTACAACAATCCCATCTCAAAGTCCCCAAAGGAAAAGCTATGACTTATATTACTCTTCCCTCCCAAAGCACACAGTTCAGCAAAAGTCACAAAAATAAGTAGATGTCCAACAAATGCATCTGACCCAGCAAACCCTGGGAGCAACCAAATTACAGTTACTGAATTATCCTCATCTATACATTGAAGAAGCACACGGTATAATAATAACATGTCACATAAATATAAGCGTACTCAGGACAACAATCTGTGGTGACCTGTGACCTCCTGAGAAGACTGGTTCCCATGTGTGCTCCAATCTCTAGTGAACACCTTGACAATGTTGGGGTCGTTAATTCACCCCAAGTTCATTATTCAAATTCAAGAGCGACTTTGAATTCATTTCCCAATTTCTCCTGGCATTTTCTTTAGTAAATTGGCTCTGAGGACCTAGTGCTCAAGTATGCTCCAAAGCAGTCTCCTGTTGTTCAACTGGGCATCGGGGAACAAAAATATCTTAACATTTAACAATGTTACTAATCTTGGAAGAGATTCCGGTAATCGCCTACCAACACAAAGGGCAACCACACTCACAGGAGAGAGGGGGAGGGGATGAAATCATAGACTAATAACATTTGCTCACTTCCTAAAATGCTGTGTTTTAGAATTCTTCCAAAGAACCCAATATTAGTCACCCAGATTGTACAGAGTTCTAAAACAAACAAACAAACAAACAAACAATAGACAAGTCACTGACAGATGGGCTATCAGTACACTATCTGTACCCTTGCACCCAAGCAAGCACAAGTGCTGCATGCACAATCGCACCTGGGCATCCACAGGCATAGACACATGCGCGCTCACACACACACACACACACACACACACACACACACACAAAGCCACTTAACCCTAAACCCAGTTAAGTCCCACACTAATTCCTAGTCTTTAAGTCAGGTGTTACTCCGACTTCTAGTAGAATATGCGGGCGGCATCTGGACTGTAAACGATCCTAAACAATAAGGCTGGATACCTTTGAGGAGCTGTACTGTTGACAAAGAGCATGGACAGCCAAAGCAGCTGGAAGGGATTCGCTTATAATGCCCCCTTAGCAATAGCTATAATAATTTAATGCCATTAGTCTCCGTCTCTACTGTAAATGGCCCTAATGGACCCTGCGGTGTTCCTTCAGATTACAGACTGATATTGGGGCACGGCTCTTACGCTCACATTACCGCCGCTAATTGTAAACCGCTTATGTTGGATACACCCGAGTGTTGCAATAAGTGTCTTCAGTTAACTTCTTAAGGGCAGAGCTTTCCAAGGAGCGTTTTGTCAGCAGGACAAAAAGGCAAGGGAGCGTCTCATCTGGTTTCAACACTGAAGGGGATCCTGCAAAGACTGTGACTGCCTGCTTCCTTATTTCTTTTACAACAAGCCCTGTTGCTTCAAAATCTGTTAGCAGCCATCTCCTCAAAGGATTTATTTTGATAGTTCATGAATGTGTTGTCACACAGCATAATTAAAGCTTACAGAAGTATTTTCAAAACACAGAGGAAATATGCTCAGGGAGGCTGATGGCTACCCTGCCGCCTGTGTCTGCCGCTTCCCACAGGATGTGCCTTGACTGACCAGCTGCCTTCCAAGTCCTGACACTAGGCATATGGAGGCAAGTCAGGCCTCGGGCTAAAGTGCGCAGGCAGGCTTCAGTGAGCAATCAATTACAAGTAACAGCCAACCCCCTCTTGGTGACCGCTCGGATTCCCACCATCGCGCGCTGCCAGCTTGCGACTCTGCTTTGAATGCAATAAAACTTGTAGGGAGCCGACTCATGTGAAACTCTCCAAGATATATGGTTGGGATTAACAGTAAAAAACACTAATTAGGGATGGGCCCAGGAATTAAGGGACAGGCCGAAAGGCTTTCTGCTTTCTCATTTGTCTGTAACAAAGGAGGAAAGGGGGCTGAAAGCTGAACCTTCACTGTTTGCCGAACGCTGGTCAGCAGAGAAGGCTGCAGGCTGCTGCAGCCGTGGGGTGCCCGTCATGTGCTCCTCAAAGGGACTCCCCACCTCAGCAGCATTCAAAGACAGAAGGATGCAGAAGAGGAGAAAAGGGGAAGACATTGGGCAACTTTTATATGCAAAAGGATCGCCTTTTGTATGCGTTTTTTAAAAAGTATTTTTAGTCACCAGATAAAATGAAAAAAAAAAGAAATGAAATTAAACGATTACATTTCCACATGACCCTGATCAGTCTTCACCTTCTCAATTCTCTTTCTGATGCAGCAAAGCCCTCGGGTTTATTTATCTGCTTTGGGAATTGGGGAGGCTTGGCACCACGCACAATAATCAGAGCTGATTCACTTGCAGAAAAGAGACTTCTTAAGCAAATACTAATTTATTTTCTATATCAGGCACCAAAATGTTCTTGCTAAAACAAATACTGTCTATGCAAATCATTTACACAGATGACTTCAGACAAAATAGGGTGGCGGAGGGGAGGGGATCAAGAGCGTGTTGAGCGGTCTCTTTTAGCATGCCTTATCATGCTCACACAGAGATGCAACATGAGAAACCTTCTGAAATGAGAGCTGTGCCCATTTTACAGATAAGGAAGTGAGAGTCAGACTGGGCAAAGCACAGCTTGCCCGCTTGTAAGAGCACGCTGGAATTCAAGCCCAGTTGCATCTGATGCGCTCTCATCCACGCTTTCTTTGTCCTTGTACCTGCAAGTAGCATCCTTGAAGCCTGCTGTGCTTTGGGTACCATATTCCCACAGAATTAGGCCTTTGGAACTAAAAAGCCCTTCTTCCAACATACTAGTAAAGTTACAAGTTTATAAAGGGCAATAACTTTTTTAGTCCCTTGAAATTTTTATGCGATGTATTTTATTCCTATTCACCTCCCTTCCCCCAGCTTCTCCCAGATCCATCGCCCCTTCTTGTCTGCTTGCCCCATCTTGTGACTTTTTTGAAGCCCATTGAATACAATTTGCACTGGCCCTATATTCTTGGATGTGTAGCCCTTCCAGTAGAGCGTGGTCAACCTACACCCTTGAAGAAAACTGACTCTCCTCCTGCCAGCTCTCAATTACCAATAGCATCTCAAGTAGTGGCTTTATGGTCTCGCCCCCCTCCAGGCTGAGATTCCGTCGTCTTGAGCTTGCACCGGCCTTGTGCATGCTGTCATTGTTACTGCGAGTTCATTTGCACAACTCCCGGGCTGTGTCCAGAAGAACGGCTTTCTTGCAGTCGTGCGCAGCTTCTGACTCTTTCACACTCCCCCCCCCCCCCCCCCGAGCCTCCAGAGGAGAGGAGATGATACAGGTGTCCCTCTCAGGGCTAAGCATTCCTCAGTCTCTTATTCTCTACACCTTGGCGGGTTGTCGGTCTTCTGCTACAGGTTGATTTAATTTTTACAAATTTTATACTATTTTCCTTTTAACAGGCTTTAAGTGGCCAATGTCTATGTCACCTACTCTCTTCTATAAAAGTCAGAAACCCATCCTGAAAGAACAGTCACTAACGTGCGGCCCACTACAAAAAAATATCACATAGAGGAGAGACTGAGCCCAGTCAGTCCATTAAAAGGCAATCGGTTTTTTGGGTTTAAATAAAACTACCTTTCTGTTATGATTTTGCTTTTAACTACGTGTATGTGATGTGGAGCGGGGTACATGTGAACAGAGCCTTTATAGGGGCCAAAAAAGGGCATTGTATCATTGTATTTCCTGGTGCTAGGAACCCAACGCAGGTCCTCTGCGAGAATACTGCAAAGTCTTAGACACCTAGCCATTTCTCCAGCCCCTAAAAGCCTGTCTTCAGTTGAAGCAATGTGCTAACATGGAAGGGGGACATTTCATGGGGCCACACCCTAAGACAAAGAACCTCAGGCAACTAAGGGGTGAAGAAGAACCAGTATTCCCCAGGGATGAACCCCTGAGCTGGTTATCCAACACCAGTGGCCAGCCCTGAAAACATATACATACAAGTAACACTAAACAGACTGTGTGGGTTATATTTATATGTTTTGTATACACATAAAAAAACCAATAATTTTTTTAAAAGAAGCCATGAATTTGAGAGGGAGCAAAAGGAGACATGAGAAGGGTTTGAGGGAGAAAAGGGAAGGGAGGAAATGTTGTTCTTACATTTTAATTTTTAATAAATAAAACTATCTTAAGTTGTATGTGGAGCTGGAGGAAACAGTGGAGGGCACAGGGCCACCTAAAACCATATGCCTTCTCTCTCTCTCTCTCTCTCTCTCTCTCTCTCTCTCTCTCATCTTTTCTATTAGTATCCATATATTATACATAATGGGCATAATGGGTTTCATTTGAGTATTTCCATACAAGCGTGTGGTATTTTGATCATTTTCCTTCTCCCTGCCCTCTCCTGCCCCCTTCCCACGCCTGCCCTGTTCTCACTCCTGTCCCCTTCCCAGCCCTGCTGATCCTCTTCCCAAGCAGCTTCTCTCCACGTTGACGCGCTTTAATAGTTCACAGCTCAGTAATTTTCTCCCTTCAGAATCAAAATTCTTTCTTTCGCTTACTCCTGTCAGCACTCACTCTAGGAAACACCAACTGTGGGTGAAGAGCCGTGGGAACACAACAGGATGCAGGACAAGTTCTTCATACCTAAGGTGGCCGCGCTTGATGTTGAGGTCCCAGAACCCTTACACACACCGCAAAGCCATTTCTCCAATTCCACATCTCTACAGAGCCAAGTAAAGGAATCGCCAAGATAAAGTTCATAGTCTTCCCATTACTTGCCAGAAACATCTTTGAGAATATATACCTAGCCTTTAAAAACCTGATACCTATCTCAATGTCAAGCTGGGACTGCTTAAGCAAGGCACCTACCAAAAGTTAACCTTTGGGGAGACTATGCAGGTCTTCTAATGTTATGATTCTTGCTTTATACATATTTGAAAAGTGCTACAAAATCAAAGCAAAGCAAAAAGAAAAAAATCAGAACTCAATAAATCTAATACCACAGAGAAGAGTCCTCTAACCTGGCCATTCTGCCCATCTTCTGATGTTTAGCTGTTTACAGAAACGAAGATGAAGATGAGTCAAAAGTATGCCACGGACTAAGGGACAAAATTGGGTCTAGAGCCAGGATACAAACCCACACTTTTGGTTTACTCGTTCGTTTTGTCCTTTCGAGACAGGGTTCCACATATCCCAGTCTGACCTCAAGCGCTCTACGTGACAAGGATGACTTTGAACTTCTGATCCACCTGAGCACGGAGCACAACTGTGCTCCACCGCATCCAGTTCAGATAGCACTGGTGACCCAACCCAGAGCTTCACGCTAGCTGGGCTCGTGTTCCAATCTAATGAGCTACAGCTCATCTCAAGGCAATACTAAATTGACTGAGTATGCAGGGATGGGCTCCTTCAGAGAATAAGTATCTGACTAGGTACACATACTGTGTGGAATCCTCCTTAACTGGGAGTGGACACTAATGAGAAGCATTCGTCACAGCTACTGGATGTGGAAGCTGATATGAATCAATAGAAGCAAGGTCTCTGGGTCAGCAGGAATGGTCAACCACAAACCCCGAAGCTGAGCTGGAACACCATGCTTACAGTACTGAGGCAGGCAAGAAGGGCCATCTTCTCTGTGAGAGTCCCATGCGAAAGACTGCACTGTGGCCAGGGGCCAGGGGCCAGGGGCGTGAAGTTATTTATGCTGCAGGCTCTCAAGATGATGAGCTTGGAAGAGAGCGTGGACATGGTCAGGATAATGTGCAGAAACCTCTGGCCACCAAAGTTCTGCATTTCCTTGGTCAGGCAGGCAAAGTCAGCCCACACAGAAGGCGTCCAGCTGACCTCTCTTGCCAGGGCAGAGGTCAAAGGAGGCAGAAAGTGAATCACCTCCACCAGGCAGTGGTTTAGAGCCGCTTTTCTTTGACATCAGGTGCTATACCACTCTGCCTCTTCTTGCATTTTACATTTGCCCACTGACGTTAGAGAATTCTCCAATAAGAAAGACAACTAAATGACCGGCAGAGAGGTAAAAAGGAAGAGGTAGATGAGAGGTATATATCTAAGTGTATATAAGATGTTCAACTACATAATCTGGAGATGTTCCATCAAAAAACAATTTTTTAAACTTAGGCCCGAATATGTGAATTATGATTTTTGTTTTTCCCACACAGTGTATACACGATGTGACATGCTTTATTTATTGTCACTGATTTATCCTCACTGTTTTATTGTTGACTGGCTTTTATTTCTTCTTTAACCTTATTAACCCTTGCTGGTATTTGACAGCTTAACACCCTGCATCACTCTGCAACATTCACTCTGAGAACTGACATGGAACTAATGGCAGCCTTTTGATTTCCAATCTCTGAGGTCACCAGCAGCTGCTCGAGCCTGAACCCGGTAGAATTTTTCCATAGGTAGTTCTCTTTCAATGGGTCATCTCCTTAATGGATCTCTACAGGTCTGTCTAGATGTTTGGAATGAGATGTGATTCCTGCTAACTTTGGTCAAGGCCAGCATGCACCAAAGTATAAGAGGAATAAGTTTTACTATTAGAAAGCAAGAGGAGGGGGAAAAGACCAGAGCAATTCAAGCGAAACAACTTGGTGATTTTCTTCTTGGGCATTTTATCGCCTTTCAAGTTACATTCCGGGAGCATCCATTTGGGAACACCTTTGATTGTCTCCACAAAATTCAACAGGGAAACAAATGCCCCCAACTTCTTCTTGCCTGCTGGAAGTGTGAATGAAACAGAGCATGGTAGGCGAGGCTTCCCAGCTCGGCTTTTCAGCCTGGATTGATTAACTCTAATAAATTCAGGGAGGTGATTTCAGATGATAACTGTCAAGCGGGATCTCACAGTCTGTTGTTTATTATTTCACACGGCTCAGGGGCTCAGTCTCTGACATTTGCCACCCTAAAAGGTCATAAAGTCAAATTCTACAGGCAGATTTAGTAGGTCCTTTGGTTGAACAGTCTTCTGTGCTAATGAAAGACTAGTTTTCTTAAAAATTAGACCTTGGGAAGAAAAATATCAGATTGGATACAAATAACCCCAAATCAGAGAATGCTTGCTTTTGAAAAGCTGAGTCGATCATGACCACTTGACGTCGCGAGGGAAGAGGCTACATAGAGGAAAGCTAACCCATGCTAACAAACCAAGCAAACAGCAGTTACAAACCGTCTGGGTAAAAATAACAATTGCCACCAATAAGGGCGGGAACCCTGGTCTGATGGCTCTCAGAGTCCTAGACTGACCCCCATTGCTCTTCTTGTCCCACAATACCACCAGACTTTGCTCATCAGTACTGACGGTCAGCCCTGAAGCTGAGTGCACTGTTCTCCACTGCCCTATACAAGTCGGAACACCAGGCCCCGCATGGTCTCTGAGCAAACTTTTCTTTTCCTAAGGAATATGCAACCTTAGATAGTCGCTTCCACGCCATTATGCTAATCTGTGGTTTTTGAGAAACTGAAATCAAATGGTACCATAGACCCGCAAAGGGTTTCTTTTGCTTTATTTCTTAACTATTGTGATTTCTCCTTTCTTGCCCACCCCTCCCTGTGTCTCTCTGTATGAGAAGACAATGGATATATTTCTGTGCCCCACACGGAGTCTCACTGAGGTAATCGAACACACGGGAAAGCGAATCAAAGGAAAAGATAGAGGGCCCATCAAACATAGCGTGGGTGCTGCTTGACCAGCATTAGCCCTACCCCATTGGCGTTCCTGGCCTCGCGCATCTGTGAGGTCCATTAGTGCATATGCTCACAGCTGCCTCCTATCCAGCTGCTCCTCCACGAGGAAACAGGAAGAAGGTTTGTACGGCATTTTCACAGGGCGCCGCCGGGCAAAAGGGTCGCTGTCTATGCTGACTTTATTTCATTAGTAAGAAGTTTCTTCTCGCTACCCTAATTGCTCACGGTTGGGAGACACACGGACAACATGCTGGTTGATGCTGAAGGTTTAAATACTTTCAGAGAGGAGTTAAATTTCTCCTCTGGTTAATTTCTGCTTTATCCTAGAGCAGGCCAGGACCCCATTGTTTCCGAGGTAAAATTCACACCTCCGTCTGCGTCACCACTGCAATATCACTTACTCTGGGAGCCTTCCAGAACACAGCTCCCTGGCAAACCAGGATAGGCTTGCCCTGACATATCCTCTCCCAGCACCTCATCTAATATTCAGCACTCACTCGTGACTTCCTGTCGTTTTTTCCCCACACTTCGATGTCTGCGTTTTCCATACCTTAGAAAGAAAAGGAATCCACAGAGATCTTGCTGTACATACAAATTCCCCATCACCTGCTCCCAGAAACCACTTCTCGCTGAGGCTTGGAATTCTTCGTTTGACCAAGATGACTCACACACAGGTGATCCTCAGACCACACTGTCCCAGAACGTCAGCTCTTTGTCATGGTGATGTTCCTATAACTCAGCACTGTACCTAGCTAGCATCTGGCAGGCACTCAACAAACACTTCACGGGCTGAAAGGGATTGGTTCTAATTCTGGTCCCTGACCTTCTGTTCCCAAGCTTCCAGAGTCCACACAGCAGTTACACAGCAGTGTAAACCTCAGCCAAACGCTATGCAGGCCTCTACAGCTTCGGAGTTGTTCACAGTACACGCAAGATTGTCATGTCTGAGCTTCCCACCCCCGCTCTCTGGTTCATATGGATCTTTCATTTACTCCCTTTTGTAGGAATGAACTTTTCGCCTATTCCCTTTCCAAATAGAGCTTACAAGGGGAAAAACAATGACATGGACTTGGCAAATGAGAGTTTCTATTATTAAAAGCAGGTTGAAGTTGGGGCTTTGTGCAAACTGCTTCCGACTTTCTACAGTGTCTCTGTTTGAAGTGCGGCGATAGGGTTTGAAACCCCCAGCAGGCTCGAGTTGGGGAACCATCATCCTCGTTAACACTAATGGGAGCTGGGCCGGAGCTGTAACGGAAGAGAAGTCCTCTGGGTCAAACCTACTGAGTGGTCCAATGATTAGAAGAAGAAGACTTGGGCTGTGGATGAGGGAGAGAGGACTATCCTTAATTTCATTCTCTCCTGGAACCTGGTGACAAGGCAAAAAGAGGGGAAAAAAACAAATAACAGAGTCTGTTGGACTAAGAAAGTCTAAGGTTCTGAGTGCAGGCTACCAAGACTCCACCAAGTGTAAGGGTACTGGCCTAGAAGAGAAGGAGGCCGATTTATTCTGCATATGTTTTTGTAGTGAGGCTGGGATATGATGCTGGAGCAAGAGGTGGGCTTGCCATTCTGCAGGCAGCAGTAAGGATGCCATCAGTCAGGAAAGAAGCAAGCAAGAATTAGATCTTTCACATAAGAGCAGAGATCTTGTCCAGTTTGCTCAGCGCCATGTCTCCGCATCAAGTACAGCACCCGGGGTGGATCAGATAAACATCTGGTAAAAAATGCATAAAAGGGCTGGCTGGATGGAAGGATGGAAGATAAAGTGGGGAAGTGAACAAGAAGGGACTCTCTGGGCTGGAGAGATTGCTCAGCAAGTAAGGATGCTAGCCCAACAAATCTGGTGATCTGAGTTCAAACCCCGGGACCCATGTAAAAACGGAAGGAGGAAATCAACTCCATAGAGTCGTCCTCTGGCCGCCACATGCATGCCAAGGCACACATAAATACATGAGAGAGGGGGCAGTTTTAAAGGATTCTCCAAGAAGGTGATATTTGAATCTGTGAGGGAGTAAAGGAGGGGGGGCAAGGTGAAGCAAAATGAGCCAGTCAAGAATATCCTTTAGGGAAGATGTTCCTAAGAGTAGGAACAGAAAATCCTTGAATAGATACAGAGGCACCAAGAGGAGGTGATACTGGGACTCCTACCAGGTTAGGGGTCAGCAGTGAGGCTGGAGATAGGAATACAGATGGACTGACAGAAACATAGGCATTGGAACTTGAGGAGGACTGAGCATGGAAAACAGCAAGCAGCCATGAGAATCGCTTTCTCCACGACAGTAAAGCGCTCTCAGGGTATCTGACACATAAGAGTGGGAACACGGGGCTCTTTTGCTCCGCGGAACTCAGCCAGAGTTTTGTGAAAGGAAAATCTTAAGCAGTCTGTTTTGCCAAAAAGAAAAAAAGAAAAACCTAAGTAAATAAAGGAAAAATCGGAAGTGTGGAATAATACATCAGATACATTACCTTTGGCCACTGTTGTCTAAAGATTTAAGCTTGGCTAGAGCTGAGCATGGTTCTACAGCCTAGCGCCTGAGAGACTGAGGCAGGGTCTGAAACTTGTGACCATCCAGAGCTACACAACAAGACTGTGTCTCCCAAAACAAAAAGAACTCACCAAAGGTAGTAAAACTACTATGCTCTCAGTAGGAAAGATAGTCATCAGGAATTAAATGCAGAAGGTACCAAAAATACAATTATATAAGAAATGTACATGTAGAAAAAATGCCCAACAGCACCCATAGTAAGAGAAGTGTGGGCTTAAGTCCAACTTTAAGCTATTATGATGGGTGAAAGCCAATTCGATGCTAGCTACACGGTGCTGGCAAGGCTAGGAAGGGGCTAGTGCTCTCAAGACTAGCCAAGAGAGCTCCAGCTGTTGGAAAGCAATTTGACATTAGGCACTGAGAGACAGGAACATGTTTACAATGTCTGTAGAAGTAGTTCCTCTCTGGAGACTTGTCACAATGCTCTCAAAGAGTTTGTGTGCTGCAAAGCCCTAGGATTCGGGAGGTACCTCAAGACCTCCGGACAGCAAGTAGAATGATTATGGAAAGAGAAGAATGTGCACGGCTTTGGGTCACTGTCTTAGTTACTTTCTACAGTAGTGAGGACACCATAATTGAGGCAGCATAGAAGCTAGAGTTCACTTAGGGCTTACAGCTTAGAGAGTGAGAGTCCACGAGCATCATCATTGACAGTGTGGTGGCTAGCAAGCCAGCATGGCCCTGAAGCAGCAGCTGAGAGCTTACATCCTAAGCTGACCCACAAATACCATAACAAGGAAGAGAAAGAGAGAGAGAGAGAGAGAGAGCTATGAAATGGCATACAAAAGCCCACTTTCGGTGAAGTGACACATCCCCTTCGGCAAGGCCACACCCACTCATCCTTCCCCAACAATCCACCAAGATATGCATCTGTGAGAGCTGTTCTCATTCAGACACTGCAATTCCCTACCCTCAGAACAAGCACCACAGCTCTGTCTTATATATTCTATCTCAAACCCTCTTAGAAACCATACTGCTTGATATTTTTGAGAAACATAGTCTCATAAAGAAATGATTGAAATTACAAAAATAACTGTAAACATGAGTGGTTTCATATTTTACTATGTATGAATAATAAAATGTTTACTATCTACACATAATATTGAAAATGAAAAAGTCATTTTTAAACAATAGCAAAATAATGTACTATCCAAAGTAATATGGGCTACATAGAAAGACAGAAAAAATAAACATAAATATATGTATATATGCACATATACTACACATACATACATGCATATATACAAATATGTACAAATTTAAAACAGAGGTTATTATTATACTACCATACTGTTCTAAGTATTTTTATTTTATTTTTAATTACCTGTTTGTGAGCATAACTTTATGTGTATATAAGCAATATATACTTTTAACCACTGAGCCACACCTCCAGCCTCTTATAACTTTATTGAAGTATTAAAAATGAGCATAAATTATAAGTGCAATGTAATAAACATGGTTGGATTGTTTCTCTATTTCCATGTTTTTTGTAACATGATTTAAAAACTTATTTTTTTTAAGACTTAAAAATGACCCATAATGGCCAGAGACACAATGCATTTCCACTTATTTTTACATCTCAACATCATGCCAATAAACTGGCCTAGAGAAGATACTAACACTTTTTGAACACAAAGATATATTTTAGTTAAAATCTGGTCATAAATTAAGTCCGAGAGAGAAGATGGAAAGCCGTATCCAGATGGGTTCAGAGAGGCCTCAGGCAGTAACACACATTTGTGTGGACCTTTCAGGGGGTTCCAAATAGTACAGACAGAGGTACGAAAAACCACGAAGGTACAGGGAGACAGAACTGGAGGGACAGGTCCCAAATGTCCCTGGAAAGCGGGAAGGAGTCTGTGTGAAGAAGCACAAGGTGCAAGATGCCGAGTCCACAGGACAACTCGCTTGAGAATGAAGAAAGTCGAATGGATGCTTACGGATAGTAGCATGTTCAGAACGGAACTTTCTAGGGACTAGCGTGTCTACAATGTACATCATGAGTGTAGAGCTCTTAGCCCTGAAGAGTGGAGCCCAGGAGAAGGGGAAAGGGATAAACAAAGGTGGGAGAATGGAAGGAGGGCTGGAGCTGTAAGAATGGCTAGGAGGTGTCGCCATTACAAATGGTCTACACAGACACAGGCTTCTCCAGGGACCAACACAGAATCCACTTGGACATATATCTGTCCATAGGAAATCTGACATTAGTGAAAAGAGGTAAGAAACTCCTTCCTTCCACCCCATCTCGACTAGCATTAATGGGCTAACCACGCATGTGCAGCCAACGATTAAAGCCTGGTCGTCTCTAACATTTGTTGTCCCAAATGTTTCCTGTGCTATATAAAGTTTACCTTTGACTTCAAGCGGGGAAGTGGAGGGCGGAGCCCTGAGAAGGGGAGGAGGGAGACACAGTAGCTGCAAGCTCCATGACAAGAAAAACATCTCGTGTTTTAAAATAATGCATTCACTCCGAAGCCCAAGCCTAAAGGTCGCAAACTCGCACGAAGCACCAGTGATTTAGGGCTCAGTTCAGCAATGCGTGGAATGTAAAAATACACGGAAACCGCAACCCAGCAGGAATGGCGCTGCGCCTCTGGCAGAAATCGCCGTTTCCCACACAGGCCCTAAATCTGACCCAGCGAGGAAACTTTTAAAATTTTGTAAAAATAGAACAGTTGGGAAATCTTGGCCACTTTTAGTTAAAAGAAAAACAAAACGGCCATCTTTTCTGGGTGAAATTTGAAAATCTGCCACTGTCCTTCCCTCTAGCAAGATATGTTCATGGTAAATTGAGGGAGGGGCATTTTCAAATGTCAGATGACGTTTTCCTCTTAGGTTACCTGGCAAACACATTCTAAGATGCTTTGACGTGTGTGGCTTGTTTTCTGATTCATCAAGAGACCTTCCAAAGTGTCCAGTCAAAAAGCAACGAGTGTGGCAAACGCCACTTTCAGGAGACTACTAAACACTGCTTACTGACATAGTAATTCTGGGTCAGAATTATCTTCTGTGATCTTCATCTATGCCCACCAATGGCATTCTATTCTCTGGGATGCAACAATTTAAGGAACAGGGCAAGTTCGCTAGTTTCCCCCATGGTAGCTAGGACTCAAGTCCAAACCCTTCCAATCCCTAAGTCCAGCCTCCTTCCCTTACACTCACTTCACAGGAAGGAATTTCCCACATCACATCTATTCAAAACAATTATATTTAGAAATTAAGACATACCATTCATGTCTTGGTCAGCACTCAACTGGTTCTTCTGGACTATTAACCCAACACTGGCTCAAACCAGGGCTGTATTTCTAGTCTCTTATCTATATAGTATCATACTTATTAAGCAGAAGTAATTCCATGGCTTTGTGTCAGAGCCCAGGTTGAAATATAGATGAAGTCTATGGAAGCCCAATCCAGAGTCTCCCTCCCTCCACATCTCCCTCCCTCCCTCTTTCCTCTGACCCCCTCCTTGTAAGACATCTCACTAATATTTATTTTGGAAGTGCCATGCACGGCATTACGACACAAGCTTCTGTAAAAATGTAACTTTCACGATTAGCACTTGAAATGAGTCTATCCAGACAATGTGTTTTTGCTCGGTGCTTACAACCAAATTATCTCAAGAGGCTATCAAGAGCTCTCAAGTCGCTGTGTTAACTGTTTTATTCACTTAATCCAGCCCCACACAGGCAGAAGAAAAAAAGAAGGCATGATCTAAATATCACACACAAAGAAATGGAATTCAGTCTCTCTCTCTCTCTCTCTCTCTCTCTCTCTCTCCCTCTTCTACCTCTCCACCCTCCCAACATCCGCCCCCACTTCCAAACTAAATATAGAGGCCGAGCATCAAAACACAGGCCCGAAAAATTTCCAAAGTGGTGATCAACAAATCAGTGGCATGTGACATTCGAGACTCCAATGAAATGCCCAAACTCACATAAGCATGGAAAACGGGAAGTAGGGTGTACCTGAACACGCCTTAGGAAGCTCTGCACGCATTACCCTGCTTTATAGCCATCTCCACAAACATGCACCACAGGAAAAGCCACTGTGAGCTCAATGCCAGAACTCTGGTTTTTCCTACCCTCCATAGGAAGGCTAGATCCTGGATACAGAAATGCTAAACGATCAACAGCCTTACAAGTCAGCGCTGCACTCAAAGGCTTTTTTTTTTTTTTCTTTTTTAACGTTTCCCTTATTGGAGAGGGGAAGGGAGAAAAGGCTTCCTTTCTTGACCCTACAACAAATTCCATTAAACTTCAAAAACAATGCTCTGAGATTCTGGAGGATACAGACAGGAAACCAAAGGAAAGCTTTACAGAAAAGTTTCAAACCGTGTTTTTTTCAGAGGGAGGGTTGTATCTTGACGGTGAGAGCCCATGGCAACTGAGAACATAATTAGATTTGAATACCATGGACTGGCGACTGGGTGTATCACACATCAAAACAGATTTAGCATCCAGTCAGAGTAACGGAAGTGTGCAAACACCAGTGGCCAGGAGATAATTAATGATCGCCCCCAAAGTTTACAACTGTTTCACGGGCCCTGCACATTCAATGCCATCATATTTACAAGTTACCTGAAATTACTGTTTTGGTTTTGGCAACGTTCATGGTGAGTTTGTAATTTATCATTGAGACCAAAAGTCAACTTTCTCCTCCCCAAACCCTAGCTCTTACTTCTTTCTTAGGGTAGTTCATTTGTGAGTGTTTTTTATAGGGAGAGATAAGCCTTCCCCCCCAAATGGTGTGATACATATGGGTTCGGTGTCATCGCCAATGAGTTCATTATTATAAAATGTAGGGTTTGGAATAAAAACTGGGCTTGTGTCTTTATTCCATCAGTATCCGTAAGTCTTAGGAGAATATTTTTGAAATTTGACCCAGATGGCTACAATTCATGACTGAGAAAAACTGTTTCTAAGTGAGACTCTATGGTGATTTTTTTTTATTGCATTTATTTGGAGGAGCACTTAAGCTATATTATTTTCTCCTTTAAAAAAAAAGAAACTTGTTCCCCCCCAAATGCAAAAAGGATTAATCTTGATTGCGAAATCAAGAAACAAAGATACAGGCCTATTGTGCAATAATCAGCCCACATCTCAATGAATAAGTAATATTTCTCACAAACCCAAGTTAGATAGTGGATTTATTTAACCTCTTGGGGTCAGGTAATAAATACTAAGTGAATTATTCAGCCCAATGGCTAATCAATACAATTCCATGATATATTTTTTGTGTTTCATAAAAGGTTGTACACTAAAGGCAGTGAGCAATTATGGAAATTGGGCCGGAGCGCCTCTCAATTCCTCTCCTACTTGAAACCCCAGCAGGCCACCTTGACAGCAAATCGATTAGTGCTCCAGTGAAGCGGCTCGGTGACCCCTGACCTCCCTCTAGCAGGCCTGACAGAAGAGAGAGTATTTTATATTTATTTTATTGAATTAACTCCATCTTGCCTGTACCAACGCTTTACACATATCAGGCTGGCAAGCTACAAGCTACCTCGCCATCTCTCCATTCCCCACGGCTAAGCAAGCCCCGCCCCCCCCCACCCTGAAGATTTCTTTGTTCTGGTTTTCCTTTCACTTTTGGCCTCAATGGAGGATTCTAGTCCACCCTGAGACTCGAGGAGGAGTTCCAGGTGATGAAAATAATAATAATAATAATAATAAAAACCAGCATATAATCCTTCTGCTCCAGGTTCCTGCCTACCTGGCCCATCGGGAGAGTATGCTGACCTTATCCCACTGCCCCCATAAAGACAAGGACCACTCAGTAACAGCTGGCTCACCATGGAGCTTGTCTGGGAACATGTTAAGGGACCAGCAATAGTTGGAAACATCTGCACTGGAAAATCAAAACTAAATCAGAAGCCATCTGTAGTCTCTCTCTTATGACCTCATTCTATTAGTGCCTCTTTGAAACTATTAGAGATGGAGAAGGAGAGCGGCGAGAAAGAGCCAGCTGAGTTGCAAGCATTGTTTCTTCAAGAAACAATAAACATAAAGAAAGGCTCGCTACCAGCAACCACCACGAGCTGGTGAGCATCACCAAAAAGGGTTGCCTTCTTAACTTTGACTTGTGCTAAACAGAAGAGCACCTAGGAAGTACCAAAGGAGCCAAGAGGAGGGACCGTCCACAAATGCAACGGACAGCTCTGGAAAAGCTAACAGCAAGAAATATTCACAGACACACTGATAACTCACAGAACTGAAGGACGTTGGACTATGTCTGAAAGAGGAAGCAGAGGATAGCGACGTGTTACCTGGGTGATAGCAATCAACTAACTGCGCTCCAGTCCCCGCCTTTCTACCCACACTAGCTGCTGACTTTGAACCAGGTACTACCGCATCTCTAAGCTTCTGTTTTCCTCCGTGCATTAGGGTGACATCAACTGTCTGTGTGAAACGAGCGATGTTGGCTGCCAGTGTTCTTTCATCAGGTCCCAGAGAGTGTTCTATGGATAGAGAAGCAGTCATTTTTCATCCCTCTTTTATGAACAGAAGGACTAAAGAATTTGGGGGATCAGAGTCCGACCTTCCAATCATTGCCATTTCTGGGTTCGTGCACACATAGACTTCGATGACCTTGTAGCTTAGCATTGAGCATTCACTCCTTGACTCTATCTCCCTACAGAGCAAAAATGGAAGCCCCCTTGCCTCACTCCAGCGGTGGAGGGCATGCCATTGTTCCTGTCTATTCATTTCTTGCCCCTGTCATAAAGGGCAGGGTCCTAGGGGAGTAATTGACTTCATGGGGACAAGGTGATGCTAAATAGATATTTTGGTATAGGAAAGAAAACTGAAAGAAGGAAGTTGGCGATCAGAAGCAAATCATTCCAGAATTGTGGTCAATGGCTCATCGTGGGGGTGGGGAGAAGGCACCTGCAGATATTAGATTTCTGGTGGGAAGGTAAGGTCATTCAGAACCTCTCCAGCTTCTTCGGCAAGGAGGACCTCTGCCACCTCAGCCACATCAGCCATCCACACATCTTTTGGGGGAGCAGGACTGAGGTCTAAGCCCATTATAATCCCATTAGCCAGAATGGTTTCTGCACAAATGTCCTCACCCAGGCTTATGGCCACTACCACGTGACAGGAAATGCTGGCAGTCAAGGTTCTGGGGGCATTATGAGGGAAGAGCGTTCTGATTTTGTTTCTCGCCTTTTTTGTTTTTTGTTGTTGCAGACATTCAGGAGTTTTATGTTATCTCTGTAGTGTTTTCTCCACTGATCCACCGTTCACCACCATGGAAAATATAAGAAAACACTTCATTTCTCTCTCTCTCTCTCTCTCTCTCTCTCTCTCTCTCTCTCTCATCTTCCCTACCAAAAAAATAAATAAATAAAAACCTAAAAACCAAAGTCCAAAAAACAAAGGCCTGGGGAGCAATAGAGGAAAATGCTGATGAGGGAATCCACCATCCCCCACACCTTCTCTGCGCACATGTAGGTAACAGCTCTGAGAGCTTCTATGTCTATAGCCAATGAAAATACCTCCTCCTAGTCAATGGATTAGGTCCTAGCTGTGGGGCCTGATGAGAGGTATCAAGAACACACGGGTCCAACAAGTTAAGCACCACCTAATGCAATTGTGCCACTGCCACTTCCCTGTGAGAGGAATCTAAGGCAGGACTATCTGAAGGATATGGAGGGGAGGGAGTCAGTAAACCCACCTGTGAGCCACTGTTCCCCCGTGAGCCAGCAGTGTCTTTAGTCATTGTGGCCACTGAGAAGACCAAGACAGGAGACAGACCGTGCAACTACAGGGAGAAAGGCTTTCACCTTGTCTTGCCTTGCCTTGATGATGCCAATAAGATGATAATAATTAGGGGCTCTTCAGTGTTTGGGGGGGTGCTGCCTGATATGATAACATAGGGGCAGTTGGCAACACTTTCAAAGTTCCCTTTGATCTAGCGCCCAGGAACCCACCTGACGGTAAAAGTGTCAGGCACAAGAGAGTCTCACCAGGAGCGTAATGCCATTGGGTAGAAAGGGACCCTGGTTCAGATTCCCCTGGGGTAGCACTGTGGACAAGTTCTCTCTTCTCTGGGCTCCCATTTGTGAAACGGAAAGGCTACTTCCTACAAGATAAACATTCTGTGAGACACAGCAGTGTGTTCTCCTGGATGTGTGAGGAGCCCCACTCAGGACATTTGCTTCCTTCAAAAACCAAACTTTAACCAACAAAAGAGTCTCCTCATCCACTCCAAAGAACTAAAACAGAAGTCCATTTTCTCCATCAGCTAACCCCACAACCAAAACAGAACAAGCCCCTGGTAGAAAGGATCCGGCCTGGATGCCTGCAAACACTCACTCACACGGCAGCCCTGTTGAGTCATTTTGCAGAAGCACACAGAGCTTGCTACCTGGTCCCCCAGAAAAGGAAATCACTCACACCTTTGGCTAACTCCATGCATTAAACCATAAATTATTCTTCCTCTTTCTCCCACTTTCAGAATCTATACAAAAGTGATTACCTCAGTCGTTTTTCAATATTACTTTCATGCTCAGAAAAAGCACCTTTTTTTGCGGCATGTCAGATTGCTAGATTATACTAGTTAAAATAAAACTACTATATCAACCACTGTGTACTTCTGTGTGCATTACGTTCCCGCACAATTGCTGTGGGGGAATTTTCACAGGTCCCCGCTACAGTGTTTCAAATATTTTGTTAGACCTCATTTTTGTGCCACTTCAGACATTAAGAGAAAAATCAGAAAACTAGTTGCTAAACTAACCTAGCAACAGAATAATTTTTTTATTTGAAGTTCTCTCATTTTAGAAAAAAATTATTTAAATATTAAAAGTCATTTTTTTACCATGAAACTAAAACCCAACTCCTACTATTATATGTCATCTCAATGAGCTCTTGGAATAGCGTTAAAAGATCCTCTTGGATCTGACTTGGGCTCAGTCAAAAGCAAGAATTGGACACAGAGGGAAAAGAGAAAGCACAAAACTTTGAATGAGTGCAACCCAGCACTTCTAATCATGGAGACTGCAGATTCCTGGCATATACAGCTGAGCCTAAAATTCTTACGGGGATACCTTTAAAAGGGGGGAGCAAAACAAAAGTAAAGCTGGACATAGTCTTAATTTTATACCCCAAACTGTTTCCGGTACGCCTACAATATTAACCATTTGCCAAAGTGTGACAGATGTCTTTACATTGCCATCTCAACGAAAGCCTCACGCATCTAGGATCTTCCGTGGGCATTCGTGTTCTAAGTCACAGAGCTCGGGGCTCTGGAGGAAGGGCAGCTACCACAAGATAGCAACCAACACCAAGCTGTGCCTTGTGTGTCAACACAGGGACCCAGACTGGAGAGCTCTAGAACTAGGCTGTAAAGATGCAAACCAACTCTCTCTACAGCCCAGCGAGAGGCAGAAAGAGGAAACACTTGAATATTTCATAAACAGTTCTGCGCAGGCTTTTGAGTCCTGGCACACAGAGCTTGTGACCAGGATCTACTTTCGATCCATTCAGACCACCTCCAAAATGGCTATGCTCTCCAGATGACTAGTCTCCAGCAGCTGGTAGCCTCCTCTTTTTCTTTCTTCTCAGGCTGATTTGCCGGCATCCTATCCTGAAATCCTGCAGAACTGCTTTAATCTTTCATTTGAGTTTCACTTCAAACCACAGAGAAAGATGACCCAGCATCAGCGCCCTAGGGGTCGCCAGACAGCAAGTTTCTGAAAACAGGTAAAGCGTCCTCAGGAAATGCAAGGCACAACAGCGGAGAAAGGACAGCAAAGATACTCCACACGCGTTTTTAACATGGCCAGATTTAACTGGGAATGGGTTCCCTGGTAGTGCTTTTAACTAGCAAGCAGGCAGTATACCACACTGTAAAAATGTTCTAGTTTAATGCCTTTCAGTTTGGGGCTCTGCGACCGCTGCAGGTAGGCCATTAAAAGCAACGCAGACTGTAAATCAGATCGCCCACACCTTTCACAGCCTAGGGAGTGATTTCCCTGCTGGGGCGCACCCAGCTTTCACTGACATGGATGGCATCTACTCTTACAGTGGAGAGGAGATCCTTCGTTCCTGAATTTCTGCTTTCAGACAGGTGGTTGTATGAAGCCAAGAGACACCAACAAGCAGATGTTCGGGTAGCTGCTTAGAAACAGATTCCATGTTCCCTATCTCCAAGGGAACCGTGATCTTCTCCAAAGGAAAAGGAGGCAAAGCCTTGCCAGAGTTCTGCATCCCACAGTTCACAACACAGTATGGTACCCAGCCTTCCACATAGCCATGGTCATGGGAGCTGAGTTTGACTGATCCGCAGTGCTTGTTTGTGAAATTATGGTTATGCTGACTCTGGCTGCATTATCTCTCGTCCTTGCATCGAGACATAGTGAACGCTGTGTGGAAGAAGGTGACTGGCAATTCTTCATGCTCTGCAGTAGACATACACGGCACTGTGCAGATTCTCAGACATGTGGGATTTTTATGAAGCATAAATCTGAGAGATTACCTCCTTTTTTAAAAAAGACATTGATATACTTGCTTTAAGGGAATGTAGTAATGTCTTTTTAAAAAATAAATAAATATGAAGATCATCTGTGTCACATGTGGGCTCTGTGTGGTTATTTTTTTGAATCTCATTTTGTTGAACAATATTTCTTTTCTGAGTTTTAGTCACTTCTATGATGGGAACCCAAGAATAATGCAAGTTACAAAACAGATGGAGCGAATATTTTTTAAAGGTGCCTTAAAATTTCCATAATTTACAATAGATATTCGCACCCGTGTAGAGGTCGACGCTCTGCTTATACACCTAACTCTGTGTGGTGAACACAGCGCTTTTACCAGGGTGGGGGAAAATACCTATTTCCAAAGGAATCCATACCCCAAAAACAAATTGGCTCTCATCCTCAGCTTCTCCTGTGCCTCCTATTAAAGACGGCTTCCTAAAGATGTCCAAAGAGTTTATTCGCTTTTGGCTTGTGGCTGTCCCACTGTTGCGGAGACTTAAAGGCCAGGACAACATTTAACTTCTCACTTTTGCTGGCATGGCTGTGGCAGAGGTAACCACAGAATACCAGAATACTGATCTATCCAATGAGAGCGCCTCGGCTGCCGAGGGTCCCCATTATAGCCCTCAGCCACCACAAAACTGCTGTGCAATTGGAAAGGAACTTTTTTTTCCCATGCAAAGAAGTTTGCTGTCAGGGCCAGCATGTCAGAGACAGCACACTGTGTGAAGGGCTGAACACCTGCCGACAGCCGCTCTCCTGCCCTGGTGTCTGGACCTAGCCTAAACGGGAGGATCACAGAGCCCAGGCTGCAGCCCTGTGACCCCAGAGCTCATTCCCTCCACTCAATTCATTGTGAGACCTAGATTCACGCTGAGGCCCCAGAAGTGCAAACTAAATGCATCTCGGGTGCATAGCCTATCAAAGGAAAAACCAAACTGGAAGTTCGCCTGCCTGTGGCATCTAAACCCACAGCCACTCCTCTTCCATGTGTCTAAATGTTGACCCTATTCTAGCTTTTATTTACCAAAATCCATGATCAACCAATTCAAATAGTGTCCCAAATGTCTTTCTGGCTGGGAAACAGTCAACTTCCTCCAAACAAGTTTAGACATACCACTATTTTCCCAAAGAGGAAATTAAAAAACTACTTTCTTTCTTTGTGTGTGTGTGTGTGTGTGTGTGTGTGTGTGTACGTGTGTGTGTACATGTGTGTTTGTTTCTCAGTTTCCTGGAAACAAAAATTATATAGATGGGAGCTTAAACTACCAGTTTGGGTTTATGACTTAAAATCTATCTTCTAGACAGAATTTTGCCATCGATACTATATTTACTGGTAGCTTAAATTGTAATAAGTCCAAGTTCTTAAGGTCAATGCAGAGCTAACAGGTTCTGAGGACTTCCTAGTATGACTCATAGATAAGTTCCTATTTATCAACTTTTCAAAGTAAGAAAACAAAAGGTTAGGCGGGATGCCACACAGGGAGGGATGAAGGCCCTGCTGCAGGGTATGCTGTCTTTAAAAGCCTCTTAAGATGTTTCTGGAAGGGGTGAGGTCTATCACAAATGAAATGATAGCCATGACCTCTATGCACCTACTATCTCCTTGAAGAGGAATTTGATAAATGCACTGTTTCAGCAACACAACAGAATCCAACAGGAGGAGGGAGCGGGAGACTGCTCAGTCAGTAAAGGGCTTGCTAACGAGGAAAGAGGGGTGTGAGGGTTCAAGAGTTAGGATATCCAGGAAAGGAAAACTAGTGACAAAAAAAAAACACACTTGTAAGCCCAGAAGTGAGAGGACAGAGACTGGGCAATTCCTGGGACTTGCTGGCCAACCAGTTGATCCTAATTAAACGACTCCAAGTTCAATGAGAGACCCCATCTCATAAAATAGGGTTAAGAGCTACAGAGGGAGAAATGCAATATCAACCTCTACCCTCCACATACATGCACATACACACACACACACACACACACACACACACAGAGAGAGAGAGAGAGAGAGAGAGAGAGAGAGAGAGAGAGAGAGAGAGAGAGGGAGGGGATCCAGATAGGATAATATCACTGTCCTCTATTTGCAGATAGATTTAAGAAGAAAAAACAAGTTTCAAAATTCAGAAGACACGTGTCTAGAGGCATGTGGATACTCAGTACACCGGAAGGCAGAACTCTTCTCTGTCTGACTCTGTGGACTATGGTCATCCTACCGAGTTGCTGAATTCGCAGCAGAGACCATTAGTCCCTCAGGAATGTGTTCCCTGAGAGGGGTGAAACAGTTCTTCCCCTGGTCTAAAACCTCATAGCATCTGCCTATGCTTTCCACACAACAGCAAACACAGCTGGAATGTCACCGTTGCTTTCTCGATTCTTTTGAGGACTGTCTCCCCCACAGGAGTTCAAATCTGTGCAAGTCTCTGCTAAGTCCTCACTGTCTCTGCCCAATACATAGAAAACATTTAATGAATGAGTGACTCAGTATGTTTCAAAGATACCCCTGGTCTAATTCCACAAGGCCTGGCAACCCTAAATTGCTCTATCATCTTCGGATGTTAACCAGATCTGATAACAACCACTATTCAGATTCTCATTGTGTCTTTCATTTAAACATCTCAAAGCAAGATAAAACACAAAAAAACAAACACAAAACAAGCAGCTGGAAATAACTAAGAACCAGAGAGAGAGAGAGAGAAAGAGAGAGAGAGAGAGAGAGAGAAGTTCAGAACTCTGTCAAAGGTCTCAATGGCAGCAGCAAAGCCATTAGCATCTCAGGGCATTTCATATGCTGTGAGACCTTGCAGATGGCCGCGATATTGGCGTCCATTGCCGCTTTAGCTTTGATTCACCAAGCGAAGGCTCCAGGAAGAGGGGTGTGATTTATCCTGCGTTCTATCATCCCGAGTCTTCTATTAACCAGCACTTGTGCAGTCACGGTACGATGATAAATGATCATCATAATTATGACCCTAACTCACAGCAAGTCACCAAGGTATCCTCTGAATCACCGAAAAATGACATTAGGTGAGAAGTTCCTCGAGAGAAGGGATCACGTTAGACAATTCCCCAGGGGCTTGATACAACACATAATTGTTTAAGAAGACTATATTGATCATAAGAATGGCATTGCGTCTTGAAACGATACTCGACGTGTACCATGTGAAGAAATTATCTATTAAGCAGAATATTTAACTATATTGCAAACCCATTAGTGTTTGTTAAGAGGAATTTAGCTCACCCGAAATGGGAACTAAGGACAGTCTTGGTATAGAGGGTGCATGAGCCCATCTTCTACTTAGGAATCACCAAGAGATGACAATATTGGGAAGGATGTTGCCGGATGAAAGAACTGCCAATGAGCCCGATGCTAACTTCAAATGTCACAGGTGCTACGATTGTTCTTTTTATCTCCCAGAAATTACTATCTGGAGAGAGTAAATGTTGATACAGTCAAACACACCAAACTAGATAAAAGTTTGCCCTGTTTCCCAGGGGAATCCTGGCTGGCATGCAGAAGGGAAGTTAACAGAAGTCAAGTCACCTAGATTCGGGCTAAAAAAAAAAATCCTTGCATTTTTAACACATAAACTGTTTCTCTCTTTTTCCAGTTTAAGTAAATGGGAGGAAAATGATTTTCATTGGGATAGAGTACGCATATGATTTTTTAAATAAGCAAAAACTATGTTCCTCTACAACAATAGTTCTCAACCTCCCTAATGCTGCAACTTTTCAATACAGTCCCTCATGTTGTAGAGATGCCCAACCACAGCATTATTTTTACGCTACTTCCTAACTGTAATTTAGGCACTGTTATGAATTACAATGTAAATACCTGATATGCAGGATATCTGATATACGACCTCTGTGGGGGTTACTACCCACAGGTTAAGAAAATGCTTTAGAATATGGATCTGAGATTTTGCCTATGGGTCCAATAAGTAGCTTTATTTTTCATATTTTGTCAGTTACTTGGTAGCATTCAATGTGAACTAATAATACAATATAAATAACATAGTTATTATAAAAGTACTTTTGCATATGTGTAGTGTGTGCGTGTTTTTGTGTTTGCACGTGTGTTCTGGGTATGCACGCACATCTGTGCACGAGGAGGCAGATCTGATGTCTCTTCTGTGAATGTTCTCCGTATTATGCATTGAGGTCTCACACTTGAACCCAGAGTTCACTGATACAGCCTGTCTAGTTAGGCAGCTTCCTTCCAGGAGTCCCCCTGTCTCTACAAGCCATGCGGTAAGATTATACATGAGCCACCGTGTCCATGCAGAATTTAGGCATCTGAACCCTAGTCTTGATGCTTCTAAATACCCACCAATCCATCTTTCCCAGCCCCAAACATATTTAATTTGTGTTGCATTTATTTCTTTAGTATATGTGTGTGCCCAGGCATGAGTGTGTGCTACAGTAAAGGTGTGGCTATTAAATGACAACTTGTCAAAACTGGTTCTCTCCTTCTATCATGTGGGTCTTGGGGATCAAATTCAGACTGTCAAGCTTGGTGGCAGTCACCTTTATCCACCAAACCATCTTGCTAGCCCTCAAATTATTACTTTATCTCAGACGTACATGTCTCCTCTCCGTTCACTTGTATTTGCATATTTTTAAAGTGATTTCTTAAGGTTAGGAAAGAAATCAGCTTCTTTAAACAAAACCACAGTGGACAAAAAAAAAAGTACCAGAACTAAAAACAAAGACTCAAAAGAAAGGGGAAATATTAAATAACCTTTGAACCTTACCAAATACATTTAATCCTTTGAATAACTGTATAAATATTTGAATATGTTTTATTTATGTTTTCCTCCTTTTTATTATAGAACAAGATATGTTTTATAAAGTGGTCCTCTTAACTGGAAAATAAGGGGAGAAAGAAATTATGGCTTATTATTTAACTTCCAAAAAGTCAACATCAAAGGTTATGTTTTGGTATTCAAGACTATATCATTTGTAATTTCTTATTGTTTTTTTCTTAATGTGGAAGAAGAGTTAAGTCTCAAGAATTCTTATCTAGAAGTTTCTCTAAGCCAAGCTGAGTTTATGGGAACTACCCGCTTTTGCCAAGACCAAAAAAAGAAAAATCTATATACAGTTACTCCCACCCTTCTCCTTGCTGTTTCACATACTATTTCTAACTCAAAATGAAAATATTTTTATTGTTCTTTCTTCTTATATTTAAAAGAAAGGGGGGGGAAGATTCCTGGGTGCCTTCAAAGTGTGAGGCTGCAATTTCATTACACAAAAGAAGTGATCTGAAACTCCCCAATGTAACAAACCAAGATGTCTGTTTAGGGCTGAGGTGAGGGGCGCTGCTGATTTGCATACGCCATCCCTGCGCGTTTCCTACGTGCATAATTTTAAGGTACTTAATGAGTGACTGAAACAGAAATGGAATTAGGCTGCAGACAATGACAGTAATGAAAGTCGGGAACAATGAAATGGAAAACAAGTCCAGAGCTGTTTGGAGAAATCAAATTGTGCAGGCCACGAATGGCACCGCGGCATCATGAGATCAAGTTGTCACCAAGTCCTATCAAGATCATCAAGATTACAAGAACATCCGGGAGCATATTTAGATCACTTCACCTCTTCCATCTGCTCACCAGAAAAGGAGACAGCTGAAAAAATGACCCAGGATGTTCACCTTGACCCTCATCTCCCTTCTCTGTCTACAGCCAATCCAACTGTGCCCTAGCCACTTGCCTCTGTCTCTGTCATTACTACTAAGCAAGACACCATTATCTCTGGGTCATTGCTCTCATGTACCTCTGAACTTAGCCTCCTTGCCTTGGAGCTCTGTTCCCTATCGCTCTCCTTATATCCTTCCTAGTAGAATTCAAATGTTACTTTCCCTTTAGCTTTAGAGAGAATCAACCAGTTCCTGTCTAGGGTACCTGTGACACTCCATCCTGTCATCAAAAACATTTAATTGTTTAGATCCCTGGTTGCATAGGTCTGCATGCACAAGGCAAGAAATGCCTCTGCCACCCAGGAATATGAGCTATAAATCCCCTCACCAAAGGTTTTCAGGGATCTATTAAACTCGCCGGCATTATTATGGGATTGTATTGTTAAATTAAACATATCAATTTATCCACAATGACAAATGTGCTCTCTAATGGTACAATGTGTAGAAGTGTGGGGTGGGGAGATATCTCCGTTGATAAATGGCTTGCCGTGCAATTATGAAGACCTGAGTTAGAACCCCAGGTCAGAAGCAGGGCACAGCAAAGTGTGCTGTAATCTTGGTGTCGAGAGGTAGAAACAGATACCTGGAGCTCACTCACCAGCCAACCTACCCTGATGAGCAAGCCCTGGAGGGGCTGAATCTCAAAAAAAAAAAAAAAAAAAAAAAAAACAAGGTGGTTGGCTTCTAAGGAACCACATCCAAGGTTGACATCTGAGAGCACGCACACATGTACACACACACACACACACAAATAAATAAATAGACCATATTAAGAGAACAGGACAGGTAGTAGTTGTGCACACCTTTAATCTCAGCACTTGAGAGGCAGAGGCAGATGGATCTCTATGAGTTCCAGGACGGTCAGGGCTGCTACACAGAGAAAACCTGTTCTGGAAAGAGAAAGAGATTACACAGCATCATTGGAGATCCAGATATTGGTTGACATCTGTGTTTTTCTAGAATAAATCCTTACTGAATTTCATGTCCTGATTCAGGATAATAACTCAGAGCCTAAACAAAATGGAGTCTCTGACGGTAAAAAGCCCAATGGCGAAGATGTCTGTGACAGGAAAGTCTGAGGAGCTTAGGCTCTGATAGGGACCCCTACCCACAAATCCGGCTCTTCTGGCAAAGTGTGAGGAGGGAGCTCTGCTTTGTAGGGTTTCCCAGTTTTCATGGTATGAATTCTTACATCGTGGCTCAGTTCAACCTTCCGGTGTTGTATCACTTGGCCAGAGCTGGGAAGAGACTCAGTTGGTTCTCAAGAATCTACATGGGGTGGGAGTCTATTACAACACGCCATAGCATGGGACATGAAGCCCCTGCAACCGCAAGCCGCATCCTCTTTCACAGATCATTTGGTCCGTAGGTATTGTTTGGGTGTCTGTCGTTGTGTTGGCCAGGGAACTAACATCCACAGCCCCTTGCTACAGGAGCTCCTAGCATCCTCTGATGAAACCATACCCAGATGGGACTAACAAGGAAGGAATGGCTAAGAAGTTGAAGGAGCGAGCTAAACTCTGATTGAATGGATGAAGTGTACTAATGAAAGACAGGATGGGTGTCCCTGGCAGAAGCAATGGGAACTGTGTGAGAACTTGGCTCTCATCCGAAGAAGAAGAAGAATAACAATCCTTTTGTTGTGGTTTAAATGTAAAGTGTCTCCCAAAATGGCTCACTCTTTGAAAGCTTGGTTGTTCCCCAGCTGGTGAGTGTCACCAAAATAGAGTATTCTGTTAAAGGCTAGAAACTTTAGCTGCCCCAGCTGGAAAATGTAGGGCACTGGGGAAGCAGATTGTTGGGGATACCTCTTTCTCCCTCCTGCTGGCCCTCTTCCTCTGGCTTCCCCAATCTCCTTCTTGAATGTCACGAGGTCACGTTATTCTGACTCATCATAGGCCCAGAAAATAAGAACCAAGGTACTATAAGCTAAAATCCCTGAAACTCTGAGTTAACATAGGTCCCTCAGGTTGTCTTTCTTAGGTATTCAATCGTAGCAAGGAGTGACTAGCAACCCGTGGCAGATGTTAGCCTGGAGAAAATGTGGTCAGATGAGAATCTGAGTAGCTCACTCTGACTCCTGGAATACAGAGTGGGTGTGGAGTGCCTGAGTGATGGCAGAAGCCAGGTGGTAGAAGTGAGGCAGGTGCACAGAACAGGGTGGAAAGGCACCTGATGGGGCTCGAGCTGAGGAATGAGGGGCGGCAGTAGCAGGGGCTCCCTCGGGCTTTTACAACCAAAGGGGCAGAGAAAGCTGTCACACAGACATATGAGGAAGACGCCCAAGTCTGGGAAGATGAAATGAGAGCTTGTGTTTCATCACTGAGTTCATTAATATGGATCTTTTAGGGACCCACATTCATGAAAATTACTTGCTAGAAAAGAAAACTCTAAACCTCTTGCCACAACTGTCGGGTCTCTCACACACTGGCCTAAAGTTTTCCCCACCAGGTGCCATATATCCAGGTACCATTAGGTCCTCCCTCTGTTGGATGCCCTTTCCAAAGCTTTCAGGAAACTCACAGCACCTCACCTGTACATTTCCCTCAAATCCCCCATCAAAAGCTGATTTCCCGTCCTTGCTTCTTGGTGAGGGATAAATGTTCCGCAGTTAACAGAGCCCTGCTCACCAGAACTCTCCACATTCCAGGCTGAAGACCTGACTCATATCCTGTCTCACTCACCTTTGTATCTCTGGTTGTGTCAGGAGATAGGTCCCATGTTTTCTACATGTTGGTACTGTATCTACCAGCACAAAGTCACAATAAGCCGTCTGACAACAAGAACACACTTTGAAAAAGATAGAGCGCTCTCAAGGAATTGAGCTGCCACCCCAACATTCGCCATACAGGAGTGTGTACACTCCTTCACAGACTTGACAGAGAACCGAGCAATATCTCATCCAAGGGCACAATAGTCTCTCCATTTAAAACAAAGGATGGGTTATCAGGCTTCAGTTGCTTCTCCTTCCTCTGGCCCTCACAGTCCGTTTCTGAAAGAGATGTCTCTGGAACTGCCTCACGACCAGGACACACCTTCTTCGATGTTAGTCACATCCCACCACAGGAAGGCTTCCTTCTGGGCTGTGCCAACTCTGAAGGACTTGCCAGGTCTGGGTCAGCATACCCAGAGATAACCCTCAAGCAATAGAGGGCAGGAACCAGGAAATAAATATCTAGCTTCCTGCCCTTCAGGAACATGAGTCTGAGGGCTGTCTAGATGGCTCAGTCAGTAAAATTCTTACTGTGGAAACGTGAGGGTGTGAGTTCAACGCTCAGCACTCACGTTTTTAAAAAGTCAGGCGTGGTAACCTGTGACCCTAATCCTAGCTAGAGTCATCATTCTGGAAGGCATGTATCAATCTACTCTTGCGGGATCCTGATGGGACCCAACATCCACTGCCTCAATAATACCATCAAGAACAACGCACCTCATTGTCTTTTCCCTCTACCTCTCAGCACCCTATGCCCTCTCATCTTCCCACCCTCTCCTTCCTCTCTCCTTCTCTGCTTCTCTGCCCACATAGACTTCTTGCGCCTCAGTCCATACAGAAGGGCTCCTTGGGAAGAACTTTGAATTGATATAGACTCATCCCGCTGGGACCACCCATTTCAGAATCTGCAGAGCAATTTTTCTAAAGAACTCTCACAGAAAACAGCTGTAAGACTCCAGGGTAAGAGGCACTGCAGTTCTGCTCTCTGAGAACATCTGGGGAGTGCCTGCCGCGCCAGGAGGGTTTAAGCACTTACTATACACCTTCTCCATGAAATCCAGGTAAAAATCCCCCTTCTTCACAGGTAGTAAAAAGGAGCTGATGTATATGGCTTTTCAAATTACTCACCTCCCCACACCCTCCTCTTGCATTCTTTCCACTTCGATTTGGCTCCTGCTCCCAGGCATAGCCCATTATGCAAGAACACATCTATCAATATATTCAGTGCTACTAAAATCTTCCTAAACTGGTCTCGGAACAGAAAAGAGAAAGAAATCTTCCGACTTAACATTAAATATACTCTGTCATCCATTAGCATGACAAAGTCTATTTTATTTAGACATTGCCATTAATAATGAAATGATGTATGATTTCCACTCCTGCAGCTCTTCCTTCCTTACACAATCAATTATACATTTAAGAAAATACTTAGTGGATAGAAGACCTCTAATTAGGCCGCACTTGAGGTAGCCTATGAGAGCCTCGAAACTGAGAGAAAGATCTCTCAGATACATAAGAAGGTGGAGTCCGGAGGGGGGGAAGTCCTCTCAAGATGCTTGTGGTGTTGTGATGAGAAAAACATACTTTCACGTCCTGTGAACTGAAAAATAAGGAAAAGCTCACACACACACCAAGTGTTTAACCCAATGAAGACTCCAAAGTGAATGAATCATTGTGCGAATTATGAATGCTTTCTGTCCTCATCCCAGCCAAAAGGACGGAACTAAGCTGAAATCAGACATTAGAAACGCAGGCCTCCAAGTTGCTGTCCCTTAGACAAAATAGTCTTCTCTGTCAAAAAAGAAAAAAAGATGAAGAAGATTTAAGGTAGTTGGTTCTTGAGAACTCTGGAAATTGTCCAAACGTCAGAGTTGAACAGAAATAGCTAGCAGTAGATTTCCCAGAAGGCAAAATGAAGCTGGCTTTTCTCACTGAAATCACTGCATATTGCATCCTGTTGTTAGAAGGGACGCTTATCTGGGGTAATCGCCAATATGCCTTGACATCCTGGTTATCCTGAAAACTAACTTTCTCCCATAGAGCCCAGCAGACTTCCCCAGTTTGGCAAGTCCTCATGCTTTCTCTTTCTCTCCCTCTAGAGGCAGAAAGAACATGAAGCAATAAATAAGGCTTAATATCTAGGCATTAAAAATAAAGCCAGGGGTGAAGCCACTATGACAGGAACAGAAAACAGGCCTGGGAAGAAGGCCCGGAGTTTGTCAAGAAAACGGATACAGGAGAAAAGGGAGTGGTGGTGGTGGTAGGGTTACATAAAAATACTCTCCAACCCTTCAGGGTCTGCAAGTTCTCTTCTATCCTTCTCTCCATGTCTCCCTATGGCTCTGACTCTCCGTGGCTCTGTATCTGTATGTCTCTCTTTCCTCCTCTGGGTCTCCCTACTGCCACCATCCACCCCTCCATGGCACTCTCTGGGTCCCCTCCCCCCTTCTTCTGCCTGGGATCTCAATGGGTCCCTCCTCCCCAGGTGGGGAACTGGTCCCCCCTTCTCAAGTGGTTCATCCCTTAACAAAAGGGACCAATGAGTCTTCCAGAAGCAGTCCTGCATATGGTGTGGATGTAAGGAGACCCTGTCACCAGAGACACCAGATGTCCCCTGACTTCTGCAGTGTGTCTTCAGAAAGCCTCCTCTCTCTCTATCTCCCCTTGGCCTAATGAGCCTCAATTACAGCTTCTCGGACCCTTGGACAACAGAGGCAGGGTAAAAGAGATTCCTCACAAGGAGCCCGAGCATAATTTTAACTGGCTTGTTTGTGTGTGTGAACTCACTTCTAACTAGTGAGATCTTCCGGCCATCAGGTCTGGCCCTGGGTTAGGGGTCAGGAGCCCTCCTTCCTTGCTGGGGCCCAGAAACCTTGGAAGGAAAGTCAGCAAGCAAGAGGCGGGTCCCAAGAGGGCACAGAGGCCAGGGAGCTGGGTTGTCTGTGCTCTTTTTAATACCACATCCTAGCAAAAAGAAAAACCTGAGGTCTGACTTTAGAGCCTTTGACACATAATTGGTAGCCAATTTTCCTAAGTGGTGAGTCAATTTTCTGCTTGTGAAATGTAACTTTACCCTGGTGAACACCAGGCCCCAGGGTTTTCAATGTGGCTTAACAGCAATTATATGAATGTTAGGAAGGGGGAAGTGTTAAAGTCTCTGCATTTACATTTGTACATGTTTTTACCTCTTAAAGGGATAGGAGATAGCTCCTAACCAACTCACCCACGGAAAAACCCACCCTAGACAGGCTCAGGATATCCTGGGAAAGAAAACCATTTATACGCCACACTACAAAGGGTACTTTTTTTTTTTAATTCTCTCAAATATTCCAAGCAGTAGTGAGATGTAATTGGTAGGGGGTGACATCTAGGAGGTCAGTCAGAGCATGCGTTTCCTAGCTCCCCTCCAGCTGTTTTCTTTGCATGCACCCTAACCCCTTTCCTCTGCCCATCCCTGCCTCCAAACAAATCCCCGGTGGCGCTGCCGCCGCCTCCCCCCCCCATTTGCAAGCGAGTCCCCCACCCCCAGGCGGCTAGGCTCAGCCACATGTGCTGTGCGACTCGGCTTTCACTGGCGACAAACTGGAGCCGGGGCCTTTCCGTTCAGGAGGAACGCGCTACGTGTCGCTAACAACAGCACAAACACCGCCTGCCTGGCTCTGGGCTCCACTGCCCACAGCGCACTCCGCACCAAAGAGCCCTAACTGTAAGAAGTAATTCATGAGGTCCCACAAAGCCACTACTGAGAGGCATGGAGCAGGGGGGTGAGAAAAGGGGTGTTCCTGCTCCCGGGGCCTCCATCCCAGCAGATCTAAGCGGCAGAAGTGCAGTAGTCACATCCACAGCCCAACACATGAAGCTTGTCCACGTTTGTTTGTATCTTACCCTTTATTCTTTTTCTCTAAGGAGAAAAGCCATCTCTATCTTCCATTAATCGTGCTTCTAAATTTTCATTTAGTTTATTAATTGACACATATGGTCTTATACATACGGTTTATGTATTTTTGAATATGCATTCTCAGTTTTTAGCTTCATTTATTCTTGAACACTTTCATACATGTATCTAACATGTTCTGGTCATAGGCGTCCCTCTGCCTCTGATTATCCTCCACCCATTCCTCTCCTTGCATTAAACGCCCCTCCAACCTTCATGGGTCTTCTTGTTTGTTTGTTTGTTTGTTTGTTTTGTATCCCGCCAGCTATAACCTCACCCACCCACCCCCAACAAAAAGCCCTAAAATACAGTCTTTAGTTTAGCTGCGGTAAGAGAAGTCATGTTCCAATCACCTATGTCCACAAATGTGAATGGTATCTCCCCACACAGGCTAGTGCTATACCTACTCAAAAAAAGGTACATCACTGCTGTGAAAACAAGCTATTTTTCGTTTGTTTCAAAAAGACATAATTATAAAAAACTAAACAAAAAAGTTAATTTGGAAAAATATTTACTAGGAATAAAGTTTAGAGAAAATGGACCAGGAAACTAAACAACAAAGTAAATTATATTTATAGATCACTAAACCGAGACCACATAATCTAAGAAAACGCCCCCACACACACACCCCGAAAAGACAGTGTGCTAATACAGACATTCATTCAGTGCCTCTCCCGATTTGGAAGTGGAGGGGGGTGGGGAGACTATGTGTGGAAAGGAAGCTGAGACTGTAGGGCTCTTAGCTCCAGTTCTGAAGGACAGAGGAAAACAACCAGTGTAGAAAGGCACACGTGAAACTTGGTAACAAAGCCTGTATTAAAAGCAGGTTTGTCCCATCGCATGAGTCCCCGGGAGACTGAGCCTGGGGCTCCTGGGTATTGTGTTCAGTGTTGAACAATGGGCTTCCCTAAATCCCAGCCACAGTGAGATGTTTTTTTAAAACACCTTTATCTTTCTCCCCTAATTCTCCAGCAGATTTCTTCGAGCTCCCACCTCTGCCAGGGATGCTGGAATTATGATCCTAACACATCCTTCTCCCTAGGAGGTTTAAAGGGGCAAGACTTTAGGAGAGGCCTAAGGGAGAGGTAATTGTGGGTGGCTAGCTGTCTCCTCCGGCTGAAAAGGCTGTTTACCTTTGACAGCAGCCCAGGGCAGGTTTAGGGAACCGGGTTTCATGTTCCTGCCCATAGCTTTGTGTCCGTGAAGGTTGGTACATCTCTTTTTGTGGTTGTAATTTAAATGAGACAACCCACTGCACAGCTGTCTCAGTCAAATTATGCAGGGCCATGTGGCCTTTCTTCAATCTTTAAAAAGTCTGGGGTACCTCTGACCATGTTTGAGAGAAACCCAGGGGAGCAATGACCAACAAAAGGAATAGCAATTATGCCAGCAAAGGGTAGAAATTTGCCTAAATGAATGTATTCAAGGCCGCACTCCCAAAAATGGAAATGTTAGTTTTTATAGTGAGGCAGAAGAGTGTCACAATCAAGATCCTGATCTTTAGGGTTGGACACAGCGGGGTTGGCATTCTGGTTCCCATATCTAACAGTGGCACTGAACCTGAACATGTTATTTAACCCATAGTGCCGAGGTTGCCTTCCTTATAAAACAGAGAAGGAGAACACTTACTAAGCAGGGTTGCAAGGTCTAAAAGAGAGAAGGCAAAGCAGACATGTAGCTTAAGAGATGCTGGCTATTGCATCATCATCCCACAAACAATAATTACCATAATAGCACATAGACATGTTGCCGTGAATGCCAGTGGTCACCTGACACAGGTTATCTATAACCCAGGGAATGACCAAGCTGACACTGTCTCTAACCCCTTAGTTTACAGACCACAGAATTACATTCATTCTCTATCTACAGCAGAATTGTAGGCACAAAGTAAGTAATGAATCCCAGAATGAAAATAAAGTAACTATCAACTTTGACAATTTCCAGCTGATGATACCCAATTATGTATTGCTTGTCAAAAATAAAAGATATCAAAGGCACAATCCATTGTCTCTTTGCTCCTACAGGCCTTTTCAAATCAGAGGTTAAATTACAGTCAGATGGCAAGAGGGGAGGACCCCACCTTGGGGCACTTCCTTGGGATAAACGGCCAGTTCATGCCCACTGGAAGAGGTTTTGGCCAAAGCACCATGGGGCTGGTGACCCCTTGCTGGTTGCTAATTGTTACTGGATCAAGGTCATTATTGCTAATATAAATTCACAACAAAATTACAGAGGCATATAGATTCCTTGTAAGAATAGGTCTTCTTTCTTTGCGGTTTTTATACGGCATTTCTATTGAACTTATTTTCTATGTAGTAACTCTGTAGCTGTTTTGTCTTCACACTTGATCCTGCTTGCAGTCAAAGTTTACCAGACATAAAATAAGAAGCAAAGGAAAGGAAATGAGAAACAGGAAATCCTGGGAGGGTTTCTTCTGCCCTGAGAAGTCTCCAGAATCATTATCCATGGGGCTTAAGATGTTGTTTCTTTGGGGAATCTGTCAAAACATTACAATGTTTATTTGTGGAGCTTCCAAGACGAGGGGGAAAGGGAGGAAGAGATGGAGGGGGAAAGAGGCAGGGAGGTAGAGAAAGAGGGAGGAAGAAGTGAGACCTTCTTCTGATCTAAGACAAAGTATGGCATGTGGACCAATATGTCTAATCATATATATGTGTGTATATACATATATGATTATATAATATATATACTATGTATATATGTGTATATACATTGTGTATATATATATATTTGTGTGTATAAAATTTCATCTCTGCAAATTTCCAAAAAGAAACAATTTTTAAACTTTTTCTGAAATTATCATTTCTTTAAGCTCAAGGCCCATGCACACACTATTGCTGTATGTCAGCACAGGAAACTCTCAGAACGTGTACCTTCATCGCTTCATCATTAACATGTCCCTACTTTGGGAACCTTACAGGGAATTTTCCACCTTAAAAGTAGACGTGGGAAATAGGTATGCTGGGTAAATAGCCCCTTAATGAGCAAATATCATGTGCAATTTGGCATACATTTCTCATGTATCATCTTTAGGTCACTTTACCCAGAAGTCTAAGCCAGAGGAATTCAGTAAGACAGCTGTGGGACGTGGCATCTCTCGGTCCCCTCTACAGATGGCCTCTCAGAGCTACTATTTCAGGTAGATAAACACGTTGGGCCACACTCCTCACGTTTTACAAGCCTACAGTTTCGTTTTTACTAGATCTCTTCCCCAACTCATGCTACCAATAAATTAAGTATACCAACTCAATTAGCTCGGTAAAGACGCCCATCTAATGATCTCCCTCAGTAACCTTGTGCCTTAAGATGGATCCCGGCAGCGGATGGGGACTGTGCTTCTCGCTTTATCTGTATTACCTAGCTGGGTACCTTGGACATAATGAAGGAGAAGAAAGCCAGTTGAGCCTACTACTGGGTGTGCAGTCTTGACTGGGAAGTTACTCTGTATGCCTCACATGATGTTCACACAGTGTAACCACAGGCTATCCTCCAACACCGGATACAAGATTGACCATATTTTTAGGAGCACACAGGAGAAAACCCATAAGAGAAAAGAGGACACTTAAAGATCTAAAGTGTCCAGTTCTCTTTTTTTTTTTTTTTTTTTTTGATTTTTTTCGAAACAGGGTTTCTCCGTAGCTTTTTGGTTCCTGTCCTGGAACTAGCTCTTGTAGACCAGGCTGGTCTCGAACTCACAGAGATCCGCCTGTCTCTGCCTCCTGAGTGCTGGGATTAAAGGCGTGCGCCACCACTGCCCGGCTTCTCTTATTTTATAAATGAGAAAACAGAAGCCCAGAGAAGGTCCTGCTGGGACCCACATTTCTAAGGAACACAGAGACAGTCCTGAACCCCAGCGCCTGCCCCATGCCCTGACTCAGACTTCTACCCCAGGAACTTCCCAGTGTCAATGGGAAATGGAAAACTCAGCTACAGAAGGAGCAGCTGAGCTTGTCGAATCTGTGACAGAACCAAGATGTGCTTGTACCTTAGGAGAAAATGATACCTGAATTTGACTCATAATTGGAAAAATGAGTTGACAACGATTCAAATTGAGAATCGGAGGAGATTCACCTACACTAAATCCGGTTAAGTAATTGAGTCACTTTGAGCCTAACATTTACACCTGGCCAGTGGCCTGGCAAGGGCTATGTGGCTGGTAGAAGCAAGAAGGATGGATTCGGGGGTGATCTGGAAGAGACAAGTGTACCCCAAATATAATTTCTCTCATGTATCAGCTCCCTGGATGTTCTACAAAGTGTCTCTGATGGAGTCCCCAAGCCAAGTGCTCCTATTTCCTTCACACAGTGGGCGCAGCAGGAACACTCATTGAGTAAATATTCACACTGTTACACTGCCTGTTTTTCCTATCCGGGGCCCCGTTTTCTCAACTAGTAAGTGTCTGCCATCTCTGAATGTAAGCAAGGGCTCTCAAACCCAGGGAACACTCCATCATGAAATGATTTTTGGTAAGTTGAACAGATTTGGTCTGTCTGCTTTCAGATATTAGAATATTTGGAAGCACAAAGGCCTTTAGCTTGTGGAACCATTGGTAATAATTTGGGAAAGGAAAAACAAAGATCCATAAATGCATAATCAGACCTGCTAACATTAAGCCCATTGGTCCAAAATGACCAGACAGAGTTGGAGGTAGACAGAAAGACACAGTTGTCGACCACAGTTTAATTCCATCTTGGAAGCAAGATGAAAATATGAGTTCCCTAAGTCAAGCTAGACATTTTAGGCAGGTCTCATGGGCTCATCACTCACAAGCTGAAATAACCATGGCTCCCTCCTTTTTGAAGAGGTGGACATCCCCAACTTGCAAGGTCACTGCCTGTGTCCTTTGGAATTGTCTGTCTGTGGTTCAGATTTAAATGATGCTAAGAGCTAGAAATTTCTCTCTACACCTTCCTCATGATTTCTGCCCTCCTGTTGGTCATTCAGTAATGTGCCAAGCCTGCAGGGTTAGACAAAGTCATATGCCAAAGTGGTTTTGCGTAGGTGGGAGTACAGTGCCCCATTTCTTTCTTTTCTGTATGATATTTTTTCCAGAACTATATTCTGCAACAATACCTCATTTCCTTTAGTGTTAGTTTTGGAAAGGGCCATTTATTAAGTTTGTTTAGGCTTAGCCATAAGATAATTTTTAAAACAAGGACTATACTCTGACAATTGCCAAGTTCAATATTTATCGCTGTCAGAACCTTCCAGAGAAAGATAATGACCAGAGACAAACTGTTGCTCAGGAGATGTCTAAAGTTGAAAGACTCTTCTTAAAAGTCCTACTGGGAAATGATTGTTGATGAAATACCTCTGACAATAGAAACACAAATTCCCTTTTTCCACAGTGTTGTGACATAGTATGAACAACATGGCCACAAACAAGTGAGGTGTGTGAGCTTGTACAGGGTCAAGCACAATTTTAGGCTGAGATATTATAGAGCCTCCCTCCTCCCCCTTCCCAGTGGCTGTCATAACTTCTTACAAACAACTTAACTAGCGTTTGATGCCTTGTTAGAGACATGGAACACAGAGCTTTTCTTGGGCCCAGACCTTGCCTGGGGCTGATCTCACAGAAGGTGAAACAGATAGCAGAGTGAGGCACAGATGGCCCAGAAGAACAGCAAAAAAGTCTCTGGAAGCTGAGCTAGGGACTGGGCTTATGGTCCTGGTTTTAGGGCTACTTAGAACAAGATTGTTGTATTCCTCTTGACCTTGGGTTTGCCCGTCTTTAAAATCAAGGGACTGGGCTGTAATCTCTGAGAGTCCATGCCACTCCAGTGGAAACAAATGTTTGCACCCTCTTTGCTTTGGAAAGCATTTCACACTTTACTAGATGACGGGTTTGCTTATCTGAGCTAAACTGTGCATTCTCCATCCACGATATGGGTGTGCAACACAAAACAACAACAGCAACAAAAGGCGGATGTTGTAGAAGCTAAAGTGATGTAATTGAGAGAGCAAGCACGCACTCTGTATTTCATTGTCTGTGAAGGGTGTGCTAGGGACCAGCTAAGGTGTTGTCCTTTCCTTACTCACTGTGTCTATGTAAAGATCAAAGGTTCTTTGCTAAAGACATGAGAGTCTAGCTGTAGAAATCTCTGCATCAGCCAGAAATGAATGGGAAAACCTTGTCTGTATTCTTATTGGTCATTGCTTTTTGACCTGGCTGTTTTTTAAAAATTGTTTTTGTTGAGCTATATATTTTTCTCCGCTCCCCTCCCATCCTCTTTCCTCCCCTTCTATGTTCTCCCATGATCCGCATGCTCCCAATTTACTCAGGAGATCTTGTCTTTTTCTACTTCCCATGTAGATTAGATCCATGTATGTCTCTCTTAGGATCTTCTTTCTTGTCTATAACCTGGCTGTTAAATCAGGCCTTAGAGAGATTTCTCTAGAAATACAGTTTTTTTCTAACTTATAAAAGAAGCCTCTATCATGGATGTAGGGTTTGTCTATGAGCAAATGCTTCATAAATGAACGAAGAGTTTATCCTCCCTCCTATTATCCCCCATGTTGTATAAGTCTTTCTGCAGAAGCAAAAAGGCAAAACAAATTATAAAATGTGAAAACTTCCCTGCGATAGGGAGTACCTGAAAAAAACTCCTGCCTCAAAGGATCTCCAAGAAGCTTCCAGTCTACTTGCAATCCTGCTAGGGAACAACACTAATGAAGCAGCCTGCTAGAGAATCTAGAAGTTTCTCTTTTACCACAATGACAGTGGTGTAAGAGGCAGTCCCTAAGAGGTCTTTATAACAGAGAAAACGGGAAATCCTCTTCATATTCTACTTTCCACAGGCCTGAAAAAGATCTTTCCAGAAGCCCACTGCAGCAGCAGCATTGCTATCCCCAGAGAATATTTAAAACAGACCAAGCCAACCCAGCCCAAGTGGAGAAAGGGGTCACACAGAGCTCAAGCTGATTTCTTAGTACTATTTGGCCATGGCTAGAATTTTCCTTCTGGGTGATTTCCACACACTTTAAACCTTAATTCATACTCTGTTCAACACCCCTCACCCTGAGAAGAACTCAGGGAATACTGACACGCTGGTGTCAGCTGCAGGAAACAGAATGAGGGAGAAGCCTTTCCCACTCTGAGGGTCTGTATACCTAGTTGATGTGAGTCACTGTTCTTATGACGGCCAACCCCCTGACAGATGTCCTGGGGATGTGGCCTCTCTCATCAGGGTCTCAGCCATTTCAGTCAGGCCCCCTTCAGACAACAGATTCCTAGTTTCCACAATTTCTAGGTGGTAATTGTAGTCCAGCGGTGCCCACATAGAAATAAATGACAGAGTGCGTGCTGAAACCCTTCTGAGAAGCTGACAGATTCCCCAGCAAGCTAACCCAGGGCAGCAGACAGAAATGCGGGTTTAAGATGAGGATGAAATCTGTAATGGAACACAGAAATTCATTAGCCTGAGCTTCCGAAATAGTTCAAGGAATCAGACCTAATTCTGCCCTTGTTGTTTGGGGAATGTCGTTACTAATGTTGCAGAAACACTTTGAGCCGCCATCTATCAGAAGTCTGATGAAAGAGAAGAAGCTAACATTTCACAATTAATGTTGAAAGTGCACTGATTTGAGAGGCCCTGCCCTTCAGAAGCCAAACAGCGTTCTACATAAAGAAAATCACTGCTTCTAAGTCACCCGGTTCTCAGAATTATCCAGAACTCCACAATGCTAACCCTGCAGTCTATAAGAAATTATTCAAGTATGTATCTGAGTAGTTCTGCATTTTAATTTAACCCTTTGAAACATTAATCAAACCGTGGCTAATTATAGAAATTAAGGAATTAAACGATGGAATCTTCTAAAAGATATTATTTAAAAGGCAGTTTATACAATTACTTGTATAGATGTTTGCTTTAAAGAGGAAAAACAGTTCTACTGTAATGAAAAGGGTCTTAGAAAATTAAATTAACAAGGGGGGACCAGGCTGATATGAAACTAAATTAGCATCAAATGCAAATTACAGGGTACTTAATGGTAGAAACAGGTGCAGAGAAGAACTCTAAATGAGATAAATGAATAAAACATCCTTCTCCACAAATGTGGAAGCTGACACAAAGTCAATGACATGAATAATTCAGCAGCCTCCACACTGCTGTTGAGGTCAGCCTGCCTTGACCTTTGAAACAGGAAGTAAAATTCAGTTCAAATTTGACTGACTGGAAATATAACAGTTATTTGGGGTTTTTTTATATATTAAAAAACCCACAGGATTTTTTTTTTCAAAAGACAGACACAGGAAATAGACAATAGGATTTGAATTTGATCTAAAGTCATTGGTTAAACACACACACATACATACACAAAACTCATTAGATAAGATTTTACCCAAATCATGTTTCAATATGGAAATCCTAAGAATAAAAATAATTAGAAGAGCATAGAGCAGATCGTCGGTGTATTGATCAAACTCCCTATGGGAATAAATCTAGATCTTTGCCCTTTCTTCATATTATTTTGTTGTGTTGATGTCAGTATTGTATGAAAGAAGCATGCCAGGATTTCGTTAAGAGATATATTCTTATTCGTGATGCAAAGTTATCTCTTATATTTGTAAGATTAAAATTTAGCTGAGCTGGATTTGAACTGTGTGAACACGCTTCTTTTAACATCTTCATTCTGACTTAATAGATGCTGCACCCCGCCCCAACTCATTTATCTTCTAAAAATGCAAGCTGTGTTCTCAAAACAAATTATTTTCCTCGCCAAGTGGCTCCTGCAGTCCTATGTCATGGGAGCTTCTTTCTCTCCTCCACACACTTCAGAAGTATTTGGCAAACTGGCCAGAGGCCTCTTCTCATCTCTGATCAAATCTAGTGTAGTAGACATGAGCAAGTATGACAACAAAGCACTTCCTACAAGCTGGAAAGACAGAAGAGCATATGAGGGATATCATCTCAGTCTTTATTTCACAAGCCGGCAGAAAAGATGGTAGAAAATAGCAGTGATCGCTGCCTTCTAGTTGGTTCTATTAATGCGACCAACAACGTGGCTATCTGCTTTCTTCTGCCCAGTCTGCTTGTCATATAAAAGACTATGCTGAAAAATGAGCTTCATTTGACTCTTTAGACTTAAAGAGAGTTAGAGTTACCCACAGACACCTTAACTATTTACAAAAACACACTAGAAAACTAAGCTTATAACTTTAATTTTCATAGGAATGATGTCTTTTCCAAACCCAGGCACTTAGCTGAGACAGAACTAAATATGTTGGGTGTGCTGATTTACCATTATATTATTATTATTATTATTATTATTATTATTATTATTATTATTATTAATCATCACACCTCACTGGACAGTTTCTAAAGAGAGATAAACCAAACCCTGCTGATTTGGGGTTTGCCCATAACAACTGACCTGAGCAAAGGCTTTGTATACAGAATGGCTCCCTGCTAAATGAGGGCTCTGTAGAGCCAGCTGGTTCTCATTTGGAAACAAGCAGCTTCTCTATCCCCAAGTGCTAAAGAAAATAATCCCAGCGATCTATGACTACACACTTGCACAGAGGCAGCAATGAGAATTTGATTGTGGAGATAATTAAAATCATTCCTGGAACTTCCAAGAAAAAAAAATCATAGGAAAAGAGTGGGAAGAGATGAGGGAACAAGATAGTCAATGATAGTACTTAAAATTATACTAGGACTAACCGTTGTGAGAGGAGAGAAGAGGGGACAAGCACCCCAAAAGGAACTTGCTGAAGCAGCTCCAGTCTCCCCTCTTCTCTGTCACTTCCATGCAGTCCTCAGCCTCCAGTGTCCACTTCAGATACCAAAGAAACTACAGAAGCTACGTGGACTAGCGGCACACCACAGTCAGATGTTTTGTGGGATGTTTTAAGTTTCAATCTTATATAAAATACCCATGGAGGCTCCTGGCTGCCCTCCCCCCACTGTCTGACTTGGCTGATCTGAAATGTTGAGATTAATGTTAATGAACAAGGGCAGAAGCAGACATCTGAAGGCACGCCATCTCTCAGTCTTCAGGAGGGTTGTTACTTCTTTAAGGTTATGCTGTCCTACGAAAAGAGTCTGTGTACGCAGAGCTCAAACAGCATTCACGCTGCTGAGCCTCCATTCTTTGCCCGCCTACAGATCTTAGAAGCTATGGGGAAAGCAAGGATCCTGTAAGCCCTCTGTCTGCGCTATCTGCCTTGAACAGGAAGGAAAGATAGATTCAATGAGGATTCCGGGCCTCTCAATTAACCTGATTAGTTCAGCACATTGCTTTCATGAATGACACCTTATCTTGGAAATAAGGGAGAACTTCCTTCAGTGGGAGTCTCCTAAAGCCACAGAGAGGCATCCCATTAGATATGAGAGATGTCTGTCTCCCCTCCTCACCAGCTCCCGGGTCAGAGGAGCTAGGCTGCTGGACCTGGTGTCTGGCTTCATTTTAAGGACTAAGGACAGAAGGCAAGCTCCCATCTGCCCAGGAGACCTCGGAGGAGGCTGAGAAAAGGGATGCCCCATGGGCAACGTCAAGCCTTCTTTCAGCGCCAACCAGGCACATGATAGGATTGAGTCGGGGGCAGGAGGATCTTGAGGGTGGGGGTAGAGAAAGAGAGAAGAAGGGAGAATTTAATAACCCTTCCATCAAAAAAGTACCATGTTACTATGCTTAAACACCGACCACTGTAACACTGATTTCTTATTCGATAGTCCTGGTACATAGTTAAGTTGACCCTATGAAAACAAAAACAAAACCTTGTCCTGGAAATTCTGAGGCATACTGCTTTCCTCAAGGTGGGTCAGACACGCATTATTTCCTTAGCACATGTTAGTGTGTGCACTAGACAAACCGCTTAAGAGAATATATTCCTGGAAATGGGCTTTGTGCGAGCACCGACAGCAGGGGTTCTCACTTCCCTGTCAACTCTGTGATTTACTCCATCAATTAAACAGTTAGACAACGAGGAGATTTGCATGGTAATCGCGTGAAGATTAACATTTTTAACTGAAACAAATTTAATATTTTATCTTGCATTTTCTGTTTCTTGTCAGTCTTTAATAGCAGCCCCGCTTGGCTTTATTGTGTGGCTGTAACAAGCCTGTCTTCAGGCAGAGACGAGACCCTCACGTTCAACAACTGTGCTTCTCACCCCTCTCCTTTCCCCCACAGCGCCCTCTAAGCATCTATGGCACAGGAGCGAGGTATTATGCTGGGGGCCAAGGTTAGGCAGCAACCAGCAGCGGTGTCAACTACCCCAGAAGCGTGTTGGCATCATTCTCTGAAGTCCATCTGCCCTACCATGTTTGGCGATATCACAAAACGCTGGAGTCTGAATTCCACAGCAAAGGGTCTTGGCAGTCTTTTCGTTCCAGCCTGGATTTTTAAGATGACAGCAACGTTATTCTCCGTCTGTATTGTGTGCCAGGAACTCTGCTGACACAGCTTATCGATGAAGAAATGGGTGCTAAGAGCAGTTGAACTGCCCAGGGTCCTATGGTGATAGCTGAGCTGGGATTCGATCTGACTCCATGGCATACAGTCTTAATCAACATGTAGACTATATCAGAGGAGTGTAATAAAACCATGGGTTTTGCCTGCCACGTGTGAGCTGCCTTCAGCCTGAGGGGATCTTTCTTGTACATCTTGATTCAATCTTGTATTGCGCTCTTCTATTTTAAAGAAGTCAACATAGTTGGATATGGCAGCATGTGCCTATAATCCCAATACTTGGGAGAAAGGCTGAATAGTCACGAGTTCAAGGCCAGCCTAGCCTATAAAAGACACTGTCTCAAAAGTAAAACCATAATATTTACTTACTATTTCAACATACCACCCCCATAAAATTCTAAGACACTGAGAAAGCTCCAGGATTCCAGGAGCTCCGTGGGGTCACAAGGCATTTGCTGTCTGTCTGTGCCCCTTCTTGTAGCTTTTCTGGACAATCATGGACATGGTGTGCGACAAAAATAGAAGACCAATAAACAAGTTGTGGAAGGAAAAAGAAATGAGTGATGTCCAAGAAGGTACAACCACCATGATTAACTCAGCAAGGTAACTCATCTTGTAAAAAAAAAAAGTTCCATAGTGTTTCTCGAATCAGGCGTACTAACCCACATAAAAATATATTAGGCTCGGTTTTCAAAATCTGTTTTAAGGCCTTGGACTATCTCAAGCCTAGTGTTTAGTAGGTGTTGTAAACCTTGTTAAGTTTCTTGTAATAAAAATATAATTGTGTATATGTATATGTGTGTGTGTGCGCGCATGCGTGCGTATGAATGTATGATACTGGGGACGGAATTCAGAGTTTTTGCACACGTTAGACACGCACGCTATATCCACTGAATATATCCCTAAAGCAGTGAGGCTTGAAGCTGTAATCCACACTAGAGATGAATGCTCCCATTTTGAAGATTTGAGCACTGAGGTGCTTGAGGCAAAAATACTAAGTAGTCATGAAGAATTTGGCCCAGCAGCAAGGGGCTTCAAAGTCTTCGTCTTTGTCATTGTACTCTGCCTTCAGTAGATTTCTCTCTGGATCGCTACTTTCATTTTTAGTCCCACAAGTTAAATGTGTAAGTAAGTAATAAGAAACTGGGAAGGGACTGTGTTTAGAGAAACACATGAGGAGATGAGATGTGGCTATCAAGAAAGGTGACATAACAGGCATGCCATGAGGTCCTGCAAGCCGCATCACTAAGTGATGAAGGGGAGAAGAGGAAAATCAAGCTGAGAACTGGAGGTGTGGAGTTTCTCGTCACTTCCTCAGGGGCTAGCACCTCAGGCTCATGCCCCACCAGACTGAGGTCACTGGTGGGAAGGGCAGCCTCTGAAAAAACACATTTTACAGTGTCCAAAATCTGCTCGCATTATGCCACGACTCTGTATGGAACAATTACATTTATAGTGATCAGATACTGTGTTCACTTTGTTTGATTATGCTCAGGGGTTGATCTTTATAAGAACACACGGATATCCCAAGCGGGGCAGCCTTTTCCTGTAATTGCAGGAAGATGGTATCAGGTGGTTTGAAGATGTTCTGCGGTGTATACAGCATGCAGTAAAGGTTAGGGTCCGAATTTAAGAAAGTATCACAACCACTTAGGAAAACAGAGGCTTCTGACACTTTTGGCAATGGTTTCAAAGAGCAGAGTGAACATTTTACCACCTTCCTTTTCCAAAGGACTTCCTAACAGTTAAAAGAAACTGCTCACTTTCGGTTTTCTGTCTTCATAGTGTGTGTGTGAGGGGGGGGGGGGGAGGAGAGGCAGGGAGAGGATCAAACCTAAAGGTAATCCTAGAGTTCTTTAAACTAACTTTTATTTTCCATTTTGGGGGAAGTTTTCAGCCAAGACTGCACCCAAAACTATTTTTTTTAATTATGAGGTATTAATGACAGATCAGAACCTTAATAAATGGGAAACACAATTTTTAAAGGGGAGAACTCCTCAATAGTTAAGTACTGGACAATAATAAATTGTTGGGTCCTATCTGCAAAGGGAGTAAAAGAGAGAAAAAAGACTGTTGGTCAACCATGATTGCTCAGGAAAGACAGAGAAAAGCATGTATCTCCAGGAATAACTCCTCCTCCATGAGTCCCCAGGGTCTGATCCAGTGTGGGCCCCCCAGCCCACCTAAGGATTCGCAGCTCCAGCAGGAGCAGTTCCATATGCAAATACAGAAGCTGCTGCCAGGGAACAAGATATTCTAACACTCTACTTCGATCACTTTCAAATCATGGATTACCAGAAGGACTTCAACGCTGACTGTCCAGCATCACGAGCCCCCAGTGTCTACACCCTACAGAGAACGGCTCGTTCACACAATACTCGTCCTGAACATAGCATCAATGTTGGTCAGCTGAACAGAGAATGAGTTTAAAAGGGGAGGGGGGTGCTTGAGAAATTGTTGATAGTGATTACAAGGGCTTTTCTTTTTCACCATCACGACGAAGTCTGAATGAAAACGTGACAATCCCGCCCAAGCCCTGTACAATATATACAGTGACCACGTCCAGATAAAAAGCCGGGACATGCTTCATTTAACCCTCCTCCCTTTTCCCCTTGCCCTGGCACTTAAAGTGTTAAAGAAAACAATGAGCGAAGGAGTGAGTGTACAGAGGAGGATTTACTGGCATTTACTTTTAATCTATGGTCCTTCACTCCGTAGCTTATCGGGCCTCCGTCAATCCTTTTCCTCCTTTAGTTTTCATGAGGAACCCCCCATGCTGTTCCTGTGAAACAGAGCCCAAGTGTCCATAAGCTTTTTGTCAGGTAAAAGGAGAAGAAAAAGGAAGGGAACAAGAGCTAACGCAAAGCTAAGAGGCATCTATTAGATGTCACCAGGCTTTTGTATTCATGTCAATGATTCGGGATTAGAGTATTTGAAATAATCTTATTGAGAGGAATCAAAAGCCCGCCGAGTGAGAGGCAGCTCCTGTCGCACATGGCAAAGGCGCAAATAATATCTTATTAAAAACGTGTTGACTAACACCGTTACTTTTTATTATATTATGAAACTATTGTGCTTCAAACAGTCAGGGCGACGCTGTAGTCATCGAGGAGCATTTTGGAAGTTATTAAGTGGACTCAGGCTAGCTAATTTGCCAGCTTGCCTACTGAAGTTGTTATATGTGAGTTGTGTATGGGGGGGGGGATGTTCACAACTGGAACCAAGCATTTTACCTTTAAAATTAAAAATTACCAAAGCACGTCACTGTGTTTCCACTGAAGGTGAAGTCTGTCTGAGAAGAATGAAATGGCAAGGGATTGTTTCCACCTAAACAATTTCACATCTTTTTTATAAGTGACCCCCTTCAAAGGAAAAATGTGGTAGGGTTTTCTGTTGTTTTGTTTGGGAGCTTGGCTTCTCTCTCCATTAAGAATGTTCTCTCTCTCTCTCTCTCTCTCTCTCTCTCTCTCTCTCTCTCTGCATGTGTGTGTCATACTCTACCAGGATTAAGGCAATTAAAATTCTATTATAACAAGTACTGTAACATTAAAACCCTCATTTGCTTCTGGACAAAGGCTTGTAACTGGAGAAATAGTTTGCAAGGGAGATTTATCTTCATCTACCCACACTCCTAAAGACAGCGCGCAACCAAAGACAGACCTGTACTGTTCACCATATTTCATTGGTTGCAATAGGAGTCACTTTTACACTGTCCTGAACAGTATATAGTTACAGGGCTTGTAAAGAGATGGAGAGGGGAGGTGGGAAGGGGATAGGAGGGAAGGAGGAGAAAGAATTGGTAGCCTATTTTAGATAACATCTCATGCAAATTAAAATGATCAAAATACCATCTCTTTAGGCTGGAACTCCTGAGTGGGGCTTTTTATATCTGGCCAATTTTTTTTTTTTTAATTAGAGAGTTTGGCCAGGCACTGACGGTAGTGGGGAATGAGAATTCCTATCAATGGAGTACCACACTTGTAGGGGTTGCTTGGCTTGTTTTCAACGCTAAACAACTTATTTGAAAGTAAAAGCATGTTTATTATACTGATGAATTAGAATCGTCAAGTAGCTGTGCAAAGTCACTGACACCGAGGAGCCGGCAATGCTTTCCTGCGTCTCCCCAAACTGTCACAGAAACAAACTTATGGTGACGTGAGACACAAAGCCACGCTGTGAGCCCACACACGGGCCCTGTTCCGCACACACACTTGCCGATGCCCTGAAGCTCTGTTAAACACATTTCTTGGAAATTGTGCCATAACTCCCTTTACAGGAAGACCACCATTGCTTATTATACAGCGTCTGCTCTAGGGTAACACCCTGCAAAAGTACTTTGCATCATGATCTATCGTAGGCATATTTGAAATGCATTTTAATGTATCCTGGCCGTGTATTTGAGAAGAGCTGATAGCAAATGGAATCTAGACCGCTATTAGCTAATTGTATTAGTAATTTTTTTTTTATCACAGGAGCAAGCCGTACTCAAGTGTTCAAGAGCTCCACTCGTGCTCAGAACGGTACCATGTGATACTTGTAAAACTGAGAATGATACTGGCTCACATAAGTCTCATTACTAATAATCACATGTGAATTCCCACTGAGAAAACAAATGTTTAAATGCACTAGGGCTAGAAAGCAACTGCAAATTCATGCTCTGTGTTGATGCTGACTCTCCCCTGTTGAAAAGATAGAAGCCTCTCAGAGCAGCCAGAAGGACAGCAATTATCCGACCTGGGGCAGCTTTAGGGAGGAGATTTCTCCTCCTTTGGTTTTAACTGAACAGTCAGAGTTAGGAAATGAGGTGGGAAGGTTTATCAGAGCGCTAAGAAACGCATTTGCACCTCTGGTTCTTGGTGACCCATACAGCAGCTTGCGTGCTGGGCCAAACAGTTCTCTGCTCACTGATTGGCCCTTCTGAATGACGATGAGGAGGAAGATAAGAACTGAATGAGCAATCAACTGAAGTCATGAACCTGGCTAAGGCTTTTATTTGCAAGGCTTAGGAAGCATATCTTCATGCTCATCTAAGGCAGAAGCTCTCAACCCTGCTGGTTGCTCATGTTGCAGTGTTGCAGTGACCCACACACACACACCATAAAATTATTTCATTGCTATATTGAACTGCAGTTTTGCTACTGTTATGAATCGTAATGTAAATGATCTATGGTATGTGACCCTTGTGGAGGTCATCACTGACAGATTGAAAACCCCTGAGACACAAAGACAGAAAATCATTTTGTGTGGATTTGGGGGTTTATCATTGATAATAAAAGACAGAGATGTTACTCGCTAAAGGACCCCAATGCCTTCAGAAACTCAGTGTAATACATTTGCTTATCCATGCCCAATGGTTAAAAATCACCTATGAGCATCCTGAGTTTACATGTGACTGTTGTTTCCCATCATGCTGATGGTCACAGTAACGTAAAAACATGGGCAACAACTTTGTCAAGAAAGTTAACGTGATAATGAGATAAAACTGTACTTGTCTACAAAGTCTTGCCTCTCCGCCTGACCTCTTAGATTCAAGTTTGGGCCTTCAATCAAAGTTTCTATCTGAACAACCCCAGCGTGGCCAAGGCTTTCTAGTCAACTGGCCTGTGGAGGGTAAAATGAACATTCTAGCTATTTCCTAACTGACAATCCCATGTGCATCATAACCATGGAAAAGCCAATTGCTAATATTTAAATGACCTAGATGTAGAACTTTAAATTGGTCTGGAAAACAAATCTTGGTTCTTTTTCTCTTCTCCGTTTGGTTTGTTTGTCATTGTTCTCTCTCTCTCTCTCTCTCTCTCTCTCTCTCTCTCTCTCTCTCTCTGTGTGTGTGTGTGTGTGTGTGTGTGTTGGTTTTTATTTTAGGAGAGTTTTGCATAAGTGTTACCTGAACTAATTCCAAAGAAGCTGAGGGTTTTGTGCCACAAAAGCTGGGTCATTTCTTAATGTTATACATGGTGCTCCCTAGCTCAAAGTATCAGTGAAGACAGAGTCTTACAATGAAAAAAAAAAAAAAAAACAAGGCAAGATTGTGGCAATCAGCAAGCCCAACCATTAAACCAGTATATGTGGATTTGTTTTAAACAACTAAGTTTTAAATGCTGGTTTTGGGAGACCCAAAATTCGCAGGCTGCCTGAACCACATTATGCATAATCCTAATAGAATTGGGTTTTTACAGACACATGTTACGAGTTTATCCTGCATTCTTTCTGTCCCTTAAAAACAAATTCTGTGTGTGGGCAGCTAAAGATCTCTAGTTTTAAGAACGTATGCCTTCATTTGCTTAGTTGATCTAACTATTTTATCCATCACACTGATGCCAAATTAAAGAACAATGTAGAACATCCCAGTCCCACATATTCTAGTCAGAGACAGTGCTTCCCGTGGAAGGAACCGTATGGTAGAATTTGAAGAAAGAGGTGTTTTTGTAAGGCCATCTGCGTTCATCTATCTCACCACTCCAAGATAAAGCTAGGAAAATAAAGTTGTTATTTTTTTTTTCAACCAAGCTAGGATCCTAATTGTAGCTAACTAAATACAGACTAAAAGTCTTTACTTTTAATCCTCACAGTCAAAGCGTGTATCACAAAGTTTCCGTCGAGAGACAGAAGTTGCATGGATTCTAAAAAAGTGGGTTCCCAATTCAGAGGACCCTATGCGGCTTTTTGTCATTATCCTCTTTCCTATTCCTACAAAGGGAAGCTAATTAAGAACCTCCGTCATTAGTCTTCCAGAAAAATTAGCACAGCTTATGCTAATTACTCCTGCAAAATTTAATAAACTCGTTGAAATGGGAATAACCTAATGAGGTTTTATTTATTGAACTAAGATCACTCCAAGGGAAAAGGTTAGGACACAAGGATATTCACTGTAGTAATGGAACTACAACATACTCAATTTCTAAACAGGAATTTCACTGCGAACCTTTGAAATCCAGATCTGAGTTAGTGTGCGGATGTTAAGTCAGCCCCCCCCCCACACACACACACACCTTCATTCAGGAACTGGAAAGTCAGTTTTTGCTTTTTACTTTAACACCGATGACCACACATAGCCCTTTAGTTCAATGATAATGAAATTTGCTGTTGTTAGTTCCTGTTCATCAGCTATTAAACCTAACACATTTGACTTTTCCCATGTCTGCACAGCCCAAATAGCTGGATCATTGGGCACAGGCTGGGGTTTTATGATTCTTAATCAAGCTCTTTGGCGTTGAGCAGACACGTAACCCAGCAGCTGGCTCCAGATGCACCCTTCCTATACCACATAGCAATTTTCCAATAAGCATTTTGACAAATTGTCCTGACTGAAAAGAAGTCATTTGGGTAATATTTTCTTACTTTGTTGCTTGCCACTGGAAGGAAATAGAAACTTGTCTGTACAACTGCTGATTTGGTTAATTCCATTTTACATATACATACAATTTGCCAAACTGGCCTCCAAATCACTGGCAAGAGATAATGTACCCAAGTTTTAACACAGAAACGGCTGGCCCTGCACCAGTGCTGTGTGACCAAAAAGCCTCTTCCATTCTTCACTATAAATAGCCTTCCTGAATAATCACTGCTAAAAGTCCTTTGACTGAAAAAAATAGCAGTGTTCTTCCAAATTCTGAAGGTCAAGCAAAAGGAGCTAGAAACTATTAGCTTTCAAAAAGAGGTGGCTGTGTGTTAAAGCTACGCTAACTTCTAAGGCCACAAGAGCCCACGCCCTCGGCCTTATGTTGAATACAGTATGCATAGTATAAGAACGGGCTGTTGCTATTGAGGGCAGCAGGCTCAGGGATTCAGATCCATAAATCTGAAAGCAAAGCAAACCCTAAGCATGGAGTTATGCAATCTGTAACATGCAACGAAATTGGAACCTGAAATTCAAACACCGTTGCCGTCATATTTTTGCCCTTTGCAGCAATTCTGTGCACTTGAAAAATATTTTGTTTTGTCCGTCCTTGCCTGAGCTCTTGTGATTTCCATCCCTCGCCAATAGAAAGAGAAGTTTCACGTATCGGCAGAGACCCGACTGGAGGTTTGTTCTTTTTTTTTTTTTTTTTTTTTTTTACATCTTTGGCAAACTGAAGGAGCGAAGAACTTTGAAAACTCACATGCAAATAAAAATAGCCCACTGGGAGCTACGCCTATCAACTGGTCTCATTGCCTGAAAAGGTAGCTCCATGTCAGACAGTGGCGAACACCAGCAAATAAATAGATATTGGGATTGAACACATCCAGGATGTCTCAGACTGTTTTAAAATGCCCCTACCTTAAAAGAAATCAACCTAGCTATACAAGGTTTTCTACTTTGTCTAATCGAAAGAAGGGAGGAGGAGTGGGGTTGGGTGGAAGGAAAAGGATAGATGTCAGGAATAATATCGCTAAAGCACCCACCGCCTAAAGTGTAGACTTATTTTGCCTAAACTGTTTGAACTCCCCCAGCCAAGAAAGGGTTTTAAGTACCCTACTGGGACAGATGCAAGGCGGCGACAATAGAAGCCACACTAATGCAATCCAGGTAACACAATCCTGTTTCAAAAACACGGGGCGGGCTAATTACAGCTCCGCTGAGTCAAGTTTCTCCTGCCATCGCAACCCACAGGAACAGGTCAAAATCAGATGGGATTCAAACCACAGTCCTATCAGCCTTCTGCATCGGAGTCCAGCTTAAACCCAATGAAGAACTTTAAAGCCTAACCCTTTCACAAGCAAAAGAGAGGGGGAAAAAGTGTTTTCATTGCGGGTGGCACGGTAGGTCCTCGTCACCACGTAAACCTAAAAGGACCAGGAGGCACCACAGAATGCTTATGGTTTCAAAGTTTGCCGAGTATGTGGGCTGGCTCTTTGATGAGATGCTTTCTTTTTAATGCAAGAATAGGAAACACTTGCTTAAAAAAGGAAGCAGCGCTCTGAGAGGGATACACAAATGACACCAGCCGCAGGGAGGTAGGCCTCTGACCTTATTCTTTGGGAGATTTTTATCTTCCAGGTCAGAAAATACAGTCTTATGAATGATATATCTGAGAAGCACGCCATTCTCATTCAATGGACACCAGACAAAATCACCGTACAGTGAACCTTCGCCTCATAACAGGGAATTAAGATGCTATTATGCATATCAAATATAATATATATATATTCATGACTATTAGCATGAGATCTCTGACTACAATACTCAGTTAAAGTGAAAGTTTTACAGAGCTACTTGGTGATCAGGGCTGAGCTAAGATCCTGAAGACTCACAGAGGTCATAACCAACAATCTTTGGACAGAAACTAGAATGAACAAAATAGACACCTAGGTTTCTTTACCTGAAAAATGATAAAGCAAAATTCACAAACACAAGGAATTTAACAAATTGTTCTCGTTGCATCTTTGTCTTGCTGTTGTCTAAGACGATATTATCAAAGCCCAAAATGGGACATGCCCTTGGCTGTTGATTTCCTCAATGAAGGAATCTGCCTCATTTGAATGAAGATTCTTTTTTCTTTTCCTAGCTGACAATTGACAGTCTCCATAATCCTTCCAGGCCATTTAATTCTCAATGAGTAGTGCCATGTAACGAATGGTTTATCATACATGTTTCCATACAATGAATTCCAATAATTAAAATGTAAAATGAATATTTGGGATGCCATCCTGCGCAATGTGTGCACACTGACTCAAAACTGCACAGGCGAACTGAAACAGATGTATTGTTCTACAGTGATTTACTTGGTCATGTCAGATTAGTAATATGGATCTGTTTAAAAACACAATAATTAAGACAAGGAGGATAAATTAATCAACGCACAATGCTGTGCGAGCTGAAATCAAGCCCGGAAATAACAGGAGAAAAATCTTGGTTCACAGATCTCTTTAAACTGCTTTTATGCATAAATAAAACCTTAAAATGTAGATGGATTACGTCCAACAGAACTACTGTAGCTAAAAGTGATAATGATTCAAACATTTTTCAAATAAAAGTTAAATATTTATAAGCACCCAACCACATTTCATAAATCACAAAAACTATTATTATTTTATTTCTGAAGCTTCCTGATACACCATGGGGACTGAACCACAGAGCGTGAGGAATGAACATACACATATATATTACTTTATGTGCATTAATCAGGCTCGAAACCAGAGCCATCCAAGAAACAGGCCTCCAAAGAACATTCCATATGGCTCTCCCAGAAATCACAATAACTCGGCGCAGTCTAAGTCAGGACCAACAGGCAAACTTCAGCCGCATGCATCCCTAACCCGCGCCGATGAGCGACACAAAGCAGGTGTTGCATATAATGAGGACTAAGAATCCAGTGAAAGAAGAGTGGTCCCTACCTGTCAATTATCACTGGATCTGAGGGAGTCTCATTTCGGTTGCCACAGCTTTTCTTGTCACAACAGCGGCTGCGGAGCAAAAGCGAGAGGATTTAGTACCAACCATTACCATGTAAAATCATCATTTAAGCAGACAGAAGGTTCAAATTGCTGGGTGGCAAATGCTAGAATTACCACAAAGCTATACCTGGCAATCAACGGATCCCAGGAACAGAAAACTCTACTTGGGTCACTTATGGGTTAATGGCCAGGCTTAACCTCTCCGTGCTCAGAGAACAGGAGAGGGAGAGGGCCCTCGCAGAGCCAGGAATGCAGCCCTAAGCTGGGGTCTCTCCTTCACTACGCGGGTATTGGCAGGGTTCACTGTGAAGTACTGTGTTCTCACATCTACCCAATGAGAATATGCAGGGTTGTGGGTGGATCAAACACCCTTCCCTCAAGAACACACTAATTGTGTGGAAGGCATCAATAATGAGGATGAGTGATTGCTCTCCCTCTAGTCGTTCTGTGTTAAGTGGATTCTTTTTTTCTCCTCTTTTTGATGGGTGGCACTTCCTTCAACCACAGCCTTCTCAAAAAATCCCTGAGCAATGACAGTTTGCATTTGAATGTCTTCTTGAGAATAAAGGCCACACATACTGATCCACATAAGGAGAAGGTGAGACAGGAGAAAGCCCAAAGCTTAGCCTCAGTCCTCTTGGCTTTGATGGCCAGCACTGGCCACCACTTTAGTTTCCTGAGAAAACTGGGGACAATGGATCCATTGGCCAGCACAACCCTGTTTGTATACATGAGAACACAAGAAGAACAGCCATAAGCGAAGAAAGCCCTGCTAGGCAGATCCTACTTTGTTGTATGCTTGAGACTGCCGGGTCAAAATAAATAAATAAATAAATAAATAACCAAAATTTTAACAGCCCAAAGGAATGAATAAAAGATCATGTATTTCTTTTCTCTTTCAGGACAAGGTCTTAGGCGTCCAAGACTGGCTTCAAGCTTGCTATGCAGGTAAGATTAATCTTGAACTGCCGGGCCTCCTCCCACCACCTCCTCAGTATTGGCTAGGATTATTGGTAGATACCCACTTTATGCAATGGTGTTGGGGATTGAATTTAGGACTTCCAACATGCACTCTACCATCTGAGATATACAACCCTCAGCTGAAAAATGTCATGTTTCTGAAAAATATCCACCCTCAGCAGAAAACTATCCATCTGAAATACGTTTGTAAGTAACAAGCTGTCCCCTGGCTAGTCTCCACTCAGGACTACACTGTAAAGGAACATGCTTGATCAGCGAAGAAGGCTGGAAGGTTCCTCAGGAGCTGGATTCTATTGCATACCATAAGTAAAATACGCACTTTTCTCCATCCCTCTTATACATTCTAATGTGTGCAAATACATACATACGCTTACACAAATACACACACTCACACATATACTCATATAAACATACAAATATACACACACATGCAAACACACAATCGCACACACATACTTACACAGTCTTCACATACACACACTCACACACACACATATTCACACAAACATGCTCATAGACACACACATACAGAAACACACACTCACAAAAACACAAACATACACCCATTCACACACACAAACTCACACAAACATACACATGCACACATTCAGCACACACACAAACACACATATATACACAGTCTAAATTTAGGTATCTGCAGGATACTACCATTGAATTTCACTTTTCAAGACCCAGGAATATTTCCAAACATAGGAAGTGTTTCACCAAAATTGAGACATCTTTTTCTCTTTCACTGAATTCCTGAGAAATGAATCAGTTTGGTGCTTGCCTGTGTCTATATTTGCAGAAGGCAATAGAAAGAATTGTATCTCACTTCTCTTCCCAGAGCCCCAGCTGGAAAACACCCCCTCCACACATAATCTAGTCACTTTCTGATTTGGAGGAAAATTTTCTAGTAAGTCGGGCTATGCAGTGGTAGGCCCCAGGTATCCTACCTCGGAAACCAATAAAGACATAGGGGAGAAGAACTGTTAGGGGTTGGCATGTGTACAAAATAAATAGCTTAAAACTCAACTCCAGGGGTCAGCAAGACGGCTCAGCAAGTAAAGGTGCTTGCCACCAAGTCTGAAGACCTGAGCCTGATCGTGATCCACAGGTGGAAGGAGAGAAGCTATTCTCTCAAGCTGTCCTCTGACCTCTATAGACGCACCATGATATGCAAACCCACAAGTATATACGCATGCGTGCACAAAAAGTATAAAATAGTATTTGAAAACCTAATTTCATTATTTCTGAGAACTGGTCCCCTCCATCAGTGTTCTCTCTATTTGTCAGGTTAGCATCATCATCAAGAATGGCTGGTCCAATTAAGACCCCAAAATGGGGCAGTATCAGGATCACCCTTGGGTTTATACCCTGTTTATACTTCAAGTCTGAGAAGCCTGAGCTGTGTAGACAGAGTGATTGCCAAAAGCAGTCCACTGACATAGCCATGTGCCCTTTATCCAGGGAGGAAAGCAGATGCTGAGAAAGCAGAGGGTGTCCGTCTTTCCTTCTCCTTCTCTAAACAAGTGGGCCCTGGGTAGCTCTACCCTCACCACCATCCTTCCTCGATGAAACATCCTCAAGGAACTCTTCTAGCTTGCTTGGATTGTAACTATGGGTTACCACACATGCACACACACATTAAAGTCCAAGACTTCTCTCCCTACCCACCATCACTGTCTTCAGCCCAGTCACTTGTATTTATCACTGGGAGTTTTACAAAACCTCCCCCTTGGCTTTGCTGTCTCCACTTTGACTCCATCTACTAGGTCTGCCCCATCCAGCAGATCTTTGTGAAATGGCCAGGGGACTGTTCCATTTCGTGGGCTAAGACCTTTGAACAGCTTCCCGTTGTACTTTGAATAAATCCATGGTGTGGCAGAAAGCCAGGCCACTGACCTGCCTGCCACCCTTTTCTTTCCAGCTTGCCAACCTCCAGCCTCCTGGGCCAGTTGCGATTCCTCCAACGTGACATGCTCCATCATACCTCAGATACAAGCTGGGCAAGTTTCTGTTCTGCAGCTCCCCCTGCCCTTCTGCCCTCAACTACTTTTCCCTGGTCCTTAGAAGTTACCTGACACATCACCTTTAATCTTAACTGAGCTGTTTTTCTCTGGAGCAGCTCCTATAATGCAGTTCAACCTGTTATTTACATATTAGGGCATTTTTGTTGGGAATTTTTTCCCATTCCATCCTCCCTTTCTACTACTTCCTATGTGACATGAAGGTAGAAATTGGCCATATCAATTCCCTCATGCATAGAGCTTAAGATAGAATATCAGAGCTCAGCTATTAAATGACTCAATGAATAAATGATTGGGTGAATATTAATCAACAACGTTATGAATAAGTATGGTGGCCTGTAAGGGACATGGCAGACAGAAATACAAAGCTGACTTCCTAGGCAAGCATTGCATACTCTACCCATCCGGACCACCAAACCACCTCCTCCAAATCAATGTCACTCTTAGCCCCAGAGATGTTCTTCATCTCGTGGACAGTCCTCATCTCCACAACACACAGAACCCCGGATAACAGATGAATTATGCCAGATCTCTAAGCTCTGACTCTAAGGGACCCAAAGGCACACACATATGAAAAGGACAGGATAGAAACTAAATAGTGAGAATCCAGAAAACAGAAAAAGGAAGTAATGGAAGTCACTACACACTTAGGAAGAAAATGCGGAGCTAGCTTAGATGGGTTACTGTTTCTTGGGTCACACTGCTGTATCATACAGCCAACATTCCCCGCAACATCTCAGCCACCACAGAAGTGCATACAATATCACTCATAAGATACAAAGACAGGTAAGATAGGATCATGCAATGCCCCTCACAGGCTCCTATCAAGACTAAGTCCTAGCTAGTTTCACTATTTTTGGAGGTTCTGGAAACTTTAGTGGCACTGACTGAAGGAAGTAGGTCTCTGGGAACATATCCTTGTGGGCTGTACCTTGCCCTGGGCCATTGCTAGATCCCTGTCTCTGCTTCTTGGCCATCAGCTTTTCTCCACCAGGTCCTTCTGCCATGATGTTCTGCCCCATCATGGTCCCAGAAATACAAAGCAACCATCGATGGAACCCTTTGAAAAATGAGCCAAAAGAAACCCTTCCTCTCTTAATTAGTTTCCAACAGACATTTTATCATATCGGCGAAAAACTGACAAAGATGTTCACAGGCATGTATGTACATGTAATACATGTGTGTATGTACCTTGAAGTACGTGTGTGTGTGTGTGTGTGTGTGTGTGTGTGTGTGTGTGTGCAAGTCTGTATCCATGGAACTCTATACACTAAAAAGAAAAAAGGTAGGGTCGACACACTACCAAGGAAGATAGTCAGAACTGACCCATTTCTTTCTACTAAAGTCAAAGAAAGCAAAATGGGCACTGATCTCCACTCGAGGCAGGGCAGGCATCAACCAGGAGGGTCAAGCTAGAGAGCAAAATTCACTAACGTTTAGGCAGAAGAGGGATTATACTGGAGCAATCCGGTAAATGACACAGTTGAAGAAGCTCTTACAGGGAAAAGTAAGCACATTGATCAAAGCAAACAGAATGAGCATGCCTGAGGCCCCCATTCGCTCACACAGCGTCACTGAGCCTCCTGCCATCTGTGCGTGCACAGGCTGGGCACACGCTCCCTGCAACGGGCATCTAGTGAGCGGACTTGGGCTTGCCTAACTTGATTTGCCCAAGATCAGGGTCCCAAAAAAGCAGGCCAGTGCCACTGCTCTTTGCGTGCCTTTTTAATCTGCAACCCAAATGACAGGACTGCCATGTGGCCAGTCACAGCAGTCGGTCCCCCACACCTGGCGTGGGCTACATGCCCTGGAGACTCAGAACAGCAGCCTCTTGCTCAGCATGACCGTGTCTTTCCCAGCCAGTTCTGCACACTTAGAGAAAAAGCAGACATGGGAGCCCCTGCCTTAGCGGCCTAACACAGGTGGCGGATTTCCAGTGAGCTGACTCCCTGGTTCATAAATCAGGGCAGGAAACATCTGAAGGCTCCCTAGGCTTGGTGCCTGCGGATTGTCGTCTCAAGCACATAACTTCTTTCTGGAAGAAGAGCCTCTTGCCACTGGAGAGATGAGCCATTTGGGTAGCGGGTGGGGACAATTAAGATCCGAGTCTTGCTACGCAGAGCTGACGGGAGGGGAGGGGGGACAGAACTCACCATCCAGCACAGGCTAGCCTCAGCTCGGCAGCAATCCTCTGCCTCGGCCTCCCAAGTGCAGGGATTACAGACAGGTGCAACGGCTCCTTGCTAAAGGAGTCATTTCAAACTGAGCGTCTCAATAAAAATGAAGAATCCTACCCTCCTCGGTCAAAGTGGCTGGAGAAGGGGCTTTGTGAATTACTGGATAGCCTGGTTAATACTTACAAAGGGGATGAGCTCAGGCGGGATCTAATCCATTGACTCTTCTGTCCTTCATCAGCCTGCCACCCCTAAAAGTTGTCTGTTTCCAGAAGACTTAATCTTCGAGCAGGCAACCTTGCCGTCTCCACTCAGTCTGTCCTACCGGGGCACTCTCGGCCCTGTGAATTAATGGGGTTCATATCTGGAACTCTTCTCTCCCGATTGATTTTTTTCCATGTTTGCTAACATTGTCTAGTCCTCCTTCATTTCTCTAGAGTTCGTTTGTCCACTGATCAGCATTCTCCTGTAAGAGTGGCCAGCACTTCTTGCCAGTTGGGTTCATTCAAAACTGTGGCCAGCCCCAGGGTATCTACTTCCTGAGTCACCAGCGACCTGGGGGTTTTCGCTCCTTGTACCCATGTACATCTCATCAGCACTAGGATACCCTCAGGGCTGATTTCCATACCTTGCTACCCCCTTTTTCATTCTTGAGCCCCGTACGCGCAAGATACTTCCTAATTCTACAGTGTGACCTTCTTACTCAATGTGACTCTTCCTCTCAAGAATGGAGCCATTCTCTCCTTTATTCCTCTTCTTCCACACTTCCCAACCCTGCCTTCCATGCCACTTTGGTTCTCGCCTTTGAAAAGCATAGTCTGAAGTTGATTATCTTTAATCAAGTCCCTCTGGCCAGCTCCAGGCCGCAGGTCTGCCCAGCTATAAACTTCCACACAACAATTCTGCCTGGACCACAAACTCTCCTTAACACAGCCTCGAAAATCCCTCTCCCATCTCATCGCTCTCCATTCCCACTCCCATGACCCAGCTACAACTCTTCCATCTTCCTCTCAAACACAGTCCTTTGCCTCATCGTGCCGTCACATGAGCCCCTTTGCCTAGTAAAGTCGGATTGGCTACAAAAAGCTTCCAACTTGAAAGCTCTCCTGCCTCTTGCAACAAGCCCTTGCACGTAGTAGGCACTAAGAAATAAAGACACATAGCCCCGACAACTGTAATAGAACAGGTATATTCAGATTCTGATAGACACTAAACTTCTTTTCAATATTTTCTTACCATCAGTTACTTTGAGCAACTAAGCACCCACAGGCACAAATGATGCCTCTACTACTGCTTCTATTAATATTGTTTCGAATCATAACAGGCTTTCAGTTCTGACTCTGCCTAGCATTGTGGAGTTTATAGGAACGAATAGCATTTAATCTTAATTATTATTCTATGAGACAGTATTAACATCCCATTTCACAAATGGGACAACTGAAGCGTGGAGGAAAACTGAGTCACTTCCGGGCCTTTGAGGGGCATGGCCGAATAAAGACAGACAGTTAGGTGTCATTTGCAAGGGCACAGAGTGCTATAAAGTTAAAAGCACCTGCTACACTGGACTGCTTACAAGGGAATACAACTTGGGCCAAGGGCCAGAGGTGCTTCCCTGGAGAAGCCCTGCTTAAGCTGGTGTCTGAAGGAGGAAGTTAGCCTAAACCTGGAAAAGAAGAAGGAAAAAAGAAAATGCCTAATAAGGATGCAAAAGAGGAAATAGGCTAGTCTGAGATTCATGATTCTTCTGCAAAAGAAAAGAAAACAAGCAAGAATTCTCCCTTAGTGTGCCTAAAACCTGTCCTCTTCCTGGGCACTGAAAACGAACCCCTGCTGTACTCGGCATCTCTGCAGAGCAGGATTCCAAGTCCCCCAACCAAGCTGGGTTCCATTAAACACAGAAGTTAGGGTGCTCACATAAGCAAACCCCTTACAGAATCCAACTCGTTAAGAAAAAAAAGTATTCAGGAAAATGTGGTACGTTTATACAATGGAGTACTACACAGTGGGAAAAAATATGATATCTTGACATTTGCGGGCAAATGGATGGATCTAGAAAACATATTGAGTGAAGTAACTCAGACCCGGAAAGACAAATATAATATGTATTCACTCATAAGTGGCATTTAGACATAAGCAAAGAAAACCAGCCTACAAATTCACAATCCCAGAGAACCTAGACAACAAAGAGGACCCTAAGAGAGACCTACATGAGAAGTAGAAAAAGATAAGATCTCCTGAGTAAATTGGGAACACGGGGATCATGGGAGAGGGTAGAAGGGGAGGGGAGAGGAAGGGAGGAGATTGGAGAAAAATATATAGCTCAATAAAAACAAATTTTAAAAAATCCAAGGAACCATGTTATCTTAAGAACTTCACCACCATGATTGGTGTGATAGATTCCAAATCACCAAAAGGCAGAAGCGCTCTTATGTTTTGGAAGTGCTCCGCATCATCCAATCAAAGAGGTTGTCCTCAGCAGTCAATAACTATAAACTCATGAAGTCAGTTCCTTTAGCCATCCCACACAATGGGATCACCTTCTCCACAAAACACAATGCTTTGTTTTGTTTTGTTTTGTTTGTTTTCCCTAATTTACAACACGTGAGACACGTGTGTGTCTTGCTTATCTTTTCCTTTTCCCTTCCATTTGCCTGTGATGAACAGAATGCACCAAACCCTTTCTTGTGGAACGAAATTCTCTGTCTCCTCCATCACAGCCAGCACACTATAAACACACAGCTTTTGTGACATCCACGCAAAGTTTTATTGTGCCGTTAGCTTTGATAGAAAGCACTGCAGAAAGTTGTTTAGAAATTAAATATCTAAAACAAGCTATTTTAAAATCCAGGGCCTTCACTATTTCATGTCTGCAATGAAGAAATTTCATCTTGGGGAGAGCAAGCTGTCTTTCACACCATATGGCTAATGGTGGTGCATAGCAATTAGCCAGGCTGATTAATGGTGAACAGATTCTAATTTTATGCTTATAATTGAGGCTGCATTTGCACCCCTGGTGCAAATTCAGCACAACCCAACTTCCACTTACAAGAGGCAAGAAATCAAGAGAAATAGGATGATATGGAAAGTGAGAATTTTCTTCCTGGAGCCCCCTAAAGAGTATCAGATTTGCAATTTAAAAGACTGTTAGCCACACAATAGATGACAGGTTTGTGTAATGGGGTCATGGCAGCCTGGTAAACAAACAGTACCCCTTCTGCATCTATAGGCAGCCAGCAAAGCCGTAATCTGTAACATTAGCAAGATGACATTTGGAATATGGCTTTTCCCTCTTAGCCAGGCGGTACACACAGCATCATTTGCCTTCAGTGGCTTGAGAATTTTATTTTTGCTATTTTTATGTTGCTGAGAAATAGAGGCACCGTCAGCAGTAAAGCACACCAACCAGCATCATAAAGCACTTTGGACCAATGAATTTTAAAAACAAGGAAAATATAAACTGCATTAATCGAGGGGAGGCCTGTGCGTGAGAGGCATAATATATCTCTAAGTAGTTCAAGAATAGAATTCTCTCCGGCATAATCCAAACATATGCAGATACAAAATGCAAATAGGCAATGTATAGATAGCGCCTGGCCTGTTGGTTGAAATCTGTCTTCCTGTTTCCTGTTTTGCTCCAATCCTGAGCAGCTCCACTTGGAGGGTTCCCTCTAATGGTATGCTAATTGTAGAAGGCTAAAGTCAGAGAGAAACGCTTGGGGAAGTAGTAATATAGACAAGGTCATGTTTTACTGCTTTTCAAAATGGATTTTTCTCCTTTAATTCCGAAAGGTACCACTCACCTAGATGATATTTACACACAGGGTAAAACTAATTTTCCCCACTAATGGAAGAAATCCCACATCATTTGGGAGCGTTCGGCTACTGTTGTCTTAAATCTGAGTGAAAGCAACCTAGCTTTAAGAATAATTAACAAGTTTTACAAATCACTGAAATAAAATGTGTGAAACTCTTCTACATCTTCAAGCTATAAATCAGAACTATATTTTTTAAAAGAATAATAAAAAAAGGAAACAGGGAATTTTTAGAGACCCAAATGTTAGTATTTGGGATTTCATTCAGGAAACACATGAAGCCCTTTTGATTCTACTTCCACCTGTAGAGTTTTGGGGTTGTTTTCCAGAAGAGTCCATGAACAGCAGAGGAGAGCTGCCCATGCTGAAACAGCAGCTGAAGACTCAGATGGATTGGTCAATGACATTTAGCAGCCCAGTGCACACTGGGCCAGGGAGCCCTGCTCCTAACAAAGCAATTAGGAGCCTTTCTCTGATGCAGAGTGGCATCTTCCTGCTTTATCCAATTCCTTGAGAGCTATAGGGAACAAAATACTGGATTGTTTTTACAAGGAATAGGAGCACAAGTTAAAAGGCTATCCCTTGCTCTTGCCCCTCTCCTGTGCAGGCCTGGCTGAGGCCATGGAGGTGACGGTGGTCTCAGATACCACATCAGCATGATTACAGCCCAATGTGAGAAGACTCCTATGGGAGGAGCATAGAGACTCCTTTTCACTATCCTGCCCCAATCTCAAAGCTCACTACCTCCAAGAAATATTAGCTTCATGTTCAGATATGAATAGGGTAAGTCAAAGACCAAATGCAAGGAGAAAAGAAAAAAAAAAGAGATCAGTTTAAGGAGAAATGAGGCTTGGGTATGGGGGTTATATTAAGTAGAAGAACTCAAAACGAGGAACTATAACTTTCAAGTTGACCCAAACAGAAGCCTCCGTGGACTTCAAGAGAACTCTCATTTTACTAAGCATGAGGCTGAGTTCAAATGTCACCACTGAGCAGGCTGTACTGGATTTGACTCCACTGTAAAGGTTGATGGAGGGCACTGCTCTGTGGCCATTATCTGTGAGGAATCAAAATGCAAGCCGATGTCTTCCGAGATGAAATGTAATAAATAATTGAGAACCGTCGTGATCCCTGACACTGCCAAATGTGTCTAAGAATTCTTTCTTCCAGATTATTTACTAAAAGCAAAATAAACAGATAGTCAACCAATGGAACTGACTTTGCCTAGGCGTGAGATCCAAAGTCATCTTTACTTTGCAGAAAGAGTGGGAGAGAGAAAGAGAGAGAGAGAGAGAGAGAGAGAGAGAGAGAGCAATTCCTTACCTGCACATGATCTCGTGCGTGAGCAACACTCGGCACATTTCTGGGTTCTTGTCTTGGCCTTCGTACACTATGGCCTGAAAGTAAAGGCATGTCTTTAGCTAAAAATAGAAGCAAGAGCAGAGCATTGCCTATAACAATCTTGTTCTTCACCGCCTCGCCCCTGCTGGGGGCCAATTAACTTTTAGGAGCAAAAAGCAAATCAGCCAGGCTGATTATTTCAGGACACATTGCTCAGTATCAACCCAAATTGAGTGGAATAGGATGCGATGCTCTCTGCTCTCTCAACCACCTCATTACGCACATCTTCGGACCAGTGCATGTGATGGGCATCTGTTGTCACGACAACCATAAGTCTCTTTCAATACAGAATAAAAATAAGTCTAATCAATAAAGAGGGAAGCTTCAGAAGGCTGAAGAGGCTACAGTGTTTTGTATTTCAAATATAGAAAAGCATGTGGGTTTGATCACCCACTAGAACACATTTGCCTCTCCGCTCTTCCCAGACCCCACAGTTAGTGTTCTACTGGCAAGCGACAGAAAACAAGTTTGGGAAAAGGCTCGAGCAGTCTGTGCACCGACTATGTCATTTCTGAAGTGAGGCAGCCAGGGAAAACCCCTCTTCCTACCAAGAGGCTGAAAACATGTGTTGGTGCAGGGTGTACGCCCACCCAAACAGGAACACTTGCCAGCATGTTCTGTGTGGGGAATGAAGTCACAGTCAGCTCCCTAAATAAAGAGTTCTGTCTCATTCTCAAAATCAAGCGTCCTAAACCACCAGCCTCAACGCTTTGCGCTCTCTCTCTCTCTCTCTCTCTTTCTCTTTCCTTTCTTTTATTTTTGTAACACAATCACATTTTTCTTCAGGACACCCACCAAGTTCCCCAGAACCTCCAGCTTGAACGTGGATCTACAGGTTACTACCCAAGCCAAAAGAAATCACAGTGCTATTAGTAAAACAGGATTCTGCACCAGCATGCATTTAACTCACTTAACACTGTATCACTGCATAATACTAATATAACACAGCTTCAAATTGTTAATAAAATTACTTTCACACATTCACAGGACCCTCAGTTTCTCAGTGACAAAACTATTTAAATTAACCAAAGATTATTCTTGTTCTTAAGTGGCACACAAAAGTACTTCTGCGCCTAACTTGTCATCTCTCTCACGCACTTCGGTTTTGAACTTGGAGACAGAGCGTCCACAACTTAAGACCCAGTGCAGACAGATCCATGGGCCATGACCTGGTTACAGTATCTGAACACAAAGCAAAGCAAACTGTAACAGATCAAAAATTAAGGGAAAAAGCCTTGGATGAAAAAAAAAAGCACATTTCTTTACCATTGGCCTATCAAAACTATTTTTTATGGCTAGCTCATCATAACCTTGTACTAAAAAAAATAAAATGTTTTTACTTTAGCTGTAAACATCTAGAAAGGTTGAAAGAATATATTTAGAAGTCCATGGCAGGATAGTCCATTACCCAGATTCCTCAAATGTTTGCATTTTACTAAATTTGCTTCCTATTTTTCTCTTTTTCCCTAAATCACTTTTTAGCAAATTGCAGATATGGCCTCAATATATCAGCATGCATTTCCTGAAAACAAGGCATTTTCATGCATAATCACAGCACAATTATCTAAATCAGAAAATTAGCATTGATACAATAGAATAATCTAATATCCAGACCTTATTGAGATTTACCAATTACCTAATAATGTCCTTTACAGCAAAAGAAAATCCAGTACTAATCACTGCACTCAGCTGTCATGTCTCCTTTCATTCTGAATATCCTCCAGTCATTGTAGTTCATGGCATTAACGTTGTTGAAAATATAGGCCAGTTACTTTGTAAAATATTCTTCTATTCGGGTTTGTCGGGATTCCTCAAGATCATATTAAAGTCTTAGACTTCAAGGCAGGACAACAGTAGAGGGTGATGCTGAATCCTCTCTGAACTAGGTTCTACTATGTACAAGTTTATTAGCAGCATAAACTCTGACCATTTGGTTAGGGTGATGCTCGCCATCACTAGGGACCACAGGTCAGAGTTTCACACTATAATATTACATTTCACCCTTTCTGTATTTTGGGGCAATAACTTGTATTATGTTAATGTCCTATTAAGCTTCATATCTTTAGTGACTAGTTTCAGCATGCATACATAATCCTTCCTTTATTCTTATTATATTTATTTATTTACTATATTGAGGGAGCATGTGCCAGTGTGTGTGTGTGTGTGTGTGTGTGTGTGTGTGTGTGTGTGTGTAGGTCAGAGGACAAATTGCAGGGGTTGGTTCTCTCTTTCCGTCATGTGGGGATCAAGAATTGAACTCAGGAATCCAGGTTTACTCAGCAAACACATTTATTTTATGGGCCTTTTCACTAGACATCTTTCCTATGTTTCTAAATGACCTTTCTAAATTACCAAGAAGTTTTTTGTTTTACTCTAAAAAATGGAGTTTCTGAATCCAAAGCCAGACTGGTCTGTAGAGGGAGTTCCAGCGCAGCCAGAACTATGCAGAGAAACTTTGTCGAAGAAGAAGAGGAAGAGAAGGGGGAGGAGGAAGAGGAAGAAGAGGAAGAAGAAGAAGAGAAGAAGAGGAAGAAGAAGAGAAGGAAAGAAAGAAAGAAGAAAGAAAGAAAGAAAGAAAGAGGAAAGACGAGAGAAAGAAAGAAAGAAAATCATTGAATATTCTGAAAACCAAAAAATTGAGGCCAGTGAGACTGCTCACCAGGTAAGGTGTTAGCCAACAAGCCTGGCAGCCTAAGTTAAATCCTGGGGATTCACAGGACAGAAGGAAAGAACTGACAGTTGTCCCTTGGCCTCTACACATGCACTGTGGATCTCATGAGCTTCCACACATACATGAGGGTGTGTGCACTTAAGCACACAAACTAAATAATAAATACATGTAAATTTTTTGAAAACTTATATGTGTCTGCTTTATTTTCTGCAATCCCTTTTTTTTAATGAAAAAAAAAGGAGAAAAAACACAGTGAATTACTGAACAGATCCTTAAGTATGGTGCTAAAAAATTCTAATGGCGAAATTCTACTAAATCCTATTATCACTAAATTATTTGTATGTTCTCCTAAGACACTCCATAAGCTCTGCCTCAACTTCAGTGTTTGCCTTGATAAACAAGTAACCCGGTAAGTCAGTGTGCAGGTACTAGTAATGTTTTCCATACTGGAGCAAGAGGGGTAGGAGAAGGGAGAAGAAATTGTGTTATTTTTTTCGAGGAGAGGGTGGTGGCAGGCATATACGTTATATAAGAATCGTTTTTGCATCTTTCTAGATGAGATAAACACTGTTGTTACTAAGGCAACTAGTTGAAATGAGTGGGGCCATAATAACATATCTGGTTAATAGCAAGCTGCAAGGCAAATCCACTGAGGACTCCCCAGGCGATGGAGGACAGGGACTCCCAGAAGTCCCACGTTTATTTCCCTGGCTACTCAGCATTGCTCGTTAACAGGCCCACTCCCTCTGTAACTCATCTCTTTACCAAATATCAAGCAAGCTACCACTCCACTTCTACCAGTGGATTCCGAACAGAGACTCTTTCTCCAAATCAAGCATAGAAAAACGAAACCGAGAGTTTGGATTTGCTCAGAAATAATTAAGAACTCTGGGGAGATGTGGAATCTGCAGTTTCTGTCTTCCCTCTCCCTGGGTCTGGATAGAATAAGAAGAGTTCTCAATGCACAGGGGCAGAACTACTGCTTCTGGGAAATCCACAATAAAAGAGAGTGGAAGTCTACCATGGGCCAGGAAGGACAAAATTCCTCTCTCTAGAGTAAACTATGCTGTTGCATTAAGGGAGCAAGTTTTCCTGTGCAATTCAAAGGCAGAACTCCCCTAACACTGTAGATAAAAATAATAATAATAATAAAACTAGAATATTTTTCAAACACTGAAAAGACTTTTGAAAACACCCTTGCATGCATATACATATAAAACACACAGAAAATAAGGGCTTCAGAAATGAGCATTTGGATGGGACCTGGTATAGGAAGGCATGATAGGTCTATTTGGAGAGCTCAATGTCCGAGTAACATCAAGCAGACTTCAGCCTTCCTTTTTTTTTATTCATTGCCTTCAAGTTCTCCCTCCAGCTTGCTCCTCGACTAAAAGCATCTTCACTGTGTACATTTAGCACACACAGCAAGACTGGTTCACACTTGAGCACAGCTAGATGATAACACGGCTCCCCCTCCCCAAGAGTAGGCATCTTCTAACACCAATTTGGGAAAAAGGGAGCTGGGGGTTTCAGCCTCTCTTCCGAATTTAAATGTATGCCTCTGTGGGGTTTGAGGCAAGCTGGCTGAGGATGGATCAGCTGGGAGATCCCAGGGGCATATAAACAGCATTGACTATTTTAAGTGAAACCATTTTAACAGACAGCTGGTTTAGGACCCAGACAATGGAACACTGAGAAGAAGGCTCGTTGTCATACTCCATAGTAAATCATGCGTCTGCTCATTGGGGGGGGAAGGTGGTGTGCTGAGAGAGGGACAAAGGCAACACTGGCTTAAAATAAATCAATGTGTTTATCAGAAGTGAGGATGGGGGGGCACTAAGATGGGAAGGAGAGCAAGAGAAATTATGGAAATGCATTATTTAAATAAATCGTTGAGGATGAATCCAGTTGAGGCTTACAACCATAGAAAGAAAAGACATAGTATCAAGTGGAAAATAATGTTTACGTTAATCCTGCCAAGGGCAAACAAATCCCTCAAGGCAGTAGGGATGCTTGGACAGGAAGCAACATGAAATAGTAAATGGCAATAACTTCTCCCCGACTTTCAAAACTTGGCGCTCCTCTGAGATAAACCTGTCATTGGGAGACCTGATTTTCTACTGAAACAGTAGTCTCTCCTCTCTAAATGTCAACCTCTACCAGAAAATAACAAGCAGGCAGGAACAAACGCAAGCTCTTGCTAATCCTCTCCTCATTTTCAGATGGTCTTTTGAACCGTATTTTTTTTATAAGTAACGAAAGAAGAAGAAAACCATTGTTAAAGCCTCTCCACACCCTCCCAAAACAACAGCAGTGGCTGTCTGAAAAGAAAACAGCACTCATTTCGAATGCTTAATTATAAGTCGATGTGTGACGTCTCTGGAAACCAGGCCTTCTCTGTCCCATGCTTGCCTACGCTGCCTCTCTTGAAAAAGGCGTCTTTAGAGTAGAGTTCATCCCTGGCTTTTCCAAAATATTGCTGAGGCTTAAAAGTTCACAGGAACTTACTACGGATAAAGACCACACAGAAGAAGGGAAAACGACACGGTGAGAATACCCGGGGATCATACTTCAATAGGAAGCCCAGAGAAGTTCAGAGAATTGAGCTTGGTTTTCTTTGTTTACTTTGCTAATAGTTTTAACTCTTTGTGTCCCCCATCAGAATCAAGGGAGCAGTTCGAACGCGCATTTTTCTCATTAGGAATTTTTCTTGGTTTGCAAAAAAGGAGGGAGCAAGAGGGGGAGGGAGGAGAGGTAACAAAAACTTGAATTTCCCACATAAATCAAAATAATAACCTTGAAAATGATACTTCTATTTCTGAATACAAAAAACAAAAAGCAAAATCTATTTGTCTCCTTAGAGAAAGGATCATAAATATAAGAACTGCTTTCTTCAAACTAAAGAGACATACCTCCTAAACATAAGCTATCAATAACAGCAAACTACCTAGAACTGAGCTAATCAAAAAGCAATCATGATGCCTTCAGTATCAACACACTGCACAACAATTATTACATTTTGCCACCAGCAGTCTTTCATTTAAAAAAAAAAATACTAGCTAATACAGTCCCACTTCTAGTAGGTAGAAGAGCCATAGTTAAAGATTAAGCTATGCCAAAGAAAACACCACAAATCTGACATTTCATAAACAATTGTATCAAACAGAAATCTAACATTAATAGTAGAGTAAAATAAAAACTGGTTTTGCCTCAAGTAGCAGCTTGGCTACTGGCAAACAAATTGCGAAGATGTAATTCCAGCTCAGCAGCTAAGCAGGCCCGTTTGCAGAAGTGAGTTAGGCATGATATCATATTCACTATGCTGTTCGGTTACATCACAGCCCAGACTAAAAGGCAAGCACGTCCCCAGTGCAGGGACTTTCTGATGCATCCCTTCTGTCTCAAAGAACTAAAAGCCCTTACACTATTCAAATGCCTTGTGTTTTTTTTTTTAAAAAAAGCAAAAACAAAAAACAAACTTAATTTTCAAATAATCCCATATGACTTTTTTTCTAGACGTAATAAATGATATTCTACTCAGATAGTCACTGCATTTACAACATTAGTAGACACAATTGACTTTGTCAACTCAGTCAAGCAATAATAATAAAATCATAAGAACAGCTAATTTATTATATACTTAATATATGTCAGTCACTGTACTAAGCCCTTTGCAGATATGGATCCACTTCATTTTCACAGCAGAACTTTGAGTTGGGTGCAACCATTCTTCCCACTAGCTTGATTCTAAAAGCATATATATTTTAATTCCTGTCTAAAACCAAATCTTCCCTGCTCCAAAACCTATGTCAACAATTCACGCATGTCACATCCAAACAGTCCTCATCCCCAGTAAGACCCCCACACAGACAACAGGCTGTCTGTACAGCCATATGAGTTCGATAAATGCATCCCGACTAATATGTTCGTTTTTAATGCTGTTCAAACATTCACATGGAAACAGCTCTAGCGTAAATATCCCCGAACAAATGGCTGTATATTATCCAGGAGGGAGCAGTTGGGCCGCCAGACTGGGGAAGTACTAGGCCATCTGGCTCCGGCAATCTCTCCAAAACCATCAGCTTTGTTTTCACCCCCAGACTCCAAACAACACATTTTCCACTGTGATGAGTTTACATTTTCCCAAACACAGGTCCTGATCATGCATAAAAATTCCAAACTTCTTCATTCCTCTATGTGCAAGGAAATTTAAATCACCTGCGTTTTTGACATGTTACCAAAGGAGACAGAAAGCTGTTGAAATATGGCCCCTGACATAAACCTGCTCTGTCCTCTCTTGTTTGTTCCCCTGGATCTATGAAAGGGCCTCTTTGCTGGCCTGCTAAATTCCTTGGGAACTTATAGATATGCCCTCCCCCTGCCCCAAAAGTGTTTCTCTACCAATGAACTGAAAGAGTGGTTAATCAAATCTATGTAGCCATGGTAGAACATGATGAAACAATCAATGGGAGGGAAATACAGTGGAATCAACAACTTTAGGTGCTGGGAACATCAAAACAAATATATAAAGAAATCTAGCTCGGGAGCAAATCTCACAAGCTTCCCATTTACTGTGCCTGCACTTTCTTTGCACCAACAGTGTCTGGAGTGCCCTCTCCACATACCCCACCTTTAAACCAGCCCTTGCAAAGATAATGTGACGGCTGTTGGCCTTCCTCAAAAAGAAATAAATAAATAAAACCACTTTTGTTTGAAATTGGTTCCCCTTTATTTAAGTATCACTTGAAAAACTCACTCTTTGAGTAACATGGTAGAAGAAATGAGCTTAGTTTTGTGTTTATTGACCACTTAAAGATAAATACCTCACTGAAGGAACCATGGCACACAATCGTATCTCAAATGATACATGGAAATCGGAATTGAGGCAAGTTAAACCTCGGGCCTCCCCAACTGGGTGCAGGAGAATTTCTACAGTTGACACTGTTTCTGGAGGCATCAGCCATAAACTTCTGGATCCTGAGGGCTTTTGCATGCTCACTAATAGAATACCAAAAACAGCCACGACACAAAAACAATCTATTTTTAGGCCAGCTAAACTTGGTTTTGAACAACCCTTCCCAAAAGCAAGACATTTCTTTTTTAATTGAACAGGTTTGGTTTGGTTTGCTGTTGCTGTTGTTCAAGTTTTCACGTTTTATACTCTATGTTTTACAAAGGAGGTATAAGAAGATGGGACCCCGGAGCCACAGTCACTCCTAGCAAGGCTTCATCATTCCTGGTAGAGTGCAGAATTAGGAATCATTCCTCCAAATAGTCTAATGAGACACTTCAGGAAGGTGTGAGACACTGTGTCGTGTTCATACATCTCGGTTGATGGAGACCATTTCTGGCTCACCTCAGTGCTGCTATGTCTACTCAGAATGAGGAACAACCTCTGCAACTGAAGCATGCATAGCAACTTCTGCATGCTGCTGGCAGACGATGCCATCTGAATGTCAACCCCAGCCTGCCAGTCACGGATGTGACCTCACGCGCACAAAGGCACACCTCTGATATGAAAAGGGGTAGGGTCACCGAGCAAGGGAGAGAAGGCTTCGCAGTGGCCAGGTGTTCCCTCCACCAGGGCTAGTGTTCTGAGAGCTCATCACATTGACGACTGTATTCTGCCCCACACTCTAAACATCAAAATCTGGAGTGCCTCAGAAAGGTATCACAGAGGGCCAATGCTACCACTTAGTCACTCAGCCTCTGCCAATCCGTACTTTTTGTTAAAGAGGCCATGGTGTGTTTACGTAGCATGGACACTGTTAGCAAATTTAAATCAAACTTAAGCATTTAATTATCATGGTGAATTTTTGAACTACAGGAAGGTCCACTGTTTTACTCCTGAAGCAGAATATGAACATGATTCTGCAGCTAAGAAAGGCCTCTGGTATTCCCTCTGCTATTTTTTTTTTCTTGAGTATATGATGCTAACTGAGTGCATAAGAAGGTAACTTCCAAAACTCTTGCTGCATGTAATCGAAGAACAAGCAACTGGATAACTGGATAATGAGCTCGGATTGCCTTTCAAAGTGAAAGTTATAGAAAGGGCGGTTACTCAATTATTAGGAAAGCAAATAGGCTCATCTAAAAATGGCATTTGTCTTAATACTTTCATACCAACTTAGATAACTATTAAACCTTTTTGTCAAAGGTAGCTGCTGATGAGATATATAACTACATGTATTTATAATTTAAACCTTTAGTAATATATAGCAAATGACTTTCTTATATCTGTTATTTTTTTCAATGAAGCATTTCCCACTTTCACTCTTCATAGTACTTATGATGCTATCAAATGGCAAAGATATCTCCAGCTGTAGATTTTTTTTTAAAGCTCCGTGGCCTTGTTAGTAAAATATTTGGTGTATTGCTTTATATTTTTAAAAATCCTTCCGCTGTTCTCATATGAGAGAATATGTCGATAAAATGAATTCTTGGTAGCACTATATGTTTAGGGAGATCAGAATTGAGGTTATGGGGAGATATGAAATGGATAGAAACAATCTTCTCTAACATGACCTAATTCTATGTTCCTTGGAACAGTCCTGGTCATAGTGTGGCCTGCAGTTTCAGTGGTCAGTGTTCCATGAACACATCGGCCTTATCCTGTTGTTTGTGTGAATGCATTTATCTTAAAAAGTAAGTCCTAATAAATACAAGTGGAGTATGGGGCAGAGTTCAGTCTTTTTCCCCTGCCCCCCTCTTTCCACTCTTCTCTGATGAGGAGGACAAGAAAAGATTCCCATCATATCAAAAACAATTTTTGAAAAACAGAACTTCACATGATATATTTTTGTTTTGACATCAAATTAAAAGTTACTAAAATCAAGTGTGTGTGTGTGTGTGTGTGTGTGTGTGTGTGTTTCTTTTCAGCAGGGGAAAAAAAACCTAAAAATTCAGAGTTCAAAGGAAAGACAATTATCCTATATAGCCATTTATGCATTTAAGAAAATAACTACGATTAAAACAATAAGTGAAAATTTACTCTGAGCTGTCAACTAAGAAATGAACATAGTCTTCCAGGAGAGGAAAATACTTAAGGGAAATAAAATGACATCAATTTTTTCAAATACTTATTAACTTTAAAATATACTTCATACTCATAGTTCCATATATTTTACTTGAGTCACAATAAAAATATAAACATGTTAATCAACATGAGCTGTTATTAAATGCTTTCGGTTAAGATTTCAAACTTCCCAACAGCTTATTAATGTGGATTTTGCACATTATAGCCAGGCAGATCTAAAGCTATTTTTAATTATGCAAGCACGCCCTAATTCCAAACTTTCCAAACCAGTGAAGGAAGTGCGCCCCTCCTTATTTTAAAGGGAATATTTTTAAATGACAATCAAGTAAACACATTTTAACCCTGGTACTAAAATGCTATTTACTGTGCAATAGATGGCTTTTCTTTTTATTCTGAATTCTGTCTTTCTCTTAATAAAGCTCTCTCTTTTTTCTGTTACTTCAACTAACTAACCAGCTACTTCATTCTGAAACTATACTTTTTCTTAAAATTAAGAAGAGGGAAGTTTAAAAAAAAAAAAACTGTGCCTCATTAAAATGTCAAGCCTCGCTTCTACCTTGGCTCATAACTGTATCTTTTAAAACATAACTCAACCTTAATGTATACTGCTTGACACCAAGTGTTGGCAGGCTTAAGAAAATGTCGTCCCTGTGCCTTTAAGATGGAAAGCTAGCTAGCTCTTGTTGCCTGGCTCCCAGCCAAACTTGGAGGCCAAAGCAGGAGGGTTTTTGCAAGATACCCTCAAACAATTGTAGGCTCCCACTTCCAACACTACTTTCCAATACCACCGCCTTTAAAAAATAAAATAAAAATCTATAGAGAAGTCATTTGCAAACTTCACCCTGCTCCACACTCCCGCAGAGGCCAGCATTGCCCTCCTAAACACCCCCTCTAAGTTCCTCAGGCCTGGGCCTTGTATAAAGCCTGGCTAGATTGTGTTTCAGAAGTTCTGAACCCCGGGGGATGGGGTTTCTCTAGGGCTCCTTCTGCACCCCCTAGGGCTCCCAGAGGAAGTCCAGTCCTTACTCCTTCACTCAGCATCCCAGGTCTTAATCACCAGGCCTGGCTTTCTCAGGGAGGGAAATGAGCCTCTAGCGATTCCCCAGGCGGAGGTGCTACGACGGGAATGGTCCCGGAAACCTGCGCTGCCACCACTTTGCCAGGGCCCCCCTGGCTTTGAGAGTCTGGATCCCAGTCATCTCTCAGTGGTGGCACAACCAGCTTTTGAACCGCAGCAAATTCTGTGAGCTGAGAATCGTCCCCACAATGTGGAATTCTGAGAAACTTACTTGCTTTGTCATGGAGTCGATGAGGCGCACGTAAAAATCCTGTTCCGTCCTTATTCCTGGGGGTGGAGGAAGGAAGAAGGAAAATTAAGAGAGGGGATAAGCCCCGAAGGAAAAAAAAGAACCCCGCAATATAAATAACAAGGGCAACAAACAAAACCTGCGCACAAAGGGGGCCAAGGCCAAGAGGAACTCCTGCTGTCCGGAAAAGGGAGAGCTAGGATGCCCCCCCCCAATCTAGAGAGGATCTTAGGCCTAGTTCAAATGCCCCCTCCCCCTGGAAGCCAGACTCCTCGAAGCACTGGAGCTAGATATGGGGTGGGAATCACCCAGCCTGGCCACTCTCCCTCCCCTCTAGAGCCCCTCTGCAGTCCCCTGGATCCATCAGGACCACCACCATTCCAAGCTCCCCAGAACCAAGGAGCCCTGCGACCTGGGAATTTGGGTTGTGCAAAACAGGCTTCAAGAAGGGGGTGGGGGGTGGGGAAGAAGCCAACCGAGTGGTCAAGTTAGGGGTAAGTGGCCTCCAGTCAGCCCTAGGCTGACCAAGCCGCCCTCCGCCTCCTCAGGTGAGAAACTTCCTAGGATGAAATTTCGGAGAGGCCTGTTCACCTGGAGGGTGGCTGACGACTGAGCTTCGCTGGGGGGCTTTCGTCCACCTGGAGCTCCGTGAGCCCCCTGCCCTGACCCGGAGCCCCAGGGTGCTGGCACCGACCCGACAGGAGCCTCACCATTGCTGTAGAGGAGCTGGAGCCGGTAGTGGATCCCATTATTGGTCTTTTCGCTGTTGGCTTCCTGGTTTGCCGCAGGGCCCAAAGACACAAGAGATGAGGACAAGAAGTCTCCATGAGCGAGTGCGCTAACTTCGAGGCAACTTTTCCCAAATGGGACCCCCCCACACACACACACACTAACCTGTGAAGTCAGCCAGCCCAGATAGCAACAGTAATTGTGGCAACAATTAATACCTTCTCCACCCTCATTTCAAATTGTTCTCTCTCTCTCTCTCTCTCTCTCTCTCTCTCTCTCTCTCTCTCCTACTCTCATTCCAGAAAATTCTGTGAGGTGTACTGAATATGGGTGAGACTCTACCTTGAACCTTGGGACTGCAGCCTGGGCCATCTGAGGCAAGCAAGGCAAGGTCTCTTAGTTCAGACCTAGCACATCCCAGGTTCCCAAGGATAGATAGGCTGAAGTCGGGTTCGTTTTGCCTGGGTTCTCTCCAGTTCTGGAGGCTCCATATTAACTTTCTGGAGCAGGACCTTGTGTCTCAGGAGCCTGAATTCGTCCAGGACGGGAAGTTACGGGGGCGGGGGCGCTCACAGGAGTGTGAGGTTAGCTTTGCATGCCCGGAGGCGGCTCTTAAGGCGCCTGGGCCTGCTCCCTGAGCCTGGGACTACTGGGGACAGCGCTGCGCCCACTTACTTTTTCCTTCTCCACGAACCCCACAAAGGCAGTCCTCTCAATTTCCACGGGCTGGCCCTGTCTGTCGTAGAGGGCCAGGACGAAGTGGAAGAAGTTGGATTTCCGCAGATTAGAAGGCGGCTGCTTCTCAAAGTGAGCCCGGGCCAGACCCACCCCGCTGCGACCAAAGACGCAGAGTTAGATTGCTAAGTCAAACCGTGTCCCATACTCCCATTGTCACCCCCCAACACCCACCTCCTCTGTTCCCAAAACATCCCCAGGGCGCCTTCCATGACCCATCAGGAGCCCAAGCGCGGCTGAAGAACCGCACACACGCCAGTCATGTTCCTGGGCTCCCGGTTCAGAGACAGCGGGTCCTCAGAATCCAGAGGTGTGAAAGTTTTGTTTGGGTTTTGGGCGCGAGATGAAACGCTACAATCTTTACTCCACTTGAACCGCGCTGCGTGCAGAGGAAACGTGGCCGTGGGTGAGGTGAAAGGAGGTTAGACAGAAAGTACGCAGTTTACAACTTCGAAGGATAAGGCGTGGGAATGGGCTCCAACTGCGCCTCCAAATCTCACGAGTGAGGGGGCAGGTGGAAACGAATGCAGGCACGCTAGGCTACTTGCTGCTGCAGCCACCCTCCAGGAAACCTCCCCAGCTTTGGCTAGCTGCCGGTGCCCGGCCTCAGCACGCTAATTTTCTACGCAAACACAAGCAAGGGGAGAAGGGTCCCATATTGGGGCTCGCGGCTATGAGAAATGATTGATCGCTATGGGAAAGGGAACCGGGATGTTTTGTTTTTTTGTTGTGTTTGTTGATGTTGTTTGGTTTTGTTTTTAAATAAAAGACCTATCTTGACAAAGTTTTGCCCTTCTGAGAAATTCATCCTCACACATTCCTGAAACTCAAAGAGCCAGAGCTTCTGACTGAGCAGCTCCGCCAGGTACTAGAGATTGGGGTGCCCGGGGGTACCGCACTGACATCCCAAAGTGCCCGACAAAACCGGGCAACACACACACACACTTTCGCTTCCAGCCTAGTTACCCAATTCACTCTCACTACCAACCACTCCTAACCCTATGCTCAGCGGGGATGGAAATAGTACAGGGACAGTTGTCCCTAGTCCCCCTCACCCCAAAACTAGAATGATGGAATTACTCTTCCTTCTCCTTCTGCACCCTTTAAATCTAATGGGGCTTGGGGCTACCAAGTTTTCCATTCCCATAAGCCCAGCGGGTGGCCAGGAATGAAAAGGATAGGGTACCATTTCTCACTTGGGACCAAGAGCCCCAGGGCAGGACTCTGGCTGTGCTCAGGAAAGTTCCTCAAGTTGGCCTCCAAGGGCATGGCCTCCAAGCCACTCAGTGTAGACTCTGAAGAGTAAGAGAGGGACTGGAGGTGGCCAAGGTGACAGGGGCCGAGGAAGGCTTTTAAGGAACGTGAGAATTAAAGTTGTTCTGCAGGCTGAGTGAGAAAAACTGAAGGCTAGGGAGTAGAGAAAGGGCAAGTGGAGAACCAGATAGCAGAAGTAAGGGAAGACTCCAGGGAGAGAAATGGGAAGACAGAGCAGGAGAGACTGCGGGGTGAGGAAAGAAAGAGCGAAGCTGAGAAAGAAGGGGGAGGAAAGACTGGGAACGCAAGGGTGTAAGAAGAAGAAGAACAAGAAGAAAAAAAATGAAAGAAGGTAGAAAAAAGAAAAGAAAATGGGGAGAAAGAAAAGAAATATGGGACGTAAGGGAAAGGAAGGAAGAAGGGAGGAGAAGAAAATTAAGTAAGAAAGGAGAAAAGGAAAGAAGGAAAAAAGAGAAAGGAAAAAAATCGAAGAGAAATAAAGGGGGAAAGGAAGCAAAGGGAAGGGGAGGAAAAGGAAAAAATATAACCACCCAGAAAAGAAAACAAGCAGTCAGAAAAGCGCAGTTATCCAACACCGTGCTGGTGAGACGCCTCTTCTGGGTTAAAACAAAATGAAAACAGTCGCAGATGAGGCTGCGGAAAGTGCCGGCAAAGCTTGGGCTCGGCTCCCTCCAGCAGCTCCGCCGCTCGCAGTTCTCTGGCCGCCGGCGCCAAGTGCTACGCAGCCGGGGAGCGCGGAGCCCGAGCGGCGAGCGCAGCACAGCGGCAGACGCACTCGCGTGGCCGGGCCCCGGGTAGCCGCGCTGCCGCCTCCAGGCTCTCCCGCTAGCCCGCGGCCTTTCCGCCGCGGTCCCCGAGCGGTACCCACCTCTGCGCCGCTGTGTTGGCGTCCAGCACCCCGGCGCCCTGCATCCACGTCCGCACCGCGTTCATGCCGCTGCCCAGCGGCTCTTCCTTCATACTGCTTCCACTCCGTTGGATGCTTTCCTGGATCCCAAACATGAAAACAACCTTTTCTTGTGGAAAATCTCCTCCCCTTTGAAAATATTGAAAAAAAAAAAAAGGAAGAAAAACGCCAACCACAGATTTTTTTTTTTTTTTTGAGTCGATGAAACTCGCGCTACATCAAGGCGGCGGGCTGAAAAGCAAAATTTTTAAAAATGTAAACCTTCGCTCAAAACTGAGCGATAACAAGGGGGGGTTGTTGAAGAAAAAAAGAAAGGGAAAATCCAACGAAAAGACCAAAATTAAGAAAAAAAAATAGAGATGTATGCTTGGCTGTTGGGGGTTGTTTGGTTGGTTGATTTTGAGTTTGGGTGCTTTTTTTTCCTTTTTTTTTTTTGCTTTTTTTTTTGTAGTATTCACAGGCCGTTGGAGTACAGGAGGGGCTGGAGTTTCCTTTTGTAGAGGTACCTTCACTTGAAGAAGCAGGAAGAAAAAAAAAACCACCCTGATGACAATTTAAGAAACAATAGATAGGACTCTCGAAGCCGGCTTGGCTACTTGAAGTGTCATTTTCCACAATCAGGCAAGTTTTTTTTCCTCCTCTCTCAACCAAAGATGTTTCTTTCCTTTCCGTGCTTGTAGATGAGGACGCTGGTTGCTGTAGACAGATACACCGGAGAGGGTGGGGGGAAGGGGAGAGAGAGGGAAAGAGGAAGGGGGGGAGGGAAAGAGATAGAAAGAGAGAGGAGAGGGAGAAAGAGAGGGGTGGACCCTGCTGGATGGAGATTCTGTTTTCTCCTTGCTAAAATAGAAGTGATTTGCAGGCTCTCCCTGTGGAATCCAGTTTGACTCTCCCCAGAGCTAAACACAGGCACACTAACCCCAAAGGGAAAGAGGCGGGGCCCTCGCAGTCTGGCCACGCCCCTTCTTTGCATAACGTCATCCTTCCGCCTTACCGCAGCCAATCGTAGCTCCCGAGCTGCTTGTTCACAGAGCCAGGCCACACTCCCTCATTAACATCCTTCTCCGGGTGGCGCAGGGGAGTCGCCAAAGTTCCCGGCAAAGTGGCGAGCGAGGGAGCACTGAGCACCGGCTTCTAGGCTGGGAAGGAGCGGGGCCGGGACCCTGAGGAGCGAGAAAGTGGGCAGAGGGAAGGAGATGGAGATATCCTTCTCAGGGATCTGGGCTGAGAGGGTCTGCACCACGGCGGTCTGCGTTTCCCTGGGCAGACACCTGGTCCCTTGCTGCTCCGCTGTCCTGCTCCGGGGGCAAAAGTGAAGGAAAAGGACTGACAAGGCAGAAAAGGCAGGATGCGCATCCCAGGTGCCCAGTTCTTCACTTTGAAGCAATGGAGGGATGGAATTTGTGTTCGCGAGATTGAGGCTTGAGGGCCCGCGGAAGGACACTGTCTCCGTATCAGGAGCGGTAGAGGAGCCCAAAGCCCCAACAAATGAGGCATTAGCAGATCTCTAGGGAGTGGGGAATCCCGACTCTATCTTCAGCCTGCCTCTGAAATGACTCTGGTTCTGGTGCTGGGCTATGTTCTTACTCTCGGGTCTCTGCAGTAGCACCTCACCCCCGAGATGAGCGAATGGTAGAAAGAATGGGACGCTGGGGTTGTGCCAGAGCGTGGCTTTAAATATCCTCATATTCAATCTTTTTCTTTATCAAAGCAGCAAGGATGTTGCCTCCTCTGATTAGTTGGTTACTGGGCACACGGGGTTCTTTCTGTGAAAAGGGAAGGCAGCTTGAGTCAATTTTAGTCACAACCACAAGAAGAAGGACTAAGAAATAGAGGAGAGAGGTGGGGGTGGGGGAAGAGAAGGAGGAAGTGGAGTCGGTAGAAGAATACAAGGGGAGGAAAGGAAGGAAACAAAAAAGAAGAGAAAGAGGAAGGAAAGGTTAACTTGCCTTCCACCTCGGGCCTTTTGGCCTTTGTGTTGTGGCTGGGGAGGAAATAGATAGACGGTTATGGGTAATGTGCCTGCCCCATCTTTTTTTTTTTCTCTCAAGATTGCAAAGTCGAATAAGCTCCTGGTAAACTGTATCATTAGCCTCAGAGGACATCTCTGGGTGCAGCCAAATCTGCTAAGGGCTGCTTGGGGAAATTCTTTGCCCGAAATCCAGGTTCCCTTTCTGCTGGCCTTCCTGGGCCATCTGATTTAGAAAATGTATTGGGGTCAGCGATGGAAAAGTACACGTCTCTGTTGAATGAAAGCATTAAGACAGGCAAGGGTTGGGCTTTGTGGTTATGGCGGCGGAGGAGAGTGGAGCCCTTTCGTGATGAAAGAGTGAGTTTAGTCCAAGCCTACAGGTACACGCATGGCCACTGTCCTCAGACCCAACTTTATCTCCCATCTAGCTCTCAGAGGATTTGTCTGGACCATACATGTGCTGGGACAGTTCTTTCTGGGACCATAATTAATGTATCTCCTCCAAGCTACCCCTGCAGAAATCATCTGACCCATCAAGGATCCCCATAGCATCTGCCAGAGTTTCTGGGACACAGCTGGTGCTGAGTGTGTGTGTGTGTGTGTGTGTGTGTGTGTGTGTGTGTAAAAAGATGGAAAGGGCTACATGGCTGTAGACACTCGTACCTTCTCCATCTCTATAGAATTTAGATGCACAATTGAATCTGGGCCTATTAAACTTTTTCCCAAGTTGCAAGCCCAAGATCCTGTTTGCTTAGAGTCCACAGAACCAGTCCCTTTCCTTCTCTAAGTTGGGGAGGGGGGGTCTTACTTCAAGGTAGGGGCTTCACAAAGCAGGAGCCACCCACCAACAATGGGACCCAGGAAGTCCTAACCTAAGACTCAGGCCTTTCTTTAACAGATCCCCGTTTCTCTTCAGTAATTAAACCATTTAAAGTTGTTTGTAACACAGTCCGGAAAGGCTCACTGCCTAGAAAGGAGAAAGGCAGTCACCCTTTGTGATTAGTAGAAGTCACAGAGAACACAGACCTCTGGGGGTCATCTGCAAAGGACTCTGGTGTGAGTAAGCACTCACCACCCACTGTCCCCAAAGCCAGAATGGCGCAGAGAATTGTATCTTTAGCATCTCTATTATCTGGGAACTAACTACAAAAGAAGCAATGTTCACATCCGTCCACTGAGCCAGAGAAGAAGAAGAAGGCAAAGAGAGGGGCTCAAGAATCTCTTCCCCTTTGGCAGGCACAGACATCAGGCACCTCACCTGGGGTGATGGGCATTCTTTATTTTCATTAAGCCAGACAGAGTACATGTGTAGGTGTTTATCTGGATGTCTTGCACTTTTAACATGCCTTTTGCATCTGGTAGTAAATGCTTAAGAATGAGCAGGCTAGAGAGAAAGTGGAACAGAGAGGGTGGCAGAAAACTAAGAATGACACCCAGGACCACAGAGTGTGTCATAGACCGCGCGACCGCGCGCGTGTGCGCGTGCGTGCGTGCGTGCGTGCGCACGTGTGTGTGTGTGTGTGTGTGTGTGTGTGTGTGTGTGTGTGTGTGTGTTGAAGGAGAGGCGTACTTGTTGAGCATTGAAATTCCCAGGCCTCATCCACAGCGGCACAGTCAGAGCCCCTGGCTTTGGTACCTAGGAATTTATATGAAAAGATGGTGGTAATTCTTTGCTGCTCTCTCTCATCTCTGAGAGAAAAACCAAAGGAGAGGGAAGCGGTGAGAGGGGAAAGACTGAAAGAGGAGAGAACACAATCGGTTTCTCAGAAGGAGTCACTACAGAGGAGTGTGCTTCTTCTGGTTCCTCGTTGAACTTTGGGCAGTTTCTCCAGTCTTCTTCAGGACGGTCAGAGTCATGGACAGCCCCTAGAGGGTCTTCATTGCCAGGCAGGGCTGCCCAGCTTTGGGGGTTCTCGGGGGTGTCAGAGGAAGTTGAGGCCAGGTCACAAGAAGTTCCTCCCCCTGCACCCGTCAAGCACGACTTCTCACATCCCAGCCGTTCCAAACGTCTGTAAACTCAGATTCTCTCTCTTGGGGCGCATCAAATGACAGAATAGCTTCTAGGGGCTCCGGTAGAAATCAGCTCCCCTGCTCGCCCTTGAGTAAAAAGAAAGACCCCCTCCTTGAATTCATTGAAACTGGGGCCAGGGAGGAACGTGAAGGGGGGGGGGGGGGCGGGGAGAGGGGATGGCTTTTGCTCGCCTGCCCCCAGGAGGCCAGGCTGGGGACTTGTCTCTAAGGGGTTCTACTGTCCTCTTTCTAAAGACTCCCGCCCCCAGGACCAACAGTCCAGGAGAAGTAACCCCTCACCTTTCTTAGTTTCCTGGCCAGAGGCAGCTTCGACCTCCAGTGGGAGGACAGGCGCTTCCTTCAAAGCCGGGAGGAACGGAAAGTGGGGAAGCAGGCGACAAAGCAGCGAGGCTCAAAGGCCCTCTTTCCAGCTGCATGCTCCTGGGGAGTCGCGGGATCACTAGGCTTCGGAGACGGGTGACAGGGATGGGCAGAGGTCAGAGCGTCATAAGGAGTGGGGGACACCCGACGGAGTTGGTAGAGACCTTGAGCCCTGGGAAAGTGAGGTGAGGCCGAGGGAAAGGAGGATGCAGGTGAAGGCGGCCGGACACTGAGACACACGCACCCACTAAAGCCTGGCCTGTCCCCGGGTGGCATTTATCCACCGCTATGGGGAGCGTGAGAGCCTAGGCCAGAGCGCCACCGGAAATCCGGACTCTGATCCGGGCTTGCGACCTCGTAGCGCTCCGGAAAAGTCCCCCCTTGCTCATCCAGTCCCTGTCCCTGGGATCACCTTTCTCCTCTTGGTACCAACTAGAACACTGAGGGAAAGAATGATAGCTGCTCGCGGGAGGCTAGACTCTGATAGGATCAGGAGTGGCGGAGCTCCTAGAAACTGTCCTCTCCCCGACCGATCTGCGGCCTCTCTCGGGTTTCCCCCGGGATCGTCCCAGACAATAAATAGATCCAATTTGTTGTTGGATTTACCGGGCATGAGATTATTGAATTTTCACCACAGGCCACTCCCATTGTACAGGTGAGGAAACTGAGGGTTTGTGAGGGAAGTGAAAAAAAAAAAAACTTGTGCCACCTCCCCCGATCCTCACCCCCATCACACCGGTAATAAAGCTACTAGGTCACTGTCCCCTGGCCTGGTGCTGGTGCTGTTAATCTTGAAGCCAAACCTCTACCAGGCAGAGGCATAGACCATCTACCTACCACCACCCAAACTCTCTAGTGCGTTAGGTCCCAGTTGCATATAGCAGGGCGAAAAAAGAGAGGGGGCACATGTCAGCTTGAGGGCAAACCGCACAAATTGTTGTGCAAAAATCCTAATGAATATGAATATTTGAAAACACGTCTGCGCTATAATGTGTAAGTGCGCTCCCAGCCCTACCCGGACAGGGCTCCCCAGGGAACACCAACCCCAGCCCTTCCTGGGTCACATCGTCTCATCCTGCCCCAGCTGAGGTCTAAACTCTGGCAAGCTTGTTTGACAGAAACAGCTTAAGTACAGGACTTGGCCTCAACATCCAACGTCGGATGTCCACAATGCCCATCACAGGACAGACGTCTGGACCCCTGCCTGAACTTTCATGGGGGAAAAGATGCTTCTGTCTCGGCCCGAATATAGACGCCTAAAACCACAGGTCATCCTGAGTTGGTGAAGTTCCAGAAAAAGAACCCTGGTCTGCGCTGCCTTCAAAGCTGGTACCCTGCCTTAAGAATTTTCCCTATCAGCCCGAGAGACTAGACCCGGCTCTTTCCACACTCCGGGCGGGGTACAACGGTGTTAGAAAGGAGCTCTCCAGCAGTTTATAATTTAACATTGCTTAACGTTTAAAATACAAACTGAGGTGGAAGAGGGGAAGGGGGGGGGCTGTAAGATTTAAGAGAGAGATGGGCCTGTTTCAAACCCTAAAAGAAAGCTGAGAAAGGAAAAACGCGTTTGGCAAATGAGCTCAAAAAGTTTGTGCGCTCGTTTCTTTGATGACTTTCTTGTGTTCTTCCTTGTCCTCGTTGCTACCTTTGTTTAAGATGCCCGTGATGCAAATGTACAGACAGGTTTCCATCAGCGACCGACGGCTGCGTATTTGTGGTCCTATACAGTGCGCATAGGTGCTGAGTTGTGACAGGGCACTGCTGGCTCCCTGTGAGCACTTCCGCTCTACTGCGGTGCCACGGGAATGAGTACAAGTGCATCTCTATCAAGAGTGTGTATGAGTGTCATGTGTAGATACATTTTATGTGAGTATGGTGTGCAAGTCCGTGTGTACGAGCACGAATTCACACGTGTTTCATGTGTGCACTTGTGTGTGTTAAATACAGTAAAGACATCCTAAAAATCTAAGTCCCGCTGTGGGAAATCACCAAGCTGGGTGGAAACCAAGGTGTCAAGGGAAGTGGTGAGACTGAAGGTCTCTTGGCCTTACCGGTAGGAAGGAACCTGCTGAATGAGTGCAGGGCATGGCCACAGGCCGGGAATGAGCGCCCAGCTCAGCTCCCTGCAGACCAGATGTAATTTCCACCCACAAATTACACAAACTGAGAGCGCAAAGATCCCTGCTGGACAGTTCCGCGCTCCTAATGGTTCCTCGCGGACAGTTTCTGATTATTGATGCGGCGTCCAAAAAGAGACCGCTTCCGGGAGATTTGCTTGTGTGTCCATTCTCTTTATCGCTGTTGATTCGCTTGGCTGCCACAAAGACTCAGCCAAACCTATCAACAGGACCCTGCCCTGGATCCTCTAAGCGGATCCGGGCTTGCAGGCTACTTGCGAGCCAGAATCTTCTAAGGTGGAGTCACAGCGCCACCTCGTGATCGTTGAGCTTCTTCGCGACACTGACGCTCGAGACAGCCTATTTCCCAGCTCCCGTTGGGGGTTCACATTGACCATTTCTTTACTCGATTAATAAGTTCCTCGTCTTCCCAGGAACACATTGAGCATCTCTACACTCTACATCTCTCCACCCGCCACGGATCAATTTCCAAAGTTACCTAAATGAATCTTTAAGTTAGCCCATGGATATCTTTCCATGGTTTCCCCTCAGGTTCATCTCACACTGCTCCCCCTCCAATCAAGGAACTACTGAATAATGTGGAGGACTGTTTTTTCAACATCTACCCAATCTGCAGTTTATTGAGTGTGTGTGATGGAGTATCTGATACAATGTACTATGCTAAGTATACCACAGTCTCGCTCAATCTTCCCAGCAAAGTCACACAGCAAAACCCAATGTTTCTTCTTACTTTGCACGTGAAGAAACCAACGTTGAAGGGGGAGGAAAGTGCCCAGGCAAGGTCACCTTGCAAAGTCGAGCCCAGGTCAGTCTATCTAATGCCAGAACAACACACATTTAGCTTCTGTGTCTTGCAGACTCCATCAGCACTGTGTGACCAGACAAGGCACAGAATGGGCACTCATGTTCACGGAAACCCATTTCCCCAAAGAACTGAGCCAGGAAGAGAACTGCTGGTTTCAAGCACCTTGACCAACATACCAGCACAAGGGTTGATCACAAATGTATTACACCACTGTCTACCTAAGGGACCCTGGCCAAGACAATCATTCCTCAACCTCCTTATTCTTTAGTTAAAGGTATTTTGCTATTTATTTTTAACTTATGAGTATACGTGTTTCCCTGAATGTATGTATGTACACCATGTCCATGCCTCCTGCCACTGAGGGCCAGAAGACAGAGTCAGATATCCTGGAACTAGAGTTACAGATAGTTGTGAGCTGTGATGTGGATGCTGGGAAATTACCTTGCGGTTATAGCTTCATTTTCATTTCGGACATGAATTACGTGATGGAACATGTTTACTTCGTGGTGGTTTGAGGGTTTATGTTAACCCTGATATGTTAAAAAACATTTAAAGGGTGGAAGGGGGAAGAATATAACTAAACAGTAAATCAGCAGGCTTGGCCTCTCGCCCTTACCTCCTCTGTAGACTTTTGCCAAGTAAGATTTAAAGGGAGACTATAAATGTGTTTCTTACCCTGGAAAGTACAAACCTCTATTTTTTTTTAATTAGGGGAGATTCTGAACTAGTCTGAGTGTTTCCCCAATCAAAAAAAAAAACGTTATTTCAACTAGCACATTGAAAGCTTTGAAATTAAACTAAGCAAATGTCTGTATGCAAATAACTGCGCCCAAATAAGAGAAACAAATTAGGGTTGCTGGAGCCGAGTCCAGGCCTTCAGACACTTCCCTAAAAGACGACATTTTTCAAGTTGAGTGTCTCTTTCTGGAATGACTCGTTGAGGCACTACTCTGTGGTTTTGCTGAAAATGAACTTTCCGGCTTGCTCAGGTCTGGAAAGGTAAATGAACAGGGCTCATGTCCTAGGCCCGCATAACTTCTCCTCCTCAGAGAAGGGAAGCAGGAAATCCACGGAAAACAGAAACATGCCCCCCCTTCCATTCCCAGAGACCCCATTGCATGCTGGGTCTAGTTTAATCCATCTGCACTTGTTTCTTGTTTCACGAGATGCTCTTATATGGCAAGGAAGAGATTTGGGGAACTTTATCTTCATCAAAGTAATGTGTTCAGGAGTTGAGTTGTATGACTGATGAAGTTTCATTGTCCTTAGATGGGAATTTGGTTCACACTGATACTGTGGCATGCTGGTTTTTGACAAATTGGGATCTCTTCTATTTCCTCCACCACCTCCTCCTCTTCCTCCTCCACCACCACCACCACCACCACTTTCTCATCCTCCTCTTCCCCAAATGCCATCACCTCCTCTTTCTCTTCCTCCCTACCCCACTACCTCCTCCTCTTCCTCTTCTTTGTCTTTCTCACCATCGTAGTCATTAGGGAAATCCACCGAAATTCTGGGTCTTTTCTTCTTGCAGGATGTTTCTTCTGTTATATCCAGGTTGGGGTATTCTGGGTCCTCTTCATATACAGAATCCCTGTGATTTGCCTTGGCCAATGAGGAATTAGCAGGGATGACATGTCACTCACGGGCAGAAGTAAGAGTCAGTGTGCAGTTTGCCAAGTTCTCTTCCCTAACCGCGGGATCAGATGGATCCCCAAATGGATTTTACACTAACCTGCTGCTCTTTGTAAAGACCATGTATGGTGGAGCTCCTTGTACTCATAGGGGCATTTAGAATGAGGGGGAAATTATCCTGTTACTATAAAGCACAGGGAAGTCTTTGATTGCAGTGTAGCCTGGCCTTCCTGATGAATGCACTTAAGAAAGCAACATCTTTTCTTCTGGGAGATACTAAGAAAATTCTTCCCTTCCACTGCAAAAAAAAAGGGGGGGGTAGATTTCTACATCCAATGAAAAGAATAACCAGAAATCTGAATGCCATCATTTTAGTCACGTTATTCCTGGGGTTCACAACATCATTTGGAAAACCTTGCAAAGAGAAAAAGAAGTGAATTGTAGAGACCATTCAAAAGGAACCTTAAAGTTCTTGCTAGAGCCCCACAGGACTTTCCAAGAGCGTTTTTCCCACTTGCAGACACGCTATAAAGTGAGCTCCTTACGGTTTAACTGGGAAAGACTTTCTTAGCAATTCCACAGGGTAATAAAGAAACATTTCTCTGGCCTGGAAAGATGGCTTGGCTGCTAAGATTGCTTGCTGCTCTTGCTGAGGACCAGAGTTGGGTTCTCAGCACCCACATTGGGCTGCTCACAACCACCTGTAACTCCAGCTCCAGGGGTTTGGATACCTTTTTATGACCTCTATGAGTACCTACATACAGGTGACAGATGCTCACACAGACACACACACACACACACACACACACACATAAAACAATTTTTTTTAAAAAAAAGCAAGAAATATATCTTTCCCCATTACGTTCACTTCTATAATTTCAAGTTGACAAAAGTAAGAATACTTGGCTAGTCAAGTCTTTAAGAAGCATTATCTTGAGAAAGTTCACCCTTCCAGAATCTAGTTCCTCATCTTGTATTATGGACTAAATGTTTGTGGTCCATTCACCAATCATATGTTAAAACTTTGCAACCTTCCTTCCCCATCATATGCTGGTACTACCTCTACAGCAAACATAGCAAACAGGAAGTCATCCATATGCAGGCCAGGAAGAGTTTCACAGTGAAGAGACCAAGTCTGAGATTCACCAGCCATGACCAATCAGCAAGTTCAACTATAACCCAGAATCACAGTAGAACCTAACCAATCTCGCATTGATCTCAGACTCCTAAACCTCCAGCCTGAGAGTACTAAATGTCTGTTGGTTAAAGTACCTGCTCTCTGTTGTTCTGTTATAGCATCCTGTGCAGATGACAGTAGCTAGGATAACTAAAAACAATTAGATTAAATGATCTGCAGGCTAGCATCACTCTCTAGCAAGCTGCCATCAGAAGTATTTGAGTGACAGCATTTCCAGGAGCTGTACCTATGGGTATAGCTCATCCAGAATGTCCTTGTGTTTCCAAACACAATGCTGCTTTGTATGGTGCTCTTTGGATTTTTGTATACTCGCCCAGCATTGACTGTTTCCAGGATAAGCAAGCGCTTCTCCTCTTCAGCCTCAGATTAGTCTAAAGGTAGGCTATTAGAAAACAGACAGGATAGATGTGGAACACATAAAAGGCTCTCTATTTCTAACTTCTATACCAGCTATATTTAAAGACGCTTTTCAGGTTTTCATGAACTGCTTGCCTAAGGAAACTGCCAGGAAACTTTTGTGAGAAGCAGTGGCTGTGTGACTTGTGCCCTAGACAGAGCCACTGAGGTTTTTTCCTTCGTCTTTGGAGTAGCGTGGCTGATTGCCAACAATGCGGCTCCTTTCACTTAGATAATAATTGAAAATTCGCAGTGAGGTATTATTGCCTCGACACGTCAGCAGGGGAAGAAGCAAGGTGAAGTTTCACTTGTATTACGTGGCTGCTGAGCTGCAGTTTGGCCACAGCTACCTGTAAAATTAAGAAAGCTGTCTGCAACTTTAGCAGAGGATAGGAAATATCCTACCATGGTTGAATTTGGTGATACACGCCCTTAATCTCAGTACCGAAAAGGCAGAGGCAGGAGGTTATCTGAATTTGAGGCTAGCCTGATCTATGTAGCAAGTTCCAGGCCTGCCAAGGCTATATAAGGAGACCCTATCTCAAATAAAAATGGATGGGTGAAGGGAGGGAAGAAAGGATGGAACCGACTTCATAGAGCCCTCCTGTATAGATAAATGTATGATGTTTCTGTTGTCAGATAGTTAAATAGATACCTGGCTTCACTCTCCTGAGTGTCCAAGAAGGACACTATTGTCCTTGAAGTTTGAAGCAGACATATTATTTACTTGATACACAACACTTAGAGAGAGTTAAGAGGACCCCCAAATCACCCCTTCCATAAACAGAGGCATATGCATCAGTTTGTCTTCTGCTGTGATAAGCACCTGTCCTCCAACAGTAAAGCAATGGGTTGAAGGTCAGCAAGTGCTGAAGCCCCAGAGAACCTGGGCCTGTTTGTTGATGCATCTCACATCAACCAATGCTGACTGCAAACTGCTATAGCTTCCTAATTCAAATGCAAATATCTTTCAGAAAAAAACTCCCCCTGCTGGGTGGACATTTTAACTTAGCCATAGGCAGATTTTTTTTTATAAAAATTCTGTAAATCAATTTTGGTTCTTTTTAAATATTTTTTTAAATTTTTGACAGGCAAGTGAGGCTGACCAGGAATTTCAGCTCGGCCTCTGGAATATTGGAAATTCAATCTGCCTACGCCACTATACACAGCATTTTGGTGGTGCTGTTGTTGCTGTAGCTGTTATTTATGCATATATGTTTGTGTGTATATTCTATGTGTAGGGACACTCTGGGAGGCCAAAAGATAGTACTGGATCCCCTGGAGTTACAAACAGTTGTGAGCCACCCCATGTGGGTGCTGAGAACCAAACTCTCAGGTTCTCTAAAGGAACAGGAAGCATGTTTCATCTTTCACACACATGAGCACATACGTGTGCCATAGCACATGCGTGTGCTTGTGCATGCATGTGTGTGCACGTGTGCACACACACACACACTGCAGTCAGAAGACATCTTGCAGGAGTTGGTTCTCTCCTTCCACCATATGTATCCCAGGCATTGAACTAGGTAGTCAGGCTTGGTGGCTTTACTTAATGAGGCCATCTTAGCTGCCCAATTTTGTTCTGGGGTTTTGTTTTTGTTCCGCTTGATTTTGGAAATTTTTTAAAAACAAGTTCTACAAGTTTTCCTGGTAAGCACCAGGTCTAGCAGTTTGTCCTTCCTTTATTTTGACATGTTTTTCTTTAATAGGTTTTGCTTTTGGGGACGGGGTTTCATGTAACCCAGATTGTCCTAAAACTTGCTATATCCTAAAGCTGACAATGACCTTAGACTTTTGATCCTATTGCCTGCACCTCCAGAATTCTGTACAGGTGTGTGCCAGCATGGGTCAGAGGTCTGTTTCTACCAGGCAAGGAAGGGCTCTACCAGCTGAATTACATCTGCAGCCCGCTACACACACACCTCTAAAGGAAAAGTGTACGTAGAGCACACAGATTTCAACTTATATTAGTTTAGACATGTTAAAACTTAAGACTATGAATAAATTCTTGCAAAACTAATGAACACCTGGGTAGGCTGGGTGTGGTGGCGCACACCTTTAATCCCAGCACTCAGGAAACAGAGGCAGAAGCAGAAGCAGGCAGATCTCTATAACTTCAAAGCAAGCTTGGTCTACATAGCAAGTTCCAGGCCATCTGGGTGGACAAATGATACCGTGTCTCATAATTTAAATAAATAAATACAATCATGGAAATAAAATTCTAAAATTAATAAGAAACACACAATCAAAGCTTTAAAATTAAACAACAAAAATATGTTGGATACTATGTTATTTTCTGAAAATGAAATTGTCACCACCAAAATGTCAACATAGTTCCAATGTCAATTAAATAGGTTTGGTATTTGGGGTGTGGTATATTTATATAATGTCTTCTGTAATGACCCATTTTTCTGCTGCTTTTCTCGTTTTTCTGAACTACCACAAAATATTTCTTAATTTCTGTTGCATGGGAGAAGTTTAAAGGAATCATTTCAGCATAAAAACAAACTATGAGAATTATGGATCACCATCAATACCAATAAGCAGAAGAATCTAGCTATGATTAACTTTTTAAGATTATGATCAAAATGAAAATACCATCTTAAAATTTTTACTCAACCAAGGGCTGAGGATGTAACCACACGGCTGTAGGCCAGCATACCCCAAGGCCCTAAGTTGGGTCCGCAGCCCACAAACAAACAAGAAAATACCCACCCACCTAGGAGCATCCCACTCTCAAAACGTATTTCAGACACCACTGAAGTAGACAGTTATAAACATTAAAAACCAGTTATCCATATTTTATCACTACTGGAAAATATTTTGTTCAGGGGACTGGAAAGATGGCTTAACAGTTAAGAACATGTACTACTCTTACAGAGGACCCTAGTCTGGTTTACGGCTGCCTATGACTGCAGCTCCAGAGAAATCTAATATCTCTGGACTCCAGGAACCTGCCCTCAGAAGCACACACCATAATTTATATATATTATATAATATATATAAATATTATATATATATATAAATATATATATATTATATACACACACACACACACACACACACACACACACACACATATTCCTTCACTCCCTTCCAGCCAGTCTTGTAATCCTAAAGAAAGAGGAGAATAAGAGGAGAAAGGAACAGGAGGAGGATTGAGACCTGGGCTATGAAGTACATTCAAAACTAGCCTAGGCAGTTTAGTGAAACCCAGTCTAAAAAAAAAAAAAAAAAAAAAAAAAAAAAAAAAGCTAAAAGGGGGCTGGGATACTGCTCAGTGATAGAATAAGCTAAGCCCTGTGTTCAATCCCTAATAACTCTCATCCCCAAGTAAAAATTTAGAAGGAATTAGACTGGTATCCTAAGACGACCTTCCTACTGTTTTGAAATGGGATGGCCTTGAAGTAAGTCTGCAACTTTTCCGAGCCTCAAGTATCTCGTTGGCAGTTCACACTGAGTGAATGGGTGAGTATAGACAGCCCCCTTCTACAGACAACTGCTAAGTTCCTTCTGGACCACGGCTAGTCAGAATTTCCCAGCAGCCCCTGGTGAAAGCCACTCCCAGATGTAGTTCATCAAGCTACCCTCACAATCTTCAATCTGTGCACTTCCCCTTGTGCGGCCTCAGTCAGAAGGTCCACATTCGATTTCCGTCTCCATCTTATATGGGCAAGCTCTCCCTGGAAATAGGAAGCCCACTGTAAGGTCAGCTCTGGAACTGGCTCAGCAACTACCCACCACCTGATACCAATGCTGGAGACTGGTATAGTTCATCCCAAATTTCAGCTTAGGAAGTCTGAAAGCCAGAGGGGTTAAAGAGCTTGCCTGAGCCCTAGGCATCACTGCTACCCAGCTGGGGAGGATAAGATCTCTAGCGTCCTACCCACTTTCCCTATTTGAAACCTGTTTGTTGGGGGGAAAAAATTGACCTCACCAGAGTGAGTTTCACATTTTCCCATTACAAAAGGAAAATGAGAAAAAGATGTCCTAGATAGCACAGAGAAAAATACTTCCTTGTGTTAATTGCCTTTCTATTTCAATCGAGCGAGGCACTTAATTATTTCTGAACTACATTCAAAACTCTCTCTTCCTCAAGACTAGCCCTCTCCCTAGGTGAGTTAACACAGCCTGCGCCTACTGTTTCCAAAGACGGAGTCATAACAGCAGGCATTTGCTGGGCACCTTGTTTGCACCATTGATCCACAGTCTCAGTAATGGCCCCTCTTACTCCCCACAGCAGGGACCTGGCATGGGTACCGTTGTTATTGCCCTCTAACAGCTGAGAAAACCAAGGTACAGACTCCATCCCTATTACCCCGCCACTAGACAGAGACTTGGGGCTCTCCTCTGTGGTACCCACTGCTGGCTCTGTGCACAAACGCTATGTGGAGGAACCGTTCAAGAGGACTGGGTGTGGATGCTTCTGAGTCAGTCAAGGATCTTAAACTTCTGGAGACTGAGAGAGGTGGTGTAGTGGCCAAAGGGACAACAGGGACAGGGTGCTTCTGGCTTTTTAGACATCCAAGGAAAGAAGGCCTTACTGCTGACTTCATCGGGGCTGTGAAATGGGGAGAAGAAACAACCTTCCGTGGCTTTTTCAGACTCAAGTCCGGTGGGCCTGGTCCTCCTACCTTCAGCTCACTTGATCTGGGAAGGTTGCGTTTCAAGAAGCCCTTTGGAGGCCTGAAGCCATGGGTGACGCTGAACTCTGTGTTTCCCAGGTTTGTTCCCTATACACACGTACCTACGATAAAGTTAAATCCGTTCATTAGAAGCAATAAGATAGTGGCAATAACTAATGATAGAAGAATAGATAATAACACTAGACTGTAATTAAACTGCCAGCATCAGTGTTCTGGCACTCTGAGGCCATGATTATGTAAAACAAGGGCCGAACGAACATCGGCATGGTGAAGCTGTGACAGGCAGCTGGGTTAACTGGGGTGGTTGCTATGAGACCAAAGGGCGGATGCCACAGACAGCGCGGATGTGTGGATAAACGCATGAGTCATGTCCAGTTTAAGAGCAAACAGGGCGGCATGAAGTGTGCTCTTACCACTCACAACAGTGTGCAACTTAACACCCAGGAATTGTTTAGTTCTAGAATTTTCCGTTTATTATTTTCAGCTGACCACAAGTAACTGAAACCATGGAAGAGGAATGGTGGGAAAGAAGGGACAGTTCTAAACTCCGTCGGCATGACACATGTGTTATACACGGAGTAACGAAGTATCTTCCTGAGTGATGGACTGGACGGTCCAAACCACCTTGTGTCAAACAGAGCGAAAGTGTGTCATGTGTGGGCTCCATTCATAGAAAACAGATTCTCTAAATTGTTCACAAGTTCCTTGAACTTAACAATCAGCAGAGTGTGGAGTATTATTTTATATATTTAAGCCAAAGGGTTTTATAACTTAAGTTAGCAGTATTTTATGCTTTAAGGGCCTCTTGATTCTAACAGTACAATCACTCTTAAATATTTTGATAGAAATATTCTATTTTTGTTAACTCTGTATGTGTGAGAAACATTGTTCCCTTAAAAAAGTTGTCATCCTCATGAATATATACACATACTACATGTCAATCAAAAAGCTAATAATAAATTTGTAGATCAAAAAATATTGCCTCTCTCCCTAATAAAGCAGAGAAATCATTGAATCTTTATTCCTCTTTGAAAGCTTCTATTGCCTAAGCTAAGCACTTGCTTGAAACAATTTATTTCTAATAGACATGTTAACATATTTTAAAAACTGCATGGGGCTGGGGAGGTGGTTTAGTGGCTAAGAGCCCTGGTTACTCTCCAGAAGAGAGCATTGGTTCCAATCACTCACCCAGCTCACAACTATCTGAAACCCAGGGAATCCAATGCTCTCTTCTGGCCTCTGCCCGAACTACATGTATGTGGTGTCCAGGCAAACATGCAGGCAAAAGACCCATACACATAAAAAAAAAATAAATGTTGTTTTTTAAAAAAATAAAATAAAATCTTTAAAATGGAAAACTGCATAAACCCAGTGTGTGTGTATGTGTGTGAATGTGATGTGTGGTATTTGGTATGACTGTGTGCTTATGTGTATTGTATGTGGTATGTGGCATGAACATGTCTATGTACATATATGTGTGAATACGTGTTTGTATATGAGTGTGTTTGAGTATGCTTGTGTACATGTTTGTGTGTATGGTATGCAGTATGTAGTGTGAGTGTGTGTTTAAGTATGTATAGTAGAGAGAGACACACAGAAAGAGGGAGGGAGGGGCAAGGGAGGGAGGAAAGGAAGGAGGGAGGAGAAGGAGAGAGAGAATATGGTGATGGAATTGTATGACCATTTTGAAGGCACCTTATGGCAAGGTATGTGTTCTTCACCAACCTACACCCCTTAGACCCAACATCAATTTTTTATGTGAAGACTTGTGGGACCCACTGAGCTTTAAACATGGAAGCAGATGTTACTTGCTGAAGGAAGGATTTGGACTATGTTCTTAACAAGAATTAAGCAAAAAAACCCAAACAGAATTTTCTCTTCATCTCCTTTGTGCTAGTTCACAGTCTCGTGCACGGTGCTTCGAAAGCATCTAAGCACCCCAGTTCCACTACATTCTGGGGATGCTGTGACAACTAGATGCCTTCAAGCATGAAGGAGAAGAAAATGGGCTTCCAGTTTCCAGTCCTGACGGGTACTGCACACATTCAAATCTCTGAGGAATGCCCAGGCCAAATTTGGGGTAAAGACACATAGCCAGGGAAATGGCTGGAATAGGGGGTTCACTTGAGCTCCTGACAAAGGGAAAGTCAGGGCTCTAAGGCATCCAAGGGGGAAGCTTGCAGGTGACCTTTCCACACTGAGCTGGCATTTCAAAGAGCTACCTTTTCAATATCAGAACAAAATTGACCTAATTATATCCTTTCTTCCCCGGCTCTGTGAAGAACTTTGGGTTCTCCTTGGCTCTGTGGAGGATTCACAGCCCAGGTCCTCAGAGACTGAGCTGATCAGTGAGCTTCAGTCCCTACAGAGGGCTTATGGTGGTACCCACTCCACATGCCCAGAAGTTTCCTAGGGAGAGGGCGTGACTATGCTAGACCTTAATCTTCCCTAAAAATAGCCATGCAAGGATAAAGGGAGCAAACAAGCAGTCCAGGCCAGCGACGACACCGGGAAAGCATGCAAGAGAGCCAATGAGTGAACAGAGGGAACACAGCGGCAAATGGAGGCATTGCGAGCATCAGACCTACTTGGTTGACATATCTAAGGAAGTAAGTGGCAAATTCGCTAATGTCTGCAGGGCGGGTGGTCCAACTCACTCTAACAGACTTGAAAAGAAACAAGCAGAACCTTAAAAAGTAAAAAAAAAAAAAAAAGACTCTGTGTGTGTGTGTGTATGTGTTTGTATGTGTGTGTGTGTGAACATGTGTATGTGTGTACTCTCAAAGAGTTGGTCACCCCAGCAGGCCGACTCTCACTGCAGGAAGCCATTGGTGTGCTTCAGGCAGCAAGAGATAGATGGAAACCATAGAGATCGCAGACACTGTAACGTTCGTGGATGAAGAAAGCAGAGAGCATGGGCATAAAATAAGCCTGACCACAAACAATATTGATGATTTCCAGACCGTGAAGTGCCGCTCAGAATACAGCGTGGTCTCCACGTGTGAAGAAATAACAGACAAAGCTAGCAGGACTCGGTGGAAAAAAAATCAGAGTAACAGATGCGAAGTGGGAATTAGAGAAGAGATCCCAGGTTCTGGCTTAGGGTCCCTTGTGTCCCCTTTTCAATCCACAAGACAATAGAAGTTACGAATATCTATCGTCTTGGCTAGGTTAGTTATGGAGTTTGAAATAATGTCCTGGGGCTGCCATAACAGTGTAACACACCAGAGAGGCTTAGAAAACAAAACGCATCCTCCCACCATCCTGGAGGTTAGAAACTCAAGGCATCAATGGAGCCATGTTCTTTGTGGGTTCTCAGGGAGATTTCCCTGCCTCCTCTAGTCTCTGGCAAACCCTTGAACGCTCCTTGGCTTGTAGCAGCAGCAGCAGCATCTGGTCCCTGGCTGTCCCATGGGTCTCTTCTTTTGAGGGGTAGGTTATATTGGTGTTAAACTCGTATGCGCTCTAAGCAGGCTTTCTTTCTCTTAAAACAATGTAATAAAATCACACAACATAAAATATGGTATCACAGCCACTTTGAGTGTGAAACGACGGAGCATTTAGTTCATTCACTCCATCTTGCAACCAATCTCCAGATATTTTTTCATGCAGCACAACCAACAGTTTCTGTCCCTAAAACACAGCACCTCCACATCTCCCCCGCCCCTCCCCGTAGCCTCGGCAATCACCATCCTCCTTCCTGTGGCTCTCAATCGATTGCTCTAGGCACCTAATATCAGTGGAAGCATACAGTACCTGCCTTTTCGTCAGGTGGCTTCATGTGCCTAACGATCATTCATGTGAAGCAGATATTGCAAAGTTGTTGCTTTTCCGTTTTCTTTTAAAGGTTAAATAATGTTCCTTTTCATACAAATTCCAGTTCGTTTATGCACTCCTCAGTGATCGCATGGGTTGTCCTGTGTTACGACAACTGTAAACAATTCTGCTCTGAGCACAGGAGCCCAATGTCTTTCCGTCTTAGACACTATTCTTCATTGGTTTCTTTTTCATCCAGTAAAGTGTGTCTTTCTGAAAGTGTGTTCCCTTAATATATGTTCCCTAACAAATTGGCACAATGTTATTGCCAGGCACAGTAGTGCACACCTTTAATCCCAGTACTTGGGAGGCAGAGGCAGGTGGATCTCTGTGAGTTTGAGGCCAGCCTGGTCTATACAGTGAGACCCTGTTTCAAAACAACAAAAGTTACTTATAATTTTTAGGTCTATGGGGTTGGTAGTGATGTTGATGCTTTCTTTTATTTGTGTTTTAGTTTGTTGTTGTTTTGTTTTGTCTTTTTTTTTTTTTGAAAAAGGGTTTCTCTGTGTAACGGTCCTAGCTGTTCTGGAGCTAGCTCTTGTAGATCAGGCTGGCCTTGAACTCACGGAGAAGATCTGCCTGCCTCTGCCTCCCGAGTGCTGGGATTAAAGGCGTGTGCCACCACTACCCAGCTTGTTTTGTTTTAATTACATTTATTTATTTACTTACTTACTTATTTGTAATGAGGGGGGCACTGTGATGAGAATAACAAACTAAGAACAATGTTCTCTCCTTCTACCAGGTGTGTCCCAGGGAGACACACTGTCAGGCTTAGCTGCAAGAGCCTTGGCTTAGCTGCACCAGCTCGCTGATCCTTACTCCTAATTTTTGACCATTTGTCTCTTGTCTTATTTCTTCATCAGCCTAAGCAAGGATTTAGCCAGTTTGCTAATGTTTTCAAAGAAAGAGCCTTGGGTTGTATGGACTTTCTCTGTGTGATGGAAAGGTTATTCCCTTGATCTCTGCTCCGACATTTTTATTATTTGCCTCCCAATGATCACATCCTAGAGGGAAAAGCTATTGATTTCAGACCTTTCTTCTCTGATAAACAGAAAGTAAACCCTTGTTTGTGGTTATCCGTTGTATCCTGTGAACTCTGATGTGTTCTTCTTCTTGTTGTTGTTCTCATTCATTTCAAAATACAGTTTTGAATTTCCCCTGAGAATTCTTTGCCTCATGAGTTATTCGGGGGTGGAACTCAATTTCCAAATATTTGAGGTTTTCCCAGAATCCTTACTGTTGCGGACTCCTAATTTAATTTTGTTGTGGTGAGAGAGCCAACTTCGTCTGACTGAAATCTTAAATGTATGGAGAACTGGGTTTTGGATGATCTGTCTTGGACAATGTCCCATGGGAATGGGAAACTTGAAACTTCTTTATTTTTTTTTAATGTTTTACAACATTAGTTAAGTCATGTTGATTAGTTTTGTTGTTTAGCTCTTTCGTGTTCTATTTCATCTTCTGCCGAGTTGTTCTATCAGGTAAGTGTGGTGCATCGAGATCTCAACATATTCTTGCTGATCATTTATTTCTTTGTTTATTTGGGTTTTTTTTTTTGCTTGTTTTTCAAGAAATGTTTTTCTGTAGTTTTGGATCCAGTCCTGGAACTAGCTCTTGTAGACCAAGCTGGCCTCACACTCACAGAGATCCGTCTGCCTCTGCCTCTGGGATTAAAGGTGTGCGCCACCACCGCCCAGCAATCATCTATTTCTTTTAATGTTTTCAGATTCTCTTTGTGTATTTTAAGGCTCCACTTTGGGAACATTCTTTGAGAATGTTTTATTTAATATTAAAATGGGGGCACCTGTTTCAGTGTGCATGCGGAGGACAGGAGACAACTTTATGGAGTTTGTTTTCTCTTTCCACTTTTGCGTGTGTTCCAAAAATTAAACTTAGGTCTTTAAGCTTGGGAGCAAGAACCTTTATTTGGGGGCTGGAGAGATGGCTCAGTGGTAAAGAGCATCGCCTGATCTTCCAAAGGTCCTGAGTTCAATTCCCAGCAACCACATGGTGGCTCACAACCATCTGTAATGAGGTCTGGTGCCCTCTTCTGGCCTGCAGACATACACACAGACAGAATATTGTATACATAATAAATAAATATTTAAAAAAAAAAGAACCTTTATTTGCTGAGCCACCTCCCTGACCCCTTTGTTTCTTTTCTTTTTTACTGCATTTTGTTTAGATTTCCCTAGTGGCGGCTTTAGAAATTTCAGTATCTTCTTCAACTCATCACAATCTGCTTCAGAATAATATTAACTTAATCTGGTAAAATAGCAAACATTACTCCACCAATTCCCCATAACCTCTCTTTTTGCTATTGAATGCATTTAGAGTGGCATGCTCATTATAAACTCTGTAATATGGTGCTGTAAGAGCTGTCTCGTACCGTCTTAGATCTTTCAAGGAAACTAAAGGCAAGGTGAGAGACGTCTATTTTGTATTTTCTTCTGTGTTTACATCTCTGGTTCTCACCATTCAGCCTGGATTAGAGTTATCATCTGGGGTCACTTTCTTTCGAGTGGAGAACTCTCCTCTTGTGTGCCCATGTCAGGTGAGTAGCATTGTCTATTGTTCATCTTTGCTAATCTGTGGGACATCTTAATGTTCGCTTTTAAATGATTTCTACTTTCTATGTTGACAGGGTTGTTTCTTTCCCTCAGTATTGTTTTGTTGTTGCTGCTGTTGTTCCTTTGGGTTGTTCTTGATGCTTTTGACGGTTTTTTCTTTCTTACTGTATTTTCAACAGGTTGATTCTGATATTGATTGATTTTATGTGTATGTGTGTGGTTGCGTATGCACCACTTGAGCGCTTGACTTCACAGAAGCCAGAAGAGGTCATCAGAGTTCCTGGAGCTAACGTTAACAGGTGGTTATGCCTGATTGGGTGCTGGGACCAGAATCCAGGTCCTCTGCAAGAGCAGCAAGTGCCCTTAAACACTGAGGATTCTACCTCCCATAAAAGGATCTTTGTTATGTTTATCTATGTGGTTTGGATCCTTGGAGCTGTCTGCGTAGGTAGATATTAATACATCTTTATGAATTTTGAGATGCTTGGGGACAACAGAGTCATTATTTCCTCAAAAGTTCCCCACCCACTTTCTCCTGTCCAGCTCCACCCAAGACTTCCACCACAGGTCTGTTTGTCCTTCTGCGTTCACCCCATGGATTGCTAAGGATGATCCATTTTTCTTTCATCTTTCTTCTTCTCATCCTTTAGATGGGGTGATTGTGTTAGTTCTCTTTAGTTCTTTCTTCTGTCACTTTGAAACCGTTGCTAGTTCTCCGTGTTTATCTTTCAACTTTAGGATTTCCATTTGGTTTACCGTTTCTACCCCTTTACCAGGCAGAGGTCCATATTCAAAGCTCAGGACAATTGACCTCTACTCCTATTCCTGCTGGATTTCTCAGGTTTCTTCTTTTAGCTGGAAATGTGTGAGGCGCTTAGGGTCAACCTCACCTCTGCTGCACTTGAACACAAGTCTCCAGTCAAGACTGAAGAACTGTTGAGAAGTGGTCAAGGCCATTTGTGATCTCACATCTAAGCATCCCTTAGCTAGTCTGTTGCTTCAACTAAACAGAACTCTAAGTTTAAGCTAGTGGCTTGTTAGTTGTCCCTATGCATTTGTCACCAAGATTCCCACTTACCCAGTGACATTCCCAGTCAAGGATCTCATCTGGACAGCAGCAACAAGAGTTGGTGTTCACGACCTTGCTCACCTCATTGACTGCTATCCCCAGAACCAGTGGTCAGGAAGGGGAGGGAGGCCCCCAGACAACAGAGCCACAGGCTCATATTACTCTTACTTGAAGTTCAGATTTCTTTAAATTTTACCATGAGTTTTGTCAGTTTCCAAACTACTGAAACTGTTAGTTTTCAGGTTCTGAGCAGCTTTATAGTTACTCAACTGTTAGGTTGTTTGTAACAACCCTGTTGAGTCTGAGGGGCTTTAACTGTGTAGCCCATGCCACTGTTAAACTCATGACCCTCTTGCTTCAACCTCCCAAGCACTGGGACTGCGGTCTACACCATCAGACCTGATTGACTAGTCTGTTCCTTTCTGAGGAAATTATTTATCAGTATTTTTATTGCAGCATGCTGGCAGAAAAACAAAACCTACAATCAAAATTAATCTCAAGTGAAATATTAAGGTGTAGAAAAACACACTGAATAATCTCATTTGTATCTGGTTCTAAGGACAGGAAAAACTAAACCCTGCGGTTTGAAGATGAGTAAATCCGTGGTAATATGAGCAAAACAAGCTGGTAAATATTCCATAACGGAAGACAGCAATTACAGCTGCAGAAAAGATCATGTCCGGAAACCAAAGCCTAAAAGGCAAGGTCAGGGTCTGGGATTCCATTGCTATCCGATGTCTTGCCTTGGGTGGCCATTAGCAAATGTTCATCTCAGGACTATTTAAGAAGAAAAACAGCACACACAGAATCTGGCATAATGGTTTGTGACTATCACGCCAGCAATGTGGATGCTGAAGAAAGAGAATCACCTACAAGTTGAAGGTCAGCCTCTCCTACATGGTGAGTTCCAGGCAAATCTGGGCTACAGAGTGAGACCCCACTCAACAATTACATGTTTATGTCCCTGCATGTATATTGTAGATTGCAATAAAATGTCTGGTGAAACATACTACTCAGTTGTTTTCTTAGTACATATTTACTGAATGAACCTAGCTAGAGCGAAGTGCACAATTGAGACAACTGTCCAAAGAATTGAGAAGTCAGAGGTTTCTGTTGTCATTTATAGTGGATAGATACCCCAAAAGTAAGCACCCTACAATAAAAGAGTACTAGAGTATTTTTCTTTTCATTTTTTAGTTGTGTGAGTATAGAGACCAGAGATGGATAGCTTCCGCATTGTGCACTGAGTTAGAGTTTCCTTCTGAACCCAGAGTTCTAGTTTCTGCTAGTCTGGCTAACCAGTTTGCTCTCAAGATGCTCAGCTCATCATATGTAAAGATTCGGGTGAGAGCATCCTGGGGAGAGTAAATGGTGAATTAGAACTTGGAGCACCTGGAGGAGAAAAAGACTCCATTGAGATTTGCAAGCTGACCTCAAACCTCCAAAGGATCCTCTTGTAATGCCCTCATGCGTGTAGAGCAAGGACCAACCAGCAGAGGAAAGACACCAGAAGCGAAATTCTCCTTGGGGAAAGATGACTTTGCCACCATCAGAACTTGTCAAGAAGCCCTGATGCGTGAGCAGAGTCCATGCCACTGGAGTTGCCATCTGCTCATATTAATCTTTACTGTCAGTTTGACTGGCCGTTAACTCATCCAAGAGGTATGCTTCTGGATTGGTCTGTGCACATGCTCCCAGCATTCTGTACCCTACTCTGAATGCAGGCAGCACAAACCCATGGACTGGAGTGAGTGAAAAGAGGGGCAGGGTGTAGCATGATTAATAAAAACCCAGAGACAGAAGTTGGGGTTCACCCTGAAGGCAGAAAAGCAAAACAGCCAGCCACTGGCTCTTATCTCTACCTCAGTCTGAAATGGTGATCCTGCCTCCAGGAATCTCAGAATGAGACTGTGTCTGTGAGCTGTCTCCTTCTGTCTTATATTCCTCTCTAGTGCTGGGATTAAAGGCATGCACTGCCCAGTTTCTATGGCAACTAGTGTGTCTACTGGGATTAAAGGTGTGTGTCAACACTGCCTGGTCTGTAAAGCTGACCAGTGGGGCTGTTTTACTCTCTGATCTTCGGGTAAGCTTTATTTATTAAAATACAAATTTAATGTCACTCCAGCAGGGAGAAAGCAAGCTAAACACAGCATTCATTGTCCTCTGATCCATGACAGTGGACAAGGTGACCTGCCACCTCATGTCCTGCTACCATGCTCCCCATGTATCCTAAGTGACTGCTATCATATGTATCACAGTAGTGAGAAAGTAATGTATTTTGTGAGGCAAGTTCCCATGGTTTTAGGCCATTCCCTCTTCCTTCAGGAACAGAACCCAGTTTCCCACACGGAGAATTACCTCTTGTGCTAGTCATTGTCCGGTACTGTAACAAATGTTCCACGTCACCATCACTTTCTAAAGAGAAAAGGTATTCTGACTCATTGTTTTGGGGGTTTCTCCCCATGGTTTCTCCCAATGCTTGGCTGTAGGGTGACAGCCCATCATTTGGGGATCACGTGATAATCCAAAATGAACAAGAAAAATAAAGAAGCATGTCATTTCCCTTGAGGGTAAGTTTTCAATGACCAGAAGACCCCTGACCAGCTCCCACCTCTTAGGGTTTCTACCCTCTTCCAATTGTACCAGCTGGGGACTAAGCCTTTAAGCAAATGAACCTTTGCCTAATATGCGGATGTACGCTATAGCTTCCTAGGACAGCCTTGGCTTAAGTAGTACCTCTGCCTGAAAACACTGTGACCTAAGACTAGCCACATGGATGCTCCCCCACCCCTAAGGCACGTCTCTCTGCAGCAGGATGGGGTTGGGGAGACTGCGCAAAGCTGACCCTTCACACCAGGTGTTTCTATGGCAACCTTATTATTTCTACAGAGGAAGGGCTAGAGGGGGTAATATGGCTGACAGTAGGATTTAAGGGACCCTTTCACGCCCAGTGTAGTATCTTGCCTGAGGGTAAGAAATGTTGACTCACTGCACAAAGAATTACGGTGTTGAGTTTAAAGCCATAAATGTCCTCTTGGAGGGCTGACAACTACCTTCTCAATAATAATAATAATAATAATAATAATAATAACACCCTTCTGATCTCACTGGCCCAAGGCTGGTTTCTGTTCCTTTCACCATCGCTGGCTGATCCAGCTGGGAACCTGGGAACCGGGCTCACAATGAGACGGATGGGCCATTAGGGCCTCCATCAATGAATGCAGTGGTTCTTAGATGAGGACTACGCACTCTCCATCAGAATGTGTAGATACAGGTGCACCGCAGAGACCACTGGGCTCCACAGTTGAGGCAGGCAGGCTGGCTTCTAGCCACTTGAGCACAACAGGATGAAGTATGATCTGCAGCCCAGAGACAGGGTTCTAAAAGGAAACTCAACGGAGCTTCCACTGATGTTCAGGAGACCTCGGAAGAGGGCCCCCTGCCAGGAAGGTTGTCACCTCTTAAGACATTGTCAATCCATAAAGAAGTACTGGGGCCAATGTGTTGGGGAGGGGAAGGAATCAGTAACATAAGGGGAATCAGGACGTCTTAAAGATGGCTTTTCCTCAGGAATAAACCGGGCTCAAGGAAGCCTGAAGAATTCTTCAGAAAATCTTACATACATTTCCCACTAGAAAACACTCTTTTGTGTGTGTGTGGGGGGGGGAGCAGGGGTTAAAGACTTATTTTATTATTCAGTCACATGTCTGTATATATGCTCACACCTGTGTGTCCGAGTGCCTACAGAAGTGGACATCAGATCCCCTGGCCTTGGGAGGATAATGACAGTGGTTGGGAGCCACTGTGCCAGTGCCGGGAAGAGAATTCTGCTCTCTACAAGAGCAGCCAGCGCTCTTAGCTGACGAGCAGACATCTCCCAGGCCTGTTTTTGTTGTCGTTATGAGACATGGTCTCACTGGACGCCCCAAGGGTGATCTGTTGCTCAGTATGTAGCCCAGGATGGCTTTGAACTCACAGAAACCCTCCTGCTTCAGCCCCCCCTAGTGATGGGCAGTAGAAATGAAAATGCAAGCCCAAATCAGGTTAAGGGTCTCTCATGAATCCTCCTATCTGCTCACTCACACGTAGATATGGTGATGGACCAGAAGAGAACATGGACTTGGGGTTCTTAACCTGATTTGGGAATATGAAGGAGAACAGGTCCCGTGTTGTATGAAATTGAATGTAGAAAATGAGTTCTTACTGATTCACAACCAACCTCCTTGAAGAAAATTTCTGCCAAGGAGCTCCCATTTCTGGAGAGGCTATGCCTCCCACTAGGGAAGTGGTTCTCAACCTTCCTAATGCTGCGATCCTTTAGTACAGCTCCTCATGTGGTGGTGACCCCAACCATAAGATTATTTCATTGCTTCTTCATAACTGTAATTTTGCTACTGTTATGAATCATAATGTTATGAATCATAACCTGATACGCGACCCCAAAACGGTCATGACCCATAGGTTGAGAACCACTGTGCTAGAGACACAGCATGCTGTTTTGTGGACTAGGGTAACCCTCCTCTCAGCTTTATTAAACCCACCTGGCTAAGAAAAGAAAACTATGAAAAGAATCACTTTTATAACATGGGAAATCACTAGCGTATTGTTCTTACAAATGTCCTGATTTCTTGCCTTATAATCATATATCTTAATGGGTGACAAAGACAGTTAAAAAAAACAAAGCATATTTGATAGGAATTCATTGTCTTCCCCTCTTTAAATTATTTAGCAATCCGGGGTAGCTAAGAAATTGTCTCTGCTTCGATAAAATGTCCTATGCTAATTGTGGCCAGCAAATGAGTAATTATAACAGATTACACCAGGCAGGAAAGGGCTGAGCAAAGAGCAATTAGACGGCTCAGCCTCCCCAATCTTCACTCAGAAGCCCTCTGAAGGCTGAAGAAGAAAAGCTTTGCAACCGGAATCGAAGGGGACCGCTTTTTCTGATGGTGTCCTCGGGGATTCGGATGAAACTCAAGCAATTTGAAGAATCCCCTCAGGTTGTACTCAGAGGAATTCCTGACCTCTGCCACGTCCTATCTATCATAAGCCTTTAGCAGGCGGAGATGCCAAATCACGAGCCATTTGGTGGCGTATAATTGCTTGACACTGACAGCGAGGGCTATATATCTTCTCTGCTGTCAAGGGGGAGTGGGCGCCTTCAACAGAGGAAGGAGAACGACAGAAGCAGTTCTCCATAAACATGAAAGGGAAATCAAACCAATGCAAAACTCGAAACTGAGATGGACACCAAACTAAAGTGAAATATAGATTACGTATAGACGGGGGAGCACGGTTAATAATGGATGGCTTCTAATCACATCCTCTCGTATCCACCAGAAATAGTGGAGAATCAAGAGGCGAGGAGTGGACGGGAGGGGAGAAAGGAGTGATATGGGGAAAAAGGAAGAGATGGAGAGGGAAGGAAGGAGGAGGGGAAGAAGGGAGGGAGGGAGGGAGGGAGGGAGGGAGGGAGGGAGGAAGGGAAGCAAAGAGGTAGGACTGGGGAAGACTGGTTACTCAGCAAAAAACTGGTGCTGTCTTAGGCAGTGTATAAAGCACAGCTTATGAAACACTGATTGGCATATGTACGCCCATGCATACATGCATCTGTGATCAGTGTGTGAAGTGCTGTGATTGGTGTGGGAAGCGGTACAGCGATCCATGTATGAGGCCCTGAGATTGGTGTAAGAAGCATTGCAATTAGTGAATGGAACCCCGGGATCTACTTTCTGGCTACAATACTCAGTGATCCTGAGTGAAAGTTTTGTACAGTCTCTACTGTCTTGCCTATTGTCTGAGGAAAGGCTCAGGGTTAGTCTGTCTGCAAGTACTCTTTAATACGCCAGAACTCAAAGCACAGAAGAGACACACAGCAGGGTGCCAGGCCCTGGCCTTTGAAAGGTAGCATCTAGCTTGGGTTTAATGGCCCTACTTTAAAATATATTTTTTCATTTTTTTCTTTTGAGTATGTTTGTGTATGTGGGTATGTGTGTGCATGTGTGTGTGTGTGTTTTCATGGCCACATACGTATGGCTGCATATTTGTGAAGGTGCATGTATGCATGTGTGTAGATATGAATGTGACAGCCCAGAGTTGAAGGTAGGCGCCCTTATCAGTTGAAAGGCGGTCTCTCCTTAAACCCGAAGATCATCAATTCTGGCTATTCTAGTTAACCAACTTGCCCTGGGTAGCTTTGGTCTTTGCCTCCTGAGTTCGGGGATCACTGGCAGTCAGGGTGCTTGCCACGCTGATACGCAGATATGGTTGTAGGGATCGGAATTCTTGCTCCCATGCCTGCACGCTGATAACTTTATCCGCTAAACCATACCCGCAATCTCTACATTGTTTTTTACTATATTTTATTTTCTCTGGGTAGCTTATGTTTATGCAAGGGAACTGGTTTGCATTTGTGATTGTAACATTGATAACGTCTTTTCTTCCATTTACATAAACGGAGAAGATAGCTTAAACACAGTCTTGAGACAAATAAGACGGCCGACCGAGTGAGAGAGAAGAAAAATAAAATCAGAATAAACAGTAGTGGGTCCAGAGTAGTTAAGAAAAGTTCTCATAAGAACGCTGAAAAAAAAAAAATGTCAGAAAACATCAACTTAAAGACAATTCTAGCAAAAACCAGGGGTCTACATGTAAGGAAAACATATAAGAAAGCAGGGATTTCCTAGTCCATAGTGTGAAATGGTATACACAAGTTTAATCTAAATCTCCATTACCTTTACCCTTAATTTGTAGTTTTCTCCAAAGCTCTCTCTCTCTCTCTCTCTCTCTCTCTCTCTCTCTCTCTCTCTCTCTCTCTCTCTCTCTCTCTCTGTGTGTGTGTGTGTGTGTGTGTGTGTGTGTTGGAAATGCCTGAATGTATCTGCTTTAGAAGCCCAAGAAAGGATGCTGCCACAAAAGCCGTGGGAAAACTGGACAACCTACAGGACCATGGCGACATCTAGTGATCATCTTTGGTAATGCAGCTATTTCAGCGACCTTCGATTTAATCAGGCTTGCCATGAAAACAGAAATATTCACTTGTGCACTGCTCCCCAGTTTGAGTTTTTCTCTGTCTGGTAATGAGATATATTTGAACATTAATGCCACCTACAGGAAGTGGTGGCCTTAGGACATCACAAAAAAGGGCATATGACAAAGCTTGTCACTTGTTCCACCAAGTGCTTGGTTACAGTGGTCCCCACCAAGATTCCAAGCGGCGGTGAATACTTTTTTAGTTAGTAAAGGATTTGTGGGATAATATTGTGAGGGGGCGAAAAAAGGATGTTCTTGCTTAAAACCTCAATGAAGCAATAGTTGCAAAATTCTGTCATTTTTCTCTGTATTCCCTCGGTAGGATTTTAACATAAAGGGGAGCCTTCCTTATGCTCCCAATTTTTTTGATTCGTGTAGACTAAGGGATTCTTACATCATCTACGGCCTGAGTCTACCATTCATGGGCTGACTCAGGTATGGATTACATCATCTGTGTACGATGTGTCTGACATAGGTTGTATTCCCACATTAATCAGAGTCTATCTAATTCTCTCTGTTTGCTGCAGTGGAGATAGAACCTGGGGTGCCATGCAGATGAAGTTACTGCTCTGCCACTGAGCTCCAGCTCCAGCCCACCCCACCTTTACACAACCTAAATCCACCTTGAGCCCTCACCTTGACCCCAAACAATCTCCCTTCATTTTGAATAGGGGAAGCACGGTGCGAGCCAAAAAAGTGCCCTGAAATATAACCTTGACTATCCAAAATGAATGAAAATGGAGTTTCATTTAGGAAATGGTCTACTGCTACTGAGATTTTTTTTTCTCTTCAGATATAAACACTATAAATGTCAGAAAAGCATGAGAGAGTATTCTGAGCAAAGAAAATCACAGACTACGACAGTTCTGTAAAATAAATGGGGATCCTAAGGGGTGCATGGGGTCTTATGCAATGCACACTGACATATTAGGGGCAAAGGGGCATTATGCCTGCACTCATTTTCCAGTGGTTCTCTGTGTTGTGCTAAGACAGAAAGCAAGCATGGGGGCTGAAGAGACGGCTCTGCGGTTGAGAGCACTGGCTGCTCTTGCAGAGGACCTAGGGTTGATTCCCCAGTACCCACATGGGGGTTCACAAGCATCTGGAACTCCAGTTCTAGGGGCTCTGGTACCCTCTTCTGCTATCTGTAGGTACCAGTCTCTCCCCCCCCCACCCTCTCTGATGTGGGATTCCCTGCTGTATGCTGTGAATACTATTGGTTAATGGTATTCTGTCTTAGGCCTGTGCAGGGCAGATTATAGGTGGTGGGGCTAACTAAACTGAATGCTGGGAGAAAGAAGGCAGAGTCAGGAGAAGCCATGTAGCCCTGGCGGAGACAGACGCTGGAATTTTACCCAGTAAGTCACAGCCTCTTGGCGATGCACAGATTAATGTAGATGGGTTAATTTAAGATATGAGTTAGCCAGAAATACGCTTAAGCTATTGGCCAAACTATATTAAGTATTGCAAATTATATAGTGTCTGTGTGGTTATTTCAAGGCTGAGCAGCCAGGAACAAACAAGCAGGTTCCTACAATCTCTCTCTCTCTCTCTCTCTCTCTCTCTCACACACACACACACACACACACACACAGAGAGAGAGAGAGAGAGAGAGAGAGAGAGATACAGAGACAGAGACAAAGACAGACAGACAGAGAAGCAGAGGAGACAGAGGCACAGACATACATACAATATACTCAGACACATAAAATTTTTTAAAAAGAATTATTTTAAAGAAAGAAAGCAGATATGGCTAAATGTCAATCGTGGATGAAGGGTGAGTGAGGAGTTAGCAACTTGTCTGTAAGTTTGGAACTATATAATAAAAGTTATCCAGAGAAAATGCGATTTTAGGAAATTATAAAACACTTTATTTCTTAGGGAAAAAAAGCCAAAATAAGACGGCAAAAACTACACTAGAGGCTTGAGACTTTCAAAGCCCCAGATCTTCAATTTCTTTTCATGGCCCTGAGTACTTTGAGATAAAGTGTGGCTCTTTTCATTAGGGAATTAGCCTGCTAGTCAAGGAAATCTATTATACATTATTAGTTTAAATTCCCCGGCTGGCTGAAAATCCCTCAAAGGCACACACGCGTGGATGAAAACTCACACAGATAATATCATGAGGTTCGGGAGACATATCTAAGTGGAGACCTAGTCGTGAACCCAACCAACCACCTTCCATTTGATTAAGGGGAGCTGGGTGTGAACCAAAAATAAGCTCTGGAATATGATCCTTGCTGCCTTAAAAGAAAATGGAATGCTAGTTAGGAATGTGATTTATTGGATATGGCAATATAGGATGGCGACCCAAAAGGGAATTAATTTGGTCACCAAACACTGATAAGTGACTTACATTACATTCTCTTAACTGGGTATACCCTTCAGTAAGTCCAAAGTATCAACAGGCATTTAAAATCAAAACCCTAAAGAAACCCAAGAGCAGGTGCGTTGGCTGGCCAGTCACCAGGCCAGACATGCATTTAGGGTGGTTTGGGGCCAGTACATGATTGGTTCAATTGTTCTTCCCTACAGGGATTGGCCTGCATGCCACCCCATACTTCCGGGAAAGGAACTGCACATTCCTCTACACCCTACACCACTGCACTCCACACCCCACACCTCCACACCCCACATCTCGGCACCCCACGCCCCACACTTCCATATCCCACACCCCACACCTCCACACAGAGACCTTCCATTTCTTTGTTCTTGTTCTTCCATGGAGTATTGTTTAAGAGAAATAAATAAATAAAAAGTTGTTCTGGAACTTGGAATGAAATAGTCAGAGTTAACCTTGCCATCTAGGGTCTGAGGAAATGGCTTAGTGGGTAAATCACTGCAGCGCAAGCATGAGGAGGATGTGGGAGGTGATGCATGCTGTTACTATGCTTTATTGCCATTGGTTAATAAAGAAGCTGCTTTCGGCCAAGGGCTTAACAGAGGAAAGCCAGGCTGAAAGAGATAGAGAGAGAGAGTAGGTGGAGTCAGAGAGACGCCATGTAGCCACCAGAGGAGAAAGATGCAAGTCCTCAGTCAGAACCTTGCCCGTAGGCTACAAGCCTCGTGGTAAAATATAAAATAATAGAAATGGATTAATTTAAGATATAAAAGCTAGCTAAAAAGACATAAGCTATTGGCAAAACAGTATTGCAAATAATATAGTTTCTGTGTGGCTATTTCAGATCTAAGCAGCCGGGAAACAAACAAGCAGCCTCTGCCAACATGAGGACGTGAGTTCAGATCCCCAGAACCATGTAAAGCTTGGAGTACTAGTCTAACCCTAGATGGAACATAGAGGCAAGAAAATCTCTGGAAGCTTGCAAGCCACGTATCCCAGTGTATGCCGCAGGACACCCTGTCTCAAACAAGGTGGGAGGTGAGAATCGACCTCCACATGTGGGCCATGGCAGACCTGTACTCAGATACACTAATGCATGCACACACATGCACACACAGACATGTGTGCATGCACACACATGCACACACAGACATATGTGCATGCACACACATGTACTTACACACACATACACACACACAAAGGTATTTTTAAAATTTCAATCTCCCAGCTGTGGTCTATGAGGTTATTTATTTATTTAACCACTGTGAAACTCGGCTTCTCTGGCTTCAGAAATGGGGCTATTCCAGGCAGCTGATCTGTAGGTGACGCTATTACACAGGATGGTATTCCAGTCCCTAGAAAAGTATTGTGGGTTCCTGAACCCCAGGGCACCTCTCATTTAGACTGCCAGGGCTCTTCAGCAGTCTCTAGCTTCCAATCGATTGGATGGTCTCTGGGCCTCACACAGCACCCCAGTTCCCCCATGACCTGTCTGAAATCCCTGATTGCTTTAATAAGGATCTGAACAGCCAATAGCAAGGCAGAAGAAAGAATAGGTGGAGCTGGCAGACAGAGAGAATAAATAGGAGAAATCTGGGAGGAAGGGATTATGGAGCAAGAAAAGGAAGAGGACAGCCAGTCACCCAGATACACAACAAGCCACGGAGTAAGAAGTAAAGAAAGGTATACAGAAATAGGAAAAATTAAAGTCCAGAGGCAAAAGGTAGATGGGGTGATTTAAGTTAAGAAAAGCTAGCTAGCAACAGCCAAGCTAAGACTGGGCATTTATAAGTAATAATAAGACTCTGGGTATTTACTTGGAAACTGGATGGTGGGACCCCAAAAGAGCAAAGAGCCAAAGAGTAAAAAACAACTACAGGCTCTGGATGAGGTGAATGCGGGATGGGGGCCACTGGACGCTATGCTTCTCCAGCACTTTACAATGGGGCTAACACAGGTGTCCGTACCATGGAACCAGATGGGATTTGACAGAGGCCACTCCAGTGTGACTTACTGATGGATGTGCACGAGGCACTCTGCTCCAAGGACATGCTATCCTTTGCCTACTGTCTCTACTAGATCTAAGAATGAACAAGTCTGAGAAATACATCTAATAACAGGCACGAAAATATAATGTTAAGAGGTCTCTGAATTCAGACCGTTGAGGTCCAAACACTGACCACTTCATATTTTGAACAAGCCATTGCATTCTTCCGTGCCTCCATTTCCCCAATGGCAATGCCTACCTTCATGGGTAGTTTTCAGGAGTTTATGAGTAACGCACAAAGATACTAGTTTGAACTCTCATGCTCTTAGGGAATGTCAGAAAAAAAGAATGCATGATTTAGACATGCCCGCCAAAGGTTCGGAAAGCACGGACCATTAGCTTGGTTGACCAGAGGATGGGTTAATAAGGAAAGCCTGCAGAAGAGGGGGAGGGGAAAACCAGGGAACTCAGCTCTCTTTAAACCCACAATAGTAGTAGCTAGAAAGACAAGGTGATACCGTGAAAACAACTAGGTGCTTGGTGACCCTGAAGTAGTTACTTTTCTTTTGCCATGATAAATACCATGAGGAAAATCAACTTAAAGAAGGAAGGGTTTGTGGTGGTTTATAGTTCCAGAGGAGAAGTCCATAATGACCAGGAAGGCATGGCAGAGGAGAGTCCTGAGCAAGTAACTAGCTGACCACGTCTTGATGCACTCAGGAAACAGAGGGGTTTAACTAAAGGTGGGATTAAACTATAAATTCTCAAAGCCCACCTCCATTAACTTACTTCCTCCAACAAAGCTTCCAACCTAAAAGTTCCATAACCTCCACAGAAAGCACCACCAACTGGGCACCAAGTGTTTAAACACATGAGCCTATGGGGGACATTTCTCATTCAAAGAACCACAGATCCACATCCCATATGCTATACAGAGCATCTTAAAGTCCATGTCCCATAGTAGTATATTACTAATTGTACTTTCACATGTAGAATGCTGAGTGGCACTTGGGTTTACTGAACCCAATCAACCACTCTCCTTAAAGCAGGCTTTATATGCACAATTGTGACAAAATAGGATATTTGGTTTATTTTAAGAAGGACATGTCTATGCCAAGCAGTAGTGACACACACCTTTAGTCTCAGCATTTGGGAGGCAGAGGCAAGTGATCTCTGTGAGTTCAAGATCAGTTTGGTCTACAGAGGGAACTCTAGGACAGTAAGGGCAACACAAAGAAACCCTGTCTCAAAAAAAAAAAAAGAAAGAAAGAAGGAAAGAAGGAAGGAAGGAAGAAAGGAAAGAAAGAAAGAAAGAAAGAAAGAAAGAGAAGAAAGAAAGAAAGAAAGAAAGAAAGGAGGACATCTCTGTGCCATTAAAATAGTTGAGTCCTTATTCTCACCAGTTAAGACTGCTTCCCATCCTTTTTTATTTATATAAAAGGTTTTATTGTTGTTGTTGTTATTTTGTTCAACATTTTCTCTTCTACCCAAAGAACCAACAGTACATCGATTAAATGTTAGTTATAATTTCTTCCAGCTTAATATTTCCTTGTTTTCTTCACACTACAAAAAAACCAAACCAAACTAAACCAAAACAATAACAAACAGTATCCTAGAAGTTAAGCTCATAAAATACACACTGAATTTTAAATAACCAAGTAGAAGTTTGGAAGTTTGGCCAGCTGGTCGACCTCCTTCCTTTGTCAACACACTTCTTAGCACATGTGGGCTTTTAGATGTCAGGCTCCCACCTGCACCAGCACCAACGGCAACTTCACTGCCGTTTGAACTGCATCATAACAAACCAAAACTGCAAGCACCCCTTACCTTTCAACTGTGTTTTCTTTGCTGCTGTTGTTAGAGAAGACTTCCAGGGTAACTTAGGAAAGATTTGCAGCTTAAGAAAAATGTTATTCAACAATAGGAGAGGAAAGAGGAATTCATGTTTGTTGGTAGCTTCGTGATACATCATCTTAGATTGATTGATTGATTTATCCTGAGAAGGAAGCAGTCTTCTATTTTTAAGATTCTTCAACACAGCCTGGACTCCTGGGCTCAAATACTTCCCCTGTTCCTATATTCACACAGTGTGATCTCCTGGTCTCCACTGTACTATGACTCCCACAGATATACAGCAACCTGCCTACAGCTCCTAACTTCCTATTTGCTAAGCTATGGCTTGCTGTGTATTGAAGTTGATTCTCTACCCAAGCTTTTCTTTACTTCCTGTTTCTTTTCCATTGATACACAATTCACCAAAAACATGGTCTCAAATTGATAATTATGAATATTATGATATTCCAGAAATTCCACTTGATCTTTTCACTAAAGTTCACATATAACACCTATAGATTTAATAAAAATTTTCATATTATTTGAAACGGGTCTCATGTGGCCCAGGCTGGCCTTGAACTTGCTATGTACCTGAGAATGACCTTGACCTCCTGATCTTCTTACCTCCACTTTCTAAATGCTGTAATTATAGGCATGCACTCACACAACTGCTGTCACCACATGGCTTTGTGAACACGAGGCACGCACTATGGCCAACAGATGCTCTGAACATGAGGCAATGTTCATGGGCTGGTTTGCTTGTGGAATGATAGCCATAGCAGAAGGAACACTGGCTTTGAACTCAGGAAGGCTGAGATCCACTTTCTATCCACTGTGCAGCCTTGCACAAGTCCATACTTGGCTCTCTTATGACACGGGACTATGACCCTTCATCTCTAAAAGCTGTTCAGTGTTCTTTAGTTCAGTATGATTAGGAATAAGGGATCTGTCTTAGTTAGAGCTTCCTTCAACTGCTTCGATGAAACACTACGACCAAAAACCAAACTGGGGAAGAAAGGCTTTATTTGTCTTCCACTTCCATATTACAGTTCATCATCGAAGGGAGTCCTGACAGGAACCCAAACAGGGCAAGAACCTGGAGGTGGAGCTGATGCAGGCACCACAGAGAGGTACTGCTTACTGGATTGCTCTGCTTGCTTTCTTATAGAACTCAGGACCACAAGCCTAGGGTGGCACCACCCATAATGGGCTGGACCCTCCTTCATCAATCCTTAATTAAGAAAATGCCTTATGGGGGCTGAAGAGATGGCTCAGAGGTTGAGAGTATTGACTGTTCTTCCGGAAGGCCTGAGTTCTATTCTCAACAACCACATGGTGGCTCATAACCATCCGTAGTGAGATCTGGTACCCTCTTCTGTTCTGTAGGCATACAAGCACGCAGAACACTGTACATAATAAATAAATCTTTAAAAAGGTAGCCAGGTGGTAGTGGCACATGCCTTTATTTAGAAAGAAAGAAAAAGAAAGAAAGAAAGAAAGAAAGAAAGAATTAAGCTGGAGTTTTTATGGCGGCATTTTCTCACTTGACCTCCCCTCCTTTCAGATAACTCTAGTTTGTGTGTCAAGCTGACATAAGATCAGCCAGCACAGGGGCTGACAGCAATTTGTCTTCAAATATAGTTTCAGATTTTTCTTGGCATTCAAGCGACCTGAATGGTTGGTAGACTAAGCTGGACCTCACTGTGCTCACAGGCCGGTCAGGGTGTGCTCCTCCATTAGTGAACCCTATCCGCCATAATATGCATCAAAATCCTTAGCCAGAAATGCTCCTCAAAAACAAATGCCCTCAGGTGTGTCTCTTCTCTAAGTACCATCTTTCATAAAAAGCCATAGAGATATGGAGAGAGCATCTACTCAGTACCCACTGGTAGGAAACCAACCCTCACTCACCTAAGCTTAAGCCCTGGAGATGCAAAAAGAACTGGTGGGGCCCCTTGGGAAGCCTGAGCACTGCTATAAACCAACGTTCTCACATTTCCAGAGGGTAGGACCTGGTTACATCCCAAACCTACCAAGTGAGAATGATGGGACCAGGCCCAGATCTGAAAGCCTCATGAGATTGTCAGCTTCCTTCCAACACTCACCAACCACTGAGAAACACTGGTCTGGAACCATGGAATAACTTGGTTTTAACAGTGTCATGGCTAATTTTGCTTTTCAATAAACTTCTGAGTGTGTCTGTGAGCGCGTTTCCAGTGAGGTTTCCGAGAGAGAATACCCACCTGGAAGGTGGATGGATCCATTCTGAAGCCTGAATAGAGAGAGAAAAGCAAGCTGAGCACCAGCATCCGCAGCCCTCTGCCTCCGGACTGTGGGTGCAGGGGCCAGATCCTTCACGCCCCTGCCACCCTGCTTCTCCACCATGATGGACGCCATCTTTTGATGGTACCTCAAAACAGATCCTTCCTTCCTTTAAGAGAAATAACTAAGATACATCAATCATTTGGCCCTATGTGACCATTCCTAACAGCCTCCATATTCTTTGGCTTGACATCTGTGGATTTGAGAATCAAAAACAGGGGGAAAAATGATGACTATACTGAACATGGACAGACTTTCCCCTCCTCCCTAACCAGAAAGCATAACAACCCTCCCCATAGGATGTCTACAGTATCAGGTATGTATAAGTAATCTAGTGAGGGGTATGCCCCTCTTCCTGGAGGCTATGAGTACACAGGTTCCAGATCACTTCATATGAGAGACTTGTTACGATTTTAGTGTTTAAGCATGTCCTGGAACCAATCTCTCAGATACCCAGGGAAGACTGTATTTTCAATCGACACACCTGACCACTGGCCGGTCATTTTATTTTCTGAAGTACCATGAGTGAAGGCAAAAAGGACACACACAGATCTCACACTTTTGTAAATGAACATCACATTTCTCCACATTGCTTCTATGTTTTTAAATCCCACCCATATTTTGATGAATAAGACTCTCCTGGATCTGGAGAGCCAGTTCAATAGCTTGCCATACAAGCATGAGGTTCTGAGTTGAATAACTAGGTAGAAATGTCAGGTGCTCCTAGAAACCCAGGCTGGGAGGGGCAGTGGAAACAATCATATATCTGGGACTTGCTGGCCAGCCACCATAGCATCATCAGCAAGTTCAATGCCAGCAAGAGACTACCAAAGCAAGCAAACACGATGGGGCTAAAGAAATGGCCCCATGAGTAAAGGCACCTGTCTCCAAGCCTGAGTTTAGTCCCCGAGACCCACAAAATTGTGAAATCTGTATATATCCATCTTTCTTCCATTACAGTAGTTCAGAAAGAAACTCCCACCACCTCTCATGCTATGTGCCTACACACACACAAATAAGTTGATAAAGTTCTTTAAATAATTTAAGAGCAATGGATATCCCAAGACAAAAAAGCACCTAAGGTTGACCTTTGGTATACACACACACACACACACACACACACACACACACACTCGCCACTCACAAACATTTGGAGCATACCTATTCTAAATTTTAACATGGGTACTGGGGACCTTCAGAACTCAGACTTACACAACAAGCACATTGCCTACTGAGCCATTTCCCAGCCCCACTGCTGTAAGATCTATCACTGACTGAGATGCTGACCTGGCCCAGTGTGGTGGTTTGAAAGAAAATGGCCCCCATAAGGAGTGGCACTATTAGGAAGTGAGGCTTTGTTGGAGGAAGTGTGTATTGTTGTTGTTTATTTAAAAACAGGAAAGGAGTCACACCATACAACAGGGCTCACATGGGAAATTTATTGGATGAGGAGAGAGAAGAGGGCAGGGAACGGGGCAGAGAAGGGGGCAGAGAGGAGTCCCTGGGGATACGAGTAACAGAAGAGAAAGAGAGAGGTGACAAGAGTAAGGGGAGAAAGAAAAAGAAAAAAGAGGGAGAGGAAGTGGGAGAGAAAGGGAGGGACAGGAGGGGGAGAGGGAGAGAAGGAAAGAGAGAGGGAGAGGGGTAAAAAGGGAGGGGAAGGGAGAGAAGGAAAGAAAGAGGGAGAAGAATGAAGGCGTAAGTCACAAACAATGCCACACCAATTTGGGGTTATGATTATTAGGGTGGTATTTATTTAAAGGGGAAAAACTTACAAATCACTGTCCCAGGCAACAGCCCTCTACGCAACCAGGAAAGGAGTCTAGTCCCCAGTGGAGCAGGAAGTGAAGACAGAGAGGAGAGGGAAGTGGCCGCTTTTTTAAAGGGAGAGAGACCACGCCCCAATGGGCTGGTATCTCAGCGGTGATAGGCTGGAGGAGTGGGAGGACCTCCCGCAACAGAAGAAGAGAGGGAGGGAGGGAGGGAGGGAGGGAGGGAGGGAGAGGAGGGGGAGGGAGAGAAGGAAAGAGAGAAGGGGAAGGAGAGAGAGGAGAGAAGGGAAGAGGAAGAGGAAGGGAGAGAGGGAGAGAAAGAGAAGGAGAGGAAGGAAGAGGGGGGAAGTGCAAAGCCCACCTTTTAAAGGAGCATACTGAATATGCACAGGAAGTACCCTTAGTTGTCCAATAGTTGTTCAGTCCACAAGGCTGGCTGTCTCAGCTGTCTTCGGTAGCTGCCGGAATCCCAAGGAAGTAGGCTCCGATGTGGTGAAGGAATGAGCTTGCCGGAGAGAGTGAAGGTGAAAGACCCCCACTCACTAAGCAGCAGTAATGCCATTTTGCAAGGCTTAAACTTTGGAGCAACGCAAGTAATTAGAGCAGGGAAGTTCGACTTGAAAACAAGGGCGGAGAAGCCAGGCGAGATATCTGCGGTCAGCCGGTCAGCCACCTGGCCCCAAGCGATAAGGAACCCGCAGCTGGCCTGCTCTAATGAGAACCTCCCGTTTGCATAGTCAGCACATGTGCCCAACTTAGAATGTCAGTAATTCACAGAAGAAGACAACTCCCCCTATGAAAGATCCCAGCTTATCTGCTGTAACGTCATTTCACAAAGCTTTTGACGAACGACTGTAAGTGCAGAGTAAGGTCAGGGTCCCTGGCTGCAAAACAGGATATTTATATCCATAGATTCGGACAGGACATCAATTAACAGGATGTCTGTTCCCATACATCTGTGCTGGGAAAAGGAAAAACCCCCTGTGCCCCTTGCCCCATTCCAACTGACCACTAACGATGCATTTGCTTCTGTAATCTGCTTCTGCTGCCCTCTTTCCTATAAAAAGACCTTCCCCCAGTCTGCAGGCGCGCTTGTCTTCCGAAAGACTAAGTCGCCCCAGGTACCTGTGTACTTAAGTACTTAATAAAGCCTCTTGCTATTTGCATCCGAAGAGTGACTCGCTGCTCCTTGGGAGGGTCTCCTCAGCCTGAAAGACTGCCCAGCACTGGGGTCTTTCAAAGGCAAACGAAGGGTAAAATACTCCTTCCATGACCTTTCTGTAGGCTGCCAGGAGGAGGCATGGCCCATGTTAAAGGTGGGTCTTCCCTGTCTTGAAAGATCCAGATTGAGGGTGGGTCTTCCCTGTCTCGAAAGATCCAGATTGAAGGAAAATCTCCTACAGGTGTACCCAGCTGCTTGAGTTTTGGTTAATTCCAGGTGTAGTTAAATTAACAACCAAGAATTATATCCACCACAAGTTTCTGCCATTTTTTTCATACAAAGATCAAAATCAAGTTTATGTGATATACAATCTTGCGATATTTTAAATGGTTGGCACTTTTTTTCTCAATGTTTGGGATCAGGTCCATGGCCTTGTCCATTCTAGACAAGCATTCTATCACTGAACTACATTCAAAACCCTCAAATGTCTGTTTGTTTGGCTGGTTTAATATCTTAAAATGGGAGCTGGTGAGATGGCTCAATGTTAAGAGAACATTCTGCTCTTTTTTTTTTTTTTTTTTTTTTTGGTTTTTCGAGACAGGGTTTCTCTGTGGTTTTGGAGCCTGTCCTGGAACTAGCTCTTGTAGACCTGGCTGGTCTCGAACTCCCAGAGATCCACCTGCCTCTGCCTCCCGAGTGCTGGGATTAAAGGCATGCGCCACCACCGCCCGGCCACATACTGCTCTTGTAGAGGGCCAGAAGTTGCTCCCCAATACTCAGGATGCTCACTTCTGTTTGTAACTCCAGCTCTATACCTCTAGTACACACACACACACACACACACACACACACACACGCAAGAGAGAGAGAGAGAGAGAGAGAGAGAAAGAGAGAGAGAGAGAAACACAAACACACAATTCAAAAGAAACACACAATTAAAAAATAACTTAAAATGCCCTATTGAAACCAACAAAGGAGAGCAGAATTCACCAGCTGATGCTGACCTCAAGTCCTACACTGAGTTTAGAAGCTGAAATCAGTTAAGACATCAAAAATCACCCACAGGAACAAGCCCTTCTAGTTGACATGCAATGATATACTCTGTAGAACACACGTGTTAAGTTCGTTGGCTCCCTCAGTTGACGGTGCAGAGCTTAGACCCTTAGCTCATGTTTGACACAGCGCATTAAAAATTCACGAAGCTCATTAGTCACCGGTGAAGAGTTAAAATGCAAATGGACAAAAGCCAAATGCTGCCTCATTGACTTTTTTCCTAGCAAGCCGAAGTCCAGAAAAACAAGTTTCAAGGACCTCGCAGAGGAGACACAGGGAAAGGCAGGCTCTTGCCTCTCCGCAGGTGCCTCAACTTGCCCAGGTAGTCTCCCACAGTCTGGGAGCAGTAAGGAGCAGCAAAAAGAACCATCAGGCCCCACGCCACTCAGAGCTCTCAGAGCCAACTCTGGCTTGGCATGTTTTCATCTGCAAAGTAACAGGGTCTCGAAGAACCTTAATAGGTTCCCCAACTTTTTCTTTTCTTACCTAAGAATATACAAAATAGAAGAGAGAAGTGGGCATTACTTATACTAATTAACAATAGAAACACAATGGGCCAGCCAAGGTTCACCAGAACTAGACCAGAACACCTGTGACCTGAATGGAGGAAGATGGGGGAGGAGAGGGGAATCATACCTGTATTGTTGAGTGTACAAGTCTGACGGGTTCAAATGCCATGATGGCGGAGAGCTGGAATGTTGCAGATGCGTAGGCAAAATTATCTCAGGCTATGTGGTCCACTCAGTGGTCTTATTGCCCACTTGTGTCTGACCTCACAGCCTCCTAGCAGGTGAAATCTCTAGAAGGTAATCTCAGCAGACCACCATCTTCTACCACCCTCAAAGTTACAGATATCATCAATGCCTAAACCTGCAACAGGGATCACCCTGCTTTGCTGCAAACCACCCACCCAAATGATGTTCCTACCATTGTAGTTGGGAAATGGCTTGGTTGTGCCTTTCCTTTGTTCTGGGGCTATAAAGAGCTCATGTGGCCACTTCCATGATGGAACATGTCATTTCAATGGTGGACATGTGGCCTGAACCCACATTCCAAGGCTACCCTCACTCCTGTTTGGCTCCAGGTAAAGTCTGAATTTTTAAAATTTTCACTAATTTCAAATTTCTATGTACTTGGTCTTACTCATATCCTCTTGCCCAGTTCTACTTCCACCCCCTACTGTTCCCCCAATTTCATGTCTTTAAAAAATTAATAGTGAGGTCCCTCTGCTGGAGCATGACATACTGGGGCCACACTCTTTAAAAGCAAACTGACTTTCCCACCAGCCCTCAGAAACTCCCAGCTTCCTATAACAAATCAACTATGGGTCAGGGTTTGAGAATTCTTCCCCCTCTGCTGGAATGGTGACTGGCTCGATCTTGTGCATGTCATGACCAGAAGGAAGTGTTTCACTCCGATTCAAAAACGAACTCATTTTCTTAGCATAAGAGCTGCATTTTGCACCCACACCCCGGGAGGAAAACAAACAGGACTGTGATATGCTGTGCCCGCCAAGATTTACTATCCCCACCAAAAGGCCAACTTTCTAAAATGGTACCTTGTACACATTGTGCAGCCAAACGCAGAATGCACTGTAGGAGAGAGATAAAACAATGCTGAGTGGCCGAGGGACTAAAAGAAGTTCCATAATTTGCATTAGGTATTTATAGCTGCGTTCTAACCAAGTCTTACCCATAAACATGTAAACCTGGTTCTGATGTGCCGTGCTCCGTCTCTAAGGACAAAGCAGGGAAGAAACAGCTCAGCCCTAACTGATGCATCACGAAAGTGTGTGGCATGTATTTCAATTCCGGAAGCCCAGGAAGGGTAAACTTCTTAAAACAGAGGATCACCCTTGGGTGGGGAGGCATGCTTATTGGTAGGGGTGTTCAGACATGAAATGAATCCGGAGAATTCCTAAATGAGGCGATGTGTGAGCTTTATTCTATTAATACGCTACTTTCCAAACAAGCAGTATGTAAAAGCAGGAAAATGTTTATAATGCAACACAGAATGTGTCTTTAAAAACATGCCCTGCTCCAGCGGAAGACCACACATTCAAGAATATATAGAATATATGGGTGGCAAGATTGATCTTGAAGGATTTCCTTTGGGGGGTGCAAAAATTTGGGTAGATAGAGGAGGCTTGGATCTGGGAAGAGTTGGGGGGAAAGTGCATATGATCAAAATACACTGTATGAAGCTGAAACTCCCGAAGAGCACATACATATACATATAATCGCCAAACCATGTGGTGGGGGTGAGGAGGAGAAATCCAAATCAAACCAGGGGCTTCAGGAGCTCTGCACTCAGTACAGGGGCTGGAAGCCGGACCCTGCAGTTCCTGCCCTGACTTTGTGACTTTAAAACAATTTTTAGAAAATGAAAATCAGCACAAAGTAAAATACATGCTGGGAACTAGCATAAGAATTTATAACAGTGAGCTATGAATTTAAGGTCCAGCTTCATAATTTGATGAAAAAAATAAGTTTGTGAGCATACTTATGCTCACAAAACATAGAACACCGCATTACCAGGGACATTGATTAAGTATAACTAAAGGTAAATTTTATTTTCTCATTTTCCTCCCTTAACTAGATGGTTAAATTTTAGTAGGTCTTCATCCTGAGTCAAGTGTGCTGTGATATGGGAAGTATTACCAAAAATGACTAGGGGACTGGCAAGATGACTGCCGTGGGGAGCCACACTTGCCACTAAGTCAGCCAACTTGAGTTCAGTTTCTGAGTCCCACCTGGTAAGAGAGAACTGACTCCCACAAGTTGTCCTCTGAATCCCCACATTTGGGCTGGGTGCACGCGCGCACACACACAAATGTAAGTAACTTTAAAAACAAGGGAGGGTAAGAGGGTTCAATAGGTGACGTCATTTGCAGCCATGCCTAACAACCTGAGCTCAGTCCCCATAACCTACAAGGTGGAGATGGCTGGCAGCGTTGAGTTCTCTAAGATACTACCCCAGTGTATCAGAACAGAGAGCGCTAAGTCGAGGTTCCCAATGGTCTGAAGGAGTCAGAAGGAAACACCAAACTTTTGAAAATCATGTACTGTGTGTGGTCTGTAATTGACAAGGATGTTTGTGTTCTTTCTGGCTGGTGGGTCTCCACAGAAGTAGAGGTATAAAAGGTTGCTGGGCAAAATAAAGGTTGCTGTTCTTCTTGCACCTGAAAAGGAGCCTCCGTGTCTCAATCCCGGCACCCCCTGCCAGTCTCGGCTATCCAGGCTGCGCTGACCGCAGCAATGTACTAATACAATTAGTTGTCCCACTTGAGTGCTGGCAAGTGAGAGCATCTCTGTCCAGGCCTTGGAAGACAACTTTAGGATGTCACAGCCACTGCTGTGTAACAGGTTTTGGCAAGTTGTCAAAAAAAAAAAAAAAAAAACCAAAAAAAAAAAAAAAAACAACAACAACAACAAAAAACACCTACCTACTTCTTCAACATTAACTTCACTGCCACTAGGGGGAGCCATCTGCTTCGCTTTCTAACAGGCTCTATAAAGATGGGAGAAACTCTAAATGTGTCTGCCGAGAAAGACCTGGGAAATCTTGAGTTCATTTCCTGACTCCACAGCTGACTCGGTAGTTCTGGAGCCATGACGGGAAAGGGTGTCTTTTGTGGGGGTTGTCAGGTTTTCTTGTTTTTGCAAAAGCTCCCAGGCATTTCTGGGATGCTACCACCAGGGTTCAAGAATCCCATCACTGAAGAGGGGGCAGGAAGCAGGTGTGCACCCAAGGGTGAGGAGTCTTGGGAAATGCAGTCTGCTGGATGTGATGTGGTCGCTGTACTCATGAACCTCACTATGGTTCTAGTCACCTGCACAAGATGAAGCCAGCAAAATCAGCCGCCACTCCAACAGGCAGGGCTGATGAGACTCAGTGGGTTACAGGGACCAAGAGAAAGAGAACATGAAGCTGGGGCATGCTGGGAGTGCTGGGGAGGTGGGAGGTGGGGTGCGTATGAACAAGGTACACTGTCTGAATGTATGGAATTCAAAGAATAATTAAAAATGTGATATTAAAACTATGTCACTGGTCACAGCTTTAACCCCGGCACTCGGATCTTTCTGCGCCCAAGGGCAGACGGCTCTAAACGTCAAGGCCTAGGCCGCCAAGGACACACACCAGCTGTCTGAAGTCAGCCAACCAACTGTGCCTCCTCAAGGCCAGCGCACTGTGGTGAAGGAGTTCAGAGGAGAAACCCATGGAAGGGATAGCACAACACAGCACAGGAACACAACACCATTATCTTCAAATTTAAATTTATTAAGACATTCAGCTATGTCTGTCAGTTTACATCCAAATTTGCTACTAAAAAAAAGAAAAAGAAAACCACATCCCACAGTAGGAATACCAAGTCTGAAATACACTTTTTTTGAGCCAAGCTTATTGTATAAATAAATGACTAGTTTTCTTTTCATATCAAAATCCCATAAAAAAATGACATCCCCCCCTCCCCAGTTCTACCTGTAGCCATGATGAATGTAAAAATTTAAATATGACACATCCTTGTCAAAGAAAGGGTGCAAAGTCTATTCACAGCTTCAAAAGTGGCATTTGCAGGGTGGGATCATACAGTTAGGTACTCATTCCCCAAGTGCAAACGTTGCCAGAATTTAACACTGCTTTTGATTCAGTTGCGAGAATGAAACATTACACAGGATTGAACAGTACACCAGGGCCTTCATCAGTGCCCTAAAGCTCCTCCCACTTTGGCCTCCCTTTTAAAAGTGGACTCCAAAGTGTTCATTAGAGTTTTAGTTTACCTCACACAGCCAACAAAGTATACAACATATTAACAAAAGGTCCATATACATCAAAATATGAAGACTCCAGCATCAAGTCCAAGGGTCTCAGGTGACATGAATGTCCCCCAAACGGCCCAGTGCCCACCCACCCCTTCTCTGAAGCACATGGTGATGGGTGTGTGCCTCCATCTTAGATTGCAGTCAATGCTTCTACATCTTTGATTCCATTTGTGGTGCTGTAGAAAACGACAAAATCACCTGGTGGTTCCAATCAACTGAGGGGAAGGGGAGCGGAGAAAAGGGCTAGTTGTTACCCATACTTTATAATCAGAGTGATCCTGTCCCATGGGAAAGGAAAAGCCAGTTCCACCTCTGCCTGCATCTTCCCATGCTGACCTCCAGATCTTTGTCCTCTTGGCCCCTTCCAAAAACTCAAACCTGATTTCATTATCCCTTGCAAATCAGGGGCCACTCCTGAAGTTGCTGAGATTGAATTTTCTTGGCAAACCTCCACAAAACATCAGCATAGAACATATAAATACATTTTGATTAGTGTACATTGCAAAATTTCTTCTACAACACGAAGTGGGCTGGAAAGCAGGTGGTGTCCACCGAGTACCCCTGGAACAGATCCTTGGAATGTCAGCAGGGCCCTGCCTCATCCTCTCCTACATCCACTCCTCGGATCTGAGCGTGAGCTCCACCTTGGGCGGCCCTTCTCCATGGTGCAGAGCTCCAAGCCTGCTGCTTCTCCTCTAGGCGGACTCAGCAGGACACGCTCCACCTTCTGTACTCTGAGGATCCTCTCTGGGGTCAACAGCCTCTTCCTGACTAGCCGAGCTTCTGCTGTGTTCACTACTGTCCCCAGAACCTTCCTGTGCTCCAGTCCCTGGTGGACGCTCATGGTCAGGGGGTTCGGGCCCTTCCTGAAGTACAATGTTCTGCTCAGCCTCTGCAGGAGGCTGTGGAGCCGGTTCCGTCCCCAGTCCTGGGAGCTGGGAGGAGTGTTTGAGGTGGCAGTGACACAGAGGGCAGGTGTCCTGGACATACAGCCATTTCTTAAGACATCCTGCGTGGAAGAAATGGCTGCAAGGCGTGATCACGGCCGATTTCATGTCCTGAAAGAGAAGTTGAAAGAGGCACCTCAGAAAAGCCAACCATTTAACCTTAGGATGCTACCCCAAGGGCCCTGACTCCAGCATCTCTTTGAAGTGCAAACAGAAACCCTGCAGCCCAGGCCTTGGAGCCATCTGACATCACTAATAAAGCTGCTGCCCTTGTCCAGAGTGTAAGAGCCACTGTGGACACTACATCAAAAGGGAGCACCACCCAAAGTGAAGAAGAAGCTGTCTTCTAAACGGGAAACACGAGGTTACACTACACAGTACAGAGATGCGAGCCACTGGGGTAAGACAAGTAATTATAGCCTCGGAAAAAACCTAACACAGACAGGACTTTTTCCACGACTATGCGCCAATGCAGCTAGAGACTAGTCCATGACTATATGCAAGGAGACAAAATTCAGCCATGGAACACCAGAGAGTTGGCAAGGAAGTGGCAACTGTGTTAGGGCCAATGCACAGACATTTTAAAATCACTTTGTGTAAACCAGCACTCCTCAAGAATTCCAACCTATTCTTGGGCTATACCAGACCTACTAAGTTAGAAAATCTGAACCAGGATCCATAAATCTATACTTAGAACAAGGCCCTCATATGACTTACAGATACTCAAGATTAACGATCATAGAAACCAATGAACGGTGACACCCTCTTTTGATATTAATATTCTTTAGGAACAGAGGGCCTGACAGGAATTTAAAATCTGAGGATTTCTTTTTCAGGTACTGTTTAATATCCTTAAACAAGGAAGTGTGAACACCCCAAAATTCCTTGCCAAGAGTTGGTAACACCCTGGAGACTTTGAAGCAGGGAGCCGGGAAGCTAAGCAACTTAACTCTCGTGTTCCATGTGTGAGCGGCAGGTAGTTCCAGCACCTCAAAAAAAGTGGTGACAACAGGGGACACAAAAAGAGGACTCTTGGACCCCAACACAGGAGATTTAGACACTGGCTGCCGAAGCTGAGTGTGCCAAACTTATTCTTTCTGTGCTTTGCTCTGAGGGTAATGAGGCTAAAAAAGACATGGAGTCCACTTCAGAAACAAAGAGAATATTGGACCATGACCAGACTCAGGACCACAATCCTCAGTGCATCAAATGCTGGCAAGAAAACAAAAAGATGTTCTCGGTACACTTTTAACAAGTGGAAGCTTTATATTACTATGATAAAAATTCCTGCCATTGGTAGTTTTATAAACACACACACACACACACACACACACACACCTACAGCATCTGAACTACAAGGAGCTCTGGAGGAAAATCATTACTTCACACACAGCAACACTATCTATAGCTGTCTGCCACCAGCCTACACGCCCAGTGATGTTACATGGAGCCTGGTTGCAGCTGTTGCCAGGTAATTTTGTCCACACCTCCAGCTTAATTCTAAATGCTGCTACTCAGTCCTCCCACAGGAGGACCAAACTCTAGGCTTTACAAATATCTAAGATGACTTAAAATTATCTTTCATTTGTACTAGAGGGCAACCATCATCTTGACATGAGGCCGTCTGTCCATCCATCCTCAACAGTACTCTTGTATTCTGCCTCTACCAATGCTCCAAACCCCACAGGACTGGAATTCTCTGAGAGAACAACATTCACTCTTCAGCAGCTTTAAGTCCAGACACTGCTCCCAACCCCCCAGAAGACACAAGGAAAAGTCAAAATTTTGGCACACCACTTTTCAGAAGTTGCTGACTCCTGGTTGCTAGGATATATTTAACCATACATATATGTGAACACTGTGTCTCTGTGTGTATTCAGTAGTAAATATAAAATACACTTAACCTGTTTCTCCTTTATTTATGGGTGAGCAATAATATTGAAAACAATAATAATTAGAACTTGAAAGACTATATTAAAACTGAATTTAGAAGTAAAATGGATATATTTTATCAGGTCTTTAAGAATCTAATCTATGAACCCCATTATTTTTTCCAAATCCAGAAGTTAATTGTGTCTGGACATTTACGTTGAAACCGGTTCATGCTGTCGTCCCCAAGGGCCACCCCACCTGATCCACCCAAACAGACGGCCCCTGAGCGGGTCACCTGGTAACAGATGGCACAGATATCATTGTGCTTCTCCAGCTGCTCTTTCGTAGCGATGGGGAGAGACTTAATCTTATTCACAGCATCCCTGCGGAGTAGGAAGCTCTTCCATCCCAGCTGGGCACGAAGCCACACGTTGTAATAGGAATGGATGAAGATGATCATGGAGCCCATCACGGTCCACTCTCCAAAGATGGTCTCTGAGACGCCGTAGGCCACCACACAAAGGGCCACAAGAAACTCTAGTAGGCGGTAAGTACCGTTCACATAGTAGATGACATCGTCCATGTTTTCCACGGGCTCTTTGCGGAATTCCTCAACCATAAATAAGACATAAATAAAAAGTGTTCCCAGAACCTGGAAAAATGTATATTTATTATTAGAATTGATCATAAGAAAGCATTTCTCCCTAAGTCTAAAGAAATAACACACTCTTGGTTCTTTTAGGGTACCATATTTAAAATCTCAAGCATACCCAGGGAAGACTGAAATATAAAAATACGCTCTAAAGAGCCAAAGGTGATGCACGTGGGTGATGGTGGCCAGCTACTGAGATGGCAGACACCATAGTCGGAGCAGCATTCAACAAGTAACCAGTGTCCTCAGGGTCACCCACGCCCATCAGCTCTCCGCTGACCTTCCTCAGCCCTCTGCTCTCCACAACAGGTCTGAGAGTGTCACTTCCAGGACGTTTCCTTTAACTGCTTACTGAAAAGGCAGCAAAGTCCTCCAAAGTCACAATAAGCTTGCCGTGTCTGAACAATGTTGTTCACATGTATGAACATGTGTGTTTATGTGTGTGATAATATGTTAGCTATGAATGTTTATAGTATATATCATATGTGTACAAACATAAGTTGTATAGATATATATTATAAGGGTATTTTTGAGTAGACATATACTTTGAAAAGCCCACCCTAAACAAGCTCCAAGATATTTTAGTGTTATAGTTTCTTATCAATTTAAGGATTATAAGACAACTCTGCATTGTATAATTTTGCAAAGATAAACTGAAAGGTTTAAATTGTTTTTTTTTAAAAAAAAAAATATATATATATATACTTTTGTCAAGATGGCACCAAAAACAAAGGAGGCCTCCAGCCCCTCCCAAAGCCAAAAGGAAGGCCCTGAAGGCCAAGAAAGTAGACAGTGATAGAAGGCAACCCCAACGCCTTCAAAAAGAGCTCGTCCAGGAGAAATTAGCTTGAACACTATGCCACTGTCAAATTCTCCTGACCACCTAGTCAGTCATGAAGAAGATCGAAGGCAAACATGGTGGTGCACTTGTATTCCTGTAGATGACAAGGACAACAGGCACCAGAGAAAACCGGCTGTGTAAAAACTCCATGACATCGATGGCCAAAGTCAACAGCCTGTTCAGACTGGACCGAGAGCAGGCTTGTGTTCGGCTGGCTCATGATTATGATGATTCAGATACTGCCAACAAAATTGGGATCACCTAAACTTGGTCCAGATGGCTAATTCTAAATATAATCTTATTTTCACCATAAAAAAAAAACAAAGCAAAATGTTTATATCATTACCACAAATGGAAAACCACATGGTCTAGGTAACATGCATGAAAGCAGTGTCTTCATGACATGTAAGTGTCATGCTTCTAATCATAAAGGAATTTCTGCCCCCTCCCAAAAAGACCCCAGAGATATTCAGCTGCGCCTATCTAGCATTTTCATAACCAGCTGTGCTCACATAAATGGAAACGCTCTAGTAAAGAGTGCACAGGGACCGCCAGGAGTCTGACTCCTCTGCTGGGAAGGACTGTGAGCAACCAGGCAGTGCGGAGTCAATCTGAGGCTCACCTGGAGAGAGGTCAGAATGCTGCTGGAAATGATGATGAGAAGCCAAAAGTCCATGTGGAAGAACTGGCAAATCATGTAGGCCATGTACGCTGGGAATACGAGGAGGAACAAGCAGAGGCTCACAGCACGGAAGTGTTTCCACAAGCTCCTGGACAGACACAAGAGTCTCTTAGCATCAAGGCAGTCACTATCGGCTTCCTCCCCAGAACAGTGAGGCAAGGTGGCCCGCTCCTTAGCTCTGCAGGCACTCTTGGTGGGTGATGGTTTTCTCACAGCTTTTCCCATTCACGGTAGCTACTGGGGTCCCCTTACTACCGTGGACCACTGGGGAATGGGGGTGGGAGGCCCAGACCCTTAGGCAAGGCTTCCCCACTAAGTTTCCTTTGCATTTGGTTCTGATAGAGAAGAAACAAACAGGAGACTGGATTCACATCTTGAAGGGATGAAGAACCTCACCTGCTAATTAGTTTTTATTGGAGTGCAATTTGGGGTTTTTCTGTCCTTTACAAACTTTCTATAGTATTCTAGCATTTCCACTAATATGCAAAATTAATTAATGTATCTTAAAAAGACACTCAAAAAACAACAGAATAGTGACTGTAGCTAGGTCAGAGCACCCCAATTTTTAGTCCCATGCAATACCCTTTCAACTGAACCTACCCTTAAATATATGACATGCTTTATGGAGAAACCTTGAACTCCAAGATCAAATCTCCAGTAGCTGTAATTGACAACCATCACTAGGATTAACTGAGACACAGCTGAGAAGGCGAGCACCAGCAAAATGACTTTTGCAGCCACAGTACCTTTTAAAAGAATTTTATAAAACGTTTGCCCACGGAGATGATGGAGCACTTGAGCGAAGCTGACAAACTGTAATTAAAATGCTAATTTCAATTATTTTATAAATCTGCTCTCACAATTCTACCTCCCAAGAGACTGCTTTCTCCAAGCAATAATTCAAACGTAGTTCCAGAACCAAGCATCAAAACGTGGATGGAACATGGATGGAGAGAATAGTGACTTACTTTTAACCAGTCTTTTATGGAATTCCTTTGAATGAACTACAAACCATAATAGTATCATTAGTTTTGTACATTTGTTTTAATTAAAGTTCCAAACATTCTAAGCAAGCCCCCTGCCACTAAGCCAATATTCCCAGTATGCAAGATAGTATCTTTGAAGAAAGAATGGTTTGGGTTTTAGGTCTTTAATGCATTCCATGGCTGCAGCCACGGCTTCATCAGCTCAGTTAGTGTGCTAGGCCACATGTCTATAATCTCAGCAGCAGAAGTGGAGGCAAGAGGGCCCTGGGGACTAGACAGCCAGGCAGTCTAGCCAATCAGTGAGCTCCAGGATCAGTAAGAGAGCCTGACCCAACATTGACCTCTGTCGTTCGCTCTCTGTCTATGCGAGAAGAGACTCTGATTTGACATCAACCTCTGGTCTCTACACAAGTGAATGCATACCTGCATACACTCCACATAATAATAAACAATAATTTTAAAAAATAAAAATAAACATAATTTAAAATTGTTCTTAATACTAGATGCACACAGATCCAGCTACTAATTTTATTTGGTCCCATATGGCATCAAAAGCCTTCATTAGGCCATCCCTCCATATGTTGCAACTTCTTAAAAGACCATCAAAGAAGGTTGCAATTCTGTAGGTACCTATGTTTCTTATCCTTTCTTCCTCACTTGCATTTCCCCCTAATACTTTGTCTCCTTTAACTATCATTACATAGGATAAAATCGTACCTCATCTCATACACTTACAGGGCGCTCTTACACACAGGCTGGGGATAGAACACTGGCCGTGTAAGTTTGAGAACTAGAGTTCTGATTCCCCAGGGAGGCAACTGCCTAATCACAGTGCTCAGGAGACGGAAACCAGATTCCCCATGGCAAGCTGGCTGACTAGACTAACTCAGTCATCAAATCTCATGTATAAATCAGGGGTACAGGAATCTAGGAAAACACCCAGAATCCATCTCTGGCCTCGACATGTACATATACACACACAGGCAAATACAACACATGAATGACATACAAAGACACAGCGTCAAAAACTTCCTATAAGGAAGTAAACAGCCAAGGGAACAGCACATTTCCAGCCATCTCCCCTCTCCAAAACTCTCCTTCAACCTACAGGCGGGATGTGGGAAAAGATACAGCAATAGGATCAAAGAGGATGAGGGTGCTCCTTACTTGTCTCTGGAAGCTCCCAGCGCCAAAACAATGGGATCCGCAATCTCTAGCATGGACTGCAGGATGGAGGCAACGACGATGAAGAGGATGATGCTGAGCAGGAACGCACGGTGGACCACCTGAAGTTCTATGAGGCCGGTCTGCACTGCCAGGATCAGCAGAGTGACTCCTTCTGTCATCCCCCTGACAGCCAGACAGTGCACAAGTCAGTTCATGTTCCAAAGGCCATGGAGTTCCAAGAAGGCACTTCAGAGGCTTTGACTGCTGACTCACAGTTTTACAGCTATGCTGACATTTCAGGCTAAAACCTATCTGTAGGCAAAGTGACTGCGTGTCCCATTGCATCAGTGTGACACAACATACTGATGTACACAGATCCTTACATGTTCAAAAGCATGCAGTGAGTTTACCATACAACAAAAGAAAGAAAAAAGAAGCTTGTCAAATGAACAATTCCTACGCAGACTGCCACTGAGACAGAGCCTTCTGCTGCCAGACAGCCAATGGAACGTGCAGACTCACAGCGTCATCTATACACAGATCTCACTGATCTATCTCTCCCTCCCCCTCCCCCACCTCTCTCTCTCTCACACACACACACACACACACACACACGTGCGCACACGCGCAAGCTAAACACAAAAGTATTTATTTAAAAAACATACTTGCTTCTTGGAAAAGAAAATATCCTTTTTAAAAAGATAAGAAGTAGGCAGGCACACGCCTTTAACCTCAGCACTCAGGAGGCAGAGGCAGGCGGATCTCTGTGAGTTCGAGGCCAGTCTGGTCTACAAGAGCTAGTGCCAGGATAGGCTCCAAGGCTACACAGAGAAATCCTGTCTTGAAAAACAACAACAACAACAACAACAAAAAAAAAAAGGATAAGAAGCACTAAACAGCATAAACAAAGACAAATCTTTTTGTAATTAATTTCCATATGGAATAATATATATACCCAAAAAGTCTCATGACTTTATAATATTCTATTGGTTTGGTTCATGAAAACAAAACAAAACAAAAAAGCCTCAGGTGAGAAATAATAGGCATCATTTAAAACAATGTTAGAAAATATTTAAAAGCGTGACGATACTGCATAGTACACTGGAATGTGTGGGACGGGGGAACACACCAATTTTGACAATATCCACAGGTAAAATAATAATGGAGAAAACTTGCTAATCAATCAATCAATTGAATACTGGAGTATATTGAACAAACCTGCCAACTCAACAATCCTCCTGGTAATAACTGACTTTGCAGATGGGCTGCACAAAAATGAAAACCTGTGCTAAGAGAAAACAGCGAAGTGGGGCATGCTCTCTAACACCACAGAAGCACCAGGGGGCAATGACCTGCTGTCTTCAACAAGAAAACATCAGGAATCTAAATATTATATTAAGCGAGCTTAAAATATGGATCAGGAAAGTGCAACAGAGGTCTTATTCAGATCTTAACTGAGCAAAGTATTAAAAATATCAGTAGAGGAATCTGAGTAACTGGTTATGATATCAAAGGTTCTTGTACTAGGAATGGTGATTTGATCCTAGCTATTCCTCTGTGAAGACATTTACAGATGGGGCTAAAAAGATGGCTCAATGGTTAGGAACACTATCTGTTCATCTAGAGGACCTGGGCTCAGTTCCCAGGACCTACAGGGCAGCTCACAGCTTTCTATTATTCCAGTCCTAGAGGATCAGATACCCTCTTCTGCCCTTTCAGACATTTCATGGTACATGCATGCATGCAGGCAAACCATACACACACACACACACACACACACACACACACACAATAGAAATATGATTTTAACAGGACATGTGATTCAAATGGGAAAAAGCAAGCTTTCTGATATCTCAAAATCTAGAAAATGCAATGAAATATCCAATATTCATCAGAATATACATATAACTAAAATATATTCTTCATATTGAAATTTAGTTGTTTTTCACAGTTCTTCAATCTCAATATTGCAACCAGCTAGTCAAGACAAAGAATCCTAAAAACTCCATTTTCTCTAAAACTCATCAAAGACATCCATAAAGACCACATCAGTACTCAGACTATACATGACCAGTTTACCTATTCATGGCAGGATCGTTCATGAAGGCGCGATATCCCTGCAGGTAGAACTTGCAGAGTGTCAGAACACCCAAGGCGACAAAGGACACCGTGAAGACCAAGCCCAGAAGGGAGTAGGGTGTGCTGCAGCACTCCGCGATGCTGGAAAATGAGAGGTGGGCAGCTGAGTTCTCAATCTGCAGTAAGAGCATCTTAAGCCTTTGAGTCGCCAGCAATCACTCAGGACCCAATCTGAGGCGGCGGCACCCATCATTCCATAGAGAAGCTAGGTTTTCATTTTGCTCTTTTATTTATTGGGACAGGGTCTGGCTCTGTAGACCAGGCTGGCCTCAAACTCAGAGAGATCCGCCTGCTTTGCCTACGAGTCTGAGATTAAAGGAGTGTACCACCACCCCGGGCCACCATAAGCAATTTAAGCCACTTCACCACCTGCTGTTCTAGACAGCAGCGAATACCCAGCACACAGTAACACATCTCAGCAAGGTCCTTAATTTTTTTTTGAACTTTATTTAATTTTCCGTACAAGTGTTCTGTGTGTACACCTATGTGCCAGAAGAAGGCATCAGATCCCATTGTAGATGGTCATGAGCCACCATGTGGTTGCTGAGAATTGAACTCAGGACCTCTGGAAGGGTAGCCAGTGCTCTTAATCGCTGAGGCATCTCTCCAGCCCAGGTCCTTACTTTTTATTATGTACCACCATCAAATGCAGAAATTCCAGTGAGTTTAAACCTTGCTCATGCCTCCAAAACCATGTAATTCAGATGATGGTAAATATTCCACAGTAACCTATGCTACATGCATGTTGTTATGACAACTATTAGCTGTTCAAAAGCTCAGATTGTACCTACTGATCACATGGGTACTTGTCAGCACTCCCCCCACGTGACCAGTCAGTAGCAAGGACCTCCTCACTACCCAGGAGGCCCCTAAGTTCAGCAGTATTAACCACACTGCCATTGCCTCAAATTTTAATTTTATTTGGTTATATAAAATAATTTTATTTTATTTATTTATTTAGTTAGTTAGTTAATTAGTTTTTCGAGACAGGGTTTCTCTGTGGCCTTGGAGCCTGTCCTGGCACTAGCTCTTGTAGACCAGGCTGGCCTAGAACTCACAGAGATCCGCCTGCCTCTGCCTCCTGAGTGCTAGGATTAAAGGCGTGCGCCACCACCGCCTGGCAAAATAATTTAATTTTAAACAACTACTTTACAACCATACCCAGGTATGGACAGAGAGAACTGAGCATTTCCAATACAGTCCCAGTGGAAATGACAAATGTGGACCCAACGTAAGCTCACAATAGTCACTACAGTGGCTGCGGGCGCAAAATGACACACAGGACCTAAAACAAAAGAGAAAGCCTCATGCAGGGCCAGAGAGACAGTTCAGTGAATGAGCTTTGCTGCACACACACAAGGACCCAAGTTCGGATCCCAGCACCCATCTAAAACGCTGTGTGGCTTTGTGCACTGAAGGGGAGGGGCAGGAGGATGATCACTAGGTCTTGCTAGCAACTAGCCTGGCTCTAAGTTCAGCGAGAGACCCAGTCTCGAGGTAATAAGGCAGGGACTAATGGGTCCGGACACCCAGCACCCTCCTCTGCACCTACACACCGACACACATATGCACACACCCCCATTCCCCCACAAACAACCTTAAATCCTGAGAACCAAGTGTTTGAATCCTTTGGGGCTGAACAGAGAAGTGCTAGGATACATCCATTTACCAATTATTTTACTATCTCAGCACAGAAGCAAAACATGGATATGAGGATATGGTCCAAGCACAGAATAGCCCAGAGATAGGGCTTGAGTGGCAGCTGTGCCTCTTGTCACCAGGGAGACTTCTGGAATCTCCCCGCTGTAAATAGGAAATGGTGACAAAGGTCCCTGTCTCTCAAGGTTGCTGGAAAGGTAAAGGGGAAGGGAGGGGCTTAGCAGTGGCAGGTGAGAGGCTCAACATGACCACCATCTTAGTAACATGTTCACAAATCCCTCGCTGAACCCTGGTCCCCACGGCAGCCAAACACATCACCACACGTCAGTCCACATAGCCTTTCGCTGCCAGACAGGGCCCCCACAGCTGAAGAGCTATCATGATTAAACACAATCCTGTGATACTGCGAAGAGGGACCCGCACACCTGACGTCCCAGATCCAAGTTCTCTCTTCCGAGGGTGAATTACCTTGTCAGGAAAAGGAAGAGAAGCCTCTCTCGGGATGCAGGCTGATCTCGGGTGCTGAAGTAGGAGTAGATCTGAAGAGCGAATAAAACAAGCCAGAAGACCATGAAAAGCACAGGGACGACCAGCTGGTTCCACAGGGACATTCCCAAGGCCAGGAGGCCGTACACCTCCACTACCTGAAGAGAGAGACAAAGCTGCCTTAGAGCTCAAGTACTTCAAGATTAGCCAGCTCTTCTCTCTGCAGGATTGCGCCCACTAAACGTTGTCAAAGGCAGATGGATACACAGTACGCAGCACAGTTTCGCATGTCTGAATTTCCCACTCCTATTCACACATGACGTGTGCACGGGCTGGCAATGGTACACTGCCCCAGTAATTCAGAGAGAAGGTCGGATTCACAGCACAATGACCTCCATATGGTTTTGAGGACACCTGTTTGACATTCATGTCTAATCAAGACAATCAGAATAAGCACGAAAACCATATTGATTAAGGAAATGGGGGTTGAGGTGGGGCTGGAGAGATGGCTCCAAGGTTAAAAGCACTGGCTGCTCTTCCAGAGGAGCCAGGTTCAATTCCTGGAACCACACGAGTTCACAACTATGTAACTCCAATTCTGAGGATCTGGCACCCTCTTCTGCTCTCCAAGGGCACGGAACAAACAGGTGGTGCACAACATACACATAGGCAAACACTCATAAAATAAAATTATTGGTATTTCAAGACAGGGTTTCTTTGTGTAGCCTTGGTTGTCCTGGAACCGGTTCTGTAGGTCAAACTGGCCTCAAACTCATAGGGACCCACCTGCCTCTGCCTCCTGGGTGCTAGGTTTAATAAAGGCATGTGCCGCCACCACCCAGAAATAAAAAAATTATAAAAAGAAATTGCTTAGTGATTCCTCATGACTGCTACATTTACAACAGAGTACCTCATCTCCACTGTCCTCCTCACGGAGGAGCGAAGAGAACTTGTCAGCATGCCTTTCCCACAAACAAACGGACTCCTCCTGCTCCTCCCACACGCTCATCAAGCACCATTCTCAATTTATTTGGTGTGCCAAATGCATTGCCTCCAGGAAAAGGATATACCTTCAAAAGCTACTAACCTCACAACCCACAGTTCCTCAGTTTGTAAACATCTCTCATAAACCCCACTAACATGTATTAATATTGAATAAATTATCGACTATTAAATCTGAGATGACACACATAATCCAGCTTCTAGAGCTCCTAAATCAGGCACCAGACCCAGGTAAGTAAGTAGCATTCTGACAGGTGGCCTACAAATCCTTAACCCAGCAGCCAAAGGAATCTCTCCATGTCTCAATAAAATATAAAGAGTTTGAGGTATGATATTAAATACACTCATTTGCGCTTATTTTTTTTCAGATTTTTTTAAAAAAAAATTTATGTGGATGTGTGTGAGCTTGCATTAAGTGTTTGTGTACAATGTACATGCATGTCCCCTCGGAGGCCACAGGAGGGCATCAGATTCCCTGAGCCACCATGAGGGTGCTGGATCAGGACCCAGGTCTTTCGCGAGGGCGGTAAGCTCTGTTAACCAGAGTTATTGCTCCAATCTCACATTGTGAGTTTTCTAAATTTAAATTTCTCATCAGTAAAGCAAATGCTTTTTCTACAACCTAGTCAAAATTAATTTCTATTTTTCCCATTTAGAAAATATATGGTGGTGTATACCTTTAATCCTTTAAACTGGGGAGGCAGAGGCAGGTGGATCTCTTGTGAGTTCAAGGCTAGTCTTACCTACAGAGCAAGTTCCAGTGTAGCCAAGGCTACACACACACACACACACACACAAAACCTATCTTAAAAAAACCAATACAGCCCGGGCGATGGTGGCGCACGCCTTTAATCCCAGCACTCGGGAGGCAGAGGTAGGCGGATCTCTGTGAGTTCGAGACCAGCCTGGTCTAGAGAGCTAGTTCCAGGACAGGCTCCAAAGCCACAGAGAAACCCTGTCTCGAAAAAACAAAAAAAAAAAAAACAAAAAACAAAAAAACCAATACAAACCAACCAACCAACAAACGAAAAAACAAAAAAGATAAGATTTAAGCAAATTCCTTAACTAGCTGTCATGGTCAAAAGTAGACAGTAGGCTGCCTCTTTTCCATTCAAGAACAGAACACCTGGACATTTTCCATTTCTTACTTATGTAATTCTCAAGTCATAACCTGTAATTTATGTTTACCCCTCTTACCCTAGTGACTTGAGAACCACACAGCAACCAGTGGGGTGACCATGACATTGAGAAAGAGACCCTGTCTTATGGCCATTAAATATTTGATGTACATAAATGTTTATAAAATGGCCGCCATCTATTATATGTTAAACTTGTTCCATGCCACAATGATCTAAAGATAAAAATGCAGGTCTTGAGTTGAACTCGCCCTTCTCATCCTAAATACAAACACAATCTCCCACACGAGACAGTTCTACACTGTGTGCAAATCTCTCTTTGAAAGTTCTACTTCTGGGAGGCCACTCAGGTTAATCACAGTGCATAAGGAAAGACGTTAGGATGAAGCTAAGGTCCAGGGCGTAGAGACGAGTACTCAAAGAAAGACCTGCTGGCAGAGCACAGAAGAACAGCTCTCCAGAGGGGTAGATACCAGGCCCATCTGAGGGTTTCTGTATGAGACAGTCCTGCACACAGCAAGAGGTGGAAGAGAAAGCACATCAACACTGCTCATTTACAACACTGCTCGTCAGTTACATCAAACAGAAGCCCTCCTCTTCTAATGTCAAATCTGGGACTCACCAGTCCCAGAGCACAGCTAAGGAAGAGGAGAAAGACAACTACAAGCAGTTCGTTCCGGCACTGCTTCTAATTGAGACCCAGCACATTGCAATCCCAACCCACTTAGCTTCCCGGTTTGAAAAGGTCAGGTAAACAAAAGGAAGAAACTGTATACAGAGAAGGAAAATCAAGGACTGCCTGCCAAGTACTTGACTTTTCTTATTTTCGTCATCTTTGGTATAATAGCTAAGACAATATATATCACCCAGAGCTCATCTGAATCTCACAGCTACCCTATGAAGAGAACATAGTGTTACAATGCCAAGGTCATTTAGGTATCCAAGAGCAGCCTTGGGGTGTGAACTCAAACACTCAGCACCCAGAGTTGCTCCTTTCCTGCCCTCTCCACAGAAGAACTTCTAGGACAAACTGGATGCCCCTAACAGGGCTGAGAAGAGGGGCTTCTTCTAAGCTGTGAGGAAGTGTCACCATGGCCAGAGCTTACATGAAAATGAACTATTCTCCATACAGAAACATACCAACCTGCAGGTGCCCAGCACTCTTACCTGAACTAACTCCCTGTATGCAGACTTAGCGAGGTTATATGGTACTAAAAGATTAGATCCTAGAAAATACAGGACTTCCAGTCCTGTAAAAATCATAGCGAATTTGTTGATGATGACGATGGTCTCCAGAGGGACGAGGCAGAGGCGTGCCAGCAGAGGGAGCATGTGCGCCGAAAAGAGCCAGATCTGTTTCGTTTTCATGACACAGGAACATAGGGTACACACCACTAGCTGACCTGAAACGGAAGACAGATGGCATTAACCCTGAGCATTCGGATCCACAGACAGAAACAATTGATGATGACGGCACTGTAAGGCCAGCCTTGCTGTCTAGCTTGATGACCAAGTTGGAGGGACCATCATGGTAGAATGAGAGAACACCCAGAGAGAACTGCCCTATGACATCAATGTGCCCATGGACAACCCCCCCAATCTCTCTCTCTGCCCCACAGACCCCTCTCTCTCCCTCCCAAGCCTCACACACACATACACACACACACATACATACACACACACACACACACACACACACACAGAAAGAGAGAGTGTAAAAAAAATTAAGAGTAGTTTTTGAAAAATATTTTTGTGGTTGTTTTTGTTTTTCAAACATGTTTCTCTGTGTGTAGCCTTGGCTGTCCTGGAACTCGACCTGCAGACCAGGCTGGCCTTCAGACTAGCCTTGAACTCAGAGATCCACCCATCTCAACCTCCTGAATGTTGGGATTAAGGGTATGGGCCACCATCGCCCAGCTCTTGAACAGTATTTTAAATCAGATTCTATTTCATCTGGATGTAATCACATACTTGAATATCCTGTGAGTTCTGAGTGCTTATTTCCTAAGGCTAATTTTTTGGGGAAAAAAAAGAAACCAACTTTCTATAGTTCTTGGTAACATCTGTGATGGCTTGAGCAACAGAGGAAAACTTTTTTTTCTTTTGGTTACTTGAAACAGGGTTCTTCTGTATAGCCCTGGCTGGCCTTGAACTCAGAGATCAACCTACCTCTGCCTCTTGAGTGCTGAGATTAAAGGGGTGTGCCACCAACACAGAGAAAGAAAAAGGATTTTTAAATGTCTATTTCAAAGTCACAATAATTCAGCCACTGCTTTTCATGCTGCTTCTTTTTCAAAGGTAATTCAATATTGAGTATTCTGCACTATACACAAAGCCGGAGATGAAGGCTGCCTGCCCATCACCGGACTGTGCCAAGACACCATCTGTTCTGAGGCTCCTAATCTCTAACTGAACCACATAAGCCCCCCAGTGACTCAATCCTAAGAGTGAAGGCTGAAAAGTCTGCACCGATTGTCCTCAGAAGGGCTGAAGTTCACCTCAATCGGGACAGAGAGAAGTGCAGAGACACAGGGTGAGGATCTTGGGTCTCTTCTGCTCCCCAGCCACACACACAAGGTCAATGTGAAGCCCACTGTGTGACAGCTGTTCGCGTCACTCATTCATTGCCCATGCAGATTTATTCTGTACATGAGTAGATACTAATATTTGGGAGGTTCTGTTTTAAAAATATTTTTATTATACTTTATTATTTATGTGTAATGCATGTGTCTGCATGTAAACATACATGTATGTGCCTGAGAGGGCCAGAAAAGGGAGTCAGAACCCCTACCACTGGATCTGTACCTAAAAGACAATAGTAAACAGCAAGATGTGGGTGCCGGGAATTGAACCTGGGTCCTCTGCAAGAGCAGCAGGTGTTCTTAACCACTGAACCATCACCTCTCCCGACCCTGATTATACAACACTATTTTATATAATGATCAGTGTACAGTCTACACTACTGCAGTTATTGTTATTATTTGTGAGGTACATTATGTTGAATGTATTTAACAAGACATTAGCAGTTAGCCTTTTTCAGAATCACATAATTATACAGTACTTGCATGAACAAGCATACACACATTTGTGATAACCTTGCACTTTTATGATATAATGAGCAACTTAAAATTGGACATGTTTCCTAATATTTGCTTAGGTTATATGCTCAAGGTGAATCAGACAATCTCACTGCCACCCAGGCTGGCCTCCATTTCCCCAGCTGCTCTAGGACTATGGGTGTATGCTAGAAGTCTGGTAGAGGTAAAACATTAGGGACTTTGACAGACACCTTCAGATAAACCTTTAGAACCAAGCCTTCCTCCAAAAAGATGGATGATGCATCTGAGCAACACGCGAAAAGAAATAATAAGGGAAACAGCCAATAAAACATCTCATATAGGAAGAACACAGAACAAAAACTTAAAATACAAAACATGTTAGAGACAGAGCTGATAAATCAGAGAGTAAAACAAAAGCAAGGATGAGGAGATACAAAGAGGGCAGGCAGAAAAGGAGGACAGAAGCAGAGAAGCTGGACTTCAGCAGGCAGAGCACACAGCAGGGAAGGGAAGGAGGGGCAGCAGGAACTGAGAGGATGCAGGAGGAAGTTCCTCATCATCATAAAATCAGCCTGTCTGATGGTGGAAATACAGGGTTTCCTTTACTAAAGCATGAAGTCACAAAGTGAAAGCAGAAAAACAAAGACTGGGAGGAAGTGCTTTGGTGGCAGCGATGAGACAACTTCACCATTTGTCTTCAGGGTGCTCAGCTTTGTGAAGCCTCCATCTCCCTGGTCAGCATGATGCACGCTCCCCCTCACCCCCAGCTCTGAAGTTCCCCTATGTCCAGGCCAGCACAGGCAGAGCCCTGGAGATACTTCTCCTATCTTCTCTGAGAGATCCTGACTCAGAAGGCATTTTCTCTTTGAGACTATTTGCCCTGCTTCTGTGAGGAAGTCACAGTGGGAACCCCCTGAAGCTCCAGGGATGAGCTGTTTGCCCTGTGAGATGCCTACTCCGATGGGTAAGGCTGAGTAGAGCAAAATCACCTTGTACTGAACTCTACAGATCCTGGGCTCCACAATTAGAAGTAACTCCAGGAAGGTTGCAGCCTCTATGAAATCATGTCACATTTAAAGGATTTGTTTCTCTTTAACAGCACACCACTACTGCTTTTCTGTATATTTGTTAGTTCTTTTTTTGCCGTGCTGGGAATGGAGTTCTACCACAGAGCTACATCTCCAATCCAAAAGCTTATTATTACTGAAACAGGAGTGGGAATTTACTTTAAAACCAATGTGAGAAGAAAAATACTCTTTAATATCATGGACATCATTTTATTCCCTTATCAACCTTAGTTAAGCTACCAATACTAAGACTATAAGGCAGCCAAGGCAGCCTGGATCAGACTACAGTCTGCTTCAAATAACCAAACAAACGAAACAGAAAAAGGAAGAAGAGGAGAAGAGTAAAAGATGGGGTAAGAAGATGAGAAAGTGGGGTAAGGAGGGGGTGATAAGGGGGCAGCACTTCTGAGGCCTCCCCTCCTTTGCTAAGACAGATAACCTAGGATTGGCAGAGCAAGGAGAACGGTGGTGACTTCTCCCTCCCCCTTGACTCAGCAGGCTGGTGGGGGAAGTGGGTCAATTCCTGCTTGGCTGAACTCATGATGTTGTGTTTTGGTGCCCTTTGGACTGGACAAGCCAAGCTGGTCTTCCTCCTAGGGGCAAATATGTGTGCCTCAAAGATGGCCCCCATCTCTGGGAGCCCCCTCAAGCACCCCTGCTGCCTGAAAAAGACGAGCCACTGGTCAATTTCAACGTTGAGAATCTCAAGTTCAAGAAAAAATCCTGTATAGGTTTTCGACACCCTTTCCTAGGCTTCATTCTTCACCTTCACATTTCAGAAGATGCAGGGGAAGTCCTGCAAGAAATTTTCACTCCACTCTCAAAAGCTAACAGGCCCACCCACATCCCTGGACATCACATCAGAAGGAGGAGAAAAGCTACCTACAGAGCTCCTCTCCAGAGCTTTTCCAAAAGGAGTCTCTTTTCCTATGAGTCTCATTTCAAAAAACAAAGGCGGTAAAACCAAGGAACAGTGCACTTTATAAAACCAAATATACCAAGTCTTATCAGCATGTAAGGGAGATTAAAAGGCATTTTATACCCTTTTCACAAAGTAAAACTTGAGCGTGTGTTCTGCACATTCTACACATTATAATGTGGAAGAGTGGTATTTCAAGTGTGTGACAGCCACATGTGGCTGAGTTCTGGACAACACAGCTCTCATCTGTATGGCCTCGACCAGTCCCCAGACACAGGATTCCTCCTGATCCACCGGAGTCTTCTTTGTATAAAGGTCTGGGCGAGCATCTCAGAAGCCCTCGCAGTTGATCCCTAAGTCTTCTCTGTAGGAAGGTCTGGGCGAGCATTTCAGATGTGAGCTGCTTTCAGGACATTTTCCTTCTCTTTAAGGCTGTCTCTGGAGGCGGAGCTAGGGATGGTCCCCTCACTTCCTGTCTGGGGTCTCCAGCCTGGCAGGGGCAGGTGGCTCACTTTGTACTGTATCTGTTTGCTTTTAAGCCAGGACTTTCTATTTTTAACATTGTGCTTCAATCAAGTACAGGACTTATTTCTGACCATAGGATGCTCACTTTCAACAGCCTTAAGTGAATCTGAGACATTACCTAACTCACTTTAGCCTTTCAAAGTAATGACTAGCTGTTTAAAAATTAATCTTCCTAGATATTTTAAAAACCCTTTAAGAACCACAGGTCTCTGAACTATTTTTGATATGATTATAAACACAAAAAATAAGAAAGGCTATGGGATTCTCAGGACCCACATCACAGAAGGAGAAACCAACTCCTGCAAGCTGTCCCCTAATGTTCACACACACACCGAGGCATGAAAGAAAGCACAGCACACATGTGCGCACGGGCGTGAAATAGATGGAGAAAGGAAGGGGGGTGGAGGGAGGAAGGAAAGGGGGGAGGAAGGAAGGAAGTGAAAGAAAGGGAGGGGAAAGACAGGAAGGGTCGGGAAGATAAGGAGGGAGGGAGGAAGGAGGTGGGAAGAAGGAGGGAAGTGTGTGTGTAGGCTGAGAGAGGAAAGGTGGGCTGAGAGTAGCTTGGTTGGTAGAGCGCCCGACTGCTAGCGTGAGGGGTGAAGGGTTTTGTTTTCTATAAAAGTAGTTTGCCCAATAAGGCCCTAAATTCCAGGAATTTCTTATCTATTATCCTAACCTTTTGATCTCTCCACATGATAAAATTTTTGTTTACTGAAAGGGCCTGATGGCATTCCCATAACTTGAAACACTGACTCGTGACCCTCACCCTTGTTATACTTCCCTTGCACTGATCCTTTTAAAACTAGTCAATTTCCAAGGCTGGCGATGGGTCAGCAGCTCCCAGCCAATGGGGAGAAGACAGTCAACACCTGAGTTAGAATAAAATCCAGGTGGACTTTCTGTCCCAGTGTGCTCATGCTTGCTAGCCAGGTCTGGCTCCTGTCCCACCCTTTTTGCAAAAAGAACTGCTTGTCCAGCTTCTTTTATTTTGTTCATATGTTCCTTTGTGCAATACAATTATTCTTTGTTTCTAACATAAGCACATATAAATCCCTGGGTCCAATTTCCAGCACTGCAGAAAACCCCAGCCCTCAGGAGGGGAAGCAGCAGTTCAAAGTCATTCTTGGCTACATGATGAGTTCAAAGTCAGTCTGATTCATATGAGGTGTCCTCAGAAATAAGTTGGGATTGGGGAAAGGAAGGGAGTGAAGAAAGGAGGGGAAGAAAGAAGGTAGGAAGCCGGGCGGTGCTGGCACACACCCAGCACTCAGGGAGGCAGAGGCAAGTGGATCTCTGTAAGTTCGAGCCTGGTCTACAGAGTGAGTTCCAGGACAGCCTGAGATACACAGAGAAACCCAGTCTCGAAGAAACAAAAAAAAGGAAGGGGGTAGAAAAGGAAGAGAGGGGGAAGAGAAAGTCAAAGTACAAAGATCCAGTCAAAGTGGGATGTGGCCCCACTTTCCCTGGGGAAAGAGCATCAGGGAAGCTACAGGCCCGAGTCTGAGGGGAGAGGAGAGAGAAGTCTGACTAAGGGCAATGGAAGGGGAAGTTTAAAGCCCCCTGGGTTACACAGCAAGACACAGCAAAAATCCCCTAAATACAAACAAACGAAAATCCCAAACAAAACAGTAAGCTTTAACGGGAGAGCGATAAACAAACTTGAATTTTTAAATTATGTTTTAATGACTGTGAATCAATATTTTCTCATGGTGAAACCAATCAATCCCTACCTATACCTTTAACTCTTAACAATACTTACCTATTAAGGCGGTGGTAAAGCGATTCAGGGAGAGAGGTTCTAAGTACATTGGTCCTTCATAGGCTGACTCCAGTTCACTCCTAACATAGTCCCTAAAAAGAAACAGTAAGAAGAACACACTGCATGAGGAAGGGCAGCTCAGTCACCTGCTCTTAGAAGAAATCATGTTACCATTCCTCTTTCAAATCTACAGATTTACACCCAGGGGTAGCCTTTATCTCATCTTTCATACAACAGGCACAGGTACAGTTTCCCAGCACTGTATCTGACTCTGCAGAGATGGCTCCGCAAGATGTATTTTGGGGAGTTTCCTTTTTCCCATCACCTTACTCAATATTTGACACCCAGTAAAAAACCAGTGGAGGCATCATTTCTCAAAAGTAAGGAAAAGAAAATGTCTAATGATGAACAGTACAGTAAATTCCTCATTTGGTTTGCTTCCTCCAAGGTCTGTTCCCAACTATTCCATTAGCTATCCAGAAAACAACACACTAGCTAGAGGGCTACTCCCCAGCAGAAAAATCCTTCTTCACAGCCATCCTGTCAAATCTACAAGGGACCTACGATAAGAACTGTAATGCCAAGAACAGCATCTAAGAAGAGCAAGGTGTAATACTTCTGCTTTAAAGGGCTTTGTTTTGTGTTTTCAGTCTATGTGTACACCTGTGTGCAGGTTTGTACACACGAGTGCAATGCCTATGGAGGCCAGAAGATGGCATTAGATCACCTGGAGCTGGAGTTACAGGTGGGGTAAGACAGCCATCGTGGCTGTAAGGAACCAAAGGGGTCCTCAGCAAGAGGCCCAATCTTAACCACTGAGCCATCTCTCCAGCCCCAGAACCCACATTTCTAAGGAAGTACCACATCACATCAAATGGCCCTGTCCAAATGAAATTCTTTCGGTCCGGGACAAACAACAAGTTTTCCACACTCATGGAAGAACTGTTTACATCTGGAAAACCAAGCTGGAAGCACAGAAGAGGAGGATCTTAACTATCCGGGAAGTTGAGGCAGTAATGCGACAAGCTAGACACCCAGAATTTTTATACTGAAGAAGGGAAGCTTGTGGAAAATAATTCTCCCCGGTTTCCCTCAACTGATGAACGCTTTATTCACTTTACTTTAAAATACTTTCAATGCTTCTAATATTTTTGAACAAACTCAAATTCTGTATTTACTTTTCCCATGGAATTACTTCCTGTTAGGCAATCGGGTTGAATTCCTTCAGCACAGCAGAGTCAGCTCAGAATGAGCTTTACAAAGCCAAGTAGTAAAGAGCTGCCAAAAATTCAAAATTTAAAACTATTTTTTTAAGGATAGGAACAATTTAGAGATTGTTTAAGAAAACAGCAACTCAGTCTGTGGGGCCATGAAGCAATGGTCCATCATCACCTTCTGATGACTATCTCTCTCAACATCACTCACATTTGTACCCAAAGAAAAAAGTCAGAGCCTCAAGAGGGAAGAATTCAGTCAGTGTTTGTCAACCAGGAACAATTCACACTGGCTTTTTCACCTGGGGAGGGGAGCACATGACTGGCATGCGCCTGTTAAGTAGGTTAAAGGTTAAGTAGCCTTCTACAGTGTGAGCGAGCGCCAGTCCCCAAAAACATCAGTTTTGATGTAAAAAGGCACAAATGTGATCTCAGGTAATAACAAATAAAGTTCTAATTGCTATGGCTAACCATCAAGTATATAGTTCTGGGGTCGTCGAGAAACAACAGGCATACAGCATAGAGACACCATTAATAACCACAGTGCCTCTGAAATGAGAATAAAGCAACACATTCTCTTGTTGCTGTTGCTTGTTTGTTTCATGATAAGAGTTTTTCTGTGTAGCTTTGGAGGCTGTCCTGGAACTCATTCTGTAGACCAAGCTGGCCTCAAACTCACGGAGATCAGCTTGCTTCTGCCTCCTAAGTGCTAGGATCAAAGGCGTATGCCACCACCGCCCAGCTAAAGCAACAAATTCTATATAAAATGGCTGAGCCTCGGTACTACCAGGTCCTCCAAAGCCCAACTCTTTCCTTGTGGCCACAGCATATTCTGTACACAGGTCTGGTTTAAATTTAAACAGGGGCAAGGAACACCCACAGACAGAACACAGACTACAAGTTGCCAGGCAGGGTTCAGAAGTGTGGGGGAGTGAGGGTATAAACATAACTGCCCATTGTTTAAAATGCCAATTTGCCACCTCCTAGAATCACCTAAAAACGCAGTCTCAATCAAGGACTTGTCTAGAACAGACTGTCCTGACTGATGGCTGGCAAGACCCACCGTGAATGAGGCAGCACCTTTTCAGAGGTGGGACCCTGAGCTGTCAACTGTTGTGAGCAGAGAAAGCTGGCTGGGACTAAGGAAGCGAGCCAGGATCACACGTTTATCCTCCCTGCTCTTGAGGGGGATGCAGTGCTCTGCACCGCTGTCCCGACTTCCCCACAACAAGACTACAGGCCAGCGAAACAACTCCTTCCCTCCCGGTTGCTTTTTATCAGGGTACAGTTAACACAGCAAGGAAAATGGAAGTGGGGCGCTGCTCGAGGAGCCCCAGGCTTTTCTCAGGTAATGAAAATGTCTGGGGATTATGTAAAGGCAATGAGTACACAGATGCATTCTGCCACGTGAGTGTCACATCAAGAGAAAAGCAACGTCAGCACACACGGCTGACAGGGCCTGGGTCCAGGAGCTCAAGACGAGTAGGCTATGGAGACTACAGAGCAGAGAGCCGGCTGGATTTGTCGATGTTATCATCCACAACACTGCTTCTAGAGCATCCGATGCACTGTCCTGGAATGTCAGGGGCTCAGAACTACTTGAAAGCTTTCTTCAGTTCGCCTTCTTAAAAGCTCCGCTTTGTCTCTGACTTTTATCTTAAATTCTAATACAACAAACTTCTAAGGGGACATAACTCAGTAGTAGAACGCTTGTCTGGTGCTTGTCTGGCCAGGACCAAACAAACTGCAACCCAAACAGAAACCATTATACACGTACTTAGCCAGCACCCAGCTGGGCTATAAGCAACACTATTCTCAGAATGAGTTACAACTGTACGAAATGCTGTAAATAACAATACAAATGCGGTGACTATTTCAAACTTTTGAAGAACTTAAGTCTTAAGTTGCATAGCTCTAACAGATGACCTCTTTCCCCTCAGCACCACCAGGTCCCTTCTCATCTGACCAGTTCTGTTTGCCTGTGCTTTAGCATAAGTAGCCCAGTTTTTCTCCACTCCTTATGTTACTAAAGAATCCAAGTCTACACTACACTCCTTTGATCAGAAAGTCTTTTCTTCTAGACCTTTTCACCAGTTCCGTTTTTTTAATGTTGTGTATATGCACAGCTAAGGCCACCAAGGAAGGGCTATCTCCCAGTAGATTATCCGCCTTACAGTCATAACAACACCGAGTCCCTCCTGCTGGTGCCTGCACTGCCACCTTCTAGGACCCTGGACATGGCTCTCTCCAAATGCTGTTATCTTCACTGCTCCAGGCCACCCTAATCTCTCCCTATCAGCTACTTGACTCCAACCACCCAGCATCTTCCCTAGGCCCTTTCTCTCCTTTCACCTTCATTGCTCTACCCTCAGGATAGACCTTCAGAAAACAGCTGGCTGCCCAGCAAGCCCACCTCAGGGCAACAGCCAGGCCCAGAAGCGGACAGACACCCTCGTTGAACCGGCTGAGCTAAGCCGAGCCCATCAGAAGGGAGACTGATTGTGGTGAGAGGGCTCAGATCAGAGGAAACCACCATGCAGACGCTCTTCGGGAGAGATTAGACCTGCACCCAGTGTGCAAAACTGAAAGGAGCATTCCGGCCAACAAACATCTCCAAGTCCAACTTACATGTGCCTTCAGTGCATCCCAGACTGATAACAAGAACACTCTGGGCAGGCAGTGGTGGCGCATGCCTTTAATCCCAGCACTTGGGAGGCAGGGGGAGATGGATCTCTATGAGTTCGAGGCCAGCCTGATCTACAAGAGCTAGTTCCAGGACAGACTCCAAAGCTACAGAGAAACACTGTCTCAAAAAAAAAACATAAAAAAAAAAAAAATCACTCCGGCTTCCAGTAGCTTCTAATTTACAACATAAAGAGAAAAATGGGGGAGGGAGAATGAGGGAGAAGGGGGATGAGAGAGAGGGAGGATGAAGGGGGAAGAGGGAGAAGGGGGTCGAGGAAAGAAGGGCATGAGAGAGGAGGGGGAGGAGAGGGAAAGAAGAGGGAAGATAAAAAGGGGCTAAGGAAGGGGAAATTGGGCAAGAGAGTTGGGGAGATGGTGAGGAACGGGGGTGACATAAAGGCGGGACAGTTAGGGGATCAACTGTAACTCCAAGCAGAGAGGGTTGGGGGAGAACTTGCTAACTAGAATGGCCACAAATGGAGACTTGATTCTGACTTGGTGAATGAAGGCAAAAAAAAAAAAAAAAAATTGGAGGAAGATACCTGGTGTCAACACACTTGCCTGAATGTGCATCCCAACCACACACATGCGAAGCGGCAACATACACACCACACACGTAACACAACACACATACACAAACCCAAATCACAAGTCACTTTAGGACAAAAGCAAATTCATGGCACAAGCCAAGGAGCTCTAATTTACACTTTGTGCCCAGTGGAAGATGATCAGATGAGCTGGTCAGGGGGACATCACCACTCTTCAATCTGGAAGGTGTAAGCCAGCCAGGTGCAAGCACCCCTGCCATCCTCCCCGGAACTGAAGCCTTTTCCTCCACGGACATTTTATATTTCTGTAATGTGTGGAATGCTGACAGTGAACCTCTAAGCACTACAAAACCAAACACTGGGAAAATGTTCTCTAGTCCTCTGTGGGAGTCTCTTCACTTTCAACTGGAACATGTGTGTGTGTGTGTGTGTCTCTGTGTGTATGTGTTGGGGTGAGGGGGATAAAAAATGTGTGAGACACACAAAGAAATTAGAAAAAAACTGCTATAAAGTAGTATGTAAGCCATTAAAAATAAATGAACAGCAGCAACCAAAAACAACAAACCCAGGGAGCTTACCATTCTGGCTAGTGACTGAATTTTTATGCAACAGCCTCTTAAGCAGTCTGACGTGGTCCTTGAACATCGTGGGAACAGTCTGTACATTCTGGCCACTTACAGGAAGCTTTCAAAAGATGCTAATTTCATAGAAATCTAATCTACTTTCAGACAGAACAAAAAAGGAAGCTCCAAGTCCTTGCAATATGAACAAATACAAAGTTCCATATAAGAGCCACCACTTAGGGATTCAAGCACCTAATATGCATACACGTACGTGCATACACACACACACACACACACACACACGCACACACGCACGCACACGCTTACTGCAGCCTCAGCACTGGGCTAGTGACTGAGCTGTTCGTGTACACAAGTGAATTTTAATTGTTTTAATCCCTGCTTTTCTCCCCGCTCCTTTCTGGCCTCCTAGGTAGATATTTAGTGCCTGGGTTCAGTAATGAGGGAGGAAACATCAAAACTGGTCAAGTTTATTCTTGTCAAAACTTCTTTGGTGCATATACTTAGCAATCCCTTGACAGAACAACTCTCAGGTAAGGAAGCTCAGGATCCAGGGGGCTCAGGTGACGTCCAGAGACACATTTTGGCTGTGAGAGTGCGGAGGAGGTGCTGCTTGCATCCAGTGGGTAGAGACCCAGGACAGTCTCCACAACAGAGACTGAACACATCTAAAACACTGTTATTTCCAGGACAGACACACCCTGACTACCCTTCCAATTGGAGAGCTTTTCGTAGAGTGTTTGTATTTTACATATATGTGTTTGTATCCTACATGTACATTCTTGGGGATGTTTTATATTGGAAAGCAAACCTCTCCATCTATCCAGCAGGATGCATATCAAATGCTTTTCATCTTCTGAAACCCCTTTCCTGTGGGGATTTAATTAACATCATATGTGAAATCAGTCTGTTAATTCAAAACCTAACAAAAAAACCTGGAATTAAGAATACTAAAGTTTAACATTTTTTTAGAAGAACACATAATGGTAGCTGTGAGTCATGACCACGAGCTTACAGGAACACAGTTCTGGACTGTCTCTATTGTAAAGTAGTAACCATTCTGGCATATATAATAACCACATTGTTGCATGTGAAAGACAGAGTTCAGCAATTTTTAAAGTTAAGGAAGACAGTATTTAAATTTTTAAATCAAGTTCAATTATAATACTACTAATATTTTCATTACACTCGGGACTGCTGAGATGACTTGGCAATTTGAGGTCAACCCAGATGGTAAAAGGAGAGACCCAACTCCCAAAGTTATCTGACCTCTACATGTATATCATCGTGCATCTCTCTCTCTCTCACACACAGTAAATAATTAAAAGTTTAATTATTTGTACTGCACTGAGTGACATCATGGAGCTTTGAATATTTAATTCTTCTGTACTACAATCAAATTTCAATACTTCTTTTTTGTTTGTTTGAGACAAGGTTTCTCTGTAGCTTTTGGAGCCTGTCCTGGAACTAGCTCTTGTCCTGGAACTAGTCCAGCTGGTCTCGAACTCACAGAGATCCACCTACCTCTGCCACCCCGAGTGCTGGGATTAAAGGCTCGCGCCACCACCGCCCAGCTCAAATCCCAAACAAGTTTTTATGCAGATACTCATCAGCATGATATAAATAATTAAGAAAAAACAGAAACCCAGCCTTCCAAGTGTCTAAAATTTTCAATTTAGAAAATTAATATCGGTAAATACCTTCTACAGCTGGTTTCTGAAGAAGCAATTTAATTATTGAGAGTGTCCGAATACTGAATCTCCCAGGAGCAAACTACACAGTGTTGTCCTTCTGGTTGGCTGCCTTAGCCTTGAGCCCAGACACTGTGTCTTACACAGCAGTGAAGAAGATAAGTTATCTACCAAAATGTCTAATAAGGAACCTGTACCCAGAATATATACAGACTTCCCGCAACTTAGTAACAATAAAGACAATCAAATCAAACAATTGGCAAAGAGTCTGAGTAAACATTTTTCCAGACAAGATTTATAGTGTTTAATGAGAAGGCGCTCAACATCACTAGCCAAGAGAGAAATGAAAACTCCAAATAATGAACTGTCACCTCACATGCATGGCGGAAGCCCCACAATGAAGCGTTTGTTGGCAAGGGTGTGAAGAAACTGAGACTCATGTACTGCTGACAGAAATGCAGAATAGTGCAGCCACTTGAACAGAACAGCCCTGCGGTCCTCAAAAAGGCTAAACTGGGAGACTGTACAGTCTAGCAATCTGACTCCAAGGTATCTGCCTAAGAGAAATAAAAATGTGTATCTACATAACAACCAGCACACAGATGTTCACAGTGGAAACGATCTAATGTCTGTCTATGCATGGTGGTGACAGATAGCAATGAAGCTGCACAGCGGAATACTACTGGACAGAACTGGGGCTACAGTTCATCGTAGAGGGTGCATCCAAAGTCTTGGGCTAGATGCACATCACAACCCCTCCACTTGCACCCCCCCCCCCAAAGGAGAGGAAGAAGGAAGAGACAGGCAAGGAGGAGGAAAGGAAGGTGGTAAAATACTGCAGTATGAATCAACCTGCTAAATCAAAGAAAACTTGGCACCAAAGACCATGCTTCTACAGTTCAGGATAAATGAATTAAGAGACAAAACAAGGGCTAGGAAGATAAGATCACTTGCAGCGAAAGCCTGGGGATCAGAACTGGAATCTCCAGGAGCCACATTCAAATGAAGACGCAGCCACGAATGTATGAATGCAGGGATAAAGATAGGCTGTTCCCAGCTCACTGACAGCCAACCTAGCTGAGCCTGTGTCAAGGCAGAGTGCTAGACCAGAATACATAGTGCCATGGTCTCTGCTCACAGTCATGCATACACATACACACACGAGAGAGAGAGAGAGAGAGAGAGAGAGAGAGAGAGAGAGAGAGAGAGAGAAAACGAACAATAAGGCTGATGGTAGCCTAGGGATGAAGATCCAGGGGTTTGTGGGAAATAAGGAGTACCGAGATCTCTTAGGGGGACATCAAAAGTCTGACATTCATTGTGGCCACAGTTTGCATAACTCTGCAAAAGCATCAAGAACCACTGAACTGAGCTTCAGATTTTAAAGGGATGTGTGAACCCTGTGTGGGGACAGATGAACCAATAATGCAAAAACATTTTTTAATTTGGTTATTAAGTTGACATAATAACATTGGGAAGTAGTGAATTAATTAAGTAACCTGTAATTCTAATGTCACTATTTTTAAAGTAGAGACATGAACATTGTATCTTAAACTACAGTAGACTCAAACATCAGTATTTAAGTGTGACATGTCACAGATAATTCAAGGACAGCGCAATCTTTGCTGCTAACCTTTTATGAGAAAAGAACAGACAGTGAATTACACTGATGCAAACACTAGAATATGTCCTAGCTTCAAAGTCATTCAACATCACAAACAAAAGACAAAAATAAGACAGGTATTGTCTGTTGCTTTAAAGCATCAGCTTGCCACAGCAGCACACTCACTGAGCCAACGAACTTGACTCTACTATAATTCTCTTTCCAAGACAAGTCTGGACCACCCCTCCCTGAGGTCTGCCTGCCCCAGATTCCATCTGCAGGTCTCCAAGTGACCCAGGAAGCTGAACTGTTCTTGCCCACTATAAAATATTCAAAATTCTTTCTAGTATCTGGTATGTTTTAACTTTCTAACGATGAAAACAAACATTAAATATTTAGAATAATAAGACATTATGTTAAAACTAAACAGTTACAATTGTACATCCTAAAAAGGCTTTTATCTTTGTACCCTTGAATCTGTTTTGGTCCCCCTACCCCACCCCCATTTTCATTACATAAGAGGATTTTGCCCCATTTAGAAAGGGATGGATTGGTAATACTGAAGATAAAAACAGAATCACATGTTTTGGGCCATTATTGCACCAGTAAACCATGTGTAAATGCTCATGAGATTCACCCAGGACTACAAATTGAACAAAAACAACAGTTTTGAAACTCTGCCTTGAATTTTGAGATCTTCTTGTCTGCCCCTTCCAAAAGGCTAGAATGTGCCACAGAATGCTTTACCATTCAACAAGGAACTTTAAAAGACCAATAGCACAAGGAAACCCTCACAAAACACAACATAAAAGAACGTTAGCTGAGCTTCAGTGAACCTTCACTGTCTGCCAGAGTTGTTCTAAGAAATGCAGATGCCTTATTTGACCCTTATCACTGTCCCTTAAGATTGTCATCACCATTCCTCAGGTGTGGAAACTAAGGTTTATCTTTCTGGTGACACACCAGTTGCAAAATAGTGAATTAAGTAACCTGCAATTTAAATATATCTATGCATCTAGCTACGCAGCCTTCCATCGAAGAAAGAACTACCGGGCTCCTACGCATCTGGGCACTCATTTGTACACCGAGATGGTGGCTCCAGAGCCATGGTCCTAAACAGACAGTGTATTCCATGGATGGGATTTTGTTTCTTAAAATTCTTTGCTTAGTATTGTACTGTTTAGAATGAGTAATGAAGTATCTCCACACTGAGCATGAAGCAGCCAACGCAATGGAACAGGGTGTAGCTTGAGGTTGACAGTGCTCTGTGAGATCATCATGCTCTATTTCTGCTACACAAAATCACTGGCAGCTGTTCCCACAGAATGACTGCGGACATGATGCAGGACACAGTGACCAAGGGGGCTGTCTCCACTTGATTATGAAGTTAAGTTTCCTCAAAATTTGCTTTAGGTTCGACCACATTTTAACATGTTTCTCCCAAAGGCAGGAAGCTCATATGCTATAGCAGATGTCAGCTTTAACTTTAGCTCTGACCAAGCTTGATTTGAACACTGAGGACTCTAAGAAAGTTGGGACCAGAGTTTAAGTTCAGACGGAAGGGTCTGACATCACAGAGCAGGCAGGGTGGCAGAAGTTAGCTGTGTGCAGTCCCTCCGGGTACCACTCTTTCTAACCAGGGAGGAAGAGGAGCATGAGAACACGACCAGGGACGTTCTGACCGGGGCGGCACCAGCAGGAGGGCCAGAAGCAAGGGCAGCCCAGGTGCTTACTACTCTCACTCTCGCATCCAGAGAGCCACAGAAAAAGCTGGGCGAGACTGACAGGGCTGTGTCATTTCCAGTAACTGTCACTGCCTTAAACTTTCCGGAATTTCCATAAAACTTGTCCACAGGGAGCACTCCAATTTCATAACCAGAAAGTCACTATTTTTATTATTTATTAGGCGGTTTGAGACAGGATGCTGTGTCCTGTCCTATAACTCACTCTGTAGACCTGGCTGGTCTTGAACTCACAGAGATCTGTCTGCCTCTGCCTCCCAAGTGCTGGAATTAAAGTTGTGTGCCACTGTAGTAAATAGGGGCGGCGGGGCTGCATCCCCAGCACCCCGGCAGCCTGGCTAGCTTATGCTCCGAAATAACAACACATAAACTGTATTCATTTAAACACTGCTTGGCCCTTTAGCTCTAGCCCTTACAGGCTAATTCTCACATCCCGATCAACCCCTCTCTAATAATCTGTGAGTACCGGTCTTACCAGGAAAGGTTCAGCATATCTAACCTGGCGGCTTGCTTCATCGCGTGCGTCTGCCCGGGAGAGCGGAGCATGGCATCTCTCTGAGGTGTCTGCTCCCGAGAGGAGAGCTGTGGAGTCTAAACTCACTTCCTCTTCCTCTGTTCTGTTCTGTTTACTCCTCCCACCTATCGTCTAACCAATGAGGGCCAAGCAGTTTCTTTTTATTTAATCAATGACCTTCCTCCATCATGCCACCGCAGCCCAGCTTATAATTTTTATTATTTATAAAAATCAATTTAATTTTAGTAGTATACCATGACATTTCTAGATTCAAATTCAAGTCTGCATGAAAATGTGTAGGGCCTATATTGCACTCAAGGTCACTGCCAAATCTCCTTAGAATTCAGAGTATATTTCATCACAGTAAGTACATGTCAATCAAAAACTATGAAATTTAAGTTTAAAAATATGCTTTAGGTTCAAAATATGCTTTATCCCAAAGGCAGGAAGCTCATATACCACAGCAGACTTCAGACTTAACATTTTGGTCTAAAGACACAATTAGTCCACCAAAAAACTGATGGAGTCACCATCTACACTCCTGCAACTTAGTGCTGACTGTCATGAAGACAGGGCTGGGGAGAGTTCAGCTGGTTCTCAGTCTCCTGTTCTCCGGAAATACAGACAAGCTCATCTTTAAATTTAACCATAAGGCCTGTTTCTGTTGTTTTCTAAAAACCAGAATCCCAATATAATTCCAGCTATTAATCTTGAGTAGTAATAAACATCAATCTGTCTTTGAAACCAACTGTGATGGTTATCTAGACTGTCTATTGCTTTCTTGATCAGATTATTGCAGGTGGAAAGAGCCACCCTAAAAGTGGGCCATACCTTCTGTGAGCCCAGACCCAAGTCAGGGAGGAAAGAAATGTTGCCCATTTCCCCTCATGCTCACAAGTCCATCCATCCTGCTGCCCCAGCACCCTCCACAGACATTAGAGCCAACTTCTTTGGGCTTTCGATGTAGATGCAAATCAGCAGCCACACTGGACCACCTCTACTGCGCCCTGTGCAAGCCAATCTCTTAAACCCCTCTGGTACAAACATTCATTCTCTCAGCTCTGTTCCTTTAGCAGGTCTTGACTAGTAACCTAATTAAGCCATAGCTTTGTAACAATATTCATGAGAAACATTGTACTGACATTTAAAAGAAGAAAATGCAATTTTTAACTCAATCTCATGTTCCAAAACTGGGGTTGCAGCCTTACCTGGATATCTGATGTCCAGCATAGAGGAGCAGGGCAGTCAAAAAATATAAATAAAGCTGAACCAGATGCTGCCTGGGCAAAGTGAGGAGCACGACACTTAAGACGTATCCTGCAGCAGAGACAAGAATACAAATGATTGCACTTTCGTCTCCCAGTTAGTTATACACCAAAGACAAGCGGAAATAAACTACTTTCCAGGCAGCTATCAGCAAATCCAGGTTTTCTTTTTAATTTCACTATCAAGTATCATTCAATTCAAAAATATCTCTACAGATTTTTAAAACTGGAAATAGCAACTGCCACTTTTCTTTTCTTGTTTTTTTTAGCCATAAGTATTAAAAGAGAGAGAGAGAGAAGAAAGGGGGGGAGAGGGAGGGGAAAGAGGAGGAGGGGAGGAGGAGGAGGGAGGCAAAGCCCTGTGTGTACACCGGCAACTGTCACTTTTCATGTCTCAGTGGTGTGAGAGAATTGTCTGTATTCTGTCAATGTGTTATAAATAAACGCTGATTGGCCAGGCAGGAAATATAGGCGGGAATAGGAGAATTCTGGGAAGGAGGAAGCTGATTCCTCCCACTCCTGCCCAGACCACCGAAGCAGCAGGATGTGATCTGCCCCACTGAAAAAAGGTACTGAGCCACATGGCTAACATAGATCAGAAAAATGGGTTAATCAAGATGTGAGAGTTAGCCAGTGAGAGGCTAGAGCTAATGGGCCAATCAGCCTTATAATTTATGGAGACCTATGTGTGATTTTCTTTGGGGCTAAACAGTTGTGGAGTACCGGGTGGGACAGAAAACCCCAACAACAAACAAGCCAGCCCCCTCCTCATGTTACACTTTCTACCTTGTAATTAGATGCAGCACACGAAGGTACAAAGTGACCTCATCACCCCTTTCCTCAATGCCTTCCCTAGTTCACCTCAACTCTCATCATCTCTCTGGACTCCCAGGAGCTGCCCCCTCAGACTTTTCTTTTTTTTTTTTTTAAGATTTATTTATTTATTATGTATACAACATTCCTGCAATGTATGTTTGTATGCCAGAAGAGGGCACCAGATCTCATTATAGATGGTTGTGAGCCACCATGTGGTTGCTGGGAATCGAACTCAGGACCTCTGGAAGAGCAATCAGTGCTCTTAACCTCTGAGCCATCTCTCCAGCCCCCCCTCAGACTTTTCTATCTCCAAATAGAGCCCCGGTCTCTCCAACATCTTCCCATCCATCATTCCACCTACGTGACAAAGGTCCTCAAAGCTCATTCAGAGACTCCTTCCCACTGCGAGGGGAAAACCCATGTTTCTCCTCACAGCAATTTCTGTTGCAGAATATTCCTTTACACTACGTGAAGCTTTGTCACTGTGACTGATTTAATAAAGAGCTGAATGACTGACAGCTCGGCAGAAAGAGGTTGGGTGGGACTTCTGGAAACAGAGAGGTCTTGGGGAAGAAGTAAAGTGGAGTCACCAGCGGATACAGAGGAGGCAGGATGTGCAGGAGGAGAGGTAAAAGCCAGGAGCCACGTGACAGCACGTTGATTTTTATAAATGGGCTAATTTAAGTTATAAAGGCTAGCTAGTTAGAAACAAACCTAAGCTAAAGCTGAGCTTTCATAATTAATAAGTCTCTGTGTCATGATCTGGGGGCTGGAGGTTCAAAAAAGCCTGCTACAAATTTCCCCTAACTTTTCACTCCATTTGTACCCAATGCTTTTATTTTTCTAGTCATCTATTTAACCCTTTCTCTGCTGTAAAGACATTTTTACCTTTCTACTCTATAACCCCGAAGCCAAGTATATCCCGTTGAAGCCAGTATCTGAGACAGCACCCTTGCTATGCTGTTACACTTTCATCTGAGACACTCATCTCTTGACCTCTCATTTCCCCCTTCTCTTTCTTCTTTCACCTTCTTAAGTGAGTGTTGGAAATGTGGTCCCTAAACAACTGCTCCCCCCTCCATGGAGCTATGAAGGATCTGGCATAAAGCACTCTCGCTTTGAGAACTGGTACCCCTTTCCAGACACAATACCCACAAGTCCTCCTGCATACGGAAACAAGCAAAACCACTTCTTACTCCAAGTGGACCCATCCATGTGTTCACATAATCAAGAGGTACCAACAGTTCTTCGCCTACCCCTGACCAGGTAGCACAGCCTCTTCCAACCCAGCCACTCATGCATGAACATGCATCACCACTACTTCTCTGTAAAATTAACAAACAGCCTCAACTATCGGTGGCAACGATGAAGCTAAAGCCCATAAGAATTTATCATTAAGTAAACTGGCAACATTTAAAAATGATGACCCGCTTAAAACCTCAGTGACTGGGGTTGGAGAGATGGTTCGGCGGCTGAGAGCACTTGTTCTTGCAGGGGACCCAGGTTTGATTCCCAGCACACAACTGTCTGTAATTTCAATTCCAGGGGATCAGATGCCCTCCCTCTTCTGGCCTCCATGGGCACCAAGCATGTGCAGGGTGCACACACATACATGCAGACAAAATACTCATATACATAAAATAGGATTAAACACAAAATATTAAAAACCACGTTATTGATGAACCTGTTGATTTATTATTAGAGAGATGGTGGGACTGGGAAAGAACTGGGGGCCTGATCAAAGCAGCAGCTTGGGGTACTGACTTGGCAATCAAGCGTGAGATACATATTTAAACAGATCTAAGTGTTGCTCTCTGCCTGAGTGGTTGAAAACAAGGAAGTGGAAGTGGCTGTGAACTTTCCAGCTTGGGTAATCAGGAAGATGGTTCTGCTATTGAAACAGTAAACAGAGGAGAAGCAGAAGTCTGCCTAGGTCAAGGCGCTGAGTGCAGTGACTGATGGCAAGGGAAGTGTCCAGGCAGTTCAAGGGAAGACATCTAGCAGGTGGCTAGGGACGCTGTCCCTGAAGATTAAGAACCAATTACAAACAGGGATAACAGCCTGCTGACAAGAAAGGCAAGGCTCTATGGAACAGAGACTGACCTTCACAAAGCAGCAAAGCACCTTGGCAGAGTCTGAACAGAGCATCATTGACACCACACGAAGGAGACAAAGGTAGAGGACAACTCACACACGTTTGCTGCTAAAACTCTGGGAGACACCCAGACGACCAAAGGTAGAAATGGACAGATTCTGAACAACACCAAAGAATCTGATTTCTGAGCTTGGTGGTGCAAGCCTACAGAGCTGAGGACTCAGGGGTCAAGGCCAAGAGGGCTACCCACCTGTATCAAAATCCTGCCTGATTCAAAGGGAGGGAACAAGGATTGAGGGAGAGAGGGAGAAGGGAGAGAAGGAGGGAAGAAGGGAGGAGGGAGAGGAAGAAGGAAGGAAAAAAGTAGCAGAGGATGAAGGAGGAAGAGTCATAAGTGATAAAGGAATAAGTTAGACAAAGAACGGGGGTGGGGCACTTATCGGCTTTTATTGTCAACTTGACATAACCCAGAGTCATTTGGGAAGATGGAACCTCATCTGAGGAAGAACCTGGATCCACTTAGCCCATGGCCATATCTGTGAGACAGTCTTGACTGAAGGTTGATGTGCAAGGCCCAGCCCACTAGCAGTGACACTGTCCCTGGGCAGGTGAGCCTGGGCTGTCTAAGAAAGCTAGCTGAGCAGATGCCAGTGGGCAAGGCAGCAAGCAGAATCCCTCCATGGTCTGAACTCCAGCTCCACTCTGACTTGCTTCAGTGATGGGCTGTGATCTGAGGTATCTGCTGAAACAAACACTTTCGTCCTCCAAGCTGCTTTTGGTCAGTGTTCCATCAAAACAACAGAAAGCAGCCTAGAGCAAAAAGAAGACAGCTGCCCTGCAGGCAGGGTGACCTGAGTTCTCAGATCCCTGGGCCCGATGCAGAACTAACAGCTGGGCATGGTGGTGCCAGGGAGACAGAAACAAGGAGACCCCTGGGGTTCATTGACCAGCCAGTCTATCCTATTACTAGTTTGAGGCTACTGAGAGACCCTGTTTTTCGAAACCCAAACAAACTTGAATAGACAAGCTGCCTAGGGTTTCACAGAAAAGAACATCCTATGCTACCATTTCACACAAACAATACAAGTGCAGTAAAATTTCAACAGGGTGTTTTGTCTGAGGAATGAAGCTGCATAGTTAAACTCACAGAGCAAACTAATGAAATCTATGTAATTTTGAATCTTGATGAGAACAGGATTGATGATTACTTCAAACTGGGTCCTGCTTTTTGGGAAAAATCATTTTATAAAATTAATTTTTAAAAGGTTTCCTATCCTCATGAAGAAAGGAAGGAAGGGAGGGAGGAACGGGGGGGCGGAAGGGAAAGTAATAATAAAGTCCTAAAAGAAAGGAACTAACTATAGCAAACAATAAAATATCATCTAAGCTCCCAGCAAATAAAAACAGGACACAAGTACACAAGACTAAAAGAACTGGGGATGTTGGAATGGACCAAAGCATACACACTTAGGAAAAGATGAACTAAATTAATACACGGGCATTAGAATTGTCTAGGAGAAATTATTCAACATACCGTGACCTGCATATGCAGATAAATTCCAATCAGAGAAAAGAGTTCAACGTAATAGCAAAACCACAAAATTAATAAAACAAAACACAACTCTTATTTTTATCTCTCTCTCAGTTTGTCTGAGATGGGGGTCTCATTAAGTAGCTTGGGCTGGCATCAAACTCAGGCTCCTCCCTCCTCAGCCCACCAAGGACTGGGATTGTAGACACACACCGTCACCCAGCTCCAAACTCCTGAGAGTGAAACTAACCATAAGGAACCCTAACACTGGGGGTGCGGCTGTGGGGCTGGGGAGCATTTAAGTAAACTCTTACAATTTGGCAGTCTAGAGAATATGTCAACATTAAAAAAAAAAAGGCACAAAACTTTATATTCCTGGGTGAGGTAGACACCTATACACCTGTAAGGAGATCATTTGGGAGGTTGAGACAGGGGGATAGCAGCTTTGATAGTGTAGCTTGGGATAAACTGGACTACACAGTATAACCATGTCTCAACAGTAGTGATGTTTCCACATAAACAAGTAAAAGCCAAGGCTTCAGAGCCAGGCCCGCCATGCCACATCCATCAGAGAACAGGGGACCACATGATTCCCACTGACTTCAGTCACAGACCAGGGGGAAACCAGAGCTACTCTGAGGACTTCTGAGAATTGTGATAAAGAACAGGCAGGGGAAACACTTTAACATACACTTTAATGTTCTGATTTCTCTGCATAAAGGCGATACTTTGACACTTGAGAATTTTTATAATGTATCTAGGAGTAAATTCTGTAAATGAAAGCATTAGATTATATAATACTCTGACAGAACCCCTTCCCCAAACAGACACCAGTTCACACTATGGCTGTGCTCACCTCTCCATGGACCTACCTAGTCACTGTGTTTGAGAAGCTCAACTGAGCCGGGTCGTGGTGGTACATGTCTGTAATCCCAGCATTTGGGAGGCAGAGGCAGGCAGATCTCTGTGAGTTTGAGGTCAACCTGGTCTACAAGGCAAGTTCCAGAACAGTCAGGGCTACACACAGAGTAACCCTGTCTCAAAAAGCTCCCCCCAGTAACCCCCCCCCCCAAAAAAAGAAAGCTAAACTGAGTTGCCAAAGTTATAAGCCAGAGCTGGTTCCAATTGTATCAGAACCTATTCAATTTCTAAAACTGATGCTTCTATTTATTAGGCAACTGTTTTATAATAACTTCCAAATTGTTTAGAAATAATATTATAATAAAAAGCACTTTTTCCAAACCACAGTGTGAAATACTTATTAGATTAAGCTAGAAAATCTATGCCTAGTCACTGTCAACAGCTGACTGGAACCATTTTCCATAAACCAGTTAGCACAGAAAGGCTAAAGCTGAGAATTCCAGTGTCTGCGGCATAAAGGAAGCCCCTCATGTCACACAATTTCCCAGGGCAGTGTCATACGGGAAAGATGAGTTCACTGAACCCATCTGCCTCACTTCTCACAACAACAGATCTGGGACACTCTTACAGGCTTCTAAGGGCTAAGTGCTGGAAAAAAAAACACTTCTACAGACATGTCATAAAGATAGGTCAATTGTCTGTAAGTTTATAAAGATACACATTGTTGCTTTACAAATCTAATAACGGGAATTGTTTTTAAGTATAAGAAGGCACCATGGAATCTGTATCTGGAGCAGACAATAGAGATAGTGAAAAGCATGTCATTTGTTGCCAAGCTAAAAGTTAATTTGAATAAATTTTGTTTCATGCCTGAGTATCCTAACTTTCTTTAACCTCAAAGCATACTAAGTCTGTTGTAGAATTATCTTTTCCAAGGAAGAAATTATTACACTACAAAATTTTACTTTGTTGAAAGAAATACTATATTTGTAAGTGTTATTAATGCTTAATTTGACTCAAAAGTAGTAAGAAAGGCTAGAGAGATGGCCCAGCAGTTAAGAACATTGTCTCCTCTTCCAGAAGATCCTGGTTTGGTTCCAAGACCAGCATGGCTGCTGTAGGCACTTCATGAATGTGCTACACAAACATACCAGCAAACAAACCTTCATACACATATAAAAGAAAAATATTTCTCTAATAAGAAGAAATATTGCATTTTCTAAAGCTTACTTTGGCAATTACTACTTAACCCCAAATTAGAAGGGGCCAAATTCCAGGAAAAATATCTCTCCTTATTCACACTTCTTCATACTAAAAGCAAAAATGTTTACCCATGTCTTTCAATTTTATTCTAGAAAAATTAATCCTGTTCTCCTCTGGCTCTAGTAATTCCTATACCAGGGTAAAACAAAACTAGAAACAAAACTCACAAACACATCCACTGTCAACTCCATATCCTGGACGCTCATTTTATCCAAAATAAAAAAATGGATATAAGGGCAATTAATGAAAAAAATGCTGTGAATATGAAAGAGAATAAGGAGGACATGGGAGGGTTGGAGGGAGGAAGGAGAAAGGGGGAAATGATATAAGTGTAGCATAATTAAAAGAAATAATTTTTAAATAGAAATGGAAACAAATTCATCACAAAGCCAGGAAACGCACGCAGACACTTACCTACATAATGCATATTAAGAGCCAAATACTTATACTGGAAAAGAGGGTTGTTGTTGAGGCTACTTCTTTGGATCTGCTGGAAAAAGGAGCTGACATCCCATCTGTACAGGACATCCAGCAGCATGATGCTCGGCACCCTCAAGGCCACGTTCAACACTGCCTCCAGTTTCTCCTTTGCAGCCATGTTTTTGTTTTTGATTGGTTTCTTGGGGCCGACCTAAAAGTCAGAAGACACCATATGCAAAGAGAAGTCAACACAGACCACCTTTCGAGAACCTCCCAAGAATCTAATGGGTTGTTCTGGAAACATCTCTGTTTCCATATTTATGTTACATCAAAATGCTCTCGCTTTCAGATATGCCCCAACATGACTCAGAATAAACATTTACACCTCAAAACTTAAAGAAGCCGCTACCTCCAAATCTCCTAACTTAGTCACAAAAGCTCCCCATGAGAATGCTCTAATTTGAAGAAAATACCCTCCCCCTATGTTGGTATTTGAGACTGACTAACCACTCTAAGAGGAGGGAAGATGTTAAAAATATTTACTAACTGAAAAAGCCTAAAGTACTAATGAAAGCGGCAGGTTCGGTTCTCTGCATTTTACACACGTCTTTATCCTTAATGTTTATAACCAAAACTGAAAAACTAAGTATCATTTTTGTTTCTTTTTACAGTACTGGAGACCAAACCCAGGGCCTTGTACCTGTGAAGCAAGCCTGTATCAACTAACAGTCCAAGCTACATAGGGAACATACAACACAGAGAAATTTCAGGAAAGAAACAAAGAAACATAACATGATATTGTTTCCTTTTCCCACACTTATCTGGAATCTCATAGTCGCTGTAAAGAGAAGGAAGATGAGGCTCATGGAGTGAGTGGTAACAGTGGGCGTGGGAGATGCCAGGCATCGAGTCTGTAAGGTCTTTGCTTACACAATGATAAGCACAAAGAGAATGGAAAGAAAAAGCAGGAAAGGAAGGAACTGGATGGCAGTTAGCAGGATCTCAAAAGAACAATTTGATGAAACAGCTACAGATTAATGTAAGGAATGCGCAGAGGGCAAACCCAAGTGGGTAAAGGACAGCTTCAAGAGTAAGGAGAATTCTGGACTCTTGGCTCTGACGATATCCTTTTAAGAATTTTGCTGAGAAAGCGAAACACATTTCTAGCGTTGGCAGTCATTTCAGACATTAGCAGAGAGACGAAAACATTTATTTTTGACGGGGATTACAGTGACAGATGCTGTGCTATAGTCAAGTGTTTGTCAATGTTCCCGCTGTCCTCGGGGACCGCTGCGAACTCCTTAGCTCTGGCACTCTCAACTCAAAGGAACTAAGCTTAGCACACCATCCAGAAACTTCTCACAGCCCTACGTCAGTCATTCCCATAGCAGGAATGTTCTCACACATGTGAACACGCTGACAATCATGTTATCCCTGTTTTATAGATAAACTATAATTCTGGTGACTTTAAATGAGTAAGAGCTGTTAATCATTTTCCTATATGCAAAAATAAACCGTGGGACTCAAACAAAGTAACTCTGTCCTAGGAAGAAAACTATCACAAAAACAAAAAACAAAAAAAAACTACAATCAGTCCTAACTGTGAACCACACTGCTGAGAAACTCAACTCAAGGCAGCTGTTCTCAACCTCCCTAATGCTGCGACCCTTCAATACAGTTCTCATGCTGTGGTGACCTCCAACTATACAATTACTTTGTTACTTCATAACTGTAATTTTGTTATGAATACTGTTATGAATCGTAATATAAATACCAGATAGCAGTGTTTCATATCCAAAGGGGCCGTGAACCGCGCGTTGAGAACCACTTACTTTAACGGAAGCTCTTGCTCCTATCTATAGTCAACCCCACATATCCACAGATTCTGTATCTGTGCAGTAAATGATCTCAGCTTCAAAATATTGAATGTTTGTTCTGAATATGGTCAGACCCTTTCTCATCACTGTCCCTCAAGGAGTAGGATATAAAAGCCACCTACCTAGTTCATACACTGTATTAGACATTGTAAGTAATCTAGATGGTTTGAACGCGGCATGGGTGCAGCTGAGTCATCGACTCAGCAAGTAGAGCGCTTGCTGCCAAGGCTGACAACCTGAGTTCGATCCCTGGACACTACATGATGAGAGGAAAGCACCAAGCCCAACAAGTGGTCCTAGGACCCGTTCCGAGACTACTCCCTGGATAAAGATGAGTACAACTTAAAAGCATCCAGGAGGATGTTCCTAAGCTGTATTTATGAAAGGGACTTCAGCTCATGCAGGCTTGGGTATCTAAGGGGTATCCTACAACCTAAAGGTAAATGGAAGAAGCACTATATGACGGCGACCTTAATATTATACTGGAAAAGTGACTGTTTCTGTACATTCTAGAATTCAGTGTAAATCACTGCTGCTGTCTGTGTAACAAACAGAAGTAGGCATTATTGAGTTGATATTTATGGTCAGTATTCATTTAATCTAGTGCCTTCCTCTGTGTTTAATGTTACTTTTAAATTGATCATATTTCCCATAACTCTAAAAGAGAAAATTAAGCACATACTCCCCTGTTGTAAAAATCTCGATCTGAATGTGGAAAGAAAAAAAAAAGTGCTGCCTAATCCATACATGTATCACAAAAGAAATCCATTAGCCAAAAGGTGCATGTCCCTGGAAATGCCCTGTCTTCCAAATACAACAAACAAAAACAAACCTTGGGTCCCAAAGGCTACCAATTCAGAAAATTATCCAAGAAACAAAAATCAGCACAATTAACTCAAAAGCCAAACACCGGAAGAAAGTGGAGTAGCTAAAGTCAGCCCACCTGAGAACAAACATATTCAGTGTTTCCTTCATTTCTGGACCCGCTTGAAGTTATTAATAAGATGCCCCATAGACGGACATGGGAGAAACACAAAAAACACAAAAGACCAACCACATCTCTCAGAACTTTGCAGTTCTGAATCTTCCTGAGGTAGGCATACATAGGAACAGGTAGGAACCATCAGAAATAAATCAACGATCTACAGTCTAGCCCCATGCTCTAACTCAGTAGTTCTCAACCTTCCCCATGCTGCGACCCTTTAATTCAGCTTCTCATGTTGAGGTGACCCCCAACCACAAAATTATTTTCGTTGCTACTTCATAACTGTAATTTTGTCACTGTTATGAATCATAATGTAAATATTTTTTGGAGGTAGAGGGTTGCCAAAGGGGCCACATCCACAGGTTGAGAAACACTGGACTAAACCAACATCTAGACAAAATTCAGAGATATCTGCCATGTTTGTAGACGCTTACACTTCCAAGCAAAACTCCAGCCTTCTGGGCCAACAACATGGCTCAGTGCCTCAGACATTTTTTTTTTTTTTTTTGGTTTTTCGAGACAGGGTTTCTCTGTGGTTTTGGAGCCTGTCCTGGAACTAGCTCTTGTAGACCAAGCTGGCCTCGAACTCACAGAGATCTGCCTGCCTCTGCCTCCCAAGTGCTGAGCCTCAGACATTTTCAAGCCTGAGGGCCTGAGTTCAGTCCCTGGGACTCCCTGGGCTGAAGGAGCCAAGCCCTCGGGGCTGAAGGTGGGAACTGACTCTTGAGGTGTCCTCTGACCTCCATACCAGCACTGAGATACTGCACACCTGACCACACAGAAACACAAGGTAAACAAGAGAAATTGTATATCCTTAATGATTGGTTCAAAGAATGTATTTTCCTGGGTCTAGTGTCAAACAGAGCTAATTAGTGTTTCTCTTTTTTTTTTTTTTTTTTTTTTTTTTTGGTTTTTCGAGACAGGGTTTCTCTGTGGCTTTGGAGCCTGTCCTGGAACTAGCTCTGTAGACCAGGCTGGTCTCGAACTCACAGAGATCCGCCTGCCTCTGCCTCCCGAGAGCTGGGATTAAAGCCACCACCGCCCGGCTGCTCACACTTCTCTTAAAACAGAAACACTAAAACGAAAAAGTTTGACATACCCAAGTCCAAATATATAAACTTTCTGCACTATCTTCTGACCTTTCCTGCAAGATCCTAAAACTTCCTTGAGTTATGGAAAGAACTGGAAATGAATTCTGCATCATGTTTCTGCAAACGTCGCAAACTAAAGATGACTCAAACCTACTTTATACAGCACAGCAGCTAAAAAATAAATTTCTTTTTCTTCCCAGAAACCAAACCTTTCTTCCCAGAAACAGAAAGGACGGTTCAACAAATGCTCACCCAAAAACAAATCCTAGTAGTTTCAGGGAATGCCTTCCCATACCTGGAAACAGCAATGTCTTGTATAACGTGCACAAGTTATCACTGGATTTGTGGGTTAGGAAAAACAGGGGCCTCATTCTGCATTTTCCTAAATCTACCACATTTACTTTTAAATAGGAAGAAATCAAATAAAGCATCCTTAACTAAAAAAAAAAAATGTAAAGGCTAAGCGCTGCTGAAAAATTACCTTGCATTTTTAAAAAGTGTGGTATTACGATAAAATAATAAGGGAATCCCACAACTCCTTAACTCCCCTTTTAAAAAGACAAAGCAAAAATAAGGACGCATGACTCAATGTAAAATTACTGATGGTTTAAATTGATAATATAGATAATTTAGGGCTGATAGTTACACCTCTTTTCTCACCAGAAGGAGAGTAAACAAAACCATCACCATCAACCTTCTTTCTTTGCCCTCCGCAATTAAAGAAAAATTTTGTATCAACTAAACCTAATGGTAAGCAGATGGGGGACAGGAGGCTGTCCATCTGTTGGGATGCTAAGACCTTAAAAAAAAAAAGTGAAAGGGCAAAGCTGGGCCCTAATAGCCGAAAGGAAAAACCAGGAAAGAGAACTTCCTTACATAAGTGTTGGCACACGTTTTAAATATAGCTAGTCCTCCCCACTCCCACTGCGTTGCTAGCTAACTTTGTATGTACTTGGTTTCCACAGAAACTACTAGCAATCCTGTGATTCCACATCATCCCCGAAACCACATCGATAAGAGTTCACTCAAGTGCAAAAGACATCGTCCAAAGTAAGGGATGTACAGAGGGAAAGGGAAACAAAGCTACCTCTGCCATTGGCCGCTCAGCCTGGGTCACGACTGCAGCACCAACAGACAGCTCATCCTTTTGGGCCTCGTTCAAGATTCACAGAGCTGCACACTCAGTATTTTATAAAATAAAGACGCACACAGTCCCCCTCCTTTCCTTTCAGACTAGTTTCCTGTTTACTGCAGACAGCGATGCAAAGCCGTCCATTAATCTTTGATGCCTACCCACTGCAAAGGCCCCTTCCCCCGCCCCATCTCTCTCGCTCCCTCCCCGCACCCCCGCCCCACGCCTGCTTTTCTCAGATACATTTGAACTGTAGTAACCCCAAGCCAACTCGCGGCAAGCAGGCAGCACAGCACAGCAGCAGCGCGGCGGGGACGCAGCAGCCCCAAGGCTAAGGGATTACGTGGAGCAGAAACTCTGCCAGGGAGAGGCCCGGGTGCTCCCCTGTCTCGCCAAGGGTGCTGGTTCTGCCGCGCCACACACCGAAAGGTGTGCTTAGAAGAGTCCAGCCAAGTTCCTAACCCTCAGATAGAATGGGAAGCCCATTCCACAAGGGAGAGCAAGACTCGAAGGGTGGGAAAGCAGAGCTGGAAAGAGCGAACCCAGGGATGGCAAGCGGGAAAAAGAACCAGGACACACACACACAGAGAGACAGAAAGATGAGCAGCTCGTGACTGTGAAGTGTGTGACGTGACACACTGCACACTGAGTCCAGGGGTCCCCCACTCAATGGGCTTAGCAGGTCTTTTTGAACCCCGCAACCTCGCACATCCTGCACAAGGTTAGGCTGAGTTTAGGAGCTACAAGGAGGGGACGTCAGGAAAGTGGCAGGGAACCTTGGAAGCAAAGTGGACTTTAAAAAGGCAAAAGAGGGAAAGTTGCAAATGCAAACCTGGGCAAAGGAGCCCGAACCGGGCACCTCTGCGAGACAGACCGGGAAAGGCCTTGCAACCGGGGTACTGGAAAGAAGAGAGGGGTGAGCCCGAGTGAGGGCATCTCAGGAATGTGAGGGTTCTCTCCCTCTCCAGGCGCGGGAGAGGAGGGATGGTGGGTAGGAAGGAAGAAGCCGAGGCCCCGGGAGCTAGTACGGGGCTCGGCGAGGAGGTAACAGGAGACCGAGCGCAGCTCGGGGGGTGGGCGGGAGGGCGCGGTGCGGAGGGGGACGAGGCCCCAGCCAAGATCCGGAGGAGGAGGGGGGCGCGACTGGGAGGAGCGAGGATGGGGGAGGGGAGGCGCAGTGGGCAGCAGGCCTGCGGGATGCTCTGAGCTGACCGCAGTCACCTGGGGCCGCAGCCTCCCTGCCTGCGGGGCGGCACTGAGGATGGCGGTGTCCGCTGCTGCCCGGTTCCGTCGCCCGCCCCTCCGGTGAGATCTTCGGCTGAGACGGCGGGGGGCCCGGTATGCGCGGCTCACAGCGGCGGCTCTTCAGCGTCCGGCCTCGGCTGCGGCGTCTCGGGAGGCGGAGGCAGCGGCAGCGGCCCGAGCCGCGAGGTCACCATCGTCCGTGGCGACAAAGGCACTCCCGGGCCGAGCGCCAGCACCAGCGCCCGGCGGCCGCCATGGCCTGGTCCCCGCGCTCCGGCTCCGCCCCCCACGCTCTGCGGCGACCGCCGGTTCGCGCGCTCTGCGCCTGCGCGCGAGCTTGCCATCGCCCGGCCCCAGTGCGCCCACGCTCACTCACAATCGCTCACGGCGGGATCTTCTCGCACCGCCTCCGGTGAGTGGGCCCCAGATGCCGGCTTCTCTCTGGTGCTGGCCCGGGAGACTCTGCCTAGGCAGGGCGAGGCTACACCTGGACAAGCACTGTGACCCCAGCCATTCTGACACGTGTTCGCGCTCACTCCGCCGACACCACGAGCGGCACGCGCCCACACCCACACTCACCTGCTGGGACCACGTGGGACAATGTGAAAGGCTGGTCCCTGCCGCGTGCAAACGCTAGAGCAATTTTTAACTCTCCTCGACTGGACTAAGACGGTCGCCTCCAGGGTATCAGGGACTACGTGCAGGAAAAAGGTTGGATGCTGGATGAGTGAACGGTTTGGAATTGCTCCCAAGGACTATTCTGACTCCTTGGTTTGGTGCAAATAATTAACTACCTATGAAAATAAATGCTCTTAATGGGTTTGTCGTTCCTTTTGGTTCAAGGTTCAAAACACGTTACAGTGCACACACCCTCTCCCCGACGCCCAGGAAGCTCTTTTGTTCTGCTGTAGTCTCCTAATACTGTGACTTATTCCTACCTTATTTTAAATGTCAAAGCTTTTAGAGCAGGAACTGTTCCCGTGGCATAAGGCCCCAGGCTCGCTGTGGGTATTACTCTTCCCTGGACTTCAGCAGGATTTTGCAGAGATCTATTACTGTGTTTGTCTATATTAACTTGCCTTGCCATTACCTTCTGCAATTTGCCCTTGTTCCTTGATTCGATTCAGTCTCTAGAGAACCAGTTGCCACTAGAAACTAGTGTGGCCTTTCATTAGACAGTGCCTAGGTAACAGAAGATGAACAGCAAATAATCCGTAAGGTGTTGCACCATGCTGGCGCATTCTGAACTTGCCAAGAGCCTCCACAAAGTGTACTTGAAGTTTGTGTCCACTCTGTCCGCTGCTTAAGACACACAGACAAAAGATTCAGAACCTCTGGGTCCCCCTTACCATTCTGCATTTAAGCAATGCCATCAGAACTGGAGAGATGGCTCAGCTGTTAAGAGTACTTTCTCTTCTCCAGAGAACACTCCTATATCACCCCCCAACTCCCTGGTTCAATTCCCAGCACCCAGGTGGCTCTAACTCCAGTCTCAGGGGATCTGACGCCCTCTTCTGGTCTCCATGGGCACTACAAACATGTTTTGCGCAGACAGACATGCAGATGAAACATCCATACACATAAAATTTATATGGAAACAATGCCATCTTGGAGACATCAGTAAAATTCACAGTAGCTTATCTTCCCTTCCGTTGTGTCTTAGCTTATTTTCCTGTGGCTGCAATAAAACCCAAATGGAATTTTTGGGAGAATGGATTTACTTCAGCTCACTGTTTGATGCATGGTCCATTATGGGAGAAGTTAAGGCAAGAGGAACTTGAAGCAGCTGGTCATTCTGTATCCCTAGTCGAGAAGCAAGCAAAGAGGGATGTCAAAGCATGCATGTTAGTGCTTAGTGCCTCCCTTTCTCACTCTTACGCAGTCCATGATGCTCTACCCAAGGCTTGGTATCACAATAATCAAGATAACACCTTCTGGGGCTGGAGAGATGGCTCGGTGATTAAGAGCACTGACTGCTCTACCAGAGGACCCAGGTTCAATTCCCAGCACCCACACAGCAGCTAACAACTATCTGTAACTGCTATATCTGACACCCTCACATGAACATACATGTAGGCAAAACACTAATGTACATAAAATAAGAATAAATAAATTACGTTTTAAAAAAGATAACACATTCCACAGACGTGTTTCCATGTGACTGATTTTGTCAAACCAATGATGAGCAGCAATTATCACATATACTGACTTCACGGCACGGTTTAAACGTGTCTGGGAATTCTGTTCATAGTTCCTATAACCACTTCTGTTGAGGTTCCTTAGGCCACTCTGGAATAAACAACCCTGTCACATGGCAGAACAGTGGGTTCATGCGTCTCTGCCTGTAGCCTACTAAGCTAAGCGTGAAACTGTTCTGGTTAATGGTTGCAGTAGGAAGCTGCCTGTGCTAGCAAGACATTCTCTTGGCTTTCACTCTCAGAGTTTCCCTCCTGACTGAGTCAAGAAAGCACGAGGCCAAAAACATATAACAAAGAAGTGAAAATACATATATTAATCTGAATGGTTGCCTTGATTCTCAGATAAACAGCAGAATCTTGACAATACTCTAGTTTCGTGAGATTTTTGCTTTGTCTAGGTGGAAGGGAGGCCTGCCCCAGCCCTTGCCTTTCTTTGTCTTTCTAAAGAATAAAGAGAATGACTTCAAAGCTCAAGAATTTCACCATGAGTTCACCGGACATGTAAAAGCAAGGGCAAGTCACATGACCTTTTATCTTTGAGTTTTACAGGAGTGGCCTGTAAATGCTGAAGTTCAAAACAACATGTGAAGAAAATTACTCTGGTAATGAAAGGGTTACTGCCGGAACCTAGCTGCTAATCCAGTTTGGGGAAGGCTCCAGAAGCTGGTTAGTAAATCAAACTGAAAAGAAAAACCCAGGGGGTGGAAAAAGAACCCAACTGGGACTGGAGAGAGGGTCACTCCAATAAAAGAGAAGGGTCACAATGTAAGTACTTCCTGGAAAGAGACATTCAGCCACCCAAAGCAGGAAGAACCAGCAACTGCATTTATTGGAACAGACTTAGGGAAATGCCCAGATGCCACAGCTTGATCATAAAAGGAACCAACCTGGGAGCTAAAAGGGCAAAGGTGATGGAGTATGACTGGGGGCTGGCAGACAGGGTTCTGGAGTAAACTCCCTTTCGTCACAGCTGCTTCCAGTGGCCTGGCAAAAGTCAGTGCAGCACTGCGGAACAAGGCCTGCTTGTTGCGGTTCTAGTTGTTCTAAACGACCAGCTCCCAGGTTCCTTATAAAGCCAACTGTTGCTGCTAACCAAACAGAAACAGGCTCCCGTGGGAAATCTGCATGGGACTGATGGTCAGTTCCGTAGACACTGCCTACTCAGGCCAGAATTGAGGTATCTTAGCCTCGATTTCACAGGCTCAACCTCCAAAGACCTGGAGTAGCCAACATTGAGAACTTAAGGAGAGGGGAGAATTTTTATGTGTTCATTTATTCTTTATGCTATTATTCTGAGTATTCAGAAATATTTTTTCTGTCCAATTAAAAATATTAGACAGTCAACATTGAGAATTTGGGGTGCCTGAGGAGATAACTCAGTGAGTAAGAGGCCTGTTCTGCAAGTATGGGGATCTGCATTTGAATTCTCTAGCACCCACATAAAAAGCCAGGTCTAGCTGAACATGCATGCCTGTATCCTAGTATTGAGGGGTAGTGATGTGGAATTTCCTTCTATGCTATGAATATGTTTTATTACCATTGGTTAATAAAGAAGCTGCTTTATTATATTCTGGCAAGGCAGAATATAGGTAAACTACAGGGAGAAAGAAGGTATAGTCAGACAGATGCCATGTAACTGCCAAAGGAGTGACATACCAGCACCGGGAAGTCACAGCCTAGCAGGAATACACAGATTAATAGAAATTGGTTAATTTAAGATGTAAGAACTAACTAGAAATACGCCTGAGTCATCAGTCAAATAGTGTCATTAATATAGTTTCTGTGTGATTATTTGGGTCTGGGTGGCCCGAGGAGAATAGTCCCTGTTTACAGGATGGAGAGATGTGAATGCCAAGAGCTTGCTGCTCTCCCTGCCTAGACAAATGGCTAGCTTCTGATTAAATGAGACACCCTTTCTCAACAATAAGACAGAGGGATAGAGGAGGACTCCTCACAACCTGCTTTGATGTCTGCATGCTCAGTCCCATGTGCTCAGACAAGCATATTCACAAGAATACAGCACACATATTTTTTTTTTTTTTTTTGGTTTTTCGAGACAGGGTTTCTCTGTGGCTTTGGAGCCTGTCCTGGAACTAGCTCTGTAGACCAGGCTGGTCTCAAACTCACAGAGATCCGCCTGCCTCTGCCTCCCAAGTGCTGGGATTAAAGGCGTGCACCACCACCGCCTGGCCTACAGCACACATACGTGCACATGCACACACACACACATACACATATGTGCATATACATGCCCATTCAATAATCATCTGCCTAAATAAGAAGAGTCTACAGGAATCTCATTTCAACTAACTTTCCTCATGGTTTCATTCTGAAAGTTAATTCTATAAAGACAATGGTAGTGTCATTAGGCCACATGGTCCAGTAAGGAGAGTGTGAAGGCTTGAATGAGAGTCCCCTCCCACCCCCCACAGGCTTGGTCATCAGGGAGTGGCACTATTTGAAAGGATTAGGAGGTGTGGCCTTGTTGGAGGAAGTGTGTCAGTGAGGTTGGGCTTTGAAGTTTCGAAAGCCCGTGCCTCAGTGTCTTCTTTCCGCCTAAGAATCAATGTATAAAAAGCTCTCAGCTACTGCCCCAGCATTTGCCTGTGTGCTGCCATACTCCCTGCCATGATGAATATGGACTAAACCTCTAAAACTGTAAGCAAACCCCCAGTTAAATGTTTTCTTTTGGAAGAGCTGCGTTGGTCATGCTGTCTCTTCCCAGCACTAGAACGCTAAAACAGGGAGATTATTTCCTTTTTTCTTAGGCATGTAACAGCTGGATTCACACACCATTGAATCTACCTGAATACTCCCATTCAGTGCTTTCAAAATTATCCTGAGCTATACAACCATCACCATGATCAGTTTTAGAACGTTTAATCATAACCTCAGGGGAGGCGCGTCATTAACAATCACTCGAAAGCCTTCTCAACTCTGAGCAGCCAGGAATCCTCAGTCTTCACCTGTTCTCTGCACTGCACAGCAGTGATGTCATATGCTATATAATGGGGGAAAGTATTTGGTGAGGCACGCTGCTTGCTTCTTTCATTTAGCACAGTATTTTCAAAGGAACATACGGTACACTAAGTGGAATCAGCAGGTCACATCTGTGTATTTATGCACTTGTATCTATGTAACAATACTGATTAAAGAAAAAGAGGCCGTGAACTCGAGGGAGATGGAATATGCAAGGGGTTGGGAGGGAGAAAGGGAAGGGCGCAAACAATGTAACTATGCTTTAATTTTTAAATAATAAAGAAGTAAACAACAAAGAGCAGCTGGGCGTGGTGGCATATGCCCATAACCACAGCACTGTGGAGGCAGAGAGTCAAATCCCAGGGACCCACTGGTCAGTGATCCTAGCCTACGTGGAGAATTCTATGCCAAATGAATAAGTAGGAATGGCATATTAGGAATAGCACCTGGGATTGTTCTCTGGTCTAGACACGTGTGTGCTCCTAGATTGCCTCAATTACCATCAGAATGTCAGCATTTTTTCCAGTGTGGGTCCCACAAAGTTGAACTCATTAACTTTGATTCTTAGAAAAGACAAGCCAGATTTACTTTTTCCTTGGTTAACAAAGCTTTTGACTTACTTACTTACTGTGCTGGAGATCAAAACCTGGCCTGTACATGTTAAACAAGTCATCTACCACCAAGTAGAATCCACTCCTCTACTCCCAACCTTGCTTTTAATCAACCTGAACTTAAGTTGCTAATGGCAGCAGAAAAATATTTTTTGTTGTTGCTGTTGCTTTCAAACCTAAGCTTAGCTGGTGTACCCCATCTACCCAGCTATTTTCTCTCTGTTCTGATTCCATCTGCAGTAGGGGGTGGTATGAACGTGTGGGCCATTTCCAAGCATGGTAAGTTTAGCCAGATAGGATGGATACCAATGGTCCTTCCTGTCTTGTGTTAGCTGCTTCCCCACTAGCATCCTCCTTTCTCTTATTCCAGTACCACCTTGAACTAGACTAATCATGTGGTCTGTCGGCCATTTGCCATGGATGGAAGAATTGAGAGAATATTTATCTTCGGTTGTAATGAATAATTCAAGGAAAGATCCATGGCCCACGAGGTTAATCAGGATGGAGGTGATAAACACTAAGGCTTTGACTGGATTGTTGGAAGGGAAAACTTCCTATTGAACTTGAGGAAGGAAGCCTGTTACAAATGTCCCTCATCTTACAATGGGGTTGTGTGCTGATAAATCCTGAATTGAAAATGTTGCTGTTGAAAGTTCATTCAATGCATTTGACCTGCCAATCATCTCAGCTTAACAACACAGTGCACTGGAGTGTTGGTTGTTCACTCAAGAAAGGATCGGGCTGGCCGGGCAGTGGTGGCACACGCCTTTAATCCCAGCACTTGGGAGGCAGAGGCAGGCGGATCTCTGTGAGTCTGAGACCAGCCTGGTCTACAAGAGCTAGTTCCAGGACAGGCTTCAAAACCACAGAGAAACCCTGTCTCAAAAAACAAAACAAACAAATAAATAAATAAATAAGAAAGGATCGGGCTGGTGGCTGCCCAGCTACTTGAAAGCATCGTGTGACATACCACTATTTCAAGAAAAAAATAAAAGTTAAAAACTAGCCAAGCATGGTAATGCACTTTAACTCTGGCAGTCAGGAGGCAGAGGCAACAGGATCTCTGTGAGTTTGAGGCCAGTCTGATTGACAGAGCAAGTTCCAGGACAGCCAGGGCTGCATAGAGAGACCATGTCTCAAACCAAGTTAAAAACTAGAGGCATGGTTTCTTCTCATAATTGCTACCACACCCCTGTAAAATAAAACTTAAAACATCTAGCCATGGTGATGCATGCCTGCAAGCCCAGAACCTAGAAGGCAGAGGCAGGAGTATTAAGAGGTCAAAATCATACTCAGCTATAAAGCAAATTCTAATTCAGGCATGAACTACTTGCAACCTTGTCTCAAATAAAAGTACCCCAACAGGGAGCTGGAGAGAGGGATTGGTGGTAAAAAGCGCATATGGCTTGCTCTTGTAGATGACTCCAGTTCAGTTCTGTTCCCAGAACCCACTTTGGACAGCTCTCACCACCTACAACTGCACCTTCATGGAGATTCAACACCCCTGGCCTCTGAGACTACCTGCACTCACGTGCCCATGCACACACAGATGCACAGGCATGCACACACACACATTAAAATAAAGAGTAAAAATGTTAAAAGTACCGCAGCAAAAAAACAACTACATACATGAAACCATTGTAACTCTGAGATTGCCACTAACGCTGAGATATAAAAATTAACCAAGACCAATCTCAGTGTATGAGATCTAGTTAAGCTTGTCTAACGACATGCCTGTCCCGACTCTCCTCCTGAATTTGCCAATAAAGCACCTTGTTTGCTTTTGGCCATCTAGGTGGTACTCTCTGTTATATGCAGCTAAGAGTCCTGAGCCGTTTGACCTTTTAATTTGACACTCCCTCTTGAATATGATCTGTGTTAAGACAAAGGAGCAACACCGCACAGGAAAGAGCCATAGCTTCAGGTGTCTGGGGGCCTGTACGATAGAGGTAAATAGGCAGGCAGAGGGACCCAGCAGTAAGAAACTGGAGGTAAAAGTGGGTGACATGTGGCAAATTGGGACAGATGAATCCTCCCACATTGCAGCTACTAGTGCTAAGAATCATCAGACAATCCACAGAGAGCCACCCACTTCTTGCCATGGTTGATTAGTTATTATTAAAAAAAAAACACCCATTGAGCTGTCAAGAACAGTTCCAGTTCTGTGAAATATATGTTATGTATTACATGTTCTACAGTGTGGAGGCAAGCGGAGGGACTGGTCCCTCTCGATGCATAGAAACAGTTCCACAAAGCAATGAGAGATCCTGTGACCTTGTGGGCTCTCTTTTCCCAGTGAGGTGACTTTAAGCTGTATATCTGTATATCCTTTTCAATCAATTGCTACTAAAAAAGTAATGATGTTAAGTGAGAAAGAAAGAGGCAAGGTTAGCTACCTGTTGAAACTGGAGAACTTGAAGGCACTGATTCCACAAACTTCCACCCACCCATGGAGTCTGAGACGTAAACTGAGAAGCATAAGGAAGACACCCAGTTGTGGAGAGAGCAGAAGTCAGCCAGAAATAACATGTGTTTTTTTTATGTTCCCTTTTGAGACAGGGTCCTACTGTTTAGCCCTGGTTGACCTGGAAACTCCTGTTTTGGGAATAAAGACTGAGCATTTAATTAAACATTTTGACTATGTAGTATATTCTAATCACTAATCAAGATGGGGGTTTACATCTCCAAGTCTATCCATGACATTTCCTTTGCCCTGTCCCAATAATCAAATAACCCCAAATGAGTGTCTAGTAGTTATTCATGGGAATTTAGGATCCCATCGCTAAGTTTTGCAATATTCATCTGCTATCAGAGGTTGACTGCTGGGCAATAACTACCCAGGACAATCCATCCATCAAAAGGACCAGAGTTGATGCTAGGATCCTCTCTGTTAGCTTTCTCTATTACTTTCGCATATGTGGGACCAAGGATGGCTTAAAGGGAAGGCATTACTTATTTTGGTTCATCTTCTCAAAGGTGTCTATGCATCATGGTGGGTGGGGAGATATAGTAGAACACAGTGATTTGTCTCACTGTGAGCCAGAAAACACGGTGGGGGCATACAGCAAGATGCCAAAGACATGTCCCTTCCCAATGACCACCTCCTACCTCCTACCATCTTAAAACAATGCTATCATAATGATGAATCTATCAAGGATCTGCCAACTCATCTTAACAGTGCCCTCATGACTTAAGTGTCTGTTAGACATCCTCACAGACACACCCGAGGTGTGCTTTATTAATTTCCTAGACAGTTCTTAAATGAGCCCACACACCATCTCTGAAATAATGCTAAACTTTCCTCAGACCCTGCTGGAACTTTCTAGATGGTGTCATAGTTTATATGCAGTCCAACACACCTTTTCATGCCTTCTAAGGAGCAGCTTATCATGTGGTCTCCCGGGTTCACTTCTCTGCTAAAGACAGGCAGGCTGCTGGGTGGGGCCCTGCAGCTGGGGATATTGATTAGGCTGCCAAGCTGCCCAACCGTTGGCAAAGGCTCCTGCCTCAGCCCTGATAATGGTGCTCTTCTTCTTGGGTATAGTAAGTGAATAGAATCACGTGACACCCTCCTGAGTCTGCTCAAAGGAAGAGCAGAGCCTGACATAAAGCCAGCCTGGGTGACAATTCATGAGAGCTGCATTTCTGGGGCTCCAACATGCAGGCAACTCCACTAGGTCTTCTCCCCAAGGAGCAGCTGCTGCTGACATAACCCTGCAGGTGGAGCTTGTGACTCTTGCAACTGTCTGACTTTCATGGCCCTTGTAAATTTCGTGAGCGTCTTCAGGGCCACTAGCCTCTTCCTTCCCTCAAGAGTTGTCCAGTGTGTTAAATTTACTCACATCTCAGAGACTGGAAAGGAGAAGGGAAATAAATAAAGCAGTTATCACTAAGAGACTCATCTTACGACCACATTCCAGGGACCCAGGAGCTCTGTCCATATTCCAGGTACCCAGGGGCTCCATCCATATTCCAGCGATCCAGAGGCTCCATCCATACTCCAGGGACCCAGCGGCTCCATCTGTATTCCAGGGACTCAGGGTCTTCCACCCACATTCCAGGTACCCAGGGGCTCTATCCATATTCCAGGGACCCAGCAGCTCCGTCCATATTCCAGGGACCCAGGGGCTCCATCCATATTTCTGGGACCAGGGGCTCCATCCACATTTCCAGGGACCTAGGGGCTCCATCCATATTCCTGGGACCAGGGGCTCCATCCATATTCCTGGGACCCAGGGGCTCCATCCATATTCCAGGGACCCAGGGGCTCTATCAGTTGTTTCTGCAACCAGGTGTCCCCAATGCCAAAGAACAGCAGCAATATGCCTGATAAGACCTTCAGAACAGGAGGCCATTTTCTTTTTTTAAGGGCGGGATGAGCATTGAGCTTTGGACAATGACCAACTATGAAGTTTTCTGTAGTGGGGTAATGGAGACCTCTGGGGAAGACATCAGGAAAGTAGTAGAAGCAAAATGGCTCCTGTTTTTGCTTCTTGGCATAGACTGAAGAAACGAGAGAATTGACTGAGCAAGGAGGAACTTGAAGACATTTTGCTCAGAGACAAATAGAATGAGCAGCTGAATCCATTGCAGAGGATGTCAGAGTATAGAATGTCAAGGTGGGCAGATGAGTCGATAGTTAAGAGCACTTGTTGGACAATCAGGAGGACCAGATTTCGGATCCCAGCACCCACGTAACAAGCCAGGTGTCTCGTAAATGCCTGTAACAGCTCAGAGGATTCATTGCCGTCTTTTTGGGCTCCACGTGCACACAGTCACATGCATCTGCACACATGTGTGTATGTATTCAGACACAAATACATGGAATACATATTTTTTAAATAATTTCGTGAATGAGTCCTCGGAACCCTGAAATGATTGAGAAGTTGCCACAAGAAGCAAGTTGCAGCAGACACTACAAGCAGGTTGCTAATGGGTGAGGATGTGGGCAGCATCTATAAAGGTGAAAGAAGAGTTGGGGTGCATGAGGTCCTGCCTTCCTTTCCCAGTGACTGGGAAGGAACCTAACCATCCCGGAATCCCTGCTGCTTGTGGGGTCCATGGCTGCTAGAGCCTAGGAACTGCTGCAGTGCTTAGCATTTGTAGGACCCTGTTTCTGAGCTTTGGCCAAAGAGCACTCGGTCCCTGACCCATCAGGAACAGAGTACAGCTGCTCGTAGTCTTCCTTTCTCCATGACTATCCTATCAGCCTCAGTGGTCCCTAAGAGGTATCTGAGATGGTATAGAGCATCTTTCTCCCTAGGCTAATGGAGGGGTCCAACCAGACACATGGGGGAAGGGATTCATTAGAGATGCACTGGGCCTCCCAGGCTGTTGCTCTCTGTGAACATCATGCCCGATGCTGTCCAAGAGCACAGCCCACACCTTTGCAGGATCCACAATCCAGGCAGGGTGGGGTCACATAGTAGAGGATAGAGTCAGAGAATGGCTCCATACATTGAGAAAGAAACACAGGGGTCTGGAGAGATGGCTTAACGGTAAAAAGCACTAACTGCTGCTCTTTCAGAAGACCTGGGTTCTGTTCCCAGCACCCATATGGCAGCTAACAGCTGTCTCTGACTCCACACACAGATAGACATGCAGGGAAAAATACCAATGCAGATAAAATAAAAATAAATTATTAAAAAAAGAGAAAGAAACATAATAGAACTCTGATGTTTTTTAAAAATCAGCTAATGGGTAAAAGGGAGATTTGGATCTGGAACCATAAATTCAAGCACGTTGGGAGGAGCCACAGGGATGGAGTACGATGGTTTTCTCTGTGCCTATGTTGTTGGATGGAATATCAGCAGAAGGACCTAAAGCCACTCTTTCCTGCTCTGTGAACCACATGCTCTTTCGTGGGAATCTTCAGGGGTGGTTGAGCACCCTAATCTCGTTTTATTGCTCTACCCCAAGTCCACAGAACGACAGCACATTGGCTCCAGTCTGAGAAAGGAGACGACTGACCAATTCCTTGTAACTTCCTGGCTAGGCTGCCAATGATGTTGCCTGTAGCACGAATAATAAAAACCCAAAGACAGAAATTGGGATTCAAATGAAGGTCAGAAAAGCAAAGCACTGACTGTTACTTCTACCTCTGTCCGAAATGATGATCCTGCTTCCAGGAATCTCAGAATGAGACTGTATCTGTGAGCTGTCTCCTCCCATTTTATAATCCTCTCTAGGGCTGGGATTAAAGGCATGCATGGCCCAGTTTCTATGGCAAACTAGTGTAGTTACTGTAATTAAAGGTGTATGTAACGGTAGTGGCATACTCTTTAATCCCAGCACTCGGGAGGCAGAGGCAGGTGGATCTCTGTGAGTTCAAGGCCAGCCGGGTCTACAAGAGGCTCTAAAGCTACGGAGAAACCCTGTCTCAGTTAAAGAAAAAAAAAAAAGTGTGTGTGTGTGTTATCACTGCTCTGTAAGGCTGACCAGTGGGGCTGTTTTACTCTCTAATCTTCGGGCAAGCTTTATTCATTAAAATACAAACGAAACATCACTACAGTTACCAAACAGCGAGGAGCTGCAGAGGACTTAGGGACCAAGAGAGACTTCACATCGAATGCTCCCAGCTTCGTGTCAGCCCCAGAGAAAGAATTTGGAAACAAGATAAAGAAAGGGATTTTAGGAGAAAACTTTTCTTGCAAAGCCAAAGTAGGCACTCAGGGGTACATGTGGGTGACCTGGAGGTGAGTCCCATGTGCACAGAGTAGACGATACTCATGGGGAAATCTAATGGAGGAGGAGAATAACTCATGCACGAAGGCAGGGAAAGGTGGGGGAATTCCCAGGATGGGTAGGGATTTTTTCCCAAACACAGAGCTTACTGCCCCTTTCTGTCATATGGGATTTCCGACGTGATGTTATATCATATGCATGATGGACACAAAGTTGTGATGCTAGAAATATGGAAATGCAGTTGCAGAGCAGAGGAAGGCCTTTGGCATCCTCTTGGTGGGTCATACGGTCTGCAGCTTAAGGCCGCTTTGCCCTTGCATGTCTTAGGCACCATGCAAACCGCCTCAATTAGACCCAAAGGCTGGAGCTGTTCTTAGTCTTCATCAGATAAACTTTTTTTTTTCCTGTAGGTGGCTGTTAATAGTGCAGAGGGGACGTGATTGTGGAGTGCGCAGGCCCTAAGCTGGACATTCTGTCACCAGCTCAGGGGACACAATGGAAGAGGGAGGGGAAAGAATGTAAGAGCCAGAGGTCGGAGAGAAGTTCTGTGGCACATTGTCTTCTGAACACAATGAAGCCATTGCCTTCTGCACTCGTGAATTCATACAGCTATCATTACCTGTAAAAACAAAACAAAACACCTCTTCATATGATTGGCCCACTACCAATTCAATCTACATGGGGGCGGGGGTGGGGTTCACGAGGCCCCGCCTCTCAGTGAGGGTTTACCAGTAAAACAAAGAGGAGGACTGTTGGGAGGAGAAAGGGTTTCAGTGGGGCCGGAGGGTGCAAATCTCCCAAACTCAGTATATACACATAGGAAAAGTAAGCCAAAGACCGACATAAAAAATAGATAAATAAATCTTTCCCCAGACAGGAGGTTTTGGAACATTTACCAGTACATCAGTACTCCCAGCTCTTTTGGAAATTTCAACATATGAATACTATTTAAAGAAACCCTGCATGGAGCTTGGTATGACGGCGCGGAACGCTCACTGTTAAAATTAACACGAGCGGAGAGGGACAGTTGTGAGAAGCCCCGGAAGCCCGGGCGGGGCCTCAGAAACGGGAGCGACAGGCATGGAGGAGCAGACTGTATTCCCCCCCCCCCCCACACACACACCTACCCACCCCCCCCCCCCCTTCCGGGGAACAGGAGTCAGTTTTCAGCACACCTTTAACGATCCCGGAGAACGTTTCAATTTGGTTCCCTGTCGCGTCTATTTCAGATGTCTCCGCTTCAGCTGTCAAGGACTTGGAGTGCCTTCACAAATCTTTCCCATTTTACTGTAGCTCGGGTTTCTGAATCCTGCCACTATTTACTGGCGAAGCTACATGAATGGAATGATAATTGAAACCTGAACTCTGTCACTATCTTGGTGAAACAAGGGCTCAGGGGAGATTTGCAGAAAACGCATTATTGAGACCTCAGACTTGCCTTCCGTCCTATGAATGTGGCAGGATGTGGGTCTCGATGTGGAGACTGATGCAGCATTAAAAGACATGTGGAAAGTTTGCAGGAGGGCACCAGGTCAGACATGGAAAGAGACGCTGAGGGCGCGCTCCAAAAACTTCTTCATGCAACTAAGTGATTGTGAAATTTAAAGTTTATGCCCCACACAACACAATTCTGTCATCAAATCATAGTGTTGGGACAAACGCAGATGTCCTCTGATTTAAAAGACCTGGTCTTCATAGCGGTGAGACATGATACACATTCAAAAGAAATAACATTTTAATTTTTGAACTTCAGTTCCTTTCTGGGCTTATGCTATATGTTGAGGTCCTCATCTGTGATGGTGGGCAGCGACAATGAGCTGCGATTTCTAACCAGGGCTAACATTCTATGAGATTCTGTGGCTAACACAGGATGTTCAGTAGGTTAAATGGGTTCAACACATTTTGGAGATACTGTTTTTAACTTCAATAGGGTTTACAGGATGTAATTGTACCGTAAGTCTAGGGCAAATTATGTTTTCCGGAGATCATGGGATATGAATGTGAGAAAGACCACTGTGAACACAGTCATCGGGAGTGAAAGCCACACAGAGAATGGAGAGTACAATGTGGTCAACGCAGGACTTCTAGACTCAGCTTTGGGTAGGGAGTTTCCCGAGGAGAGGCTGTATTTCAGTGGAATCTTAAAGAGGTCAACCAAATGAAGTGGGCGAATAGGGTAGGAAGAACGCAAGTTACAGGGGAAAACTATTAGACTGGAGAAGACATAGCAGTCAGAAATCACAGTCATTTGGCTTTGGACTCTTGCCTGAATGAGCCAAAGAGATGAGTCTGGAGGATGTCTATTTTTTTTTCGATGTTGTATGAAAGAAGTAGGCAGCAGAAGAGGACTGCCTTGGTACAAGCAAAAGAAGGATACATTGTCTGTAGAGTATAAGGAAACAGTAAAAACGACTAGGTTGTTAGCAAGTCTACAGACCCACAGATACACCACCATATGCCTTTCTCGGAGGCTGTGGATAAGAAAGTAGCAGCAATGAGAAGTCTCATAGGCTCTGCTAGGGTCACTATTACTGTGATGAAACAGCATGATCAAAGCAGCATGGGGAGGAAAGAGTTTAGTTTTCCTACACTTCCATATCACTGTTCATTATTGAAGGAAGTCAGGACAGGAACCTGGAGGCAGGAGGCTGATGCAGAGGCCATGGAGACCTGCTGCTTACTGGCTTGCTCCCATGGCTTGCTTAGCCTGCTTTCTTATAGAACTCAGGACCACTGGCCCCTGGGATGCCTCCCCTACAATGGGCTGGACCCTCCCACATCAATCACAAACTAAGAAAACGCCTACAGGCTTGCCTGCAGATCTTGTGGAGGCATTCTCTCAATTAAGGTTCCCATTTCTCAAATATCAAGTTGATTTAGCTAGCACAGGTCACAAATAGGCTCATGCATTTAAATACTTGGTCTTCAGTTGGTGACTCTGTTTGGGGATGTTATGAGACTTTTAGTGGGTGCAGATTTGCTGGAGGAAGAAAGTACATCACTGGGGCAAAGTTTGAGGGCTTATTATCTTTGCTTCCTGATTGAAAATGAAAATATGACCTCTCAGCTTCCTGCCCCTGTTGTCCTGCTGGGCCATCCCCACCACAGACTCAGTTCACTCTAGAACAACGTGTTGGCTAGTTTTCTGCCAACATAACACAAGCTAAAGTCATCTGAGAGGAAGGAACCTCAATTGAGAAGATGCCTCCATAAGATCAGGTTGTAGCAGCTCCAAGAGACAGAGATAACACAGGAGAAAGGATGATCACAAAGCTTATAGATTTGGAAGCAAGGTAGGTTTTTATTGTGTTTACAGGAGATTTACAGCAACTGGGAAATGGTTTTTATTGGAATTATAGATTCCTAAGTATAGAAAAGGGGGTTCATTCTTTGGAAGCAGAAGAGTTAACTTGGGAAAGTAGACAGAGGGCCAAAGATAAGATGCTGAATTTCTATTGGAGGTGTTCACAAATCTTTGTCTTAATGGATATGTGTGTGGTATGCATGCATGCATCTATCCTTGTTAAGGTGTTGGTTATTATGTCTGCAAATGTGTATGCACACACGCGCATGTGGACATGGAGACCAGAACTGATGTCCGGTGGCTTCCTTGATCACTCACCACTTTATATTCTGAGGCAGGGTCTCCCACTTGAATCCACAGCTTCCTGACTACAGCTACTCTAGCTTGCCAGCTTGTCCAGGGGTCCCTCTATCCGGGATTGCATTGTGCAGGCTGGATGCTGAAGATCTGTGCTCCAGTCTTCAGGGTTGCACAGCAAGAGCTGGGCCATCTTCCCAGACCATCCACTGCCAAGTCTCTTTAAAAGAACTCTGCTCATGTGGTTCAGAAATACTCCTCTAGTGCCCTCTGCTCTCAGCCGCAGTCCTCTCAAAGCCCAGACTGTTCTGGAGCCTGTTCTTCACCACTGCGCCTCCTCAGAAGTTTTTCCTTTAGAACATTCACTGATATTTTGTTTTCTAGATTCTTTCATCCTTTTATTGCAATTCTTTTAAAAAAAAGTAGATTTTTCTTTCCTCCTCTACTGCTCTCTCTCCACCTACTCTCCACCTACTTACTCTCTCTCTCTCTCTCTCTCTCTCTCTCTCTCTCTGTGTGTGTGTGTGTGTGTGTGTGTGTTTCTCTCTGTCTTATTGCTGTCCTTCCTTGGTATTGTGAAACCAAGTAGACAGCCTTTCTGAGGGAATAAAGAAAGGTGGAAAATAAGAACAGGTTAATTTTAAATCACATTTCTTAAGTAAATATGAAGGATTAAAGAGATGGCTCAGAGCTTAAAGGTTACCTCATTTCCAACCCCTGTGTTGGCTGGTCATAGGCACCTGTAACTCTAGCTCTAAGAGATCTGATGTCCTATTCTGGCCCTCACCAGCACACATGTGGCATATACTCACACATGCATACACTTAAAAATAAGTTTAAGATAAGGTAAATCTTAAAAAAAACCATCAATGAACAAAAAAGAAGAAAAGGGAAGTTGCCAGAAAATCTATCATTGTAAATTAATTTACTTTCAGGTATTTCCTATGCTTTTATAACACACATAAACACGAATTATGAAATTCTCTCAGGGGCTGAAGAGATGGTTCAGCACTTCAGAGCATGCGTCTTGCAATGGTCTTGAGTGCTCATGTCCACACCCCCCCCCCACATGGACACATACACATTGTTAGGAATATTTCTTAGAATGAGCTTCTCCACCGATGCAAATAATTCCAATCAGACCAAATTAGACCGAATAAAAGACATCCATGTTTAATGCAGTTCTCCTGGGTAGCACCAGGAAAGCATGGCAAGGGGAGAAGAGAGACGAAAAGACCACACAAAACCCAGAGACCATGTGTTCATTCTCTGGGGGGCAGTTTAAGTAGCCTGTGGGAGTGGTCTTGACCTTCCCTGGGGAGGGCTTACCGTTTGGCAGGCTTTCTTGACCCTCCCTGGAGAGGGGTCACTGTTTGGTGGGCTTTCTTTGAGGTAGAGTTTGAACTAAGGCAACTCTCAGGGGAGGGGGTTTGAAATGGAGTTCCAGCCCAGTATTCCAAAGATAGGTGCCAGGGGCTGGGATGAGGCCCCTGACTATAATATTCCAGACTCTTTGTAGAAAGGGGTGTTAGGGAGCTGGGGTGATACTTTTGACCAAACACACATACGTATATACACTTATTATCTTATAAAAATAACAAAACACATATTATTCTTTCATGGTTTCTTTCTTCCTTTTCTTTCTTTCTTTCTTTCTTTCGTTTTCTTTTTTTGGTTTTGGTTTTGGTTTTTAGACACAGAGTTTCTCTGTGTAGCCTTGGCAGTCCTGGGACTTGCTCTACAAACTAAGCTGGCCTCAGACTCAGAGCTCAGCCTGCCTCTGCCTCCCAAGTGCTAAGACTAAAGGCATGTACCACCACTGCCCTGTTCATTGTTTCTTTTAACTAATTTTATATCATTGCCAAGTCTCCAGAAGGTATCTTTTAGAAATGGAAGCAAGTAGCTGGGTGGTGGTGGCACACGCCTTTAATCCCAACACTCAGGAGACAGAGGCCAGCGGATCTCTGTGAGTTCAAAGCTAGCCTGGTCTACAGACCGAGTTCCAGAACAGCCTGATCTACAAGTCATGGAAGCAAGCAGTATTGATGAATGAGTCACAGTAATGACTGATTATAATTGTGAAGAGACCAGAGGAAAGCAGTATCAGTGAGTGGTTTCAAAGTATTGGCCACAGGCAACTAAGGAGCATCCAGGAACTGTTGGGTGTGGAGTGGGGAGGTGACGGGTAACGTGTGAGACTTGCTGACACTGAAGCCCCGTGGGACACAGCATTCATCTGATCCGTAGCTACGTGTGTGGGCCTGGAGTTTAGAAAAGGCACAAAACCGTGAGTCATCATCACTTAAGTGGAAGCTGAGACTCATGGGATGGATGAAATCACCCAGTCACATGAGCTATAAAAGACACCTTATATAAATTCCTAGGAACCCCAATACTTAGAGGGAGCCAGAGGGCATGAGCTCACGGGAGTGACATAATTAGGCCTGGGACTCAGAAAGATGGCTCTGGCAGCAATGTTATGAAATACCTGGAACTGGAAAGAAAGAGGAAACATGTCTCATGTGCCCCCGGGGAGGGGGGAGAGGAGAGAGGGAGAGAGAGAGAGAGAGAGAGAGAGAGAGAGATCCTCAGGAGCTCTGAACGAGCCTGTGTGTTTATTTTTTTCCTCATGCCCCCCCCCTCTCTACACACACACTCTCTCGCTCCCTGTGTGGGCATGGTAAGCAGACATGTTTGGGCCCCATCCTTTCTCAGCCTTGGGAGTGCTATGTGTCCTCCTTATGATGTGTCCCAGCCCAAAGACCCTCACATTAGATTTTCCAGCCTCCAGAGCTGTGAGGCAGATAGGCCTGTGTTGTTTGTCAAGCACCCGGTCTGTGCTATTATCAAACAGCGGTAGGAAACAACTACCCTGCTCAGTAGGTCAAGGGAGCACACAGCAATTTCATTCCCAAAGAAAAAAAAAAAACTTGTTTTTGCTCGTGTTCAGCCCTAGATACTTGTAAGCAGCTCATTATGCCATGGCCTGTAACAGTTCCAAAGAGGACCAGAAAGTGGCACAAAAGAAAGTTCTGTTATTGTTACAGAAGGAGATTCTAAACCCGTGACCTCTCCGTACACAGATCTTTATAGCTTGGTGAAACATACACACACACACACACACACACACACACACACACACGCACGCACACAACTTCACAGACAAGTGGATGCCCCAGACCGTGAAGGAAAGCCGTAGAAAGCCACACCTGACATGATGTAACTGTAGTCTTTTTCTTTCTTAAGACAAAAACCAAACTACATATAGTTTGGAACTATGACCCATGTGGTGGGAGCCCGAGAAAACAAGGGCTGACTTGACCCCAAGGTAGGGATAATGGCTACCTCTGGAGAAAGACAGGCATATAATTACAGACCATCAGGAGGCTTTGAAGGAAAGAGCTGGGCTTCCTTGGAGCTCACAATTAAGGGCTTGCCTTGAGGTATCCTGAGCAGAGGGCACTCTGCCTGATGTGTGCAGCCTAAGCGAATGGACTATAGCCAGGTTTCTTGAACTCTAGATACCACTAAGTGCTTTGGACACATGGGGTGCTCCGTCATCCTGCGGTATCTCCCAAACACAAGACTTACAAGACTGGACGTTGAAGTTGCTGCCTTCCTAGAAGAAAAGAAAGAAAAACATATTGTTTTTACAAAGCTCATTCAGACATCATCAGAAGATTTCAGGGTGGGGTGTGTGTGTGTGTGTGTTTGAGTGTGTACACAGGTGTGCACCCTTTTATGTCCTTGGAAGATGCTAGGCACCCTTGATCTGCTATCCCCTGCTTTATTCTCTCGAGACAGGATTTCTCATTGAACTGGGGGCTAGTCATTTTTCAGTTAGGCTTAATCAGTTAGCCCTGGTTCCCAGTGCTGTTCCAGACATCAGAGTCCACACACAGCTTTTACTTGGGTGTTGGGGATCTGAACTCAGGTCCTCGTGCTTGCTCAGCAAGCACTTGTAACCACTGAGCCATCTCCTCCCCCCCAATGTCAATCTTCTTTTAGAAAGACAGCCTGAGATTAAATTATCTTAAATACAAAAATAGATGGCTATTAACAGTAATCTGAAAATATCCCACTCTATACCATGGGGTGAAATGACATAATTTTTTTTAATTTAATTTTTTTGAGAATTTCATACATGCATACTTATAGCATCTCCACCAGCCCCTCTTGCCCCTCCAACTCCTCCCATACCTCACTCCCTCTCAAACGAATGTCTTCTTTTTTCATTATTACTGTTCCGTGTACACACATAAACATACACGTAACCCACTGTGTCCGTTTAGCATTGCTTATATGAATATGTGTTAAGAGCTGAGCACTTGGGATTGAATAATTTATTAGAAAGCTTGTTCCTGGAGAAGACGGACCTTTTCCTCCTCAGGAGCCCCTCGTTTTCCTGTGGTTTACCAGATAGACCTTTAGGAGAAATCTGAGTGTTCAGGACCAAAGGGGCTAAGAGTGAGAGAAAAGGAGAGCTTGGGTCGTTGGAAAATGCAGGGGGAAATACGAGTACAAGAAGCTGCAGCTGAAATAGCCCTAAATAGACAAACCGGGCAACCGCACAGTGGCCGTAAAGGGGGCTCGGGTAAGAGCCTGCCTTTGGAAAAGCGCAACTCTGCACTTACAGGAACAGGAAGGAAAGGGAGAGAATGGATGGATGGACGGAAGAGGTTAAAGCTTCCAGGGAGCTGGAGATTAGGCTGCTGCTCTTGGCTAACAGATCTGCAAACAGGATCTCACTTGCTTAGCAGATAGGGACGATGTCCCGGGAGACTAATAGAATGGAGGCTTTTATTGAGGTCAAATTCATGAAACACAAATTCATCATTTTCTTTTAAAAAGTATTTAAGCTGGTGCCTTGATGTATGTCCACCCTGTCGTACAGCCACTGCGATTCTGATTTCAGACAATTTTTGCCAATTCAAAAGCAACTTATTTTTGGAGAGCCTGGGTTACTGACATTCTGTTCAGGGCACTGGGCAGCCCTGCCAATTCTTTCTCTAAGTGTCTGCAAAAAAAAAATGATAAAGGCATCAGGCTTCCTAAGTCATGAAAAGACAGCCTGGTTTTCTGCTCCCTTAGTTCTGGTCTCTCGGGGTCCCTCTCCCCAGGGTCCTTCTTCTTTATTTCTCAAGCATTGGAGAGCATTGAAAGGCATGCCCATGAGTGATAAGACATAAGTAAACTGGGACCTCAAGGGGTTTGGTGTTCACAGGTAGTTCTCAGACAACTGACCCCTGCCAGGACTCCTTGATGAGGTCTATGTAATTGAGAGACAAACTGGTTCTGACTTTTTTCATGAACAATGCTGACTTCTAGAAGGGCCTGGGAGTTGACTCCTGCCAAGGCTATTCCCTCAGGAGGTATGTGTAGATCACTGAGAGCCAAGCTGCCAATTTGTTCTTGGGGAAAGTTCTGGAGTTTGAGGATCAGCAGCATGGCACTGGAGACCAACGAAGTCTTTAGGTAAGGATCCAAGAAGAGGCCCTGTCCAGGCCTTGGGGAAGGAATAGCCTCCTCAGCTCAACACCCGGAGATGGTTTTCCTGAGAATCCACCATCACTACTACCACTATTAGTTCAAGCACCACAACCAGCACCAGCACCGCCAACACCATCACCTCCATCAGCCCCCTCCACCAGCACCATCAGCCCCCTCCACTGGCACCACCAGCAACAAGACCATCACCACCAGCACTACTAAATCACCACTTTCAGAAAATGTAGTTGCCTTCTCCATCCTACATGGTAGATTAACTGAGGAAGGTGCATGTGTCGTGTTGACAAACGAATTTAACACAAAGCTAAAAGCAGGAAGCCACGTGTCCTGGCTTTCGCCCGTTTCTTGCCTGTCCTACCGTCTGTTTCCCCTTTTCCTCCACTCGAATTCTGTCTCCAGTGGATGGGGTTTAGCTGCATTCTACCCACAGTTGTGGAAAGAAAGGTGCTTGTCCTAATTTGCGTATCAATACCTACAAGTGTTTGTAGTTTTTGAACTGTAAGCACTCTATATTCTTTAGGTCTTCAGGGGTGTTGGTTGAACTTCCTGCATTACCTTGTAGGAAACCTCAGTTTGGCCAAATTCTTAAGCAGACTTGAAATTCTTTTAACATTGGCCCCTGGGAAAGAAAAAAAAAACAACAAAGAATCTCTCCACACTGTAAATAGTTGCTTCGCGTTCCTGCCTCACATACCTTAAACATGACATGTAAACTGACTCACACTCTATGGTGAGGCCCGAACCCACGCACCGCAGGCACTAAGGGGAAGGACCCACAGTGAGAGCTGCTCTCTTACTCACATACCTCACAGGTTAAACACGGCTGAGGTTGAGAGGAAGATTGAGGTTTAAAATGGCAGAGTCAGAAGCACTAAGGTAGGCATAAGAGGCTGTAGCTGGCATGAGGCGGCCACTCCAGGCAGGTAGGAGGAGGGTTATTGCTCGGGGTCGATGATAACAGGCTGATGTTTCCACTACTGGAAATCCTAGACTCTAGGACCTGGAAAAGCATAACAAGGCACTACTGGCCTTTCCCACACCCTCCCTTCTAATTGTAACAGAGTTAATAGAAAGAAAGGAAGGAAGGCTCCTAAAACCAAGCTTCTGCTTAGGAGCCCAGCCCAGCCCACTCTATAGGCAAGAAACTAAAGATGAGGGAACCAGCATGTCAACAGCTATTTTTTGGAGGCTGTGACAGCTACCTCTGCCATGGTAAACCTATAGTTGATCGTGTAAATGTGAGAACACACAGAACTTAGTATAACTGACAGCATTCGATATATACATTAAATAATGGCAGCTAATAGTCCAGGTCAAGACTACCATAGCCAGAATCAGAGCTGGGGGTGGGGTGGGGGGCTTCTACCCCTTCTAACTTGGGGGCAGCAGATGAACAGTGTATGGGCCAACTCTGATTGGGCCAGGGGGACAGGCACAAAGTATGTGGGCTCTTCGTTGGCTCCAACCACCACAGCCCAAAGAATTAGCCAATCTCTGTAGTGGCTATGTCAGCCTTTGCGCTCCTTCTGCCGTTGAGTTGTAAAGCTCTTAGACAAAGAGAATGCAAGAGTTTCTTCCTCCCCTGGGGACCCCTTCCTCCTTCGAGAATTTTCCCTCTCTCTTTCTCTCAATTTCTCACATTCTGAAATCATTAAGAAAGCCTGGTTCTGCTTTGCACAACTCCCACGAGAGTCCACATCATTAATCTTTGGTGTGAGTCAAGAAACTTCAAGTCCCTGTCCCCAGTCAATCATCCATGACCATAGGTGTCTGAACTTGGCAGCTTAGGTCCCTGGGCCTTGTCTAGCAGGCGATGAAAGGTGCTGTTGTGCTGAAGAATTCTCATTGTGCGGCTTTTCTTTTCCAAGTTCAGGCGTTGTGTGCAGTAAGTCTGATTCTCCCTTCCACTCATGGCCGCGTAACATTGCATTGTACATATCTACTGTGTATTTTTCCTCCATGGTCCTTCATGCATGGGCATCGGGCTTGTTTCAACTTATTGCCTATTGAAATAACACTTTTTTGAGCTGGACGGTGGTGATGCATGCCTTTAATCACAGCACTCAGGAGGCAGAGGCAGGCCGATCTCTGCAAGTTCGAGACCACCCTGATCTAAAAGAGCTAGTTCCAGGACAGGCTCCAAGGTTACAGAGAAACCCTGTCTTGAAAAAACAAATAACACTTTTTGAACCATCAAGTGTAGTTTTGCTTGAAGATGCTTCCAGTCCTCTTGGGTACAACCTTAGGAGTGGAATTATTGAGTCCCACGGCAGCTCCGTCTTCAACATTCTGAGAATACAACATTGAGGACACAACTCCTTTACACAATTGTAATAGAAGTCTGCTTGTTCATTCCCGGTTACCCAGACCATGAAATAATTACTCAAAAACTATATTATTTGCAATACTGTTTGTCAAGTAGCTTAAGTGTATTTCTGGCTAACTCTTATATCCTAAACTAACCCATCTCCATTAATCTGTGTATAGCCACGAGGCTGTGGCTTACCTGGTAAAGTTCCATCTGGCGTCTGTCTCTGGTGGGGCTACATGGCTTTTTTGGGGGGTGGGGGGATTTGAGACAGGGCTCTTCTAGAACTCACTTTATAGACCAGGCTGGCCTTGAACTCAGAGATCCACCTGACTCTGCCTCCTAAGTATTAATATAAAAGGTGTGCACTACCAACCTCCCCCCCCCAAAAAAAAACCAAAAGAACAATAACAACAACAAAATCCCAAGCTGATCCAGTCTTTGGTGTGTCCATTTCTGAAGATCAGAGCATGTTTCTTTCCTTCTAATGTAATTCTGACATTCTGTCTTAGTTTCATTGTCATGAAGTGAGCACTCCATGCTTAAAATGAAATGTAGATGCAATAGAAATTCTGAAGACACTGCTTTGTAAATGATCAATTACTTCAGTGTAAAATGTCCAGAGAAAATTGTTACATTTCATTCCACTGACTATTATAACACTTTTTTTTTATTGCTGTTGAAAACAACAAAACAGCTTAATGTGTTCACTAAAATAATCTAGAAGCAAGACATTTTTGCCTTCCTAAATAAATGTCAATATTTTCTCCTGGCTTCACTGCATCTCCCAAGTGATCAGGCAAGGGCCCTGATGGAAACACAACAGAGTGAATTGTAGTTATAGACCTCAGGGGAGAGTTTCACAAACACACGCTTTATAAGTGAGGCTTTTTATCAGTAGATTGATTCCATTTTATCTCATCTCTACACAAAATGTAGTATTTTGATGCTGCTGCTTAACAAGACTCTTCTATTGTATTGATTCAGAAAATGGCAATCATTTTTCCCTCTTGGAGGGTTTTGCGATTTCTCATGTTCAGCTTCCCTGGGGTGGCTATTTGGTTACACACACAGCTGCTCACATGGGAGATCAATAGAGCTAAAAGTTTTAAGAGCGTGTTTAGAGATGAACCTAAAAGTAAATTTAATTTTCTTTGGTCTCTAGATCACATAAAGATGAGGCTTCAATTGTTGGCCTTTCACAAGGCCACAGTAACAGGAAAAGCAGCTGAATTCTGAATTTTATACAAGCGGGTATAGCCCGGGCAGGGGTTTAAAGTTAAAAGTTCACTTCTGCATACTGGGGACTGTAATTATTTGCATTAAGGGACATTGGGGCTGAAGGGACAACTCGGTGGTTTAGAGTGTGTGCTGTTCTTGCAGAGGACCCGAAATTGGTTTCCAGCACCTATGCAGACAGCTCACAAGTGCCCGTGACTCCAGCTGGCCTCTAAGGACACCCGCACACACATCGCATACACTTACACAGACATATACACATATATAAAAATAAAACAAATGTTTTAAAGAAGTGTGTGTGTGTGTGTGTGTGTGTGTGTGTACACACACATACAGAGACAGACTTTTATTTTAAAATTTGTCTTAAGGCAATTTTTTATCCTGCATGACTTAAAAGAGGCAATCAAGGGAAACCTACATCTAAAAATTTCTTCTACCTAACATGTTACATAGATCCTTAGGGATGTGAGTTTTCTTTTAGACATCACAATCTTACACTTATTAAAAACAAAATATACCTTGAAAGTTAGGAGAAAGGAAGCATGTAATCTCTTGGTGTCTTCTTGGGGTGGCACATGATGCTGGCATGTGAGATTGGGGCATCACTCCAGAAGGCAGCAGGGGAAAGCGGTGACAAACTTCTTGATTCCCTCTCAGGGATGCACAGATGGGCCTTGGCTCACAGTGGCTTTCCATATCTGTGAATGCCCTGTAAGAAAAAAAATGCGTTTACTACACACTGGGCATCATAGCTGAGCCACTGGTCAGCTGCAGAGGGTATGTTTCCTCTCCTGACCGCACGGCTGGCCAGCAGCTTTGGCTGGCTCTCCTGACCTGCATCACAAGACTGCCTTCAAATAGACCTGGGGGAAAAATAAAAATTCAAAAAGTTAGCAAAGTCAAAAGACCACGAACTGTCTCAGTGGATAAAAGCACTTTGCTGTTCAAGCCTGGCAACCTGAGTTTGATCCCTAGAAAGCAGGTAAAGGTGAGAGGCGATACCTGCTTCCCGAGATGGCTCCTCCACATTCGACCCCCCCCCCCCCCACATCTACACATCGTATGCCCACCACAATAATGGCTTATTTAAGTTGTTCCCGTAAAATTGGAAAATTATAAGTCAAACTATTATCAATTTGGAGATCTCACTTCCTCTTTAAGAGAAGAGGCCTTTGTCTAGCTTCTGGCACCTAGCACAATTCGGGCCACTTAGCCTGACAACGAGTGTTGAGTGAACAGTTTCGCTATGAACACGCAGACACTAACTGTTAACAGTAACAGTAACTAACTGTGTTAGTTCCTTTTCTGTTGCTGTAACAAAATACATGACAAAGAAGCGCCGAAGGAAGCAAAAATTTATTTCATTTCATATGAGAGGAAATAGTAGGGAAGACATTCCAGGCCCGAGTGTGAGGCAGCGACTCACACCGATCTGTAGCCAGGAAGGAACGTTTACCCGAGGAGGAAAAACCAAGCCTTAACATGAGTGGCACCAATCTGTGGGCTGGAGTCCCAGACTGAATAAAAATGGAAAACGGAAGAGATGAACTGAGTAGCAGCATTCATCTCTCCTTGTCTGTGGCTGCAATGTGACCAGCTGCCTCACACCGCACTCCCTCCTCAGTTAAATCTACCAGGAAAGGTCCATTCAGACTCAGGGGTGTGTCCTCTAGGAGATTCCAAATCCAGTCTGGCTGACAATGAACTTTAAAACGCAGCTAAACTCCTCGTTAAGGGTTTTATTTTTAAAGACAGAAAACATCCTGATGACAAAATATACTCATTCCTTCACATTTTAAGTAGGATTTTGATGTCAGTTTTCTGAGAGTTTGGAGTGCTTGAACCTCTCTTTTTGTGTAGTATAATTTAAATCTTTTCCAGGGTCATGATATGAATTATTTCTTTAAAGATTTAGTTTTATTAGTTTTAAGTGTGTGTGTGTGTGTGTGTGTGTGTGTGTGTGTGTGTGTGTGTGTGTAGGTACCCCTGGAGGCTAGAGGGGTCTGATCCTCCTGGAGGTGAAGTTACAGGCAGTCATGAGCCACCAGACGTGGGTGCTGGGAATCAAACTTGGACCCTCTACAGGAACACTATTCAGTCTTAACTGCTGGGCCGTCTCTCTAGCTCCCAATGACTTATTTCAATCCCACTGTTGCATTATATAATTTGGAGAAATTAAGGAAATATAAAAAAATCATAATGGAGGAATATATAAGCTAGAACAAATAACAGGAGGAAGATTAAGTATTTAAAGAGCATTGTAGAGTTATACTGTTTAGTGTAACAGTAGCTATCAGCCATGTGCTATGGAGAACTTGAAATGTGGCCAATATGAGCTAAAAAGGCTTTGAGTGTCATGTGCACATCAGAGTCAGGATAACTTAGTAAGAAGAAAGCTATCTGGAGCCTCTCTCTTCTTGTTAGAAGTTGTCTCTACTTCTGTATTCCCAGATGCAGGGCTGCCTTGTGTACTGAGCACATTGGGAGCAGGCTCTTGGCAAGACCTGACTGAGTGTGACGCGGCCAGAAAGGTCATTCAGAAAGGTCTAAGAAGAAGGTGATGAAGGATAGTATAAATCTTTCGTCTTCAAGAAGAAATAAAGAGCAGGTGCCAGGCAGGGCAGGCTTCACTTTAAGTGATTCCTCATTCCCCAACTTCTTTCCTGTGGCTCAAGTCTTCCTGGACTCATGCAATGTCGTATGATCACTGGTAATTATTCCACTGGAAATACTTTTTTTTTTTCCAAAAATGGAAGTCATTACATTTGAACATGCTTCGTTCTCCCTTCATGTATTTATCTGGAAGATAATCTATAGCATTTTATTCCATTAGTGGTAGGTGTAGAAGGCTGTTTTATAAGTCACTGGGAAACAGACACATCGAATAGACAGCTACCGAGCAGTCACCACGTGCCACACAATTGGGCTTGTGAGAGAAATACCATTAAGCCGATTTTACTTATTTACTAGATTTGCTTATTTACTTTATTGACTAGAACTAAAGCAAAAAGTGCTTAAGTAACATGTCCAAAGGAATATCTTTAGGAAGTCGGGAAGCTGTGGCATGGTATGCAAACGATCCTTCAGTATTTCTCTACTCTGTGGTCTTTGAAAAGGATCACAGCTGCAGGAGACCCCAAAACAGAAACAAGTCACATGTGACTGTGACGGTGGTAACCCCATCCTGCTCTGCGTCCATGTGCTCCCAAGGAAAAAGAACCTTCATGAGGGTGTACTCTGTAGCAAACTGCTTACAGTCCAAGCATGGGGACCTGATTGATAACCCCAGAACCTTTGTAAAGAAGCTGTTCGTGTGGGCACATGCTTGCAATCTCACTGCTAGAAAGGTAGATTTTTGGGGCTCACTTGCCACCTACCCTAGTCTAAATAGTTAGCTCCAGGTCAGTGAGAGATTCTGTCTCCAAAAAAAGATGATGTGGACAGTACCTGAGGAAGGATGACACCCAAGGTTTAACTTCTGCCCTCTGACATGCACAGATATGGATGTTTAAATATATCTGTATATACATATGCACCTCTGTGTGTGTGTGCATGGATGCATGTGTTTGCATACACACACATTGTGTGTTTGTGCAATTGCCATAATGGCCCAGAATCAAGAAAAGAAGGACTTCCCATAATTCATACAATACTAAGCTTTTCATAGCAGAATTGGGATGTGTAAACCCCCATGTCTGAGATAGCATTACCGGTTTTGTTCATTTATTTATTTTAATTTTATTATTTTATGTGTATGAGTGTCTTGTATGCACGTATGTTGCATGTGTACCACATACCCCTCCACATGCCTGATACACACAGAGACCAGCAGAGGGTACTGTACCTGCTGGAACTGGAGCCATAAATGATTGGGAACCACCATGTGGGTGCTGGGAATTGAACCCTGGTCCTACAGAAGACCAGCCAGGGTGTTTAATGGCAGAGACATCTCTCGAGTCTCTTATTTCTGGGTTGGTTTTGGTTTTGGTTTTTCAAGACAAGGTTTCTCTGTAGCTTTGGAACCTGTCCTGGAACTCACTCTGTAGACCAGGCTGGCCTTAAACTCACAGAGATCCACCTGCCTCTGCCTCCTGAGTGCCACCACCACCACCCGGCCTATAGAAACATACCCAGGCTAGCTTGAGTGCAAAAGTGTGGCTGTTGGCTTCAGAGAGGTCTTAGAAGACACAGCACTTGCCTTGAGGTGTCGGTCAACCATTGTCTAGATGCACCAATGTTTTTTGTCTATTGCCTACTGAAGGACATTTCAGTTCCTTTCAAATTGTGTAATAAAGCTACTATAGTTTTGTGATGAGATCTGGGCATGTGGACTTCTTTGGTTAGTTTGGTGTCTGATGTGGACAGATCAGGTTGGGGCTGAACAGAAGATGTACAGGTCAGGCTGGACCTAAAGGCTGAAAATGGCTTAGGTGGAATGAAGTCTAGGGGACATGGAGGGCTGGGACGTACTTCCTGGTCCAAGCCTGAAGTATTGGGGTAGATGTGGGTTTTGGGAAAGGCTTGTGGAGGGGGGACCAGGCAGACTCATGCAGCTAGACTCTGGAGAAAGATGTGTAAGGATCTGGCTAGGTGAGCAGGTTGGATGCAGCAAGGGAGGGGCCTGTGGGTCCCAAAGTTCCTATTAATATCCATGGTGCAGATTCTTGTGTAGTCATAACTTTTTAAATCCACTGGGTAAATACTAATGAGCCTGTTACATCATACAGCAAGAATAGATTTAGCTTCACATGAATCACATTCATTTCTATATTAATCAGAGACTGAAATATTTTAGATACATTAGATTGAATAAAATATCCTACTAATCTCTTCTGTTATTGTTTACTCAGGGCGGGATACTGAGAACTTGAAGTTATCCATTTATTCTTCTGTTGAAAGAATGCTGTTTAAAAATTAAACTACTGGAGTTTATATATAATCCTCCACTGATTTATGCTGTAACCTTAAGCACTTAACATACAATATCTTGGTGTCCTTATCTGCTCAGACAATATTCAACCTGAATGAAAAACATTTACTATGGTATATATTGATCTTGGCAAGTGTTAGGTAATCACCAACTTGATAGTGTGATAACCAGTAGTGTGATCAAACAGTAAGTTTATTCTCAGCCCAGATTTGGAAGTGGGACTTGTACTGGTTAGATTTTATTATCACCGTGAAGCAAACTAGAACCTCCTGGGGAAAGGGACTCATTCTCCATTGAGGAACCGCCTATATCACATTGGCTTTCTAGAGATGAGGTGCTTTCTTGATTACTAATTGATGGCTGAGGGACCAGCCCACTATGGGTGGTACTGTCCCTACGCCAGTGCATATGAGCTATATAAGGAAGTTAGCTGAGAATAAACCAGTGAGCTAGAGGGTAAAACAGTAAGAACATTCCTCCACGGCTCCTGTCTTGACTTTCCCCAGGGATGGATTGTGATCTAGAAGTGTAAGCCAAAATAAGCATTTTCTTCCCCCAAGTTGCTTTTGGCCACACTGTATTATCTTAGCAACAGGAAGCAAGCCAGAACAGGATGTAACTTAAAAAACGGAAGGGCCACTAGAGCAGTGTATTGCCCCCTTTCTTTCTCTTCCTTTCTCCACCCTCTGCAGTGAAAAGCAAGCAGGTTGCTGATTAATGTTTATAGAGTTCTTCCTCTTGGCCATGCCAGGAGGGAATAGTAGCAGCCATCACACATGGTAAACTTTGCTTGGCAACAAAGGTAGACACATGTATGACTTGAGGTTGATATGCATAATGTGGTGTTGTTGAGGTGTGGATCCCCAGGAAGCAGAGACTAGTGAGAATGCTCTTGAGAGGAACATGGGAATGAGGTCTCCCCAATTTCTGTTAGTCTCACGCTATGAGCACTTGCTTGTGAACATGCTTTCCCCACTGCCATGGGGTGCTGCAGTTCAGAGGCTTCTTACCAGGACTGAACCACTGCAGGCTCACACCATCCAATCTCATAAATGAGTGGTTCTCAACCTGTGGCTTGCAACCCCTTTCGGGTCAAACAACCCTTTCACAGGTATCGCCTAAGACCATCTGCGTAGCAGATATTTACATTACAATTTGTTAACAGTAGTGGAATTGCAATTATGAAGTAGCAATGACAATAATTTTTCGGTTGAGGATCACAACACGAGGAAGTATATTAAAGGGCCACAGCATTGGAAGGTTGAGAACCACTGTCATAAAGCCCCTTTCTTCATTATTTTCCATGTCTTGGGTATTCTGCTGTAGTCGTAAAAGTTAACATAATGTTTACAAAGGAAGGAATGTGACCCATCTGTTGCTACTAACTGACTTTAAGGCTTCTCAGCCTTATTGAGGATGCAGAAACTAAATGAAATTGAACTCTGAGGCAATGAATTCTTATTTTAAAGAGAATGCTATTAGTCCTGGGGTGGTCTCAAACCCCAAGCAAAACCCCGAATATACAGTTTGCCCATCACTTTTCTTTGGGGACAATTAAAAAAATTGTTACCCATAAAATTGTTCTAGGAGTTGAGTGACGGAACTGGAGAGGTGTCTCAGAGGTTAAGAGCGCATGCTGCTCTTTCAGAGGACATGGGTTCCCAGCACTCACATGGAGTGATTCAAAACCTCCCTAACTCTGCTCCCAGGGAATCTGACATACTCTTCTGACCTCCACAGGTACCTGCACACATGTGGTGCACATACAGATAACCAGCACGTACACATATGCTTAAATATTTTTAAATATTTGAATGAAATATTGTATCTATGTTATTAGTGCTTATAAATATTAATGTGTAAAATTATGAGGGAGTAACAAAGAGAGGAGTTTTAGATTTGATTCGCCATGTCAAAAAGAGAGTAACTGTGAGCCATGTCAAAGTTGGAATTATTAAAATGTAATCGAATTTGGAGGAAGCAATTCTAAGGAGAAATTAATGTGGGTAGCTGTGCTAATTTAAAATGTGAAACACTTCAGGATTTGAGAAGCATGAATAATCTGGAACTCTTTGATACTTCTTATGTGTCCATGAAATTGCGATGCCTGAGAATACATTTTTCAAGAGGCAGAATTTAAATTTATGCAAATTCTAAGACCTGAGATATGGAGAAAGAAAATTAATTATTTACTTATGGATAAAATATGACAATCATTATAGTATGGATGAATGAGTAGTGAATTAATTAGAAGGCAAAGGAAATAAAAATAAATACCGGAACCTATTAGGAAAAGAATTAACACTATAGTTGTGCCTAGCTGTGTGGTCAGAGTGACTGTTCAGACTTCAAAGAAGCCCCCATCCATGACAGATATTGGTTCCCTCAGACAACTGATTGGTTTAGAAATAGACATGAGATGAGTTAAGTCACCAAGATTTAAGGCTTTTGAGCAGCCCTACATAGACATGGATCCCGAGTCATACTGACAGCAGGATCCTAGGGATAAGATTTATTGTTGAGGAACTTGAAATTGCCTTGGTTCTTATTTCAACAATATTCAACTAATGCCCTGTGGTCAGTACTATACCAGGCTACTGTCTCTCTACTCCCTCCACACACACCTTTTGGGCTCAAGCTAGCCTAATTTAGTTTCTGATTTCAAAACCAGAAATAATATTTACAACTCCTAATTCTAGTTCAAAGAACTCAGCATTGTGGGAAATCCTTTTTCTCTGCCCTAGGCCATCATGGTAGTTGCTACTGGTTGAGGGTCATCTCATCTTATACCTAAGTGTGCTGGGTGGTTTTGTGTGTCAACTTGACACAAGCTAAAGTCATCAGAGGAAGGACCCTCAGCTGAGGAAAGGCCTCCCCTTGAGATCCAGCTGTAAGGCATTTTCTCATTTAGTGATCAGTTGGCGAGGGCCCAGCCCAAGGTGGGTGATGCCATCCCTGGGCTGTTAGTCCTGGGTTCTCTAAGATGGTAGGCTGAACAAGCCAGGGGAAGCAAGCCAGTAAGCAACTCCCCCTCTGTGGCCTTGGCATCCACTCCTGCCTCCTGGATCCTGCCCTGTTTGAGTTCCTGTCCTGACTTCCTTTAGTGATGAACAGCAAAGAGGAAGTGTGAGCCAAATAAACCCTTTCCTCCTCAACTTGCCTTTTGGACATGGTGTTTTGTTGCAGCGACAGAAACCCTCACTGAGTCACTAAGACAGGAAAATAGCAACAGGAAAGATCAAAATGGTCATTGGATCAATCAGCTCTAGGCTCCAACTGGTTATGAAAAGTGGAGAGAAAAAAGCAGGGCATGCTAGCATACCCGTGTAATTCTAACACAGAAGCGGCCGAGGCAGGGAGATCGCAAACTGGAAGCAGAACCTTGTCTCAACAACAAAAACCATGGGAAGTGCACATAGGGTCAGCGCATACTTGGAAGAATCAAACAGAGAAAGGAGGTCAATTAATCTTCCTTCTTGGCAGCAGTGTGACTCTAAGGAAATGAGACATACTGTATAGTAATGCCACGCTTGTCAAAGTGTGTCCGTCACACAGTGCCATTCATAGTGAATGGGGTAAAGTTTGCAAATACCAGAGTATTCTGATACCATTGGAAACATACCGGGACGGAATGGTAAAAAGCGAATAAATCAAAAGGTTTTTTTTTTGTTGTTGTTGTTGCTATTTGTTTTACTGTTGCTGTTGTTTTCATTTTCTGTTTTCTTTCTTTTTCTTTTTTTTTGGGGGGGGGAGGCACCAGAGCGTGGGCTCCTCTATGCCTTGATGAGGGACGTTGTTCTGTTCTGTTTGACACAGGGTCTTACATGAGCAAGGATAGTCTTAAACTTACTAAGTAGCTGAAGCTGATGTTGACCCCTTGGTTCTCCTGTCTCACTGCCCAAGTGCCAGGATTATAGGCATGTGTCACCACACTGAGCTCAGAGCTTGTTTTATTTAAAATAAAAATACACTTTGGGCTGGAGTAATGGCTCAGCTGTTAAAGGCTGGGTTCAAAAACCCAAAGGTCAAAAAAAAACCCCCTACTATACTATTTACAAAATAGCAAGATAAATGTTACCACATTGATGTTATCAAAAAATTCTAAGTGCCGGATCCAAATCCTCTGTGATGTCTGCCATTCTGTAGTGTTTTTCAGTTTTCGTCCATATTACACGACTCTTATATACTTTTCCCATTTAGCAAGTGAAAGTTTGTTGGAAGCGTTATCAGAAGCTAGCTCATGATCATAGGCTGCTACCTAAGAACTACTTCAAATCCTCATGGTTCTGAAAGACAGGACTTTAAAAGAAATCTTTTTGTTACATAGTAAGTTCATTTTAACAAACAGAGTATTTACGGTCAGGAGAAATTGATTTTTTTTTCAAGGTCAGGTGGATACTTTTAGACAAACTGCTTCTAGACACTTCATGATCCTGGAAAACAAATGCATTGTTAAAGAAATGTCTCCCGTAGATCCTAATGAATAGAGCAATTGATAACTTATCCATTACCCAGGCTGACTGGTGATCAAACTTGCTTGTCATGTTGTGAAGGCTTAGACTTGAAGTGTCTAGACATTTCATCAATATTTACTGAAGCATGGGAGACATTCATTTATCCACTTATGAGTCACTACAGATAGGAAAAGCAAAGAAATTAAATCACTCTCATAATGGGAAAAACCGCCTCATCGTAACCGTTTGATGTTCACGATCTCCAATTGGTTGTTGATTAGGTACCAATATATTATGCTAAAATTCATCACGGCTTCATTAGTCTAAAATTTACGGGCAGGGATATCTGAAATAATTACTCCCATGATTAGGAAGATATGCGTCTCCTGGGCACATGGTTTCAGACGTAAACAAGACCACATATTTTACTGTTCTTACCAGCTCTGTGTGTGGGAAACAACCTCGCAGCCCCTCAAAAAACGGGGCCAGGCTGCCTCTGGACTTCAACCACAGGGAAATTTCTATTCTTCCCCACAGATTTATGACAAGTTTTTATTTGTGTCAAATTACAGGGTCCTGTAAGCAAGTGCCAGGTTATGATTCTACTATTGTAATATAGTAAAAAATTGCTTGATTATCCAAAGTCCTCCATTTCTGAATGCACATTGAAAAGCACATTTGAAGTAATTTGGCACGACAAACACTTCTGTATCTTATTTGACCAATCATCAGGTGTGTGAATATATATATATATATACATATATATATAATCAATATATGTGTACACACACCTCTAAATTAAATATATTTATATAAAAGGCTAAAGATTGATGTTGTTACGCTTAATCCCTTTAAAAGTCTTACATTAAATTGCTCCTGCATTTAGAGCAGCAATATAAAAAATTGACCAGCTTACTAAATACAGATGAATTTGCAAAGCAATAAAAGTAAAAATTTCTATTAAAATGTTATATGCCCGATTGACACTTAAAAGGCACTAACAAACTAGAAATAAATCTATCTTTATGGGTTTTGGAGAGACCGAAGGTTCTGGGAGCCGTTCTGCGCACTGAACTAAGATGGAATCACAGCAAGGAACAGTGGCCGATCACGTCCTTCTTCCCTGTGGGAGCTGTCAGGAAGCAGTCACAGCGGTGTCTGTGTTTCCCAGCCTGGGGTTTCTGTTCATTCAGCAGCAGTGGCGGCCTGGCTTCTCAAGAAACACATAGTCAGTCAGTCATCGATAATGTTTGGTGCATAGTACTCAGTACAGATGCATTGTTCGGTCGGGGTTTGTCAGAGAACAGCTGGGAGAGAAAACCCCCCACAGAGGCATCGCCAGCTCCATGTCAACAATTTCTGGTTTTAAGTCAAGACAGCAACAGCAGTGACTTGTGTGTAGCGTTCTAGTACCATCTCGGCCACGGGTGAAGGTCAGGATTCGCTGCCTCTGTCCACCTTTGAAAGAGCTCATGCCTCTATCTTTTTAAAGGCTGCAGCTTCAAACGCTTTGCTCAAAACCCTACCAAAGCTGGCAGCTTTCATTTCATTTCCAAAAAGGTTAAGCACATGAAGTCCAACTTTCATCAAGGATTCCACACAGGTCTGGCCTCTACCTGGTGAAGACAGATTTTGAGTGAAGAGCCTGTTGTTCTTGCGAGCATAGTAAGCCACCTTCAATACTGGCTTTGGGAAAGTTACAAGAAAAAAGGCCGCTGTCTAATAAGCTTGCTTTTCCTACCAAAATCCAGATTTTCTCCAAACATACATGCGTTTCATTTTGTTAACAATTGGGAGCTGTAAGATTAGCGATAAGGGACCTGTTGCCACCAGCAACTTGTGCAGCACAAGTTCCTGATGGCTGCTCCTTCTCATAGTACCGAGCATCCACAGGGGCCCTGGTGGCGTTCCTCTTGAGGATTTCCATGAATCCACCCATCCCAATGACATGAAAGATCGACGGTGCTGTGTATCGGTTGATTAATCTACCAAGTCCACTTTTGAGTCACCAGCATGATATTCAACTACAAATTTTATTTTTACAAGTTCATCAAAAATCTTCTTTGCACTCATATTTCAGTCAAGACTGTGTCATTTGCCAGGCAGTAATCCCAGCACTCGGGAGGCAGAGGCAGGTGGATCTCTGTGAGTTCAAGGCCAGCCTAGTCTACGGAGTGAGTTCCAGTACTGGCTCTGTAGCTACTGAGAAACCTTGTCTCAACCGCCCCCCGAAAAAAGTGATAAGATTGTGTCATTTGGTTTAAGAGAATATGTGTCACGGAAATCTTTGCTTGCTAGGGCTGCGGCATCGAGGAAAGAGTTCCCTCTCCCAAAGAGGGCGTTTTCATTCAGTGCTCAGATCACCTCCACTGTCAACGCTTTGGGCTTTGTCTCCTTTTCAGCTGCTACCGTCTTTGCTTTTTTTTTTTTTTTGATACAAAATGCAGTGGTGAGATTAAGTGAGTCTAGATCTCCTACTCTGAAACCATTTTAACCTTGAAATCTTCATTTCACACACACACACACACACACACACACACACACACACACACCCTGAAATGTTAAGCCAGAAACATGAATTCATTTTTTATAATGATTAAGTATTTTTTGTAGATTTAAAGAAATGCATTCCTTTAGAACAAGTATAATAAAATATTTTTCCTTTCTTGTTGGTAACTCTTGACCCTATATTTGCGACTATGTTTATATACTAATATGCATGTTTTATTTTCATTTTGAAGTCCTTTTTGCGAAGTTGGTGCTTTGTTAATACTCGAAAACTTCCTGCCTGGATATGGAATTTTCCATTAATGGTAAGGCAGGACTTACCATGCCAGCCTTGGCAAACAGCGCTGCTGGCACTGCGCACCTGCGTTTATTTTGAGAGTTCGAGACTTTGGACATTTGGTAGTCAGTGCGATCTGTATGGCCTATGTCTCAGCTTTTCAACTGCTGTAATAAGCATCATGGCCAAAAGCAACTTTTTGAGGAAAGCGTTGTTTGGCTGACACTTCCATGTGACAGGACATCACTAAGGGAAGACAGGACAGGAGCTCAAGCAAGACCCTTGAGGCAGGAACTAAAGCAGACAGCATGGAGGAATGCTGCTCACTAGCTTGTTCCCCATGGCTTGCTCAGCTTCCTTTTTTATATACCCAGGACCACCTGCTCAGGGGAGGCACAGTCACAGTGGACTAGGCCCTCCGCTATCAATCATCAACCAAGAAAATCCTCTACATTTTCTTATTTGAGGTTCCTATTCCCAGAAAACCCACGCTTGTATCAAGCTGGCAAAAACAAAACAAAACCCCCAAAACATACAAACAAAAAACTAGACAGGATTACCTACTCTTCCCCGAGCCCTTTGAGCAGGAGTCTCTAACAAACTTCCTACAGGTAGGCACCCTGTACCTGTTGTAATTAGAAGAAAGAACTTCCCATGTGGCTCCGCCGGCATTGCCATGGCCTAAACAGGAGATGCTCCGCACAGGCTCTCTGTTAAGTGCTTGATCCCCTGCTGGCAGTGCTATTTTTGGAGGTTCTGGAAACTTCTTAGATTGGGAGCCTGACTGGAGGAGAGCACTGGAGATGTTTAACCTCTTAGGAGGTTAAACCTGCTAACTTGTACCATTCTATCTCTCTGCTTCTTCTCCGCAGGGCTTCTGCTCCATGCTCTCTGCCACAATGCTTTGCCCTCCATGTCAGTAGGGCTAAAGATGACAGGTGGAAGCCTATGAAACTGGAGGCCCTCAAAAATCCTCCCTCCCTTCGGTCGTTATGCCTGGTGCTTTGTCACAGTGGTGAGGACAGCAGCTACTAGAGAGTCCTTGGACTCTTTGGGCTTGGTCACTTTGTATTTCATGAGTATTTTCCTTGCTCTGCTTTTATTTGTAGCCTTTTACTGGAATACATATTATCCTTGAGTATAAGCGGAGTCTAAGAGTGTTCTGAGAAAACGACTCAACGTGAGAGTGTTCTTGGAACTGTGGTACATGGCCACATTCCAGCCGTCACACTGGAGGCGGCAGTCCTGTGCCTGTGTGTGTACGTGTGAAGAGGGGAAGGCTAGCCCTTCAAATACATAGGCTTTAAGGTGCCCAATCCTCTGTCTCCAGCACGGTTGCCGAGAAGGTCAAATGGGAAGCCAGAACCTCAGCAATTTTTTACCATCAACAGCTATCCTCCACACTCTGAGAAGTTTCAGTAGAGCCAAGGGAGGAGCAATAAAGAGGAATCTGTATCCTTTTCCGAGCAAGAAGGTAACAGTTGAGGTCTGATAAGGAAATGAGCTCAATCCTGCTGCTCTGCCCAACAGGAATGAAATACCTACCCTCCCTCCCCCAAACCTGGGCTGTCCATGGGGGCAGTCGTACCATAGCATCTGACTTTGCCTACCAGCTCTGTCATAGAAGGCCTGCTGAAGTGAGATCCAGACCTGCCTTAGCAAGATGTAGAGTCTCCAAAATGTTCAGGCTCGAATAAGATGGGGTTCAGCACCCAGCACTTTGGAGAACTTCCACACGAATGAAAAAAAAAAATAAAACTACAACAACAACAAAACCCAAATAATCAGTAGATGTTGTGGCATTCTGAATAATAAAGGAATGTGAACACTTGACCCCAGCGAGCAGGGCTGTTTAGGGACATTATACATCCTTTAGGAAGCGTATCCTTTGTGGAGGAAGTTGCATCCTTTGGGAAGGGCTTTGAAGGGTTTATGGTTTTATACCCCTTCCCGGTCCTTTCTCTGCTTCCTGTGTGTAAATGAGAATGTGATCAGTCCTCTCCTTGCTTCCGCTCTCACGGATTTTCTATTGTCATGCCTACCTGGCCATGATGAACTACCTAAGAAAATGGCTTCCAAAGGACTCTATCAAGAAAGAAGATAACCTGGTGCCCCCACAGCCCAGTGGCAGAAGGCAGGCGGAAGACAGTCACAGGCCTGGGCTGATGGGTGCCACGGCCACGAGCAGGTATGTGGTAGAGAAATCGGAGCCAAGGAGAAGTGGAATGGTTCAGGCTCTGTGGAGAGGAGAGGAGTTGAAGATGTGAAGGCGGGGAGAAGCTGTCTGATATGTGTGGGGTGGCCTATTCTGCCACCTGGGGCCATATGATGTCACTGAGGGCAGCATGTCTGGGGTTGTGTTGATGTCTGGGGCTGTGTGACCACAGAAGGCTATACAGATGCCTGTGGTCTGGGCTGCCACCTGACACCATGCTGATGTCTGAGGGTCATGCTGTAGCCAGGGCTATGCTAATCTGAGTGGCCTGCGCTGATGCTCGAGGCCATGGTGACGTCCAGGTCTGAGCTGCAGTCAAGGGCCATGTGTGGGGTCCACGGCCCTACTGCAGTCAGGGTCTGTGATGGTGTCTGTGGCCAGTGCTACTAGCAAAAGCCATGGGGATGCCTGGGATCTGAGCTGCCACCCGAGGCTACATTGGTGTCCGAGGGCCATGCTGCCACCAGGACCATACCAATCGAGTGGGCTGCATTGCCATCTAGGGCTATGGTGATGTCTGGGCCTGATCTGAGGCCAAAGGCCAAGTCTGGGACTGTGGTCCTACCATAGCTGGGGTCTGTGTTGATGTCTGTGGCCATTTTTGCTACCAGGGGCCATGAGAAAGCTGGGACATTGGAAAGCTGGTTCTGCCCTTTGCCAACTGCCTTAGACGGCGAGCTGCCCACCCTCCTCCTGGGAGAACTGGCTCCAGTGGCGTGGGTACAGGAGAGCTGGCCCTTACCCTTGATGGCCCTGAGAGTACTGCTCCCCCCCAACTTACCTTAAAAGGAGTGACAACACTGACTGTTGCTTGAACAGGAAGTCCTGGTAGAGATTGTCAGTGACCAACACAGCTACAACCCAGACCCACACCCAGGGCTTTGAGTTGGCTCACCCCAATAGCTATCCCATATATGACCTGCTGGGATGTGTGAAGGGACTGGTCCTGTGGACCCACAGCTACGGGGTCACCATGACTCGGGGCGACAGCAGGATATTGACGTTTCAGTGAGGGTTTAGTATTGATGGTGTCCTAGAAGCCAGGGCACTGGATCAGACCAACCACTCATTGCAATAAACATTTGCAAATAACACTGGTTGGAAGAGGGTATACTGCACGACTCACTGCAGCTTGCCACTACAACAAAAGAATATGTGATAGAGAGGCAGAAAAGACAGAGGAGGGAAGTGTGTTTTTCTTTTAATTATTTTTAAAAATTTTTCTTTTGGGGGGAGGCTACAAGGGCGGAGGAAAGATTTGGGAGAACTTAGAAATGAGTGGTATTGGGGCGCATGATGTGAAATTCCCAAAGAATCAGTAAAAGAATTGTGTGTGTGTGTGTGTGTGTGTGTGAGAGAGAGAGAGAGAGAGAGGAGATAAAGAGAATCTTGAATATTGGAAGGGTAGAAAAATAACAGAAATCGCAAAACATGAAAAGATACCATAGACTTCTCTGGGAATTTCTAAATTTTGTTCGGTGATAGAAACAAATATCATAACATTGTTCCATAGAGCTACTGATACACAACAAGAGACGGTTACAATGACTATAAACTGGTGGTGGGGTAGTGGCAGAGCACGTCTTTTATCCTAGCACTTGGGGGCAGAGGCATGGCAGATCTCCAAGTGTTCAAAGCCAGCCTGGTCTATAGAGCTAATCCCATGACAAAGAAACCCTGTCTGGAAAAACCAACCAACCAACCAAACAACCCCCACAAAACAAAACAAAAATAACCAAACAAAAACACCCCAAAACCCCCCAGAAACAAAAAAAACCACAAACAATATGTATGCACACACACACACACACACACACACACACACACACACACACGAAAATGTATGCCCAGGCTCAAATGCTCCATGTACAAATCATAATGAAATTCCACTCAACATTTAAATAAACAAGAGAGAGATAAGGAAAAACAGAAACAACAAAAAGAGGCCAAAAAAGAACGTAAGTCATTAAGCCTTAACATATCAACAACCACATCCAAATGTTCTACTTCACTCCTAAAACCCACACAACTGGAAATAACCAAAACCTCCAATGGTTAAACTGTGATAAATCTACACTAGTGGTTCACGGTCAAGAAAGAAAGTACTGGTTACAATGGATCTCAAGGCCTTGTGTGGAATAAAAAGGGCATTTTGTGTGGATTATCCACCAGGGAAGACTACTCAAACATGGTGTTAGGCCAGTGTTCCTTTTTAACCCACCCTCAACTACAGTAGGTATTTGGGATCACAAAATAGTCCTGAACCTTCCTCGGGGTGAGCTCTTAAGCATAAAAAACCCACATCTTTGGTTGACACACTTCAGTTAGCAAGAACAGTTAGCTAAAAGCAGAACTGTAGAAGTCAGAAAGCAAAGTTAGTACATTTAGGGACTTTCCCAGAATGGTGAACTCTGATGAATTAGGTCTTTGTTTTTGTTATGGGAGGTGTTACTGTCTACACGCTGAGTCTTCTAGCCTGAATAGTACTTCCATCATGGTGGCAGTTGTGTTAAGATCTGAGACCTGCTAAGGTCTGGGACCCTCTTATAATTTCAAAAGGCTTATACTGTATGCTTTCATCGTCTTACCATTCTGGTCAGGGGTTCAGAGGAATAGGGGTGGTGTAACAGATTAGCACAGGTGACATGCATGGTGATGGGACAGTTCTGGATCTTGACTCAAGTTGTGGCTGAATAACCTTACATAGGATAAAGAGATGGAGAACTATATGCACAAGTAAGTACTACATGTAAAGAAGACGTAATTAGTAAGCCAAAAAGAGTAAGGAATGTAACTGACTTTTTTGCAACCTTTTGTGAACCTATTATTATGCTTGTATTTAAATTGTACACAGACATGATGGCACACGCTTGCAATTGCAGCACTTAGGAGGTGGGGGCAGGCAGTTCATAAGTTCCAGGCCAACCTGATATACATAGTGAGATCTTATCTAAAACAAAACAAACCTTTGTTTCTTTTTAAAAAATCACATACAAACTGTATATACATATACACATTTTTTAATGCATATAAGATATTTTCAAGTATACTCACTAAAGTTAACTGTGGTAAGAACATCTGATTTTAATATATTTTTTAAAGGCTGCTATTTTGGATCTAGAAAGTCAACTCGCAGGTCATTTTTACTGCTTCCAGCAGGTGAAGAGATCACTTTCTCTTACACCCTGTGTGCCAGTAGTGGCTCAGATCAGTGGGGACAAGCAGTCACGTGGTGAACCTCTGGAACTGGGCACAAATGGGCCTTTCCTGGTTTCAAGTTGATTGTCTTGGGTATTTTGCTCCAGTAACGAAAAACTGAATCACATAAATGCTAGAACCTGCCAACATGATACTTATCACATTCCAAGCAGCGAGCCTTACACTCCTTTAATCCCTCATTGACATATAGTAGTGCGTGCATGTGTCGTATTAGATACTCATTGTTTACCATTTGTTATTCCTAATTCATTACATAGTTTGTGAGCCTCCACTTTAGCTGACTTCATGCTAGGCTCTAAGATGAAGACTGTAAATGAACAGAGCATCATCTGTTTCCTCACAAGGCTTACAGGACAGTGGCTGAGGCTGTCCCTTTAATGATGTTCCAAAGACATGCTGAAGAGTAGCTTACACTTAGTAATAACTAATATTTAGACAAGTGCAAACAAATGCTTTGAGTCCTAACCTGCGGTATAAAGGCTGGTAATGATGGTGGCGAGACACTGAGACACACTGCTCACTGAACGGAAACCGCCCATGAAAGAAGTTAAAACTATAAAGAAGAGGGACACTGGATTTACAGAAGGTTTCCTGAGAAGGATGGAGCCAGAGCATAGAACAAGAGTGGGTTTGGGGTAGAAGGGAGCTGTCTCAATTCATTCAGAAACAAAAGAAGTGAAGACAGGGACAGGCAGGGCTTAGTTTATAGATGTGAAAGGTTTGGAGAGGACCTCCAAAAATCTGGGACAATGCCACCTGCCTAGAACAAGGCAGTAACTGAAGTTTTGAAGTCTGAGTGGGATAGAAGTTTTAAATGGTTGCTTTGGGGAAGCAAGCAGAATAGAGAAGAGATGTAATTTGCCAGGCTTAGTTGACAGCCTATGTTAGGGAAGATTCTAGTCCCTTTTTAGCATGGGGGAAAAAACAAGGAGGTAGGTGTGTGTATGTGTGTGTGTGTGTCTTCCAGAGCCTTATGAGAGAGGATAAGACAGTCACTAGAGAAAGAAAAATGACTTGAGAGGAAAAGGTATTCAACAGTTCTCAAAAAAGCTGAGATAACCAGGATAGCAACGATAATGGATTTAGAAAGGGAAATGTTCTTTGTTCTTACAAAATCATGATGGCAATAGTGATATCTGCAATTTTGCATCTAATTTTGTAAAGCTGGCTATTTCTTTTAAGTCTTTTATACCTGGCAACCAACCATATACCAGGCCTTCTACAGATCATCTATTAATGAAAAGACACTGGGAGAGGGCAAGAATCACTTACTCTGGGTTAGGAGAGGCTCCAGGGAGAAATGACAGATAGCTTCTTATCTTGGCTGCTGTAAGCTGCTGTGAGCCCTTTTCTAGGTCAACTCTGCATTCATTCCTAGTCACCAAGAGTTCAGTCCCTTTATTAAGAGAAAGGAATAATTATACAATTCAATCCCTACTAAGTGTTTTAAAATTTTTTAAATTCATTTTGTACTTCATGAGAGCGTAATACTCTTTCTCACACACAGGAGTCGGGGGCAGAAGACTTGCAGGGTTTGGTTCTCTCTACATGGGACACAGGAATGGAATTCAGGCTGGGTGGCAGCCTCCTTGTGGGGAATTTTATTTTAAGTCATGCTGCTTTTGCTTATGCTGCATTTGTTTAACCGTGTGAAACTGTGATTCTTTGCTTTTCTAAAACTCTTGATGGTCTAATAAAGAGCGAGGCAGGAGCAAGGACAGGTGGGGCTGGCAAGCAGAGAGTACAAATAGAAAGAGAATCAAGAAAGGGGAGAGGAGCAATGAGAGAACAAGGGGAGGAGGACACCAAGGGCCAGTCACACAACCACCCAGCCAGCTATCGAGTAAGAGTGAAAAGAAGATATGCAGAAGTAAGAAAAGGAAAAGGACCAGAGGCAAAAAGTAGTCCGGATAATTTAAGTTAAGAAAAGTTGGCAAGAAAAAAATCCAAGCTAAGGCGGGGCATTTCTAACTAAGACTAAGCCTCCCGTGTGTAATTTATTTGGGAGGTGGATGGTGGGCCCCACGAAAAGGCAAGAGTAAAACTTCACACAACACCTCCTTGATCCCTGAACTATCTAGCTGGCCCTCCAGTTTTTTTTTTCTTAACTGTATTTTTCATTTCATGAAGGTTTGGATAAATAGAAATAAACTTGGATGGCTTGCCATGTTGATGTATGCCTGTAATCCAAGAACTTGAAAGGTCAAGGCCAAAGAATGAAGAGTTTGAGGCCAGCAGGGCTAAATATGGAGATCTTGTCTCAAACAAACAAAGGGTTGGAGAGGTAGTTCCGTGAAAGAGCACTTGCTTAGCACATGTAATGTTCTGGGTTTGATACTCACCTCCAGAAAAGCAAACAAAACAAGAAAGAAACAGCCAAAAGATGAATTGAAATCATCTTGTAGGTTGGCCAAAAACTGTTCCACTACAATACTCTTTTTGAGAAATACTATTAAACACTTGGCTACTATTATTTATTTTCTGATAATAGCTAGGTTATTAGACCTCTGGTAACATGGTTTTTCTAACATCAAACAAGAACTTCCTCAGGAAGTGTTACTGTGCCAATGATGGTGTAGCATTTAAGTGTTTTAGTTGGTGATTAACAAACTTTACTCGTTGTGGTGGTGAAAACAGAACCAGGCCATGCCAAGCATCTAGTTTGCAGCTAAACAAAGCAAGAAGAGATATTGGGTTAAAACCCTTGAGATGGGACTGGAGCCATGACTCTTACAGAGAACCCAGGTTTGGTTCCCAGCCACCTGAAGGGGCTCAGATAGACTTCTTCGTATGTGAAGGCTAAGGAAAACTTTGAGAAACCCATTCTAAATCCTTAAAACATAAGCGCCTAACAACTCTGACTCCTTGTTCCCTCCCCAGATTTGTAAAACTGCTATGAGATGATTAATCGCTTGCTCTGGTAAGCCCTGCTTATCGTTATGTTCAGGGGGAGTGGGCCAATTCCTTACATGGCTGTAAATTCTGAAGGCATGAAGTGACTGTAACCTGCCTTCAAACGCCCTCTTCCCCTTTTAGCTCACGGGAACTAAGAACAGTGACAGTTTAAAAACAAAAACTCAGCTAATTAGAATTAAATCGAATCTGGTCTCTCGGTGTTTTCGAATTCAGTAGTGTGTATTTTCATCACCTCAAAAATTCTTTTGTAAAGAGAATGAGCTTTTCATGCATTTAAGGAAGAGGCAAAGCATGTATTGGTGGGTGGGGTTCTGAGCCGACACACAAATCTGGACCACAGGTCATTTGTTCCTGGAGTAGTCTAGGTCACTGTGGCCTGCCCTTTCTCTTTCCAGACTCCCAGTTTTCCTCTGCAGTGGATAAAATCCGAAGGTCCCGAAATTATTAGCATTACTGGCTCCTTGCGGCTATAGAAAGGTCTCGTCTTCAGTTCTCAAAGGCCGTCTGCTCGTTTTCATTCGGGACAGGACACTGCTGCGCGAGCTACAGTCTCGTGAGTACCAGAGAACTCTGCACGAATGGAAATACTAACGACCCACGACCCACACAGGTCGCTTTTGGCGAAAAAATACGTCACAGGCCCGAAGCACCCACCCGGACTCGGAGCATGCGCAGAATGGCCGGCGGCCACTCAGGAACCGGGGGTCTTTTTTTTGGGTCTGGGAAAGATTCGGCTTTCTCGTCACTCTCTGGAGATGCTTGGCCGGGGCTCTCCGGGCTTAGCATTTGAAGAGAAACCAAACAAACTGTTCCCTTGTCCTTCTACAGCACATTTCCGGCTTCAACCACACACTTCCGGTCCGCTCGCCGGTTCCGGCCCCGCCCCTTACTTCCGGTTTCCTTAGGTTCCGCTGCGGCCGGCTTTGGCGTCCGCTGTGGCTGGTTCCGCCGCGCTCCAGGTGAGGGGACGCGGGATCCGGCGGCCGCCTGCCTGTGAAGGCGACGCCGCGGCTGGGGAGTGCTACCGAGTTGCATGCGCCTCGTGGTTTGTCTCGCTGACGGGCCGGGCGGGCTGGGACCGCGGCTGTCCCGCCTGGCACTCAGAGGCCCCTGTCCCGGCGCGCTGCGGGTCGTGGCCGCCGCCTTCGCATCCGGCCTTCTCACCTGATCCCAGGGCTCCCCACATCCTAGAATGTTCTGCGTCCCGCAGGCCTCATTCCTCCCTCAGGCTGGGTCTGTCTCGCCGTCCCCTCAAGGTGGTTGTTGAAGGCGTCCCAGGCAGTTTGTGTCTGGGTTTCTGCCTGCCTTCTGATGCTCTCCCGGTCCAGTCTCAGCTGTACCCCGCGCGGCGGCTGCTGGCTGGTGCCCGGGCCCCGAGCCCGCCACCGCACACTCACTCTTGCCGGGCTTAATGAAAAGTTCACACTGTTACTTTTGAAATTGCCGCCTTTAAGCTGCTTTTCGATGTGCGGTGTTGGGCGAGTCGCTGTGACTTCTTTGGCAGGTTTCTAGCCTGTACAGCGAGGGCAGCTGTTCAGGACGGTGAAGATTGAGACAGTTACGATGTTTAGCATGCCCTTCTCTCGCTACTACGGCTCATCTAGCTCCTTGCACCTTACAAAGTGCTTTCGGTGTTATCGCTTATCGAAACACGTAAATTTGAATTGACTCGTCTTAGGGTTTAGCAGGCTGAGGGACAGAGGTAAGAATTGACTAGGCAAAGCCAACACTGGATGTTGGGCAGAACTCCGACCTAAATATATATTCTTTACATATCCCATAAAAATGTGCTTCTGAGTTTGATTGCTCTTACCCCTTATTGCTCCCATCCCCAATTTGGGACGGTCTTATGTAATAATAAACTATTAGAATTGTATAAGAAAAAGTATAAAAATGCCATGCTCTTACGTCCTGCATGATTCTCAGTAGTGATGAAATAAGATTCCAAAATTAAAAAAAGAAGTTTTAGGAACTTAAGCAATGTAAGTGTGTAACCTTCGTTTTCTATGCTCGGCTTTTTAGGGCATTCACCTAAGCTTCTAGTCAGCATTTGTGGCAGAAGTTCTTTATGAAGTTGTGTTTTGTTTTGCTAAGCACATAGAGCCCATGCCGTTGGCAGATTTTTCTAAAGCTGATAACATGGAAGAGTCTGGAGGGATGGCGTGCTCGGGTTTCAGCATGCTTCAGAGACTGCAGAGCAAGACTGGTTAAGATACACATCATCAGGCCCCTTCCCCGTTCATTTCCTTTACCTTCTGATGGCACTTTCAAGAAGTCTTCTCCAGTTAGGTTGGTGCTCTTGATTAGGAACCACGAGTTAACACTCTCTCATGGTCTCCAAGCGCTACTCTGCCCATCACAGCACAAAGAAGTGGTAGATGCCTTCCTAACTCTTAGGAAGTCATTCCCATTTCTGTGTCTTACAGAAAAATAACATATATAACTATTCCAGTTTGATTCACATGCCTTTTTATTCAAGGTCATAACACTTTTGGGGGCAGATTCTGCCTAACGTGACATTTATTTGCCCAATTAGCAGGCTTGCTGCAAATTTTCTGTAGAACATTATGAACATATGAGTAAGTATAACTGACTGAAGGGAACCGCAGAAGCCAGTGTGAGTAGGGATTTCTTAATATTTTATAATGAGCACGGTGACAGACTTTCCAAGTTAGGTTTTTGCAGGTTGTCATTTAAGGTTTACCTTCTCTCGCAGTAGGTTGTGACGATTTTGTACAATCAAATGTTTTCATTACATAGGTGAAAGCTTTGCAGAATGCCAATAGAAAGCTCAGTTCCCCAACCAATGAAGGAAATGAGTTTATAAATTCATGGGACAAGCAACTTGCATTTCGTTGTTAGAATAGCAGCTGCCATGTAACATTTTTATGGTTGGATCTATATGAGCAGGTTTGTTTTTTGAAACGGAAATTTGATGGCTTTAACTCCTGTAGATCCACTTGGAGTTATTAGATACCTTTACTAGATGAGATGATCTTTGTACATCTGGTCAGTTTGTAAAACATAAAGCACATAATGGTGTATTATCTAGGACTGCTTTAAATTTATTTAATTGAGACATACAGTGCTTCCCAGGTAGAGTTAGAAATGTTAACCGATTTAATCATCCTAAGAACCTTAAGATGCAAATAGCATTCCTCTGTTCTACAGATGAGGGAAGGTATGTGCTAAGCAGAGTAACTTCAGGAGTGAAATACTAGGTGGGAGATCTCGGGTCTGACCCCAGGTAGTTTGTTCTGCGTTCAGTGCTCCCAGTGACTGCCTCTCTACCATTTAATGAACACAGATGTCTGCTGTGGAGGGGTTTGCCTCTCCAGCACAAACCAAGCAGGATGGGTAGGCAGCTCATTGTTCTTCGCTAGGTGAACAAGAGGAAGAATCTGAAAGAGTGTTAGGAAATACTAACCTTAAGCCAGAATGAGTAAGGAAATTGTAGTGTGTGGGATTCTGTGAGCCCCCTTTGCAGGAGGCACACCCATCTCCACCGTTAGACTGTACAGTAGGGTTCAGGCTGCAAGCATTTACTGTGTGTGTGCCTGTCTCCTAGGTGTTTTGTTCTGACAGAAAGCTACCACTTCATATGCGCGAAGAATGGCGCTCCCCATCATTGTGAAATGGGGTGGGCAGGAGTATTCAGTGACCACGCTTTCAGAAGATGATACTGTGCTCGATCTCAAGCAGTTCCTCAAGACCCTCACGGGAGTGCTCCCAGAGCGCCAGAAATTACTGGGACTCAAAGTTAAAGGTAATCTCCCCACTTGGAGGTTTTTACACTGGTGGTTATGGGTTTTCCTGTTTGTTATTATGGTTTATGTTTTTTTTTTAAATAAAAGAAACTTTTTTTTGAGTTTCCTAAACGTGTTTCAGTGATAAAAATAAGGATAATGAACAGTTACTTGAAAATCCCGCTACTGTTTGGATGACTTTGCTCCCTTGACAGTTGGTATTTGCTTGTTAAGTTAAGGCTTTGACACAGAAATCCCAGGTGAGAGTCACTTGTTTCTGGCATCTGTGATTTACCTTTCATTATTACTTGGGTTTGTATTCTTCCCAAATCGTCTCTTGTTTCAGAAGTGGAGATTATACTTAGTTTATTGGCACTGTCCCTGGCTAGCTTACTTGGATCTTTTATGTCATTGACAGGTGAGTTTGTGGTACTAGAGAATCTATAGTTTAGTCTTGGGCTTCAAGACTTCTAGCACGGTGCCATCTTTATCTTGAGCAATAAAACATGAGTTGATTTTGCTTAGGTAGGTCCACTGCCAGGCCAGATGGGACTCAGGGAGATAATCCTTGTATTACTAATGACTTACTATGCTAAGTACATACTCAGTAGTAGGATTATTATTTTTTTTTTTTAACTGTAAGAATGAAACAAAAGAAACCCAATACTGTCAGACCTGTTGATGTTTGGCTTTTATGTAATGGGATAGTGGAACCAGCACTTGAACTTTAGTGAGAAAACAGTCATTTGCTTGTATTGTAGGCAAACCTGCAGAAAATGATGTTAAGCTTGGAGCTCTCAAACTGAAACCAAATACTAAAATCATGATGATGGGAACTCGTGAGGAGAGCTTGGTAAATGTTTACTTTTGTTACCATATGTCCTTTTGACGGTGTTACAATAGACACTGTACTGTTATAGTTTTAATTTAATGTGTTAAAACTTTCCATCTCATGATGGGTGAAAAATGAGTGCACGATGAATGTGGTATTAACTCAGCAGAGCTAGGTAGTGGGGACCTTCTTAGTATATAGTTAGTTGTAAGTATATATAGCCTATGTGTAAAATTTAATATGTCAGATCTGCCCAGGGGGCCTACAGAACAAGTAATTAACAGTGGAGATTTTCCCACACTCTGCTTGAGCTGAGATTGCCAACATGTTTGCTTGTTACGGCGAAACACAGCTTTCCTGTCTTAATAGGAAGACGTCTTATGCCCTCCTCCTGACAATGATGATGTCATCAACGACTTTGACATTGAAGATGAAATAGTTGAAGTAGAAAATAGGTAAGTGCTCTTGGCCTTCAAAGAGATTGTTATGTGCGAAGAGAGGGGGTTTTCATCTGATCTTACCTTTTCTGTTAGGGAAGAAAACTTACTGAAGATCTCTCGCAGAGTCAAGGAGTACAAAGTGGAAGTGCTGAACCCTCCCAGGGAAGGGAAGAAGCTTCTGGTGCTGGATGTCGATTATACGTTATTTGGTGAGTCCGTTAAGGTACACTCTGCTGTTCTTTTACCTGTAACAGTTTTCCTCCCGGCAACTCCATGTCCACACGAAGTATTTGAAAGCGTCCTTATTGTTACAAAAATAAATCATTCATCTAGGAAATATAGATAAGCGAAGAAGGCATTACCTATAATTTTAAGAGCCAAAGATGGCCGCTTTTAATGTTTTAATTTTTCTTTTTAGTGTGTTTGTGTGTTTCTTTTTTGTTATTGTTAATTGCTTTGAATTAAATATATATTGTGCTGGCTGGTTTTTATGCCAATTTGACTCAAGCCAGGATTGTCTGGGAGAAGGAATCTTAATTAAAACAAAAATACCTCCATACAGTTGGCCCGTAAGCAGCCCTGTGGTGCGTTTGATGGGTGATTGATCTGGAAGGGCCCAATTTACTCTGGGTGGTGCCTTCTCTGGACTCGTGGTCCTGGGTGCTATAATAGGCAGGCTGAATAAACTGTGGGAGCAGAACAGCACGTGGTGTTCCTCCATGGCTTCTGCTTCAGTTCCTGCCTTGAGTTCCTGCTCTGCCTGCTCTCCATATAGAACTGTGACCTGAGAGCCATAGGAGCTTTGTGGTCATAGTGGTTTATCACCAGAAGAAACCCCGACCAAGCCACATGCTTAAAAATATTTGTATACACACATAGGTTATTTGTGGGGGCAAAGGATGTTATAATTTAACCAACTTAACCCTGATTGACACTTTAATGAGGACTATTTTAAAAAATAGTGTTTTTATTTTACCCTTGTTTTCTTTTTAAATATATTCAGGTTCTTTTCTTAAATTTAAAATTAGCCATGTCAATTGAAAAACTAAAAACATTTGTTTCATCTTCTAGTATTGGCAATAAATATATACTTTCTGATAGTGAAGTTTTCTTGCTTGTAACCCTGAGCATGTGTTATAACTTAATGTGCACTTTGCTTAAGAATTAATCAACTGATTGCACTTGTTGTGCAGTGATGTTGTTGATTTTCTTAGGATGATGAGTATATGTGAGAATGGGGGGCTTTGCTTACTGTTCGTTATTGAGAAAAATACTCAAACTAGATGAAAAAAATACAGTGGTCCATTTAAGTTTGAATTGTCAGTGTCGCTCGTTGCATGTTATATAGAATTGATCCTTTGACACTGCAGTTCAAGGGCGTTGAATTCTGTCCCTTGCAAAAACATCCGCTCATCCTCAATGTCCTTCAGCCTCAAGCTTTGTGCAGTTGTGTGTATTCTATCCCATGACAGGTTACTTTTTTATAATAACTTCATTCTGCCCAGTATTTGTCCCTGATAATAAACTAATAATTGTTTTTATGATCCACTTTTTTTTTTTTTTTTAGATCATAGGTCTTGTGCAGAGACTGGGGTAGAGTTAATGAGACCCTATCTTCATGAATTTCTAACATCTGCATATGAAGATTATGACATTGTTATTTGGTGTAAGCCTAATTTTTTTAATTAGTTTTCCATGGAAATAAGTTTGTTACTTATATTATTTTACTGTACAAAACACTACTAGAAAAGATTTGTTTAAATGTGAATGTTTTTTTAAGTGAATTTCTAAAATGATGTTTGACTTCCTTACGTCATTATATAAAGTACATGTATATTTTCTTAATAGTAAGAAGATAGTTGAGTATAGGACAAGAATGGGCCATTATGTTAGAATAAAAGTGCTTATTCATTTGTTTTTTGCAGTGCTGGGACTTGAACTAGGGACCCTGCGCAGGCTAGAGACACTCTGCCACTGAGCTCTATCCCCAGTCCTTAATCCATAATACCTCCTCTTTTTTTTCTCACTCTAGTTTCAAAAATATTTGGAGACAGACATTTCTTTACAAAAATATCTTAGCAATGTAGCTGGACAGGAGTAAAGAAGAGTGTGAATTGCTAAGGGAAAGTTAATACATGGCAGAAGCAGTGTTTCTGATGTTGAGTTTGTAGACACATGATAGATCATAAGTTTGCTACAGAGCAGAAGCTTGCTGTATTAAGGTCACACTTTGAGTTCGGTTGACATTTGTGTTTCTGTTTCTTGGTAAATGAAGCAGACATCCCACCCCTATGCAGACATTGAAATTACTTCTTGGCAGTTTCATAATCAGAGAGTTACCATGACCGGAATAAGATTCCATCAAATATAAAAGTTTCCCATGTAATTGTAGTGGGTATTTGATGAGAAGCCGGATCGTTGGTTGCAGTCTGTAAGCTTTCTTTGTCCTTCCCTTGTAATGGAGAGTATATCCCTTGCGCACTGACGCTTAGTTCACAGCTGGTAAGATTAAAAACAAGGGAAAGTGTGGTAATTTCATTTTTGAAGTTGGGAGAAGAGAGCTAACTGAAGCAATTTTTTTCCCACCTGATATGACATCAGAGAAAAGAACTTAAACATTAGTGTTTAGAGAACTTTTCATATCATATATTTAAAATAAGTTATTGGTAAATTATTTTATGGCTGTAGGTTGAAAAGGGATACTTACTTTAGAGCTAAATATGCTAGGAAGTGGTGTCCTTTGTGGAGTCAGGCAGGTCATTTAATCTCTGTGAGCCTCCCTGTCTTCACCTGGACGTAGTACTTTGACCTATATTTTGGGTGGAGGTCTGGTCACTAGCACCGTCGCTAACACACAGTGATGCCTTAACAGTGAAGAGCTCCTTACTCTGTGTCTCCTCGCTTTTCATCCGGAAATCACTTGTACAGAACAGCTGCTAGTTAACTTTTCTTTACGATTGTTTTCATTGGAAATGCGACATTCTCTAAACTTGGAGTTTTACCGACCAATTCTGCACGTAAAGCGTAAGCTGAGACCAGGAGAGCATGGAAAGATGACGATTGGCCTTTGTGTCAGTGATTGTGTTGGTGCAGACATGTAATGTAACGTGGGGGACTTCTTACATTTGTCTCAGGTTTAAGATGCTGGGCTTAAGAAGCGTCATTTGCTAAGCCTGACATAGCTGGCTAGTCTTCCACACAGACTTTTGACACAAACCATAAGTATGTTTATGCTGACACCATAAGTGCTTATGCATTTCCTGGATCCGCTGCCAGAGAAAGTTGAGATTCACACCTCTCAAATTACTTTGGAATGAATAAAGAATAGTGGCAAGGCTGGTTTAAATGGAGTTTGGGTTTTACTTATCGTGGTTACCTCTGTGGTTTAAGTATTATTCTTTTTAGAAGACACACTAATGTAAGTCTATTAGGGACCATTATTTATGATGTTTTAAAAGTTGTGGTCTTGCTTAGAAAGTTTATTTATTCAGAAAAATTCTTTTTAAAAAATGAAACTCAAACTTTTCATATGTATTGTATTATTCCTCATGTTTTAGCTGCAACAAATATGAAGTGGATTGAAGCTAAAATGAAAGTAAGTGTTAGAAACAAGCCATTTCACCATCTTCTAAAATCACATTAGACAGACGAAAGATTCTAAGACTGAACCAATTCCATTTTTACTGGCTGTCTTTTAATAGCTACAGAATGCCAGTGTTGGGAGTAGGGGTGTGTTTGAGCCTGCTTAATGATGGGTTGATCTGAATGCCTAAGCTGGTTCCAAGGAAAAGCTAAGCCCCGTTTTTACCTCCCTTTTACTCCAGTAATGTTTCTTTGCCCTTTGCTCTGGTGTGCGATATTGATGAGGCGATTCATTCTAAAATGGGCAGTTAGGAATGAATCCACTTCTGATTTGCTCACCAACACAATTCAACAAAACAAATATTTCCCAGTTGTATAGCAGAATGTGGCTGCAATTGCTGTAGAAAATTAAATTGACAGTTTGAGAAATTGCAGATAGAATGTTCAGACAGCCTGGGATTTTCCACTCCTGCATTTTAACCTCATGAACGTTTGTGTTACAGGAACTGGGAGTGAGCACGAATGCCAATTATAAGATTACCTTCATGCTGGACAGTGCTGCCATGATAACGGTGCACACGCCGAGGAGGGGGCTCATCGATGTAAGAGCTCCTGTTGCTTTTGTTAAAGATGAGTGTATTTTTTTGTATTTAAACTTTCAGAAAAGAAAAAAAAAAGTAGAATTTAGAATTTCACCTGAACAGATCATAAAGTGGCAGCAGAATTTTGACAAAGACATTATATTTTAAAAGATTTGCAACACTCAGAAGGCAGGCAGATCTTTCTGAGTTCAAGGTCAAGCATGGTCAACATAGTTCCAGACCGGTGAGAAGTCAGGGCTCCATAATGGGACCCTGTCTCAAAAATATAAACTAAATGAATTAACTTAAAACATTGAAGTGAAATCTAATGATGCAAGCAAAGCTGTTGAAAGGCTGTCTAGAAAGGAACTGTGTGAAGCCTAGCTGTAGTGGCGGTGAAGAACTGCCACACAGGTAGAAGAGAGAAACTGAATATTATCAGGAAGTGTGCTGGAAAGAAACCAGAGTGTACTCACACTTCTCTAGAAGAAACTGATGTAGAATACATGGACCAGGTTACATCCTAGAAAACAACAGCAGGACATCAGAGAAGAGGACTGGACTTTAAAAATGAGGAATTTTGATGTGGCTTACTCAAGTGACTGCTCCTACACAGCCCAGCCTCAGGCACAGCTAGTAATAAAGACGAGGGGAATGTTGTCCCTGTATTAGGAAGGAAGAGAGCTGGTGGTAAAGTGTAAATAGTGGCCTGCATGCACGAGGACTTCCTCAGTGCAAGAGCTACTCACACACCAGGAGAGATGTGTAATTATGACCTGCTGCTTGCCTTCTGCGGTCTAAGTGTTGTGGAGCTCAGGAAACCTAAGCCCAGCATGGCTGCAGCAGTGGGGCATCAGAGGACAGCTCACTCCCTGTGGTTGGGCGTGGAGAGCTGAGATTGGTGCGTGCGGTGCAATCTTCTTCCTCCTTTGATGCAGGAATGGTTAAGGACTTCAAATAAAGGCAGTCTTAATGATGTTTGCAGGCCAATGGGAATGTGTACTTTGTGTACTCTAGGATTCCCTTAACTTAGTGAACTTTCTGAGGCTGGTTTTTTATTGAAAAAAACAAAAAGCGAAGCCTGGAGGTGAATGGACTAGACTTTCTAGTTGTTACCTATCATGTTAACACATGATTTGAAATTTTCCTTTGCATATTTCTTTGTTTTCAGATTATTCTGTGGTCATCAATATTAGTCCATGTTTGGGAGAACAAAGTGTGCTAGACTTGAGATGTAGGATGTCTAGTCCTGGTATCTGAACAGTCTCTTCATCAAACCTGAGACAAGTTCCCTGCAAACCCCTAGAGTTTGACTTACTGTGTTAGTTTCTATATTCTTGATTCAAAAATTGGGCAGTTGTGTTTCAGGAATAAACAAATAGTAGAAAAAATTTAGGTGAAAAAATGTTAAAATAGTATTCCTCGGAAGAAAGCATTGTCTTGGTGTTAAGCCGAGCGCTCCTCCAGCGTTCTCTCCTCGCTGCTGTTCACCTCACCCATCGACTCAGTTCACTGAGTGGAAGTCCTGCCACTACCTAGGAAGAGTCTGCTTTTTAGAAATGGATGTATTTTAGGCATTTTCTGAATGCTTTGTTCATTCATATTTATTCTCCAAAATAAAAGGTTCGTAGTTGGTGAACGCCTCCTCCTAGCACAGTGATTCTCAGCCCTTTCACTGGGGTTGCCTAAGACCATCAGAGGAGACAGACATTACAATATGATTCATAACAGCAAAATTACAGTTATAAAGGAGCAGTGAAATTTATTTTATGGTTCGGATCACCACAGCATGAGAAACTGTATTAAAGGGTCCCAGCATTAGGAAGGTTGAGAACCACTGCTGTAGGAAGATATTACTCCACCTCATGAATAGCTGGTGAATGGTGATGCTTCTATATGGAAGCGTTGTCGTCAGTTTGGGTTTTGAGAGACTTTTGTAAACTATGTGAGTATCAGCAGATAGGTCTGTAGCATTTTGTCCCTTTGTAGTCCTGGATTAGGAATTCTGAAACAAAACCAGGAATTAAATTCTGGTGCCTTTGAAGTTTATGGATCAAATGTCCTAGAAATCAGGCACTGGTGCAGTGACTTAAAGACAAAATCACTGGGACACAGTGGCATCCACCTCTGTTCCAGTACGCAGGAGGCTGAGACTGGAGGAATATGAGTTCAAGGCCAGCCTAGGCTGCAGAGTAGGGCTCTGAAATGGCAAAAACAAAGAAATACAACAAGAAAAACCATATATATTTGCAATAAGCTATCGAACTTATTAGTTGAAAGAGCCTAGGGTTTTCCTCACTGAGATGTCCGTAGTTTGAAAGATCTTGAGAGAAGCGGGTCTCTATTAGCCCAGAAAACACCTATGTCTTTTGCCCTAGAATCTTCATGTGAATATTGTGTAAAGTTTTATGGTAGGGCTAGATGTGGTAGACATGCACAAGCCATTGAACATTGTAGTCTCATGTGGTTCCTAGTGGTCATTCAGTACAGCCCTACAGGTAGGAAGAAGCTTGTTCTGCTTTTAGGGGTGAGCTGTTAACTAACATTGAGTAAATATAAACCTTTATTTTAAGGTGAAGCCTCTTGGTGTCATTTGGGGAAAGTTTTCTGAGTTCTACAGCAAAAAGAACACCATTATGTTTGATGACATAGGAAGAAATTTTCTAATGAATCCACAGAACGGACTGAAGGTAAGACAGCTTTACTTGCTCTAGGTTCATGTAACCTGAGTGTGGAGTGTAATGGACTTTTGGATGATCTTTCAGACCAGGAGTGTTAAAATGGGCCCTGTAAGATAACAAAGCAGAAAACTTCCTGTTACCTAGTATTTTTACTGTGTCCTGTCTTTGTGTAGATACTTAATCATTGTGTTACAACTGTCTACAGTGTTTAGCACAGTAACATGCTGTGGTTTTGTGGACTGGGAGCAAGCAGTAGGCTTTACCATTGGACTTAGGTGTGCAGTCAGATGAAGTATATTCTGTGGTATTCAAACAGTGGTGAATCCATCTCATGTATCCCAGGAAAGGACATGTTCAGTGATGCATGTACACACATACACAACACAATTTATCAATTTGCTTGCTTTTATTTTGTGTGTATGACTGTTTGCCAGATGTATATATGTTTGTCACTGTGTGTACCCACAGATTCCAGGAGAGGGTGTCAGATTGCTGAACTGGAGTTACACATGGTTGTGAGGGTTTTGGATTCTTTTTTTTTTTTTAAGACTTATTTATTTATTATGTATAGAGCATTCCTTCCCTGTATGCCTGCAGGCCAGAAGAGGGCACCAGATGTCATTACAGATGGCTGTGAGCCACCATGTGGTTGCTGGGAATTGAACTCAGGACCTCTGGAAGAGCAGTCGGTGCTCTTAACCTCTGAGCCATCTCTCCAGCCCCCGGTTTTGGATTCTTTTAAGTTAAGCACAGATCTTAGAATTATCAGGCACAAGTGATAGAAGGAACCACATATGTTTTGTTTCCCTTTCTTAATCCTAGGATGAAAAGTTAAGACTTACTAAAAATTGTGATTGTGATGGGTATTTGACAGAATTTGGACAGAGTCTATGTGACTTGTTTCCTGAGTCAGTGATAATCTTAGCATGAGTCACTCAACATCTGTGTAGGAGTTACAGAGTCACTTCATCCTGGCAGCAGAGAATGGTGAAGCTTGAATGCTTCTAATGCCCGTGGCTGCTAGCACATCTGCGCAGTATGAGCAGAGATGCTCTGACAGTAGTGAGGATGTCTCCAGGTGAAGTGGACATCCTGTTGTAAGAGGTTTCCCTCTGTCCTGAACTCAGCCAGCCAGGATCTTGATAAAGACAAGGGATGGGGACTTGTAGAAAGTAGGTCCTGGAAGCCCTTACAGAGTTTCGGGTTGAGTTGGTTTAGTGCATAGTGCAAGTGTCAGAATGGTGATAGAAGCCTGGATTGTAGCACAGATTCAACCTATTGCCTTGGAAGAGAAGCAAGTGTGTTCACTCTGTACCCTGTCTTCTAATATTCTGAAACATCCCAAACATTTCATTTAAAATAAGTCATACTTATTTTATGTAAAGATAAGTCATACTTCACTTTCTCACTGTGTAAATCAAGATCCAGTCTCTTCTGTTTTCCTGACTTTTATAATTTGTAGTACTTTTTAAGTGAAGATATAAAATATATCAACCTTATAATTTGGGAGTACATGACTGCCCTTTTATGGAAACTGATCTTTATACATAAATGACAAAGTGAAATGTTTATGGCAAAATGTGGCAGAAAACTGGTATTAATGTGTAATAATCTCAGCATAATGGGGCCTGCACAATGTCAGTTCAACCCTCAGGAAGCACATAGTGGAGGGAGAGAACAGGCTTTTGCAGATGCACATGGCACACACAGGCAAGCACCCAGCAAAGCAACAAGTGTAGACAGTGGGTAGAGGCGTAGAGGAATGCCACAGGAGAGATGACTCCACTGTGCTTAGGTCAAGCTCATATCTGTATAGAGTAGGTAGTGTAAATGTATCAGTTAGTGGGAGCCACTCAGATGACAGAAGGAAATAAAATGTGAGCAGCATACAAGTAGCCATGCAGATCCCAGTGCTGGAGGAGGCCAGTGTCCAATTTAGGCTGAAGACCGAAGAGCTTAAACCTGTACCCAAGACTTCCATAAACTTAGTTACTATGAGTCATTTGCATGGTATTTTAGCCTCAGTACCTGACTGAAAGGTTGGAGTAGCATGACCTTTGTTAACTTTCCTGCCACAACGTAAGGTTTGTTTGTTTTTTGACAGATAAGGCCTTTCATGAAAGCGCACCTGAATCGAGATAAAGACAAAGAGCTGGTGAAGCTCACTCAGTATCTCAAAGAGATAGCCAAGCTGGACGATTTCCTGGAGCTGAATCACAAGTACTGGGAAAGGTAGATGCAAACCCTCATTGCCTGTTTACACCAGTGGGGAAAGCATGCTGGCATTGCCAAACTGCCCTTATTTTATTTTTGGTTTTCAAGGTAGTGTATCCCTAACTCTCCTGGAACTTGGTTTGTAGACCAGGCTGGCCTTGAACTCACAGATTTCTGTTTGTCTCTGCCTCTTTAGTGTTGGGATTAAAGGCATGCACACTACTCGGCCATCCCCTTAATTTTTTTTATATAAAAAGTAGGAGAATTCTAAAAATATTTTTTTCTATTGGCATTTCCTCAAAAGTATTTCTTCTAGAATGGAAAAGGAAAATGTACATTTACACAATGGAGTGCTACACAGCAGAAAAAAATAATGACATCTTGAGATTTGCAGGCAAATGGATGGATCTAGAAAACATCATATTGAGTGAGGTAACTCAGACCCAGGAAGACAAATATAATATGTACTCACTCGTTAGTGGCTTTTAGACAAAGAAAACCAGCCTACAAATCACAATCCCAGAGAACCTAGACAACAGTGAGGACCCTAAGAGAGACATACATGGATCTAATGTACCTGGGAAGTAGAAAAAGACAAGATCTTCTGAGTAAATTGGGAGCATGGGGACCATGGGAGAGGGTTGAAGGGGAGGGGAGAGGCAGGAAGGGGATCAGAGAAAAATGTATAACTCAATAAAATTAATTAAAAAATGGAAAAAAGTATTTCTTCTAACCCCTACCTTATTCATAATCAATCCCACATTCCTTCAGGTCTTTAATGTTGCAATAGTGGGAACTTGAGAGGCTGATGAGTTGCTTTGTGACAGAAGCAGGCCATCCTCTGAATTCCCTGCGCTCCTCCCACTGTGGTTCTTTAAGGCATGGTCTCTTTGTACCCTGTGCTGGCTTCACATTTTTGGTCCTCCCGTCTCAGCCTCCCAGCAGCTGGGCTGCATATGGGACTGAGTAGGAGTTGACCACTACTATGCTCTAAGTTGTTCAGCACAACACTGTTTCGAATTACAAGAAACTTGAGTGTATAGCAGCAGGAATAGAGAGCAGAACGACTGCTTATGACTTCTCTTTTTAAAGATTACCGTTTGGCGGAGGCTTCTGGGCTCTTTCTCTGAGTATAGCCATACAGATTGCAATCAACATCAAGTTGACACAGCACGGAAAGCCTAGGGACATGTGAGGGTTTTGTGTCCTATAAGTAAGGCTGCTTTAAAATGAGACCTGTAAAGATCTGGTGCTGGTAAAAACACCAAAAGAAACCCCTGGTGGGCACTTTGCTCCTTCATATTCCACTTTTGGCTTCTTACATTACTGACATATAACTAGTGATGGTAGTTTCTTAATATGAGAAAGGGTTCGAAATTTTAATCTAGCAGCAGATCCTAGTAAAGAATATGAGGAAACAGTTGATCACTTGGTAAAATACCCTTATAGTCTTTTCTTTTTATAGTGCTAGGTATTGAACCTAAGGTTACATGTATGCTATTGTTGGCACTGTACCTCTTAGCTGCAGCCCCAGCCTTCTTTACACTCCTGAGCACAGTCCCTTTTTAAAAACATATTTTGTGTTTATATGTGTATGTGTGCCCTGCCTCCTATAGTATCTTTTATTCCATTATCTTTATGCAGGAAAAAAAATCTGATGTTTAGATGAAGTCTGAGTTAATTAGAAATCACAATGCTATTTAACATTGGAAAAGGCAGTGTACTGTGGTATATAATGTTTGTAACTTCCAAAGGCTAATTGTGAATCTGAGCAGCCTGACTTGGCAAATTACTTAACTTTTGAACCTGAGAAATAGGAGGAAGTTCTAGTAGAAATTCATTCTGCAGCTCCTGTGAAGGTTAAAGTCAACACGTGCTTGCAACCACTCTGAGCATGGGGCACACAACAGTTTGTAATAGCTAGTAACTGTCCTCTTGAAAGGCCCATAAGTCTTTGGCAGGAGAGGCCGATTGTTTTCATGATTTTACCTGATCCAGTGTTTATTCCATTTCTTGCAGGTATCTATCAAAGAAGCAAGGACAGTAGATATGGTAGTTACATTCACAGTTGGAGATCCTTGAGATCCGTGGACATTTGTTTCTTTGCTAGGCATTACCATGATTGTGTTGGACACTGAAGCAGATGCCAGGCTGCCTAGCTGTGGTCTTCCAATGCTGTGTAAATTTTATTTTGTATTTTTTTGAAGATCGTAACAAAGTGCTAAAAAAAAAAAAAGTTCTCTTCTCTCTGTTTATTTACTCCTGAAGAAAATTTTCTCTGGCATTGATTATTGAGGTGTTTTTCCAAACCCTCTAAAAAATGGAAAACAGAAAATGAAATGAAAGGTGGGGAAAATACATCCACCGGTATCATCTGTGACTTTAAAAACTAGTTTTGTCTTACATTTTGTGTCTCCTTGCCTGAGTCTGAGACCAAACCTATCTTCAAACTAGCTAGTGCTTTCCCCTTTCAACCAAAAGCAAAACCAAAAAGCTCAAACAAGCTTTTAAATAGCAAGTTTGTTGTGCTGAAAACTCCCTAGAGTTGTTCTTCCTTATCACAGAGTTCCTCTTCCTACTTCGAAGCTGGAGTTGTCAGTGTTCTTTAAGAATGGAGGACATCTGCATGATAAGACTATGCCCTCGAAGGCAGGTCAACAAACAAACTGAAATTACACTAGAGGACAAGAGTAGGCGTCCTTTGGGTGGCTAAGTAGAAGCACTTTTGCCTAAAACTGTAGTCCTGAGCACAGCTTACAGCAGTAGGAAAAGGCACATTCACCAGCTCCTCTCTCTGAAGCATGGATAGCATCTGCCTACTCCAGCTGTGCATCATTGCCAACTACTAACCCCGTTGCAGCAAACTTTTCTGGCCATAAGATTAAAAATACCTGTTACTTGCAATGCTTAAGCCTGCAGATATGTAATGTGACCACTGTTTTGTGTTGACAGTATTGCTTTATACAGTTCTTGTATTTGAAGGGAATTACTCCTTTTAAATGAACATGGTGTACATTGTTCTTACAGGACTATTTCAGTGGTGTAAATAATAAATATCTTTTCTTAAAATACTGGCTATCTGTTCTGTAATGTCTCAAATATTTTTTTTTCCTTTTTTTCCTCTTTGTGAAATCACTGACCATGTTCAGGCAAGGTCCTCTGTATATTAAATGTGAGCCTGGTGTACAGAGGCAGGAAGATTCAGAGTTGTAGGCCCACTGCAGAATAAGTGTGTATATATCACTGGCCTTTCAAAATTATCTGAGCAGCTAATTAGATGAGAAATAATTTATTAAAATGTTTCCTAAATGTATGGTATTTTTTTAAAAAAAGTAATTAAGGGTTGGAGAGATGGATGGCTCAGCAGTTGAGAGCACCACCTGCTCTTCCAAAGGTCCTGAGTTCAATTCCAGCAACCACATGGTGGCTCACAACCATCTGTAATGACATCTGGTGGTGGAGAATTTTTAAAAAGTATTTATGTGTATGTGTGCACCTATATGATTTCAGTTGCTTTCTACCTTATTTGTTGAGACTGGATCTCGCTGATTGGACAGGATGTGCCTCTTTGCCTCCACATTATAGTCTTGTTTGTGTTGCTTGGCTTTTCTGGTGGGGATGTGGGTGTGTTCTGTGTGGGTGCATGGATGCATGTGGAGGCTAGAGGCTGACATTGGCCGTTCTCCTGCGTAGCTCTCCACTTTATTTACTCCAGGCAGGGGCTCTTGCTGAACCAAGCAAAACAACCTAAGTTTGCCAGTGGGATTCCCTGTCTATCCTCTGAGTGCCGGGATTACAGGCTTTGCCATGTCTTGTGTGTAGGTATTAGAGATCTCATACTCAGATGGCAAGCACTTTCCCAATGAGCCATTTCCCCAGTTCCTTACCTAGATCTTTCATGAGTGCTGGGGATCGGAACACAGGTCCTCCTATGTCTATGCAGGTCCTTTTTTGCACTGAGTCATCTCCCCAGTCCTAGACTCGGACATTTTAAGAACATTTCATTGGTTCTTTTCATTTTCCTTATGCAATGAGTTTATTATTCCAAATAGGAATGGGGAAGGGCCTTATCTTTTCAAGTGAGCTGAACATGAAAGATAACATAGGTCAGGGAAAAACATTCTTAACAGCGCTCAACATTTAACCAGGTGGGTTTTTTTTTTAAATTTATTTATTAAGGATTTCTGCCTCCTCCCCACAACCGCTTCCCATTTCCCTCCCCCTCCCCCGATCAAGTCCCCCCCCCCCCCCTCATCTGCTTGAAGAGCAATCAGGGTTCCCTGACCTGTGGGAAGCCCAAGGACTGCCCACCTCTATCCAGGTCTCCTAAGGTGAGCATCCAAACTGCCTAGGCTCCCCCAAAGCCAGTACGTGCAGTAGGATCAAAAACCCACTGCCATTGTTCTTGAGTCCTCAGTATTCCTCATTGTCCGCTATGTTCAGAAAAAGCATGGGATAAAACCAGGTGGGTTTTTGACATACATTTCCTACCAGTAGGTGGCACCCAAACCAAAGTTTACTAGCCATTCTGTTACTAAGGGCTGAGGCTGTTTGGGAGCATGAATTTTGTGTGATTAACACTTTGATGGGGTATGAGAACCTTTATACCTTTTAACTCTTAGGATTTATGGCAGTGACATCCCTGTGATACACAACTGACAGTCAACAGAGTATCTGATAAAACTCACCAGGCATAATTCCAAGCTTAAGATAAACATTATCTAGTGATACGTATTTAGCCAAACAACTACATAGAATCATGAAATCTCACCGTCAAAGAGTGGTTTGAGACCTTTGGGTTTGCACTAGAACGCACTGGGATGTTGAATTGTATCTTTAGTAGCAGTCAGTCCAATAGGTGAAGGATCAGCAGGTGAATAGCAAGCAACTGAAGCATGTCCAGTTATGGAAATAAAGTCGGCTTCTGTGGGAGTAGAGCTATGGAGAGGTAAGAGACTAGAGAGGCTATGCAAAAAATATTTTTTAGATAGTGCCGTTTAGTTGTCGATATTAATATTGTGGTTCTCAAACTCTCCCATGAAACTCATGTGTTGGACTCCGGTGCTCAGAGGTAGGGCCTTGGGAGGGCAATTGGACCACAAGGGCACTGATCTCATAAATAGATAGGGCCGTAGGTTGCTAGACACGGGAGCTGGGTTTTGCTGCAGAAGTGAGCTCTCTTTGCTTCCTGCCTACCCAGGTAAGCCGCTTGCTTCACCTCATCTCTGTCAAATGTCTAAAGCAATAGAGCCAGCTGGCCACTAACTGAAACCTCCAGTCAAACTAAACATTTCCTTCTTGTAACTTGTTTATCTGTAAATGGAAGTTTCTGCCTGCCCAGTGAGCAGCCATTCAGTCCCAGAGAAACACACAGAGGCTTATATTAATTATAAACTGTTTGGCCTATTGCTCAAGCTTATTGCTATCTAGCTCTTATGACTTAAGTTCACCCATAATTCTTGTCTATATTTAAACATATGGCTTGGTACCTTTTCTCAGTAAGGCATTCTCTTCTTGCTTCCTCTGTATCTAGCTGGTGACTGACTCTGCCTTTCCTCTTTCCAGAATTATAGTCTGGTCACCCCTCCTATACTTCCTATCTGGCTACTGGCCAATCAGTCTTTTATTAAACCTATACGAGTGACAAATCTTTACAGTCTTTCCAAGAGCATTATCCCACAGCATTTTGGATACTTTATGACAGATGAGTACATTAGAGAAAGCACAGACCTGCAAGCTAGATGTGCATCCCTAGAAATGCCAGGGAGGACCTATGTAGAACATGGTGATAGCGAGACTCCAACAAAACAACAAAACTTAAACACCTTCCAGATACTGGTGGTGGTTCCTGTTGTTCCTCCTCTCCACTCCTTTTATCTTCTACCCCTTTATCCCACTCACTTCCTCTTCCTCTCTTCCTCCCCTTCTTCCTTCGTTTTGATGTGAACAGCATGGTGTTACTACACCTGTCCTGGGGTCTTCTCTCTGTTTCCTGAGCTTTGGGATTGTAAGTCTCCTGCCTCGTCTGTCTGGCATTGCCTGGGTATTGGCGATGCAAACTGGTCCTTACCCTGTAGGACCAGTGCTTTACCCACTCACTGAGCCTCGTCATTGTTGACTGTGAAAGGAAGCAAGTACTTCCTAAATGCTTAGGTTAAAGAGGTTTCCTGATACAAATTGCTCACTTATTTAAAATACTGATTTGGGGGCTGGTGAGATGACTCAGCAGGTTTAGGTATTTGCCACCAAGCCTAACAACCTGAGTTCAGTCCCTGGGACCTACATGGTAGAAGGAGAGAACTGTCTCTCCCAAGAGGTAATCTCTGACTTCTACATAGATGCCATGACACATGTACCATCTCAAATAAAAATGTAATAAAGATACTTCTTTGTTTTTGTTTTTTGAGACAGAGTTTCCCTGTATAACAGTCCTAGCTGTCCTGGAAGTAGCTCTTGTAGACCGGGCTGGCCTTGAACTCACAGAGATTCACCTGCCTCTGTCTCCTGAGTGCTGAGATTAAAGGTGTGTACCACCACTGCCCAGTTTTTTTAAGAATTAAAAACTGGCTATTTTGTTTTGAGATTCAGTGCTGCTATTAGGTAGCCCAGGCTGGCCCCAAAGTTGAAATCTTCGCATCTCTGAGTGCTGGGCAACTCTACTTCCCCAAGTTCTGGCACCTGTTTTCCTCCACCAAAGGAGCTATTCCTCATCAATGTCAGAAGGGACAACAGCTGTTTGTCTGTGGTGCCTGCTAGCATACCAAAACAATGCTGGCCTCCAGGCTCACTCAGTGTCTGTGACTCTAATTAGGTCTTCTCACCTGGCACCTCTACCCTAAATTTCTCCAGCTCATGGACTTCCCTTGTCCCAGCTTCTCCTTCCCATATAATCCGACCATTTCTGCCATGCATTCTGTTTTGTCTTCCTTTTCTCCTATCCCTCTCTTTCTCCTCTCAAGGTCAAGTCCAGTCTGCTCGCCATATTCAGTTTATTTTTTCTCTCCTGACTCTGGACTATTCCAGATGCCTCTTTCTTCCCTCATATCTGTAAGAACCTTCCCCTCAACCACCCCTCGAAGCGAGTCACATCCTCATTTTGTTTTGTTGTTGTTTGTTTTTCTAGACAGGGTTTTTCTTTAGCTTAGGAGCCTGTCCTGGAACTCATTCTGTAGACCAGGCTGGCCTCGAACTCACAGAGATCTGCCTGCCTCTGCCCCCCGAGTGCCAGGATGAAAGGCGTGCGCCACCACAGCCTGACCACATCCTCGTTTTATACGGGATCATAGGCATGATGATTACGCTATGCTAGCTGGAACCTATGATTTGTTTTGTTTTGTAAACATGGTTAATAAGCAGAAAGAATACAAACCTTACAAATGCCCAAACTAAAAGTTGCTAAGCATCAGAGATGTTCCTGTAAGTCTACACATCTACAGCAAGACCCTGTCAAACTAGTTCCTAGGATACTAAAGATTAAACTGATGACGTTTCAGAGGTATGTAGGCCAGTAGTGTGAGGTATGCAACTATTTTTCTTGTGATGTGCATGCTCTCACACATGCGTGTGTGTGTGTGTGCGCATGTGTGTGCGTGTGTGTGTGTGTGTGCGCGCGCATATGTGTAGGTTGGAGGTCGATATTGGATATCTTCCCTGATTACTGTATATTTACAGAGGCAGTGTTTCTCAGTTGAACTCAGAGCTCCCAGACCAGACTAGTCTAGCTAGTGAGTTGCTCTGAGGATCCTGTCTCTCCCTTCAGAACACCGGAATTAGAGGCAGGTCACTATGCCCATGTGGCCTTGTGTAGTGTCGGGCATCTGAACTTAAATCCTCACGCTTGGACAGCAAGGGTGTGCCATCTCCCAGGCGAGAGGTTCTATTCAGTTTCTAACTCAATCCAAGTCTCCCCTGGTTCCCACACTTGTGACTGCTGCCGCTTCCTGTGGTATATCATCCATAAGGGGAACTGCTGTGCTTCTGCACGAAGGCTTCGAAAGGGAAGTGTGAGCATTTGCTTAGGAAGGGATCCCCCTTAACTGGCAGGAGATCCTGGGGCAAGTTACCTCAGCTCTGCCCTTCGCTTTACTCCTTACAGAATACTAAAAGGAAAACTGTCTGTCTTTCCCATAGGCTGTGGCAAGGGTCAAATGGGGTGACAGAGGCTCAAGTGACTTGAATGTCAGATGTTAAGTATAGTTCGAGACACCATTCTTTCTATTTTTCCAGTGCTATGGATGGAACTGGGGGCTTCTCTGTACCCCTGACCTCCTACATCCCTAGCCATCCTTGGGATTCTCACCACCAAGAGTGTATGTACCTTTAAAAGGAAAGAAAGTGATTAGGCGTACACATTGCAAATATTACCCTGGTTTTCTAAGAGGCTTAAAATGATGTGCGTCTCTCTCTCTCTCTCTCTCTCTCTCTCTCTCTCTCTCTGTGTGTGTGTGTGTGTGTGTGTGTGTGTGTGTGAGGAAAAGAGAGAGACACAGAGAGAGGTGCAGCAGATTGCAGTGCCTAAGGAAACCAGAAGAGGGCATCAGATACCTAGGAATTGGATTTGTGAGTGGTTGTGATTTGCCTGGCATGGGTGCTAGGAACCAAATTTGAGTCCTCTGCAAGAACAGTAGGTACTCTTTTTTTTTTCCAGTAGGTACTCTTAACCTCTGAGCCATATCTGCATCCCTATAATGTTATCTGTCAACTTGAGATAATCGTGAATCACCTGGGAAGAGTCTCAGTGAGGGACTGTCCTGATCAGGTTGGCCTGCGGGCTTGCTGGAGGAGGATAGTCTTGCTTACTGTTGATTGATGTGGGGAGACCCACTGTGGGTGGTGCCATTCCCTGGAGTTCAGTCCTGGATTAGTTAAGTGTGTGTGTGTGTGGTGGAGGGGGGAGACAGGGGCGGAGCATGAGCAGGCATATGTGTTCTCATTGTCTCTCTGCTCTTGACTGTGGATGAGAGTGGCTGCTTCATGTTCCTGTATTGATTTCCCCACAACGATGGGCTGTAACCCGAAATTGTGACCAGACAAACCCTCTCCTCCTTAAAATTACTTTTGTTAGGATGTTTAATCACAGAAACAGAGTCTAAACTAGGGCCCTAAGTCAGGCTACTTGTTAAGAAATGTGTTTAGCCTATGTTTTGAAAGCTTGGAAGTCCAAACAGCATGGTGCAGCCCATGTAGCTCTATCACACTTTGGGGGGTAGCAGTGATAAGAAGATGTCAGTGTCAAAGCAGGTAGTCAGAGAGAGCGGCTTCCTGCAATGTCTTCCCAGAGCACACCACAGCCCTTCCTCTGAGCCCCAACTGTTGTAAACCTGTCAACACTAACATACCGAGGTCCAAGCATCTACCAAATGGCTCTTGCAGGGATCCATGAAGCCATCATATTCAAGTCACAGTGATGGCATTTGCACAGAGAGCTGAGCAAGAGCTGTCACTCGGGGTTTAGGGAGAAGGTTCCAGGGGGAAGATGTGGCAAATCTGCAGGCAAAAGAAAACCAGCAGATTCAGGTGCTAGGCTAGTAGAGTGAAGGAGGTAGGTAAGCACATTCACAGGAAAGGGACAGTTCTGCAGGTCACAGTAAGTGATCTAGTGAACACTAAGGGACTCAGGAGGGTCCATTAGTTTAAGTGTGGAAATGACAATTTTTTGTTCGTTTTGTATATACAATCTTATTGGGATAAAATTTCTGTACAGAAAACCACAATTGACGTTGTGATTCTTAGTTCTGTAACCATCACAATGATTTGATTTGCTATTGATGATCTGATTTATTTCTGTTGGGATGAAATGATAGCTATCTACTTAGGTAAGGACAATGTTCTAGTAGAGGACGGGAGGTGGCTCGGTCAGTAAAATGCCTTCTTCATTGAGTGAGGGGCTGAGCTGTGACCCCCAGACTTTACATAAAAGCCACATGTGACGGTGAGCAGCGCCGGGAATCCCAGTGCTGGGAGTGGGATGGAGTGGAAACAGCTGGGTCCTTGGAACTCATTGGCCAGCCTGCCTACCTAACTGTATGTGCAAGAGATCCTGTGAGAGACGCTGTCTCAAAAAATTAAGGTGGAGGGTGACTGAGTTGTGTGAAAACACCTAATGTCATTGTTGGGTCTCAACACACACACACACACACACACACACACACACACACACACACACTAGCATTATCAAACACATACATTACACAAATGCATATACATGCACATGCCAGCATTGACAATCACATATACAATGCACAGAACACTCATAAATATTTAGACTGTCAGCAACTGTAGGTTTGACCTAGGACATCACAAATGTTTATGTTATGTACACGCGTATGGCACAATTAATTCATGAGAAAGTATTTGTGAAATTTGGTGTTAGATCACTGAACTTCTTGGAGATTTAATTTAAGCTATCAATTCTTTTCTCAGATAGAAAACACTTAACTTCAAAACGCCAAGATAGGCTTCTCATCTGTGATATTTTCTTTTAAATAAATTTTGCCACTGCAAATAAAAGAGAATGACCAGATGGGTTTTAGTAGCTCTGATTGGTTACTTGTCTCTTTGCTGTGATTAAAACAGCTTAAGGAGAGGAGGATTTATTTTGGCTCACAGTTCCAGTGAAATTTCTCTACTCCATCATGGTAGAGAAATTATGCAGCCCAGCAAGAGCTGTAGGTGGCTGGTCACCTTGTGCCCACAGTTAGCAAGCAGAAAGCAAAGCATGCTCCTGTTCAATTTGTTTTCTCCTTCATATTTAGTACAGGGTCTCAGACAAAGGAATGGTGCCCTCCCCCCACATTTAGGGTGTGCCAGTTAACCTAATCCAGACAATCCATCACAGACATTCCCGGGAATTTGTTTCTAGATCTTGTCAAGTTGACAATATTAACCATCTCTGTGCTTGGATGATCTCCCAAAGTCAGACACCGTATGTCTATTTCTTTGTATTCTTCCCAAGTATCCAGAAAGGTTCCAAACTTGGTGCCTGTTTTTTAAAAAATAAATATTAATATTAGGGGTGTGTGTGATTCATGTGTTTGGGAACATATGCAATTGTGGAGGTCAGAGGAAAATTTTGTGGAGCTGATTTATGCCTTCCACTTTTGTGTAGATGATTCTGGGGATCAAACTGAATTCACCAGGCTTATACAGCAAGTGCCTTTAGTATTGAGCTGTTCACCCCCACCCCTGCATATGAGGCGGTAACAAGCAAGCCACACCGGTTTAATGTCAATTTGTTCTTACCACTTCACCTCTTTGAGTGCTTTCAGCTGTGATGTGAGCAACGGCAATTCACATCAACTCAACAGGTGTATTATTTCCATCCTGTTGCGTATCTGCTCTCCAAGTTTTCAGTTTACCTTCCCAGGGAGAGATGCTAAAATTGGAAAAATCTTTTCATGACAGCTTATCGTAAAAGAAGAAATTTGCACATTCTGGGTCTTGATGTGAAGGTGCTGGATGGGTGTGCTCCTGCCGTACATTTGATCTCTGTAAAGCACGATAGATATTTTCTTCCCGCTCCTAAATACCTGCTGCTTTTAGTGTTGTAGTCATCTCAAATGCCTTCATAAACGAAGTGCAGGCATGCACAACGCCGTATCTAAATGCCCCAATATTTCTCTTACAATGATGCTCCAGGAGAGTTCTGGGCGTTCGAGACTACAAGGCCGTCCCTTGTGGTCCCTAGGACAATGAGAGGTGTTAAAACTGATGTGGCTTAGCAGCAAGTGGAAAGGGAAGCCCAGTTGTGCTGCTGCCACTTGGGTCATCAAGCCACCGACACACGCACCTCCTCTGAGTGCAGTAAGTGTAGGAGGAGTGACATGTCTCTTGGACAATTCAATTTGTACGTGTGTGCAGGACGAGCCCACACGGCCAGACAGCTCTGTATATGTGGAAGGATACTGTGGCTTGCTATGTGATCATCTCAGAGAAGGTCCTTCTGTGTGACTGATCTGGGGAAGTCAGCAGAGATGGGTACTAGAGAACAGCTGAGATCCAAAACAAAAGGACAGTCTGGGAACAGGAGAGTAGGGTATAAGCCCGGTAAACATGGGCTTTGGAGTGGAGATGCTGGGCTGGCTATTTCCACACATAGACGTCAAGAACGTAATATCCTTACACATTTCTGTCCCCACGTGTCTTAGTCAGGATTATTGTTGCTGCAATAAAACAACATGATGAAAAGCAACTTAGGGACAAAATGATTTATTTGACTTTTATATCCCAAATCACAAGTTTCCTTTGAGGGAAGCCAAGGCAGAACTCAAATTGGACGGGAACCTGGAGGCAGAAACTGAAGTGGGGACCATAGAAGAATGCTGATTACTGGCTTCCTTCTCAAGGCTTGCTTGGATTACTTTATTATAAAACCCAGTCCACGAATGCCACCACCCACAATGGGTTGGGCCCATATGATTTAAATACCCCATGTTTATTACCTCATAGTTTCCAAGGCCAGAAGTCTAAGCCTGCCTTAGTTGGATACCCTGGCTCACCTGGCTGACCCTTTGAGGGGGATGTTATAGTTGTCCTGTTTAGACATGTGCATTTAGTCTCAGCACCTTGAGCAGCCGTAGGTCTCTGCATTAACCATCATTCTCTCTGAAAAGAAGCTTATCTAATGGAGGCTGAGAGCAGCTCTCATCCCTACACTGGGTTTCCCATCATACATTGGATTTCCTATGGCACCAGCCCTGAGATATATGGGTCCCGGGTTTACAGGCTAAGGCGCACGAATGCATTTAAAAATTCTGTCACCACTGCTGCTATTTTTTTCCAGGGTATTTGTCCCTTGGGGTCTATGGGTGCTGCTGAAACCTTAGACAAATTACATTTGATAGATATTAGTTGCTCCCGAAGCCTTTAGCCCTGGTGACTTTCAGTGGTTATCCTGCAGCCGGGACAGGGAAACTTTAAGGACGGGAAAGTGGGTGGGGCTGGGGCAGAGGAGCTGGACCCTTGCCTTATTTGGGTGTAGTCTGATGGTCTGGGAGTCTGAGATAGTCTGAAACATGAGTGCTGCTATTGGCTGAGGCTCAGCTATTTGTTTGAAAAGAATAAAATATTCCTAAAATAGGTTGTAGTTTGTTATGTAGGGATTCAAGGTATGGGTACAGTCTCTTTTCAATTTAACTTAATTAAACAATCATCTGGAGATGGACATCAGTTTTAGAATCATGGTTAATTGGCAAATGCTTTCAATTTTGAAAGGTGACAGTCTCTTCTTGGCTGGACAGCGCTGGGAAATATCTTCATCATTTGAAAACGATGTGTTTATTTTTTATTTACATTTATGCATGTGTTACTGCTCACCTCTGCGTACCATGTGCATGCTCAGATCCTCTCGAGAGCAACAGTACTATTCTTTTTTTTTTTTTTTTGATTTTTCGAGACAGGGTTTCTCCGTAGCTTTTGGTTCCTGTCCTGGAACTAGCTCTTGTAGACCAGGCTGGCCTCGAACTCATAGAGATCCGCCTGCCTCTGCCTCCCGAGTGCTGGGATTAAAGGCATGCACCACCACCGCCCGGCCAACAGCACTGTTCTTAACCACTGAACCGTCTCTCCAGTCCTTATAATTTTAAAGAATACTTGAAGATTCTACAGATGCCCAAAGAAGACATTAAAAACAACTGGTATAACATTATCAATACTTTGATGTAGATTAGTGCCGTCTAAAAGAAGTAAAAAGTGCACAACATATATGAATCATATGTAACTTAAAATTATGTTGTATTTACATTTAACAGGAAGGTGAAATAAATGTTAATGATAATTTAACTTATATTAAAAAGATATAATATGCTTTCCATTATAATCGTATTATTATAGGAGGCATTATTAGTGAGGCATTTTACATTCTCTTACACTAACCCAAGCATACTTGGTGCTCCACCTATTGACAGGTGTTTCATCCCTGGACCCTGTGTGGCAGGAAAAGAGAACTGACTACTGGACGCTGTCCCTTGATTTCTGTTCATGCACAAATAAATGTCATGTGATCATTTAAACAATAATATGAAAGAAACACAGATAAAGCAGTATTATATTAATCACTCTCCACGTATCTCCAGCTATATCATACTTACTGACTTTCCAGACAAAGAAATATATTCAAAACTATTAAGAAAAATCAAGCGGAGGAAGAAAGCTTAAAACTTAGAAGGTGAGTGGGCTGTCCAGGGACAGTCCTGCCCCCACCCTGCTCATTACTGGTCTGCAGGGGTCTGAACTGACTCTCTCTTTTCCTGATTGTCCTCCCCTAAAGCCTCAACATTTCCTGTCCCTTCTCTCAGGCCTCTGTTCCACCCACCTCTTCTACCTCATCTGAGGCATCTTCCTTGTCCAGGTCACACAAATGTCAGCCTTCCCTCTCCCGTGTGGTGTCTTCTTGCCATGGTTCTGGGTTTAATTCACCAAGAATCCACTACAGACAGCCTCTCTGTCTTCCATAAAACTGGAAGCTGGAGTCGTAGGGTTTGGTCTTTATTTGCCTTACTGCTTTCAACCTAGCATTTAGAGAACTGTCCGGCTCTCAGTAGCCAATACATGGCTGTGGAGTGGATGCCTAAAAGAAAGAAATAAAGAGACCTAGGCTCCAGGAGCAAAATGTGCTCATGGCTAGTGCCGATATGTGTTTTTCATAGAGCACAACTCAGGGTTTTTCTTTTTTTAAATAAAGGCCGATTTGTTTTCAAGCTCCTAGAATAACATTAGGCTAACTAAGGACTTTTGGAATGCCTTGGGGTTTGTTTTAATGAATAGCTGGAAATTGTATGTAATTAGCATTAATTTTTATGTGTACATCCATTTGTATAAAAACAGTTCTCTTGAATAATTTAAACAGCCTCTTCGCCTCAAGAAGCATTTGGCCTACTGGGCCTTCAGAGATTCTATTAATGGGAAGTCATGAGGTTTAAATGCAAACTAAAGAAGGATTTTTTTTTCCTCCTTTGTGTCGTGTATGGAGACTACTTCAGAAGTGGGCAGCCTCAAGAGTCGAGTCCTAGGGAGTCCACTGAATGTCCTCTGGCAGCTTACATAGTTAAAGAGAGGTGTTAGTTAAAACAATAATAATAATAATAGTAATGGGAGGAGTATGTATATTCTTCCTACATATTAAATATTAATTCCAAGGAAACGCAGACCCGTAACGGCTGGAAATAGGAAATGCCAGTAGACAATGATTCTTGCAAGCTAATATTAGCCACATGCGACAAGATGACTGTGTGCAAGTGTGATCATATAAGCAGGGTCTCGCCGGGCGGTGGTGGCACACGCCTTTAATCCCAGCACTCAGGAGGCAGAGGCAGGTGGATCTCTGTGAGTTCGAGGCCAGCCTGGTCTACAAGAGCTAGTTCCAGGACAGGAACCAAAAGCTACAGAGAAACCCTGTCTCAAAAATCAAAAAAAATAAAAATAAAAAAAATAATATAAGCAGGGTCTCACACAGATCACAGTGCACCTCCAGAAGGGATAGTCACACCCCAGGGAGAAAGAGTAACCGCACCAGTGGAGAACCCCTGAAGGAAACACCCAAACCACGTGGCCAAGTTAACATCACCAATCCTGGCAATGTCAGCCCCGTGGTAGGATTCACTGAGAAGGAAGGGCCCCAACTGGCTGGTGTGAAGGCCTGAGGGATGGTTCTATGGGGGTAAAAGTGCTTACAGCCAAGCCTGACAGCCTAAGTTAGATCTCCACGGCTCACAAGGAAAAACCAAACTGACTTGGGATGGAAGTTCTCTGGCCCCTCCATCTTGCTGGGGCATGCTCAGTTCCCTCCCCCACTATACAGAAAAAAAACGTGAATAAATAAATAAATAAATAAATAAGATAACCAGTGTGGGATTATTGCACACACACACACATGAAAACAGAACTGGATTTATGCATGAGGAAGCAGCAGACAAATCTGAGAGATAATAATGGCAAACCAGCCGCTGCTCTTCAAACGTGTCAGGACAAGCATGAGTAAGGAAGATCAAGGAACTTTCCTAGACGGAGGTGATGGTGGGAAACTAAGTACACTGGATTTCAGAGTCAATCCTACCCTGCCACCAGGACACTAGTGGGGTAGATCTGAATTAAGATGTAAGAATAATGTAATAACATTGCAAGGATACTAAGTCAAGGTCTAGATAATCATAGTTCAGTTACGTGAACATAAGGGAGAGTTTGCGAGCAGTAATAGCAACAAATATGTTCAAGTAAAATAATACTGAGTGGTTCAAAAGAGAGATATGTATCTTTACTGGACAGCCTGGCATGCGAATGCAAAAGCAGTAAGGCTTAGCAGTTAAGGTTGGAACATGTTTCCGTAAAATCTATATGTAGGAAGTTACAACACGGTGTTTTCACATGTGCTAGAAGCGGGCTTCTGTGAATATAATTATTAAGATGAGGTCCTATGGCAATAAGGTGTGTTCCTAATCCAGTATTCCTGGTGTCCTCATTAGAAGTAGAAATTTGGGCGTAGATGGGGACACAAACAGATGCCTTGAGGAGATGAAGGCAGGGATAGGAATGGTGCAGGAAAGCTGAGGGACGGTAGACTTGCCAACAAAACAGCATGAACTAGAGAGCGGCTCATTGCCTCCTGGAGTCCCTCCTCACAGCCCTCACAGGTTGCCAGCCTCTCGTCTAAGCCACCTCGTACTTTAACAGGAGACTTGGGAAATGGAGACACTGGTAACCTGCATTGAGAACCAAACATTAAGGCTCCATGCTGAGTTCTTGGCCTCAGGTTCTCACAATAGGCTTTGTTACTGCCCCCTACAGCACAGAGAATTGATATGGCGAGGAACTAACTGTGCTGAGGTTGCACAGCCGGCAAGTGGAAGAACAGGTTTCTAACCTCTGCACTTGCCCTCAGTATATTCCTGAGCACTGTGCAATGGGTTATTTCACCTGGATTCTCATTCCAAAGGCTTCTCACTGGATTTGAGACGGTTGCTGTTCTGTTGTGACAAAACACCAGGACCAAGAGGAGAAAACGTTTATTTTGGCTTCTGGTTCCACAGTGCAAGATTCATGATAGTAGAGACAGCATGGGGACAAGCAAAAGTAGCTGGAGCCGGCAGCTGAGGGGTCACGTGTTGATCAGAAGCATGAAAATAGAGAGCAAAACATAAGTAGACAAGAACTCTCAAACCTAGCCCCCGTGACATACTTCCTCCAATAAGGCTGTATGAGCTAACCCTCCCAAATAGTGTCACTAAGTGGGCACCAAGTATTTCAACGCTCAAGACTGCGGGGGATATATCTTATTCAAACCCCCACAGTTGCCTGTGAGTTTCCTAACATATGCCACATATAATTTCCAAGGACAGTGAACAGTGAACTGCACATGTAGTTACTAAATCAAGTTTCATTATTGCCCATCCGGTTTTGACCACCTTGATCTTTTTTGTTGTTGTTGTTGGACACATTGAAAGTCAAACTTGTGAGTCCTCCTAAGACAACTCATTAGTCATTTGGGAGAGGATGCACTTTGGAAGCATCAACTAATCTAAGTGGAAACTAGAACCCAAATTCAGCATCTAAGCCACAAGGGAGGACATTCTGGGCCCCTGGAATGCCTTTAACAAAGCAGAGAGCACGGCTTTCCTCTTTAATAGCCGTGGTCTAAGAGAGACGCGTCTGCCGGGTTTCATTCGCTTGCCTTTTACAGTCATTCCCCCATTCAATTATCTTTAACGGGCGCTCCCGGCCCTTCCTGGCATCAGTTCAGCCAGCCTGACTTAGAGAAGGCCGGCCCAGTTTTTCAGCTGCTCTCTCACTCAGGGTGGGGCCTTTTGGATGGCAAGCATGTACTGGATCACCCGAAGGAGTCAAGGTTATTGTCTTGTATCTTCTAGTGATCCCCAGTCCCTGCACCCAGGCCAAATCTCACATGTAATCCAGGGTCCATTATTACAGTCTTAAGAATCCTGCCATTGATTAAGTTATAAATACATCCACAGATACAAGGTAGTACTCATTATTTAAAATTAATTATTACTTTATTTTACATCTGACCACAGCCTTTCCTCCCTCCTCTCTTCCCACTTCCTTCCCCCGACTCTACTCTTCTCTCCCCTCCATCCACCACCCCTCCATATTGGCTCAGAAAGGGGATGGGCTTCCCATTGGCATCAACAAAGCATGGCCCATCAAGCAGCCTAAAGACCTAGCACTTCCTCCTGTATTCAGGATCAGCAAGGCAATCCAGCATTGGGAACAGGGTCCCAAGAGCCAGCCAAAGCACCAGGAACAGCCGCTGCTCCCATTGCTAGGAGTTCCATGAATAGATCAAGCTACACAGCAATCACATATATACAGAGGGCCTAGCTCGGTCCCCTGCAGTCTCCCTGTTGGTTCAGATTCTGTGAGTTGTCGTGAGCCAAGATAGCTGTTTCTGTGGGTTTTCCTGCAATGTCCCTGACCCACCTGGCTCCTGCAATCCCCCCCCCCCCCACACCTCGGCAGGACTTCCCAATGTTTGATTATGGGTCTCTAAATTTTCTTCCATCAGTCACTGGATGAAGGTTCTTTGATGACAACAGGGGTAGCCACCAGTCAGAATACAGGGGATGGCCAGTTCAGGCTATGTATCCACTGTTGTCAGGAGTCTTAGCTAGGTCAAACTGTAGACTCCTGGGTATTTCCCCTGCATCAGGCTTCTATCGGACTCCATAGAGGCCCCTTTTCCAGTTAGCTTTCTTGGCACTCTCCCCCTCCAGTCGTCCCCACTCCCAACCCGATCCCTCAGGTTCCCATGCTTACCCACCCCCAGTTCAACCAGGAGCTCTCCTCTGTTTCCTTTTCCCAGGGAGATTCATGTGTCACCCCCTTGGGCCTTCATTGTTACCTAGCCTAGCCTCTCTAGGTCTATAGATTGTAGCATGGTTATCCTTTACTTTACAGTTAATATCCACGTATGAGTGAGATACGTGGATACCATGTTTGTCCTTCTTGGTCTGGGTTACAGCTCTTAAAATAAGTTTTTTTTTTTGTTCCATTCATTTGCCTTCAAATTTCCTGGGGTCCTTATTTTTAACAGTAGAGTAATATTCCATTGTGTAAATGTACCACATTTTCTTTATCCATCCTTCAGATGGGGAGCATCTAGATTGTTTCCAGGTTCTGAATATTACAAACAAAGATATTATGAACATAGTTGAGCAGTTGTCCTTGTGGTATGATTGAGCATCCTTTGGACATATTCCCAAGAGTGGTATAGCTGGGTCTTGTGGAAGATTGATCCCTAGTTTTCTGAAAAACCACCATATTGATTTCCAAAGTGGCTGTACAATTTTGCACTCCCACCAGTAATGGAGAAGTGTTTCCCTTGCTCCACATCCTCTCCAACACAGGCTGTCATTTGTGGTTTTGATCTTAGCCATTCTGACAGGTATAAGGTGGAATCTGAGTTGTTTTGATTTACATTTCCCTGATGGTGAAGGATGATCAACATTTTTTTAAGTGTTTTTCTGCCGTTTGAGATTTTTCTGTTGAGAATTCTCTGTTTAGGACAGCATCCCCCTTTTTAATTGAGTTATTTGGTTTTTCGATGTCTAGTTCCTTGAGTTCTTTAAATATTTTAGTGAACAGCCCTCTGTCAGATGTGGGGATGGTGAAGATGTTTTCCCATTCTGTTGGCTGCCATTTTGTCTTGTTGGCTGTGTCCTTTGTCTTATAGAAGCTTTTCAATTTCAGGAGGACCATATATTAATTGTTGATCTTAGTTTCTGTGCTACTGGTGTTTTATTCAGGAAGTAGTCTCCTGTGCCAATGCGTCCAAAGTACTTGTCACTTTCTCTTCTATCATGTTCAGTGTAACTGGATTTTTTTTTTTTTTTTGGTTTTTTTCGAGACAGGGTTTCTCTGTGGTTTTTTTTGGAGCCTGTCCTGGAACTAGCTCTTGTAGACCAGGCTGGTCTCGAACTCAGAGATCCGCCTGCCTGCCTCTGCCTCCCAAGTGCTGGGATTAAAGGTGTGCGCCACCACCACCCGGCCAGTGTAACTGGATTTATGTTGAGGTCTTTGTTCCACTTGGACTTTGTGCATGGTAACAGATGTGGATCTATTTGCATTCGTGTACATGCTGACATCCAGTTATGCCAACACCATTTGTTGAAGATGCTTTCTTTCCTCCATTGTATAGTTTTGCCTTCTTTGTCAAAAATCAAATATCCATAGGTATGTGTCTTTACACCAGGATCCTCCATTTGATTCCATTGGTCAATGTGTCTGTTTTTTATGTCAATAACATGTTGTTTCTGATACTTTAACTCTGTAGTAGAGTTTGAGATCAGGGATGGAGATACTTTTGGTAGTTCTTTTATTGTCCAGGATTGTTTTGGCTATCCTGGTATTGTTTTTCTATATGAAGCTGAGTATTGTTCCTTCAAGATCTGTAAAGAATTGTGTTGGGATTTTCATGGGGACTGTAGCTTGGACTTATGAGTTAAAGCAAACCTTTCTCTTCCAAGTTGCTGTTTTTTTTTTTTTTGTTTTGTTTTTTTGATATTTTATCACAGCAACAGAAATGGAGCTAGTGTGGACATTAAAGGGGCCAATGTTTCCCTGCCACATGTCCCTACCTTCAAACCTGGGTTTCATGTCCTTCCCTGTGCTCTGGTAGCAGGCAATGTTCCTTAATATACTGCTGTTCCTTACTCTTTGCTCCTTCCTGCTCTCCGTGGGTGAAAAAACCAGATTTTTTTCCCCTAAGCTCCTGCTACAGTTAAAGTGTGGGCATATTTTCCCAGGGGACTCTGGGAAAAATTATTTTTCCTAGTTGAAGAAAACACAAAACCTTTCTTTTAGAAGAGAGCTGCGCTTCCAGTCTTGGTACATGAGGAGATGAGGGCCTGATGTTTGCTGAGGTAGCAGATACCTGGTGGGAGGAAGGACAGAATATCAAGACTGGTGGGAAAGACCTGAGGTTGCAGATAACGTCACTCAATGCTGGATTAATTTATTGTGCCACAGTTTATGGCCAGAATTCCTAACATTTTCATCCTCCATGCCCTTTATTCCCCAGGCAGTTTTAATAGGGTGCCTTTTACTTGCAACACGAAATATCTCAGTTTATAATTCTCATCCTCACCTAGGCAAACACGTGCAGCCCTGTCCTTGGGTTATTGGTAAGCTCATCTTCTTTCCTCTCTAGGCTGGGAGATCTTAACGTTGACCCGCCCACTTTGCTCACGTGTTCTCTTTGCACCTAGTATAGCGATAAAGTAACTATTTGCTAAATGAAAGAATGAGTAAATAACTGAACGTAACTCCCCCTTCTCCTTCAGTTTCTCCCAGGACCAACACTCTTTATTGAGTAAGGATGAGCTTTCTAATCTAGCCTGCTCTCTATTACCCAACCGCAGAAACTGGTACGAGGCCGTGTACCTGCAGCAGGCACGACTTTGACCTAATTAGCGAAGAGTTGCTGACGACTTGCAGCAGGCAGTGCGGGACAAGCCCCAAACATGGCTTTCTATGCTGATAAGCTGCACCGGTTACACACCTTGTTACAGTGTCAAAATATCTGACACCACCGCCCCCCCCCAAAAAAAAAATTAAGGACAAAGAAGTGTTTATTTTGGTTCACAGTTGGAGAGTGCGGTCCATCACAGAAAGGAAGTCAGGGTGGCAGCAGGCTGAGGGTGTTGGTCACGTTACATCCGCCGTCAGGAAGCAGAGAAAGACAAGCGGAGCGCTAGTACTCAACTTCCTTTCACCCCTTTACTTGGTCTGGAATCCCAGTTCAGGAGATGGTGTAGTCCACATGGGGTGGGTCTGCCCGCCTCAGTAAAGCGCAGTCTAGAAGCTGGCTCACAGACATGCTCCGGGGTTTGTTTCCATGACGATTCCAAGAAGACAACCAGGAAGAGCCATCACACAAAGTCACAAAGGTGCTGGTGTTTTTCCACCCTCTTGTGGTGTGGAATAGAAGATGCTCTCCAGGTTCTGAACACCATGATCCAAGGAGACGGACAACTATTTTGAGAAGCTAATTCGTGCTAGAGTGCTGTAGGAGATAGTAAATTTTAATGTGCTGTCATTTTAATGTCGATCTTCTGGGGGTTATGACTCATTCCAAGGAACGGGCAAAATGGAAGTCAGGAGATCCAAGTTCAAGTTTGAGCACTGACATTAATCAGGCTCAAGGTCTTGGGCAAGGCACCAGACTGCTTCCATTTTCCTCTTTTTATAAAGCCAGAACATTTTCAACTGTGCCCTGTAAAGTGGGGGTATTGTGAGGTCCAGGGCTGTCTGTGGAGAAAAGGGTTGGGGGGGGGGGGCAGGTGCGGCAGTCCTTTAGACACCTCCTGCCAAATCACTCTGTGTGGTGGCACTTCATTTAAGAGCACCATCTGAACAAAGAGACACCCCCATCCCCCACCCTGTTCAAACCAGTCAGGCAACTTTTGGTTGTTAACCTCTAAGGCAATGTGTGTGTTTGTGGATGGGAGTGGTAGGAATTGGGGATGGGGTTACTGAGTGGGTGGGTAGATTTCAGTAAAAGGGATAGGCCATGGTGGAAGAGGGAAGAATGTTTTAGAAGGTCCCACAGAACACTTGTACATGTATTTTCGAAACAGGCCATTGCTCTGTGATTTGGGAGCCAGGTCACTGCCATGTTCCTGGTAGGTGACAGAACACAGCTTTGGGGACAGTTCATGGTCTAAACCAACCCTTGTGTACATGAGGATGGGAGAAGAGATGGTTTAGGATTGCCTGTACTGTGCTTGACCATTGGTGAAGGAGGCTGCTTGTTCTTCCTGGTTGCCCTGCTAGATTAGACCTGAAATAATCACACAGAAATCATATTATTTAAATCACTGCTAGGCCCATTAGCTCTACCTTCTTATTTGCTAACTCTTACATATTAATTTAACCCATTTCTATTAATCTGTGTATTGTCATGAGGTAGCTTACTGGGTAAAATTTCCAGTGTCTGTCTCCAGTGGCTCCAGGGCTTTTCTCCCTCTGACTCTGCCCTTTTTCCTCCCAGCATACAGCCTAACTTTCCCTGCCTACCTAAATTTTGCCTTGCTATAGGTCCAAAGCAGTTTCTTTATTAATCAATGGTACAGAGGGAAATCCTACATCACCTGAACTTCGAAGATCAATAATTAGAGCAGACAGTCTCTATGCTTCCCGCTCCCTCAACCTGAGGCCGCCGGAGCCCACCTGCTTCTCTTGTACCTACTCCTCGTTCATTCTCCTGTTAACACATCCTATCAGCAACCAGGGAAGGTGCCAGGTGGGCTGGGGCAAAGCAAAGTAAGAGGTGGTCTGTGCTGTAGATCAAAGTTTCTATCCCACCCAGTCCCATAGCCGTTCAGTCCCAAATAAACACACAGAGGCTTATGTTAATTACAAACTGTTTGACCCATTGTTCAGGCTTATTATTAACTACCTCTTACAACTTAAATTAACCCGTAATCCTTATGTATATTCATGTGGCTTGGTACCTTTTCTTGGTAAGGCATTCTCATCTTGCTTTCTCTGCTTCTGGATTGCAACTGCTTCTCTGCCTTTCTTCTTCCTGCCCCACCCATACTTCCTGCCTGGCTATTTTCCCACAGCATTGTTCTCCTTGTGAGGCTTGGCAGGAGCTCAGAGAGCAACTGTGGAGTTCCACAGTCCATCATGCCCTTGGCCACCAGTTCAGAGGTTAGACCACTCCATGGGTGGGCAACCAGAGTGCCAGGCTCTACAGAACCCAGGCCTGCATGAAGGGAAATGCAAATAAGGCCCTCCAGCATGCTTCCTACAGAAGGAGGGGTTTCAGTGCAAGCACCCACTTCCCTCAGCCTTCAGCTCGAATGCTGATTTTATTTCTGCATTTTATGAGCTTGAGAGAGGGAATTAATTTCCTTAGTATAATACAGCCCTCTGGAGAAAGTCTTGTCTAAAAACATTTTCCTCACAAAACACTGCCCTGGAAGAAAGGCTATGCTGAAAGAGAAGGACATGGTTAGAGTCTGATTAACAGGCAGGGTGGGCCGTTAGGTTTATGCTGAGGTACTATATCCTGGGAGAAAGAAACAAAGAAAGGAACAAAGAAAGAGCTTCCTCCCAGGAGCTGAAAACCTCTGTAAAGGAAACATTTGTGGTACAAGTGTCTTTATCTGAGCTGGGTTGTATTTTAATATACTCACCTTAGTGATAAATTAAATACTCTCTTAACAAGTTGTACGATCCCTGAAGTCAGCTGCATCTTGGTATCGCCAAGTGGAGGAGGGTTTGCAAATTTATTTGTAAGAAAAACATTTGATGCCAAATTATCCACACCCAAATCCCTGAAGCTGATGAATGATCCTTCAATGCCAACCTAGTTCTCGGAGACATCAGCAGCTCGCCTTCCACTCTCACCCCTACTCGAAGCGCAGGTCCAGCCTCAGGATTATTTCCGGTGATAAACAGTATACGTTTATTGTGGTTTAAATCAGAAGCACACCCACGGGCTCATGTTTTGAACACTTGGCCCCCCGGTTTGTGGCACTATTTTGAAGACCGTGGAGCCTTTAGGACGTGGCGGCTGACTGCTGGAAATGGGCCAGTAGGGCTACTCCTCGGAAACTCATACTTCTGGTTTCTGTCCTCTTTCTTTCCTTCCTGAACCATGACTGTATGAAAATCTCCCAACATTCTCCAGTGGCCACAAAGATGTCCCTTCCCTTTCACAATATCCTTCTTAAGCCTGACTTGAAGTCAATCCATCCCTCTCCCCGTAAGTTGTTTCTGCCGGGTGTTTTATTATATCAACGCAAAAGTAGTTTACACATAAGAGCAGGAAAATCAGCTTCCTAAGCACCACTGGGGCTTAGAATAGGGAGGTCCAGCATGATGCTTTGGCATGCAGGGAAGTTTAACCCAAAGAACACTGGGAAAGAGCTCCAGAGCAAAATCTCCCGCTGACCTCTTCTTCTCCCATCTCTATCCCTCTATTCTCAAAGCAGCTCGCATTAAATAGAATTGCTTTTTCTAGACAAATTATAGAGCCTCTTGCCCCCAAGAAAGCTACAAAACTTGAAGAGCGAGCTTGCCCTCTCTCTCTCGTCTTCCTTCCCTTTTTAAAACACTCATACCAGAGATGTCCTGTTCCATCCCTGACAGCAAGGGCCACTACACAAAGGGACCAAGATGATTAAGAACACACAGGCTTTGCTGGGATCAGGTCCCCGGTTTCTCGCCATTAGATCACACCCTTCCACCTGATCATATGTCTATCTGCTGTCAGTCCTTTCATTGAACCAAAGCATACAATGGTTTTCTCTGGAGCCTTAAGCCTGTGTTCATTTTTAAAAAGGTTTAATTCAATAAAGTTAGTGTTATTTTTCTCATGTGAACTTGTCTTTGCTATGGGGAAGTTAGTATGATTCCTGTGGTGGGTACAAGAGGTTGATGTGGGATTCCCCTCTGTATGATGTGAATATGTTTTCTTATCATTGGTTAATAAAGAAGCTGCTTTGGTCTGTGGCAGGGCAGAATAGAGCTAGGTGGGAAAACTAAACTGAATGCTGGGAGAAAGAAGGCGGAGCCAGAGAGATGTCATGTAGCTAGCTGCCAAAGGAGATAGACACTCTGGAACCTTACCAGTAAACCACGAACCTTGTGGTAAAATATATAATAATAGGAATGGGTTAATTTAAGATGTAAGAGTTAGTTAATAAGAATCCTAAGCTAATAGGCCAAGCTCTGTTGTAAGTAATTTAATTTTGTGTGATTATTTTGGGTCTGGGCAGCCGGGAAACGAACAAGCAGCCTCTGCCTACAGGAAGTATCCTCTTTTCTGTTTCCATAGCCCTTTAATCCTTGCAACTGCCCTGCAAGACAGTAGATATTATAATGATGAGATGGATTGGGTCTTGGAGATGTTAAGTGACTGATTCAAGATCAAGATGTCAGTGTGCATAGCTTCTATTTACACTGTGCCCATCATGTTAAACTGATGACCTTACTTCATGGTGACCTACTATATTAAAGTGCCAGCCTTTTGGAATTCAGAAGGCTGGGACCAATGTGAGGTTATGTATGGCTTGCGCATCCTGTAGCTGTGAAGTCAATGTGGTCCCAGGGACAGAGCAGTAACTCAGGAAACGTGGTGAAGTTGCAGCAGAGGTTGTTTCTCAGGACCCTCATGGTCCACCCATCACTGTTCATTGCTGACAGCCTCCCATGGAAAACAGGGCCCTGGCTCTTACTTATTTGAGTTAATGGGAGAGTGACATTCTCCTCCTTATGGTGATCAGGGAACCTAAGGAGACAACTTTCATGAGATGCAGTGGGTCCTTAGCTCCTTCATCTTCTGTTAAATGCGGGCAGGAAAGAGTAGATTTTTTTTCTTCTGTAGACAAGGCTGGCTTCGAACCCACAGAGATTCACCAGGAGCAGACTCTTAATGGTTTGATTCTTGTGGGTCTCAGAGGTTGGCCTGTGTGTTGATGTTTGTGACAGTTAATCTTGGTTGTCAACTTGACTGGATCTGGTATCAACCTTCAGAGACACGCCTCTTGGTGGGTGTATATGGCAAAGGTATTTCCTGGAAGGATTAAGTGAAGAGGAAGAACCTTCCCGCAGAGTTAGTGGCACTTTTCTGGCATTGGCCCGGTTATGAGGAGGCTTTGTGAAAGCAGGGCTGCCTTCGCCTGCCTGACTCTGGTCCCTGCTCGGCTGGCTGATTGCTGGTGCTGCTTCTGCTGCTTCTATCCATTGCTGATAAAGGAATTCAACTTCCTCCACTTTCCAACATGGACTCACCAGGAATCCTCCAGGCCTTTGGATGGGATTACTGAGACATCCGGCTTCATGATCTGAACAGATACCACGTCCTCAATTTCTTCTGTGTGACAATAGTCACTATTGACCTGTCCAGCCCACAGTATAAAATCACTACAAACCCCTTTGTCATATATGGTCAATTAATTTGTTCTTTTCCTCTAGAGAACCCTGACAAGTACAGTGTTCAAGGGGTCTCCAACAAGGGTCCCACACGGCATTGTTGGAAATGGACTGTTTCAGTTCTTTGCCAGGCTTCTTGATGTCGAGCTCTAGATTCCTTTCTATACTGTTCTGAACCCAGCATCTGACGTGGTTGGCAACTTCCCATAAGTGGGGGTCTAGATATTTAGGGTAATTATTTTTTGAGATGGTGTCTCACATAGCCTCAGCCGCCCTCAAAACTTACTGTTTGTCAAGGCTATCCTTGAACTAATCTTCCCGACCCCATCTTCAGAGCATTACTAGGACCGGAACGCACCCCCACACCTGGAAGGGAGGATGCCATTGCTGTTCCATCTTTGGTTTATTCATTTTCTGTTTCAAAAGCAAGGGTAGGGGATTTCTGCTTTAGTGGGTACAGGCTTTCGCTGTCAGAAGAGAAAACAGTTTGGGAGGTGGACGGTGGTAACAGCTGTATAGCCTGAAAACGTCCTAAAGCAGTGAACTGTATACTAAATGACTCATGCAGTAAAAGATACATTGTCTGTATTTCAACACAATAGAAAAGAAGCAAATATGTTCTTGCTTTCTCATGGGATGTGGTTTGAATGTGTATCCCCAAATTTCATGTGTGGGGTTAGGATGTAGCTCAGGTGGCAGTGTGCTTGCCCAGGCTGTTCAGGCCCTCAGTTAGATCAGCATCACATAACACTGGATGTGTGGGTTTTCTGGTTCTGCCTTTGACTCCTCTGGCTCCTATCATCCTTTCTCCCCCTCAAGTTCTGCCTAATGTTCGACTGTGGATTTGTGTATCTGTTTCCATCAGTTGTTGGACAAAGACATCCTGATGACAATGGGGCTTGGCACTAATCTATAAGTAGAGCAGAAGATCGTTAGGTATCATTACTTTGACATTTCTTCCGTTGTGTTTGGTTCTATCTTAGGTCTCTGGGTCATCCAGCCTGTGGGTCTGGTGCGCTAGGCAGTGTCAGGGGTGGGCTTGCTCAGTCATTGGCTGGCCACTCCCCAATTTCTTGGCCACTCTACTCCAGCCCATGTCATAGGCAGACTGTAGGTCTAAGGTTATGTGGCTGGGTTGGTATCCCAATCCCTCCACTTGAAGTCTTACCTCGTCACGGAAGGTGACCAATTCGGGCTATGTATCCACTATTTCTAATCTGACCTCTTAGGGGCTCACAGAGACTGAACCGACAGCCAGGGGGTCTGCATGGGACTGACCTAAGCACTCTGCATATAAGTGACAGTTGTGTAGCTTTGTTCTCTTGTAGGACTCCTAACAGTGGGAGCAGGAACTGTCTTTGACTCTTTTTCTGGCTTTTGGGATCCTACTCCTCATATTGGGTCACCTTGCCCAGCCTTAACACATGGGGAAGTGCTTAGTCTTACTGCAACTTGAGACTCCATGTTTTGCTGATGCTCATGGGAAACTTGCTCTTTCCTGAATAGAAAGGGAGGAGGAGTGGGTTGGGGGTGGTGACAGGGGAGATCGGGGAGGGACTTGGATGAGAGGAGGGAGGGGCAAACTGAGTCTGGAATATAAAATAACTAATTAGTTAATTAAAAAACTGAATATGTGCTTGCAATTCCAGTTCTTAGGAGGTAAAAGCAGAAAAATCAGAAGTTCCAAGGACATCTTTGGCTACATAAGAAGTAATTCTGAGGATATCCTGAACTACTTGAGACCTTGCTCCCGTCCCTCCTCCCCCACCAAAAAAAATTCATAAAGTTTATGTCTTATCTTAGCTTCCGATGACCTCCAGCATGAACATGGAGTACAACCCCCAGTGGGTACTGGCATCGTGCCCTTAAATTCTCCAGTTTCAAATCCATGAGCTGAGTAGATCTCTATTCTTCATACATTATCTGGTCTGAGGCATTTTTCTGTAACCACAGGAACAGATATGACTAAACCGGATTTCAAGGCAGATCTATATTAGAAGTCTGTTTAACTGCCTGACATTGTCACGAGGATCTGGGATCCCACCGAACAGATTTTACACAATGGCTTTCACTCCAAGTGCTAAACGTCCTCTGAAGTGTCTCGGGTTCCATCTGCGGAAGAAAGGAAGGAGAGAAACAATGATACTCACGCCTCTATCTCTCATCAGGAAAATGGAGGTGTCTGTCTCAGCATTTCTCTGTGGAATTTTCTTACTTCTCGGTGAACTGGCCTCCTTGGTTATGCTGAGCAGGAGGAGCGCCTAGAAAAGTGTTTACTCAGCTTCGCAGCCAAAGAGGAGCAGCAGAGAAGGACTCTGGGGGCGAGTGTTGGTTGGACAGTCAACAGGTCATGCCCAATGCCTTGCTCAAGGTTATATGGTCACATAACAGGTCTGCCTTAAGGCCTGACCTTTTGATTCCAAGTTTCGAGATATTTTGCTCAGATCTTTAATAAACTCTTTTATTAGCTTGCATTGGGGAATGGAAGGTCTTCAATAACACTTTATTCATCAAAGCAGACTGCTCTCATGACAAGATATAGAAAAATGAAGCTGGAACTGACCTGAAAACTTGCTGCTGGCTAGTTCTGACAGTTCTGGAAGGTGCCATGCAGGCCTCTGAGAGAGAAGATTCATGAATGGTACCCCCCAATGGAGCACTTGGAATGCTGTAATGCCATCCTCATCCTGCCTTGAAAGTTGTGCCCTCTGGTGCAGCAGTGGCATGGACGTCAGAGTGACAGCCAATGATCCCTTTGATTGAATTTGAGGCTTGCTCCATAAAAGGAAGTTATGCCTGGTATAAACCTGGTTAGAAGGCAATGGCTTGGAAAATTGTGGCCCTATTTATCGCTATTATTTAGCTAAATGGACATGTTACCAAACTGCCTTTTAAATATTTGCGGCAATGTTCTTTGATTAATGTTGTTCTCAATCCCAGTCACAGAAGTGTCTGCAGTGGGCAGTCGCTAATGCAGAGATTTACAACTATTCAAAGTTCTGAGAATGAACGCCTGTTGGATGCTTAACTCTTAATGGGGCATCTGTATCAAGCTGCCCAAGGCTCAGCGAACATCCTGAAAAAGAGAGTGGGAAGTATATAAGAGCCGGAGGATGGGAAGGAGTGCTGTGAGAGGTCCCAGTCTAGAAGCAACACAGCATTGCGTATTTGACCTCTGTGCAGTTAATAATTATTGGCACTAGACTCTGGGTTCCTAAGAGCGTCTGCATTGAATTGAGAGCTGACTACCTGCTCCTCTCTGGTCCTGGTCCTATCGTGGCTCTTTCAGGAGCCTGATGATTCTACACAGGCCTCCATGGTGCCCCTGAGCATGAAAGTTTTCACTCTTGTGGGCACAGTGCCCATTCCTTCAATTGCGCCTAAATCTGCTCTTCCTCATCAGGTGGGCTTGCCATTGCTCTTGTCCCTTGCTTTCTTGCCACCAATGACATGCAGCCCCTGTAACCACTGGTTCTCCATCCAGTTCCCGACCTTCAGCTTCCGGGGCTCAGAGGTGTCCTCCTGTGCCCTGTGCTCCACCAGGACCACTCTCCTGGGCTTCTGTGTTTTCTGTACCTCAAGAATGAACACTTACCTCAAAGTACCCATGGTCTGGTTACCATCAGACCATGATGCTAATGTCCTGTCAGCCCTTGACGGTCTACTATTGGAAGCATCTTCACCAGCCACACCTTAACCTCATCAGGATGGTCATAGCAGGTCTTAGGGCTTTGAGCATCACCGGGGCCTGTTGGTTGGCACTTGCACTGCATGACCAGGCCACTCAGTGCCATCACTACATCCAGGTACTTGACTTTTATGAAGGTCTGTCCTGGAAAATCAACTTCAAATTGAGAAACTCTTCATTGCATGACGTAGGAGGTCCTTCTGTCTATGTGCTGCTTTCATTGGTTTAATAAAGAAACTGCTTTGGTTTTTTGATAGGGCAGAACTTAAATAGGTGGACTAGACCAAACTGAATGCTGGGAAGAAGGGCAGTGTGGCAGATGCCATGAAGCTCCTGCCTGAGACTGACACTGGTTAGAATCTTTCCCAGTAAGCCACAACCTCGTGGTGTTACACAGATTATTAGAAAAGGGTTGAATCAAGATGTGAGAGTTAGCCAGTAATAGGCTAGAGATAATGGACCAGGCAGTAATTTAATTAATACAATTTCTGTGTAGTTATATCTGATGTAAGCTAGCCGGGTGAGATGAAACCAAAGGACCCGCTCTCCCTACTATAATTGCATGCATTAAAGTCAATCAAATATTAAGAAGTCATGTCAGAAGAGCAACTGTGTAGTGAGGGCTGGAATAGCACAGCCAAGCCTGCCCTAAGCTTGCTGGAAGTTTGGGGAAACATCCCTAGGTGTCTGTGCTTCTAAAATGTGGTTATTCTTTTCTTATTATTGTTCATTTAGTTCCTACTAGATGTTGCGGTATCACTAGATGAAAGAACTCATAGGAAGATCAGCCAGTGTTAGAAGCCGTTCCCTGCTGTCAAGTGTGGGCTCATAGCAGGATGTTGTACTTCAATGGCTTGAATAGAAAGACAGAAACTCCCTCCCACCCTTCTAGAAAATACTACCAGGACTCTAAGTAAATACCCCAAATCCCCCTACTGTTGCAAAGAAGCCCAGCTGTGTACAGTTGTATTTTCAGGATAGCAGGGAGTTGATCTCCATTCTCTCTGAGTTCACCCTTGTGAACTCTTCCCATAGGAGCCACTAGAAGAGTTTGATAGGGTCTGCTCATGATTTATACAAAGATGACTTCTCTTTTCTGTTCAGCCTGTTGAGATCCTGGGACATCATACACAGAATTAGATATGTCCCGCCTTATTTTTAAGTAATACCAGAAATGGGCACTCTGAGGAGAAATATAACATGAGATTCATTGGAAACCCCAAAGACTAAGGACTACCGGACATACAGACACAATACAGATCTTCAATGAGTCCTGGAGCTGAGTGGATAAAATGGGGGAAATGAGGAGGACATTCATCTCATGTAGAGTCAGAGTTTGATTTCATGGTGTAGGATGTGTTGGTTAGGGTTTTGTCAACTTGCTAGAGTCATCTGAGAAGAGGGACCCTCAGCTAGGAAAATGTCCCTGACTGAGAAACTCTTAAGGAGATGCTCCACATTCTTAGTCATCAGAGAAATGCAGATCAAAACAACTCTGAGAGTCCATTTTACACCTGTCAGGATGGCTAAGACCAAAATCACAAGCGACAGCTCACGCCAGAGAGGATGTGTGGCAAGGGAAACACTCCTCCATGGCTGGTGGGAGTGTAAACTTAGAAAGTCACTTTGGAAGTTAGTGTGGCAGTTTCTCAGAAAACTGGGAATCAATCTACCTCAAGACTACTCCTGCACATATAGTCAAAGGGTGCTCAATCATACCACAAGGACTCTTGCTTGACTATGTTCATAGCAACTTTATTTGTAAAAGCCAGTACCTAGAAGTAATCTAGATGCCCCTCAACTGAAGAATGGATAAAGAAAATGTGGTACATTTACACAACGAAGTACTACCCAGGTGTTAAAAACAATAACACCAGAAAGTTTGAAGGTAAATGGATGGAACTAGAAAAAAATCATTCTGAATGAGATAACCCAGGCCAAGAAAGACAAACATCATATGTACTCATTTATAAGTGGACATTAGCTGCAAAAATAAAGGATAACTATGCTATAATCCACAGACCCAGAGAGGCTAGGTAACCAGGAGGACTCATGAGAGTACGCCAGGGTCTCCCTGGGAAGGGGAAATAGACTCTGTGAATGGGCTGAGGGTGGGTGGGGATGGAAACATGAGTGATCAGGTTGGGGGGCAGTGAAGAGAGTCATGAAAAAGAATACTGGAAAGGGGGGTGTATTTCAGGGTCAGGTAAAAGCCTGGTGCAATGGATTCTCCCAGAAATCCACAAGATTGAGCGATGCTAAGACTTTTAGCAATAGTAGATACATAGTCTAAACAGGTTGTCTCCTGTAACCAGATTGGTACCTAGCCCAATTGTCATCAGAGAGGCTTCATTCAGCAACTGATGGAAACAGATGCAGACCCATAGCCAAACATTAGGCAGAGTTCAGGGACTCCTGCAGAAGAGCAGGAGAAATGACTGTAGGAGCCAGAGGGGGTCTATGACATTACAAGAAGCTTGGTCCTCTTGTGGGACTCCTAACAGTGGGAACAAGAGCTGTCTCTGACACTTTTACTGAATTTGGGGACTCTACTCCTTATATTGGGAGGCCTTGCCCAGACTTACAACGTGGGGAGATACTTAGTCTTACTGCAACTTGATAGTCTTTGTTTTGTTAATATTTATGGGACTTCTGTTCTTTCCTGAACAGAAATAGAGGAGGAGTGAATTGGGGGTGGGGACAGAGGATGGGGGTGGGGGTGGGACTGGGAGGAGAGGAAGGAGGGGAAACTGTGGCTGGGATGTAAAAAGGAGAACAAGAGATGGAGGGAGAGGAGGAAGGGGAAAGGAAGAGGGAGAATGAAAAAAAAAAGAAATTATTAGAAAAAGAAAACAGAAAATGTCGCCATCACATTGACCTATAGGCAAGCCTGAGGGTCATTTTCTTCATTGATTGCTGACGTGGAAGGGCCCAGGCTACTATGAACAGTGCTATCCTAGGGCAGGTAGTCCTGACTTGTTTAAGAAAGAAAAACTGAGCAAGCCACAAAGAGCAAGCCAGTAATCAGTGCTCCTCCATGGCCCCTGCTTTAGTTCCTATCTTGAGTTCCTACCCTGACTTCCCTTCACAGTGGACTACACGCTTTAAGCTACAATGAACCCTTTCCTCCCCAATTGCTTTTGATTGTGGGGGTTTATCACAGCAATATAAAGCGAACTAAGACAAGGGGGGAAATCAGAGTATCATTTCAGGATTGATGATGGAGCAGCAAACCCCTAAAGAGGGCACAGTGCAGTGTTGTGCCCTCGTGGAGTTCCTGCTGAGAAGCTTGCAGAGACCTTCCCTGAGCTCAGCAAGATGCCGATGTTGGAGACACTATAAAAGGAAAGAGCGATTCTGCACAATTGGAGATGAAATCACTTCAAGGAGAAGCAGTTCTTAGACGATGGGGTGATAGGAGAGGGGGGAGAAGGGGGAAGGTGGAGGGTACCCAAATAGGCTTGGAAATGGAACGCCATAGTCAGCTGAGAAAGAAGCAAACCGTGGTTGCAAAGAAAAGTTTTTATTCGTTTGGTTTCACAAGGCATAAATAAATAAATAAATAAGTGAATAAATAAATAGACAAAGGCGATCACTACAAGAAGCATGGTATTAGGTCATTATGTAGCTGCAGTACCTTCGGGGGCATGAGGGGTCCTGTCAGGTCATAGCTGTACTCAGGCTGATGAGGCAGTGCTTCTATATGGTTTTCTTTGCGTCCATTTACAAGGTTATTAAGGCACTTCTGATTTTATGTCCTCTAGACACAACTATACTTATGTTCCCTCTCAAATGCCAATTCCCTTTTCTTCCAGACACCCAGGATGTCTCTATTCTGTGTCTTATGAGTGTTGGAGGTGGGGACTGACAAGGAGGTAATCAGCTAACTCTCCCTACCCCCTCTCTCCTTCCCTTCTTCTTGAGGTAGTATATCATACAGTCTAGGCTGGCCTTGAACTTGTAATGTAGATGGGGATGATGCTAAACGTCTGGTTTTTCTGAAGTTCCTCTATTTCCCTAGTGCTAGGATTAAGGTATGCACCTCCATGCTTAGTTTATACAGGGCTGGGGACCAAACTCAGGGCTTCATGAATTCTAGGCAAACACTCTACCATCTGAGCTATAGCCCCAAACCTGGATTTAGAAAATCTTTTAAATTTAGGTACCCAGAGTCTAATAGGAGCACAGGTGGTCCTGGCTTCTTATCAATGCCACTGCTAGGAAGTCTTCACTGATGTTGGAACCAGCACTAATTTCTTCGGAATTTCCTTCATAGCTTCTTCATAGTCTCCTAATGTCCCCTGTGTCTTTCTTTACTGGTCACAAATACATAACATTGCTTGTGTCAGAATATTATGCTCTTATTGATTGTCTCAAAAGCCAGGGTACCTGTGCACTAGTTGAAAAGGTGTTGAACAAAATAATAAATTCACACTTTGCATAATAGGGCCTGGTCCCTGTGGATCAGGCCATGAGAACATGAAATATTCAATACATCTTTGTATACAAATGTTAAATACAGAAATAAATACATAAATACATAAATTACTTAAATATTTAAATAACATAAGGCTCGCTATGTTAATAAATTAGCTCGTTGTCTCAGTGGGCATTTGACATTTAAATGTAGAAATATAGCAAAGGTGTCATTATGAAGCTAAAACACTGGAAAAAGCCAACTAAGTAGAAAATAGCTTTTGGGAGGGGTCTCTTCCATCATGAGTTTAAACTTTTTTTGCTAACGTCTTGCACTTGCACTTTTTTTCTTCCAAAGTTGCATCCTGGGATTAGACCCTGTAAGGAAATGTGGGTAAGTCTGTGTTAGTCAGAAGCGTATTTCCCATTGCTCAGCACGCCTTCTCCCTAGCCATTGGGTTTGGGGATTCCCATGCGAGAAGGACCAGTCCTTCCTTATGAGACTCAGAAGTCTCATGCTCGCCAGGGGCTCTCGAGAGATTTTTCTTAAAAGGGCATCGCATCAGGCTATTAAAAGCTCTTCAGTGGTCGTCAGAGCCCCTAGGACGATGTTCCAACTTTATCTACTTCCAGGTCCTCCTGACTCTGATTCTTGGCTTCCCGGGCATCCGGCCTTCCTCCCCCCCCCCCCCCCCCCCCCCGCCCCGTACAAAGATAAAAAAAGATAAAAAAGACCCTTGCCTGTTTTCTTTATTGTAATATCCCTGGGCCCAGGACAGTGCCTGAACTAACAAACACATCAAATTAATATCTGGGAATGAACAAATGCTATCCTGATATCCCTGTGCCAGGAACTCTATCCCCTCCTCTCTCACAAGCCACGCCCCCACTGTTGTCCTCCACCGGGAGAGCTGAATGTGTAGTCTGGGATTTTTGGACCTGCTCACCTAACTGTAGATCACAGATGTCCATTTGCTCCACGATGAATTATAGTAGCGATCCTGAGCTCTCACGCAGACCTCTGTACCTTTGGGGCATGTAACTTTGGTAGAGGTCTCATCTACAAGCATGGAATTATTTTCCTACAAAGAAGAGGAAAGTGTGTAAGGGCTTTAGGCAATCTAAGGCAGGCTGGCATGTTCCTGCAGAACATAACCTCCTTAAACAAACACGGTGTAGTCTTAAGGACGCTATCCTTGCACCACCTGCTGGCAGAAGCTGTAAATACATGTATGTGTAAATGCGAGTGTGTGCACGTGTGCCATGCCAGGGTTATAGGCATTCCATCCAGCTTTTACATAATTTCTGGGAGTTAGAATCCAGGTCTTCATGCTTCAGCAGGAAACACTTCACTGACTCACCCGTCTCCCCGGGGCCTCACTTTTCTGTTTAGTAAGCTTCACCTTTCTGTCTCTCTGAATAGTAGTTTGTTCACAGGCAAAGACTCCAGTATGAGGCTCATGGGGGGGGGGGGGGGGGACTGAGACCAGCCTTCCTTAGTTGTATTCTGGCTATCCAGAAATACGACATCCCCCATCCCTCACGTGCCTGTCAGCTTACATTGGTGACTTCAAATCTTGGCAGTGCTACTAAACAGCGTTGGGGCTTCAGGAACATGTCTTTGGCTCTCTGTACCTCTCCTTATTTATGAATGGGGCCTGCCTCTAAGAATGGAAGCAGGTAAATACACTATTTATGCAAAAGTGCTCAGAAAGCTTTTAGCAAGTAGAAAACACCCAACATTACCTATTTAAGATATGAGTGTTAAATACATATATACAGGGCTGAAACTTAGCAAAATTTAGCTAACAGTTACAATCTGTTTCAAGATAACCTCATTTTTTGCTCCCACTTTTAGAGAGTGATTGAATCTCTGAGCTGAATTGTCACCACATTCTAAATGCTATGTAGGAAAAAGCCTTTGATTTGTGACTTTAAAGGCTCTATAAAACTGTCTCCAAAAACTTATGAGAGATCACTGTGTTAAGGGCCAGAGGACTGGAAAGTGACCATGTTAGTCTGTATAAGTGTGGGCACCTTGTTTGGTGAAACGATTGCTCCTTATATTACACAAGTAGGGATTATCCATATTGTGTGAGGCACAGCACCAATGTTCTAGCATTTATTACATTCACTTGGTTGAAACAATCATTTAGGCTCCTGGAACCCAGCTCTCTTTATCATTGACAATTATAGTTAAGGATTGGCAGTTGACTGTCCTGGAGGAAGTGGGTGGTTTGGGTCACAACCTTTGCCTCCAGCAGAGTGACACTGGGTCCTGGTTCTGTCACTGTTCTAGCTGGGTGAAATTGGACAAGTCATAGCCTTTCTGAACTTCACTGTCCTCAGTGAAGAGGCGCCTCTGGGCCTTTGTGTGGGTTGTGTGTGATGCAGAGAGAGAGAGAGTCTTCAGCACAAGTCTAGCCCTTCAGCAAGTGCCTGCCTGGTTGTTAGGATCTTCACATTGCCCCACATGGGCTGCATAAATCTGACCTGGATACACCCACCACGCCTGTGTCCCTGCCCCCACCTTACCTTTTCTGTCCCGCAATGGAGCTGGACAGAGAACTTGAGGGAGAAGTAGGAGTGGGGAGTGCTCCAGGAGTCAGGATACTCCCAGGACACCTCCACCTCAGAGTTCCTCAGCGGCTTCACCTGCAGGTTCTTGGGCGGGTCCGGTTTGACTGCAGAAGAGGACAAACCTCCTTTATGATCTTGCCAGACTTTGGAGCCTGGGTATAGGCTTCTGATCTTGGATGGCTGATCCTTCCACCTTCGAGTCCCTATAGCTCATTCTCTTCTCTAAGCACCCGGGCAGCACCTGTGAGGTACGGCGGTGGAGGATGCTTCTTCCACGTGAGGAAGTCACTGTTATGGACAGCAGCCTATGTTTTTGAGCCTTTTCTTCACTGCAAAGACTGGCAGGCCCTGATATCATTCTGCTTAATAAAGACTAGTATCTGGGCTCTGCAGTCAGGGACACCCTCTCTGGGCTTGATCCCCCACTTTGCACTAAGCATGTAGCTGACCCAAGACTTATAATCTACTAGGTGCCACCCCTGGATTCTGTCTGACAATACAGTGAGTATCATGATCTTCAGGTGGCACTTTCTTCTTGATGGAGAGACATTTCTGGAATATGCTCCCATTTAGGAAGCCTAGCTCTATTCTACACAATGACTACACTGTTCCTGGTAGGCACTTCACAAATGCCCTTCATAGTATTGTTACTACAATTAATAATAATAATAATAATAATAATAATAATAATACTGTAATAAGATGAACAGAGGCTTTAGGCCTCTGCCAAACATCATCTTCTCAGAGGGTACCTCCCTGACCATCCCTGTGTCAACACCCAATCCCACCACCTATAGACTTTCTGAAAATTCTGCATCAAGGTCTCTGATTCCATCCCATTTTATCAGGATGACCATTCCATGAATATGTGGTAAAGGCAATGAGAAAAGACAAACTCTCTGTCTGTCAATTTAGAAGTAGATGTCCGAAGGATTTTATAACTCCACACATATATGTGATTGCTAGAGAAAAATGAACTGTGCAAACTGCAGATGGTAGGGAAGTTGTGGCCTCAGGGTAGAAGACCCAGTGACTCTCAGATCCATCACTCATCTACCTGGGGAGCAGACTAGACATGTCCCCAAATGCCTGCTGCATGAGGGAAATCAGGGTCTGAGCTGTGAGTCTAGAGATCTGGAGAAAGGCAGCTTGATCTTTCAGTCTCCTCCTCTGCAAAATGCAGACAAGAGTTTCTATGTCATGCTTTTCAGGAGGTGCAGAATAAAAAAGGCTGTAGGGGATCATGACCATGTGGCACATGGCATCTTTGCTTCCTGAGCATCTTTGCTTCCCAGGTACATGCTCCCATGCAAAACTCACTGATGTCCCTGATGAAGAAGCTGGTGCTGTAGTTTTCATATTTATCCTTGTGCTGTGCCTCCATCACCAGCTCAATGGGCAAGGTCTCCTCGGCAGTCGGGCAGGTGACATCCTCCTGGCATGCCACTGAGTACTTCTTATAGTCCCTTTCGTTCACTGTGCCCTTCTCTGCAGACAGAGATGCTGCTCCACATGTTACTGCTCGGGAATCAGAGGAGCTGATGGGCAAGACAGAAATCGTTCTGTGTTATAGATCAGAGAGCAAGTACCTGGTGACTGTCGTCTGAGAACTGGTTAGATTTATCCTCTGGGGTTCAAAAGCCAACCCAGCCTTTTCCAGCAGAGGAAGCTATAAGAGTCTAAAACTTACATTTCTTGCCTAAATGAACCTGGAAATGTTTTAACGCCAGAGAACCTGTTTAAACCCCGTCATTGAAAATTTAAATTTTCTCTCTATCATTCATAAGATCAATAAACACTAATTATAAAGAATTAAAATGACAAGGATGGGCCGGTGGTAGTGGCACATGCCTTTAATCCCAGCACTAGGGAGGCCGAGGCAGGCAGATCTCTGTGAGCTTGAGGCCAGCCTGGTCTGCAGAGAAAGTTCCAGGGCACACTCCAAAGCCACACAGAGAAACCCTGTCTCAAAAATAAAACAAAGTAAGAACAAAAACAAAACAAAACAAAATGACAAAGATGTTTATAAAGAAAACATTCGTGTCTCTGCTATCCCCATTTTCACTCAAATCTGAGTCCCAGATAGAGATATTATTTACAATTTTCTGGAACTTTTGAATGACTATTCAAGATAATCATATACATACATACATGTACATATGTGTTTTTATTTCTATTTTAGCATGACTTTAAAAAGACAAGAAAATTATATATATATATATATATATATATATATATATATATGATTTTGTAACCATCTTTTTCCTCTCTGAAAGTATTGTGGGGAGTTCTCTATGAAGAACATATGAGTTGGGTTATTCTTTTGCACATAACTGCTCTACTTGAGTATTCCTTTGCCGATTATGCAAAGTATCACAGTGTCCCTTATCCACGCACCAGTGTCTTCATGAACATGTACAAAGATTTCTCTAGCCAGAAAAATAATTTTTCTTATAAGCACATAGAGGTCTGGCATGCTACCACAGGTATGCATCTTACAATGTATGTGAGTCTACCCAGGGGCCCCAGCTCAGAAAATTTTCCTACGAGCAGCAAGGACTCTGATGTCACCCTGAACCATTATTTTTCCTAGTTATGTTTAAGTCATAGTAAATTCATGCTGAACATGGGGAACTGAGTCCCTAATTTACTTATTTAAGCCGTAGTGGAGCCCGGGTGTTTGTTCCACTGCCCTCCACGTGGCTCAGGGAGTCAGCTAATAACTGACGTTAGTGGCAGAGCCGTCTGACACACCAGCTCGGGAGCTCTGGGAAACGGTTTCTTAGGGAAAGCCCACGTGTAGGGACAAACTGGACTTCAGAATAGCAAAGCAGGGAGGGAGGCAGGGAGAAGTTGAAAAGGCTCTAGGAAAATTTCAGACGGTCTCAGAGGTTTCTAGAATCTGCTTCAGCGTTTCCGTGAGCGAGGCCCCAGAGCACTTGTTTCTGTTTTTGGCACAAGGTAGAGTTTTGGCAAGTTATTTGTGGCTAAGAGTTCTCTTTAATTTCTCCCCATGCTGCTGTAAGCCTTAATGAAGGGCTGCCAGGCAATTTGCATGAGTGAATTCAAACTCACCTAACAACTATCCTCAGAGGGCCGGCTTACAGCTTAAAGCTGAGGGAAAGTGGAAAAAAAAAATACAGAATCGACTTTGCTGTCCCCGTATCCTTCACTGATAATCCATGGACAGTTTGTACTTAGATTCTGTGTGAGCTAGGTCTAGCAAAATGTTGAGAAACCAGAGGGACTCCGTTCCTTACCTACTGCTGCTCTTTACGTTGAACTTCAGGTCAGAGCTGAGCGCTGTCAGCCACCAACAGGTGAACCGTCCGGAGTAATTTGGTGCCTCGCATTTCAGGAAGGTCTTATTTTTGGGATCTGTGTCAGAAAAGAAAAAAAAATCAATATTGAGCCGCCAAGCTTCTCTCTCTCTCTCTCTCTCTCTCTCTCTCTCTCTCTCTCTCTCGGAAGAGATGTAGAAGAAAAAGTACTATCCCAGGGAATGGAATTACCTTTCTGGTCCTTTAAGATATCAGTGGACCAGATTCCATTTTCATTCTTGTGAAGCAGCAGGTGTGAGTGGCTCAGAGTCTTGCCTCCTTTGTGGCAGGTGTACTGGCCAGCTTCTAAAAACTCTTTGACTAGGATGGTCAGGGTTTTCCCAGAGCCCACGATTTTGCCGCTCTTTTCAAAGGTCCAGATGATATCTTCTTCTTCAGGAGTGTCACAGGTGAGGGCCACTCTCTCTCCAGGGGCACCAGGGGACCAGTCCACCTCTACAACATAAACTGGAGAGGACCAGCAGTGAAGACCTGGATGGTGAACTTCATGAACCCTGGGACTAGGTTTCATCCACTATGTCAGCATCCCCACTGCCTGGACACATCACTGCTCACAAGAGTTTTGAAGTGCTTGCTGAGATGGTCTTAGGGCATGGAGCCCTGTCCAGATTCAAGGTCACAGAACAGGGAAACAGTGCTATAACTGCCACCAAGTCATTAACTGGCAGGCGGCCTGTAATCATTAATCCCTGGTTAGTTAGTAGGCACACAGGGGAAACCTTGAAACAAGACAGATACAAACAACACAAGATTGGTTGTTAGAGGTCAGGGAGTGGAGGTGGGGCTGGGGTGGGGAATGAGCTGCCAGTTGCAGTTCACAGGGAATATGGCTGGGTGTGTGCTGAGCAGAGTAACATAGTGGTTAAAGTATAGGTATGGAGAAAGATAGACTGGGAAATCCCAAGGCCTCTAATTGGATTTTGAGTAAGGTGCTGAACTACCAGGAGCCTCAGAGTCCTTGCAAGATGATAGAAACAATGCTTGTAGATCGGCTATGAGGATAGATGGATAAAAGCACACACCTCAGCACAGTAACTACAGCCTGACTCTGTCCTGGCTTCATCGTCATCATCATCACCATTAGCATCATCACCACCCACAGACCGAAGTACCAGGCAAATGCACTGAAAAACTTTTAACAATTATCCAGGAAGACTTAAGGTTTTCATCCCTTCTGCATGAACCTCATCAATGGAAACTGTCATTAGCAGCCTTTTTTTTAAAAGAGCTAATTTACACTAATATGGGTAAGTAGATGAAAGTTTCCTCATTTTTGAAGGAAGGCATTGATGCCAAAAGGCTAAGCAAGGTCCCATCAAGTGGGAAGTGTTTGTCTCCTGTGCCATGCAATGGGTTTCTAATGCACTGAAATTTTGCAAACGAGCCTCCAGGAATAGCTCCATAAGGTATTCTGGAGAGTGTCACATCAAAGCTTCATTCAGCTGGTTACCCACTTATGAATTATTAATCAAAAGAATAACTTAATGTAGCGGTTTTCAAAGCCTGGTGGGTTCCCAACTTCCATCATCAGCATCACCAAGAAACATCCATGATGCGTGCTCTCTGTTTCTGAGTCAGAAATGTTGGGGTGGCCCCAGTGACCCCTTTGGTAAGTCTTCTAGATGGTCTTGATGCCTGATTAGATATGGGAGCCATAGTGGCAAAGAGCTGGGGATTTGGAATGGCACAGCTATGGACCAGAACCAGCTAAAGGCCTAAAAGCCTTGGGTGTAGAAAGGCCAAACTCTTTGGAAATCATTAGCTTGAGTTGACACCAGACCTCAGGAACCCTTGGCTTCCTCCAGTTTCTCTTTTTCCCCCAGGCAACCGAACAGCACTACAGGTTGTTTTCCTGTTAAAACCTGGACTCAGAAACCTCAGAAGACCTTGGCCCAAGGACAGGGAAAGAACTTCCCAGGGATGTTGGAAGCAGAGCTTAGGTGTCCCCCTGGGCTGCAGGCTGTCACTGTGACTTCATCACAAGCCTTCTCTGTTTCTCACATTGGTTTTCGAAAACTTCTGTGGTTTGCCAGGTCTGAAGTGATGAAAGAGTTAACTCAGCCAGGGCCGCAGTGCCTTCCTAAGCTCTCCAAAATCTCCAGGCCTTAGATCTGACTGTGGCAGCAGCTTTACTTAGGAAAGGGTCCAACATTCTATTGGGGTGGGAGGCCAGACTTCTTGATATTATTATTTTTAAAATAGCATTTAATTTTTCCTTGTGTGTATGTGTGTGTAGACGTGCGTGTGTGTTTATAAATGTGCTATAGCTCGTGTCTGGAGATCAGGGGGCAGTTTGGAGAGATTGGTCCTCTCCTATCATGTAGATCTCAGTGATCAGTTCAGTGGTAAAGTCCAGGTCATCAGAATTAACAGCAGATACCCTTACCTGCTCTGTTATTTTCTAGTTCCTGCGAACCTTTGGATTGAAAATACTGACCAAAGGGTCCAAGAATAAGAATATATAAATGTAGATTCCAGAAATAAGAATGCAGAAATAAAGAAATATAAAGTTATAAGCCTAGAAGAATGAGAGCAGGCAGTCAAAGGATTAACTATTAACAGTGGGTTACTCCGCTTTACAAACAAAGTATTTACAAGGCCAAAGCATCTCTCTGCAAACTGAAAGTTAGCTTAAGATAACACCCCCCCCCGCCATCTGTGATTAACGACAGATACAAGCTGAATTAACCTTTAAGAGGTGAATATACATGACCTCTCGGTTATGCATTTTCCTTGCTATGTGAAACTAGCAGCATTGAAGGAAAGAATGCAGAGATTCAGTAAACACCACCTGAAGATACCAGGGAAGACAATAGATTAACTACAAACACTAGTTTAACTGAAAACCTCTGTCAATGAAGATTGTAAAGTAAGGCAATCTGTATTTGAGTTTTACCTTGAGATTGTAAAAATTCCTTTGTTCAGACCTAATATAAGAAGGTGGGTCCAGAAACCAGCCTTTGCCACAGCCTTATAAGCCCACCTCGGACTGTGGTCTCAGCTAGCTGATAAGCTTTTTATGCCCTGTGATTTATTTTTTATTTTTGTCCTAGAATAAAGTTTGCTTCTGGTTTATTAGACTTAATGGTATGTCCCCATCTTTGCACTATTCCCCTGGGGACCCAACACTGATCTCATTTTCTTTAGGTGCCAATTTTGGTATTGTACTGTCTGGGTTCTCAAAGTATTGTTTATAATCATCAGGCAAGAAATCTTTTCATTTTTAATGTATGTCCATTTCTTCCTGATGGGCACAGGAAACAGTTGCTTTCTGCCCTCCCTGTAAAATTGTCTAACGCTTAAACACACAGACTCTGAAGTGAGACTAACTGGGATCAAGTCCTGTTCTAATCTCTTGAGCCTTGGTTTTCAAAATCTGTAAAATGGGACACTGATAGCTCCTACTTTATACAGCTGTTGTAAAATTAAATGAGGTTCTATGTTCAATAAATATTAGACATTGCAATAGTATATGTGGTGGTTTGAAAGAAAATAGCCCCCAAAGGGAGTGTCACTATTAGGAGGTGTGGCTTTGTTGGAGTAGGCGTGGCCCTGTTGGAGGAAGCATGTCACTATGGGAATGGACTTTGAGATCTCCTTTGCTTAAGCTACACTCACTGTGGCAGACAGTTCACTTCCTGCTGTCTGTGGATCAAGATTTAGAACTCTCAGCTACTTCTCCAGCACCATTTCTAGCTCCACACTGCCATGTCCCACCATGGTGATAATGGACTGAACCTCTGAACTGGAGGTGAACCACCACAACTAAATGTTTTCCTTTGTAAGAGTTGCCCTGGTTATGGTGTCTCTTCATAGCAACAGAAACCCCAACTAAGACAGTGTAGCTATGAAAGCATAAATTACCAATATTATTACCTTGGATTTCAGGAAGCATTTGAGGTTCTTTTAGGTCCATATGAAGACTGAGTGGATGGACATTTGCTAAGTGTGAGGTAGTACAAAGACAGAGAGAACTCCTTGCTGTGCCAACACTATTAGTCTGCAAATAATCTTATTGCCCTTGGGATAATGACAAGTTTGGAGACTTTGTTTTAAACAATAGGGCTTGCTAACATTTATGTTCATTTTACCATATGTTGTCTTCTGTATTCATTAACATAGTCAATAGCCCATGTGGTCAGTGACCTTATTGACACCCAACTAAGAAAACGGAGGCCATGAGGCTATCCAGCTCAAAGTTTCAGAATCAATACCTGGCAGAATCATGATTTGAACCCAAGTCAATATGAATGCCAACCCTAAAGTGGCCAGAGGAAACCCATCACAGAGCCCACTAAGAGGACAATGCAGAGTGGAGGAGCAGTTGAAGGCAGAAGACAATTTTGCTACTTTTGAAATTCTCTACCAGGGAATTTCAGTTGTTTGGAAGAGTTGTTTTCTAGTATTTCAGACAAAGGTCGTGTCCCCATTGTCTCCACAGTCCACTGAAACTCTTTTCATCCAACACGAAACCAAACCAGGCAGAGACTGACCCCAGAGATGGAAGAAGTGGGGCGGGGGGGGGGGGGGGAGGGTAGCCCTGCATCTTTCCCAAGGCAAGGCTTTCCTGAGGAGACCTCATGCATGGTGGTCCATTTCGGTCTCCTTTCCCAGTGGCTGCCCTGGGCTCAGGCTTAGAAACTGGAGCCCCACAGGAAGAAAGGAAAGATTGCTTACCACCCTTCTCCAGCTCCCATATGGCCATGAGTGGAGACGCCAGCAGAACCACAGCGAACCAGGAGATGGTCAGCCTCTGATGACACATCTGTGTGGAGAAGCAGAAGGAAGAGGATGAGGAAAGGGAAAGAAGAGGCAGGAAAACAGGGCAGAGAATGTCAACTATAATCCTATTAACCAAACCCATATGTCCTCTGCCTTCTAATATGGCCTTTCCTCTTCCTCTTCCTCACTGGCAGTTAGTAGGATTATAGGAAGTCTATCTTTGGGTAAAAACATCTCTGAATGAAGAACCATGGGCTACCTGGAGCTGAGAGAATCCTAGGACCCAGACATCTGATACTATTTGGTTTTTTTAAATATGTATTTATTTCTATTGTATGTGTGCGTGTGTGCACTCATATGTGTGGAGGTCAGAGGGCAACTTTTGGGAGTTGGTCCTTTCCTTCCTCTGTGGGATCAGGGCTCAAACTCAGGACATCAGGCTTGTGCAGCTGACATTTGAGCTGCTGAATTCGTCTTGCTGATAACTGCTCTTCTCCCCTTTCTTCCTTTTAGAAATGTAGCCTTGGCCCTGGCTGTCCTGAAACTCATGCTACAGACCAGGTAGGCCTCAAACCTGCAGAGATCCACCTGCTTCTGCCTCCTGAGCGCTGGGATTAAAGGTGTGCACTATCACATCTGGCTCATTATCTAATCAGTTTAAAGATCAGAAACACAAGTTTGGAGGTGGAACGCGGCTTCCTAAACCTACACGCAGCACTTACTTGGTTCTGATTGTAATGTTAATATAACACCTATGGAGCTTTGCACAGAGTGGGGAGGGGGGAAGGCTTCACCTATACACTGCTTCCCGGGACCAATACTGCCGTGGTACGAATATTTACTCAGACAGTGTGAGCTCTGCCTCCCTTCTCACTGAGCTCTGTATCCTTGTCCTTTGTGCAGAATGTACTGGGATGCCCTAGGCTAAAGGACCAGGTCAGGTGTGGGAAAGGTAATGCAGGGGTAAACTTTCAAGTTCTGGCAAGAACCTGTAGTGGCTTAGATTTTCAAAACATTGTCAGAAAGCACCCCAAATTCCCACACAGCTCTCACCCTCAAAACAAAACTCAGCATTTCATAAACTTGAGTATAAGGTATAACCTGGGCTTACTTAAGACTGCTGAGTCTTAGCCCAGATTGTCTGATTTAACATGTCTTGAAGGTTCCCGAAGCTGGTGCTTCAGGTCAATGGAACACATAAGGCAAATGTGTTAGCCAGTGTAAACATTGGTCCAGAATGCCTACAAATCAGGTGTTCTTTGGCAGAAGACCATAACATATTGATTGACTCACCATGGAATTTTGAAGTACATAAGTCAGCCACCATCTTATATCGTAACCCAGTCTAGATTAACACCCAGGGTTAGCAGAAATCTTTCGACTGGAAAGTTTATACCACACTCATAAATGTGTTTGAGATAATTGGTGTCTAATTAATTCCCTTCAGAATCACCTCCCTCTACCTTGGAGGATGCTACTTTCTGGCAGGGATAAGATTTGAGAGACCACAGGTCTAATCCATACGAATTAAGGTTTAACTATTCCAGGCAAATGCCTTAAAAAATGAGCACACGTTGGTTCTAGATCTGGCAGAAATATGGCTAACTTTTGTGGACCTTGCTGTGTTCTCTCTTTCCTTACAAATATCATCAGTGACAGAGACAGGATTAGAATCCAGGCCTTGTCCAGGTTCAAGCTATCATACAGCCAAGTACTAGCTGAAACGGGCACTGGTTGGCACATTCACAGGCTTGGACTCTGGCCCTGCTACTCAGTAACTGTGTGGTGTTGGTCTTGCTCCTCTGAGCCCTACTCGCATCACCTGTAAAAGGGCATAGTGAAGGCTTATGTGGTCTCCAAGGGCTGTGAGGTGTGCAGTGATAAATATGTATAGCACAGTGGGCAACTGATGGTGTGTTATCTCGCACTAGCCGAAGAACCAGGGGCACATGCAAAATTCTTTCTTTTGTGTATACAGAGGGTTTAAAAATAAAAAAAAAAATCTGCCAGGCTGTAGAGAGATGCCCAGGGAAAGCGATGCAATTATACCTGGCTGTAAAACCCAGATGGCAGCACTCTGGGAAGGGAAAAGGGCAGAGATTCCTGGCATCTCCTGGTGATATCTTCATATGCTCACAACACAGGGGTTTTCCCCGTTGGCTACATGCCAGAAATTTCCTCTGTGGGGCTCGGATGCATCTGAACATCACGCGTGTACTGTGTTTCAGGTTCACGGGAGCCCTGGCAATGGTTCAAAGAACACGCTCAATCTCAGCATCACCTTGTACATCTTAGAGCACAGAGTACCAGCAGAGGGTGAAGATGCTGCTGAGTCACCTCTTAACCAAACCCACACAAACAAAAAAGGGTGCAGGATGTGGCCAAGCTTTGGCTTCCCGGTCGAGCAACAGACACCAGGCCACAATTCCACAACACAATAAGTTTTGATGATTCAATTTTTTTTTTTTTGGTTTTGTGGTTCTTTTTAAAAATATTATTTTGTTAGTTTTCTAAACTTCTCTGAGATTCTTGCACAGACACAGGAACCCTGGGTCAGACAGTAAATGCTCCTAACATTGCTGCCAACCTGGGCACAGGGCACCTGAGTGGACATCCCTTTTGCAAGTTTCATCCTGTTATTTTTTTAAATTCAAAAATGGAAATAGTATTTAAAAATAGAAATGCTCAGAAATAAGAATACACAGTACAGATGGCCTGAGTGGCGTGGGCAAAGGCCCAGTCCCAGAGCCAGGCAGACCTTGCTCTGCCCCTTGTTAGTTATGTGACCCTGACAAGTTGAATTGACTTCTGTAAACCTTATACTCCTAGACTGTAAAATAGGAACCCCATCAGGACAGGAGTTCATGAAACGATCCATAGAAAGTGCCTGCTTGATCTGAAAATGAAATCAGGACCCCCAAATCCCCACTCTTCTCCTCCCTCAGCACTTACTGCGATGGCAAGAATTTGGTTACATCTTTAATGTCTATGTCCTCCATACTGAGGCCTGACGGCAGAATTCATGTCTGTCTTGTCTTATACCTAGAGGGTGTAAGAGTCTAACCTAGAGGGAGTCCATGGATTCTTGGTGTATTTCAGATCTCAGCAGAATGAACCTCGGAGATGACCTAACCTCATCCTGAAACACAGCTTGAACGAATTGAGCAGCCAGCTGAGGCTTCGTGGCTGCTGTGTAAAAATGTGTTGTCACCCTGATCCCTCTGGTACCCCTGACTTTACCTGGGCAAGCAGAAGAAATGAGCCCATGAAGATGATCTTTCACCCCCTTTCTCACAGATGTTAGACACTTTAGGAAGGAGTTTTGAACACGACCAAGGCTTTTCGGTTTTGTTGAGGTGGTGAAATGAGTTAAAAAGCCACAGGGAACCACAGAACACAGCTATGCAGTGCGACTGTCACAGCTGACTCTATAGCCCACCATAGGGAGGGAAGCAAGCAGGATGTTCAGTTACGAGTTCAGTAACTGTAAGGGATGCACAAAAGCTTTTTAAAAAGCTTCACTAGTAAGGCAAGAACTTAACTACACTCGTTAGGAGACAGCCATTAGTACCAACAAACATGTCCACATGTGTATGTGTCTATATAAGACAAAGCAAACCAGCTGGGAGGTGGTGGCACACGATCCCTGTGAGTTCAAGGCCAGCCTGGTCTACAAAAACTAGTTCCAGGACAGACTTCAAAACTACAGAGAAACCTTGTCTCAAAAGATAAAATAATAATAATAATAATAATAATAAAGACAAAGCAAACCTATCTATCAGATACACATCTGTTAAAGGGTTTCACACGTTATTAGTAGCTCATTCTTTTTTTTTGAGACAGATTTCAAACTCATTAAGTAGCTGAAACTGGCCCTAAACCCCCAAATTTGTTCATTCTGCCCCCACCTCCAAAATTTGGAGATTATAGGTGTACAACATCACATCTATAATTAGCTGACTTTCTAAACAAATATTTGAGTCCCCCAAGTGTCTAGTTTTCACCAGTAGATAAGCCATAAGGAACACTTCCAGACTCCCTTCACCCCCGCTCCCATACTGCCTGGTTCAGGGGTAGCACAGCCCCTAGAGTCTGTACCTGAACAGCCTTTAGGCTCAGGGAATTAGTGGCAGGAAGCAGGAGAGTACTCACCTTGGTAGTTACAGGCTGCCTGGTCCGGTGTACCTCGACTGCTGCTCCTTCTGCTGTTGCTGTTGCTCCTAGAGCTTATATACTCTACTCCTACAGAACTTTCTGATGGAAACCCAAACTAGAAACTGACTAGTCCCAGTTGCAACATTGAAAACCAGTGTCAAAACATTTTGGGGAATTTTAAGAAGTTCCTCCCCCCACCCTCCCTGTCTCTCGGTGTGCATCCATCACACAGAGGGAATACAGACATCAGAATCCCAGGTAAGAGGAAATGACTTCAGGGTGTGGAAAAAGGAAGAAGACAGATGCTAATTTCTGTTTACATCATGCCCAAGGTGAATAGAGGCAGCAATAGCCAACCTCCCCAGGATTCTACAGGCTGGGGAAAAAGGAAGGTCATGTCCCCAGCTGAGTTCATGGTTCACGCCACAATCTAACGAGGTGCTACGGGTCCTAAAGAATAATCTACAATTCTGAAGTCAAGGTAGATGAGATGATCAGCAAAGAGCATCATGTATCTGGGCCAGCTTTCTTTGTTAACATCTGGGTTCAGAAGTTATTACCACCTGTTTGATTGCATGCATCCCCCCCACCCCTTCTGTATCTACAGGCAGCCCCAGGGAGATGGGCAACTAAGATTCATTGTGTACTGAGGCATCTTCTCTGCTCATAGGACCTTACTCATGGACCAATGATAACAGGAGCTGAACTAGCACAGGTAAGCTTACAGATGCCCCATGCCATACTCAAAAGTCACTTTTGCATACCCAGACTATACCGTTTCATCATGCACATATCTGTGGTCCTAGAAACCCTGAGTTATTTCTCCTCCTGGGGAATTTAAAATTGCAAAGAGGTGAGCAATGGTGTACACGGTGTTAACTCCCTTCCCCATCTGAACCCAGAAACACCAGTACGTGCACTTCTAGTTGGCTTACAGATGTGGGCCACTCTCAAAGCTGCCGATAGAGGGCGCTTCCTTGAACCTCCTCGCCGTTGGGATGCACCCGCCCGCTTCTCCATTCCTGCCCCAGGCCTGGGTCCCCGCCGCCTGGGAAGTTCCTAGGGCTGAGGCGGGACTCGGTCAGGTTTCGGGTGGTGCAGATTTCCGGGCTAACTTTCTTCGAAGTGTCAGCCTGCATAGGGGGGAAAACGGGGAAACTTGGGTGAGAACTGCGGAGCTTCCCAGCTGCAAACTTCCTCCCTTCTGCAGCCCAGCTGCAATCCCTCTGGTTCTAACCCGCTCTAGGCTGAGGGTGGAGACATCAGTCATAGCAAGGTAGCAAGTGGCCTCCCTGAACTTCGATTCCTAAGCTTCGAGTGAAACTGATTTTGTATACAAGATGATTCTTAAGTGAACAAAGTAGCTTTCATTGCATATTTGTTGTGCTGTAGAGTGTGTGTGTATGCGTGTGTGGTGTGTGTGTTTCACAACTCACACAGAAGGGACTTTCTGCGGTTTCCTGAATTTGATTGTTACAATAAATATTTAAATATGTAACAACTTGGGGCTGTGTGTGTGTGTGTGTGTATCTGTCTGAAATAACCTTTGAAATGCCCCCCAAGTACTAGAAGGTACTGAATAGCTAAGGTGATATAAAATTGACATGGGACTACAGTGATTGCATCACTGTATCTGAGCCCTCACACACTCCCCCATAAATATACACAAACATGAGCTATGGCAACCCCCCCCCAAGATGACGAATATTTTGTTCATGTATTCATAAGAGCATCTACAAAATTTTGGATATGTATGATTGATGACATAAAATCTCAGTTAAAAAAATAACGTGCTGGTTATGGCAAAGCTCTGAGGGCTGCCATAGTCTCTACGACTGCGATTGCTGGTCAGGCTGATCCTACACGCAAAGCTCGGGGTTATCTCTGCTCATCTCCAAGGACCGATGGGGAATACAGTAGGTCATGGGATCTGCTCTCTCTTAGGACTGGATCCAGCACCATCTTGGCAGGCTACCTAACCTCTCTGAGCCTCGCAGCCATGAGGCAGGGTTGGTAGGTGTCCTCTGAGTTTAGATTATCTATGAAGACTAAAGGGATTTATTTCATGGGTGCACCAAGCAAAGAAGGCTGGGCTTGAAGAATTTCTCCTTAGGCTTATTTACTAGTTTATTCCACCCTGTCCCTGGAAGGCTTTAGGTGGCTCATGAGGCAAGGTTAAAGATGGCTAGAGGAATAGAAGATGCAAGGTCCTGATGGGAGGAGTAACAATGGGGCTCCCAAGGAGGTGAGCTCATGAGGCAAGGTCAAAGATGGCTAAAGGAATAGAAGATGCAAGGTCCTGATGGGAGGAGTAACAATGGGGCTCCCAAGGAGGCTTCTTCATGAAGCTGCCTGGCTTGTGGTTGAACTCATTGGACTTAGAGCCTTCAGGCAGCCAAGACAAGTATGATAAACTTAACCTCATCCTGTAAATTATTTTGATTGGTTCAGCTCACCCACAGGATGTCTATCTGCATATGACCACAAAATTCAGCTTGCTAGACCTCATACTAGGAAACTGATTAGCTCATTCAGTAGACCTGTGGTACAGGGATCTCCCTTTGAACTAGGGCACTAATCTATCAGGTAGTTCTATGTGGGTACCACAACTGACATTTTGAGGCATTCTACACACCTGAGTCCCATTGAGCAACATGCCATCTGTTGCCTCATTCATTTTTAGATATTCTACAAGGCCACCAGGTCCCAGGATGATGTCAACCAACATCCACCGACCTGATTCCTCTGAAGAGATCTGGACCACATGCAGATCCAGACCCAATGGTACCCTGTGTTCTTCCTGTGGGAGAGGAAGGTCTGGCGACACAGAGCAAGTGTGCCAAGCTATCAGGCCAATAGCACAGAGATTGGCATGGAGCCCCGGACCCCCGCCTTGCAGCTGAGAATCACTGGAAGAATATTTGGACCAAAAAAATCATCTTCCCTTACCAGAAGATGGCTATAAGCTTCTAGTATGCGTTTCAAATACAGTATAAGTCATGGATGCTGAAAAACATTAGTGCTTAGACAATGCAGAGCAAGACGTGCATCCACGCTGTTCTCAAAAATCCAAAACCAAAATGCACCTTGAATAAGAAGCTGAAACTTTGATTTACAGTTTTTAACAGTAGGCATTGTCAAGCTTTTGGTGTGTGTTCCTCTAGAGTCAGCCGAACCCCTTGTATATATAGAAAGAGTCAGCCGAACCCCTTGTATATATTTATGTATTTGGCTGTCTAAGCCGGATCTCGTTACAGGCATGATCCTGAAAATTCCTTTCATGTATTGGGTGAGAACTGGGCAGGCTTGAGTTAGATCATGATCCAAGTTTCAAATGTAGCGCCAAGGGTTTTCTTGAACACAGACCTTCCGCATGTTAGTCAAGAACTTTACTTCAGTTATATCCACAGCCCTACAGCAGTCTATAGTGAAGCTGTGGCTAATAGTCTCTTGCTAGAAGTTGACTAGACAGATTCTCACATCTGGATCAGCTAGAGACTTGGGCCTTAGTCTTCCAACTAGATTCTCTCTACTCATAGCTTTGTGGTTCTAGGTAACAGACTATCCAGGATGGAGTTCAGGGAGTGGTGTGTGTGTGTGTGTGTGTGTGTGTGTGTGTGTGTATAGATAGAAAGATGATAGATAGAATATCAGAAACCTGTGCACCTCTCTTAAGAGCAAAGCTGTCTTAGAAGCTCCCCTAACCTTTCTTCCAGTCCCCTGGCCAACTATAACACAGGCTTATGAGGAGAATGTGTTTGCAGTGACTGAAAGTTGGGTTCTCTCTTAAGCTGGCCATAGAGTCCTGATTCCAGAAGCATGGGTATGCCAACGAGGTGGCAATAGGTGAGCAATGGGGTGTTAGCTAGGTAAACCTGATGGTTAGTGCTGACATCAAATGAAGAAATAGGGTGACTGAACAGTGAGAAATGAGGTTTCCTCCTCAGTCCATTCACTTACAGGAGATGTGTCTGTCCTAAGGCTATGGTTACTCCCGCCTGCCTTCTTACAGATATAGATGCTTTCCCAGGGAAAATATCAGGAGTATATGTGTTAACGTGTGACTGGATGACTGGATGATTTTTTTTTTTTTTTTATGGCTTCCTATTTTCCCCAAATGTCTACAATGAACTTGTAGCACTATTTTACAATTTACCTTGTTTTTAATGTATGTGTGTACATGTTGTTTGTGTACATTCATGTGTGTTTACATGTGTACAAATGCAGGCACATGTGGAGGCCAGAGTTGAAGCTGGATTGCTTCCTTAATTGCTCTTTATTTTAGTGATTTAAAAAAAAACTTAAATTGCATTTTAGTGTGTGTGTGTATGTGTGTTTATAGAGAGAGGCATGCACACATGTGTAACAACATATAGGAGTTGGTTATCTCCTACTGTGTGACTCCCAGGGTTTAAATTTAAGGTGCTAAGTTTAGAGGCAGGCACCCTTACCCACTGAGCCTTGTCCCTAGTCGACCATCTTATTCTTTGAACCCAGAGTTAACCAATTTGGCTAGACTGACTGGCCAGTGAGCCTCTGGATCCTCCTGTCTCCACCACCCCAGCACCACAACTGCTGGCACATTTTGATGTGCCAAGTTTTATATAGGATCTTGGGATCAAATCCTGTTCTTTCTGCTTGTGCGACAAGCGTGTGCACTTTATCCATGGAGGAATCTCCTCAGTCCCATATGTCACTCACCTTATTGAGCAAAGTACCTGAAAGAAGGGGTGAAAGAGTCATGTAGAAAGGGTAGTAATTAGGAATTTAGACTTTAGACACAGACCTAGGTCAGGCCATGATTCTGCTGCAAATGTAACAGAGCACACTCCCGTATACAACATTTCCTGCCAAGAAAGTCACCAGGTTGTTACTGAGATGTAGCAGGCTGATGGAGAAGCATATGTTGCTCCAATGAGTTCACCCAGGCCTTCACATGTCCTTTGAACATATGCTTGCTTCTTTAATGCTTTGAGGATATGCAGGATCAGCTTCATTCTTCAAAGGATTAAGATGTCTTCAAGCCAGCCTCTTCCCTGACAGTGACTCTGAGGAGACTTCTTCCTGGTCACACTTCCTCTCTAAGCCCAGGATTGGAAGGCAGAGGATGTGGAATGAAGCCAGGACTTTTATCACCATCATCCCAGTGGTCACCTGGGCCTGCCTGACTGGATTGACTGCAGGGTCAACTAGACGCTCCAAATGGACAGGGCAGTGTGCGTGTGGAAACCTAGTGTTTCCCTCTCTAGGTTAATCCTAGTGAAAGAAATGGGTGTAACGGGAACCGGAAGGAAGCGGGTGTGTCCTAGCTTCTCCACCTGCTGAGGTGTAGAAATGCCTTACTAGGGAGGCCTGTGGGAACAGCTGGTCTAGTTAGAATATGGCAAAGTCAGCAGGTGAATGGGGCTGGAACTGGGGGATGACCTCTCCCGATTGTCTGAAGTTCTCCTTTCTGCTTCTCATCCACATGACAAAATGATTAAAGAATCAGGTGTGTGTCTGTGTTTATGGGAGATAAAGCCGACATCCAACAGAGTACTTCACCGACCTAGAGCACAGAGGATTCTCTGAAGGAGAACTGGCTTCACCCCAAAAATCAAGGCCTGAAATATAAACATCTTCTTTCATGACCAGTGATGCGGGCTACTGAGTTGAGTCTCTGTTTTTTTCTGAGATTAAAATTTATAAATTATATATGAATTTGTTTAATAAATGGGACTTTATGAAATATTGTTCTGAAAAATCTTATCTGTATTATTAATTTTCTTTTAAAATGTTTATCATCATCATCATCCATTGTCATCGTCATCATCATCACCACCACCACCATCATCATCTTGGTTCTAAATTCAAGATCTTATATATGATTATCTTATATATTCTACCACTACATTCTCAGCCCCTGCAAATTTTATTTTGAGACAGTCTCGTTATATATTTTGGGCTGGTCTTGACTTCTTAGACTGGGTTTGAACTTGAGCTCCTCCTGCTCTGCCTCTGCAATAGCTGGGGTTACAAGCAATTGCCATCACGATAGCTTCTTTATTTCTTCTTAATGTGCTTTTGCAGGGACTTCATGCCTTAACTCGACTATGTAACAATCAGTCGACATGCGTTTTATTTATGTTGCTTAATAAGAAAAAAGATAGCGGTTCGTCCTTTTGTCCCTGGATCAGTGGGCTACCGGGTGGCCCTGTTTAGTTGCTGAGGAATCCCATCTGGACGGGTGAGTGTGTGCTATCCAGGGGCGTACTGTCCCGGAAGAGAGCACAACCCCCCCTCCCCCAGCTCCTTCTGCAGGGCTGTCTTTCTTTTGCACGACCCAGCCCCCCAGCATCCCTCCCCAACCCTGCCCTGTTGTATGCTCAGACCAGTGCTCAAGAACAGTTTTAAGCTCCTAAACTAAGGCTACCCACCCAGAGCGGTGAGTGCCTGCCTACCGGGCAGGCCTCAGGGTCCCCTGTAAGGGAGCCCGGGCACCTTCAGCTCGTGCATGTGCCAGGCTCTCCTGTGCTCTTCTGGATACCGCCCCACCCCCCCCACCCCCCACCCCCGTGCTCCATTCATCCTTTTGTCCCTGGATCATTGGGCTACCGGGCAGCCCTGTTAAGTTGCTGAGGAATCCCATCTGGACGGGTGAGTGTGTGCTATCCAGGGGCGTACTGTCCCGGAAGAGAGCACAAACCCCCCTCCCCCAGCTCCTTCTGCAGGGCTGTCTTTCTTACACATGACCCCCCCCCCCCCCCCCGCAAGTCTTCGTTTTCTGCAAGGTCCTTTGCTCAGGAACAGTTTTCTGCTCCTACACTAAGGCTACCCACCCAGAGCGGTGAGAGCCTACCTAAGGGGCAGGCCTCAAGGACCCCCGGTAAGGGAACACATGCACCTTCAGCCTGTGTGGCAGGGTGTCCTGTGTTCTACTCGTCCCCACCCTGCCCCCCAAGTTCCCCCTTTTGTCCTCGGGTCATTGGACTACCAGGCGTCCATGTTTTGGTGCTGAGGAGTTCATCTGGATGGGAACGGTTCCTGCTTCTACACTGAAGAGATACACCCAGAGAGTCAATCACAGCAAAGACTGGACCAAGACACCAGGCCTCTCCTGGCTCCATTTGAAGGAAGAGATGGGAAGGCGCCAATGCAAGAATTCCTCCAACAACCTGAAAGGCAACATGACACCACCAGAATTCAGGGATAGTGAAATAAGAAGAATTGTACACCCTACTCCAGAAGAATTAGAAGAAATCGACTCAAAAGTGAACTATATGAAAATAATAGAGGACCTTAAACAGGAGGTGAAAAACTGCCATAAACAATTAGAGATTACAAACAAAAAGGTAGAGGAAATGAATAAATCGCTCAAAGACACACAAGAAAACCAAGAGAAACAAGAAAAAGCAATCAAACAGGTTAGGGAAGCAGTTCAAGACTTGAAGAATGAAATGGAAGCAATGAAGAAAACACAAACCGAGGGAAGGATGGAGATGGAAAATCTGGGTAAACGAACAGGAACTACAGAGACAAGTACTAACAACAGATTACAAGAGATAGAAGAAAGAATGTCAGACACTGAAGATACCATAGAGAAAATAAACACACTGATCAAAGAAAACAGCAAAACCAACAAATTCTCATCACAAAACATTCAGGAAATCTGGGACACAATAAAAAGACCAAACCTAAGAATAATTGGGATAGAAGAAGGAGAAGAAGTACAGCTCAACGGTCCAGAAAATATATTTAATAAAATTATAGAAGAAAACTTTCCCAGCCTAAAGAAAGATATTCCTTTGAAGGTTCAAGAAGCATACAGAACACCAAATAGACTGGACCAAAAAAAAAATCTCCTCACCATATAATAATCAAAACACAAAACATACAGAATAAAGAAAGAATATTAAGAGCTGCAAAGGAAAAGGGTCAAGTTACTTATAAGGGTAAACCTATCAGACTTACACCTGACTTCTCTATGGAAACCATGAAAGCCAGAAGGTCCTGGATAGATGTACTTCAGAAACTAAGAGACCATGGATGCAAGCCCAGACTACTATACCCAGCCAAGCTTTTGTTCACTATAAATGGAGAAAACAAAATCTTCCAGGATAAAAACAAATTTAAACAATACGTAGCCACAAATCCAGCCTTACAGAAAGTAATAGAAGGAAAATCACAAACCAAGGAGTCCAACAATGACCACAATAACTCAAACATCTAGAGACCCTTCACCAGTACAACTCAAAGAAGGGAAACACACAAACTCTACTACTAAAAAAGTGACTGGAGTTAACAACCACTGGTCATTAATATCACTTAATGTCAATGGACTCAACTCACCTATAAAAAGGCACAGGCTAAAAGATTGGATACGAAAACAGGATCCAATATTCTGCTGTTTACAAGAAACACACCTCAACCACAAAGACAGGCACCTACTCAGAGTAAAGGGATGGGAAAAGGCTTATCAAGCAAATGGACCCAAGAAACAAGCAGGTGTGGCCATACTAATTTCTAACAAAGTTGACTTCAAACTTAAATCAATCAGAAAAGATAGAGAGGGACATTTTATACTCATAACAGGAACAATTCATCAGGATGAAGTCTCAATCCTGAGTATCTATGCCCCTAATATAAAAGCACCCACGTACGTAAAAGAAACATTACTAAAACTCAAGGCTGCCATCAAATGGCACACACTAATAGTAGGAGACTTTAACACTCCTCTCTCACCAATGGACAGGTCAATCAGACAGAAACCTAACAGAGAAATAAGAGAATTAATGGAGGTAATGAATCAAATGGACTTAACAGACATCTATAGATTATTCCACCCAAATAGGAAAGAAAATACCTTCTTCTCTGCAGCTCATGGAACCTTCTCGAAAATTGACCACATACTCGGCAACAAAGCAAACTTCCACAGTTATAAAAAAATATTCGTAACCTCCTGCATCTTATCAGACCACCATGGACTAAAGTTAGAATTCAACAACAATGCTACCCCCAGAAAGCCTACAAACTCATGGAAACTGAACAGTCAACTTCTGAACCACACCTGGATCAAGGAAGAAATAAAGAAAGAAATCAAAGTCTTCCTTGAATTCAATGAAAATAAAGAAACAACCTATTCAAACTTATGGGACATTATGAAAGCAGTCCTGAGAGGAAAGTTCATAGCACTAAGTGCCCACTTAAAGAAAACAGAGAAAGCACACATTGGAGACTTAACAGCCCACCTGAAAGCTCTAGAAAAAAAGAAGCAGACTCACCTAGGAGGAGTAGAAGACTGGAAATAATCAAACTGAGGGCAGAAATCAACAAAATAAAAACACAGAAAACAATACAAAGAATCAATGAAACAAAAAGCTGGTTCCTAGAGAAAATCAACATAATTGATAAACCCCTATCCAAACTAATCAAATGGCAGAGAGAGAATATGCAAATTAATAAGATCAGAAATGAAAAGGGGGACATAACCACAGACACAGAGGAAATTCAAAGAATCATTAGATCTTACTACAAAAGCCTGTATGCCACAAAACTGGAAAATGTAAAAGAAATGGACACGTTTTTAGATAAATACCATATACCAAAGTTAAACCAGGACCAGGTGAACAATCTAAATAGACCTGTTAGTCACGAAGAATTAGAAGCTGTCATCAAAAACCTCCCTACCAAAAAAAGCCCAGGACCAGATGGTTTCAATGCGGAATTCTACCAGAACTTCCAAGAAGAGCTTATACCTATACTCCTTAATGTATTTCACAATATAGAAACAGAAGAGTGATTGCCAAATTCCTTTTATGAAGCTACAGTCACTCTGATACCTAAAACACACAGAGACTCAACCAAGAAAGAGAATTACAGGCCAATCTCACTCATGAACATCGACGCAAAAATACTCAACAAAATACTGGCAAACTGTATCCAAGAACACATTAGAAAAATTATCCATTATGATCAAGTAGGCTTCATCCCAGAAATGCAGGGCTGGTTCAACATACGAAAATCAATCAATGTAATCCATCATATAAATAAACTGAAAGAAAAAAAATCATATGATCATTTCATTAGATGCTGAAAAAGCTTTTGACAAAATTCAACATCCCTTCATGATAAAAGTCTTGGAGAGATTAGGGATACAAGGGTCATACCTAAATATAATAAAAGCTATATACAGCAAGCCGACAGCTAACATCAAACTAAACGGAGAGAAACTCAAAGCCATCCCACTAAAATCAGGAACACGGCAAGGCTGTCTACTCTCTCCATACCTCTTCACTATAGTGCCTGAAGTTTTAGCAATAGCAATAAGACAACATAAGGGGATCAAGGGGATTCGAATTGGGAAGGAAGAGGTTAAACTTTCATTATTTGCAGATGATATGATAGTGTACATAAGCGACCCCCAAAACTCCACCAAAGAACTTTTACAGCTGATAAACACCTTTAGTAATGTGGCAGGATACAAGATCAACTCCAAAAAAATCAGTCGCCCTCCTATACACAAAGGATATGGAAGCAGAGAGGGAAATCAGAGAAGCATCACCTTTCACGATAGCCACAAATAACATAAAATATCTTGGGGTAACTCTAACCAAGGAAGTGAAAGATCTATTTGACAAGAACTTTAAGGAATTGAAGAAAGGAATTGAAGAGGATACCAGAAAGTGGAAAGATCTCCCTTGCTCTTGGATTGGGAGGATCAACATAGTAAAAATGGCAATTCTACCAAAGGCAATTTATAGATTCAATGCAATCCCCATCAAACTCCCATCAAAATTCTTCACAGATCTTGAGAGGACAATAATCAACTTTATATGGAAAAACAAAAAACCCAGGATAGCCAAAACAGTCTTATATAATAAAGGAACTTCTGGAGGCATTACCATCCCTGACTTCAAACTCTACTACAGAGCTACAGTATTGAAAACACATTGGTATTGGTATAAAAACAGAGAAGTCGACCAATGGAATCGTATAGAAGACCCAGATTTTAACCCACAAACCTATGAACACCTTATTTTCGATAAAGGAACTAAAAGTATACAATGGAAGAAAGAAAGCATCTTCAACAAATGGTGCTGGCACAACTGGATGTCAACCTGTAGAAGAATGAAAATAGACCCATATCTATCACCATGCACAAAACTCAAGTCCAAATGGATCAAAGACCTCAATATCAGTCCGAGCGCACTGAACCTGATAGAAGAGAAATTGGGAGGTACCCTACAACAGATGGGCACAGGCGATCGCTTCCTAGGTATAACCCCAGAAGCACAGACATTGAGGGCAACATTGAATAAATGGGACCTACTAAAACTGAGAAGCTTCTGTAAAGCAAAGGACACTGTCACTAAGACAAAAAGGCAACCCACTGACTGGGAGAAGATCTTCACCAACCCCGCAACAGACAAAGGTCTGATCTTCAAAATATATAAAGAACTCAAGAAACTAGACTTTAAAATGCTAATTAACCCAATTAAAAAATGGGGCACTGATCTGAACAGAGAATTCTCAACAGAAGAAGTTCAAATGGCCAAAAGACACTTAAGGTCATGCTCAACCTCCTTAGCGATCAGGGAAATGCAAATCAAAACAACTTTGAGATATCATCTTACACCTGTCAGAATGGCTAAAATCAAAAACACCAATGATAGCCTCTGCTGGAGAGGTTGTGGAGGAAGGGGTACCCTCATCCATTGCTGGTGGGAATGCAAACTTGTGCAACCACTTTGGAAAGCAGTGTTTCGGTTTCTCAGGAAATTCGGGATCAACCTACCCCTGGACCCAGCAATACCACTCTTGGGAATATACCCAAGAGAAGCCCTATCATACAACAAAAGTATATGCTCAACTATGTTCATAGCAGCATTGTTTGTAATAGCCAGAACCTGGAAACAACCTAGAAGTCCTTCAATGGAAGAATGGATGAAGAAAGTGTGGAATATATACACATTAGAGTACTACTCAGCGGTAAAAAACAATGACTTCTCTAATTTTGCATGCAAATGGATGGAAATAGAAAATACTATCCTGAGTGAGGTAACCCAGACCCAAAAAGATGAACATGGGATGTACTCACTCATAATTGGTTTCTAGCCATAAATAAAGGTCAGTGAGTCTATAATTTGATATCCTAAAGAAGCTAAATAAGAAGGTGAACCCAAAGAAAAACATATAGCTATCCTCCTGGGTAGGGGAAGTAGACAAGATTGCCAGGCAAAAAATCGGGATCTTAAGGGTGGGGTGGGAGGGGGGTAAGGGGAGATGGGGAGAGAAAAGTGAGAAGGGTAGGATGGGGAGAACTTGGGGCAACGGGATGATTGGGATAAAGGAAGGTTGGATAGGGGAGCAGGGAAACACATATCTTAATTAAGGGAGCCATCTTAGGGTTGGGAAGAGACTTGGACCTAGAGGGGCTTCCAGGTGCCCAAGGCGAGGTCCCCAGTTAGTTCCTGGGACAGCTGAAGATAGGGAACCTGAAATGATCCTATCCTATAGCCATACTGATGAATATTTTGCATATCACCATAGAACCTTCATCTGGCGATGGATGGAGATAGAGACAGGGACCCACACTGGAGCACTGGGCTGAACTTCCAAGTTCCCAATGAGGAACAGAAGGAGGGAGAAGATGAGCAAGGAAGTCAGGACCTAGAGGGGTGCACCCACCCACGGAGACATGGGGCTGATCTATTGGGAGCTCACCAAGGCCAGTTGGACTGTGACTGAAAAAGCAGGGGATAAAACTGGACTCTCTGAATATGGCGGACAATGAGGGCTGCTGAGAAGCCAAGGACAATGGCACTGGGTTTTGATCCTACTTCATGATCTGGCTTTGTGGGAGCCTAGCCAGTTTGGATGTTCACCTTCCTAGACAAGGATGGAGGGGGGAGGACTTTGGACTTTCCACAGGGCAGGGAACACTAACTGCTCTTCAGACTTGAGAGGGAGAGGGAGAGGAGTAGGGGGACGGGGAGAGGAGTGGGGGGACAGGGAGAGGAGTGGCGGGAGGGGGGAAGAGTGGGGGGGGGGGAGGAGTGGGAGGCTGGGAGGAGGCGGAAAATTTTTTTCTCAATAAAAAAAAAGAAAAAAGATAGCACTCTTAGATCTTGGGTGATAGAAAAATCGTGGAACATAGGCACCATCACCAGTAAGTTCCACTTAGCTGGGGCTGTGTAAGAAAGCATGGAAGCTGAAGAAACTCAAGATGAGGTAGAGGGTGACCAGTCACCCACAAATTTAGTGTCAATCTGTAGTGTTAATGCAGTAATGGTTTTTAATTTGAAGATATGTGGGAATCCTAGCAGGGCTGAAGAAATTTTCCATAAAGGGAGTTTCATATCCTCAGTTCCATGAGGAGGCAAGGAAGTCTTCAAACATTGGGGCTGGACCTGTCTTGGTTTGACTCCCTGCTTATTCCAGCAATTAGGGACCACAGGTAAACAACCTCAGCCCTCTTATCTGTTTCCTGCTGTGTAAAATGAGACTCGAATCATCTCCACCTCAGGAAGCAGAGTGAAGAATCAAGTTGTTTCATATAGAAGGTGAGTTAATACATATTAGCTATTACTGAGATTAAATAACATAAAATCACATGCAGTTGGTTATCAAATGAATCTGTAAGGTCAATACAGTGATTTTTTTTGTTCTATTTCCTTGATACAGGGTATTTCTATGTAGCTCAGGCTAGCCTCAAACTCTTCATCCTCCTGCCTCAGCCTCCTCAGTGCTAGGACGGACAATCATACTTGGCCTCATAGCAATGTTTTAATAACCAGTTTGACTCTATCTGGTTATCTGTTTAACTAATTATTTTTCAGTTGACAAGATTTTTAGTGATACTTGCTCTGTGTCAGAGAAGGAATACTGTCTCTGTGCCTAGTGCACTCGGAAAACCAGGGCACACACAGAGGAACTGACCCTGCCCGGTGACGGTTGGGCAATGTGCTTCAAAAGCATACAGTTCTTTAGAGGATGTGGTCGGGAAAGCACTGGAGAGATGTGTAAGTCAATACTTGACAAATGAGGTACCCGGATGAGAAAGCACAATAGCTAGCTTTATCGAGTGGGCTTCCCACAGACCGGACACTGCGTGCACGCTTTGTGTACATTTTCTCCTCCAGGCCTCACAATCCAGCCATGAGCTGGATACAGTCCTGCTCACTTCGCACGCGAGGAAACAGAGGCTCGGAGCATAAAATCAACTTGCCACGGAAAATGTAGCAAGAAGCTGGGACGGTTACACATACTGTGCTAGAGTCTCTCAGTGCCATCTGTCACACAAAGCCACACTTTGTTATGGTAATAGAACAGAAAAGCTGCAGGTAGGCTGGGCAGGCATTGTCCTTAGCTAAACCACACAACAGAAGGTGTATGGATAATGTGGCTTTCTGAGATGTGGGAATTTGAGAAACAGGAGGTGGAGACGGTTGTTGGGGAGAATGTTTGAGACATTTGTGAGAAGGAGGGCTGGAGAGAGGGCTCAGCCGTTAAAGGTTAGGCTTACAGCCAAAAATGTAAGAGAATGAGGTCCAGGAAAGGGGAACTGCAGTCTAGTGTGAGCAGGTGACAAACGGTACTTATGTTTCTTCCCATGGCAGAAGGGAATCACGTGGCCTTTCTTCTTTGCAACCCCCAGTGATTCCCGACACTTGGGCTGCCCAGGTACTAATGGAAAGGTACCAGGGTGCACTGGGCCGCTTGTATATAAAAACCCAAATGGTCTGATTGAAAGGGAGCAATGGGTTGAAAGGGTTGGAGGTGGGGTGCAGAAAACACTCTTGCTTCTGTGGTCACAGGGAAGTGATCTAAACGAATTGGCAACAGTTCAGTGTCATTGCTCTATGAGAGAGAGAGAGAGAGAGAGAGAGAGAGAGAGAGAGAACGAGCACAAAGAGGAGAGAGGACGAAGAGCCAAGCTAGTGCATGACTGAATGGCAGGGTTATATAGAAATGACAAAGTGGGGAGGGGGAAGGAAGCTCAGGAGCTGGAGGAATTTAGGGCAGGGGGGATACTGAGAGCCTGGAGGCCAGCATGTGCTTTGGTGTGCTGATAGGTGACTTAGCTACTTATCCTGAGCTTCTTCTGGGCCTGACACTGACCATGTGGTGACTGTGTACAAGACACTGTAGTAGGCTTCCATGAGTACACCTGTGAATAGAGCAGCCCCCCCTTCTTCTTCTTCTTCTTCTTCTTCTTCTTCTTCTTCTTCTTCTTCTTCTCTCTCTCTCTCTCTCTCTCTCTCTCTCTCAAAGCAGTCTCATTGTCTCTCTCTCTTTTAGGGAGCTAAGCATGAACTTCTGTATCCATAGATTCCCTACTCAGACTGCTGAATTATACTGAATGAGAATAGTACGAATTACATCAGAAGAAAAAAACCCAGAAAGTATTGACTGTCCATGTGCAGATATTTTTGAGTGGTCCTTTATTCCTAAAAAGTATAATATGATAATATGATAGCTAATTGTGTGTCATTTAGATTGCATTTGGTGTAATAAACCATCTAGAGATGATTTAATGTTCAGAAGGATGGGTGTAAATCATATGCAAACATGACGTAAGCACTCATTTGGGATTCGAGCATCTGTGCATCTTGGGGAGAAGAGACCTGGAATCACCATCCCTTGACACTGAGGGAAAGCGCATGCTCAGTAGACACAGTCCTTTGAAGGACTGAATGTCAGAACTACAGGAGCACTCTGCCTTTGGGAGGCGGGGGGCTGCCACTCTCTGATGAGGTGACATTTAAGATCAGACCTAAAGGTAGGCAAGGATAAGAACCAGCAAGAAGCTCTGAGGCTGGGAAAGGGCTTGGGGTGTCTGAGGATCTGAAAGGAGACCAATGTGAGCAAACCAGAGAGGGTGCAGGGAGATGCTCAGAGAGGCTGAGGCAGGCGGTGCAGAGATGTGAGGCTACATGGTCCTGTGAGGTAGACACACAGCATGGGAAGATGGGAAAATCACCGGACCGAAACATCGCACGCATGCACGCTCACACTCCACCATGTTTTGTAACAAGTAAGGCCCTCGGAATTGAGAAAAACAAACAAACACCAACAAAAGACTGACCTAGCTTATGGATCCCGGAGTAACAGAGCTTATTATCCTGCACCACAGGCCAAAGGAAATATCTAGCAATTTTATATTCAGTTAAAAAACAAACCAAAAACAGCTGGTGTTCTAGAGTACCTTAGTAACTTTTTGAAAAAAAACTTGAAATAAGTAGCTAGTATTTTTACTGAATCCTAAAATCCCTGCGGTTATTTAATCGAATGTGTGTGCTTGACAGTTCAGTTCCTTTAGCTCTGGAACTTGATTGAAAACACCATCTTCATTTTCTGCCCAGCACTTGCTCTTTGTTACACCTGAAAGTATGGAGTCCACCAAACGTGCCGTTCTGGAAAGGGCCGTGGCATGAACTAGGATTTAGATTGTGAGCCAGCTTGTTTGTGCAGCATCCAATAGCTGTAAATCCGTTGCACCTTGGAGACTTCAGATACCTTACAGCACTCCTGAGAATAGGCAACCCTGGGGAGAACCGCTGGGGTTTGGGAAACACACAGACAGCAATGCCTATTGTTTCCAGACTGTGAAGCTAAGGTACTCCTTTGTCATCAAGTCCTTCTTAAATAGTATCTAAGCACATTTTGTATGAAAATTCTGAAAAGCAATTGTTATATTTTATTTCTGTGTATGTTTGTGTGCGTATTCATATGTGTGCTAGTGTGGATGTACATGTATGTGGGGCGCATGTGCACATGTGTGTAGAACCAAGATAACACTGTTGATTGCTATTCCTCAGGAGGCCACATTAATTAATTAATTTGGCCAGGGTCTCTTATTGAACTGGAATGTGCCCCAACTCTTCTATGCTGAGATTATAAACGCTCACTACCCAGCTTTTTAATGTGAGTTCTAAGTGCCAAACTTGAGTCTCCATTCTTACAAGGCAAACAAGCCCTTTACTAACGGAGCTCTCACCCCTGCCCCTGTCATCGCCCTTTCTGAAATTGTATCCCATCGCCTCGAAATCATCAGCCAATGCTAAACTTAATCTGGTTCATTGGGCCAGAGACGATGGGTGAGAAACCCCACAGCCCTTTAGCGACAGCGCGTCAGCACCTCAGGCGGAACCAAGAGGAAACGAGTAGGCAACATGCTGAGAATCTGAAAACTTTTGGTCAGACTAGCAGTTCGGCTGGCAAACTTGAGGTGTTGTCCTCGTGACTAGGAACATCCTGTCAGGGGAAATTAAAGAATAGGAGGGTTGGACTGCAGAGAAGAAACCTAACACCTAGCCCCTTCAGCACATTCCTTTGGCCGCTCTCATCGGCTTCCTCAGCGGGTTCCTGTTCTTGGTGAGAGAAAGTGTGAGCGCTAGTGATCCGACTTCTGTCTGTGGAATACCCCACTGCCGTGATGCAATATGACTACCGCAGTCTCAAAGGAAAATGGCTGGTAGAACTAGTTGACTTTAAGTCCATTCAACGTTTTCTTTCTGTGTGACATAATGTATGCAAATCCTCCCGGCTGGTGGAGTCACTGGTGAAACCAGAGGGAGATTTTTCTTACATCATCCTTGTCATGGCTTGCTCTGGGTGATGGGATGGAGAACTTACATCGCTCAGATGGAAGGCATGTGTTCATTGGTCAATATTGCAGGCATAAGTACTACGTTCTGAATGAGGGTGAGCTACCAGGCTGGCCTAGGACATCTCCTGTCTTGCAGATGACCAGGTGAGAAACAGTTTTTTTTTTTAAGAGAGAGAAAAAAAACCCCTTTCAAGTTAGAAATTTAACACTTACAGTCATCGCACTGATATGGTTTGAGGTCTCTTGGAAAGGTGTGGCCATCTGGGACCACTCACTATGCCGCGAAGGATTGACTAGCGGATTGACTAGGATGCTTAACCCATGCAGAAAGGGAGCACTTCACTGTAGGGGACGAGGTGATGGGAAACAGTGGTAAATAAGCGAGGTGTCCAGGGCCAAGCCTAGTCAGGGTACTTCTCTTACCCTCTCTGACTTAATGCCTTTTAGGGATTGCCCTGTCTTCCTGCTGAGCTGAAAACCCCTATCTGAGAAGGTTCTCTCTCTCTCTCTCTCTCTCTCTCTCTCTCTCTCTCTCTCTCTCTCACACACACACACACACACACACACACACAGAGTCACATACTAGACTTTCAATAAAAGTCTTGTAGGGAGTGAGTAAATGCATAACAACTGTGTTTTGTTTCCTGACTGTGTGTGGATGCCAGTTTTCCCAGTACGTATAGGACACGCTCAAATATAAGGGTTCCCAAGAGTCCAGATGCTTAAACACCAGTTCTACCGAGTGTTGATCATGTGATGTCAGGTAAGACCATCAGTCACGTGATGCTGCTCCTTATTTGAGCTAAAGGAAGGGCCCACAACAAAGAGCTGTTGTGGAGGTTGAGTGAGGGATAGAACTTCATGTAGAAAGCCTGCCTCTTCCACAGACACACTGTTCGGATAAGTATTTTTCTTCCCCAGAATGAACAGATTGCAAGTTTCTTTGAGCCATGAGCCTACTTACTTGTGCCACTTCCGTCACATGAAAGTGACCATCAATTACAGTTCCAGACACACAGATATCATTTTCTTTCACATCCCTGTCACATCATTGTATTTGGACTGAATATTCCTTTGTTCAGAAATTTTAATGTTTTCATTAGAACTTTCTGGAACTAATCCTTGTAGTAGAGACTTTTTGATGTGGGAGTGATTTCTTATTAATAAAGAAACTGCCTAGACCCATTTGATAGGCCAACCCTTAGGTAGGCGGAGTAAACAGAACGGAATGCTGGGAGAAAGAAGCTGAGTCAGGGAGTCGCCATGATTCTTCCACTCCAGGCAGATGCAGGTTAAGATCATTCCTCGTAAGCCAGCTCGTGGGCTACATAGATTATTAGAAATGGGCTAGTCCAGGTGCGAGAGTTAGCCAAGAAAAGGCTGGAACTAATGGGCCAAGCGGTGTTTAAAAGAATACAGTTTCCGTGTAATTATTTCGGGTAAAGGTAGCCGGGTGGCGGGACACAGCCCGCTGCTCCTATTTCAACAACTTTTTGTCATGATAAACTTGTAGGGAAGGCAAATCTCGGGTCCTTTAGAAGTCAAGAAATCTAAGAAGTGTGGTATGTATGATCACAAAGTGGTACCGGCAGCATCAAAATAGCAGGACGTTGCATCCCCTGTGAAGGTAGTCAGATTCAAAAAGTGTGTGAAAAGACACTCTACTCACTAAACAGATATGTTTGGGAGTTGAATTAGATGGCCCTGACTGGTTGCAGCAGTGTGGAGAATGAATACTTGAGACGTGTCCAGATGTCATATAGCTTGGAGTTCTATACCACAAACAAGAAGCAGGATTTTTGGTAATCTCCTTGGTTCTCTGGACAAAAAGGAACAGCAAATAATTATTTCTGCTAAACTACTCAGGCCAAATGTATCTATAAATTATTTAAATGTTTATATTTGGTATATAAAAGACAACCAGGAAGCAAGGATCTAAAAAAAATGGAAACAAATGCATTTGTTTATCTCATCACTTAAAATATTTTTATTGACAGTGGATGGCTGTATTTGACTCATTCTATAGGGACTTCAGTATTTAGCATGATAAAGAAACCAAATCCCCAGAAGACCACGAAGGAGACTGGGTAAAGAAGTGTTCAAAGTCCAGGCATGTGCTGGGGGAATTTAAGAGATGGGGAGACCATTTCCAGTTGGGCAGATCAGGGCAGATTCCACGGTAGAGCTAATCATCATGGTTTGGAAGGCTGGACTAGATCTCAACCAGAAGGTGCCAGGATGGATGGATGGGCAGGAAGCAAAGAGGCAAGGAATCCAGGGCTGAGTGTTGTGGGATATTTGTACACTGTGTGAAGGTGTATTGCTGTGATTGGTGTCATAAAAAGCTGAATGGCCAATAGCTAAGTATGAAGTGTAGGCGGGACTTTCTGGCAGAGAGAGAGAGGAAGAGAAGGAGTATAGAGGTGTGCAGAAGACACAGAGAGGAAAACAAGATGAAAGAGAGGTAACACGGTATGAAAGAACATAGACTAATATAAATGGGCTAATTTAAGTTATAAGAGATTTAGTTAGGAACAAACCCAAGCTATAGGCCCAGGTTTTGTAATTAGTAAGAAGTCTCAAAGTCATTATTTGGAAGTTGACTGGTGAGACAGAAGAAGGCTCATTGCAACTGAGAGTCTTGGAGACAGTAGTCGGTTATGCCCTGGGATGAGTGTCTACCTAAGGAATGGTAAAGGAGAGACCACAGGCAGATGTATTATTTGTCGGCATGAGTCATTGGGCACTGCAAACAAAGCCAAATTATGAGGGAAGTAAAAATGTTTCTTCTCTCTGAATGTGGGCTGTTTACTCCATCTCTCTGTTGCCTGAATTTCTTCATCTATAAAGTGGGGACACTCTCCACCTAGACCTATATGCTTTTTACAAGAAGTAACGGCATTTACTGAGCACAGCCTATGTGCTCAGGTACTATGCTCTTTATGCCGTCCATACAACAACCAGACTAAATGGCTTGCTTGATTCCCACTGATTTCTGAGGAAAATGAGATGCAGAAAGAATGTGCATTGATTGATATCACAGAGATAAGAATGCCTAGGCAGAAATGATGAGATACCATTTAGTATGTGATATGGTTGAGATCATGTATGTGATCCTTGAGTTTAGAGTGCCTGCCTAATAAATATTAATATTGAGGACATTTAAATCAATTATATTATCATTATGATTTGACAGAGATAGTTATTATAGGCCTCGCAGGGGAGACGATGTTTGTAATTGCCTTTAGGGCCATAGACTTTGACACAAGGAATGGGGCAGAGGAACACTCTAGACTATGGGTCCGGCAAGATGTAAGGCTCTTTGGGAGTGGTGAGGTGACCTGGACATTGATCTGAGACTTGGTGGGGAACAAGAGAGAAGAAGCTTGCTGGTGAGACAGTCAAGAGCCTGGCTGTCTGCCAGGGGATAGCGAGTCGGTATTTGAGGTTTAATACAGAAAGTGAGAGGCCAGGAGCCTCGTTCAACTCCCTGTCTGCTCTTGCCGCCATGTCCTTCTGGGGACATCCTCACATCCACGTCTTTGTGAGCAGGCCCCCAGTTCTAGTGGTGGCAGCCAGGGCAGAGGAACAAATAAACAATGTCTTGGAGCCCTGGAGTCTCCACTCAAACCTCAGCTTTTAGTCTCAACTCCCCACTTCCTCCACGACAGCCTGGAGTTTGGTGCTTGTGTATTCAAAGGCGAAAACGAGAGAAAGCAATTAGCAGAAGGCGCTCTGCAAGTCACGTGCCTTTCTGCTTTTACCCTTGTTTCTCCTTGCCCGGCTCTTATGAGCCAAAAGGGCAAGGCTGCCCCAATCTCTCTCCAAAGCCAGACACCCCTGAGCAGGCAAAAAAAAAAAAAAAAGAGGGGCTTCTGGAGAGGAAATGAAAGAAGACAGATGTGGTTTTCCCTTCAGGCTTTCAACTGTGAGCTTTAGGGGAGATTTATTTTGAAATAGAAAGACGGCCTGGCTTGTGTGATGTCAACACCAGCATCTGGAATCCCTCCACGAGAGAGGGTAGGGGTTCTCCACCTACCCTGCTGGGATCCTCAGCTGGGAAGCTGCAGCCAGGAGTGAAAGACACAAGAACAAGAACTAGGAACCAGATCCCCGGGGGCTTCTGGTCTAGTATTTTCCAAAGGGCAAGTGCCACGTGAGGGGATGTTAGAGCACGCGGGGCAGGTGTCGGAGAGCAGCAGCACACACTTGGGAGGGCTTCCTCATTCTAAAGTGCTTTCGCCTTTCTTTGGGGTTTTGGGCTGTTCTTAACCCTATCTATGCTGGCCCAGAACTCACTATGTATTTCAGTCTGGCCTCAACACATGGCAATCCTCCTGCTTCAAACTTCTCGTGTGGTAGGATTATAGGTGTAAGCCGTGTATCTAACTTAAAAATCATTTTGTGATAGTAGAACGAATTCAAGTGTTTTCCAAGGTTGACTCCCCGCTGAACGGAATAATACCCAAAGGCTCTCTGATAATAAGGGCAAACATTTTTGAGAGCTGATGTTCACATGTTATCATCTTGAAATTATCATCTCATTTAATCTTTGCACAGCCGCGGGAGGCCAGTAGTATGATCACTAAGGGAGAGTGGTCCTCACTTTTTCCAGCCTTTGACTTAAATTGAAACAAGGGCTTTGCCTGCGTGACTTTCAGACTGGGCTTCAGACTTGTCTCCTGGGTCCCCAGCTTGCTAACTGCAGATATTGGGACTTGTCATGCTCCCTAGTCACACGAGCCTAATTCTACATCCATTTCTGTACGTGTGTGTGTGTGTGTGTGTGTGTGTGTGTGTGTGTGTACATGTAGAGGGCACGAGGTCTCTGTGCTCACAGGTAAGCACTTAGGAAACCAGGAATGTGAAGCACAGGCTTGTCTTCCGTATACCCGTTTTCCACTTGAAGGCGGGGAGTGGATATTGTTAGTAGTCTGGCCATCAGGGATATCTGTAGGGCCAGACCACACACAAGTCACGCAGACTATTATGTGTACACCGGATTCTCCCTCCCTAGACTTTTATCTTTAGCTTTGTTTCTCAGTCAACAGAACTCATCCTTAGGGGAGCTGTCACAGGTGGTCTTTTATATAGCCGGGTGACGGCCACACTATCTGTGTGGCCAAGAACACACCAGACCCTGGGTCCTTAAGCTATAGAATCCTTCTTCACGGTAGAGGTCACAGGTGCTTTGAAAAGTTTCCATGCAGTCACTCCTTTGCCATGTTGTACACAGGGGATTGAGATAGTTTTTTTTGTTTTTGTTTTTTAACCAGGAAACTCCCCCCCCCAAGATTGTACCAGACTTAAATATGTCTGCAATAAACTGCTGTAAGTTTGAACCAATACCAGCTAACCAAATCATGTTGAACTGGATTTCCTTCTTGCCTCATGAAGACCGTTCCTCTGCTGGGCATAGCATTTGCAAAGACCTCTATGTTTACTCATCTAGGTAGGAGTGCTGCAGGTGTCCTGTGTAGGGCTGAGCACTCGACAGGGCAGTTGCTTACTCTTAGCATGCTGACCAGTTCCGAGACTCTGTAGCCACCACTTCTCACTGCAAAGGGAAGCTTCCCTGACCAAAGTTGAGGACAGCACTAATCTATGGGCACAAACACAACTTTTAAGATAACTTGACAGGCAAAGCTGTCAATTTAGCAAAATGATAATTCTGACTTTCCAATCAGGGTCTATGGCCTCTCCAACTATGATCTTCTAATCAGGTTTTCCGTGCAGACATGAGTCCCCTCCTGCTGATTGGCTCTCAAGTCCAATCAGACAGTAACCAATTGCCCTACCAACAGCCACAAATGTGGTGTGTATTGCCTGGCAGATGAGCAAAGTCTGGTAAACAGGGTTTGCAGTTGGGAAGACATTTGATATCTCCCCTCCACCCACAGCTTTCTTGCACCTTCCAGCGCTGTGAAAACTAGCTAGAGGGGAAAGAAGCTTCCAGCTCAGCTCCAGTCCTGCAACCGAAGTGGGTTGGTGTCTTCAGCAATATGGTTTTACCATGTTTCTGCTGGGCAACCCAAAGCCGTACCAATAGCCTGTATTGTTTTGGGGACATCAGGAGCTTCAGTGGCCAAACACTCAGAAGGAATGCCCATGTTTTCTTGGAGTAGTATTAGTCACCCTTGCAGGATACCTCCATTGAAATATTCTTTGTTTTGTTGTACACCATATTTTTACTTAGTGTATATAGTAAGGAGTTTCTGTATGGCCTTTTCATACATCTTAGTTGTAGCTAACTCTCTTCCATTTTCCTGTCCCTTCACCCTACTCCTGTTTAAACGGGTCCATCTCCAGTCTTCTCCCACTGGACTTTCAGATCTCATGTGTTTTACCCTCACTCTCTTTAAGACACCCAGTGCATTTCTGGCTTCCTAGCCTGTACAGACACTCACCCCAACTTAAACATATAGAACCTACACATTCTAAGTGGTGATTCACATATCCGGAATACATGCTGTTTGTATTTCTTGACCTGGATCTACCTCACTCGATGTATTTCCCAGCTTCAACCATTTTCCTGAAAATTTTATAATTCTGTTTTTCTTTATGTGTAAGTAGCCTATTTTCATTATCCATTCATTGGATGATGGATGCCCAGGATGGTTCCACTTCCTAGCTATTGTGAATAGAGCGTGAGAGAACACAGATGTACAGGTAGCTCTGCCATGCAGTATGGTATCTAGAAGTGGTGTAGCTGGGTCCTGAGGCTCAACCTTTAGCTTTCAGGGAAACTCTTTGCACACTGTTTACACTAGTCTAAGCTCCCAGGATTGCTCAAGAAAGGCTTCCCCTCCCCCACATCCCTGCTAGCACTTGCTATCATTTATTCTTTCCATAATAATCATTGTGGTCAGGGTGAGACAGAATCAGTTTTTTAACATAATTTATTTATTTGTATTTTCTGTACATTGGTGGTTGGCCTGCATGTATGTCTATACGAGGGCGTCAGACTTTCTGGAACTGGAGTTATAGACAGTTGTGAGCTCCCATGTGGGTGCTGGGAATTGAACCCAGGTCCTCTGGACAAACAGCCAGTGCTCTTAACCGCTGAGCCATCTCTCCAGCCTGAAACAGAATCTTAAAGTCATTTTAATTTGTATTCCAAGTATGAACACTTAAACTTTTATCAGCTGCTTGTATTTCTTCTTTTGCCTAGTTCCATTGGCCATTTTTCTTTCTTTTTAAAAGGTGCATGTGTGTGTGCATGCACACACATGTGCCTACCCTACCCATGCACATGTGGAGTTGTGAAGGCTTGAGTCAACATCAGAAGTTGGCATTAGGTGTCTTCTTCTGTCATTCCCCACCTTACTTTTTGAGACAGGGTCTCTCATGGAACCTAGGACTTGTTGATTGCCTAGATTATCTGGCCATGGTACCCTGGGACTTTCCTGGCTCTACCTCCCAGTAGCAGGATTATAGGTGTGTGTACCCACAAGTGGTTTTTTATGTTGAATGTTGTGTATCTGGCATCAGATCCTCATGCTTTGGCGGCAAGCATTTTATCTACTGAGACACCTCCCCAACTCCTACTCCCCGGTTTTTCATTGGGTTATTTATTTGTTTTTGGATGTTCAATCTCTTGAGTCTTCTGTGTACTCTCGATAGGGGAAGAAGGAGCCAAGAGCCAGAGGGACAGAGCTGACCGTGTTCCTGTTTCTGCGCCCATGCCTCTTTCGCATCTACCTTCACATGTTATTCTGGTTATTTGATCATCATCTGAGGTCCAAGCTGACCTTGAACTTGCTGTATAGCCGAAGGTGATCTGGAAATTCTGACCCTTCTGCTCCCATTTCCTAAGCACTGGGATTACAAGTGTGAGCCACCATGCTCAGTTTATGCAATTCAACTCAGGCTTTTGTTCAAGCCAGGCAAGTACCATTTGAGCAATTGCTAATACCTTTTAGGGCCATCACCATTTTTGCATCTTTTGCTTGTTGGGATTGATTTTGGTGTGTGTGCATGGCTGGGCATGTGGGTGTGGGTATGTGTCTGGAGGCCAGTGGGTGATGTGAGAGGTCTTCTTTGCTTTCTCTCTGCCTTATACAGTAAATCAGGGTCTCTCATTTGAACCCAGAGCTTGCTAACTCAGCTAGTCCAGCTAGTCAGCTCACACTGCTGGTACCTTTTCTGCCTCTGTATGCAGCTGTTACTGGTGGGTGCTAGGGATCTGATATCCGGCCTTCATTCTTGCAACAAAAGCACTTTGCCCGCTGAGATGTCTCTCTAGACCCTTGAATTTGATTCTTTTCACATGTCACTATACATATAGTTTGCGACTTTATGTTACAGTAGAATAGGAATTTTCTCCAGTGAAAAAAAAAATGGAATCAAGATACCAAGAAGATTAAGAGTTGGGCAGAAACAGATGTACAACCTTCTGCTACTGGAGAAAATGTTGGTCAGTACAGGAGTTAGGTCATGAGAAATCCACTCTTTTAGGAGGCTCAGTGTACTGTGGACTCTAAACAAAAAGCACCTCCCTGACATTAGGGCATTTTGAACATTTTTGACATCACATTTTGGTATCCTTTTTGGTTGGGATTTTTTTTTCTGTTGTTATTGTTGTTAGCAAGATCTTGGCTTTTGAGGAAAAAGGGGGAAGTTCAATACTACCAAGGCATCCACTTCCTCTTGTTCTTTAAAGTCCATGGGGTTGTCTAGATAAAATAAAATGGTCTTTTAAATAATTATGTAACTTTGAAAAGCATGCATTTGATGAGGGTGGATTTCAAAATGATCCTATGGGTCTGACTGTTTCACCCTTACTAAAGCATACTCAAATAATGCCATTCTAGGGGCACAGAAAGATTCCAAATTAAAAAAAAAAATCCCTTGAGTTTAAGAACATCTTTTTTTAAACCTAGAGAATCATATTACCAAGAAAATAAAACGGAAAGAAATAATAATAATAAAAGGAACAGAAACTCAAAACCTCACAAATTCATATCTTCCCATATTATGGTTTTCGGACAGTATTAAAAAAGATTATGAACATATAAGAAAGTGGTAAAGTTCAAAAGAAGAGAAATTAAAATTGAAACACTAGCAACAGGGTTAGGGATAAACCTAATAAACAATGAACATGACTCAGATTCGCACATATTTCACAACTGGTGCCACGATGAGATTTAAGCTTTTCTTGTGAACACAAATAGGAAAACCCAGCCTATTACGTGATTTGTTATGACTGTGCGGCAAAGCAAATCACTCCTTAGGGGAAGAGATACCATATTGGAGGCTAGGGCTAGATAAGATGTGTGCCTCAGCTTTTAGAAAGCAAGCACTCTATGTCCTCAGGTCCTCCTTCTTAGAGACCCCGGGGGGCATTAGTTTTCAAAGTGTAATCATGGGACTGGTGAGATGGCTGTGGGAGGGAAGGCGCCCACGGCTAAGTCTAATGACCCAAGTTCTGCATTCTAGAAGAGAGGAGAACTAGCTCCCCCAAGTTGTCTTCTGACCTACACATGAACACTGTGGCATAGGGTTTTCTCCCATCCACAAAATAAATAAATGTAAAATATATTAAAAATTGGTCTGACAGTCACATAAACACTGTGCCTGTCCACCAAATAAATAAATGTAAAATAGACTAAAATTGGAAGCATATTTCATTTTCAATATTTTAAATTTTTTTCTTACATTACTGTTTTTTATGCCTATATCCTGTGAAGATACCTAGCTATTACTTCACTATCTACTTACTACTTTATACAAACTAGTAAATATGTATTTTGGTTTATTTTTGACTTCACCTCAAAAGACAGACACCCTCTTTATAATTTTCTATGCTCTTTTTTTGTAGGTCTTAAAATGAGAAGGCAGTTACGACAGACAGGGTTATAATGCATCTCTAATAGTTTGTGTGACACACTGGGAAACGCTGATTTAGGGAAAAAGAAAAAACCTGACATTTGACTGCCCATGATCTCATTGCGGGGTAGTATCTCTTGACAGGCATTATCCCCCCCCCCCACCCCGAGATGAGGAAACTGGGGTTAGAGGATTTTCACAGAGTCTCCAATAACAAAGCAGGATTGAACTGGTCTTCTGATGAAGTCATGCTTTGGCTTCTTGATTTGTTCACAGAGGGTTGTTTTCTCAAACCGAAGCCCATGCCCTTTGACTGCCCATCCCTGTTAGATCTGTAGTGATGCTCTCGAGTCAGGGACCCAGAGTCAGGAGGTCTGTTAGGCATATGAGGGACCCCAAAGAGGGACTTCACCAACTGCACAGAGTGGCCAGCTCTGCCACTTTGTGATCTCATAGGTTTGGGGGAAATTGTTTTTGTGGCTCACCAGAATCTCATCAGGCAAGACAATTGTCCTCAGTTGGCCTTTCTCAGGAAAGTACAGTTGTGAGACTTGGTTCTTGGTAAAAATCGTCAAACGAGAGTCCTTTTGGCAAGACCTGGAGAGTTTGAGGATTGTGGAATCTTCATAATTTTGGGTCAGCTTTTTTGAGTCCTTGGCAACAGCCTTCTAGTGATCATCTGAGAAACATCCTTGTGGAGAAAAAATCCCTAATTCGTACAGAAACGTGACTTTATGTAAATGAACTCGTGGTTGTGATTTGTATGTCTAATGAGACTCCATTTTTAGTCAAAGCCCTTCCCCTAATTTTTTTTTAAAGATTGAAAGTAATGTTTTCTGCTTGATTCATCTCTTAAGAAGAGTCTTCTGTCTTTCTACAAATTAAAAATATCTTTATTTATTTATTATTAATTTTCAAAAATGTCCTACTGTGTGGCTCTGGCTGGCCTGCAATTTGCTATGTACCTCCAAAAATGTATCTGCCAACTTGAAGAACTTAGTGGCATCCATGGAGGACTAACTTGTGTGATAGGATTTATTCAGTATCCCAAGAGTGAGGACAATACAGTGGAAATGCTCCTCTGTGTCTTAGAGGAAAAGAAGCATCATTGCTGTGCATATGTGTGGGAAGCCACTTTTGGATGTTGGTTCTTGTCTTCCACCTTGCTGTTTTGAAGCAAGGTCTCTCTTGTTTCTGCAACTGCACATCCAGTCCAAGTTAGCTGGGCGGTGAGATTCTAGGTATGCATCCTTTTTCGACTTCTAATCTCTTCATAGGAGTGCTGGGGTCATAGATGTGTGCCACATTTTGTTTTTATGTGGATTCTGGGGATTAAATTCAGGTAGTCAAGCTTGGGTGGCAAGCATTTTTACCCAGTGAGCTATCGCCCGGCGCTACTGTGGATTTCTAATCTGTGTTTATGTATGTTCACGCTTTGTTTGCGTGGCTGTCTGTGCACTATGTGCATGCTTGCATGCTTAGTGCCTCTAAAGACCAGAAGAGGGCACCGGGTCCTCTGAGGCTGGAGTTATGGATGGTTGTGAACTGCCATTTATGTGCTGGGATGAAACCCAGGTCTTCTGGAAGAGCAGCTGATGTCCTTAATCACAGAGCCATCTCTCCAGTCCTCGATTGTTGATTTTTAGTGGCGCTTCAAGATACAGAGGACCAAGAAGGAGTGGAGCAATGACGCCAAGCATTCATGGTCAGGGACACACTCATTCAGCAGGAGCAGCTATAGGAGATTTCTGTCAAAGGGACAAACAAAATGTTACCTAAAACCAATTTCAAGCAAGTTTCTTTTGCAGTAATTGGATCCTTTTTGGAGAATATTATTTAAGTGCTCAGTATACAAAAGAGAGACTATCTAATCTGTTTTATAATTGGGAAACGAGTTAGCACGCAACCTGTCTCCATCTGCCCTGTCCCTGAGAAGTCTGGAACCTTCATCCATCAGCAACATAGCCATGGCCCTACTGAATTAAGTCTTAGTGAAGATCAGATTGGGCTAGTCTTAATTTTTTTTAAATACGAGTTATAATTAATTAATTAATTAATTATTTGATTGTCTGTGTATTGAGGCAGAGGCTCACCCTTTACTTCAGGCTGGGCTTGAATTCACTGCTTAGCTCAGGTGAAGCTTTATCTTGTCATCCTCCTGCCTCAGTTTCCTGGGAGCTGGGGTAGCAGGCATGCATCACCGCACCCAGATATTCTATGTAGAGTATGCCGCAGGCTAAGCACTTCCCTAACATAGCAGTTATATACACAGTGTTGTATTCAGTTTCTTGCCACAGACATCTCTGTACTCATAGCAAGGGGGACATCAAACCCCATGATGTAGCCAAAGCTCCATGGATGCTAAGGAGCAAATCGTAACTTCACACCCAAAGCAGACACCAATGTTCTTGCTTTAAACCCACAAACTATACTTTCTCTCCCCAAAAGGGTTTACACTTCCCAGGAGGGGCAGACCTGTTCAGGGAATCCTTACAGAAGGGAAATAGAGAGGAAGCAAAGGAGGAAGAAGGAGTCGTGTGGAGGAGACCGAGACCCAGGGAAGAGGGGGAAGAGGGCCAAGTGACAAAGAGGAAATTGGTGTAGGGTGATTAAAAACCCAGAGACCAAGGGTTAAGGGAGGAAACTCCATGGAAAATCCAAACAAAGAAACTAGCACGAGGGAGAAGAGAAAGAAGATGTGGATTCTCATGCGAGTTCTGTGTTAGTGATCAAAATGTCAAGATTTCATCCAAGATGAAATCTGTTTCTGTTTTGATCAGATCATAGGGCCGTTGAAAGTCAAGTGAATTCTCAATAGCAAACAGGGGGCATAGGAAACCAGCCTAGGTCACACTGTCCTGAAGGTGAACTTCACAACTGGCACTAAGCAGCTTTTTAGAGGAACTTAACTCATAAGGCCATGGTATCTGTTCCCAGGTCATGGCTGGTGGCTGCCTGTGCCATCTCATGGGATTTATTTCCATGACTAAAGTTCTGGATAGGTAACTGAAGTGATTGCCTGGCTTGGTCCATAAACCAATCATGTTCAGACTTGGGAGCAACCAGGAAGACAAGAATCTGGTTTGGTGATATCTTATTATCCATCAGACAAAAGCAGGGGGAAGAAGCAAAATAGGAAACCATCAGTCTGCTGGTGACAACACAACCCTACCATAACTGTCCCATTTATATGACATGTATTAGTTGCCAAGGTGAATAGTATGACAGCCACACACTCTCCAGGGTTTGGTCGAGCTGTTGCATGGCTCCCACAGCCCCTATTGTATGAATGGGTGGGACTGCTATGGGGAAGCCTACACTCTAGGACAGACCACTTCCTGCTGCAGCTCATCATCCTGAGAGTGCACCTGACCCCCTACTGTACTATAGATAGATAGTGTCTATCACTTAGCTGTCTGTTCACAAAAGGGGTACAGGCTTTTAAAAAAGTAGATATTGTACCAGATGTGGTGATGTTCAACTTTAGCCCCAGTGCTCAGGAGACAAAAGCTGGTGGATCTTTGAGAGTTGGAGGCCAGCCTGGTCTACATAGTGAGTTCCAGGCCAGCCACAGCTACCTAGTGAGACCCTATATCAAAAAAGAGAATATTGTTTTCTTTTGCAATTTCATATATGTAAACAATCTATTTTGATCACATCTAGTCCCAAGCCACTCCCTGGAAACTCCCAAGAACCCATAAGACCTTCCTTTTCACGCCCCTCCTTCGCTTTATCCTCCACTGCTGCTGCTGCAAACCTCTGAGTGCGATTAGTGCTGCCTGTCGAAATGGTGACTGATGCTGTTGGCTCGATCCTGTGTAGGTTACCACAGTTGCTATGAATTCGCTAGTGCAATGGCCATGTGATGTCCAGATGACAGCACGTCACAATACTTATCCTCATTCTCTCTCTCTCTCTCCTCCTCCTCCTCTTTCTCCTCCTCTTTCTCCTCCTCCTCCTCTTTCTCCTCCTCCTCTTCCTCCTCCTCTTCCTCCTCCTCTTTCTCCTCCTCTTTCTCCTCCTCTTTCTCCTCCTCCTCCTCCTTCTCTTCCTCCTCCTCCTCCTCCTCCTCCGCCTCCTCCTCCTCCTCCTCCTCCTCCTCCTCCTCCTCCTCCTCCTCCTCCTCCGTGTTCCCACTCAGGGCTAAGCACTCACTAGACACTCACTCAGCATTTTGGCCAGTTCTGGTTTCTATATTTACTACTGGCCACTTCAGAGAGAAGATTCTCAGGCCAAGGTTGAGGGCAGAACTCATCTGAAGGTACAAACATAAGTATTTAGAGGGCAGCTTGATGATAGATGTGTCTATTTAGCAAGACAACCGTAGTCGTTTCCCACAAGGGACCTGTGACCTCCTAAGCCTGGATTGGGGGTATGAACTCTTAAAGTAAAAACATTAAAAAGTACTGAAAGTCTTCTGAGAAGGAAAAATAGAAAATGCATTAAAGGTCTCCTGGATCACGGACCACATATTCACTCTGAGCCAAGCAGTATCAACTTCATTTTATAAGAGATGCTCAGAGATTTCAAGGATCCAGAGAAGGTGTGTCTACCTTTTGATAGCTCTGTCTGTCTGTCTGTCTATCTCTCTATCTGTCTATTTATTTTGCATCCTCTCTCCTTTAGGTATTTTGTCCTTCCTGAGGGCATCTTTTGGTAACTGATTGAGGTGTTTAGCTCTCACCCTAGGGCACAGGAGAGACACCAAAGTTCTGGATCCCTGGCATGTCCCGTTTTAGGGCTCGGGAGATAACCTGATGATAAGAGGCAGTCAGGTACAACAGTCCCCTCCTGTCCACAGGGAATAAATTCCAAGACACTCAGTGGATATCTGAAACCATCAGTATCAGCAAGCTATACATACCTTGTTTTCCCTATACATACACACCCATAACATAATTTATGACAATAAACAATAGAACAGTTGTAATAATATGCTGTAATTTCTTTAAAATTTATAAGTTTCCACCTAGAGCTGTACAAGGTGCAACTGAATCCAGGTGGACTGTTGTCTGTGATAGCAGAGGGTAGAGCAGGATTAATGTGTGCACAGAGAAACTCGGTGCTGTGAAAACATCATAACTCCGGGGTCCTAGTTAAAGTCACTATTGCTGTGACAAAGTAGCAAAGCCAAAATCAAGTGGAGAAGGAAAGGATTTCTTTGGCCTCCACTTCCACAGCACTGTCCATTATTGAAGGAAGTCAGGACAGGAACTCAAAGAGGGCAGCAACCTGGAGGCAGGAGCTGATGCAGAGGCCGTGGAGGAGTGCTGCTTACTGACCCGCTCCCCCTGGCTTCCTTCTAGAACCCGGGACCTCCAGCCCTGGGGTGGCACCACCCACGATGTGCTGTGTCAGTTCATCGGCTGCACATGAATCGACTGGTGTTTTAATTATTGCCTACTGCTCCACAGCCCCTCAGTCAGCACTCGGGCCACAGCCTGGTGGGGCTTCTGGTCCTGCAGCCCTGGCTCTGCCGTCTTTATTGATCTATTTATCAGTAAGATGCAGGAGTCAAAGACTAGGGTAAAGACCTGCTAGTTCAGAGAGACGGAGTAGCAACTAGCTGATTTTTTTTTGGGGGGGGGGGGCTGGAGATAATACAAGAGACATGTCTCTTCCCTCATCTCAGAACCAAGAGAGCCCAAAGTCCAGTCCCTGCCCTTTCCTTCCTGTGTGTCTTCTCTATCCAAATTACTGACTTCTCTATGGCCATTTCTGATCAGCTAGTCACTGGCTCCATCCCCATCCAATAGACGTATAACTTTATTGGACAGTCTTGGGAGTCTCAGAGTGTGAACAAAATATTCCACAACAGTGTTGGGCCACCCCTCATCAATCAGTCATTAATTAAGAAAATGTTCTAGCCCAGTGGTGGTGACACACCTTTAATTTCAGCACTTGGGAGTCAGTGGCAGGAGGATCTCAGTGAATTCGAGGCCAGCCTGGTCTACATAGTGAGTTCTAGAACAGCCAAAACTGTTACACAGAAACCCTGTCTCAAAAATCAAACCAAAAAAAAAAAAGAAAGAAAGAAAGAAAAGAAAAAGGAAGAAAGGAAGGAAAGAAAAAGAAATGAAAAAAGAAAATGTAGGTTTGCCTACAGCCCTATTTTATGGCGGCATTTTCTCAGTGAGGTTCCCCTTCTCTCAGGTGATTCTAGCTTGTGTCAAGTAGACAGAAGACTAGCCAACACAACTGCCTAACAAACACAGCCAGAACACGTGCTCAGTTTTCTGACTGGTTTGCCCCTTAGCTCCTTTAAATCTAGTGTTCAATAAATTAATATTTTTCTTTTTCCTACCATTAAAGCTTCTTTGCCCTTCTTTTTGAGTTCTTCTTTCTGTTGGTAGGAGTGGGTGGTGACCTGTGCTAAGCAGCAGAGCTGGCTGCTACTAATGGTTAAGTTAGCTAATGGGCAGCTCCCTTCTGTGATGTCATGTGATTAGGTTAGTATTGCTTCCTTTCTGATTGACAAACGGTGGGAATTCACACTGCACTTGGCAGTCCTGCAGTCACACCTGAGCTCTGGTTTTCTGATCTTCAAAAGGCCTGGAATAAGGCTCAATGACAGCTATCAAGTGACTCCCTAAAAATAGCATCCACAATAAAATCAGAGTCTAGTTATTGGGTAGAAATCTCCAAATTTCTTAATTTCATGGTAGTTTCATGAGGGGCATAGTGGGTGCTATGAGTTGGGTGAGGATTTTAGTGTGTCCCTCAGAAACTCATGTGTTGGGAGTTTGATCTCCAATGTGGTGATGTGGAAGGCAATGCAAGCTTTAAGAGGTGGGACCTAATGAGAGGCAGTTAGGCTACTGGTGATTCTGAAGTATTCTAGGTGATAAATCTTGCTACTGTAGTTAAAAGCAGCAAGATTGGCCTCTCCTGTCTGGCTTCTTTCTGCATCTTTCTTCCCCCCCCCCCATCATTATTACACCAGTTAAAAGGCTTTCATCAGAGTCTGTGCCATGTTACTTGGACCTTCATCCTCCAAAACAGAGACCTAAACATACCTCTTTTCTTTAAAAGTTATTCTGCCTTAGACACTTTATCATGATAATAAAAAACAGACTAATAGGGTAGTTTAAAATTGAACAATTTTCAATACCTTTAATCATAGTTTAGTTTAATGCTCTTAACTAACATATAAACACACATATAGCAAAACAAAACAAAGAACCCTAGAAAAGAATAAAATTAAGAGTCCTATTCACTTCCACTCCCACCTAATTTCCCTAAAAAAGAACTAAGTTAATTCATTGTGTTTACAAGTTAAGTTGCCATCTAGGTTAAGGAAGACCTCTAGAGCTGTAGTAGTTTTATCTCCAGAAGAACCAAAACCCATTAAATAATTTACCCATTAGTAGTAGCCAACCATTCAACCAGTCAGCCAGTTAATCAACCAATCTATCAACCATCCAACCAGTCAACCAACTAACCAACCATCAACCTGTTAATCAACCAACCAACCATCCAACCATCCAACCAACCATCCAACCATCTAACCAAACAACCAGTCTACCAACCAGCTAGTCTACCAACCAGCCAGCCAGCCAGCCTACCAGCTGGCCAGGCAACCAACTAGCCAAATAGCCAACCAACCAACAAGTCTACCAACCAGCCAGCCAGCCAGCCTACCAGCTGGTCAGGCAACCAACTAGCCAAATAGCCAACCAACCGGCCAACCAGCCAACCAACCAACAAGTCTACCAACCAGCCAGCCATACAGCCTACCAGCCAACCAGCCAACTAACTAGCCAATTACCCAGCCAACCAGCCAACTAAACAAAGAAATCAACTTTCTTCCCCCTTTTCCAAAATAGTGTTTTCTCATGGTCTTTGCACATGTTCTCTTCCATTCTTTCCAAAGTTCTGTGTATTAGCCCCAGGGTTCTATAGAATGCCATCTTTTGACTGCCTTTTCTATTTCAGAAAATGCCCTTTTCTGAAGACCAGCCTTTTAGTAGTGACTAATGACCAAGTGTTGAAATGATATCTGTAATACACAACTTTGGATTTGGAAGGAACTTTCTATCATCTGTGGAAACAGGGGCCTGAGAAAAACAAATGCACACGTGACTTGGGTGTGGGTCATGATTTACAACATGACTTTCTTATTCATCTTTGTCCTTGACATTCTTGCCAGTCTCCATCCCCACAGGGAGGCAGAGTTCGATATCTTACTACTGTGTAGATGAGGGAACTGAGATTCCAGGAGGCCGTTCTCCCCAATTGCCAATGCACTCATCCCACAGCCTAGGAATGGGAAGGCAGTTTTACACCTCCAGGAGTAAAAGACCTTCGGGATCTTTTGAAGCAAATGCAGGTGTAGGGAAGAAATGGAGAATATGTAAAGCAATCCCCAGAGTGACTAAGATTGCAATACTTGCGAGACTAGCTGCTTTATCTAAATTTTAAGTCAGTTCTGGCTCAAGGAGTCTGCTGATTTCACTCTTCAGATTTAATTGGCTCCTGACCCTGCATTTCTCTGGCTTGAGGGTGAAACCACTATTGGTCAAAACAGACGACCAAGTGGATATCTCAGTGCTTAGATACATTGGATCTTTCCAGTGTCCCCGACAGATTGGGACCACCCCCAAACACCCTTCATCCCTCCCTTTACTTCTGTGCCTTTGATTCTAAAACCTCTAAAGTAAAGGCAGATGCTTACTTTCTTAACTTTGCCTCCTTCATCCACAGGGGAGTGGAGAGTGGGTGAGTCAGGGCTAGAAGTCAGGGTTGGTTCATGAATGTGGTGACCAGATGCTATGTTAGGGACATCTGTGCAGAGAGAGACCATTTGAGTGCTGGAATTCACAGGAGGAACTCAGAGCTTCATGGAAGAGAAATGAGTGAAGAATTGGTATTGGGCTTCAAGTAATGGAATTTGAGTAACAGAGATGTTAAAAAGATCTTCCCTTCTAAATTCCTTGACATTCATAATTGGGCTGGCCTGGTAGCTCGGGGAGGTCCCTAGGAAGCCTGGTTTCTTCTGCTCTGCTCAGTCAGTGATTTTGCTTCTTCTTTATAAGATGGTTGCTGGTGATCCAGATTTTGCATTCTAAGTTGGAAGGAAAAGAAGAACAAACACAGAATGGTGTTAGCTGAGGACACTCTCTTCAGATCACTTCCTTGGAAGCCCCACCCCACAATTGACAGACATTTATTCTCTAACCTACCTTAAAGGGAGGGAGATGCTCATGCTGTGTAAACTTTCCCCTCTTTTAAATGCTGGGCACACAATCTCCAACAACATCATTTTTGTTCTTATGAAAGAGTACAGGTGGTAGGATGGGGGTTTCACAAAGATGGGGGACAGACCACCCAAGTCATATAACCAGGAGCAAATTTTATTCCAGAAAAAAAGATAAAGAATCTCCGTGGGGCATAAAAAGCTTATCAACTATAGCTGTGACCACAGCCAGAGATGGGCTTGTATAGCTGTGGCAAAGGACCACAAAAAAGCTCCCCTTTTTATAGTAAGAAACAACAAGCATACAAGCATTAGGCAAGAACAAAAGAATTTTTACAATTTCTTTGTAAAACACAGAAGCAAATTGTCTCCCCCTTTTATAATTTCCACTAACAGAGATTTTCAGTTAAACTAGTGTTTGTATTTATCCTATTGTTTCCTTCTGGTACTTCCGGATGGTGTTTACCAAAGTTCTACACTCCCCTGATACTGCCAGTTTTCTGTAGGGCGAAGGGTATGGGACAATGCACAACCAAAAAGTCAGGTACATCCCATCATTTAAAAGTTAACTCAACTCACATCAGTTGTTGGTCATTAGTGTATGGGGCTTATCTAAAAGCTGACCCTGAGTTTGCAGAGGGACCCTCAGTTTGCAGAGGGCCTCCTCAGACTTGCTGAAGTTATGAGTTATGGGTTTTAAAGTGGAGTAACCCACTGTTAATAGGTAATCTTAAAGCTGCTGAAAAAGTTGCTGTCAGTCTGCTCTCATTCTCCCAACTTTACATGTCTTTGTTTCTACATTCCTATTTCTGGAACCTACATATCTATTCTTGTACTCTTCAGGGGGCTGGAGAGACAACTGAACCCTTAGGAACACACACTGCTCTTACAGAGGACTGTGGTCAATTCCCAGCACACTCATGAAGCAGCTTACAATTGCTTCAACTCCAGCTCTAGAAGATCTGGAGATCTCTTCTGACCTCTGCAGACACCTGCACATGCCCCTCTCCATACACATAGTTTTAAATAAATACATCTTGAAAGAAAAAAAAAATAGGTAGAGGGCAAGATGAGATCTCATTTAGATGAAGAGAAGGCTCAGCTCATCTGGGTAGAGTCAGTGTGATGTGATATAAATAATAACACTTCCTTCTTTCGAAATGAAAACCACGACAACAACTATCATGTAGCACTATATTGCACATCATTATGAAAATTCCATGTGAATGTGTGGCCAAGACAGAGCTTTGGGAGATAAACTTTAAAATGTGGGGAAAACAACAGATAGCGAGGATCCTGGTGGTTCATCTCCTGCAGCCCGCTGCCTGGGTTCGTGGTCTCACCTACAGGTCTTGGTGCTGAGCCATGGGCACACCGTTGTAGAAACTGCCCTGGCAGAAATGAAGAGATTTAGACAGATGCCGCATCTCTCAATATGACTATTGAAAAAAAAGTTGACCCCAACTAAAGGGGAATGTCCCCAGGAATCTCATGTCAAGAGAAGGAAAATCCTGTGAACCTGGTGCCAGCCCACAGGGATGGGGGTGGGGGCCAGATGACAATTTGTGGCCTACAGAGGGTTTCCATACAGTGTTGACAGCTTGTCAGACTTGCTTCTGGGGATACTGGAGTCCACACAATAATGGATCAAAATGGGCAGAAGCACATTTTGACTAGGTCTGTTTGGACTCATGTATTCTTAGTTCTCTATTTAAACTATGGTCTCACTTCAGGGCCCCGAAGATGTGCTGGAGACAGACACTTGAACTCTTTGTTCCTCTTTTTTGATGTGTTAGTTACGTTCCTTTTGCTGTGATAAAACACCATGGTCAAAGACAATTTAAGGGGGAAAGGGCGGCCTACAACTCCTTGGCTTACCCTTTCAGAAGGATCAGAGTCTGTTATGGTGGAGAGGCCTAGAGCAACACGTGGTGGGCCCAGATGCAGGAGCGGAGAGATGGCATCTTCACAGTGAGAGCATGGAGTAGAGAGGATGAATTGGAAATGGAGTGAGTCTAAACATTCAGAACCCGCTCCCAGTGCACACTTCCCCCAGCAAAGCTCTACCTCCTAAAGCTTCCACAACCTTCCCAAACAGTGCCACCAGCTGGGGACCAAGTTTTCAAATATACAAGCCTGTGGGGGACATTCTCAACCAAGCCAACACAAGCCACCTTCAACAAAGATCCCATTTCTGGTCTTTGCTATTCATTTGAATGTTTTGAGGTGGCTTTTTAAGGATTGGTGGTCAAACTTGTGTTCTTGGGGTATGGACCATGACCCCAGGTTTGGCAGCATTATGATTCTGTTTCTTCCCCCACAGGGTAGTGTTTCCGACTTCGCCTAGTTGAGCTAGAGGCTTTAAGTGGGGGTGTTGTATTTGTATGTTGACACACAAAGAACGGTATTCATTGGGACTATGGAAACTCAGAGAAGGGGTGGGTAACAGGACTCAATGAGATGTGGGCAGGCATGGAACGCTTCCTGGACAGGTGGTGTCTGAGTGGTGCTTGGGTATCTGTGAGGAGACAGGCTGATGAGGAGAGGGTGGTATGGCACTGTGAGACAGCCAGGTAAGCTCTGAGTTATGAAGGTTTGGGTGGCGGAAGCCAAAGTCAAGGGAGGAGAACAATGCTGGTGCAGCAAGGGAGGCAGGTTTGGGGCTCACGCTGAGGACTTGACAGCTCTGGGGAACTGGGTCTGCTGCTCCCCTCTCCTTGAGTCTGTTTCCCAGGAAGATGGATCATTTTCACAGATAACGAGTTAACTGGCTGGAACAATGCTTATTATTTATTTATTTATTTATTTGGCCTCTGCAAACCTCCACCTGTTAACCGAAGGCCCCAGGCTCCAACTGTGGCTAGACTCCTCTGGGAACAAGCCATTAATCAACTAATGACTTCAGCTTTGGCAGAGGAAGCCAGGCTGGTAGCTGGAGGCAGTCTTGTGAGTGCAGGAAGGAAAGGCTGTTGGAAGTTCTTAGGGAACGTGAAGACAAGGTTGGCCACAGTCGCAACACATCCTTATCACCTCAGAAGATGAGAGAACATTTGCTTATTAGATTTCCCTAGAAGCAAAGCTGTTGAGGCATCTGGAGAGGTACCTCCCGAGGTGGGAGAAGAGAGCCGATTAGGAGAGGCTGGGAATGCAGGGTGATATGTTAGAATGATCCAACCACAGGGACAACAGTAGCAAGTTGCTCCTCAGCAGCAATCCCAGAAAAAGAAAGCAAGAGAGTCCTTGACACAGTTTAGGCTGATCTCCACTCATAAGTTTCTGGAGATACTATATGCTGTTTCCAGGATCCCAGTCATAATAGCTGCTCAATGGCATTACCAGACAGGTACATACTCAAATGAAAAAATACAGGACTTCGTTGGAGCTTTACAATGTAAAAAGTAGCAAGCTGGGCAGTGGTGGCGCACGCCTTTAATCCCAGCACTCAGGAGGCAGAGGCAGGCGGATCTCTGCGAGTTCGAGGCCAGCCTGGTCTACAAGAGCTAGTAGCAGATTAGGCTTCAAAGCCACAGAGAAGCCATATCTCTAAAAACAAAACAAAACAAAACAAACAAAAAAGAAACAATGTAAAAAGTACCAAGAATAAAGCAGAACCCTGTCCAGCCTCCCAGGCCTTCTGGGAGATCACAACCATGCAGGCTCCCCCATCCCCACCCGCTTCCCACATACATTTACACACGCTGTTCCCTTTTCTACATAGATAATTATTCCCTTGGCCATCTTCTCAGAAAGGCCCTTCTTGACGTCACTCTACCGTCCAGCTAGTGATGCTCATCAGCTCTCAAGTATAATTTCTCAGTTCCAAATATGAACCTCACACATATCAGCTGACTGGCCATGGCACACATCAGCTGACTGGCTGTGGCACACATATCAGCTGACTGGCCGTGGCCGATATTCACCACCCCCAAGCCTACCTTCAGAGTTTAAAACAGAGGCCAAAGAAGTACACCTAACTGTGGGGTTCTGGTCAGGACGTGGTCTGCCCTTCATTGGCAGAGGCTGGGACTTGGCTCTAGTATCTCTTACAAGGGAGTCTGACAGATTGTCGGAACTGTGTGAGAAAAGTTCCTGCTCTGGTTGGCACTAGGACCCTAGATGTTTCCTTTCCAATGAGACTTCTGGGGGAAATTCCAGTTCCTTAGGATCTACTGTTTGAACTAACTTCTTTGAGCCTTAGTTTCCACATGCATCTGTAAGATAGGGATGGTACCAGTATCCTCGTCACATAGTCGTTGTGGAGAGAAGAAGACCGTGTTACTGATGTGGTTAAGGTCAGAGCCTAGGCCCTGGCAGACATAAAAAGCTAGGCTTTGTCACCAGACCTCAGTATACCAATCACAGAGAGATGTGATAATGAAAAACAAAGGAAGTTTAGTTGATAGAGCCACACTGGGAGAAAGGAGGAGGACGAGGAGTGGAGGAGGCGATCTAATATCTGTCAATATGGTTAATGGGAATTTACTGCCACTGATGTAATAAGTCAATCAACCCGAATCAATAAATTCAGGATTATTCTGAGCAAATAATGGTCCCAGGTAACATTGAGGAAGCCAAAAGGGAAAACCACGAGGTGGGGGCTTTTAATGTCTTCAGAGGTGGAGCCACCGATGGAGGGCTTTCCTAGGGGCAGGGTCTGGACTGAGGCAACTCCAGGGAAAGGGGTTTGAGGTAGAACCCTCACTTGAACATTCCAGACTCTTTGATATTCCACCCAATGATATTCACCACCCCCAAGCTACCTTCATAGTTTAAAACAGAGGCCAAGGAAGTACACCTAACTGTGGAGTTCTTGTCAAGACGTGGTCTGCCCTTCATTGGCAGAGGCTGGGACTTGGCTCTAGTATCTCTTACAAGGGAGTCTTGTAAGGAGTGGAGGAGAAGATTGTCGGAACTGTGTGAGAAAACTTCCTGCTCTGGGTGGCTCCAGGACCCTAGATGTTTCCTTTCCAATGAGATTTCTGGGGGGAAATTCCAGTTCCTTAGGATCTACTGTTTGAGTAGTCTGAAAGGCAAAGGGAGGGTCATGAGTGTTTCCAGAATCTCTTCACTCTTGCCAGGAGGGCTATGACAGGAATAGATGTTGTCTACCATTGCCGTTTGTCTGGTCATCCCACTTCCTTTCTGAAGTGGATTGATATGTCTATTATCTGACATCCACCCCTCCCGCAATAGAATTTTCACAAGAGGGTAACCACACCTTTCTCCTTTGCCTAGCACAGAGTGTGTGCCACCTCAGCAACGCTCAAACAATAGTAGCTGCATGAGGAACTAGCTCCCCAAAGGGGTATTTCCTGGGAGTTTCAAAAGCCACCCCCAGAGACATGATAGGCTGGTGAGGATGACCGAGGGAGTGAGAACTTTCTCAGATGCTTTGCTCTGTATTTCAGCCTCCACCAGGCTTTGGTTCATGTCATGACACAGCAAAGAAACCTCAGGGTCACGTAGAAGCTTTCCCTCCTTCCAACCTGGCATTTCATGCCCCCCAAGGAGGAAGAAAAATTAGGGTAAGAGGTGCACCTGAACACACGCTTCAAATGAGACAGAAAGGACTTCCCTCCAAACCACGTGACGACGTTGCAGGAGCTAGTTGGGAGAGGGGCTTGACAAAGCCTCTGAAGAGTGAGGTGAGGTCTCAGCCAAAGGCAAGAAAAGCTTGTGAACCCCAGAGAGACTGAACCAGGAGGAATTGTGGGATCAGTAGCCAAAGCCTTCTCCATCCATCTCTGCCCTAATCCTGCTGTAGACCTTCACCAAGTCGCTTTGCCTCTCTAGGTCTCTTCAGTGGTTTCAGGTCAAGTTGAGGGAATTGAAATAGATAATAAAGGTAGGGGCAGGGGCAACAGTTTGGGCTTGGGCCATATGGAGACCTAATTTAATCATTAATAACTTCTTTCACTTCCTGTGGGACTGGTTTGGATGATATATTGGGTTTGCCCTGAGTTAGTTCCCCTGTCATATTTTGTCCTTTCTTACCCCTAGCTTTTCTCCTGATCTGTGACCAGGGTTTCTGATCCCCCAAAGACAGTCATGTGACCACTCTTCCTCTCTTGTTTCTCAGGTGGCAAGGGCGGGAACTGGGAGTATAGAGAAAGAACAGCAACTGCTAATCCTGCTGTCTCTTCCACTGAACTATTGGGTGCATTATGGGTATTGACTTCCATGGAGCCAAGCGCTAGGGATATTCCTTTCCTACCTGAGTGAGGTCTTGCTTCTTGGGGTTCAATGCCATCTTTAGTGCTCCATTAATTAATTAATTTTAATTTAGTACCTTCTCTTGACTCCCTAGCTATCTGTGTGGTGTGTGCTACTTGAATTTTGCTAGAACTCTGAACCATTACCAATTCTTTGACGTTCTGGCCGCATCTCGCATGGGCTTCTGTGAGGGGCCATACAGGAAAGCCTGGTTTCCACGTATAGAGAGCCTGGAGTCTGTCTTCCTGGATTCCAGGGAAGCTGGGGGCTGGGTTGTGCTGTACCTGGCCGCATGAGTGAAGAAGATATGTCAGAATACCATAAACATTTGAGAAATGTGTACCAAATAAACAGCAAGGTTTCTAATGCTCCCCTTTATCATGAAGGTTTCCAACAGCCAGGAAGCTGGAAGATGAGGAAGATGAGCATGGCCACCCTCTAGAGTCTGCAAAGAACATCTGGATGCAATTACTTTACTGCATTTCCATATAATTATCTAATCACCTATTTTTTCTGTCAATCCACTCTTGGCTTCATAAATTTTAAAGTAAACAGCAAACACCAGGACGTTAATCCCATAAACCCTTTGGCCAAGATAGTAAGTTTTTTTTTCCACTACAAAAGTAATTGAAGCGAATTGCAAAACATTTTATATACGATGTATAAAGGAAACCTGGAGCTTCTCTTCTCTGTCTGCAATCGGTGTTCAGTCATAAATGTCCCAACAATCGCGTTAATACATATATCTCATATTCATCCCAGGAGGCAGAGGCTTACTCTATACCCCATGCTGGCCTTGAACTTGAGGTGCTGCCGTTGCCTCTGCCTTCTGAATGCTGGAATCAGAGGGGCGAGTCATCACCTTTGAATATCTTTGGTACTCTGTAAAATTAAAAGTATAGCACATTTATGGCTTTTCAGTTTACCTTTGAAAAACTTAACCCTCCTTTGAAGATACTATTTCCTGTCAATAACAACAGTTGGATGGAACCCTTTTGAAGGGAGTGTAGACTTTTTCATGCTATTCATCTTCATTTAATGTTGATTCCCTGGTCGACAGGACTTCCAATCTTTTAACTCTTAAATGTTTACGTACAGATTTCTCACTTATTTATTCATTCATTTATTTATTTGATGCAGCTGAAAATATGCCAGCTAAAGCACGTGTGTGGTGGTCAGAGGACAACTTGGAGGATGCCGGGGATTGAAATGAGATCTTCAGAGTCGGTGGCAGGTTCCTTTACCTGATGTGCCATCTCGATGGCCCCTGACTTCCATTTGCTGGACACAATAAATAATGCTTTTATCCTACAGACATTTAGTAAGTACCACCACGGGACAGGCACAATTCTGGGTATGGAGGTGTTGGGGGTAATAAGCAGGTAACATTTATTTAGAATACAATGTGCATTCTTTTGCAGGAGACTGTTGATAAAGTGAAGACAACCGAGGGAAATGAATTTAGATAAAAAGGAAAAAAAAATGAAGGTGGGGGACTACAGGTGATACTTTACCAAGATGGGCTGGGAAGAGCATGAGGTGGTGACATGTGAGCTGAGACAACAATGATGAAAAGGAGCCAATTGCATGACGAGGGTAGAAGAAACAACACATACAAGGGCCTTAAGGTAGAAGTCAGTTGCTGTGTTTGAAGAACTGGGCAGGATCACTCTCACCTGTTAATGTCTTTTTTACTGGTTGACTCCAGGGTATCGGGATCAAGCCAGTAAGTAGTGTTCTTCCGTGGCCTCTGCTTTAGTTCCTGCCTCCAACTTCCTGCCATGCCTTGAGGTTCTTCCCCTGGTGACGGGCTTTGATGTGGCACTGCAAGCCAAAGCAAACTCTGCCACCTCCCCAAGTTGCTTTCTGTCCTGCTGTTTCAGCACAACAATGGAAACCCTGATGAGGATGACAGAGGACTGTTCAGCTTCAAAAATGAAGGATGCCATGACATATGCTGTGACCTGGATGAACCTTGAGAGTCTCGTTCACAGAGTCCAAAAGCAGAATTGAGTTACTAGGGGCTGGAGAAAGGGTAAATGGACCGTGTGAGGGGTGCGGAGTTTCACTTTCACAAGATTAAAAAGCAGCCTGGAGATGTTGCACAATACAGTGGACGGATACCAACACAAGCTGAAGGATGGCTAAGGTGGTAAACTTTATGTTATATGTTCATTTTTTTTAAAAAAAAAAAACCACCATTTCAAAAGTCCAGTGACTTCTCTAGCCAGTCTTGACCTTGCTTGCATTTCTCTATTTAAGAACAATGCCTCACAGCTGTGAAAACAGTTGACTGGCCTGCCTAGTTTCTGCCTTTCTTTTCTTCCTTCTTTTCTTTGTTTCTTTCTTTGTTTCTTTCTTTCTTTCTTTCCTTTTTTCTTTCTTTCTTTCTTTCCTTTTTTCTTTCTTTCTTTCTTCTTGTAGAGTTTGGAGTTTTGGGCTCAATTTTTGTAGACAGTTAAAACACTGTGTATGTGTATGTGTGTGTGTGTGTGTGTGTCTGTGTGCACATGCATGTGTGTGCATGAGTGTGTGCGTGTGTGTATGCATGTGTGCACATGCTTGTGTATATATATCCATGCATGGAGGTTGTATGTCTTTCTCACCCCTCTACAGTTTATTTTCCTAGACAGGGTCTCTCCTCAAAGCCAGAAGCTGGAGCTTGCCCTTTGGGTTAGAGTGGCTAGCCAGCAAACCTAAGATCCACCTGTCTCTGCTCCCCCAGTGCTGGAGTTACAGGCATGTGCCACCACCTCTTATTTTTATGTGAGTACTGAGAAGCCAAATTCAGGTCCTCAAGCTTTCATGGCAAATACTGTACCCACACTCGATGTTTTCTACTGTGAAAGACTTGTGTGACTTCATTGGGCTAATTTGGGTCATCTGGGCTTGTCTCTAGGTATGTAGCCCGAATCTCATTCATAGAATGGCCTTTGCTGTGTACGACACTGGCTTCCACAATCCTATGAATGAAGGCAGAGATATTTTTGCAGAGGCTATTGTTCTAATCACCGTGGCATCCATTATCATGTTAGAATGAAATGGTTTCTCAGAACAGGAAAGAGCCCTTGGGGAGAAAGGCAGCAAAAGGAAAATTTGGAAGGCGATATCAGAGCTGAACCACTGGCTGTAAATGAGCTACCAGGGCTGCCTCGGCTAAAAAGTGCCTGTTTTCAGCTTGTGAAAAACAGGAGACAGTACTTACACTTCCCCCTTGAGAGCAGAGCTGCCAGCTCTAACCCCGCTGCTGGCTGTGACTACAATTCCTTCCCCATGACTCTCAGTAGCTCTTTCCTGGTGTGTCCTTGGTTTACTGCTGCTGTAACTGAAGCATGTTGTTTTTTACTATGCGGGGAGGTAACTCCTTAGCATCCTGTCACCTCCACCTGGCATTATCTCTGTGCGCTGCTTCCTGAAGGACCAGACATTGCTTCTGGAATGTTGCCCAGAGACTCATGTGTTAAAAATTTGTTCCCTAGTGTGAGACTGTTGCAGGCAGTGGAACTTTTAAGAAGGGGGCTTAGGGCTGGGGAAAGGCTTGGTGGTTGCACAGTTTGGCATGTAAGCTTGAGGAACTGAGTTTGGATGCCTGGAGTTCAGGTCGTGCAATAGCACATGTCTGTAACACCAGCGAAGCAGATGGAAGGTGGAGGCAGGAGAATCCCCAGACATTTGCTAGCCAGCGAGCTAGGCTTGTGCAGAGGATAACAAAAAAGACCCTGCCTCAAAGAAGAAGGAAGACAAGGCCCAACACCCAAGGCTGTTTTCTGACCTCGACATGTCTGCTGCAGCATGTATGAGTCCCTATCTGTACACAGAAACAGAGGGAGTGATGAGTGCATGCACACAGATTTTTTTAAAAAAGGAGAAAAAAGAAAAGAAAGAAGAAAAACAAGGCTGATTGAAGGAAGTTAGATCTCTAGAACGGGAGAGGCATGCTCTTGAGTGTATGGTAGGACTACGATTCCTTCCTCTTGTTTACTTATGTGGTATCCTGGTGACCAGGTGACCAGTTTACCTCTGCCACACCATCTGTCGTGATGTACAGCTTTACAACAGGCTCCAAAGCAAGAGGGCCAAGTGACCACAGACGCAAACATACAAATCAGGAGCCCAAACAAACCTTTCTTCTTGGTAACTCAGTTATTTCAGACATTTTGCTTCAGTAGTAGACACCAACTGCTGCAACCACTCGAACAGGATTGAATTTCAGAAGCTCCACTGGCGTGGTACCACTGCTCAAGCTGCCATCATCCATTCAGGCCCTGCTCATCCTTCGTGTTTCTGCCTCTTCCTCCTTCTGTCACCTTTCTTCTCCTTCCCAGCTCTGGAAAGCGGAAGTAGTAGAATCAGACGATCAGGGCCAGCCTCTGCTACAGAGCAAATAGGAGGCCAGCCTGATCTACATGAGACCATGCTTCGAAAAGGAAAAGAAAACAAAAACAAGAACAGATGGAGTCAAAACAACCAAACAAAGGTAACTGCTCTTTTCTTTGTCCTGTTAAAAGTTCGTGGGAAAGGCATGGCCCTTTCTTGCTGTGTTCTCTTAGTCTGGAAGAAGCATGTCCTAGCAGACCCTGCCTTCTGAGGTGAATGGGGATGCCTGGTGCTTGCTGCTCTGATGAAACCGAGAGAAACCATCAGCTGCTTTGAGGACAGGGAAGTCACGAGCTGCAGGTAACCAGGGGTGTGACTCTCCAGATGTCATCCCGGGGAAGTCCAAGTCTCAAGTGCTCCAAGGTCTCAGGCCTCGGAAACTGCGGCCGCAATAGGTAGGAAACCTCCTCCCAACCCTGGCCATCCACACCCCGGCCTCTCTCAATCTCAGGCTTCTCAGGCTGCCCTGTCTTTCCAACAGGGCGGCTAAGGGAGGACATTTGGAAGTGGGCTAGGAGGACGACACTGCTGGTGGGTGCCAGAGGCAGCTGCTCTTTGGGTCACCAGCAGAGAAAAAGAGTAAGACACACAGCTGGAGTAAGACATACCATAGGACTTTACTTTTGCCTTCAGACACCATCTGTGTATATTTCAGTCGACATAATCAAATCAGCACTAACAACGATCCCACGACTATTGAGCAAGGATGATGAGTCAATCCTGCAACACACTGATGATAGTGCCAACTGCAAGGTAGACACTGAATGCTTCTTACGAGTGGAAAACGAGGGTGAAAGAGGCTGGCAGGGATGCTGAGGGTCTCAGAGCGGGAGTCAGGTTGAGACGCAGATTGGAGTCTGATAATGTTAAAGCCTATTTTCTCTTCGCTCTCTTTCCCTCTCCCATTCCTTCACCTTTCTTGCCGTTTGTCCCTCCCTCGCTCCTCTCCTTCCTTCCCTTCTTTCTAATTAAGTACCTTGGTGTTATCCGATCCTAATGCATGGGCATCTCCAGAGTCTTTCTTGCCGGTGACCTCTCCATGACAGTACATATTCTAAGCCTGTAATTAACCACCCTCGCTCCCTTCCTCTGTCTTTCCTCTCTCCCGCCTTCTGCTTTTCTTTTGTCTTCCTTCTTCCTCCATCCTTCCTCTCTCCTTCTTTTCTCATTTCCTCCCTTCTCTCCTTATTTTTCCATCCATTATTCTCTTCCCTCTTCCATCCCTTCCTCCTTCCACTTCTTTCTTCCCTAAATATATTTCTTCCTGAAAGGAATTCATGCACCATCTACACTATTTCTTTGACTGAGATTCCACACACCATCAATGTTTAACGAAGCCTCAGCACAACCCAGTCCGCCACTACCCACCTTAGTCTTCCTGAGAATGCAAAACCCTTCCTCTTTCCTCAGCATAAGGAATCTGTAGAAGCTTTTTCATATAGTATCTAAAACATGGAATTCTGTGGAGGCAATCATTCAATCCCCTGTGGCTTTCAGGCCCCCTTATTATGCTGTCCTTTGAGAGGCAGCCTCTAACCTAAAGTCCCACCCTTTTCTCAGATACTTTAGAAATTCCCACAGGAGTTGCAGCAGGGCTGTTGGCTGTAAAGGAAGGGTCTAGGCTTCATTCATTAAGAACAGTGAAAATGGCCACCACATGGAGAGGGGCGACACCGCTTTAAGAGCCGCCCTATTGGCCCCTGACCAGGAAGAGGCTGTGAGGAAAGGGACATTCAAATGCTCACTGTGGGGGAGTAAAGTGGCATGACTTCTGTGGATGACAATTTCATAATCCTTATCAAAAATGCAAATGTACAAAATTACAAAATTCCCTGCAGTGTGGAAAGATGCATTGGCATATTGCTAAAAGCACACAAGTTCCAGTTTGCTTGCTGAAGCATTGCTGGAAATCAGAAAGACCAGAAAGAATCCATTTATTCAACAAAAGGAAAGTGATTGGCTACATGATGACACGGCCTTTTAGTGGAATCTTATACAGTTAGGAAAAAGAATGAAGGCATTTTTTACGAACATGGCAAGTTTTCACAGACACATTATGGAGTTAAGGAGAACCAGTGGCTAGCTTTTGTGTAACATTAGGAAAAATAAGTTTTCATAGAGAGATAAAATTTATAGTCAAAATTGAAGGGCACAAAGAAGAATAAAATTATGGTATTTGTGGGAAATGAAGCTGGTGGTCAGCATATTGTATAAATTAAGCAGGCTCAGAAATTCCGAATTGCATATTTACTCCCTTATGCAGAATCCAGACATATATCTATATCTATATCATTATATATATAATGAAAGCAGAAGGGGAAATAGTTGTGGGATTGTGAGGACCAAGTGGGAGGAGGGGAAGAGGTGGAATGGGGAAAGGTAGGGACTTTACTATGAGAAAAGTACAATGAATCACATATATGAAAATATCATAACAAATCCATTAACATTTTAATTAAAAATTAAAACAAAAAACTAGTTACCCAGTGGTTGTATAATGTAATACCACTTTAATTTTTTGACATGACTTTTGGAACAAATAGCATAATTCATCCACATATTTCAAAAGAATTTGAACCTTTATTGGTTCAAATTCAAAATCTTTGTTAATTTTTCTCCAATCCGTCCCCGCCCCCCACATATAAACCTTTTAAGTTTGCTGTCATTATCACTGTCTACTTATAACCTTAGGCTTTTTTTCCCCTCTGTCTCTTAATAACAATGATGCTCCATAAAGGTGTGGGCTGCTGACTCTGTGGCTTTGGAAATCTTAGCCTGATAGCAGCTGGGGTCTTTGTGTAGAGAGGTTTGATAAATGCGCATGAACTACAGGTCAACAAACATTTTCTATAAAAGGTTAGAATAGACAGGCAGTAAATAATTAGACTTATTTATCACATCAATTCTGTCACAATAATTCAACTCTAAAGTGATAGTAAGGCAGCCATAGATGTCATAGAGTTGAATTTATTGACAAGACTGACTGTGTTCTAATAAAACTTTATTTACAAAGCCAAACAGATTTGACTGATGTCTTGAATTTGGCCTCTAGGGCTGTAGCTTACCAGCATCTTAAGTAACCAATAAACTTCCCAAGAGTTTATAGGGAGATGCAATCTTCCTCTCGGAATCAATAAAGAAGACTGAAAGTAGGCATTGTATTGACCGTTGGAGGTTGCATAGTGTTTCAAAGTACACAGGAGGAATGATAAATGATGGGATATGTCTGCCACAGAGTCCTGTGTTTGAACATTTGGTCTCCAGCTGGTGGTCCTGTTCAGGTTGGTTGAGCAACCTTTGAAAGGTGTAGCCTTGCTAGGGGATGTGAGTTTGGCTGTGGTGGGCCTTGCCCTTTATAAACAGACTTTTTAAATTTCCTGTACTGTTTCAACTTCCTGCTCTGCGGAGTTGTCAGCAGGAAGCTGCTGTGCACATCTGCAACCATAGCGCTGTTGGCTGCCATACTTGCCCTGCCACATTGGACAGTACCCACTCCAACTGAAAGCTCAAACAAAGCCTTCCTCCCTCCAGTCGCTTCTGGCCAGGTACTCTAGCCACGAAGTCTAGAAAAGTGACTAATACAATATCATTATTGGGAAAAGACTAATAAAAGCAAAGATAAATGTTTGTGGAGGGTGGGTTCAGGGTGGAGGATAGAGAGGACACTTCCAAAGAATTTCTGACAAAAGGAAATAAGTCACCTCAAAGAGAAACATTCTACATTGTCAGGGCTAGGTAGAAGGGTCTTTGTTGTCATGTGCTGTACAGATGGGCATGAGACAGGTGTGAAATTCTAGCTCTGGGAGGATGAGGTAGGGGGATTGAAAGTCTAAGAGTAGCCTGGTATGCACAGAGAGACTCTGGCAGAAGCAACACAGAAAAATAAAAACAAGAACAATGACAAAAAACTAGAACAATAGATAGATCCATCAATCGGTTGATCGATCAATAGATAGATTTATAGATTAATTAACAAGGTTTGAGTCTAAAAAGAGCTGAAGATTGGTGTGCCCTAACATTGAGCTAAAAGGGCTCAGCTCTCTGTGCTGCACGGCCTGATAGCATTTCAACACTTTCATTTGTGTGCTTATTAATTAACCAACTTCCTGTCTGCCACGCGACCAGATGTTGCAAGAAGAGCTCCCGTGGGATGGAGTTAAACCTTACCCTGGCATACCATACTGTTGTGAAATAGCATGCTAGTGAGGGCGAGAGCTCCCTAGCCAAGTGCCAAGACCTAGATACAGCCTCTCCCACTGTCTGCTTCCTTTCTCTGCCACCATCCAAAATCATGAATGGCAAGAAGCTGGAGTGCGAGGGACCAGGTAGTACTGAAAGGTGGAGAGAGTCATTTATTGATTGCTTCCCAACTCATCATTTATCTGGTGCCTGCCACTAAGCACAAGTGGTAAGCGGGGCAAGCAGGCTTCCAGTCATGGGAAGTTCCCATCCTAGTAGGTTGCTGTGTGTTGTTGGACCGGAGACATGCACGCAGAAACAAGAGAAATTCTGATGAAGAGCTGTGACTACAACAGAGCAAGGCACAGTGTCAGCTCCTCAACTCATTTGGTCAGTCTAGTGAAGGAAGACCTCACTCAGATGAGTCCCAGAAAGCACCTCCTAGTGAGAAGGGAGAGACACTAAGTTCTCGGTGTTGGAGGGACAAAGAGAGGGGAGACCCATGTGACCGTGAGGTATCCAGAAAGGAGAAAATAGTAACAGATACTGAGGCCAGCAGTACAGAGAAAAGGTCGGAGTCCACTGAATGCCTTGGTCTAGTTTTATCTTATTTTATTTTATTTATTTTTTTTTTTTTTGGTGCGTCCAGATTGCTACCTGGAGCATGGTTTTTGGAAGGTTAAGACCTGAAGTAGGTTTAGGAGACACACACAGACACACGCAGACACACACAGACACACACAGACATACACAGACACACACACACTCACACACACACACACACATGCACCAAGTACCTCCAGCTAGTGTCCTGTCTCTATCTCACCAGTGTTGGGGTTACAAGCATATGTGCTCTTGCCCAGCAATTTTACATGGATTTAACTCACATGTTCGTGTGTCTTGTGTGTTTTCTGTGTGTGTCTCGCACACAAAATATTAACATTCTTATAAGAGCATGATCAAGAAGGGCAGGGGGAGAGAGGAGATGGCCATCCAGCATGAACCTGCCTGACATTTCTCAGTACTTCTTTCCTTTCTGCTCTGGACTTGGGTGTTCTGCTGATTTCCACCAGCCATGTGCAGAGTACTGCCCTTAGAACTTGGTCCCTGCTCTAGGCGTTTCTATGAGCTAAACAGACATGATTCAAGGTGTGGGGGTTTAGGAAGGCTTTCTGAAAACCACAACAGTTTAAGATGGATTTAGAGATCTGTTTCCTGTGTAGCCATGTTGCTACAGGAACCATCTTTCTCTGTCCATTTTCCTCCGCAGACATTAGCTTTCCTCTTTCTGTGCCTTTTCTGGTCTTCAAGGTTTTCATACTTTCTCATTTTCATCTCAGAAACCATTTAGTCCAACACCTCTGCTCAGTCCGGGGCCTTCCACCTAGATCTGGGTACCCAAGACTGCTTATTCATTTTTTTTTTAAACAAAGGAGAGGAAAAGCAGAAACCTTGACCTTCCCTTACGGATGAAGTCTCAGCAGGTAATGATGCTCACGAATTCTGTAGGTTAGGGGAATCAAAAGTATATGAGACCAGCTTATTTCTGCCCTGTGATCTCCATGGCTTTAGCTGGGAGATGTGAAGCCAGGGGAGACTCCATGGCTGTGAGATGGAATTATCAGAAAGCCCATCACTCACATGCCCAGTATTTAAGGCAAACCATGAATTGGGACCTCAGTCAAACTGTCTACCAGAGACCTGCTCATGGATCTCCCTGCAGCATCTTGGGCTTCTTTCCTTCATAGTGGGCCTTAAGAGTGAACATGGCAGGGAAGTAAGATGAAAAGACATGGTGTAATTGAAAATTACTTTAAAGTTTGAAAAAAATCACCAGACCGATCCCCACAGGATCAAAAAGGTGGGGAGCAACCATCAACAATCAGAAATGAGTGGAACTGAACCAAGATAGCGCTGAGCATCCTTAAAGAATCACTGGAGTGTATGGGTTGGGGTGTTGCGTTGAGATGCTGGCAATGCAGGTTCTTAATAAATGAAGTTTGAGTTGTTGGGAGTCTACCTTTGCAGAAAGTGATTATTAGGGTCCAAATGGTCTTCTCGGAGAGCTGTGTTTTTTTCATCTGCCTTGATATGCCTCCTTCACAGAGGCAGACCTCCTCAGGCTTGAAGAGGACACAAAAGTCAATACTTCTTGGGAAAGAGCGGCTCGTTACCCGAAGCCCCTTCAAAGTCAGAAAATTATGAGGAGGTGAGGACACACTGTTCTACTTACCTCTTGGGGGCAGGAAGGGTCCTCTTGAGTCAAGTCACTTCTGACTCGCATTTACTAACAAGTCTTTCTTCCTTCTGTATCCCTCTGGGAAGTCGTTCCAGCCATCTGCTTCTCCTAGTAATCATGAAGGGCCCTAATGCCCTTCTTTTGAGGTATAGACAGGCTGCAGTCGAGAGAGAGAGAGAGAGAGAGAGAGAGAGAGAGAGAGAGAGAGAGAGAAACAGTGAGGACTGAGGAGGCAGTGGGAGTGAGGAAGATGAGCCTGGTGAGGACCAAGCCTCCTTGAATTCTACTGTGGGCCTGTGACAGATGTAAGAGAGGAAGGCAGGCTGAAGTGGGGTGGGTGTAGGGAGAACTTAGCACAATGGTTTGAGAACTGACAGCAGAAGAGAGACCAAAACCACAACCCAGTTGGCATTTTCAATGGGGCATTGTTTGATTTTTTAAAAAACTCCTGGTCTAAGGAGGGGCTGTCCCCAGGGAAAGAGTTCAGAGAGAGATCTGGGTGGAGCATAGATGAGGTGCGTGGTCTCTTCCTCAAATTGCTCCCCATCAGCATCCCATGACACTGGAAAGCCCCCAGACTGGCTTTTCTTTCCTTTTGGCTACAGTTATGAAGTTCATTACATACATCTACACTTGCTCGTTTCCAGACAAGCTCACGGAGAAGCCCGTGCCAACACACTCAGCTGAAGGGCATGGAGCCAAGATCCGGATCCAGACCCATCTGATCTCAAACTCTCCATCACACCAGATCACACCAGATAGTCATTTCTGTAGGATTAAGTATCCCCCCTCCCCCATCAATCCAATCGCATGGCTTCCTAAGCAAGATATCATTCAGTCATGCAAGCCCAGACCATGGGCTCTGGGGATTTGCATTTGAAGTTTGTTCCCTCTCCCTCCCTCCCTCTTCTTCTCTCTCTGCTGCTCTGTGTGTGTCTGTCTGTCTCTCTCTGTCCTTCCTTCCTTTCTCTCTCTCTCTCTCTCTCTCTCTCTCTCTCTCTCTCTCTCTCTGTGTGTGTGTGTGTGTGTGTGTAGACTCATTCTCCAGACCTGAATTTGACTCTATTCTTGCTTGATTATGTGCCCAGATGAGAAATATGACCTCCTTTAGTCTGATGAAAAGGCTAGTCTGTGACAAATAAGTCCAACCACGGTAGAGTAAATATTCTCCTATGTAATGTTTAATTTTACAAGGTGGATCGATTTTCAGCTATGACTTAGCAGTGACAGAATAAGCTGGAGACAGATGACAACGACCAGGTCGGCAGCTACACTTAATGTGTAGGATGTGGCGGTACTGTGCTGAGTGCTTCACCCCTTCGCTTAGTCCTCCCTACAATTTGACAAGGTCTGTAGTCTGCAGACCTTGATGCCTGTACAAGAAACACACCAAGCTACAGGCAGGGCTTTGAGTAAAGGTGGCTGGACTCCTAACCCAGTGCTCACCACCTGAAGCTAAGCTCTCACTTAGGAGTGGACACTTAAGAAGAGAGAGAAGAAGCCTTGGTCCTCTGGGAAGTGCATGGGTTTGGGGCGCTGGGGAACAGGGAAGAAGTCAATGACACGAGGCAACTCTGAGAGGGGACTTAGACTTTTGAAATAACTGTCACCAGAAGATGGCTTCTGGGGCAAGGCAACCTGTCAGGGCTGGGGGGGGGGGGGGAGAGGTGGTCTGGTCTAATCTTGTGACCGTTTCAATTATTCTCCAAGGAAGTTTGCAGTCTTCAGGGGGTGAGGGCATGGAGTTTAGTCACTGGAGGCTCAGCGAGCTGCTCCTCAAGACCTCTTATCTAGTGCAGGTAGACAAATTCAGTTTTGCTTTTTATCCTTTTCCGTTCTTGTTGAGGTAAAATTTATCCAGTCTTTCACACGAGTCTTACTAAACTTGAGCTTTGTGAATGTATATCCACACAACCCTGGCAAGGCTCAAGACTAAAAACACTTCCAACCTGTCGTAAACCCCCTGTTCTCCCGAGCCAGTGGTTTCCACCACTATAATTTCCACTCTACTTAATTAATTGCATTTTTTTTTGGTGGGAGGGTCTAATGTAACCCGGGCTGGACTTGAACTCCCTGTGTCATTAAGAATGACCCTAAAATCAACCCCTCTTGCTTTCATCTCCCAAACTCTGGGATTATAGGTGCAAATCATTATGCTCTGTTCTTGCTGCTGGGGAACAAACCCAGGTCCCCGAGCACACTAGAGAAACACTCTACCAATTCACTGCGTCCCACCCCTGACAATCGCCACTTCAATGGCATTTCTTACTGAACGTCAATGAAACGAAACGGTAGAGTTTATAGTCATCCTACCTTTCTATTTTTCAAAATTGCCTCTAAGACACGCGTCCATGTTTGCATGTGGTCCAGTCTTTTTCATCACTATGTCGCATTCAACTGTTAGATTATGCCACAATGTATTTATCTACTCTGTTATTAATGAATAGTCAGGTTGTTTCTCAGTTTTGGTTTATGAATATAGATTCTGGGAACACCTGTAGTCTGATGACCTCAGGACCTACATGGTGGAGGGAGAGGCCAGAAGATATGTGTGTGTGTGTGTGTGTGTGTGTGTGTGTGTATGTATAAACTACATATATCATACATATATACTAGGAGAGGCTGTTTTCATCATTGTGACAAATTTTTCTGGAACATCTTAGAGGGATGGAACATCTTACTCTGGATCATTGGTTCAGAGGGTTTTAGTCCCCAGCCATCTGGATCTGTTGTTTCTGGGCTCTAAAGTGGCAGAACATGGCGGTGAAGAGCATAGAGGAAGACAGCAGCTCACCTCTTCACGACCAGGAAGCTGAGAGGAGCCACAGGAAGGAGCCAGGCTCAAGTGATCCCTTTTCCCAGGCAGGTCCATAGCAACCCGCCTCCTTCAGCCAGTTCTCATCTCTTACAGTTTTGCCATCTCTTGGTTGTTTATTTGAGTTTTGACCTGAGCAAAACTGAGTTTGATCAGGTCAAGCCCCCCCTCTTCTCACTGTCTCTGTCAACACCTCAGTGGCAGAGTGTGGGGTGAGCTTTACTAATCTCCCAGGCCTCTCTCAATCCAGTTCAGCCAAGATCCGAGATTAATGGTCACAGATGCTTTGGTAGGCACATCCTTTTCTTGAGATATTAATGCTCATCATAATTCACTGTTTTACACTTTATTTTTAGCCAGAGTTAATGGTTTTTAGTGAAAGTTTGTTTTCTCCTTCATTAAAAAGCTAGTGTGGCGGATAGCATTTTCCAGATACTCATCTCACAAGCCACTCTTGCTAAGGGACACTTTTTATAATGCGACACACCACCCTTGGAGGGCAGAGAGCATTTGTGTCCTTCCCCCTCAGGTCTGGCTAGAATGTGGAGTTGCCTCAGCTCATCAGCAGTGGCAGAAATGACAGCCATCTGCAGAGGTAGAAAGGAATTCTCAGTTTGGAAATGTCTCCTGGAGAGAACAGACATACCCTCATGAGATACACCTCAGTGACATTTACTTTCTCTTTCTTCCAAGGCTCCAGGTGGCCATAAAAATAAGGTCCTCACCACACACCTGAAAACACCAAAGCAAACACCGTGTGTGTGTGTGTGTGTGTGTGTGTGTGTAACTCACCTCCCACAGTAGGAAACAGCTTAGTGTGAGCTAGTTAACTTTACTTTCCAACAGTCTGGTGACAACAGAGGGATTTATCATCCAAGATCATCATCCTGTTTTGTATTTAAAGGATCTGAAGGGGGCAGGGCGAGATCTTGGAATGGGAAACCGAAATTTTGGGGCAATGGTAGAAGAAGCCCTTCACCTCTCTCATTCTCCCACGGTGGCAGCTGCCTTAATCTAGTATACATAGTGCTGGTTCTGTGTGGGAGCAAATACCCCGGGCTGGTCAGGTGACCCCCATGACAGGTACTGCCCCATGACTGCCCAGCACCCAACAGAAGCAAACCACCCAATCCCATAGCAGTCATTGGTGCCGTAGTGGGAATTTAAGGGCTGGTTTCTTCTCATGGATATTCTCACTTAAATCTTTGGTTGTTGTCATCAACACTTATCTAGTCTTATTTTGTCTGTGTACGGGAGGTACATATGTACTGTGCTTCACGAGTGGAGGTCAGAGGACAACCTCTGGCCGTTGATTTTCTTTACCGTGTAGGTTTGGACAATTGAACTCAGGTCATCGGGCTTGGCAGAAAGCACCTTTACCTGCTGAGATCGTTAATCAGTCACCATTTAAATTTTATCTCTCACTGTGGTATGTGACTTCTGGAAAAAGACATTTCCAGGGCCATGGAACAGACAGAAAGGGCATTTTCTCAGCAGTGAGGGTGGGAGATATTTTATAGACGTTCTCTTCCAGGGGAGGATGGAAGATGGAAGCGGCTTGAGTCACAGCGACTCAGTCATCAGACGTGTGAGTGTGGGGTGCTGAGGTCACAGGGGTGAGAATATGGCTTTCAGGGGCCTGGAACATGTCTGAATTTGGCAGCTGTGCATTGCTGGTTGAAGTACTTGAGCTAATCCAGTTATATATAGAGAGAACAAGCTATGTTTGGGGCTCATACTTTCTCAAGTTTTGGTCAATGGTTGGTTGTCACAATTGCTTTTAGATCTGTGGCCTGGCAATTCATCATTGCAGAGAGCATATATTGGTATGGTTTCCTTGCAATGAGAGAGAGAGAGAGAGAGAGAGAGAGAGAGAGAGAGAGAGAGAGAGAGATAAAGAGAGAGAGATAAAGAGAGAGAGATAAAGAGAAAGATAAAGAGAGAGAGATAAAGAGAGAGAGAAGAGGGATGGGATCTCCAGTTCCCTTCCATATCCCTAATAACTAGAGACCTCCCACTAGCTCTTTATCTTGAAAATTCCACCATCTCTCAAGAGTTTCATCGGCTGGAAACTGCACTTTCCACACATGGGTCCTTGGTGAACTTTCAAGATCCAAACTCTATCTAAAGATGGGCAGAGTGTGGTTCACGATAACCAGAGGCAGGCAGGGAAGATGGTGAGGGATCCAGCAGGAATGATGCCTTGTGGTAAATAGTACTATGTATGGCGGTGCTGGGTGCTCTGGGATGGCAGGAGACTGGGATGGGAGCTGGGAGCACACCAGAGCTTTGGTGTGGGGAAGGCAATTCCTTTGGAATGAGGCTGGAAAGCTGTAGAACTGCCATTTATAGACCATCTTGGTCCAGGTTTCTAGACAATCCAGTTTGGAGGATCCTTTGCTAATACACAGCAGAAGCTGGGGAGAAAGTACCTTACTGCACTGGACATACCTGACTGATTGTTCCACTTTCCCTAGGCATCCTCAGATATGACTGTGAACCTCTGTCCCCTGAGTAGCAGCCACCAGAGAAGAAACTCCTTGTTTCTCCCATTTCAGGTCTCCCAGTGGCTAAAGTCCAGTCCATGGGGAGTTGGCTTGCACGCATTCCTAGTTGAAAACCCATGCGGCAGGCTGGCAGTTTACCCAGGTCTATGTTTATGGGGTGCCAATGAAGACTCTGATGCCCCTGGTGCACCAATGAAGATCTGACCTGGCCTGAAAGAGGCTCATTAAGATTCTAGAGACTCTACACTTGCTGCCTTGTCTTGTCCTCTCCTCACAGTAACTTGTGTGAGCTGAGCCATGTCGTCCCCACACTGGCCTGAGTCCCTGATATTCTAGTCCTTGGAAAACAGAATATGTCTCTGTTTGGGAACAAGGTTTCCCAGTTGTAATGAAGACATAAAGTGAGGCCAGGCCGTGAGGGGAGGACTCTGTCCTCTTCGGGAATTGTACTGTTTTACAAGGATGTCTAAACTTTTCTTGTTCTCAAGCCCTGGCTAAGGCACAACGCAGCAAGGATTCTAGATTTCTTAGCTCCCTAAACTAAGGAGTCAATAAATTTCTGTTCACTGTAAATTGCCTAGACCCAGCCAGTTTGTTAGCCAAGCACAGATGAATTAAATCAATTAGTTCTTGCGGCTAACATATGATTTGCCTCCTTCAAAGCTCATGTTGAAATTTGACCAACAGTGTCATGGTACGGAGAAGTGTGCTGTCCTATCCTGAGATGAAGAGGTACACACACACCCTTCTTCAGACCTGAAACCATGCCATTGGACTTCTCAAGCTTCTGGGGTCATGAGCTAAACAAGATTCTGTCCTGTATAAAGCCCCTGTGACCTCTGGGAGGCTCTTAGGTCATGTGGGAACACCAACTAGACAGGCTACAGCAAAGTAGGGAATCTCTGATAGAGGTTTTAGAAGCTATGTGATGATATTCTTGGTATTTGGTTTGGTGGGAGCTCATGGTCCCTAAGACAATATGTCAAAGCTTGTAACTGGAGATTGTTCTTTTGTTTCCTGGCCACCCAGACCTGAATAATCACATAGCAATTATATTAATTACAACACTGTTTGGCCTATTAGCTCAGGCTTCTTACTAACTAACTCTTAAATTATCCCATTTCTATTAATCTGTGTATTGCCATGAGGCTATAGCCTTCATGTAAGGTTCCAGGGCATCTCTGTCCTTCAGCAACTACATGGCATCTCTCTGACTCTGCCTACTCTCTCTATATCTTTTCCAGCCTGGCTATATTCTGTTCTGCCATAGGCCGGAGCAGTTCTATTCATGAACTAACAAGGCAAAACACATACACAGAAGGTCACCAAAAAGCTCTTGCCTCAGAACCAAAAGGAAGACAGGTTAGGGACAGAGGTGGGTCCTGTGTGGCTGCTACAGTGACTGAAGATAACTCAGGCCATAGCACTCCAACACCGTGAAATCATGGAATTCTAATCGGCTAGTAGAGTATCCAGGATAGGTGTGACTATTTATCCTGGGATCTTCAGCTCATATGGAAATCAATTTTATTCCATAATAGTTACAATCAGCTTGGAGAGTTCCTGAAATCTTTTTAGTTGTTCCGTATAAATTCATACAAGCCAGCCCCAGCACATCATTTTTCACGCTCTTCAGGAGTTATTTTTATTCCCTTCTAAGAAGGTTTAAATTCCATGCTAAGGGCTCACCTTGGCATCCATAGCCTCTGTGTTGCTCCAAAGCCTGCCCCCCACCTCCCTCCCATCTTTCTGGGAGTGAAACATTTTCTTCTGGGAGTGGGGTATGCTCTCTCCTCTCTTAGGACACAGGTCTGCTTTTATAAGCTGGATCCCATAGTCCGGAGAGATCAGACCATTCCTCTTTGTAACTCTGTCTGGGCCAGAGAGTAAAACTCAGTGTGAGCTGTGATGGGACAGCTCTCAGTTTATGGTACCTGGCTTCTCCATACTTTTTTTAAATCAAATACACTGTGTTGAACTAAGTTAACCATGTGACATGAAACATCACGACACCCCTCAGAAGTTAGAAAAAGCCAGGCCTTTCTTTTGTTCCTCAGAGGCTGCTGGGAAGATAGCCATGGAGGCCGCTCTCTGAAGAGACTCCTCTGGTCTTCCCCGCCTCTGCCATCTCTCTCTAGGCAATTGCCCCTCCTCTCTCTTTCTCAGTCATTTAAAAATGTGTATGGGTGTTTTGTCTGTGTGCCGCCAGAGCCCTGAAGAGGGCGTCAGGTCCCCTGGGACTGGATTTACAGATGGCTGGGAGTGCTATGTGGGTGCTGGGAACAGAACCGAGGTCCTCTGCAAGAGCTTTAACCTGTGGAACCATCTCTCCTGCCAAGGTTTGTGGCATTTCTTATTAGCATCCATTCATCGTGCAAAACAATGGAGCTCACTGTACATTTTCATACATGATCACAGTCATGGCTCTGTCGCCTGCTTTAATCCACCACCATCCTTCCCCCTCTCTCTTCACTTTCTACTCTCGCACATTCAGAAGAGAAACCTAGACCCTGCATTTGAGAGAAAGCATGACACTTTCATCCTTCCTGAGTCTGGCTTAGGTTACTACGGTGTTCTCTGGTTCACCCATGTTCCTGCAGGTGACAGTTTCACTCCTTGTTATTTGAAGCCTGAGCTTAAATGTCCTCCCTTCCAAGCTTCCATATCTGACCAAATTAAACCTGTTTGTGCTTCTCCTGTGGGTGTCCATTATGAATAGACTTGCCTCCACCCCAAACTTGTACATTGAAGTCCTAACCGTTAACGTGTTTGAATTTAGGGACAGAACCTCCAGAGAGTTGAGATTAAGTGAGGTTATAAGGGTGAAAATACTAGTGATCCCTTTCCCTCCCTCCTTTTCTGCACACACACACGAGAGAGAGAGAGAGAGAGAGAGAGAGAGAGAGAGAGAGGACACATGGGCACACAACTGGAAGGAAGGTAGCTATCTATAGGCTAGAGAGAGGCCTGAAAACCCACTATATTGGCATCCTGAACTTAACCGTATCAAGACCCTCTAGAATCATATTAAGTCTAACGACATATCGCTGAAGCTTCCTGGGCTTCGGGTGCTGCCTGTCATTAAGCTGACTATACGATGTCTGCAAACTCTTCATTTTCTCTGTCATCACACAGGCTTCTCCCCAGCCTTCTCTCTAGACTGGGAGACATATTTGTATTGTTCTTTACACAGTCCCAACCTCAGACTTTTAAAGATCTTCTTTAAAGACAAGTGCCACGGGAAAATAGAATGAGCATTAATTACCAATTAACTCTATATTATTGGATATCTTATTAGTGATTGCTCACGATGTTACAAACATGCCTGCCTCCCTAGGTGTCCTGAGACAGTCTAGAAGGTAGCACCCTCTTTCTGTTCTTGTCTCCAGCATGTGACAGAATGTCTAACACAGAATCAATGTCCAGCAAGTCCCCATCCAACAAAGCAGGAACAAAGTCCCGCTGCACAGTACTTTGGTTCTGTGGTTTGGGCAACAGGCTGCAGACTCAAGCACACTGCCACCCAGCTACGCTCCTCATCAAAAATACATTCTAACTTACTTTCGAATATTTGAATACTGGCGTATGTTTGAATTACTGCTTGTATGTAAACCCTCCCCCAAGTCCTTTTAACCCATTCTTTACCAATTTTTTGGAATGTGATTATTTTTGAGATTATAATATTACTTCACTTCTCTCTGTAGTGATATATCATTTGTATTTTAATAAATAAAGCTTGCCTGAAGATCCGAATGCAAAACAGCCACAGTAGGCAGCCATAGAGGCCAGACAGTGGTGGCACACACCTTTAATCCCAGCACTAGAGAGGAATATAAGGCAGGATGAGACAGGAACTCGCTCTCTTTCTGTCTGAAGATTTCATAGAGGTAAGAGCTCTCTAGTGGCTTGGCTGCTTTGCTTTTCTGATCTCCAGGATGAACCCCAATATCTGTCTCCAGGTTTTTATTATTTGTGCTACATCTCCCTTCCCTTTCCTCCATCCAAACTCTTCCATATACCCCTCCCTTTCTTCAAATTCACGAACCGTTATTGCATGAATAGATGCACATGTATATGCATATATATTCCCGATATAACATGCTCATTCTGTATAGTGTTACTTGTATGTGTGTTTGCCAGGCTGTTTGGCACTGGACAACCAGTTGATATGTCTTCCCTGGGAGGAGCATCTCTGCCACTCCCAGGTTTCCTCAGTTGCCCATGGTTCTTGGGGTAGGGTTGAGGCCTCATGGGCTTTCCCCCTCGACTTCAGCAAATTCATTGGTGAGCTTGTGTTTGGGCAGTCATGCTGGTGCTTTGTTGGTGTAGCTTCTGACGTTACTAGGAAAACAATCTCACAGTGATCTCCCCGATCCTCCGAGTCTTCCGCTCTTTCTGTCTCCTCTTTCACAATGTTTCCTGAGCCTTATGTGGGGTGCGTTTTGCAGATGTGACCATGAGAACATTTCTGTGTATATGTGTGGGCATGTACGTGGCATGGCACACATGTGACTGACCACATGTCAGAGGTCAAGTTACAGACGCCAGTTCTTTCCTTCTGCCATGTGGGTCCCAGGGATCAACCGGGGCCATCAGGCTGAGTGGCAAGTATCTTTCACTCCCTGAGCCTCCTGCACTCATTTTCAAAACAAAGGCTTCCAGATCAGTGCTAGCATGATTTCTCCAACTCCCATGTCCAGAATGTGCAGTATCTCCAGCAATAGGATCTCAATACCAAGTTCTGGTGGGCAAGAAAAAGCCATGGCGATGACCTATATTATTTGGGCGGAGGTGGGTATTTCTAATTGAACATTCCTGGCATGGATCTCACTTCGCTGCTAAACTCTAGGGCTGTAAACACTGACAGGGAGACTAATTTTGTTCACCAGAGCATAACTTGCAGGAGGCCCAAGGCCCGCATACAACACAGACTCACGGGTTGACTGAATGAGCAGGTCCCTTACGCAATAGAGAAGCGAACAGATGGCTTGCCTGTCTGAAGAGCAACACAAATGCCTGCAAAAGGTTGTTGGAAAGGCACGGCTGACACCACATCTTATTCCATTCATTTTAATTACAATATTAAGGAGGGAAAATAAATCTTGCCCTTGGAAATGCAATAAAGTCGTACTTAAAGAATCTGGCTTGTTTTTCCACTTGCTTATTTTTTTAAAAAACAATTTTCAGATAAGCTATAAATAATGGCACTCAAAGCAGGTTCTCCACTGGGCTCCATCACAAACTAGCTGCCAGTCGTGGACGAGCCTCTGACCTCTGGTGCCCACATGTATCTCACACAAACAGTTCCTCTGCGGCCCTGAGTTGGTGGCATGAGGGCCTTTTGAAGGTGAGGTCTTATATATGATCTATTATTTTTAGTCTTATTAATAAGGATGGGGTGAGTGCCAGAGAGGCTTGAGCAGGTTTGCGTGGCTGCAGGATTGAGGTCGCAGCAGAAAATGCAAAGGAGTGAGATGGAGTGAGAACTGGCCAAGGAAGGAGGGTGGGTGGGGATAAGCAGGAGAGCAGAAAAGCTGCAGGTTTCCTGGACCAGATTGTACAGTATTGGAGGTTATTGGTTCTGGAGCTTGGGAAGGCCACCTGGAGAAATCTCCCTGGTTGCCAAATTCTTTGAAGCTGTGTGAGAAACAAAGGGAAAGAAAGGAAACCGAGGTGGGAGGGGAATGAAGGAAGGGATAAAGGAAAGGGAAGGAAAAAAAATCCTCCAATGCTTTCCTATGCCATCAGAAATGAAAGATGCTTAGCTAGTCAAGTTGTAGCTCTATAGACTAGCTTTGGAGACTGCAATCTGCTTGGCAGCCTTGGGGGTGTTGAGAGACGCATCAATTGTTGGGTTTTTCCATCGAGCAATTCTTCTGCGTGGCCTGGCTCAAGCACTGGGATTGGAGCCTCTTGTTCCGGAGATGGACTGGATACTGGTGATGGGTGTGTGGGGAAAAGCATGTATATTCTCAGAGCTTTCAGGACAAGGCAGGAATATAAGAACAGAGTATCTCCGAGGGCACTGGGTTCAGGGCAGCAGCAGCCACAGCTGTAGCTCTGTGGAGATGTGACTCCCATCCTTGCCGTCCAGCTTTACCATGGGAACTGGGCTTTCAGTCCAGAACCCTATCATCTGCAGAGACCCTCAAAACCAATCAGGCAAACGACAACAACACTATTCTCTGGTCAAGCAGAGTACATGTTATTGCTGCACTGGGGCTGTGTCTCTGTGGGCCCTTCAGATGCCCCATTTGTTAGCTCCTTACTGTCTTCAATGCCAGAGGGTGGAGAAGGCGGGAAAGGGTCTTAGATAAACACCTAATCCCTCCTCTGCCCTCTAGAGGACTTGAGGATGAAGCACACATCTGGAAAGGGTGGCTGTGTATGTGCGAGAGAACAGACAACGCAGGTAAAGGGGATGACTGACATTAGTTTCAGGTAGGCTACTCAAAGGCCTCTAGCTTTCTGCCTCCAGGCTTAGGGTGGTTTGAGAAGATTTCCGTGGGTTTTCCTGCTCTCATTCCTAAGCGCTAAGGAGAAGCTGGGCTTGACTGAGTAGCCGTGGGGTGTAAAAAGGATTTCTCCCTGCACCTTCCACAATTCTTGCCTCTGAAGCAGTAGGCGCAGCCCCTGCCAACAGGAGCAGGTGCACTTCTCAAAATCTTGTTAAGTATTCTCATCGACAACACAGCTGGAAACAGCTGGCCAGCTGAGGCTATGGCAAAGAGGAACTGCAGCCTGCGGTCCAGCAAGGAAGATGAGGGACACGGTAGAGCAGGGGCTGCCGGCTCCCAATTGAGGCTGACTTGAGACTCACACAGTTTTACTGCAAGACATTAAATAGACAGAAGGGACTCGGTGAGACAGGGGAGTCCCCACGGCCTCAACCATGTCTCAGCCATCTTAAAATACGCCCCCCAGACAGTTATTTTTCGAGAAGTTTCTATGGCATGACTTCTTTTCCAAGAGAGATTTACGAAACGTGTTTTCGATATTTTTCGAAAGGAAAAAGGCACAGTTCTTAGTCTGAGCCGCAGCCCCTCTGTGGTTTGCAGCTCCATGCCTGGGACGGGCTACATAATTAGCAGGGCAGGTGGTGCAATGTGGTAACGGGCCTGAGGCATTGTTGCAGCCTCTGAACTCAGAGATCTTTGCATTTTGGTTTGAGTGTGATAACGATGCTGCCTATGGGGTCAGGCACTTGAGCGAGGTGTTGCTGTGCGATAAAGACTCAATAAAAAATAAAGGCAAGTGCTCCAGTCACTATGTAGCTTCACAGAAAGGACTTCTGTGAACTCTTACCCTATGCCCGACACTGGTATGGCTGTCAAGCCTGGCTGCGCATTGGAATCCCCTGGGAATTCCTGAAAATCCCAACATTGAATTCTATATTGCATTCGTTGTATTGGAATCCAGTGGAGGCAGAGGAAGCAACATGATTTTTTTTATCTTCCATGAGAATTGAATTTAGGATCTTGTGCTCGCTAGGGAAGTGTTCTACCACCAAGCTACACCCCAGGCCCTCCTGCTTCTCTTCTTTCCCACCTTCTTCTCCCTCCTCCTCCTCTTCTTCCTCTCCCTGCCCTCTTCCTCTTCTTCCAAATCTTTTCCTCTTCTATTCTTCTTCCTCTTTCTTCCTCTCACCTCCTCTCCCACCTCCTCTCCCACCTCCTCTTCTGCTTCCTTTCCCACTCCTTCATTTTCTTTATCTTCTTTCTCACCTCTTTCTCCTCTCATTCTCCCCCCATTCTCCCCTTCTTCTTTCCCTTCTACTCTTCCTCCACCTCCTCTTCTTTGTCTCCTCCTCCTTCTCTCTCCCCTTCTCCTCCCCCTTTCCTTATTCCTCCTCCTCCATTCCTTTCTCTTCTTACCCTCCTTCTCTTTCTTTTTTTCTCCCTTTGTATTTTGAGGCATGTTTCACCATTTCAGCCAAGGATGACTGAACTTCTGATCCTCCGGCACCACCGTGCCTTTCTGCACAGCCAAGTCTGTGGAGCTGCAATCCGGCCCAGCAGATTTGTGCTTGGAGGTTGTTGTGCGTTGGAATCCCCTCGGCAGCTTGTTGACTGCTTCAAATTCCTGGATCAACAAGGGAAGGGGCCAGCTGATCATGTTTGTGAGCTGGGAATACCCCTTACATCAAAGTCTGTGAATTTGAGGGATTGTGTGGAAGTCAGGAACTATGTTCATCTCACAGACGGGGGAAAGACAGTACGAACAGTTAAGCAGTTTGTCCAAGGTTACAAGGAACTCCCCTGTAGGAACCGGGAGCCAAAGTCAGGGCCTCTGAAACCTTGATCTGAATTCTGCTTCCTGCCCAGGATGCTCCTCAGGGCTGTCTGTGAAAAGAGAATGAAGACTTAGAAGAACATGTCTTTTGAAAATGGGAAAGCTGTCATGACCAGTCTCTGGGTAAGAAAATAAGTCCACACAAGAACTGACAGCTCTAATCTCTCCAGGGTCTTCATGCTCTTAGTGACAGACTTGAGATCCGGGCCATTTTCCCTAAGACTCTCAGGGTAAGCATTAGCAAAGCAATCACTAGCCACCAGAGGAGGCATCTTGAATCCTTGTTGCTTGGCATACATTAGGCCTTTAAGTGGTGTTTTAAAAAAATAAAGTGAACAGCAGAAAGCTGGCTGGCTGGGTGTGCTGGCCAGCGAGGGAGCGAAAGGGTTCCCATAGGTGCCTTAGGTTACTCAATTTTTCATGTAGAGGCTTGACCACTAGAGAGCGATGTCCGACAAGAGAAAGACACTGCTCCACTGTTTCTAGGATTGGAGAACATAATTCTTTTGTAGCCATGTATTTAAAGCCGGAAAAAGGGGAGGGGAGTTAATTCATGGTATGATTAATGTGAGCGCTGCTTTCCGCCTGGCTCACAGGCTACTGGGAAACATTCACAAGACGCACTGGCCTGTGGGGGCTACCCTGGAGCATTCTGGATGTAAAATCCACAGGTCAAGGTAAGGAAAAAGGAAATCTAGGTTGGCCCGAAATTTGGATATTTACAGATAATAGGAGGTTTTCCAAAAAAGAACATTTTGTAGCTTCCCAGGCATTCACAGCCTTGATGGAACTTAATGTTTCGAGAAATGGCAATATAATGAAGCTACATGCTGAATTAATTTTCCATAAATAAAACAAGACATTTTCATGGCTTGCTTTTTTCCTGCCCCACCGTGGGGGCCTGTCTTCTCAGTGACTGAGCCACCTCCCTTCTTTCCCCATCTATTCTTTTGAGTGAGGTTGGCCTGGGTTTGAACCTGGACTGTCTCCTCTTGGTTGTAAGGCCCTGGGATTCATCTGAGTTCTCAGTTGTTGACTAGGAAAGGGAGACAGAAGATGACATTGCACGTTTGTCATGAAGTTTCTAGGCAGGGTTTGCCTGAGAGGCTTAGAAAACCTTAGAAGGACCTTCAGTAGAACCTGGCCATTTTCCATGACTTAGCCTCTTCTATTGGATGCCATGGTCAAGACGAGATCTAACCTTCTGGTCCTTCCCTTTGTTTCTCTTCTATCCAGAGACACGGTGTGAGCCTGTGAGGGTTCTCTCTGGTCGGGGCCATCACCAACCCCAAGATTTGTATTTTCGAAGCTCCTTGAACTGAAGAGGAACGAACCTCAAGTGCCAGCCTCTCGAGACCCAAAACTATTAGAGCTAATGGCAGTGCCAATTAGTATAACTACCGCACACATAGGGTGAGCTAGGCATGGTGCTAAAGAATTTGTGTGCATTTTCTGCTTGAGCTCTTACTACTAACCCTGTGAGGTGCTTTATGATGTCGCTTTTCAGGTGGGGACAGTGAGGGTCAGAGAATTGCAACAGCTCTGTCTAGGTCACCCAGATATTGAGTAGCAAACTTGAAGCCAAAGACAGCAGTGACTCTAATATTTGCTATGGAGAAGGGGCTAGCCATCAAACACACAACAACAAAGTGCTGACTTTCTCTCAGGGTGGCTGATCTGGCAAAGCTACATGTCCATCCAGGAGGCAGAAAGAAGAGCAAGCCACTTGTGACAGAGACCTGGGACCAGGTCACTGGAGATGCGGTGTCATGTGGGAAGAGCTCTGAGGACCGCATAGGGCTCGAGAGGGAGAGGTGAGGAAGCGAAAATCATGGGAGGAACCACCTGCAGCAAAGACGATCAGAAAGCACGCTGCAGTCACGCTGTGTCCGCCTCCTGACTGTAGACGTCAGCTACCCCCGACAGCTGGAATAATTTCCAGGGTTTAAGATGTTCACAAAAGACTGTATCCTTAAGATTAACTTAAAAAAAAAATCAGTAGCCCTCCTTTACACAGATGATAAATGGGCTAAGAAAGAAATCAGAGAAACATCACCCTTCACAATAGCCACAAATAGTGTAAAATATCTCGGAGTAACTATAAGCAAACAAGTGGAAGACTTGTATGACAAGAACTTTAAATCTTTGAAGAAAGAAGTTGAAGAAGACACCAGAAAGTGGAAAGATCTCCTATGCTCTTGGGTAGGCAGAATTAACATAGTAAAAATGGCAATCTTACCAAAAGTAATCTAAGGTTAAATGCAATACCTATTAAAATCCCAGCAAAATTCTTCACAGACCTCAAAAGAATGGTACTGAACTTCATATGGAAAAGCAAAAAAAAAAAAAAAAAACAAAAAAAAAAAACAAAAACAAAAAAAAAAAACCCAGGATAGCCTAAACAATCCTGTACAATAAAAGAACTTCTAGAAGCATCACAATCCCTGACTTCAAACACTACTACAGAGCTACAGTACTGAAAACAGCCTGGTATTGGCATAAAAACAGACAGGAGGAATGGAACTGAATCAAAGACCCAGAAATTAATCCACACGCCTACGAACACCTGATTTTTGACAAAGATGCAAAACATATCAAATGGACAAAAGAAAGCATATTTAACAAATGGTGCTGGCATAACTGGATATAGAAGAATGAAAATAGATTTATATCTACCACCATGCACAAAACTCTAGTCCAAATGGATCAATGACCTCAACATAAAGCCAACCACACTGAACCTCATAGAAGAGAAAGTGGGAATTACACTTGAACACATTGGCATAGGAGACCACTTCCTAAATATAACCTCAGTAGCATAGACAGTGAGAGAAAAAAATTAATAAATGGGACCCCCCTGAAACTGAAAAGCTTTTGTAAAGCAAAGGACACGGTCAACAAGACAAAACGACAGCATACAGAATGGGAAAAGATCTTCACCAACACCACATCAGACAGAGGTCTGATCTCCAAAATATGCAAAGAACTCAAGAAATTGGCCATCAAAAGAACAAATAACCCAATAAAAAATGGATTACAAACCTAAACAGAATTCTCAACAGAGGAACAGAAGAATCTAAAATGATTGAAAGACACTTAAGGAAATGCTCAACATCTTTAGTCATCAGAGAAATGCAAATCAAAACAGCTCTGAGATTCCATCTTATACCTAAAAATGGCCAAGATCAAAAACACTGATGACAGCTTATGCTGAAGAGGTTGTCGGGTAAAGGGAACACTCCTGTATTGCTGGTGGAAATGCAAGCTGGTACAGCCCCTTTGGATAACTGTATGGCGATTTCTCAGAAAATTAGGAAACAACTTTCCTCAAGACCCAGCAATACCACTTTTGGGTATATACCCAAAGGACGCTCAATTGTACAACAAGGACATGTGCTCAACTATGTTCATAGCAGAATTGTTTGTCATAGCCAGAACCTGAAAACAACCTAAATGTCCCGCCACCAAAGAATGAATAAGGAAAATGTGGTACATTTGCACAATGAAGTACTACACAGCAGAGAAAAATAACAACATCTTGAAATTTGTAGGCAAATGGATGGAGCTAGAAAACATCATATTGAGTGAGGTAACCCAGACACAGAAAGACAACTGTCATATGTACTCACTCATGAGTGTTTTTTAAACACAAAGCAAAGAAAATCAGCTCACAAATCACAATCCCAGAGAAACTAGACAACAATGAGGACCCTAAGAGAGACATTCATACATCTAATCTACGTGGAAAGTAGTAAAAGACAAGATCTTCTGAGTAAATTGGGAGCATGGGGACCATGGGAGAGGGTTGAAAGGGGGGGGAGAGGCAGGGAGAGGAGCAGAGAAAAATGTATAGCTCAATAAAATCAATAAAAAAAGATTACAATTCTCTTTTTTTTTAAAGAAAGGACTGAGTTTCTTCTCCCTACTCCTAGGGATCAGGTTATTACCTCGCATTTTTTAATATTTCATAATGCCTCTCACCAAACAATAGCAAAGTTTAAGATGAGTTGGAGTCCAAGTGACAACTGAGGGGTGGGTGGTAGAGGACTCCATCCCAGCTCACACTGCTCACCTTTCTTCCCTGACTCTGTACCTCCCATCAGGCCTCCTGCCCTAGTCCCATAAGGCACCTGGGCTTAGTGAAGCTCCAGAAGTCTGAAAGGCTTCCATGGGCTGGAACCTGGTGGATCCAGCCAGGAGTAGCATACCTCAAGCTGCCTGCTGCCTGGTACCCTTCTGCTAGCTAAGTCTCCAGGACTCAGCTTCTCCCTACCTACCCCACAGCAGGAATTGCTGATGGACTGTGCGTGTTCCCAGCTCCACCACAGCCAAGTTCTTGGCTTTTAGCTCTTGACCCCTGAGAACTTCCTCTTACAGTTCTAGGAACATCAGAGTCATGGCTGGCTCTACAAGTTGAGTAAAATTGTCTTGGCACTGAAGAGATTTGTAGGGCAATATCCATAAGTAGACCAGGTGCTGGGGTTGGCTCACTTGTAGATTCAAAGTATATGTAGACAAAGGCAGGGGATAAGAGCTATCAGAGAACTTTCACTGATTGTGGGTTTAAGTGTAATCGCTAAGATAACGATAAGAATAGGGACTGGCCTTTTTTTCCCATGTGGGGTCATTCATTCATTCATTCACTCATTCATTCATTCATTATCTATTTCGTCCTCATATGTTCACTGAGCACTTCTTCTGGTGGTGGACACCAGAGAAACAGCACGGAATGAAATGAACAAAATCTTCTTTCTTATTGGGTCCCTCATTCTATGTGACTTGGGGTGTGGAAGGGAACTGGCCAATGAGCAAACAGATCCAACACGTGTCCTAGATGATTACAAAAGCAACCAGGCAAGGGGCAGGAGGACTGGTGGAAGGAATCTGTCTACATTAGGGACTATCCCCCTAGGTCTTGATGTCATTAACATCAAGTGGTTCTTCCTTTAAGTAGACAGATCTTTATTCAGAGAAATCAGGTTGGCTTCTTACAGATGAAGTGTCGTCAAGGTCAGTACCTCCCAGGGAAGTTGGAGCTGGAGTCTTGAGAGTAAGGTTCTTCAAAGCTCCCCACGAGGAACTTGGGTACATCCTTCTAAAGGGCAGGTGAGCACATATTTTCTAGAGGTCAAGACCAGAATGGTTATATGTTCTGGTGCCTCAGTCTGCCTGGGGAGAGTGAGAGTCATGCACGGTCTCTTGTGAAGGTGCTCAGGCATTGTCTAAACACCCGCAGAAATATCAGGATTTCTAGAGTTCAGTTTCCCAGTGTGGCTATTGATTACCATGGTACTATATGTCACATGTGGCCCTGGTGCTTGAACTAAATCTGATTGAGTCACCTACTTATGCCCGATATGTATCTCTTATTTCAAAGACCAGCTTGTGGATGGCAGAACACAGATTTATCAGCAAGTGTTTTCATCCTGGAAACCAGGGTTCCCCTAAAGAAGACTACCTTAGTATCCCTATAAGATACTTAGTAACTTTAAAAAGTGCTAAATGGGCTGGGGATGTAGCCCAGTTGGTAGATGCTTGTCTAGAATGTATGAAGCCTTGGGTTCAACCCCCAGGACCATGGGTGTGGTGGTCATGCTTGTAATCTCAGCACTTGGAGGGTGGAGGAAGAAGGAGAATGAGAAGCTTAGAATCATCTTTGGCCATATAGAGAGCTTTAGATCTGTGGTCACATTACCTTGAACACACAGGATCTGACCTGATCTTAGAAACGAAGCGGAATTGTGACTTGGGGGGGCATTCTCATTCAAACTACCAAGGATGCCAAAAGACAAAGGGGAGAGCTGGCTTCCTGGAGGAAGTAGCTAACCAGGATGAAGAGTTTTGAGGAATATTAAATCCCTTTGAAGAGCTGAGGCAAACCTTGTTCTCAGAAGGAAGTGTATGCCAGGCCTCATATCTATGGGGTAGAGGTGGGGTATGCATTATTAGTGGGCATAATCTGTCATAACAACCTGTGTATTTCTTATGCCCCTAAAACAGTGGTTCTCAACCTGTGGGCTGTGACCCCCTTGAAGGTCACATATAAGATATTTACATTGTGGTTCATAACAGTAACACAATTATAGTTGTGAAGTAGCAACAAAATAATATTATAGTTGGGGGTCACCACAACATAAAGAACTGCATAAAGGGTCACAGCATTAGGAAGGTTTGGGAGCACTGATCTAAAAAGTTCCAGATAAAGATGTGGACATGTGTAATTTCTTTCGAGATTTTTCTTCTTGCTTATAGGTGACCATCTTCTCTTTTTTTGCTTTCACATGGTCTTCCTGCATGTGATGGTCCCAATCTCCGCTTTTTTTTTTTTTTTTAAAAATAAGGGTATGTCAGTTATTTTGAACGAAAGCCCATCCAAAATGGCCTCACTCTGAATTGGTTGCCTCTTTAAAGTGTCTGTTTTCATAAGGGGAGCATTTGGGGATTGGGAGAAACTGGGTACCAGGGAATCTCCCAGAAATCCACAAGGATGATCCCTGCTAAGACTCCTAGCTTAGTGGAGAGGATGCCTGAATGGGCCTTCTCCTGTAATTAGACTGTTGACTATCCTAATTGTCATCCAGTGACTGATGGAAGCAGATGCAGAGATCCACAGGAAGAACTGGGCCTAGCTCTGGGAGACCTGTTGAAAAGAGAGAGAAATGATTATATGAGCCAGGGGGATCAAGGTCATGACAGGGGAACCCCCAGAGACAGCTGATCTGAGTTTGTAGGAGCTCACCGACTCTAGAGCAACAGCTAGGGAACCTGCGTGGGACCGAACTAGGCTCTCTGCATATGTGTCACAGTTGGATAGCTTTATCTGTTTGTGGAGCTCCTAGCAGTGGAATCAGGACAAGTCCCTGGTGCTTGAGCTGGCTTTTGGGAACCCACTTCCCAAGCTGGGTCCCTTGCCCAACCTTGATGCAAGGGGAGAAGCTGTGTCCTGCCTCAACTCCTGTACCATGCTGTGTTGACTCCCATGGGAGACCTGCCCATTTCTGAACAGAGATGGAGGAAGAGTGAATGGGAGGTGGAAGGGAGGTAGGGAGAGGGAATGGGAGGAGAGGAGGGAGGGGAAACTGTGATCAGTATGTAAAATAATTGTAAGAAATTTGATAGAATAGGTGTCTATTCCTAGTTTTAGCTATATTCTAAGGTGCTGGGGTTGGGGCACGAATGTGAGAGTTGGAAGGATGCAACTCAACCTGTAAAAGATTAGTAGCGGTTAAGTCAAGGTTCTAGAACTATACCGATGAGTGTAACCCTCATCTGGAGTCACTATAGAGTCCTACAGAGAACAGCAGGGCTTCTGGTCCCTTCCACAGAGTTCCTAGGGCAGGTGGTAAGAGCTGGAGAGCATCTTGGAGGTGGAGTCAGAAGCTGTTGAGCTGCTCTCTGGAAGATCTCTTGAAGAGGAAGATGTGAGATGGTTGAGGCAGAAGTTCTGATGGACCGCCTGCTGGTGCGGGGCAGGATAAGATCCTACTGAGTCTGTGGGTGCCCCACGATAAACTTCTGATGTGTGCAGAAAGACATGTCCACGCTGGGCCTCTATGCTGAGTTTGGTGGATCTGTGGGGCATCATAGCCAGGTCGCCACCTCTTGGAAGCAATGTATGTTGGAGACATTACTTGGTCTGGATACTTTGGAAAGCTTTGGGGTGAGTGAGGAAGGGGACTAGCCACAAAGCTGAATCTTCATTAGGGAGCTGGCAGTGTTTTATACTGACACTAGAGATGTGTGTGGACCAAATGACTAACACCTCTGCTCGTATGGAAGCTCAGTTAATTATCTAGTCGATGGTCTCCTGTCTGAGGAGCCTCTGGAGTCTGGGTATGGAAAAGAACTTTGGGTATCTTGGGTGTTTATTTCTTTCCCAAGATGTGAAGGCTTTTAGTCAGTCCTTGGTGCCCGATGACTCACCGAATGCCCTCTTGGCTGAGTCACCGGAGGCCCCCTCCAGGGAAGGACAATGGAGCTCTTGGAGGCAGAATCACCACCTGCTTGCTTATCTGGGGGAAGAGGGAAAGGGGGTATGATTTTCCAGGCCAGTGAGAGCCCCCAGTGTTCTGTCACAGATGTGTGTAACGACATCAATGGATGGGAAGCATTAACTGGGCTTGAGGGTGTGTGACTTGTATTTTTGGTTGTGGTTACAAATCTGTCTTTTGAAAATGCCTTTCTTGGGCCGCTTTTTATAAAAAACCAGCAGCTGACATTTATAGAACCCTCACTAGCTTCCAGACTGCGTACAAAGCACCTCACCTGCCTTGCCTTGACTCATCTCTTCAGGCAAGCACCTGGGCTACTCCTGAGACATCAAGGCATAGAGAAATAAAGCTTCGCCTGAGGCCCAACAGTTTCTAAGAAGCAAGGCCAAGGTAAAGCCCCACAGACAGATGTTAGTACTCCCGCAATCCATCACTGCGCCATGCAGCTGCCTCTATGGTTGCCATCAAGTATGTTGGCTCATAGAGGTGGCTTCATGGTCAAATACCCCTGGGGCTCTTTCGAGGTCCTCTACTCACAGGTGACAAGACTGGAGGAAGTTGAATATTCATCACTCTTCCGCCTTCTGTAGGATGGGACTGCAGTGTCTTCTGGAGCAGTTTGCTGAGGATGATGTACAAGGACCGCGAGACACTAAGCCTCTTGCATGGAATGTTGGGGATGCTTGCTGAGGATGGTCTATCCCAACATGAGTGCATCAGCCTCTGCCCCACCCTGCCCTGTCCCTCTTTATTGTGTGGCGGTAACATTCTTTGGTAAGTGCTGGATTTAGGCCCCCCCAACTTCTGAACTGGGGACCGTCTTTGCAATTGTCTCAGCCAACAGAATTTGAGAGAGGTAACACGGCATGACTTCTGAGGCTAAGTGACAGAAAAATCTCTCTCTGTGGACGTGTCCCCAGGGAGCCAGGAGATGAGGCGTGAGTCGTCTGTCTGCTCCATATCCATATTGTGGAAGGGCGCTCATGAGTAGATCCCACAAAGGTTGACATCCAAAGAGAACCAGCTGTTCCTCTTCTAGCTCTTTGCATCTCCCGTTCCCAGGCAGCAGCTGGAGAGTAAGGCTTCCAACCTAGTCTTCAGGCCCCAGGTCTAGCTCCAGCCCCGGCTTTAAGCCATCTCAGATGATTCTGAACAGAGCAAATATAAACATGTCTTGCCAAGATTTTAGATCAGTGAGCAAACAAATATTTTTGGGTTAAGCCTATACATTTTTGGGTAATTTTTTATTAGTTCCTTGAGAATTTTGCATAATGTGTTTTGATCATATTTACTCCCCCCCACTCCTCCTGGATCTATACACCCCACTTCCCTAGCCACTCAACTTTGTCCTCTTTTTTTTTTTAAATACATGTCAAGTCCAATTTGTACTGTCTTCTTCAATGTGTGGCCATCCACAAATGGGACCTCTAACCTTAAAGAAAACTGTGGCCCCTTCTTCTATCAGCTCTGGGTCACCCAGAGCTCCTCAACTAGGGTTGGATTTCACACCCATTTCTCCCCTCCATGCATCTCTTGGATTATACCTGGCTTTGGTGCGCACAGTTCCTGTGCATGCTGTCACAACAGCTGCGTTGTTTAGATGTGCAACTGCCCTGTTGTGTTGAGCAATTTTAAACACAGCACTGTGGCATGGTAAGAAACAAAAAAGATTCAGGTTCGCACAGTGCTAGTTAAGGGAATAAACAGAAGTCTACTCTCCTTATATTCAAATCCTGTTTCTTCAGGTGGATGTCAGTGTGGTCCTTGGCAAGGATCTCAGCGCCACAATTGTCTCATTTTGTATGTTACGGATAACCATGGGATGGCTGCAGAGGGTCATGGTGGCAATAAAGTAGAACTGTTCATTACTAGTGCATGGCAAAGTCCCGGGGTTTGCCTAAATTGGGGTTTCAGTTAAAAAATATTTAGACCCCAGACTACAACCCATCATACCAAAGTCCAGGAAATTTTCACTAATTCCTCAGAAGTAGACCGGAAAGCAATACCTGACAGGTACCCAGTGCACACGGTAGGGCATGGCCTCTGGTCCTCCCAGACCCCCTATCAATTCTGTGTTCCTTGGTGGGTGGTGCTTCGCACTACAAGCTGTACCATCGCTTATCTTCTATGAGCACAGATCAAGATTACGTTGGCTGTTTTGGCAGTCACCTCGCCATGTTGACTCATTCCGAGCTGGCAGTGAAAACCCAGAGTGTTTTTACCGCATGTGCCAGCATCCAGCTGCATTCCTTCCCATGTCGGATTGGCACAGTTGGTGACTTAAGAAGCCAGTCTGTGGAGCTGTCTGCCGTGTTCTCTTTGGCTCACGATTATACCTACCTGGTAAGATGGTCTGCGGTGTCCCCAGACACACCCTGGATCCTTGTCATATGTCTTTCCTTTCCCCTTAGGTTAGTTTGAGTGTTTGCCTGGTACTTTCCATAATAAAAAAAAGTACAGAAATACCATCCTCTGGCTTGCCTATCTAGGAGGAAAGAAGGGTAAAAGATGCCAGGGGAAAAGGCGAAGAAAGCCACGTGCTCAGGTTTTCACGGCTTGTGATAACACTGTCATTGGCCATGACCTTTTCTGCTGAGCATGCCTATGACCGTGTGATGGTTAGTTTTAATTGTCAACTTGATGCAGCCTGAACTCACGTGGTAAGAGAGTCTCAACGAGGTGTTGTCTAGCTCAGGTTGACCTGTGGCCCTGTCTGGGGGAAGATTGTTTAGCTCAGGTTAGCCTGAGGCCATGTCTGGAGGACAATTGTATGGATTGCTTTAATCGATGTGGGAAGACCCAGCCTGAAAGTGGGCATCCCCCGTTTCTTAGTTTTCAGCCCTGACTGTAGAGGAGGTATCAAAGTAAGTTGACTCCTAGGCGTTTCTATCTCCTTACTCCAGCCTGTGAATGTGATGCTTCAAGTTCATCCCTTGTCTTCCCTGATACAGTGAACTATGACCTGGAATTCCAAATGGAGAAAATGCATTGGGTCAGGGTCCTTTATCTCAGCCATAGAAACAAAGCTAGAACATGCCTGGCCTCGATAAGCAGCCACCCGAATAGACCGAGGACAGAACTGAGGACACAGGCATGGTCTTAGAATTGTGCTTCCTGCAGAGGGGGTCCAGGTGGCTTCTAGTCTCCCCAGATGCACTATATCCAACCTACATTTTCTCAGCTTGCCCACAGGGATCACATGATTTCTTTTTCTTGTCCAATTTCTTGCTGAGCTACAAATTCTCTAAGCGACTGCCCCATTTGACTGTGTTTGTCTGCCAGTACTCCATAAAGTGTTTGCTCAGGTAGTCCCCAAGTAGTCGATGGGCCTGTAGACCTCTAGGTGGACTGAGGGCACTCATGGAGCCTAGCAGGATCTCTTCTGCAGTCGTTGGTGAGGTTCTGACTTCCTCAGAGGATGGGTCACCAGGGTTTCTGCTTAGGCAATGTGAGTCGCACAAACAGACATTGGTTTATCTGTAGCTCTCTGCAGAACTCCTGAACAATACCAAAGGGCGGTAAGGATGCAGTAGAAGGCTAAGCCGCCTCAGCTTGCTCTGCCACCTTGTCCTTGAGTCCCCAATTACGTCTTATTGATCTCCATCTTCCCTCTATCACTCCCCAGCTGAGGCTCCTGTTCTATTCTAAGAATGGGAAGCTGTACCCTGAAAGATCCGTTTTATCTTTGTCTAAATATTCAAAGCTCAAAGTGAATCATCAGCTTCCTTCTTCTTCCTCTCTGCCCTCTTTTCTGGCATCTCTTCCTCCAGAGAATGCATCTAAGCTGCCAGGCTGAACAAAGATGGGGAGTGGCCCACAGGAGGAAGGAAAGACTAAAATTAAAAAGCACACTGTTGAATGCTTTCGATGTGTTAATCCCTCAGACAGTTGAGAGGAAGCCAATCGGAAGAACTTTTTATAAGATCACAATGGCGACAAGGCGTCCAGGGAGTAGCCACAGCAGCACCATAATGGGGACACACCAGGACCCTGGAGGACACGGCTCTGTGTTGAGCAGTTCTCTATTTTTATGATAAACAACTTGAAAGAGGAAAGAACTGTTTTGACTCATGGTTTAAGTATTTGCGGACCATGGTTGCGTGACTCTGTTACTTCTGGGCCCGAGGTAAAGAAAAACATTTTTTTTGACAGGGAGTGTGAGGTAAGTCATAGCTTTTTACTTCGTTGTAGCCAGGAAGATAAAGCTTGAGAGATGGCTTGGTGGTTAAAAACATGGACCGTTCTAGAAGAGGACCCAAGTCGTGTTCCCAGTACCCATGAGGGGTAACTCACAGCTGCCAGTAACTCCGGCTAATGTCTCACTTTGCTTGTCTACCCCATACTCTCTCAACTGATTTTCCTTGCTTTGGTTTTCTCTCTCTCTCTCTCTCTCTCTCTCTCTCTCTCTCTCTCTCTGTGCTTGTCTTTCTTTCTTTTTCTCTGTCTTCATCTCCTTTTTCATCCCTATCTCTTTCTCTCCCTCTTTTTCTTTTTTGAGACAAGGTCTCAACGTAGCTCAGGGCAGCTGCAAACTTGCTGTGGAGCGAAGGATGATCTTAAACTTCTATGCCTCTTGCCTCTGCCTTCCAAGTGCAAGGATTACAGGCGTGTGTCACCACATCTGTTGAATGCCATGCTGGGAATAGAACTCAGGCTTTGCGCAATGCTAGAACTAACTCTACAAATTGAGCTACATCCCAGTCCTCTGGTTTTCAATACTTTGGCAGACATATATCTGACTTATTCATACTGACTCAGCCATACCTAAAACCTGACTGCACCTATTAGAAATACTGTCATTTACCTAGTGGAGGACACTATTTAAAACACACAAATAAGAGGGTACCACAGATAATTCAATGAGCCACAGTACATTGCATGCTGCGATGTTTGGGACATCCTGATCCTCTGGCCTCTCTTTATCCTCCTAAGCTGCCAGCCAAGAACTCACCTTCTTGAATGTAACTCTTCAACAAGGAAGACACTCAGTGGGCCAGTGTAGACCAAGTGTTTTCCTATCTATGCTTCACCAGCTCTCACTGGGGCAAGATCACCTGGTCTAAGCCTAACTCAGGGAAGAGACTGTGGAGGTTGGGAGGTTGGGCAGATATCCCACAATACTCACACGGGTGCATGGATCACCCTAGCAACATTAGGGTACTTTATTTACAAATGCTTTCACTTTCAAGTGTCATTTGAATACTGAATCAATAAAGCTGAGGATGTAGGTTCTTTTGCAGGCTCAGCCTGGTGGTTTCCCATGGGACTGCATGGCCACTCACCCAACACATCATTATCTGGTGTTGCTGCTTAAAAGTGTAGGCCTCAGGTTTTATGTTTTTCCCCCCACTTTGGGAAACCTAGCTCGGTTCCCACTTGTAGGGAACATAGTTCACTCAAAATAAATGGAGTGGACCTTACCAAGGTGTAGGCAGAGTTAAGGTAATCCAACAGGTAAGTTAGTGTTTTACTTGAGCTAGAAGTTGCTAGAAGTTTTACCTTCACTGGGCGTAAATAGATAAGGAAGGGACCAGTGCTTGAAGCTGGGGAGAGCTGCTGGTAATTGTAGGGCTCATAAGAGAAGACACCTGGTAGGGAGTTACGGCCTTCAGTAGAGGGAAGCAGCCTCCTACTACGGAGAGAACTGGGCAAATGCGTACCTTGAAATCACTCTGCTTTAGTCCACTTCCCTGCTGGTGTCTCAAGGAGCTGAATCTAATCAGAAGCCAGAAGTTAGTAGATCCAATTTCAGATTGATCAATGTTGTCCTCTCTGGGGTCCCAAGCAGGCTAGAAACAGAGGGGTTTGGGAGCAGCAAACAGAAAGACTTACCACAACCCAAACGGTGTGTCTCTATGTGTTCATTTCTTCTCTGCTGTTGTCATGAACTACCCAACCAACTGCAATGCAGAAGAGAAAGGTTTCAATGTGGCTTCCAGCTCCAGAGGGGACACAGTCCATCACAGTAGGGAAGGCAGAGCAGTAGGAGCAGGAGGCTCATCTGGCAGCCCGGAATCAGAGTGAGAGCAGGAAGCGGCTCCACGTTATAAAACCTCAAGGCTGGCCCTGAGGGAAGTACTTCCTCCAGCAAAGCTTTACCTAGAAGATAGAAGTTCTGTGACTTTCCTGAACAGTACCACCAAGCGGGGAACAAGCGTTCAAACTCATGAGTCCACGAGGGCTGCTTCGTATGCAGACAACTTCACTCTGCTGAATGCCTTCCCAGGTGTGCCAGCCCGATGTGTCATGTGCTCTTTGGGCTGGGAGATTAAACATGGGGAGTACAGAGCTCATGTATCCAAGGACTACATCCAGCTTCTCCATGGCTCTGTTCCCAGTACTTACTATTATGCCTGACTGGAGTTGGGGTGCAGTGGAACTTAGAATGTGCGGGCTTGCATATATCCAGCTTCCTCTTATTATCCATTCCTATAAGGTTTGGGGGCAATGAGTAGTCTGGTACTCTGCTTGAAGACAGAAGGGATTATGTGCTGCGTGAATATTCGTGACTGAGCAAGAGCGTGACTCCTAAGAATAGGAGACTTTGAAAACACCTGGCTGCTCATTCCTCGGCTCCAAGTTTATAGCAAAATTCAATTTCAAAGTCATTCAATTCACCAAGACCTCTTTCTTCCTCAAGAGTATGCTAGAATACACAGTTTCTTTTCTCCTGCCTTGTTCACACAGCACCCCTGTCCAATAGCATGTTTCATTTCTTACTCTCTGTGCAGGTCCCCTGCTCAAGGTGTGGACTGTCGCTAATCAGACACTGCTTGAGAGTTTGCCTCTCAAAGTTTCATGAATAATTTCAGCACTCAGGATGCCGGAGCAGGATTGTTACAAGTTTAAGGCCAGCCTGAGCTACATAGTTCGGTTCTAGGTCAGCCTGGAATACATAGTGGGACCTTGTCTCAGAACATAGCAGACAGACGGACAAAATGCAAGCAGAACATGCTTCTCCTTCTTCACCATCTTTTTTTCTTCACTTAAAATGAAGCAGAGGGTATATCTGCCATTTGCAATCAAGTTGCCGGGAAGGGGATTCCAGACTTACCAGGCTAATGACTGCTGGTCATCCATAGGGCAACTGAAGTCTGGAGGGCTTTGCAACCATAGGGCTTAGATTTGAACTCTAGCCTTGGCACTTCCTAGTTGTGTGAGCTGAGGCAAATTACATCTCCTCTCAACCTCAGTTTCTTGTCTTCAAAATGGAAACATTTGATGGGATCAGATAGCATTAAGTGCTTTCAAAACATCCCTGACCCATGCTAAACACTCATCTTGCAGCATAAGGTCTCAAGCGTGCAGGCAACTTGAACAGGAAAAGAAAAAAGAGAGAATTATACTTGTTGAAAGAAAGGGAAAAAATGAGAAGGCATGGATGACCTGGGCTTGATGGGAAAGCCTTGTTAACCAGTTATCTTTAATAGGTGGGTCCAAGTTATGGTGTGGCTTTCTGGGACCCGGAGAAAAATAGGTGCTTGGCCCAGGTGCTCTCTCTCTGCGGTTCCCTCGCTGCACAGCTGAATTTGGACTTCTAGTTCTGGTTTTGTGAGTTTTCCCCTTATAATAAATAAAAATATAATTGTTTATCTTTAAACTAGCCTGGTGATTTCCTGAATCGAGCTAGTTTCTACATGGGCTGAGTTCAGTGGCTTCCCAGTATTGCCACATCAGACCACCCATGCTAGGAAGGCTAAGTGTGGAAAGAAGAACCCCAGAGCTTTATGTAAAGGGGCACTCAGGATGAGTCCCCACCTTTACATTTTTTCAAGAAAACACAGAGGCCATTGGATCTGTCTGGTTTTCTTTTTCTTTTGTTTTGCTCCTTTTCTGGGAAAGTTCATGAGTTCTTGGCCCCAAAATTAGCTTAGCTCTCCCCAGCTTCCCACAAGGAAATTATAATGTCAAGTCCTACACAGAAGTTTCTATCATTGATGGGATTGTTTGCGGCCATCACTGTCCATCAGAAGGAGCCAGAAGGGAGGATGGGATTCCACAGCAAAAGAGAAATATTCCTTCCCTGCCCTCCCTTAGACACTTGGACACCCTTGTATGCAAGGCAGCACTCTCAAGGATGCACGTGAACAACTATGCATACCCATATGTAAACAAATGGTTGCCCCAGAGATAATTGTTTCTGGTATTGTCTGTGTCCAGTGTCTATGGGTATTCATTTTCTCTCTGTGTGGGAGCATACGTTTGGAGGCCAGAGGTTAACATCAAGTGCCTTCCTTGATTTTTCTGTTTTTCTTGACACATTTCTCTCACTGATTGGCTACCCCGGCTGGCCAGTGAGATCCAGGGATCAGGCTGCTTTTCTGTCCTTAGAAATTGGTTTACAGAGCTTGTGCCACTGCTCTCAGCTTTTCCATGGGCGTTGGGGATACAAACTCGGGTCCTCGCGCCCAGGTGACAGGTCATTTACTCACTTAGCCACCTTCTCAACCTTTCTTGGGGATCATTTTTACCCTTATTTATTTTAAACAAGATTTCAAACCATCTATTATATTAGGGGTACTTACTTGCCCCAAACCAGAAATTGAGAAGAAAGAGGAGGTGTTGAGGGGCATTATCATCATGGTTGTGTTCTGTTCATGCCTTCTAGAATATTCTGAAGCAATAAAATGGCTGAAAAGATACCTACAGTACATTTAAGAATAGACTTTCAAAAGGGGTTCTGTGAGATGTCAAGAAACTGCTAAAGCTTGCTTCTTTAGTTTTTCAGTGTAATTTTGGAAGTTTCATAGACAATCAATATAGTTTAGGAGCCAAGCAACCATGCTCTGAGCCAGTCTGGGATTGATTATTGAGGTTTTCCCTTATGGGTAGTGACACTTTCTGAGTCTTTCTTCTAAGTTTTTAGTATTAATATCCCTAAACCCATATGTATTGAGATTCTGTTCAGCCAAATAGGAGATAGGACAATAGTGTTAAATAGAAGTTGATTTTTTTTTCATGTGACAAGAAGCTCGGAGGTGGCAGTGTGGGTTAGCACAGTCATAGCGTCCTTCAAGTTCTCAGGCTTCTTCTGTCTTGACATTATAATAGTTTTCTTTCTCAGGACTGTGACAAAAGCTCCTTAAGGAAGTGATGCTGTGAGCCACAGGATTATTCAGAAATTAGTCAGCCTCATTTAACAAGGTCACCCATCAGAGTCAGGAATTCTGTATGCAGGATTAAATCAAATGCAAGGCATGTTGGAATTATTGCCTTGTGAATGCAGTGGCTGTTTGGTTACCGAATAATCCTGTGACTTGTAGCAAGGAAGGAAGGGTTTGAAGTACAGTCTACCATGGTAGGGAAGCCAGGGCAGCAAGAGCCTGAGGTAGCTGGTCACACTGCATCAGCAGTCAGGAAGCAGGGAGTGATGAATGTTGGTTATCAGCTTGTTTTTTTTTTTTTTTAATTCATTCTGGAACCCCAGCCCTGGAATGGTGGTACTCACATTTAGCACAGGTCTTCCAATGAATTACAGTTTAAGCACCTTGAAGGAAAAAAAATTTTGTTTTAGCTTACAGTTCCAGGTCACAGCCCATCACTAAGAAAAGTCAGGACAAGGACTCAAGCAGAAACCATGGAGGTGTTCCGTTTATGACCTTGCTCAGAGGCACATTCTCAGCTAGTTTTCTTATGCTGCACAGGCCCACCTATGTAGAAATATATATATTCATATATATATAGTGGCTGGGCCTTCTCATGTCAATCATCAGTGAAGACAATCTCTATGTGATACAGGCAACCCTTCAGCTGAGGTTCCCTCTTCCCAGTTGACTTGACGTTGGGGCAACTTGACAATAAAATCTAGTCTAGAAATTCCTTTACAACTATGCTCAGAGGATTGTTTCGTCTGCTGCTGTGGGATAATGGTCTTGTACCCTGTCGCTTATATTGTATTGTTTTAATAAAACACCGATTGGCTAGTAGCCAGGCAGAAAGTATTGGCGGGGCAACCAGGCAGGAAAGAGAGGTGGGGTGACAAGAACAGGAGAAATTTGGGAAGAGGAAATGGTCAGTCTACAATCATCACAGAGGAAGCCAAACACAAAGGAAGCAAGATGAGAATGCCTCACTGATAAAAGGTAGCAAGCCATGTGGCTAACATAGACGAGAATAATGGGCTAATTTAAGATGTAAGAAATAGTTAATAAGAAGCCTGAGCTAATAGGTCAACTAGTTTCTAATTAATGTAGACCTCTGTGTGTTTCTTTGGGACTGAACAGCTGTAGGACTGGGTGGCACAGAAACCTCCACCAACATTCGGCCACACTAGATCATTTCTAATTGACAGTCAACATTAACCATCACGCCGCCCAAGCTTTCTGGACCACAGATGGCGGCTCCAGTTGTAGGCAAGATAGTTGAAAAGTTGGGAAGTTGAAAAGATGAACTCGATCCACTTGTCTGCGTTGAAGAGCTTTCTGGAAAGTCTCACTTAGTGTCTGTGTTTTACTCCTCACTGGTTACAACTCCATGCATATGACCAGCCTGAATGGAAGTGGGATGTCAGCTACTTTAATTCAACGCATTGTTTCCCTTCATCATGTCTTTCCCTACCAGCACTGAGCTTTTGTAAGGAAGAAGGCAGGGAGGCCCCGTCAGTATTTGTCACACCTGTCTTGGCAAACTTGTGAGAGGATTTGCTGAGACAATTCATGTTAAACTCCTGGCTTAATGCCTGACATGTCGTAACTATTATTACCTCGTGGTGTTATCCACATCTCAGAGGATCTCCCAGCGAGGAAGGAAAGGGAGGCACAAGTCTTCTTGGCATTCTGCGTCTCCTCCTGCCTCTGTCGCCTCCTGACTGGTTCTGACTCATGATTGTGACTCATATAATCTCATCTCGCCGCATCCTCTCTCACTGTTGTGATTCTCAAAGGCACTACTTGCTATTTTGAAAATCTGTAGCAGGAAATAGCGCTATCATTTAAATGTAATTTAATATAGGTTTTCTTCATGAATAAGTCTATATCTGTGTGTTTATTTCTTTTCTCTCAACCAGGTTACACATTTCTACAGGGCAGGAATCATATTTCATTTCCACATCCATGCCTCAAACTCCTGATCCCTGGCTCTTATATTCAAATCGGTGTCCACAGTGAATAGAAAACAGGGCTTTCTGCAGTAACCAGCATGTGTGTAAGTTGGTGGAAGAGCGGAGGACCTAGAATCCAGGAGTTTGTTCACATACATATGGAATGAAAAAAAGAAATAAAAAGAAAAGGAAAGGACATGACTGCTCCTAGGTATGGTGGAGGAGAAAGTTTGTTACAGATATGTGGGAGACTAGAGTCACAATTAGAGATATCTGGGAGAGTCTAGAGTGGATTGACCAGTCTAAGCTATGCCATGTTTGGGGGGGTTGGGGGAGAATGGAGAGGGGAACCAGGTCCAGTAGCCAGGAGGCCAAAGGACCAAAAGGGAAGGGTAACCAAAACATCTGTAGTGTATAGAAAAGAATCTCTGAGGGAGGGGCAGTCCAGCCCCTGGATTGGAGAGTTCAGGGTGGAGGACAGGTCATGTGAACCATACCATGTAATAGGTAGGGACTGAGGGATGCTGGGAGAACCAGGCAGCTAGGCCCCCTTTGATATACCTCAATGTTTGTACCAGGTTTGAAACTTAACACATGTGACAGTGGCTCATTCTGTGAGAGCCAAAGATATATTTTTAAGTTTTAATTACTATGCCATAGAAATTCATGAAACAAAACTGCCTCTGTAAGCCCTTTGCCCTGGGCAGAGGGTTCCCGAAATGCTGGAGGCTGTTGTGTAGGGGGGTAACAAGTCACATGTTCAATCCCCTAAAAAAGTCTGTTTGATCCATCTGCACTGGTTGTGCTTGATCGCATGTGAGAGGGAGGTTCACAGGCAGAAAATCCCGTCAGGATGCACGCTTGCCTTTGATTGGATGTAGGCTGGAGGTACGGCAAGATGTATGCTTGCCCCTGATTGGACCTGATGGGAAATACCTAAGCCACTGCAAAACTTGATCCAGGGCCAATTTTCTGGAGAACGAGAGACATCCACCTGGCCAGTATTTAATTAACACTTGCTTCAAATTTGATGTTCAATTCTGGTAATGGTCTTATTCCATTCTGGTGGAATTAACAATTCTCTTTCAGGCATTTATCATATTTGTTTTTCAAGACTAAAATAGCCAAGGTGTCATGAGATAACTGTGCTTCACAGACACCCTCAGAATGAGGAAGGATAAAAAGCAAGGCTTAGAGTCCTTTCTGGACTCAAACATTCACGCTCTCTCTCACTTGCTCATTTTTCTATGCACCTACCCACCCACCGAGCCCGAGATGTATCTTAGGTGCAGCTCTGAGCACAGTTCTCTTGAGAGCACGGCTCCTCCCAATTTGAATTAATGGACTTTTTAACCTTGTAATGGTCACTTTCTTTGAATTCTTTAAAAACCTTTATTAACTTAAAAATTGTTTTTATCGTTTCTTTAATTTTTGAGATTTCGATATAAATCATATCATTTCCCCCTTCCCGTTCCTCCCTTCAAACCCTCTTAGTTAGGGTTTTTATTGCTATGAAGAGACACCATGACCATGGCAACTATTATAAAGAAAATATTTAATGGGGATGGTTCACTTACAGTTTCAGAGATTCCGTCCATTATCACGATGATGTCCCCATCATGATGGTGACATGCAGGCAGACATGGTGCTGGAGGAATAGCTGAGAGCCCTACATCTTGCAGGCAGCAAGAAGTCGACTGACAGCCTGGGCAATATGCTGAGCCTATGACACCTCAAAGCCCGCCCCCACAGTGACACACTTCCTCCAGCAAGGCCACACCCACTCCAACAAAAACCACACCTCCTAATAGTGCCACTCCCTATGAAATTCTGGCACCAATTACATTCAAATGACCACATCCTCCCATATACTCGCCTTGCTGTCTTTCAAATTCTTGCTCTTTTTTATTGTTATGTCATGTATGTATGCATTTGTATACACCTATATATATATTCTTAAACATGATCTGCTCAGTTTGTATAATGTTACTTGTATGTAAGCTTTCAGGGCTGACCAATTTGGTACTGAATAGCCAATTGGCATGCTCTTCCCTGAGGAAAACCATGTCTCCCATTCTCAGCATTCCTTCGTTTCCTGCATTTCTTTGTGTCGAGCTGAGGCCTCCTGGGCTTTCCCCCACCCCACTTCAGCATGTCTGTTGTTGCTCTTGTTCAGCCACACTTAGGCCATCGTATTAGTGAGACTTGATGAATGACTCAAGGACTAGGAGACACAGTCTCACAGCAAGCTCCCTGATCCTCTGACTCTTACAGTCTTTCTTCCTTTCTTCTGAAAGACTCCCTGACCCTAAGCTCTGGAATTGTTTTGTAGATGTACCCACTGGGACTGGAATTCACAACTTTGCATTTTAATTGGGTGCAGTTTTCTGTAATGTAGTTTTCCATCTGTTGTAAAGGGAAGTCCCTTTACTTACTTGTGGATATAAAGACAAGCGTTTAGAATCTAGTCAGGAATATGTTGGTTTAGCAAAGTCAAGGTAGTAGGTTCTTCTTCAGGACCTATGACTTCACCAGCTCTGGGTAGCTGGCCAGTTTTCTAGTATCAGGTATGGCGTCCAGCTTGTTTAGCATATCTTAAGTCCAGTTAGAGAGTCATTGGTATGCCAATGACATTGGTATGTGCCACTTCTGTGCCCTTACAATTATTGTGCCATACTGGTCATTGGTTGTGGTTTATACTCATCATAGCTGGGTTAATTGCAACATCAAGCAACTATTATTTTCTTCCCCCCTTTGGAAGCTTGTTTGGTGTCTTCTCGTACCAAGAAAGATAGTCCATCCTCAGGGAGGAGCATTTGTGTGTCTTTGGATTTTGACCAAGGAACTTCTTGGCCCATTCACATCAAAACCATCCCCCAAAGTTGACTGGGCCATGTACATTCTTAGGGATTTCTGTAAAGTGGTAAGAAAACAAGAACATGAGTCATGACAATTATGGGTGGGAAAGCCCTACATTTTACTTCCCTATTTCTATGCAATGTGTCCTGGTCCCTTAGGGGTCAAACATGAGCCACATGTATCCTGTTACACTTCCAGCCCAGCGGAAGGGAAAGGGTTTGTCTTCAGAGAAGAGTGGATCTTGTCCCTCTAGATGAATCAGTTCAGAAAACAGCAACTGAGCTCCTACTATCCTGGCACAGGTGGCAATGCATAGCCTTATGATAGGCAGTGTTAGCCTTTTATTTTCAATGCTGGACTTGGAACTTTGGGTCCTGTATATGCTAGGCAACCATTTAAATACTGAGACACAAAACCAGACTGAATATAACCACGTGAAAAATCAATTAAGTAACCAAGCAAATATTTTACCTGACTAATTAATAGGCTTAGATCAATCTTTGTAGACCGATAGAACACTTGTTGTGTGCCAGGTCCTGTCTGTAATTACTTAAGTACCCATTCCCCTTAGACCCTTTAGAGGAACGGCTGAACCTTGAGAAGTGTGAGGAGAGAGTCATTATTAGTGCCTTCTGCTGTGTGTTGAACCTGTGACAGGGTCAAGGAGAACTGGAGACGGAAAATAAGATCTGAAATGCAGGCAGATACCTCCTGTCCGTCAGGATACCTCACGTTGTTTGAAAGGATATCAGAGATCAATGTGGTGGCATTTTTAGGTGGAGATGCTCAGATATAACTCCTTTGCCTCTGGTCCTGAGTCCATCCAGGTCCACAACGTGAAGGAGAAATGAAAATATCCCCATGGCCCCTTTAGAGGAGAAGACAGTTAGGACTTCAGAGCCAAGAGATTGCCATGGGACCCCTGTGATGTGGTTTGACAGTATTAGATAGTTAGATGTAGAGACCTCTAGGGTTAGGCCACTCCAAAAAGGTTGGTTTTAGCCCCTATCTCCCATTTCCCTGGATATACTAGAAACATCACACCGTAGCATTTAAAATAGTATGTGGAGAGGTGAAATATCAGGGTTTTGTTGTGATCTATGAAGGGAAAGATAATTCCTCTTGTTAAAAGAATAGAATCTACTCTTGGCCCCTGGTAGAGACCCAATGTTTTGATCTGCTCCAGAGGCTAGCACTTTGGTTATGACTGCCTCCTTCCTTTAGAGTTAATGGGGCTGAACCTGCCAGTCACCTGGACAGGAAACCACTTCTCAGTAAACTTGATTTACCTAAGGACACACTAAAAAGTGGGAGGAATAATTGTTCCCTTAGTGAGATAAGATGCTTACACACCCTAGAAGCCCTTCCTTCAAAGCAATTGCTTGTAGGTATATTCATGTGCCACAGTTCTATCAGGTATGAATACATTAGCAATGGCGTGGCCAGAGGAAAAGCCTGTCTCCTGGACCAACCACACGACCAGTGATTGGTGGGACAGATAACCTTGCCAAGAGGTCAGGCGGCTCTGAAAAGCCTCCTGGGAACTTAACAACTCTCCTGGGAAGAAAAGAAAGAAAGTAGGGATGGAGAGAGCTTTTCATTCACTTGAAGAAACAACACAGAAATAAAAAACTTTAACCAGAGAGATACAGTACTATGAAGACTTGGGGGAAGTAGGAGATCTCATTCCCTTTGTATTGACAGTGGTTCCAGAATTGTGACTGTGAATTCTACATCAGCAACAGGAATTCAAGTTAAAAACAGCTTCGAAGATTTCTTTTTCTCATCTTCTTATTATTCTTGGCTTCTTCCTCAAAGGGCCTCATAATCTGAAGTGGCTGCCAGGACCGAGGTGGATATTAAACCTATGAATAATGGCTGAGGTTTTGTCTGTCTATAAACTCCGTATATCCCCCAAGGGAGGACGTATTCATATTCGTCTTTTAATCAGTGGAGAGGGCAGAGGATGGCTCACCCGCTCCTGCTCTGAAGAAGTTTAGGACACCCATGATTAGAGTGCTTGTAGGTTCTGTCTTCTTCTAGGTGTGGTCCAGGCCAGGAGGTAGCGTATAGGAGGGAAGCAAGAGGCCTGGGAAGGGAGCCAGTGCCTTCATCCTCAGCTTCTTCCTCAAACACCCACTCCTAGATTCACAGGCTCACACAGAGCCAGCCCTCCCCACAAGTCCTAGAGTGATCTTGCCAGAGGCTCTTTCCTCTTCTTAGAGCCTGAAGAAGAAAAAGCTTATGAAAAAAAGTACAAACAAAAAACCTCACTCTGGTAAAACCCAAGAGACAAGAGAAGACTCTAATGGTTGCCTGGAGTTAGCAGAAAGAGGAGATTGGCTAGCTGGAGCATGGAGAATTTAAGAAGAAGGAGACCACTTTTTATGGTACCACAACTAGGACCATACATCATCATAGATTTGTCAAAACCCACAGAATATGTGACACCAAGAATGAGCCCAAATATTACTCTGAACTTCGGGGGGCGATGATCCATCCAAGTGGGTTCAATTGTGGGGCTTGTTGATAAGGAAGAAGGATGCATACACGGGAGCGAAGATATATGGGTTAGCTCTGTATCGTTCTCCTGCTTTGCTGTGACTCTAAAGCTGCTCGGAAGAACATTAGGCCTTTAAACAGCATCAGCAACAAAAGCCACCCTCCCACCTACTCTGCAGAGAACAGCAGTTGACAGATTCACCATTCTTTCTTCAAAGTATAAGACATGATATGCAATTTCTTTCTTATTCTTTTGCTAAATCTCTCATTCTGCAACTGTGTGTGTGTGTGTGTGTGTGTGTGTGTGTGTGTGTGTGTGTGTGTAAGAATGTGGGCACAAGCATGCCACGGTTCACATATGGAAGTCAGAGGATAACTTCAGGTGTTGATCTTTGCCTTACACTTTATTTGGAGCAGGGTCTCTTGTTCACTGCTACACACGACAGGCTTGGGAGCCCACTGGCTTCTAGGTATGTATGCACTTGTCTCCATGTTCCATCTCTCTGGAGAAGAGTTTGGGCTAGACTTTACTATGTTTCTGGCTTTATGTGGGTTCTGGGGATCTTCAATTGGGTCTTCACCTTTATACAGCAAGTACTTTATCCACTGGGCCATCTCCTCAGCCCTTGGCTGGTTCCATTCACAGCAAATGAGGCTGCTGGGATATCGAAGTGGAGAGTTCCCGGTGTGTAGGCTCAGCGAATGCAAACTCAATATACAGACTTAGAAACCCCATCACTTAAGAGGTGATTATTCGGTGCAGAGACAAAACATTGCTTCTGTTCTGTTCCCCCAGGCGTCTAAGAATTCACTCATAGATCAGGATCTTTTGATGGAAGTCAGAAGGAAGCGGAAAACCCAAGTTCAGACGATAGATCTGGATGAAGTCGGGAACAAAGATGAAGTGCCCTGGAAATCCTGTAGATCAATGGAGAACAGGCGGAGGTTGCCAAGTTCGATTTATATACAAATTTGCATGGCATTGAAAGCAGGAGCCTTTATAAAGCCCAACTGTTACTTCTATGTGCTGAACTGCAGGAATAATTTCCATAGCTCTTCATAATAAGAGTGAGAGGCAGCCATTCTCCTCATTTAGCAGACGAGTAAACTGAGGCCCAGGGTAGGAAAAAAAAAACTTGTCAGAATTTCAGATGTAAGTCAGTTGTGGTGGGGCATGTTTGCAGTTCCGGCCCTTGAGAGGTAGACAGGTGAGTCAGGAGTTCAAGGTCATCCTGGCTACCCAGTAAGTTCAGGGCTAGGCTGGACCTTGTGTGAGACCTTCCCACAAACAAACACGGTTTCAGACGCTTCAAGCTCTCATTACTTCATAAATCAACAAGACATAAAGTACTTCTCATTTTTTTTCACCCTTTGACCTAAAGAGTTAATCACCATTCTCTGCTCTATTTGAAAAATGATCTTTGAAAAAAGGAAAGTATTTTTGGAGAGAGTGAGTTAAAGAGTATACGCGAGTCTTGCTGTTTCTTTTCCCTGGGTGCTCACACTCCCCCATGGATAATTCATCCGGGATGTGAGCTGGAGCTCATTAGAAGTCACTGGGCCTGGGGGAGAAGATAAAGCCATGATTAAAGACATCTGAGCCCTTTAGGACAATTTACTATCTTGGATTTCATGTTTAGGAGGAGATGCTAATTCACATACAAGTCTCTGGAGGTTTGCAGGGATTCTAATTGTACATCTCTGGAATCTCGGGGCATGCCCTTGCTCCTGGACTAGGCTAGGTACTGGGGCTGGAGGGAGGTGCCAGGCCCAGGAATTCTTTGCAACTGTAAACAGCCTGGCCTTCTGGAAGGACAATCCTTTGCCATAAAATGAAATATGGCTCTAAGTAATCCCTTAGGAGTCAGCTAATTTGTTTTTTCCTCAAAGTTCTGTCCAGGCGAGCCAACAAAAGGGTGGAGACCTGGCCTCTGAAAGAAGATGGGGCCCAAAGCAGTAGAGTCACCAGAGGAGTGGCAGGCTGGAGCAAGCCGAGAAGTCCAGATCGCTCCAGGAGCAGAGTACACAAAAGGCAACCTGCAGCAGCCTCAGGTTTGTGCAACGGGGAAGCCGGAAGCCAGTTTCCAAGATCTATTGCAAATCCTGGAAAGACAGAATCAGAGTCGTAAAAGTCAGCCAGCCCTGAGTTTCAGGTCCTTCCTCCTAAGCAGAGGGTAGATAGGGTACTGGGACTGGGATGCTAATGAAGAAGGTTGATCACTTAACAAATGACACTTTTTTTTTTTCTTAGTAAACACCATTTTTGTGATGAATGTTTCAAATGCTGGGCAGCTTTATGAAGTAGGAATTGTCAAGTCAAGTTCTCCATTCCTCAGCTGAGGCAACCGGAACAGTGACAGATAAAAGGACTTGCGTGAGGTCACACAGAACTCCAAGTTTTGGATCTAGATTGCCTAATTTTAGATGTTACTCTCCTCTACTGTGTAGACGTGTTTTGTGTTCTGGAAACTTTGTCCCTAAGATGGTGATGAGGCAATGGGCCCTTTAAGAGGAGGGGTGTAGAGGAAGGGAATGAAGTCAGGGGGCATCATCTTTGAAAGGATTAGTGGAATTCTACAACCACAGTTAGTCATCACTGGTGACTGGTTTGTTAACCAGCCTGAATCCCTCTTACTTCCTAAATTAGGGTGTGACCCTTTCTTCCTCTCAAATGTCATCCCGTCCTTGTGCCCTCTGAGGCATTAGCCAAAAGGCCCTCCCCAAAGATTTAACAGACAGGGTTACCCAAGCTTGAATTTCCAGTCCTCAAAATACTGAACCATGTAAGTCTCTTTTCTTTTAACTTTCATTTGTTGTTGTTGCTGTGTGTGTGCACAGTGCCATCAGAGGACAGAAGTGTGACCCCCTGGAGTTGGAGTTCACTCAATGGCCAGTGAGCTTTCCCACATGGGTTCTGGGAACTGAACTTAGGTCTTCGAGAAACATAGTTCTTGCTCTTAACTGCTGAGCCATCTTTTGAGCCCCAAAACTTTGTTCTCTATATACTGCACAGGCCAGGCGTGTGATTAGGTATTTTGTTATAGCAATAGAACACAGACTAAGATATAATTCAACCACTTCCTTCTTTATCTGTGAGATGTGAATACTCATATACCTGCCTCATAGGGTCACAGTCGGGACAAACTGATAGCACAAATCCAACTTCTTAACACTGAGAGTTGTTGGCTGTGGTAATCGCTTGTTAAGTGAAGTGAATTTGTTTAGTTTGGGGAAGCCACCAGAGTAGGAGGCTTAATTGTTGCCTACAAATGCATTAAAAAAATGTCTTTAATAGTTCACATACATTTGGTGAATATTGACCCTCATTAAGTCTGTGTCATCCTAGAAGAGAAATTAATATAAACAGGAGAAACTTAATTGGTTGTAAAAATAATTTGACCTTCATGGTTGGTATAACACTTCATAAGAAATGATTATAGTTTGTTGTGAACGTGGAATTCATGATGCTGAAACAAAGACCTGCCATTTGAGGTGGTCCCATGTGCAAACACACAGGTTGTGCTTGGCACAAAACTGGGGTCAGGCTGCCACCTACACTGTGGTCTATGTATGGCACTCCCTGGAAGTGCCTAAACCTTGCTTTTTGTGGGAGTCTTGCTGTGTACCTGCCTCTTAATGATACAAGGGAAGAACTCGAGCAGGTGCTTCTCAGTGGATAGCAATGGAGGAACATAGACTCTTGATTCAGTGAGATTTAGCAATACCTGAACTAAAGGTTTTCCACATGCATTGATTGTGAAATAGGTATTTCTTAAAATACATCTCTATTTATGAATGTGCCAGAATCATATATCTATGTTTTTTGTTGTGAGCCTAGCCTTTAATGACTGACCCATCTCTCTATCCCCAGAATGATAGGTTTATAAAGAAGAGAATTGAGTATAATTGTCTAAATTCACTGATTTTAATATAAAATAAAGATTCTAAGTGTTAAGGCAGTACAGTGTCCTGCTGACAGCGTGTGAGTTGCTGCTTGTCAACCTTGACACCAACCGAGACGTATCTGGAAGAGGAACTCTCAACTGAGGAAAGGCCTCCATTAGACTGGTCTTTGGGCATGTTTGTGGGGGCATTTTCTTGATTGTTGATCGATGTTGGAGGGCCCAGCCTATTGTGAGTGGTACCACCCCTGGGGAAGGAGCTCCTTTTAGGAAAAAGAAAAGTAGCTGACCGTGAGAATGGGAGCAAGTCAGTGAGCGGCTTTCCTCCATGCTTCCTCTCCTGCTCCTGCCCTTCCTACCTTCAATGGTTGACTCTGTTGGAGCATGTAAGCATTATACATAAACCCCTTTCTCTCCAAGTTCTTCAGGTCATGGTGTGTATCAGAGCAATAGAAAACAAGCTAGAAGAACACTTAGCAACTTATTATTATTATTATTATTTTTTGGAGAAAATGTAATGGGGCATCTTATAGCTCCTGGCATCTTAGACAAGGAGAACTCAAAGAAAAAGGCAGAATCTTTCCAAAAGTCCCCCCTCAAGTCCTTCCTTGTCTTCTATGTCTACCTCCTGCCAGAGTAACCATGACCTTAGCCTCTTAGGCTACCAAAGGGCTGTGAATCAGAGTGACAAGGTGTTGAGTTGGAGTAAAAGCAAACCAAGGAGAGAAAACTACACAGTATGGCTCTTCTCCAGGAAGTCTCAGGAGGAATTGGAGGAGAAAAAGACGTTGGTGCTTTCCAAACCTTCCTATGTTGCTTGAGCACTGGGCAAGACCTCAAAAAATGTGGCTTCCTGTCCAGGTCTCTGACCACCTGAGATGGGCGATGGCCAAAACCTATACTTCCTAGGGACTTGAAATCTCTGCAGGCCCCTCCTGCAGAGGGACCAGTTTGTTAAATGAATCATTGAGATCCTGGGGGTTGGGCCTTGGGAAGAACAGCATCTAATTTGGGTATTTGAGTTTATGAGTTGCTAGCTCATTCTTTGGTTTCCTCTTTCAGTTCGGAATCCAGGACCAGGAACACAAGCGCTTACGCACAGAGTGATCATGTTGCATTTTTATGCCGCTTGAGTGGCTAACACGCATCGGAGGGTAAGAGGATTAGACAGTAAATAGAGTAATAAATATTAATAGAGAATCCTCCTGTGTACACACTACCGTGTGTGCCACTGGACCCGAGGCTGGGAGAGATGCAGGGCCCTGTCATAAGGTCCAGAGACAGTCTATTGCCAAGTGAATAACAGTTACTGGATTTTAGAGCTAGATTCTGTTTCAGCACACAAAAGCAGGGAACCAAAGCACAAAAAGCAAAATGATGTTTTCACCACAAAGGATAATACAGACTGGCAGGGAAAAGAGCCCAGGACAGAGAATGAAATTTCCTCCGAGGAACAGAGAGAGGAAGGGAAGAGAGCTAGGCAAGCCATCCTTGGCTCTAGTCTATGGCTCTCACTGCTCCCAGGACCACATCAGCTGTCACAGAGGCCACAGTCCAGCTCAGCAGATTTCGGGAACTTCTAGAAGTCTCGAATTCCTTTGGGATAAACACTATTGTATTCGGTTCATTTGAGTTTTGCATTGCTGGGTTCAAACACTTTTTTGGTGGCTTGGGGGTGGAAGGGGCAGCATAGGGAGGGGATGTTTCTTACTCTAAGATGATATTTGTTTTAATGGGGACAGCCTTACCTAGGGAGGGTTGTGCAAGGAATGGGAGTGGCTCTGGGGACTTCTCTCCATCCTGAGTCTTCTCCTAGCACTTCTTTGCATTTTGCTCGGCTACTTCCCAAGTTGCTATTCTTCCTCTCCGTACACACTGGGAGAATGCCAGCTTTTGCTAGGGCACCCATGAAGTTTACTACCAAAAAGAGGCCCCCAAATGGCCATAGGCAGAGACGTTACTTTTCATGTTAGCTAACTTTTTTCCCTAAGACCAAAGCTATTAACATTTCAGAAAAGATCTTATAAATGTTCATTTTTATAACTCTAGTAGGAAATATAAGTATATTTATCTGTTTTATATTTATCTTAACATAAGTAAATAACATAAAAATAAATATGGCCTAACATAAAAAAAAATAAAGGTTCCCCTGAAAGCTTCCGTGCAAATGTGGCTGAGTGAATGGATCTATTAATCTTGGTTTCTACCCTAAACTCAGTTAATATGAGATTAATTAAATAAGACACAAATAAAGACAAAGATTAGGAAAACAAGGTGAAGACACTCTAGCCAGCCCGAGCATGGCAATCCCCATTCCCATCCCCATTCTCATTCCCTCTGCCTTGCTAAAAACCATCAGATTACATTCCAGAAGCTAGTCATGAGGGTCTGTTCCCTTATTTGGTCACTTTCTCCTTCTGAGGCTGACTACCAAGGTCCGGCTGTCAAAGTATTGAAGTCCGGCAGTCAAATGCCCCCTTTGGTTCCCCTAATGAATACCCAATTAAAATTAAACACTACTCCTAACTTAGGGTTTCTTTTTACTTTTAGAAACCACAATTTTTCTATGTGCCACATCTGTCTCCTCTCTACCCAGATAGTAGTCCTTTGACTCACCCCCATCCCAAATATTCCTGTCCCCTCTCCCTTGTTCCCTTCCCTTTACCCTGTCTTCTATCTCCTGTCTTTGTTTCTTATTCTTTGCCCTTTGTCCTTCTGGGGTGAATAAATCTACCTTTAGTGCTGAGAACCTGATCTTGGGGACTGTGAACTGATACTGTTCCCTTTCAGGAGGTCCTGGAGATGCAGCTCAATTGGTAGAGTATTTGTCCAGAATGCTCGAAACCCTGGGCTCCATACCGAGCTGCATAAAGCCAGGTGTGGTAATTCATGTATCTGCCATCCCAGCACTTGGGACGTAGAGACAGGTGGTTACTCTCAGCTACTTAGCAAATTTGAGGCTCGTCTGAGTTTCATGAGATTCTCTTAAAACAAAGAAGCAAGAAGAAAGCTAGGAAATGGAAGATGTCAACAAGATGGAAATGAGATGCAGGAGGGATGAGGGTCCCCTGACAGAGCAAGGAAAAGGAAAATCTCAGGGTCTGTGCAGTTCTCATCATTCCTAATGCCTCAACCTTTCAATACGGTTCGTATTGCAGTGACTCCCAACCGTAAAATTATTTTCATTGCTACTTCATAACTGTAATTTTGCTACTGTTATGATGTAAACATCTGTGTTTTTCGTTGGTCTTAAGTGAGCCCTGGAAAAGGTCATTCGATCCCCCAAGGGTTGAGACCCACAGGTTGACAGCCTCTGCTGTAGGGGAAACTTACAGAGGGAGCTCTCTCAATCCATAGAAGTTCAGGGCATGTAGGAGCTGGAGGCATCAGGCTCCTCTAGAAACCAGGGTGCAAGTGGCCTTGAGTTTAGGAGGATGGGTTTAAAATTCTGATCAAGGACTAATATTCTGTGTTAGTCATCCACCTATTGATTCCATATTTGGCTACAGTAAACAACGTTGTAAATGTTGATATCTTTGCAAGATAGCCACTTTACTTCCTTTAGATAGAGACACTGAAGTGGGACTGTTGGTTCATATGATCATTCTCTTCTGTGCCTGGAGAATCTTCAGGTGGTTTTCCACAGCACCTCCCCGACGCCCCTTCCTACTGTCACGATCCAGTGCTTTTCTCGGCTGCACATTAACATGGAGGCTGGCGCTGTCCTCTTGGTAGTAGCCACTCTGATAGGTGTGAAACGATACTGCATCGGGTCTTTCATGTGTGTTTTCCTGATAATTAGTGAGGACACACGTCTTTCCTTTATTTTCTGTTGCTTTGGACGTTTTCGTCGGGAAGTGATTGAATCTTTTGCCGGCTTTTTAAAAATCTATTTATTTATTTATTTATTTATATTTATTATTTATTTATGGTTTACTTTTTGATACTGGGCTGATGAGCGTCCTATGTCTTAAGTGTTGGCTTCTTTCTGTCTTCCTTAATGATTTGACTTTCTGTAGTGCTTTGGTTCGGTTCCCTTGCCTTTCGCGTATACATTCTAAACTTCTGCTTTGTGTGTTATGGGGCCCACTACTTTCACCTTCGTTTATGTTTTTAGTGTTATAGTTTATCTTTTTTATACCCTTTAAAAAAGTCTTTTAGCTTAGTATTTTCAAGGCTTTTGTCTTTTAGCTCTCATAAAACAGGCTAAAATTATTTATATATCACGGCTACAATATTAGAATATCTGAGTTTGGCTACAGATACATCCTAGTTAGATTTAGCTGTCAACATCACACATCCAAGAGTCACCTGAGAAAGGAGTCTCAAACTTGGGGATTTCCCAGATCAGACTGGCCTGTGGGCATATCTTCAAGGGGTTGATTGCCAATTGATGAGGGAGGGCCCAGACCACAGTGGGCGGCATCATTCCCAGGGCAGATGGTCCTGGGCTGTATAAAAAAGTTAGCTGAGAATAAAAAGCCACCTGCTTGTGAACCAGAAAGCAGAGTTCCTCCATGGCTTTTGTTTCAAGTCCTTGAGCCCTGACTTCCCTTGATGGTGAACTCTGACCCGAAGGTATAAATAAAACAAAAGCCACCCTTAAGGTACTTTTGGTCAGAGTTATTTTATCACAGCAACAACAACAACAAAGAAAGGAAGAGCGTGCTTGCCTTCACCAGCCTGCCCCTTTCCACATGTCTTCCTTTTTATCTAGGATTGTTTTAGATCAGGCAGGGTAGTAGTAATAATTAAACATAAATTTATGTTTTATTACTCATCACTTAACTTCAGTGAGCAAATAGCACTCCCTCTACATGGAAGAAGAAACAGGGATTCCATTTGCCTCGGCCTTCCCCTCAACTGGCTTACTACCGAGCATCATTAATTGAAACTCCTACCCACAAAGACTTGAGAACGTTTGCCCTTACCCAGGAATAGTTTCAATTTAATAGATAACTCACAAGATTAAATAGCAGCACCTTTGAGAACTGAGTTTTACTAAACTGGGTGTAGAGGGATGTCCCTGCAATCCCACTTCTCAGAGCTGGGAGTAAAGCGGGAAGATTGCTACATGGTTGAGCCAAGCTGGTTTACAGATCCGGCTCCGGACCAAGCAGGGTTCTTATTAAGATCCGGTCTCAACAAAGAAAACAAGGCAAGGCAAAATAAATGAAATAAAGCAGAATGAATCATCAATAAAAAACATGTAAGTATTGTTCCAGAATGATATTGCTTTTGTGCGGAGGATGTGTTACCCACATCTCTTCTCTCTCTCTCCTCCCTCTCTCCTAACCCTGCTTTGCTGTGTCTTGGAACCTGGACTGTGATGGCAGGGGAATAAAGGAAGAACATGTTGGGACATGAAAAGTTGGGACCAGGTGGGCCGTATGCGCTGACAGAGATAACACCACCCATAGCCACTGGAAGGCTGAGTTTGTTTTCTACATCTGAACCGAGGAGGGGAATTTATGGTATATAACTGGAAAACAAGGCAGGTTTAGCTAGTCCTGGTAGGAGGTCTCAGTATGGGAGCAGTCTCAGGCTACAGTGTTCCCTCAAGAAGCAGCTATGGTTGATACTTATTCTGTCAATCATTTGTAATCACTCCTACTTGGGCCAGAGGAAGGCTTTGCCATGCCTCTGATCCTCACCTGGGGAAGGCTTTGCCATTTTCATGGATCTGAGACATTGGGGTTCTTGACAAGGCTGTGCCCATGCCAACAACATATATCCCTCAGGGCTTCATCTGCCCCTCACACTGCTTCCTGTTTGAAATAGTTCCTCCAGTAAGGTACTGGTGGGAGGGAGTACCCTTTCCCACAATTCAACTGTTCCCTCAGTCCCCCAGTTCCAAAAACTGTAATATCCCCTAAAGTGTTGACTCCAGGTAATAACACGCAAATGGAAGAGGTCCATGTTTCAGGTGGTAGGTCACCCTGGAAGTAGCATCTCCCCTCTTCCTGATACCTTCCTCATCTTGCTGTTGCCCACTGCTTTCTCTGCTTGATAAATCTTCTCTGGCCTTGAGAGTAGGCATGTGTATTCTTGTACAAACTCATTTTAGGACTGAGCAAAAAGTGGCCCTTCAGTTCTGACAGGACCAAGAGGTGAAGCGATGACTGGAGGCAGAGAGAGGTAACGCACATTGAGGGACATTGTACATGCTACAGTGATCTGTGGGTCTAGGGAATATCATCCTGTTGGTGGTCTAAATCTCTGTGACTAAGAGCAACAACTGCCCACCCTCCCTGCCCTCGTCACGGAAATGCTCAAGATATCTTTCAAGTTGATTCCACGGTGAGAGAATATGAAGTGCCTCCCCTTGTATGAATGTGGAGGTTGGCCTTCTCCACTGGTAGGAATTCCATTTTGGGGAACAACCTTTCTCTGATAGGAGCCCCATAGGTAGGTGGGATTCCTTATCAGTCAGGCAGCACCTCATGGAGAAAGCTCCGAGGGCATATGTGAACATGTATCTTGGGCTAGCAAGTTTTCCCTCCCAATCCCCATCCACTCCTCAGAAAGGGTAAGGCTTCCCATGGGGAGTCAACAAAACCTGATACTTCACTTCGAGGTAGGACCATGTATCTAGGCTGGGCAAGGCATCCCTCCAAAGAGAATGAGCTCCAAGATGCCATTTCAAGCACTAGGGATAAATCCTGGACCCATTGTCTGTGGCCCCACAGACTGAACAAGCCTCACAACTGTCCCCCACATTCAGTGGGCCTAGTTTAGTCCTATGCAGGTTCCCCTGCTGAGTCAGTGAGCTCTCACTAGCTCAAGTCAGCTGTTTCTGTGGGTATCACCATCATGGTCTTGACCCCTATGCTCATATTATTGCTCCCCTCTCTCTTGGACTGGTCTCTGGTAGCTCAGTCCAGTGCTTCACTATAGATCTCTGTATCTGCTTCCATCAGTTGCTGGTTGAAGGTTCTTTGATGACAATTAAGGTAGTCATTAGTCTGATTAAAGGGGAAGGCCAGTTTAGGTGTCCTCTCCACCACTGCTTAGAGTCTTAGCTGGGGTCATCCGTGTGGATTCCTGAAAATTTCCCTAGTGCCAGGTTTCTCACTAGCCCTTTAATGACTCCCTCAATCAAGGTATCTCTTTCCTTTCTCTCCATTTCTGTCTTTCCCCCTTCTTGAGCATCCTGTTTCCTCATGTTCTCTCTTCCCTCCCGATTTCCCCTTTCTCTCCTCTTTTACCCTTCCTTCTCCTCCCTCCATACTTTCATTTTTTTCAGGGATCTTGTCTGTTTCCCCTTCCCAGGGGGATCCACGCATGTCTCTGTTACGGTTTTCCTTGTTACCTAGCTTCTCTGGAATCATGGCCTGTAGGCTGTTTATCCTTTGTTTTATGTCTAATATCTACTTATGTGTAAATACATACCGTGTTTTGTCTACCTGGGTCTGGGTTACCTCATTCAGGATGTTTTTTCTAGTTCGAAGAAGCTCAATTCCACAAGCAGCTTGGGAGCTGATTCTTAGAACGGAGGGTGGCTCTGTCTAGGTGGACACGCGAATTGACACCATGGATCTTATGATCCATGTAGCACAGATTGGAAGAGTAAGTGACTTATTCTTGGAAATGGAAAGAGTGCCACTGTATACACATATCAGAGTGAACTGGTACTATAGGGGTACATGGGCACATTGAAGTCCTATCAGGAAAATCAGGGCTAAGAACTTAACAGACAGACCAGACCAAGGAGAGGGTGAAACTCCCTGATATGGACCCCATAAAGAAGCAGATACTTAACAGTGCTATCAGACTAACCAGGGTCTGGGGTGTGTGTGTGTGTGTGTGTGTGTGTGTGTGTGTGTGTATGTATGTGTTTATGGAACAGACAGAGGACTCTCAACTGTCCCAGGTGGGCTTCAGTTAGGTTCTGTCCCTTGCCGCCAACACCTCCCACTCAAACTTTTCGCCCTTTCTTCATTGGTCTGCACATTCGTTCCTCTAGAAGCCCCATCTTGTCCCTCTGCCTCTACATCCAGATTCAGCTCTGCACTTTGCTTCTGACTCCTGAATCCTGACATCCATCAGTGGCCACAGCAGCTTCCCTTTTTACCGAATTAACCCCCCCCCTTTGGTATTTTGAGACAGGGCTTCTTTGTTTAGCCCTGGCAGTCCTGGAACTCACTTTGTAGACAGACTGGCCTCGAACTCACAGAGATCCCCCTGCCTCTGCCTCCCAAGTGCTGGGATTAAATGCATATGCCACCACCGCCTGGCTTAATTATCTCAAGACCACATTCTGTTTACATTTCTGTCCGTTTCCCTGCTTCTCAGATCTTCCAAAACCTCTTCATCTACAACCTCTTAACACTTCTTAGTCCTCCTGCAAATTATTTGTAGATGCAGATAATGTAAAAATGCAGATATATTTGCTGGGTGACGTGTAGTGAGTGGTCTGAGAGTTTAAATTAGTTATTAAGAAGAACCCGTGCTTACCTCAGCCATGATTAGCAGAAAGGTGGGAGAATCTAGAAAATTATTACCAACAGAACCGCCATACTTGGTGAAGTTGATGCTGGTCAGTAAGTCCTGACCTTGTGGAAAGACACAAACATGTTTGCCTGTGTTTCTGACATAGTGTCCTTCCAATACTATTTCTTCTGGCTCTGGATGAACGAGGAACATCAGTAGGAGTGACACTGTCCCTGGCCATGGAGTGTGGGTCAGAGTCTTAAGAGCTCTTTTTAGAGACCTCTGCTCATCTAAAGTTTGGATTCTCCCCCTTCTCCACCCGCAAGAGAACAGGTACCAAATCTTTATTGGGAAACCTTCCTGTTCACTCCCCACCCTCCCATTCCCACTTAGTGCAGATGACAGAGACTCTCTGTACCAGGGTACAATGGCAGGCTCAGCTAGTATCCCTTTTCTAGATCCCCTCCCCCAAGTAATGATAGTTGCTTGTAAACTGTCTTACATATTATTTGGGTCCCACCAGTAAGATGATGGTTGGGTCCCAACAGGGCTTCCCTTCTCCACATCCCTCCTCTGGGGGGCATTTCATAAAGCAAAGGCATGCCCATTTTCTGACATGGAGTCCTTATCCCAGTGAAGAGAGGTTTCTTAGGTCTTTGGGGGTAATAGATGGTTGGGTGTTAGCCAAAGAATTTGGAGCATCCCACATAGACCAAGACATCTCTTTGGTTATTCTCAAATGACAAAGACAGTAAATGGAATTTTGAGTGGACACTTGGAGGGCATGCCTTGGCAGTGGCTGGGACACAGTTCATCAGTTGATCATTGTTGAACTGGCATTCATTAAATAGCTCCTCCATCCATGCCCTGAGTGCTGTGGAACAATTCTTTTGTGCACTGTGAATATGTATTGCTCTCATTGGTTTAAAAAGGAGCCAACTGGTCAATAGCTAAGCAGAAAGAGGTCAAATGGGAGAAGCAGACTGGGAGAATACAAGAAAGAAGAGGGGGCAAAGTCATCAGTCAGATGCAAAAGAAGAGATGAATATACTGTGCTGAAAAAAGGTGCCACCATGAGGTAGAGTGTAGCTAAGAAATATGGGTTAATTTATGTTGTAAGAGTTAGTTATAACAAGTCTAAGCTGTTGGCCAAACATTTATAATGAATAATAAGTCTCTATGTGGTTATTTGGGAGCTGGCTGGTAGGACAGAAAACCCTACCTACACCTGAGCCGCTTTCTGGCTTTACTTCACCAGTGTGCTTATATAACCCTTGAATTCTGGTGGTCACCCAAGCCCAGAATCCTGCATCATTGTATTTGGCATCAAACAGGTCACACACTACTGGCTTGGGATCCAAGGGCAGGCAGAATCCCACATCTAGCAGCCTAACCAAATCCCAACATTGCCTACTGCTGGGATATTCAGCCTACAGGGTGTGCTCAAGTCTGAATTCTTGACTTTGCCACAGAAAAGAATTTCATGGCAAAGCACTATAAAGTGGACTGGAAGATATTAAAGTCATTAGCAGAGATTTAAGCACAGAGTTAAATAGAGAGAAAGGGGCTCAGGGAAAGGAAAGTACATACTAAGAATGACTTCCTGAGACACTCCCAACCAAGTGTGCTTCTGAAGCCACACCTCAAAGGTGTTGCTAAGGAGCTTCAGGAGCTCCCAGGGTGGTTCCTGGGGATATCAAGTGTAGGATTACAGCAGCTAAGGAAACACCCTAGGGTTCTGCACAAGGAAGCTAAGGCATGTTTACTCTCAACAAAGTGTGGAGTCCTATTTGTGAGAAGCTCTCGGGCTTCTAGCTGAGAAGGGAGTAAGGCTACAACTTAAACTTTAAGCACGCATGGTTCGTTGATGTTTCAACAGTGAATTACTCCTGTACAAGAAATATTGTCTCTATGTAGACAACCTTCATAGAACATGGTAATTGTGGTGGAATTCACTACTCTTGGTTGGTGAGAGACTTCAGTCAGACCCTAAGATGACAGACCTATTTTCCTCATGTACTCTTAAATTTCCTTCTTTTCCCATGCTGTTTCAACACTGCTCCTGTCCTGGCACCATCAACTGTACTGGCCTCTGTTTTCCCATGTGCCATAATGGGCTGGTAGGTAGAGAGTGCATGTGGGTACAGGACCTCCTTCCAGGAGAGGGAGAGGAGCATTCTCATGGTGTCTAGCATGGTATCTGCAGCATGGTGGTTGCCCAGTCAGAATCACCAGGTGACTCATCAGAATCTAAGGAGAAACACAAAAGCAAAGGCAAGGTCAATGGAGGCTTCGTGCAGGAGGCATTGCTGTTTCCTTTACCAAGTGCCCGGGAACTTCTGTAGTGAACAACTTCTGAAGAGGTTGATGCACAGTGAACAAGCCAATCAATGGATGCTTTACTGCTTGTGGAATGCTCACTGGGGAGTTTGGATCAATTAGGAATTGTCATGGAAGTCGAACATAGACAAATGACGCCACCTAGAAGTACTTAAGTCTCATTTCACTAGAATTGTCTCACAAAAACCACAGCCTGCTGAAAGATTACTGACTAAAAGGAAAAGACATCTCAATAAAGTATCCATGCATATTCTACTAGCATGCCATCCACTAGATAGGAGCTATCCTTATCAATAAGTCACCCTTACCAAGAGCCCACACCCGCATGTGAGTTTCTCTTCTAGTCAGGCCCTGGGCGGTAAAAGCAGTCTTCAGCCAGCTGACTGATCTACAGGGTAACCTCTTTCAGAAACACTATCATGCTCACACCAGGAAGTGTTGTAGTGGATGTCCTAGCATACCTTAGCACAGTCAAAACACACCTAAAATTAACCATCACTAATCCTTTGTTGGTAGGGCAGGTTCAGAGTGCTTTGGGATAAAGGGGATCCTTAGAATGTGTTCCTGTCCACTTGGCTGTATTAAATACAGAGATTCTAAGTTGTTAGCTGAATTCACCTGTTCTCCCCCTACCTCTGTATTTATCTTCCTTCTTGATGTGAGATTTCCCCTCTGTATGCTGTGAATATCGTTGGTTAATAGAGCAGAGCTATAGGGGGACAGAGCTAGGTGGGGAAAACTAAACTGAATGCTGGGAGAAAGAAGGGCAGAGTAGAGAGAGAAGCCATGTAGCTCCATGGGAGACAGATGCCAGAACCTTAGTTGGTAAGTCACAGCCACGTGGCAACACACAGATTAATAGAAATGGGTTATATTCATACATAAAAGTTAGCCAATAAGAAGCTAGAGCTAATGGGTCAAGTAGTGTTTTAAATAATATAGTTTCTGTGTGATTATTTCGGGGCTGAGTGGCCGAAATGACCAACCTCTTTGGTTGAAAATGAGCTTTTGACCATGGCAGAGGGCAAAAGGACACAGTGGCCTTTTGTAAGGCCAGTTCTGAGTTTACATGAACTAAACCACTAACCTCAGAGGAGCACAGTGGCTTCCCAACCCACTTCAGAAGATTGGAACAACTAGAAAGTCTCTCTGGCCATGCTTTGTAACAGCCCATTCTAGCCAGGGATGTGTGGGTCACACACTTATTGCTCCTAAGAGATGGGCAGGGAGTTAGAACTGCAGTCCCGTCTAGAAGTCCTAATGAGGGACGGTGAGCTGAGGATGGATATGGGGTGGTATGGAGTAAAGAGGCTGCTGTCAAAGAACCAGAGCAGAGGGAAGTTAGCTAAACCAAGTAACAGGTACCCTCTAGACTGAGGAGGGGCGAGAGGGAGTAATAAATTTGAGGCCCCCCAAAAAACAATAAACAGAACTTGGGGAATTCTAGAGCAGAAGATAATGTGTTCAGGAGCCATCTTGGGGGCTGGAAGGCCTTGACGGTATACACACAGGAGGCTGTGGTTGGCAGTAGCCAGGCCTTGACTCTGGGGAAGTGCCAGAGAAACTATAGCTTTTCCCAGGACACTTCCTGGATAGAGAGACAAAGGGATGGATCCTTGCTTTGCTGGCTTCATTGTTTTAATTTAGTTTCTCTAAGGAGAGAGGAGAAACACCTGATGTCCTTCCATCTTTCCTTTCTTCTTCTTCCTTTCTTCTTTTCTTCCCTTCCTCCCTTCTTTCCTTCCTTTCTTCCTCCTCCCTTTTATTTTTTGAGAGAGGATTTCAGTGTCACACAGGCTGGTCTGGAACTCTTCATGTAACTGAAGATGACCATGAACTTCTGATTCTCCATCCTCCATCTCTGGAGTGCTATGATTTAGGTGTACACCACCACAACCCATGCGTGCAGTGTTGGGGATGGAACCCAGGCCTCTGTGCCTGCTTGGCAATCCACTGAGCAAGGACCCAGACAAGGATCTCCCACTACCCTGGGAGAACAATTGCCAGTTTAGCCAAAGGAAACCTTCCACTTCCACCGAAACCCTGAAGATACTTATTGAATTGAGAATAGCAGTCTGCATTGTGAAGTTGTTAGCTCTGATGGAGCCCTGTGGACAAGGAGTTAGCTGCTGAAGATTAAGAAACTCCAAAGTGAGCAAAAGGACTACAGGGAACTGTGACTCGGCTGACAGAAAAATCTTGAATCTGTTGATTTTTATAAGGAAGTGGAAATAAAGTGTTATTTTTTTTTCCCCACCACTGGTGCAACTCCAAGGCAAAGTTTTACTATCGTGATTTCTGTCCAACTTTATGGATTTGTTTTCTAGCGATGGGCTCCTGAGGCTGAATAGCAGCAACTCCTTACCTGAGTGTGCTAAAAAGGGTTCTGAAACAGTATCTAGGCTCAAACAGAGAAAGAGCCCTCTAGGAAAGGGTCAGATGAAATGTCCCTGCATCACAGAGACGGTGAACAATCAGTCATGTATATCTTCTATGCGTATGTCCCTTGGGACTCAAGCATCTTATTCCCAAGGAATAATCTCATGAATGGATTAAACCAAAGCTGGGGAAAAGATTCAGTATGCAATCAGGATATGATTAGAGGCTGGAGGGATGGCTCAGTGGTGAAGACTGCACAGCTCTTGCAGAGGACCCGAGTTTGGTTCCCAGCACCCAGTGGGAGGCAGCTCACAACCATATGTATCTCTAGCTTCCTGGGATCCAATGCCTCCAGCTTCAGTGGGAACTCAGCAGTATATACCCCCTCACAATATGGGTAATTAAATAGGAAAAATAAATCTAATGAAAAAATTGTTTTTCTCATGCTGTTTGCCTGCCACAGCAGTTGTCTACGGAAAGGCATGGTCATTGTCAGAATGAAATTCTTGACCACAGAGACCATGATGGGGAGAGAAAAGTGAGAAGGGGAGGATGGGGGGAACTTGGGGAAACAGGATGATTGGGATAAAGGAAAGCTGGATAGGGGAGCACGGAAGCACAATTCTTAGTTAAGGGAGCCACCTTAGGATTGGCAAGAGACTTGAACCTAGAGTGGCTCCCAGGAGCCCAAGGCGATGTCCCCAGTTAGTTCCTTGGGCAGATGAGGATAGGGAACCTGAAACGACCCTATCCTATAGCAATACTGACGAATATCTTGCATATCACCATAGAACCTTCATCTGGTGATGGATGGAGATAGAGACAGAGACCCACACTGGAGCACTGGACTGAGCTTTCAAGGTCCCAATGAGGAGCGGAAGGAGGGAGAACATGAGCAAGGAAGTCAGGACCACGAGGGGTGCACCCACCCACTGAGACAGTGGGGCTGATCTATTGGGAGCTCACCAAGGCCAGCTGGACTATGACTGAAAAAGCATGGGATAAAACCGGACTCTCTGAACATGGCGAACAATGAGGGATGATGAGAAGCCAAGGACAATGGCATGGGGTTTTGATCCTACTTCATGTTCTGGCTTTGTGGGAGTCTAGCCAGTTTGGATGTTCACCTTCCTAGACATGGACGGAGGGGGGAGGACCTTGGACTTTCCACAGGGCAGGGAACCCTGACTGCTCTTTGGACTGGAGAGGGAGGGGGAGAAGATAGGGGGAGGGGGAGAAGGGTGGGAGGAGGGGGAGGGAAATGGGAGGCTGGGAGGAGGGGAAACTTTTTTTTTCCTTTTCTCAATAAAAAAAAATGAATAACTGCACTTAATACTAAAAAAAAAGAAACAAGAAAAAAGTTAAGTAGAAAGAAAACAATATATCCATGCACTAATATAATCTAGCAGATAATGAAGCCCCCTCCCCCCCACCGTACCCACTTGCATGCTTGTGTGTGTCTAAGGACCGTTTCTTCCATGTTTGTTGCTATGTAAAATCTTATAACATAGTAGATGTACAAAAAAACACTTCTTGATCATTTTGCTGCTGGCTTTATGTATTTTTCTAATAAAAATAGATTCCCAAGGAAGGCATAAAACTAAAACAAAGAGAACCAAATTTGCCAAAAGTCAATGTGCTGATTTCTTTCCCCCAAGAAATAAGGATTTGTTCTGCTTTCTCCACTTGGCCCCACGCCACCCTCAGCTTCTGCTAAGACAGAGAGACTCTGCAGACACATGTCCCTTGCGCTGCTACAGGGTACTTAGCAACAAACACTTCACTGCTTGCCTCTGTGTTGACATGCCCAGACCTGGGACTTCCAACGTTTCTGTAAATACCCTTGTTTATTTTCCTTTCAGAGATTGTTGATTTACCCCAAAGCAAAACTTTTCCTTTTGTTGAATGTGGTTGAACATTAGCTAACTAGCTATGAGAACAGCTTCACCAGCACCCAGTCTTCTGACAGAGCTCAACGTTCAGATCTGATGCCTATAGATATGGCTCCTGGAAGTGATTGACAGATGGAGGGCAGGGGTCAAGGAGACCTCAGCTGTTGATTCTGGAACAGACACTGAATGGACAGCCAAGGGGCCAAGTTATTGTGTAGCTTCACTAACTTCAAAAACTCTCCCAATGATCTGTAATTCCACCAAACAATAATTATTCATTTTCCCCCTCTGAGCCACACAAAACACCCATAACCCTACATTAGGAAATTAAAGTTTATTTTCAATTTCCTTGGGCAAGGCAAAGGCAGGGGGAAAAATTAACTGTCTGTAGCTTGTCTGGAACTGGAAGAGCACTGAAAATGCAGCGAGGAGCCACAGTGTATGAAAATCACCCAAAGACAATGCAATATTTAACTGATGGCAATCTCAGAAGATGTACTCGGAAGGCAGGTACTGGATGAAGCAGAGAAGAATGGGAAGGGAAGGCGGTGACTGGAAGTGATTTGTATCAGGAGAAATAAGCTATGTTTTATCCATCCATGCCAATGTAATAAGCTGGACAATATCACATCTGTCCAGACTGCCGGGTCCGATTTGTCCCTCCATTGTCACATGTGGTTTGCTCGCTGTAAACCAACTGCTTTCTGTCTTTGTTTTCACCTGCAGATCTCTGGTTTTGGTTAACTTTGGAATGATGTCACTCTTCTTGCTTATTGTCACAATCCTGTTCATACATATCTAGTCTATAAATTTATAGTGAGCCTCTTCTATAAGCACGTGCTGCTACATGAGACACAAGGAGAGTGAGCGACAAGGACTGTTCAGGGAGAAGGGGCCGGCAGTTACACCTTTATGATGCCTGCTCTCAAAACACAAAGGAGGGAAACACAAAGGAGAAACCTACAGGAGGCCTGGTGGTGCTTTCTGAAGGAAATGGCTTGTTGGCTAATTCTGAAGAAAGAACGGCTTGGGTGGTAGAGGAGATATGTGCCTTTTATCATCAGTCATCCTCAGAAAAAAAGAAAAGACCTGCTAAAATGTATGTATGCATTCTTCTAATGTTGTCATACACACAAACCAACAGACATAGGCTGACTGCAACTACAGGTAAAGTTATAAAAATTATGTGGATGCAAGCTGATTTACAGGACTTTGGTCTACTCAGGTCTCAGTATTATTCTCCATATCCTTAAATAAGTTTTGGGGAAGGACTTCTGATAGGCTAGCAATATTGCACAGAATAGATGTTTCGTGGTGCGTGTGATGATTCTTTGTGTCTGTTCCAATTTTTGTTTTGCCAGTCACAGAAACCACCCTTGGTAAAATAAAGTGAAGAGGCTCTTATAAGATAGCCACAGGATCTACGGAGGGAAAAACACAGTTAGCAACAGGACCCTCAGCTGCCGCCAACAGAAGTGGCCTGTCCCTGGGGCTTGCTGTATTTGTTCCCTAGTCATGGCTTCATGAAGGGGCACCTGGCTCATGTGACCCATAAGACAACAAGAATGGGTTGGGGGGGATGCTTCATTTGATTTGCTAGTAAGAAATGGGGCCTGACTTATGAATGTTCCCCAACTGAGACTTCTCCCCATGCAGGCAAGGAATGGGGATTCTGTCATTAGAAGGACACATGAACATCCTTTGTCTCCCCGGTACTGAATGCCATAGTATAACCTGCCTCTCTTTTTCCACTGTATGACGAAACCACTGAACACACTTATGCTAAAATTTGGAGTGCTTTGGTGATTACTTCCTTCAGATGAAGTCTCCTGAAACAGACTTTCTGGATGGAAGATATGTCTAGCTTCTGAAAATTCGCAGTGGTTCATGATTGGCTCTAGGGGTGTGCACAGCACGACCAGGCTTCCTCTGGGTTCTTTCCTATCTTGGACAGGACCACGTTCAGAAGTCCTCACATCCATTCTTTTCTGACCTGATCTCATTTGTACAGTCAGAACCTCATTTTAAACTTTGGTTCTTTGAAGTCAAACACCCAGGGGCAAAGGGAACGGTTCAGTAAATACATTGTTTGTTTTCCCAAGTTTATTTGTGATAATTACTTTCATTGATTTTTCTTCTTCATTAATTTGATTAATTCCAGGGTCTGCTTCTTTAATATGCTGTAGAGAAGAGATTTCTCTTTCTGTTCTGGAAAATGGTGTTGACAAAGCAGAGAGGATGGATCATAGCAAGAGACTGGATTCCAAAAGGGAGACTGTGGAGTTGGCGCTCACACTCTCTGAGTAGGTAGTTAGGCTGAGATTCTCTGGGTCTCTCTTCCAGACCCACTGTGGTGAAGGCAGAAGGGCTCATCCTCAGACGCTCCGTCTAATAGAGTTCTTAAACAAAAACAAACATGAAGCCTAAAGGCTGCTGAAACACTTTGTGATGCTTCTACTAACTTAAATGCGCATATTTTTAGCAACAAATTGAAAGGTATGAAGAATATTAGAACCCAAGCTCTTATTAAGAGAGCCCCACTGAAGGCTGGAAGGATGGCTCAGTGGTTAAGAACACTGCCTTATCTTGCCCAAGACCTGAGTTTGGTTCACAGAATCCATAACCTCCTGAAACTGTAGCTCCAGGGGATCCAATGCTTTTTTCAGTTATGAATATGGAGAACATATACACATGAAGTCGAAACTCTCATACATATAAAATAAAAATAAATCTGAGGGGAGCTATGCCTGGGGCAGTCTATAAGAATTACAAGCTCCGTCTCCTTCTGCTCCTGATTTGGACCTTGAGATTTCTGTCCGGTGCTCCCGTGTGGGTCTCTGTCTCTGTCTCCTTTCATTGCCTGATGAAGGTTAATATTCCTGAGGATGCCTATGTGTTTGTCTTTGGATTCACCTTCTTATGTCATGAAGCGGTTGTGGGGACGAGGCAGAAATCCTTAATAAATAAATAAATTTAATAAAAAAAAAAGAATTACAAGCTGAGGATTCAAAATGGGAAACTTTTGGCAATTGAAAGATCAGATATTAAACAAGAGACTTTTTCCCCTTTCTTTTTGGTACTAGGAGCTGAACTCAAACTTTGGGCAGTCTCAACAAGTGCTCTACCACTGAGCTACATCTCTAACCCCACCACATGGCAGTTAAAGTAGTATATTTCATATGATGTGATAATGAAGAGATAAGGATGCATTGATCTGAACCCACAGACCTGTATTATTCAGAGTGGATTCTACTGTGGACTATGGATTTTACTTAACAGAAATACGTAAACGGTAAGCCTTAACCAGGGGGCCTGGGATGGGAATAGGAAGGATCAGGCAGAGGGTGCGAGAGATGACTGGAATTGGGGACTTTTGGGGGTGATGTTGAAACCCCGGAACTTATGAGGGTGACCTAGCAAAGATTGCTAGTAATGGGGGATGCAGAGCTTGAACTGACCCTCTTCTGTAACCAGGTAAGGCTTCCAGGTGGAACAGAGACACCAACCCAGTCATGAAATCTTCGACCTACAATTTGTCCTGTTTGCAAGATATGCCAGGGTAGTGGTGGTGCAGAACTTGTGGGAGTGGCCAACCAATGACTAGTCCAACTGGAGGCCCATGCCATGAGAGGGAGCCCATGCCTGATTCTGCCTGTGTGGTCAGGAACCAGAAACCTAGGATAGAACCAGACATGACTGGCAAAGAAAAAGTCAACGAAATGATTACTAATGATATTCTGCTATAACCGTGGATCAGTGCCTAGCTTGGCTGTTGTCAGAAAGCGGTCATCCAGCTACTGATGGGAGCAAATTTAGAGACCCACAGCCAAACACTAGGGAAGATCAGGAAAGCCTGCAGGAGATAGGGAGGAAGGATTATGGGAGACAGAAGGGCCAAGGACAGTACGATAACACAGCCCACAAACTCAACTAGAGAGGGATCATGGGGACTCTCATAGAGTGAAGCGACAATCATGGAGCCTGTATAAGTCTGTGCTAGGTCCTCTGCATATATGTTATGCTTGTGTAGCTTGAGGTTCTTTTTTTTTCTTTTTTTTCAGTGTTTTTTTTATTGAGAAAAGGAGAAAAAAAAAACAAACAAGTTTCCACCTCCTCCCAGCCTCCCATTTTCCTCCCCCTCCTCCCACCCTACACCCCCTCCTCCCACCCTTCTCCCCCTCCCCCCACTCCTTTCCCCCTCCCTCTCCAGTCCAAAGAGCAGTCAGGGTTTTCTGCCCTGTGGTAAGACCTAGGACCTCCCACCTCCGTCCATATCTAGGAAGGTGAACATCCAAACCGGCTAGGCTCCCACAAAGCCATCACATTACGTAGGATCAAACCCCCGTGCCATTGTCCTTTGCGTCTCATCAGCCCTCATTGTTCGCCATGTTCAGAGAGTCCAGTTTTATCCCATGCTTTTTCAGTCACAGTCCAGCTGGTCTTGGTGAGCTCTCAATAGATCAGCTCCACTGTCTCAGTGGGTGGGTGCATCCCTCGTGGTCCCGACTTCTTTGCTCATGTTCTCCCTCCTTCTGCTCCTCATTGGGACCTTGGGAGCTCAGTCCAGTGCTCCAGTGTGGGTCTCTGTCTCTATCTCCATCCATCACCAGATGAAGGTTCTATGATGATATGCAAGATATTCGTCAGTATTGCTCTAGGATAGGGTCATTTCAGGTTCCCTATCCTCAACTGCCCAAGGAACTAACTGGGGACCTCAGCTTGGGCACCTGGGAGCCCCTCTAGGGTCAGGTCTCTTGCCAACCCTAAAGTGGCTCCCTTAACTAAGAATTGTGGTTCCGTGCTCCCCTGTCCAACCTTCCTTTATCCCAATCCTCCTGTTTTCCCAAGGCCCGACCTCCTTCCCTTCTAACTTTTCTCTCCCCATCTCCCCTTACCCCCATCCCACCCCACCCCCAAGATCCCAATTTTCTCCCTGGCAATTTTGTCTTGAGGGGAGGTATGAGGAAGAGGTTGGGAGGAGTGTAAAGAGGGGAAGCTGTGGTCAGGATGTGATGTGGGAGTGATTTCTTATTAATAAAGAAACTGCCTAGACCCATTTGATAGGCCAACCCTTAGGTAGGCGGAGTAAACAGAATGGAAGGCTGGGAGAAAGAAGCTGAGTCAAGGAGTCGCCATGATTCTCCCACTCCAGACAGATGCAGGTTAAGATCATTCCTGGTAAGCCAGCTCGTGGGCTACACAGATTAATAGAAATGGGTTAGATCAATATGTAAAAGCTAGCCAATAAGAAACTAAAACTAATGGGTCAGGCAGTGTTTAAAAGAATACAGTTTCCGTGTAATTATTTCGGGTAAAGCTAGCTGGGTGGCGGGACACAGCCCGCCGCTCCGTATTTCAACAAGGATGTAATATAGGAAAGAAGAATAAAATAACTATATTATCTATCTACCTACCTGCCTATCTATCTATCTATCTATCTATCTATCTATCTATCTATCTATCTATCTAGTTAGCTAACTAGTAATCCAGATGACTCTGGTTAAAGACATTTGCCTCTGAACCTGAGTTTGAACTGCAGATCCCACATGGTAGAGGGAGAGACCCAACTCTTACAGGTTGTCCTCTGACCTCCGCATGTGTGCCGTGACACGCAGAAGCACGCATACCAAATGAATACACAACTATATATCAGGTGATAAAAGAGATCATCTGCTAGATTTTTCTAGGAATTTAAAATGGTTCTACAAAGATAAGCACATCTGGAGCTGCTGGAGAACTGCTCACCTCACACGCACGATGTCCTGAGTCTGAAGCCCCAGAGCTCACATAAAAAAGCTGGTCATGAGGGTCTCCAGTCTGCAACTGTAATACTGAAGGAGACAGAGACAGGCAGAGACAGAATCTCATTGGCTAGACTGGAAAGCTGCGTCAATGAGCTCCTGGTTCAAAAACAAGACCCTGTCTCAAAAATCAAGGCAGTGTTTCATATTCCAGGTTCTTCTCAGTCCCTAGAAGGCTCCCATGTTACTGCGGGTGACTCTGTACCCTGAGTGCATGCAGGTGGCACTAAGTTGCATTGGTGGATTAAAGGAGAGTGCCGGAAGCTGGGAGGGGAAAGCAGCAACAATGTCTAGGAAGAGTTTGCAGAAAGGTGTGGGAGGTCAACTCCATCAGAACACATTATGCCGAGGCATGAAATTCTCAAACAAGTTTTAAAAAGAGGAACAAAAAAGTCGAGTGATCAAGGAAGATATCTGACATTGTCCTCTGAGCTCTACATGCACTGGCACACCCAGGCACCCACATACACATTTGCACATGTTTACATAAAGATGTATGCATCCCACATAGATGGGCACATGTATAGAATAAGACTGGTCTCTTGAAACAAAAAAGAAAAAGCAGTGTTAGTTACATTCTTATAGCTGGGATAAAACACTGTGACCCAAAGCAACGATGATGAAAAGGAAGAGTTGTGCTGGCTTACAGAAAGGAAGAGTTGTGCTGGCTTACAGAAAGTCCAGCAGCTGAGGAAGCAGCGCGTGGCTGCAGGCAGCCGGACCAGAGAGCTGAGAGGTCACATCTTCAACCACACGAATAGAGCAAAGAGGGCGAATTGGAAGTGCGGTGAGGCTATAAGCTCACAAAGCCCACCCCAGTGATGTACTTCCTTAAGCAAGGCTCCACCTCCTAATGGCCTCACAACTCCTCAAATAGCTCTGCTAACTGGGGACTAAGTGTTCAGATACCTGAGCCTATGGGAGACATTCCTCATTCAAACCACCACAGGGAGAAACATTGGGCTCGGGTCTCAACTAGGAATCTGGGCCCTGCTCTGTTGTCCACTTACCGCGTGGCCCCTCTGGAATTCACCAAGCAGTCAGGCCCTTTCCCAGAGCCCCTGCCTCCTGATAACCTAAGGTTTTAGGATGATTTGACTTAGATTATTTCTTTTTCTTCACCCTTGTCCTGACTTCAAATGTCAGTCAATCAAAGCATGCCCGTTGCTTTGCTCTCTGGTAGGAAGTAACTGAACGAATAAACGCAGATGCCTTCCCTTTGCCCTGGGGCTCAGAAACATCCCTAGAACTTGTAAGACCAAGACAAGAGCAGGGAAGGAGGCAGGCTGACTTCTAACAGAGAAAGTCCCTTTTTTTGTCCATTCGCATAATTTATTTCTTAATGTGCTCTACCCTTGTCAAACTCTTTTCTACTTGCAGACATTTACACAATGGATTCTAACAGGATTATTTTATTGTGGGTCATTAGCCATGGCTGAATCACCTTTTTAATGGGCTTAAGTGGCTTATTAGATTTTCCACCTAGGACTAGAGAGAAGTCCTGACTTTGGGTCACTGTGTGAACAGCCATCTCTCTAGGTGTCCTGCTGAGGTTGCTGTAGAGCTCTGATCAAGTTGAATGGCTTCACAGCCCTGTGGCCTCACATCCCGGTGACACGGTACAGGATGGTGGCCCAGGCTGACAGCTATGGTCTCAATCGAATGTCATACTCTTTGAAAAGTTTACACAACACAGGATCATGTTCAGCTTCCCTGAAGTAAAACGTATGGTGAAGCCCCAATTTGGATGTGTCCAATCATGTAGATAAAATACCCCCACACTCATTTGCCTTGAAAAACAACCGAGATGCTATGTGTGTTCACATTTGTGTGCTTCGAGCAAACCTCAGTAATGTGAACGGCAGAAGAAGGTACTGAGATGGAGCAGTTCGTTGGTCATGTTAGTCTGCAAAGTAGTTTGTTATGGCCAAAGAGGTTGGCTCTTACAAGCTCTGTCTCTGTGAGGTCTTCCTTAGAGCAGCAACAGTGAGCACATAAGGCTGTGCTTCGTCCTTCCCTCCTAAGCCCAGTGTGGGCAGCATCACTAATGTAGGATGGTATCCTTTCCTGCTGAGATTGCCAGCACACACCTCAGGACTGTGAGAAGGACCTGGGTGCCCTCTCTGCCCAGTGGAGTCAACCAGTTTTTCTTTATGGAATACCACTCTCTTGGAGAAGTAAGGAGATCCTACTGTTTCCAGGAAATGAAAGGTGGAGTAAGCACCACAAAGGGCAAGGACTAAGGTTCCCAAGATAGTAACTTGACTTTCATTGATTTCCTAGAGGTGGCTCTGTTTCTTTTTTCTCAGAGTCACTTTGAATGATACGTGATTGGAGAAATCTTCCCCAACCACTTAGGCTAATAGAATATCCCCTCCAACCACAAGACACCACCTGGTGTATTTGCTTAGAATCCCACACACAGTGTGAACTTTGACTTCAGGTTTTAGTTTATTTGTTGACTTGAAAATGCCCAACTCCATATTATCATTTTATTTATTCTTTGAGAATTTCAGATAATATTTTTGTTCATGTTATTTCCTTTCCCCCATCTCCTCTCAGATTCTTCCACTGATTTCCTACCTACCAACTTGATATTCTTTATCTCTTGTAAAACAAACATGGAGTTTGTTTTGGGTTGGCTAACTAGTTCTGAGCATGTGACCTGCTGTGGAGTATGGTTGATGTACACAGTGTCACTTCATTGACAAAACCTAATTTTCCCTCTGCCAGTGGCTATCAATGGCATTTTGTCTAGGGGTGGGACTTTGTGCAACTTCTCCTCCTCCATGTTGGGCCATTACCTGTACAAGTCTTGGACATGCTATCAAGGTCCCTGTGCATTTCATGTGGATCATCTGCCTGCTGTGTTTGCAAAATACTGTTTCCTTAAAGCCATCCATCACCTCTGACTCTTAAAATCTTCTCCCTTCCTTTTTCCAAAGAGATCCGCAAGCCTTGATGGACGTGTGATAAGATATCTCATGTAGAGATTTAGACATCTCATTACTCTCTGAAATTTGACCAGTTGTGGGTTTCTGTGTTAATACCACCTGCTGCAAGAGGAAACCTTTCTGATGATGGTTGAGTTGTGCACTGCTGTGTGCATATGGAAATATGACATCAGGGGTCATTTTATTGCTGCATTTATTTAGCAGAACTAACAGTAGTAGATTGGGATGTAACCCTTTAGATGAGTTCTTTCCTCTTCTCTCTGCAGTTCCTAATCCGTTGGCCCCTGGAAAGCCACATGGTCGCCCAGTTGGCTTTGACTGGTAGGTTGGCAGAGATGAGCAGTCTTCGGCTTAGATGTACGCCAGGCTTCAGGGAAAGCTGTACCCCTGCCCAGATGTTCAGGCATCATCATCTGGAGACAGTGGAGAGAGACAGCAGATGTGCGTTTGTTAGTGTTGGGTAACTGTTTTTCACGGAATGGGACTCCCAATAAACCCAGGTAAAGCAGGACATTTGCAAAGCCACCCACTCCCTGTCTTTCTAATTAGAAACACAAAGAAACACTCCACAAACCCCCTCAAGGTTGAGTGGGAAGGTACAGCTTTTCCTTGTAGCAAGTTACATGGTCTTGGAAGATAGAAATAACAATCTTCTACATCTAAGTAAATAGCATTTTTACCTGTATTATACAATTGATTGAGGGGAAAAAGAAATCGTTGTGTAATCTTTAAACTGCTGAAGTCATAAAGCTGATAAATCCCATGTGTGTGCAGTACATAAACAAAAGCTTGTTTGAGTCCAGGGTGGAGATGAGTCTTCATGACACACTCTACTTCGAATTCTACCTGAAGGTGACCTTGAATGATGAACAAATGTAACGTACATTGGGCAAGACTGCTTTGAGAACTAAATGGTTAAAAAAAGGCAGTCAAGTCCGAGTGTAAGACTTGTGAAGCCCAAGATGTGAGTGCATACAAACGGAAGTGTACCCATACAAGTGTGACTAGGTATCGATTAATTCGGGAAATTTAAAACACTCACTGGCCTCCTACCTTAACAACAGGAGTCTGTGATGCTGCAGAAGGCCCAGTTTGAATGGACCACTCCTAGATAACTCGGGTTTTTTGATGGAATGTGAGTTCAAAGGGAGCCTGCAACTTCATTTCCCACCATGGAGGTCTTGGGCATTGCCAAGTCCTCCACTAATCCCTAATCATACCTCATAAGAAGAATGGCCTCCTGGGGAGAGGTCTGCGTGACCCCCAGGTGTTAATTGGGCCATCCAGACAGAAAGTTCTAGGGTGTTGGGTCCTGTAAAAGAAATGGGTGATGCTTTCTGTTGGCTCCTGGGAGTGCATATTCTATAGGGAGAGAAATAGACAGAACAGTCAGCAAACAGGCACCCGTGAGTAAAAGCTCCTCTTTACCTGGGTCAAAGGACAAAACAGATCCATATTGGTATATGGCTTGAATACCATTGTCTTTCCACCTGTCGTTCTGCTGGAATCCTAGCCCCAAAGTGTTAGGATCAGAAAGCGAGGCTTTGGGGAGGTGATGAGTCAAATACTTCAGGGCTCCTAGGAGTGTTGCTTAAGAGAAAGTTGCACTTTTGCCCAATGTGGTTACAGTGAGAAGGTAACCATGTATGAATCAGGAAGGGATGCCTTGACCTTAACCTTCTAACTATGAGAACTCACTTTCTGTGTAAACTACTGACTTTGAGGGATCTTTGTTCCAGTAGTTCTAACAGACTAAGGTAGTTAGTGTTAAAGAATGTCGCCTGCTTCGTGGCTGTGTCTCAGTGACCTTTTTCTTATTGTAAAGCTTTGTACAAAGCTATGGTTCCTAAGTCCACACTAATTCAGTTTAAATTAAGCTCCATTTATTTATTTATTTATTTATTTATTTATTTATTTATTTATTCATTTGGGGGAAGTGGTGGGGGTTCAACTCAGGACCTTCTGTATGGCAAGCAAGTTCTCTGTTACTAAGATAACTCCAGCTCAGTGTCTAGACTTCTGTTTTTAATTATTTGGAGTTAAGATAGACTATCCAATAGTTAGAACAAGAGAACTAAAATTGGAAATATAAAATAGGAAGATAAAACATGCTGGCTCCAGCCCAGGCAGATGAATTAAAAGAGCAATAAGCATAATTATATTTCTTTAGTATTATAAAGAATTATAAAGTTTTTGTTCCCAAGGTATTCATTCCCTGCCATTCTCCTTGGGAATCTCCTGCTCCTAGTTCTAAAACTGGGCATCCAGGACAGTGCCAACCAGTGCCAGATCTCAGAGAGGTCGACAAAAGAATAGATACCATCCATCCCAGGGTTGCCAACCCCGACAGCCTCCCTGAGTCTCCTGTAGTAGAGAAGCAAGTACACACAGTTCTGGACTTAAATTACGTCTTCTTTTCTCTCCTGTTGACATATAGAAGCCAGCCCACTTTGTCTTTGAATGAGTGGACCCCGAGGGAGAATTGATGACCAACTGACTCAGACGAGGTTTCCACAAGGGTAAGAAAACTCTCCCGTACACTTTGATGAGGCCTCGAGAGCTGATCTCCTGATTTTCCAGCAAAGGTACCCCAGGAGCACCCTGTTACAGTATAAGAATGACTTCACAGCTTCAGAAACAGGAGTGTAAAAGGCCACTCAGGGTCTGTTAGAGGCACTGTAGGCTCTCGGATATTGGGTCTCAGCCAAGAAGACCCAACCTTGTGGTACGTTGTATGACCTATTGGGTTACAACTTGGAAGGAGGTAAATGAGAACTGTCCCAGAGCCAACACTTGGTGATACGGCAGATTCTCATTTCCAAGACAAAGGAACAGGTACAGGAACTTCTCTGGCAGCCCTTATACTGTGAGTGAGGCCTGGAGTTCTTGCCTGGACACTGGGACCCTGTAAATAGGGGCCTGCCTATCCAAAAGACTCGATCCTGTTTCTACCAGCTAGCTAGCCTATTTGTGGGCAGTTGCCCTACAGCCATGATAATGAAAGGAAGTGAGAAATTGTCTTTGGGCCAAGAATTGTTTCTAACCACTCCACCCTAGTAAAGGACCTCCCAAGGGGGACCCCAGTGAGATGGATGTTTAACACCTGAATATCCCATTATCAAGCATTCCTCTTAGACCAGCCCAGTACAGTCATCAACACAGCCTGCCTACTGTCAGGTGATAAACCTTCAAGAGAGTCCCTCTAGGTTTGCCTGGAAGAGATGGATGCAGCTCACTCTGTTAGACCTGACCTAACAGATGAAGAAGTACTCTACCCTGATGAAGGCAGTTTTGTTCAGGATGGAAAAAGGAATGCCAGGCCCACAGTTGTCACCTTAGATAGGATAATACAGTCCTAGTCTCTCAAGCAAGGCACTTCAAAGCGAAGAACTGAGTGTTAACCCAGGGACTTCACTGGGGGAAAAGCCAAGTCATCACTGTGTACACTGTGTGCATCTGGCACAGCCTGCATTCACAGGGCCCTGTATAGGGAGAGGGTGCTTCTCACCTCAGCCAGAAAGGAAATCAGAAACAAGGAAAACATGGTCATACGAGGTAAAGGTCACATGGCTGCCAAAAGAGGCAAACCATTGTCCACTGCATAGGGCACCGACAAGGGGAACTCACTGAGGTCCAAGGGTATAAGGCAGCTGACTTGTCCCCTGGAAAGGTACCTGTGGGTCCTCCCCCAATTTTGGTTATGCTGCCTGAACCTGAATTTCTCCAGTGCCCACACTACACATAGAAAAGAAACCAAATGGGCAAAAGGGGGCAATGTCAAACAGGAGGCAAATGGTGGGTGCCTCTTGCCAGATGGGAGACCTGTACTCCCTGCCACTATTGGAAGACACGTGGTTGCCAAACTCCACCAGGCTACCCATCTGGGGCACCCAAAGCTGCTGAGTTTCTCAGGCCCAGCTATTATATCCTTCACCTAGAAAACCTTGTCAAAGACATTGTATCCAGATGCATTGCTCGTGCACAGGTTACCCCAAAGGAGGAAGAAAAGCCATGGAAAGAATCCACACCTAAGGAAGCACCCTCGGAAAATATTGGGAAGTGGAATTTACAGAGATAAAACCTATGGGTTTTTGGCTATATTGATTAGTTTTCAACACCTTCTCTGGAAGGGTGAAGGTCTATTCTACCTAAACGGAGACAGTCTCAGTGGTCACCAAGAACTCCTCCAAGAGATAATTTCTAGGGGTCAGACAGTGGCAAGACTTTCACTGCCATAGTTTTACAAAATCTGGCTAAGGTTCTAAGTTATTGATTTGAAACTACAATGTGCTTATAGGCTACAGAGCTTAGGGTAGGTAGGTAGACATATGAATAGAACCTTGAAGGAAACATTAACTAAATATGTCAACTCTGTCCTCAATCTCCTGATATAAGAAATTATTAATGAGTAGTTATGCATCCTAAATATTTAAAGTACAGCTGACTGATTGTTTTTATGTATAAAAGTTTAGGTTTGTGATTCCTTTAAAATTCCTCAAAAGATTACCTTTCAAGATAAGTAATAAAGTAATTGACTCTTTCTTTGTTACTATAAAATGCAGTCTGCCAGTAAAAGACCTAACTGAGAAGAATTCCTTGCTCACCTCCATGGTTAATCTATAACAAGTTATTTGGGTATGAATGTACATGGGTTCTTGGGATAATTTGTTTTCCACCTAAGATACATAAAATGTTTAATCATGTAAGAGATATGGAAAGCATGCTATTTTTATTGTTTGTTTTGTATTCATTGTAATTATTCACTTGAAAATGTAACCATGTAATTTTTATATTGTCTGAAGATTTTGCTGGGGTATGTAAGCTGTAAGTGAAAGAATAGAGAGATGGTTAGAAAGAGTTAATATGGGCTAGAAAGAAAACATCAAGAATGGAAAACTTCACAAATGAGAGAATTAGAAAGAAAACATCAAGAATAAGAGAGTTAGAGGGAAACCATCGTGAATTAAAGAAGGAAATCAGCAGGAAAATAAAGAATAGGGAATACAAAAGAAGAATAAAGAAAAAGTCTGATGGAAATCATCAAGAGGGTGTGTGAGTGTCTTTTTCCCTAATCCCCTCAGATAGAAAAGCACAGTATGAGCCAACACTGTGGATTTCCCTTTAAGCTTTGTGCTGCCTCCCCCAACCCCCAGGCAGTGATATAAGTTCATGATTCAACTCATGTCCATAGCACTAATGGGGAATATGATAGGCTCCCAGAACTTAACATAACTAATGCCATGTTAGGGACACATTCTAACCTTAAAAATCCAACACATGGGCCCTAACACCTGCCAAAATAGGAATAAAGACCTAATCTGTAGTTCCAGAATCAAGGAAAGTCCTTACATGTACTAACCTTACTTTTTGGCTTTTGTGATTATGTTTCTCAAAGTTCTTGTTAACCCAAGTTGTGTCAACCAAGATGTGATGTGATGTGATGTGTGTGTGTGTGTGTGTGTGTGTGTGTATGTGTGTGTGTGTGTGTGTACAAAAGCAAGGAATGACGAAACTTACTGTTGCATGATTTGGGCAAGTTCCCCCCACAGTCAGCAGTTGGTAATACAAACTTTTTATAAGGCCTTAAGAGTATCCATGTGAGTTCTCTGGTGCAATTATCTTGCAATAGTATTCATGCACTTTTATAAAAATATGCACCAAAGGCTTTGAGGTTTGAGGGAAGTATACTCAGTGTATGCAAGGCAATAAAATGAATATTTGACATAGGGAAAAATAAGGTTATAGACTCTGTTATCCTGAAAGACAGTGTTCTGTGAGACTTCCAGGGGAGACAAACACACACACACACATGCACACACGCGCACACATACACACACACACACACACACAGAGAGAGAGAGAGAGAGAGAGAGAGAGAGAGAGAGAGAGATCCACCTCAGATATGGAACCTGCAACAGATCTAAGTAAACAATTGTACCTAAGTCCAACTTGGTGAACAAAGAGTTTATTGGAGTTACAATAGGTGTATGGACAAGTGATTACTTACAGGATCTGGAACAACCCAACAGCAACTTCATTGTGGCAAAGCTCACCCCAACATGGGTGATGACTCACAGAAGCTGCATCCCAGAGCTCTCTGCAGGACTGGCATTCATCTTGACAGTGCTCAGGATGCCCTAGTGAGAGCTGGGCAGGTCAGTCTCCTCCTCCAGCAGTCATGCATGGCTTCCTTCTCCAGCCTTGGGGACGAGTGCTGGAGAAGGAGAATCTTGTGAATGTCAGCTATTCAAATCCTGTAGAATTTGTTTACTTCCCAAGTCTCACCAGTCCCACTTCCCACCTTTCTGGAGAGAATGTTTCAGTTTGGAGAAAATTGCTACACAACCGGTACCAAAGAAAGTAGAGTGATGGAGATCATTATAAAAGGAGGATGCAAAGGCAGCAAAAGACTTTGGGCCAATTTGAATCTGAAGGGCATGACTGAGAAATTCTCAGGACTCAGTGAATGGTAATTGATTAATTATGTCTGTCACAGTCAAAGAGAGATCACTGTGGTATGTGTGCCACCATTGGGCTGGAGGAATGCATGTGGCATAGAGTAAAGGAAAGCAGGATACTTTGAGTCATCCTTATTTCTTTACAGTTGTCAGTAAAGAAGACAATCTACATCATTCTTTTAACTTTAATTATCTATCTATCATCTATCTATCTATCTATCTATCTATCTATCTATCTATCTACTGTGTGTGGGTGCACATGTGTGCATGCACGTGAATGTGCATGCATATGTGTGTATGTATGTGTGCATACATGTGTGTGTATGTATGTATATTTAAGTGCATGCCCATTTGTTATCACAGCTCATGTGTTGAGGTCAGATGACCCTTCTTACTATGTGAGTTCCACATATTGGACCCTAGTTGTCACACCTGGTAGCAAGTATCTCTATGCCCTGCTTCATCTCCTTGACCCACCTCCCAATCCACATTCTTATTAAAATTTCTTATGTTCTTGAATATTTTTGTTCTTTCAGCAAAAGTGATCTTCCTAGTATCTTTGAGAAAGATTGTTTACAACTTATGGATAAAGATCAGCTAGACACCTGCTAAGGTGTTAATTGGTGATAACTGGATTAATATGAGACCTGGGATATCTTTGCATCGCTGTTACTAGCTAACTGTGTGACCTTGAGCAAATCCCTTAATCCTCCTAGACCTCTATTTCCTTGTCTTCAAAACAGGGATGCTATCTGAGCCATGTCCTACAGTCTGTGAGGCTTAGAGGAGATACCAGCAGAGCAATCACGGCAAACAGAGAACAGTGACACATGGAAATTTTGATGCTTCCTCTGGAAATGGAGCAAACTGGAAAGCAGAGTTGTTTTATCTAGGATTTCTATTGTTGTGAAGAGACACCATGACCACAACAACTCCTATAAATGAAAACATTTAATTGTAGCTGGCTTATAGTTTCAGAGGTTTAGTCCCTTATCTTCATGGCAGGAAACATGGCAGCATGCAGGTAGACACGGTGCTGGAGAGGTAGCTAAGAGTTCTACTTCTTAAGCCAAAGGAACAGGAAGTGAACTGTGACACTGGGTGTAGCTTGAGCATAGGAGACCTTAAAACCCACCCCTACAGGGACACACTTCCTCTGACAAAGATACACTTCCTAATAGTTCCACTTTCTTTCACACCATTGGAGTAGTGTTTCCCAAAGTGTGTTCCTTGAATTTTAGTTCCATAAGATATCAGTAAATGCTATACTGAGACCACCAAATAAATAAAAACATTCTCTCCCAAATAAGTTTAGGAAACTCATGGGTAAATGAGGTTGAATTAGTATCTTTGGAGTGGAAATTTTCAATCTTTTGTGGTTTTGGCTTTGCTTCTGACAGTTACGTTTATTTCAAAATATAGTAGGGCTGGCCTAGAACTCCCTATGTAGAGATGTCTGACTGCAACCCTCTTGCCACTATCTCCTGTGTGTTAGGATTATAGGTGTATGCCAGCATGCCTGGTTGGCCAGTCTGTATTTTTTTCTTTTCCTTCCCATTTGTTTGTTTGTATATTTATTTCATTTGGTGTGTGTGTGTGTGTGTGTGTGTGTGTGTGTGTGTTTGTACATGTGCACATACAATAGAGCTGGTGTATGGAAGTCAGAGGACGACTTGCAGGAGTTGGCTCTCCCCTACCCTGAGGATGCTGGAGACTGTAGTGAGTTTGTCGTGTTGGTGGCAAGCACCTCATCCCTCTGCACCATCTCACCAGCCCTAGTCTTTACTTTTTGATATGCATTGTGAATCATTGAACGTTCAGAAATAGTCTGCATTGATTCCCTTGCTTATTTAGATGCAAAAGTCTTCTTTAAAAAAAATCAATTCTATGGCATAGGCTTTTTTGGAAAGCGTTGAGCAATCTATCTCTCCTCTGCCTTCAGACTTCAATGCCCTCTGACTCATTCTTTTATTCAGCAGATGTTGATAATTCCTCTGGTGTATGTCAGCCACTCTTCAAGGGACAATAAGGAGGAAAGAAGTTTCTACTCTCATGAAGCTTATGTCCTAGCGCTTGATGTTACTTATGCAAAGTATGCCTATCCTTAGAGAAACAACTGCTGTAGTCTTAACTAAAGGAAATACACTTTCTTTGAATGAGAAAGTTCAAAGCAGAAAGTGGGATTGGGGAACTAGGAGCACAGTGTTCTAGTTTGATCTGCTGTTGTTAGAAGTACCATGACTAAAGGTAACTTGTGGAGGAAAGAGCTGATTTTATCCTACAGGTCACACTTAATCACTGAGGGAAGCTGGAGCAGATGCCCAAGGAAGGAACCTGGAGGGAGGAACTTGAGCAGAGACCTTGAAAAATTCCCGGTACTGGCTTCTTCCCTCTGGTTTGCTCAGCAAGCTTTCTTACACAGCCCAGGCCTGCCTGCCTAGGTAGGCACTTCTCTCAGGGAGCTGGATCCTCCAGAACTGATTATCAAGTTCATCACCATGGAACCTGTCCTAGGCAGAAGACAAAGCATCTTGGTAGAAGCAGCATTTAGACTAAATTATTCAGATGTTGTTAGGAGGGTACAGAGGAGACTGAGTAGGGGGACATAGGGAGTGGGAAATACCATGGACAAAGACCTAAAAGAAGTCCTATTGCAGAGTATAATCAGAAAGGAATGAGCATGGAAGCATATATTTATACACAGGGTTCTACAGCTGAAATAAAACTTAGGCCCATCAGAGGTTTCCCAGTGGAATGTTTTGAGGCCATGACCACCTCTACAGTTCTTAAATCCTACCCTTTATGTTAGCTTAGCTTCTCTCTCTCTCTCTCTCTCTCTCTCTCTCTCTCTCTCTCTCTCATATCTGAATTCTAAATTCTTCCAAGTCTCAGGTATTCATTTCTTCTTTCAGATATAGTCATTGGCAATGTCTTCATGATAAATGATAGAACCACAATTCAAGATGAATAGAGAAAATTGGGAATTAAATGTCTTACATTATGGAAAAAAGTCCAGAGAAAGTTTGATGTACAGACTTTAGATCCAGTATCTCTCATTTCCCATCCTGCTAGCCTCTAGGAATCTTCATGCTCAAAGAAAAGAGATGGTGGCAATATGGCTGCCAGCAACTTCAGGTTGATATTTTTCATGCCCAAGTCAAGTGAAAAGGAAAAAGAAAGCCTCCCTGAAGCTACTGCATAGGTCCCTGTCACCCTATCTTATGTCATGGCTTCACTACTGAAACAACAATAATTGGACAGGCTTGAGTTATGTGACCTGATTCTGGAGCACTCAGAATAATCTTTTCAATTCCTTCATTAATGTGTGTGTGTATGTGTGTGTGCAGACACACCTATGTCTGCATGTGCACACAGGTACACATATGTTCAAATCAACCATGTTTATTTTTGAGACATGGTCTCTCACTAGCCTGGAGCTCACTAATTCACTTGATCTGGCTGGTCATTGAGTCTTGGGGATCTATCAGCCAGTCTCTACCTTTCAAGTGCTGGGATCACAAAGATGTACCACATGTTTGGCTTCTTTTTCCACATGAGTTCTGGGGATTGAATCCAGGTCCGTATGCTTCTGTGGCAAGCACTTTACCTAACAAACCATGATCAAGCCCCTGAGAATTGCTTTCTAAAGAAATTGGGGTCTACTCGTGGAGGAATGGAGAGAAAGTGACAAGAAAAAGACACAGAGAGAAGGGCAGAGGAATGGGGTGGGTAGAAAGGTGAGTGGTGTATGGTTTGTTTTTGTTGTTGTTTTTCAAGTATGAAAGGAAAAGTAAGAATATCAAAGAAGAGAAAAGGAAGAAAGGACAGAAATCTTGTATTTGCTTTACAGCAGTGGTTGTCAACCTTCCTAATGCTGTGACCCATTAGCACTGTTCCTCATGTGGTGGTGACCCCCAACCATAAAATTATTGTCATTGCTGCTTCATAACTGTAATTTTGCTACTGTCACAAATTATAACGTAAATATCTGTGCTTTCTGATGGTCTTAGGTAATTCCAAAGGGGTCACGACTCACAGATTGAGAACCACTGTACTACAGAAACAAGAAGACTGAAATGGTTCCCTAGGGCACTTTTGGTTGTTGGAAGAAGCAGATGGAATATGTGGGGAATGGGGTGGATAAAGAGAACCACAAGCCCCACATTGATTAGATAGAGCCCCCTCCCTGAACCTGACTAGTCACCTGATCATTAAATTTCTGGGTAGAAAAAGAAGTTGGAGGTCATCAACTCAAAGTGATCATGGAAGGCTTGGACCACCATCAGCTATAGGCACAGAGCCAGCAATTGGGCTTCTGCTCCCTGTGGCAGGAGGGTCTTTCCTCTAGCAGCAAACCACGGTCTCTCATCATTAGCTTATTGGGTCTGGTACATCTGAACTCTTCTCAGCTGGAACTCTGCTGGCTCCATCTCCTCCTCATCCATAAAGAGAAAGTATAATTTAGGCAAATTGTTGGACTATAGCCAAATCTGGCAATGGACATGGCCCAGATAATGTATTTTTCCAAACAAGATTTTGATTTGCTGCAAAGGCTGACGTCAAATTTGTGATCCTCCTGCCTCTGCCTCCCTCCTGAGTGCCGGGATTTAGATACCTGCACCTACACACTTAGCCTGAACAATGTTTTAAGTACAAGTGCGACTATCTCAGGGGACAGGCATGGTCCGTCATTTGTGTCTCTCAGAAGTCCTTGGTGCCTACTCTCTGGCCCTCTTTATGTTCATGTTGACTGTATGGCAGGGAGAGATTTAATTTTGCAATCTTGACCCAGTTCTTTTTTTCATGCATTAGTCAATCAGGCACTTGAGGATGTCCTTGTGATCAGCTCCTTCTAATGACAAGAATGGGAGGGGGGAAGAATTGGAACTTTTCCTTAGCCAGAGCATTCATTCTCTTTCAAAGCATCGCCTTGAGGGAACACACACTTCCTCAGTGAGACTGCTGTTGTTTGAAGGACTTTTAAACTCTTCCTGGAACTGTCCTTAGTGTTGGAAGCTCCTGTTTGTGAATAGCCTCAAAGGTGGTAAATCTTCATTCTTCATGAGGGGTTCTGCTCTATGGAAGAAGCCCACAGCACTGGGAGTCCAGTATGGCTGACCAGGATGACCTGGGTACCTGCTTCTTCCTTTTCCTTTGCATCCAAAGAAAAGTGCAGGGATGCTACTGTTAAATGAGGTCTCGAGGATCTGTCTAAAGTTTTATTTATTCTTATGGCTTTTATATTTTGAGTGGTGGGAACGGGGCTACATGAATGTTTGTCTGGAGACCAGAGGCTGGCTTCTGGTGTCGTCCTCAATCGCTTAGCCACCTTACACTGAGAGAATCTCCCACTGAAGCCAGAACTCACCTATGGCTCCACAGAGTAGTTAGTGAGCCACTCGGATTCTTAGCCCTGGGGTTACATATATATGCACAACCATGCCTGGCATTTTACATGACTGCTGGGAACCCAACTCAGATCCTTGTGCCTCCATGCTAAACGTTTTACTGACCAAGCCTTCTCCCCACCTAGCTCACACATCGGATGTTCCATAGAGGTCTATGTGATAAAGGCGGGATCCAGAATTGTTGGTACTACTAGGAGGTGGGGAGGCCTTTAGGAGGTGAAACATAGTGTAGAGGCATTAGGTCACAGCATTGTGTGTGTGTGTGTGTGTGTGTGTGTGTGTGTGTGCGTGTTTGTGTGTGTGAATATGCTTTTAAAGGGGGTATTGGAACTCTAAGAGTGGCCTCCCCTCCATGTGTGTGTGTCTGTCTGTCTTTCTGTCTATCTGTCTGCCTCTGTCTCTGTGTGTCTCTTTTTGTCTGTCCATCTCTGTCTCTCTCTGACCTTCTACAGCTGTTACTTACCAGCCTATGCATCACATTGCAGGGCTCAGGCAGCAATCCTTCTTTTTTAGCCTCCCAAGTTCTGGAACTACAGGTGATCCCATCAACTACCCCTTTCATTTGAAGGCATGCCATTTCACTGTGCATCTCCTGGCCGTCCTGAAACTTGCTAAGTAGCCCAGGCTAGTCCCAAATCTTCTATACCCCCCCACCTTCTCTCTTTTCTGAATATTGGGATTGTAAGCGAGCACTACTAGATTCTCTTTCTTTTTGCTTCCTGTTCGCCAGGAGTTGAGCACCTTTGTTCATCACGCACTTCCCCCCATGATGTTCTTCCATATCGTGCAAAAGTACAGGTGCATGTGCCCACAGGCTGAAACCTGAGCTGAAACGGACCTTTCCTCCATAACGGTGCTTATCTCAGGTATTTTGCCCAGCAGCAGAAACCTGACCAGCATGTTTATTTCTTTCTTATGTTCCTGATTCAATAATCGGCATATTCACATGTCGGTGGCTGAAAGGCACAAAAATCATAATCTATTCTTTGTCCCTCAGCCAATCAGTTTCTCTCTCAGCTTTTGCATGTGATTTTCTAGAGTCTACGCAGCTGCCCTCAGTGTCGTGAGGCTCAGAGAGGCATCTAGAAATAACTCCAGCATTCCTTTCCTGCTGCGTCTAAGTTCACTGTCTACTATCAGTCTCATTTCTTTATTCTTGATTATTCTCTGTAATGGAGACCAGGTCCTGACTCATTATTCTCCGTAATGGAGACCAAGATGTGAGTCCTGGTTTCCTTATATATATATCCCATTTCGAGCCATTACAGGGTACGGGTGGGGCAGATAACGTCAGCAACCCCACTCCCTCTCAGGTTGTGAAGATTAAGTGAGATGATTTGTGTAAATGTCCCTAGGGGGGTGTGATGGTTAATTTCATTTGTCAACTTGCTTGGCCACATGCCTAGTCGTCGGGCTAAACATTCATCTAGATGTCACTGTGAAGGTATTTTGCAGATGTGACGAGCATTCAATCGGCTGACTGGCCATGAGTAAAACTCTTCGTAAGCAGGAGGGGCCTCATCTTCTACAGTGAAGGCCTTAGAGCAAGCCCTAAGTATTCCCATCTCGGAGATTCTGTTCCCAAAAGGAATTCCGCTTTAGGACTGGGATGTAGGAGGAGCCCTGTCTGTCTCCAGGCTGCTGGTCTGCCCTGCGGGTTTCAGTCTCAAAACAGCAACATCAGCTCTCACCTGCATTTTCAGCTCACTGCTTTGGCCTGCAGAGTTCAGACTTGCAAGTCCCCAGGATCATGTGAGCCAACTCCTCAAAATAAGTCTCTGTGTTTCTATATAAACTCGATTGGTCTGCTTCTCTGGAGAGCTCCCACAGATGCAGGGGAAGAAAATTGCATTCAAGAGGTGAAGAGATTTAAATAAACTTAGATTTTAACCCTGGTGCTTCCACTGACTGCTGAAGATTCTGCCTCCACGCATGACTCTTGATCCCCTGAACTTCTGGGTCTTTGCCTGCCTGCTGCTTCTCCATCCTGTTGGGAGAGCAAGGGAGACACCCAAGATTGATTGTTAAGTGTACAGTGTATGCATGCTGTTAGATTTGACTCTGTCATTGGATACATGTGTATCTTTAAAGCCACACTATGGTGGCTCTTGTCTGCATCTCTCTAGACAGGGCCTCTTCCCTGAAACTGATCCACGGCTGCACCTGTCAAATGTGTTGTCGGAGAGGAAGGCTGATCTTTTAGCAGATAATAGTCAAAGGGGCTGCAAGGTTCCAGCCCAGGCCATAGAGGGTTCTGCACAGACATGGGGAAGTAGAGGAGAGAGGGAAAAAGAAACAAGAGGGAGGAAGTGGTGGAGATGGGTGCAGGATAGTGGAGGATGCTAAAAAAAGTAAGGAACGAAAGATGTGGGAGGAGGTTCTTAGGGGTTCAGGTCTGATTTTCTGGGGAGTCAGGTCAGCTGGGCAGCTTGCAAGTTGATTGCTGCAGATTGGCTGCTCCTTGAAGAGGGACTCGTCTGAGCACAGGGATCCAACCCTAAGGGTTCCGCTATTCCTCTCATCTCAGGTTAGAGCCAATCAAACTAAAGAGGGTCGTGGGAAGCACTGTGAAAGAACTCTCCTTTGCCATCATTGTGCGTCAGAACACTGCTTAGCCACCTTCGACTTATTTTTAACTGCCGGCAACTCAAGGGCTGGTGCTCAAGTCTGATGGAACATTTTGGAGTGCTTGAAGTGCCCTTGTGCTGCTGCCCACCCAGACTTGATGTTCTTTATTATATCATTCAGACCTTTCCCTGCATTATGGACTCAGACCGGAATGATCTGGTAATTGCTTACCTAAAGCTGCCATCTCCATTAGAATGTGTGGTGAGAGCAAGGCCCTTTTTTTGTTGTTGCTGTTGAGACAGTTTCAAGTAGCTCAGGCTGACCTTGAACACTCTGTGTAACTGAGCAGGAGTTTGACCCGCACTGCTGCTTTCCTGCCTTCACCTCTGAAGTGCTGAGAAACCGGTGTGTGCACCCTGCCCCTGACTGAGACCTTATCTCTCTTGTGCCTGTGCTCTCAGTACCACCACAGAGAAACCAATGTCCCTAAACTCTTCATTAGGGAAGAAATGAAGAGTAACATTGTCAAGCAGTCCAGGCATTTCCCATCTATGAGTGTGTGTACATTCGTGTGTGTGCATATATGTGCATGCATGTGTGCGTGCATCTGTGTATGTGAGTGTGTGCGTGCACATGTGTGTGTGTGTGTACAAGCACATGGAGGTCAGAGGTAGATACCAGGTGTCTTCCTGGATTGTTCTTCATCTTTTTTTTCATTTACAGTTTTTAAAATTAATTTGACTTTTTCTTTGGTAGTTTCATATGTGCACATAATGTATATTAACCCTCTCATCCTCACCCTCTCCTACCTCCTGACCACCCCTTTCCACTCCGCAGTTCCTTGTAAATCTCTTTCTGGCATTCATCTCTATTCTTTTATGTTTGGGACTCACTGCATTGACCCAGGGGAATCTGTGTGATTGTGGGTATGGAGCCCAGCGGTGGATACACAACTGAAGACAGCGGCCGCCCTCTTCCAGAATCTATGAATAGCTGATGGCTCATCAGTAAGGATTGGGTCCCATAAGCTCCTTCCTTCTTCATGATCATTCTGCGGGGGGCATTCTCGAGTGGATCCAGAGCAGATAACCGTGGTTCTGTGTTCTTGAGTGCAGTGGTTGTGATGGGTCTCACAGATGACATTTGACATCTCCCTACCTCGCAGCTGTTACATCTTCCCATCTGCTCCTTCACAATCTCCTCTGAGCTTAGAGAAGCTAACGTATTTAGTGGATAATTTTTATTCAACTTGACGGAATCTAGCATCATCTGGGAAAGGAGGTCAAGCAAGGAATTGTGTAGACTAGGTTAGTCAGTGGGCATGCCTGTGAAGATTGTGTTGTTGTTATAAGCCTATCCTTCAACAGCCGAGCCACCTCTCCAGCCCATGGATTTTTTTTTTTTTTGATTATACATTGGCTGATGTGAGAAGACTGCATGTAGATGGCACCATTTCATGGGTCTGGGTCTTGGATTGTACGAGAGGGGAGAAAGCGGGCTGAGCTTGCATGCATGCCCGAGAGCACCCACCTCTCAGCAGGGGTTGTAATATGCTCAGGTCTTTCACGTTCCTGCCGCTGTGAATTCTCTGCTCTGATGGAGGGTGACCAGAAACTGCGAGGTAAAGCAAACCCTTTCTCCCTCAAGTTACTTTATTCAGGATATTTTTATCACAACAGAAGACAGAGCTAGAACAGTGTAAATGCCCTGCTTAGGGAGAAGCCCAGAGCTGTCGAGTGTTCTTATCCTCTTGGACAACTAGGAGCCTTTGTATTCGCAGACATTCACTGCAGAGAGAGAGGATGCTCTGATTAAGGCTGAGGGAGTAAGTAGCTTTTGTCTATGGATATAAACAGATACCTATGTGGCAATTTGATGCTGTCATCTCTGTTTAACTGAAACACAGTAATATGTTCCCCCTGCGGGCCTCTGACCTCCCGAGGCATGGGGTTCCTCCAATCACAGGGTATCTGTGCCACTATTGCACTAGTGGGCACATCTTCTCCGACAGGTTAGTTTTGTGGTTCACAGGGCTCACATCTGGGTAAGACCATTGGTGTCTTGATGCTCCTAGCAGCCTGCATAGCAGCTGCTGGTACTCTAAAAGCTGCTGGTATTCCAAAAGTGGAAAGGGCACTTCCATTAAATTCTAGTTTGCTTTCTCTATATCCTGCAACCAAGGTATAGGAATCTTCGGGAATAGGGCCTTATCCTCTAGATCTGGGGGCAACCAAGGAAACTGACAAGAACCTGTCTGATTTTGAGGGACTCAGAAGTCTCCCTGTGCAACTCCTACAGCCGTATTCCACACTTGGGACTAGGAATTTCACTGCTTCTAGAAGCAGCAGAATCTAGCTATGCAGAGCAATTCTCTTCAATTCCCTTTTAGTGCATTTTATTGGGAACACAAGATAGTTTTTTCATAAATCTTCATTTTGCTTAATCCTCGCTTCTACCTTTTGTCTGCCTAATCCTCCCACCCCTTTCTGCTTAAGCCCCCCAAAGATTTTCCTTCTCTACTTTCCTTTTACCTATGTTCTACTATCTTTCTTCCCTTGAGGTTTCTTCTCTCCGATGTTTCCTTCCTAGCTCCCTGGTTTCCACCGGCAGTCCTGACTAAACCAACAGAATTCAAGAATTGAAACTGGGAACCACAAGTGAGAGAGGATAGGCGGTTTTTGTCTACGTGGGCCTGAATTATCTCACTATTTCTCTCAACTTCATCATGCACTTGTAAATTTTCCTTTTTATCACACTTAAAAAAAATTCTATTGTGAATATGCACTATAGTCTCACTGCCCACCCATCATCAATTGATTGTCAGCTAGACTGATTTCATTTCCTTGCCTGGTGGTAGACCAGCATTGAACATAGGTGCATAGATGCCTTCATGGAAGAAGTGGGAGAGCTGGATCAGGCAGCCATTTTATTTCTAGTTTTTTTTTTCTTTCTTGTCTCTTTCGAGCCTCCAGACTGATTTTCAAAGTGATTGCTCTTGTTTGCACTCTGTGAAGAGTGCAGAATGGGTCCCTTTTCCTCACATACGCATTAGCACGTGTTGTCATTCTTGATTTTGATGACAGCTGTTCAAATTAGGGTGAGACAGAAACTTACTGTGTTTTTAAGCTGTGTTTCCTTGATGGCTAAGGATGCTGAACACTTCAAAGTGTTATCTAGGTTTTGTAATTTTTGAGAACTCTGCTTAGTTTCATAGTTCCTTCCTTCCTTTTTTCCTTCCTTTCTTTCTCTTCCCTTTTTTCCTTCTCCTTCTTTCCTTCCTTCTCTTTCTTTCTTTCTTTCTTTCTTTCTGTCTTTCTTCCTTTTTAAAAAAACTCTTATTATTCTCTCTATTTTTATTTATTACATTTATTACATTGCTCCCCTTCCTCCTCTTCTCCCAGTCCCTCTCCCAATCTTCCCTTTCTTCCCCAGATCAACTCCTCCTTTTTTTTTTTTAAAGCAGGCTTTGCAGGGATATCCACCAAACATGGCCTAACAACATACAGCAAAACTTGGCACAAACCCTCATATCAAACATAACCCATTTCCTTTTATAAATTCATTTTATGTCCCAACTACGGTTTCTCCTCCCACCCTTCTTCTTGTTCCACGTCTCCCGAATCTACCCCCCATCCACTCCTCTGATAGGGTATAACCCATTTATTAACTCAATTGCTTGTTTTCTTATTTTGTTTTGGTTTTTAAAGCTTTTTCTCTATTTAATATTCTAGACACTAATTCCCTACCAGATGTAGAGCTAGCAAAGATTTTTCTCCCCTCTGGGATGCCTCTCCACTCAATTGATGGCTTCTTCTGCAGTAAGAAGACTTCTAGTTTCTGTAATCCTATCTGGGTTCTAGAAATCCCATTTCTCAGCTGTTGGTCCTGTTTCATCTCTTCAAAGCCCTTCTTTCTGTGCCCATATGTAAGTGTATTCCAACGTTTGCTCGTAGCAGTTTCCGAGTACTGAGCCTTTGTTGAGCTCTGTTATAGATCTGCAGTTGAGTTTTGTAGAAGGTGAGTGATAAGAACTACTCCTATTTCTTTTGCATCCCAATATTCAGGTTTCCCAGTACCATTGTTGGAGATGTTGTTCTTTCTTGAACATATATTTATGACTTTTTTGTCAAACCCAATAACTGACGTTATGTGGACTTAGATCTGGGACCTCTATTCCATCCCATTGAACTATGTGTCTGCTTTTGTGGCAGCACTATGCTGTTTTGATTATGGTGACTACATAGAATAAACCAGCTAGGGTGATACTCCAGCAATATTATTTTTGTCCAGGTTGCTTTTGGCTAGTCTTCATCTTTTATGCTTTCATATAAAAATTTAAGATAGGATTTTGAGCATATCTGTGAGGAATGTCTGGCATTTTGATTGACATTTCACCAAATCTGTAGATTGCTTTCCTCAGAGTGATCATTTTTACAATATTAATTCTTCCAGTTCATGAACATTGGGGTCTTTTTATCTTCTAGTGTCTTCTTCAGTTTCTTTCCTTGATGCTTTAAAAAAATCTTTCAGTGTAGGTCTTTCATTTCCCTAGTTGGGTTTACTTCAAAGTAGTGTGTGTGTGTGTGTGTGTGTGTGTGTGTGTGTGTGTGTGTGTAAATGTGGTCAGCCCCCTGGTGTCTTTTCTAGAATTTATGGAGGGTACCTATTTGAGTGTGTTAGTTTTGTGTGCTACCATTTTGCTGAAAATGTTTATCAACTCTAAGATTTTGTTGTTGTTGTTGCAGTCTTTAGGTTTCTTAAATATAGACTCACATCATCCCCAAAAAAGATCCTCTGACTTCCTTTTCTATTACCCTATTTTGCCCTTCTTTTCTCATTGCTCTAGCTAAGATTTCGAGCACTGTATTGAATAAGAGAAATTAGATACCTTTGCCTTATCCTGATACTAGTGGGAACCTCTTAGATTTTTTTCCCATTTCGCATGATGTTGGCTAAAGGAATGTCATGTTTAGAGTTCATCACGTTGAAGTATGCCCTCTCCATCTGTAGTCCCTTCATGGCTTCTTAATAAACAGGATGTTGGATTTCATCAAAGGCCTTTTCTGGGTCTATTGATGTGATCATATGATTTCTCTCTTTTAGTTCATTTATGTGATGAGTTACATTTTTAAAAAACATATATATATGTGTGTGTGTATATATATATATGTATATATATATTGAACCATCCCTTCATTGTTATTCTCAAACCAAATAAATCATGATGAATGACTTTTAATGTGATTTTAAAATTCAGTTTGAAAATATTTTGTTAAGAAGTTTTGCATGACTGTTCATCAAGAAAATCAGTTTGTAATTTGCTTCTCTGTGTGTCCTTATCTGATTTTAATACCAGGGTAATACTGGGGTCATAAAAGAAGTTTTGAAGCATTCCTTTCTATTTTAGTCTATGGAATAACTTGAGCAGAGTTGGTGATAGTTCATCTTTGAAGGTCTAGAACGCTAGCAGTAAATCCATGTGATCTTGGACTCTTTATCAGGTGGAAAACCTTTTATTACTCTTTCAATCTCACTGCTGAACACAGATCTGTTTATATAGGTCATCTTGCAGGCATCTAGAAACTCTCATATTCTTTTAGATACTCCAGTCTAATAGAATATATGTTTGTAAGTTATACCTTTGTGATTTTCTGAACTTCATTAGCATCTGTTGTAATGTCTCATTTTCCATCTTTTATTTTGTTAATTTGGGTCTTTGCTCTTATTCTTTTGGTTAATTTATCTAAAAGGTTGTCATTTTTTTAATGCTTCAAAGAGCCAACTCTCCATTTCATTAAGTCTTTGTGTTATTTTTGCTTCTATTTCATTAATTTCTGCTCTAATCTTAATTATTTCCCCATATATTGCTTTTTAGTTTGCTTTGTTCTTTTTCCTGCCAAGGCCTTAAAATATGTCACTAAATTGTTTAGATCTCTCAAGTTTTACCATATAGGCATATGACGCCATACAAATGCTTGCTTTAATATTGCCTTTTTTGTGTCCTATAGATTTAGATAAGCTTTGTCCCTTAGGGAACGTTCATTCAGGACTGAAGATTTCTCTCTGTGTGTGTTTTCTTAGTTTATCATATTGATTGTGTTTTTGTAATGGGACCAGGGCATTCTGGTGTTGACATGTTTGCTGTCTTATGACATGAGATTTTATTCTGCTTTGGCAGACCAGGATCACAAGGCAAAGGCATGGGCAAGGAGACTTAGAGGATCCTGGAGGAAATGTACTCAAAGCACAGAGGGCCTGGGATGGGTAGGTCTACTTACCATGTCCAGCACCACATCTGAGATAAGTATGTTCTTAGTATGGTACAGCTGGGGTGTGTGGATCTGAAGGTGGAACAACCTTGAGGTATATGCCCGGTTTCCTCCTGGAGTTAGGTTTTGGGCTAGGGTCCTGGGCCAGGGCTGCAGCAACCATATGGAACAGTTGGAGCATGCAAGTCCAGAAGCAGTGTGGGGCAGGGTCTGAGATGGAGCAGCTGCTTGGTTGTATGGGTCTATAAGCAGAGCAGGCTGGAGTCTAGGCTGAAGTGGGCTCTTCTAATGGCTGTGGGGTTGAGCATGAGAGGCAGCGATTACTGGACTACATCAGTATGGAGGTGGGATGAGCCAGAGTCTAGGGTGGGGTCTTTCTTAGCTTACTTTTTTTAACACAGGATCTGTTACTAAACTTGGAGTTTACTGACTCAGCTAGACTGAGTGCTAAGCTAGCTCTGGGTGTCCTCCTATTTCTACTTCTCGGTGTGTTGATTACAGGAGCACAGAGCTGTGCAGGGCTTCTTAGGTGGGTGCAACAGGAGACCTCATCCTTACACAACTAGTATTTTATCTAATGAACCATCTCTCCAGCCATCATCTACTCACAGTGATAACTCTGTGAAGGAGGTATGGACATCTTTATTTTACTGATAAAAGAACCAAAGCTCAAAGAGGTTAACTAACCTAGCCGTGGTCATACAGTGGGAGCTGGGTGGCTAACCCTACAGTATATGATTTTAATCAATTGAGGGAAGAAAAAAGTGTGTTATCTCTGGTACCAGCCCCAACATGGTGGCAGTTGCTTCCAGCTCTCATGTGAAAAAGGAAATTGAGGCAATATCTTTGACTTCAGTGGAAAGTAGTGCTGAAATCTATTGCTTGTGCCTGCAAGGAGTGAGGGGAGTGTGTGTGTGTTCAGAAGCAAATGTGTTATTTATTCTCTCTTTTTATACTGTATTCCAGGGGTTCTCCCTAAGTTTGTATAGTAGAAGCAAAGGTTAAAAAGAAGAATATAGAGCAAATAGGAGATTGAAATGCTGGCCTTCTCTTTTGACACTGGACTTGACTTTATACTGCATCTATGCACCCACAGGCATGTCTGGAGGGTAGCCTGCTGTCCGCAGGAGGACCTTGCTCTGCAGATTCTCAACAGCTAAAGAAAGGTTGTACTGTCATTTCTTCAGCTGGCTACATGGTGCTGGGGTGGGCTTTGGGTGACTGCCATTACTGTGGGCTTCCCACAGGCTCTCCAGTAAAAACAGGCATAAGAAGGAACAGGAGGCAATGATCAAACTGCTGGCCTGCATTTAGGGCTTAAGACCTGGTTACAGATAAGTCTTCGCATTTCATCTGTCACACGATAATCGCTGTGCTTGTTCGGTAACTGTGGGTCTTGCAGGGGTGGAGCCCTCATGCTGTGCCTCATTGGGCAATATTGGATAAGTTATTTAACCTCTTGGATCCCTGTTTGCCTACTTACATTTTTATCTATCTTAGGGGTCTGGTATGAGAATTAAATGTGGCAGTTTGTATTAGGAAACACTTTGGCTCTGGCATACAGCAGGAACTCAATGCATGTTAGTTACTGGCTGCGAGAAATCAACAAGCACACTGAGACACTAGGAAATTCCAGCAGTGATTTGAATCGATCTAAGTTGCTCGAATGAGGTAGTTGTCAATTTTGGTGTTTTTCTTTTTTCTTTTCCTAGGTATCTTTTTTTTTCCTCCCTGGGGTTTGTTTTTAGTTTTTTTCTTGTTGTGATTATTGATGCTTTCGGATGGTTAGAGACAAGATCTTACTGTGCAGCCCAACCTGGATTTTTCTCACAATCCCCAGAAGCCTTCACCTCCAGAAAGCTGGGATTGCAGGTGTGAGCCATTCTTTTTCTCGCTGACATCTGGAAGTCGTGAGTATTTATCACCAATGTCTCTAGAACTAGTATTTTCAGAAGAGAGAAGGGCAGAGCTGGTCAGCTCTGAAAAACAGTCTGCAATTCTCCCTGATGCTGGTCCTCCTCTCTCCAAGGAAGCAGGCAGAAACCCACCATCTCTTCCTGAGTGCAAAGATTGTCTTTTAAGGCTGTAAAGTTCAGCATTGCCCTGCTTGCCCACAAGCAAACCCTACTGAGGGCAGGGCCCTATCTTCTTTAAGAAGCCACCAAAAATTGGTATGAGGCTTCACCTGGCGTCCTAGCAGATGGACGACCCTGACCCTGTCTCAGTGCTCAGCCACCAAGAAGACATCTATATCACCACCCGACCCCACAGGGAAGCAGGGATGAAAAGGCTGTGTGACTCGATGATGGGGAGGAGAGTCACTGAGTGTAGCCTTCTGGATACAGCATGGCAGGCACAACCATGACCACACAGCAGCAGCGGCTAAGTGCACTAGAAGACCTGCAAAACCAAGTAATCAAAAGACGTGTGTGTGTGAATGGGTCGCGGGGGAAGGGGGGGTTGATTGTTGAGAAGACGAGAACTAGCAACAGCAGGAGAGTGATAAGAGATAGCAATGGTCTGTCTGTCTGTGTGTGTGTGTGTGTGTGTGTGTGTGTGTGTGTGTGTAAAAATGGCCTCAATACATTCTGTATATGAAATTGTCAAAAATAAGAGTAAAAAATAAGAGATAGCAGCTTAGATCAAGGCACTGCATGGTTGGGGCTACAGCTTATCAGGCCCTGGCTGTGTGCCAGGAGCTCAATGCTTTGGCAGCCTTAGTCTATTCCGTATTGCTACAATGTAATACTCGAGGCCAGGTAATTCATAATAAACAGAAATGGATTTGGCTCCAGGTTTTGGAGACTGGGAAGCTCAAGGACAAGGTGCTGGCATCTGTTCTGTGTTTCTCAGGGGCTGACTTTATCATCCCATGGTGGAAGGTGAGAAGGGGAGGAAGGGGGAGGAGAAGAGAAAGAATGAGAGCGTACACCATTAATCCCAGCACTCAGGAGGCAGAGGCAGGTGAATCTCTGAGTTTGAGGCCAGCCTTGTCTACAGAGGGAGTTCCAGGACAGTTAGGGCTAACCAGAGAAATCCTGAACACACCAACCATGAAACAAACAAAACACAACATGCGCAGCCTCAAACTACCGTATGATCAGTGTTAATTGACTTATGTGGTTATGGGGCTCCATGACCTAAACACCCCCTAATAGGCCCCACCTTCCAACGCTGCTCTGTGGGGGTTCACACTTAGTCTGTACTCTTGGGGGACACATTCCTCCCAACATGACTTTTCCCAATGGGCAGATGATGAGACTGCAGCCACAGAACGTTTAATTCGCTTGTTTAAAGCAGCCCATCCGGAACTGAGATTCCAACCTGAATGGATCATAGCTTAGCATCCTCATGCCACCCACTTTAACATTAAGTGCGACTTCTGGCTCAAGGGAGAAATCTGCTTGGCAGAGAGGGGTAAGTGGCAGATAGTTAGAGAGGCCATGAGAGGCTGTAGGGGAGCACAGTTGTGTTTACCAAGCCCAACTGCCCAGTCCATCCTATAAGGCACTGGTTCTCAACCTTCCTAATGCTGAGAAACTTTTATACAGTTCCTTATGTTGTGGTGACCCCCCCAACCAACCATAAAAATTACTTTCATTGCTACTTCATAACTGTAATTTTGCTGCTGTTATGAACCATAATATAAATATCTATGTTTTTTAGTGGTCTTAGGCAACCTCTATGAAAGGGCTGCTCGACCCCCAAAGGGTTGATGACCCCCAGGTTGAGAACGGCTGTTCTCAAAGTTGAGAATCCCAAGGGTAGATGAAATCCAGGAGAGAGTTAGCACACTTCTTGCTGTCTGCAACTCTCTGCTCTCTCCTTTGGAGAGGCTGCTTCACATTCCAGGTGGCACTCCTCCTTATCTCCGTACCCTCATTTGCAGTGTGTGGGCAACGGAGCTTGACATCACTGCAGTGTTGGATGGAGAAATGGCTCATAATGCGCCGTTTAAATGGGAAGCATCAGGATGGAGTGTTCCTGGGGCTAGATCTGACCCCATTTCAGTGTCCATGTGCAGATGCTCCGGGCCACATTCTAAGCCATTGGGAGTCATCAGGAACCACTGGACAGCAAGAGGCTAGTCCCATGGGGATGAGGTGGCTGCTCACCCAGCTTGGGGTAACAGGAGAGTTCCAATTGCTTCATCCTTGGTTGCGGAACAGAATGAGCCAATGTGTAATTAGAAGCATTAAGTGGCTCTCAGTATGGTCAATGAGGTTTGCAGCTCCTGTTCACGAAGGAAATATGAAACAGTAAACACACTTCCAGTTATAGATGGGACTAAACACACCGTTAAACTGAATGCTAATGGCTGCTGCCTGCCTCCTGTGAGCATTTCACCGTGGCAACCGGCAGGTGCCCTTTGCCTGCCTCCACTTTCATCTTCCCATAATTCTCTTCTGTGATGGCTTTTTGGATGATAATGGGCCCATGCCTGAAATAGTAGTTACAAAGAGAATTAGAATTTTTAAAAGGGGAAAAAGGAAAAAGACAGAAAATTATGTCGGAGCATTTTCTAGCTCCTCAGACTCTCTGCTTGTAGGATTTGGCAGGCTCAGGATTGGGAGGAGGCAGAGACTGACTGATACAAGCATCTTTCATATGCTGTATATGAAAGGCATGGAACCTGACTTTTCAGGTCCAGTCGCTAAGCTGTGGAAGCAGCATCTTTTGAGTATGAGTCTAGGAATTTGACATACTTCAATATAGCTTTTCTTCATTCCCAAAAGCCATGTAGCTTTGGATGAGGAATCTTTTGTTGGGTAGCAGTTTCCTGTGAGTTGACAAATCCCATTCTTTAGGGAGGCTCATAAGACTCTGAAGGTGAACAGCACACAAGTCTCAGGAAGACACTGAAACCTACTAGATGCACAAGATTCCTCCTTCCCTAAGGTTCTGTAACTAGTAAGGACTACTGAGAAGAGAAGACTTGCATAGAGCTCCAGGGTTGTAGCTTTCATGAGTCATCACCCATGCTGGGGTAGGATTCTCAATGATGCAACTGCCTTTGCATTTCTCATGCTTCTGCAAATAAACCCTCACTCATACTTCTGTAAGTAGCCCCACTAAACTCCTTATTTTGACAAGCTGCACTTTGAAAGAACTGTTACACTCGTCTGCCATCAGTTTCCCAACCAGGGTGAGAAGATGTTTGCTCATTCTCCCCCTTGCCCCAAATCACCCAATGTCGCTCCTCTCTGTGTCTGTGTCGTATTTTAGTCAATAATACTCATCACCTCTACAGGTTGGTGTAACGTGCCTCTAAAGCTCTTAGTTCAGCATCTGGCTTGGGGAGATACTCTGTAAATCTTCTGATAGTGGCGATGACTAATCATTTACTGGATGACTTTGGGCCAATACCTTTTCTGAGCTTCAAATCCATTATCTGTAAAAGGCTTGCTAATAACAGCACCAGAGACATTTGTTTAAGGCTCTAGATAAGCAGTAAATGATGAAAAGTTCTGGGCCCAGGACTTGGCGGGTAATAAGAACTCAATAAGAACTCGCTGAATGAATGGGGTGCAGGATGTCGAGAAACGTGCTACCAGCTAAAGAAGATATGCCATGAGACCCAAAGCCTTGAAAAGCAGACGCAGGGGGAAGAGTCCAAATGACCTGGACTTTTGGCAGTTACATATGTTAGCAGCCAAAGCCCTTCTGCTGCTTGCTTTCTTCTGGGCATGTCTGCTCTTCCCAGATCTTAGGAAGACTGATGGAAAAGAAAAAAAAAGATGGTGCTTTGAGAAATGACAATCCCAGTATCCCAGTGAGCTCATGGAGTCATGTGTATCAGAGTTGTGCATCCATGGCGTCATGTCCAGCCAAACCTGTTCACAGGGCAAGGGGTCCTCTTCTGGCTCCTGTGCCCTGTGAGTGACCAGCATCCTGTCTCCGTACTCTCCTTCCCCACCCAGGTACATTTTCCAGGGTACTGACTCCCTAAGAGCTATGTCTCTCTGTCTCCTGTCAGACTCCGGCTGTTTTGCTTCCCCTTTTCAACTCTTCGAGGGAATATATGAAGCCATGATTTTATTTCTGAGTAGGACAGTTAGATCATCTTCATAAGAACACCTGTCAATCCATATATACAAGTTCTATTTAACCATTAATATTCTTTGAATCCTGGTTCTTTTCTGACAATTTCTTGTGAACGTCTCCTGATATCATTAAATATTCTAAAATGGCTATGCCATTTTCCATCTTATACACACATAATTATTTTTAACCAACAAGCTATTAACAGACATTTATAAAACTCTGCTAATTAAAACATCACTGAAATACCTCTATATCTGTGAGTACTTAGTTAGCATTTATATAACATGCAACCATATGGTGCACACTATTCTGAGACATTCCAGATGTTGCATTTGTTCTTCACAGCTAGTCATGCACTAAGTAGTCCTATATTACCCCTGATTTAGGGACGAAGAAACTGAGGCCCAGAGAGGTTACGTCACAGTTGATAGGTGTTGAAGCCAGTCCATGCTCTGAAATGGAAAGTGCCATGTTGAAAATCGCAAATATCTTTGAAGGCTTTTCAAGTGACCCACCAGAGATGGTATAGCTCTTTACTTCCTTCACATCAGCCTTTGTTAGATGATACAGGGCATTGGAAAAGTCAGTAACTAAAGGTGGTTCACCAGTCTAGGACCAGCTTACCTCTTTCTTGGACTAGGGAAATGACGAAATGAGTTGGAGCATTTGCTGCACAAGCTTGAGGACCGGAGTTCAAATCCCCAGTACCATCATAAAGTGCCATTGCTAATCTTGTTACTGGAGCCTGGATACCTCTGCTTCTTTCTGTGTGATTCCCAGCTTAAGAACTTAGTGACCGAGACCACACCTTCCTAATATCCAAATATTTTATTCTCAGAGGAGGACTGCCTCACTTGACTTGAGGCATACCGGGCAGCCACACACTGTATCCAGTGAAATGAACCATCACAGAAGCTGTAACATATATGTGACAACACACACAGACAGGAGGAAGGAGATATTCCATTAGAAACAGGTGGGAAACTAGAGTGTTACCAAATCCAAACCCATGGGGAGCCCTGCTGAAATCCAGACTCATTTTCCCCTAATGCAGAATTTCAACTGGTCAAGTGACTTGACATTCTGTTTCTGTTATTAATGGCACCTTTTTTTTTAAAAAGAATATTTCTATCTGCAAGTAAGATATACATTAATTTTTGTTACATGTTGCTTTTTTAATTAAAAATTTACTCATTCTTTGTGAATTTTGTGCAGTGCATTTTGTCACATTCACCCCTCTCAGTTCCTCCCATATCTACCTACCCCTTCCCTATCCTCACAACGCTGGGTCCTTTTTTTTTTTTGTTTTCTCAGCCATCAAGGCCAGTCTGTGCTGCCTGAATGCACTTGGGTGTGTGGCTATTTACTGGGACGTGGCAGTTTACCAGGGAATCACATTCTTAAAGGACACAGCTTCTTCCTCTCCCAGAAACTGTCCATTGTAAATAACTCCTCAGGTGGGGGCGGGGATCTCCATGCCCATCTCCCCTCCATGCTGGGCTTTTCATTCCATCACCACCACTGTGAGCTCATGTGTGCAACTGCTCTGCTGGGTCTAGATTTGAATTCTTCTTTAATTATTATTTAGCTATATATTCTGCAATAATTTAATTAGTGCTACCCTGTAACTATGAAATATAGCTCAATAAAAACAAAAAAAGAAAAAATAGAAAATTGTCCATAAGATCATGCTGTAGGTAAGTCTGTAAAGCATTTTCGTAATTAGTGATTGATGGGTGAGGGCCCCGTCCATTATGCCATCCCAGGGCTGATGGTCCTGGGTTCTATAAGAGAACAGGTTGAGCAAGTCATGGCAAGCAAGCCCCTAAGCAGTGCCACCATGGGCTGTGTCATCTCCTGCCTCATGGTTCCTGTCCTGCTCAAACTTCTGACCTGACTTCCTTCGAAGAGAAACAGTGATGTTCTACCCCAAGTTGCTCTTCATCATAACTTTTCATCAGATCAATAGAAATCCTAACTAAGACAGGTTGTCAATAAGACTTATTTAGTTTCTTTTTGACATGTCTCTGGCTATCAGTTGCTTCTGCTGTAAATGGGAATAAACAACAGGGTCTGCCTTACTGGAAGGCTGCTCCACTCTATATAACAAGGAATTATACCTGGCAAATGATCAGGAGATGTAACTCTCTTCCAGAAAAACAATTCTATTTTCTCCCACGAGTCCTTGGAAAGCCTGGAGTCGGATTCCTTCGTGGGTGATGGTCTCCCTCTGGGCCTGGAGCTAGCCGCTGCTTTGTCTGCTGTTTGTACATTTAAATTCCGTGCTAACTCACCACATCTACAAAAGTTTCCAGTCCGAGTTGGGCAAGGCGGTGCACACCTTTAATCCCAGCACTCAAGAGGCAGAGGCAAATGGGTTTCGAGACCAGCCAGGTCTATCTTCTGAGTTCCAGGACAGTAAGGGCTACATAGTCTCAAAACAAGAACAAGAACAAAAAAAGTTGCCTGTTCATTAAATATTTTAAATATATATGTGCTTTACATACCTCAAAGAAGCTGGTCATTTGAAACAATCAAGGGAGACTTTTAAATAAAGGCTACATCGTGTCTGTCTTTTCATGTCTTTCTATTATCCTCTCTGGTTTAATAGATGCCCATTTCTTGCCTCCTCCGCTCCAACCTACTTATCATCCACTCATATCCCATTGGGAAGGGACCACACCCTTCTTCAGGGGAAGTTATTTGACTTTGACACCATACGGTTCTGTTGTGTTAGAAGATGGTGTATGACTAAGAACTACCTAATCAGTTTCTCATTCTTTTGGCTACAGTGATTGGTTTAGAGATGCTCAGGTTTGTTTTATTGGTGCTCTTTTCTTGGATTTCATGTGTGCTTCCTAGGAGAGAAACCCTCTTTTCCTGGGCTAGTATGAACGGATGCCGCATGGAGGGGTGCATCCCTTGTCTCTAACACCTTAGGAGAGAATGGACATAGAGCATGGAGACAGGCAGAGAGCTAAGGTTTGAAGTGACCTGGATCAGGGGTGAGGAGGGAAATGGGATTGCCACTTGATTTCCTGAGGTCACCCCCGGTCTTGTCTTCAAAGATATGAGCCAATAAAATCTGAATTCTTTTTAGGCCAGATTGAGTTCAGAATCCAAGGGTCTTAATAAACGCATGGATTTATTTAAACTAACATCTGCTCCCAGATAAGTTAGTGTACAACTTGAGTCTTTGCATCCAGCTTATGCTAATAAGCAACTGAATCATATATCGAATTCTTAGGACAAACTGGTCCAAGGTGACAAACCCTTCTGTATTTGTGCTCTTGGATGCTGAGAGAGTACCTGAAAAGCAGGTGGTTTCAGTGTTCATGCCTCATTTGAGGAATTTGAGGAATGAAGGAGGATGAGAGGAAAGATCTGATTCATGCAGTCAGTCACCAGCTCATACGTGAGGGTTTGCCTCAGCTAACTGCCTAGCTAACTATGGGTGGGGCAGTTCAGTCATGGTCAGGTTAACAGTAGGCTGAGAACCAAGGCTGGGTTCGTCATACAGCCTTTTCCGCCTAAGGGATTCTGTCATTCTGATGGGAGGTCCAGCAGGTGTTCTGAGTCTCACTGGGGACGGCAGATGACTGTCCAGGGGTTTGTTCTGGCTCTGAGAGATACGCATCTACGTCAGTGGGTTGGTGAAATGCTGCGTGAGTTGCAGGAAAAGAAGTGTCACTGCTGTCCTACTGAGGGTCCTATCTGGTTACCCCACCACCCCCTTTCCTCCCACAGTCAACCCCCATACCTACCCTTCCCTTCTCAGCACCTCTCCCATCCATGTTTTAGCCATTCTCCCATCCTGGACAAGGTGGGGAATTCTGGGAAGCTTTCGGTGCCTGAAGCCACCACCAGATAAGGGATTGGCTCCAGAGCCCTTGGCAGAGACATCTCCCATTGCCTGGGTGAGGTCAAGGTGGCTCACAGCCTCCACTGGGGACAAGAGCCTGGGGAAACCAAAACATTCTGGTGCCTGCTGGCTCTGGCCTGGTCCCCAGGCCGTGTCCCCACTGTAAACTGACACGCAGCTAGGGAGAGCTTATCTCTTGCTTGGGTCACAAGGCCTGCAGGGCAAGTCTATTCTCAGAGTGAGCACCAGCCTGCAGAAGGTTTGGACAGAGTGTGAAGAAAGCAAAACAGGCCCCTCAGGCCTGCTGAGGAGGGTAGGGCCCAGGCGAACTCACATGCTCGGCAGGACTTGGCTTTGCAAAGTTGGCTTTTGGACTTGATTTAATCTTACCCGTGTTCTCCACAGTGTTAAACAGGAGGTGATCAGCTGTATCTGGAATGTTGACAGCGGTCTGGAGGTGGAGGGGTTAAGCCCCTTTCTCTCTCCCAGCAGCCATGGGGCCAGATGCAAGCTTGTGGTCTCTCTGTCCTCAGGCTCCACGGTGTAAACTGAGAAAGATTGAGCCATAGACTCTTTCTGACCTGGATGAAGCACACGGTCTATAACATCCAATTTGAATCTGTTTGCCGTTCCGAGATACAGATAATAAATGTTCCGAGATAATACAGAACAGGTGGCTGGAAGTAAGTTAACTTTGTTCATGAGCAGTAGGGGGTGGGTGGAAATGAGCTGGATTCCAAACAGAATGGCAGTGGCAATGATAGTTATTTTAACACCAACAAAGCAACCATTTCAAAACACCCTCCGTAAAGCACTGTATGCTCATGACCTTACTTAGCCTTTTACATACGCCTCTGGAGGTAGGAGCGGGGAGCACTGTGATCCCCATTTCAGAAATGAAACTATTGAGGTTTAAAGAAGCTCTGTTGTCTCCCTGCCATGTCACTGGGAGGAGGCAGCAGTGCTGAGATAGGAGCCTGGGGTCTGCTTGGTCTTAAAGCCCACATTCTTGTCTACTGTGCAATCTGATGAGGATGCAGAGACATGCACCACCCCAGTCCTGTGGAAGCTGAGCTCCATGGGAGCACAGTCACCTGGAAGGCAGGGATTGTTGTTTAGTTGGAAGACAGAAGACTATGCATCCCAGACACCATTTTCCAAAGTCACAGTCCACTCTTAAGTTTAGGTTAGAGGTCAGTCAGACCATGCTCACCTGCAGCTCCTCTCTCTCTTTCTCTTTCTCTCTCTCTCTCTCTCTCTCTCTCTCTCTCTCTCTCCTATCTGTCTCTATATCTATCTGTCTGCATGTCTGTTTGTCTGTCTCTATATCTATCTCTCTGCCTGTCTCTTTATCCCTCCCTCCCTCCCTCCCTCCCTCCTCAGAACTGACTCTAATTCTCATTGCTATAGGGAAAGAATAGACTCTCCTTTCATGACAGTCTGCCTGAGAAATTTACCCCAGGCAACCAGGCATGTCCTGTATGCTGGACACACATTGACTAAAAAGATGAACCTTTACCTCCTCCCTCATAATTGGGAATCACGGACAATCTAACTGCTAGCTGGTACTGTGACCTACTTACCACCTGCATGGGATGGACCTCCCACCCTCTTTGAAACCTGTAAGAAAGGATTCCCCATTCAGCTTTGAGGATTTGACATCCTTTAAGGGCCTTCGTCATGATATCTGTCTGTCTGAGTGTCTGTCTATGGTGTCAATAACTCTTTAAGCATTTTTCATTTTTATTTTATTTGTATGAGTATTTTGTGGGCATGTGTGTTTGTATACCACATGCACGCAAAGTCTTTAGAGACCAGAAGAGGGCATCGTATCCCTTGGAACTGGAGTTATAGACAGCTGGTATCTGGCTTATGGGTGCTGGGAATCAAACATCAGTCCTCTGGAATGGCAGCCAGTGCTTTTAACTACAGAGCTAACCGTCCAGCCCTTGTCAAAAATTCTGAATTAATCTTTTACCCTAAAGGACAAACTGCCTCAGCGTCCCTCCTGAACTCTTAAGCTCACACCCTATTCTCAGCAGTCCCCATGTCCCTAGCCTGTTCCCTGCTCCTTTCTGCTCAGTCTCTACTGTTTTCTGTGCCAAGGTAACTTGTGTATGTTTATCCTCAGTTTCGAAGTCCTGGTCCTCTCTTGCTTCTGATGCATCAACATTGCTGATCAGGCCAGGTTCAGGTGACACCTCCCTTATTGACTAGGTTCTTTGACTCCAAACAGACGCAAGGTTTTTTGTGTTTGTCTCAGCACCTGTCGTACTCTTTGGCTGTTTTCCTGATGTTCACTTGATGGCTATTCCCCGAGTGACACTATCTACTGACCACTCTACCAGGTTCTGATCTGCTTCCTCTGCTTTCTTGGCTCCCAACACACTGTCAAGCTCTCAGAGATAACTTGCCTTCTTTCCCTTTTCTGTAGAGGTATATCTCATTTTCCTCAAATTCTGGGTAGTTGGCCAAGCTTCCATTGTACAAGGTTCTTCACAGCTATGTGACTCTGTGACCTAGAACTTCCCCCTCTTCTGAATCTGTCTCTCTCTCTCTCTCTCTCTTTCCTTCTTGCCTGCTTTGCTGGACCCCCAGACATTTACAGACAATAATTGGCTCTTATTTTGCTTTTGTCAGCATTTCTTGGCTTAGAGATGGATTTTCATATGTTTATTGAATGAACAATTATCAAGAAGTATGTGTTCTATCGGTGAACATACTAATTTCTTCACCATCCAGTCAAGGTCTGATGCTGAGGTCATGGCTGGGTGAACAGATTGAAGGGCAGACTCCACACAGACCTCATGTCCTCGGGGTCCCAGATGGCCAGTGGCTGGACTTAAACATATACAATGTAGAAAGAGAGAAACCTAGCAGGACATGAGTTCAGGTAGCCAGCAGAGGTCCCCGGAGTCTCCCCTGGTCTCTGTCCTTCAGCTGGCCTCCAGTTCTTCTTGTCATTCTCGTAGAAGACTCTGGGTGAAAATAATCATGGGTTGTGGAAGGGCTGAGTTCCCCCGGGTATGAGCACTGCTTCTAAGTGAACATGTATTAATGGAGAAGTATAAGATATAAAAGCCCTTGCTGCTCCCAAAGCCATCACTCTTACGCCTGGAAGCAGCCATAAGTGGTCATATGGCCTCTCTCCAACCTTATGTGTGTAGAAATCATAGCATTGAAGGGACACTATGCTAATATCTGGCGTCAGAATTCTCTTTGGGTCAGAGCTTGTCTGCAGCTCTGGGGACAAGGCTAGCCCATGACAAAGTGAGATAGAACCATTGTTTTTGACATAAATGAGTAGTGAATTTGAGCGACAGCCTTTATAGAAGAGGAATATAGGAGCGGAGAGGGGACTGGATGGGCAGACTAGAAGCTAGGATTTATGTCGGTTGAATCTCTTAAGAGCAGGGATATATTAACACTTTATTGCATTTCTGTGTGGTGAGAATTCGGGAAACTTTCTCTCACTTCAGGAAAGATTGCTTGCCCCTAAAACCCACACTAAGGTGGTTTGGGGCAAAATGAGCCTAGAGAGATTGAGAAGGGAGCGCCATTGCTTTTCTTGGCAAAGATAAGCCTCACAGGGTCATGAGACACCAGGCATGTGCCACCATAGTCAAGTTATGCGTTGCTGGGAATTGAACCTAAGGCTTTGTGCTTGCTAAGCAATGACTCTGCCAGATGAGCTACATTCCCAACCCCTCCATGGCTATTCCAAACCTAGTCAAGTTGACAAAAAACATTGACCATTGTAACAGGTAATAGAGAAGGGGAGAGAATTCCAGACAGGGGGCCCTAACTCAAGGAAACAAGTGATTGAAGTGAATTAATGGGAATTCTCTGGAAGGGTAAGCAGAAATGACAGTTGTCTGTGGCATGTAGTCTGTGGCCTCAGAGGACAGGGATGGGTACTATGTCAGTCAAATCCTACAGTGCAGGTGCTTGCTCTATTATGAACGCTTCCATGCAGACCAAACTCCGGGAGAAGACCTAGGGACCTAATGTGGTTTTATCTCCTCAACTCTTGGCTGGGGCAAGTAGGGATATCATAATGGACCATTGGGTTCATGAGAAAATAAATGGAGACTTGAAAGACAAAAAAATGAGGTGTTTTGGATAAAGTATAACAGAAGAGAGGGCAGACAGCTAGAAACGCCAGCCTCCCACACTCACAGGGCATCAAGGGTAGGTAATTTTGCCATTAGTTTCAGAGAAAAAGGTATGTTGGCCCTTCCACCATGCCCTAAAACTCCGTTCATAATAGGTTGGTAGGTAGAAGTACTCGAGCTTCAGTGTATGCCTGCCCAGTGGAGGAGTTGGGAGGGACCTTAAATTCCAAGCTTTTCTTTTCCTGTGTTAGCCCCCTCTGTATCAGCAGGAACCTATGTGCTTGGGTGCCTCGCACCTGCACCTCCAAACTCTTTCTTTGGGTTAGGCCATGTCTGGAGTGCGCTCCCTTTCTCTTCCTTGTTGTGATGGTCTCAGTATTCATTATTTACTTGACTAGGTTTAGAATAACCATGGAGGGGCCAGAAATGTAGCTCAGTTGGTAGAAAGCTTGCCTAGCATGCGCAGGCCTGGGTACCATCCTCAGTACCAGATAAACTGGGTGGTATGCATGGCGGTAATCCCAGCATCTGGAAAGTAGGGGCAGGAGAATTGAAGCTCAGAGTCGTCCTCAGCTACACAGCTAGTGCGAGGGCAACCTTGAGATACATAATACCCTGTCTCAAAAAAACAAAACCAAGGAACAGAACACACACACACACACACACATCTACACACGCAGCACACGCACACACATGCATGCACACATGCAGGGGTGCACACACACATACACTCTACTGCCAGTATAAGAGGGGTCTCTGAAGGTAGGGTCTCCCTGTTTGCCAGTGGAGCACTAACGACCATGACAGCTTATCCCAGCAACGCCTGCACAAATTCAGCCACTCACAGTGACAGGCAAGCCATGCTCTTGCCCAAGGAGAAGTAGGGAGGGATAGGAGGTGGGGGTGGTTCTGGCTGAGATCACTTGGCACTGAGCTCTGTGATCTACGAGTTGCTTTTAATTTCCTGTGCCGGGCGCCAGCAGCCTGATGAAATGAAGCCGATAGCGGGCCGTACAGCAGCCCTGCTCAGCCCAGGCTTGTCTGAGCACTTCAGGGTCATGATCCATGGGTTCTGAGAGACAAAAACCGAGTCCACTCCCAACCTCCATACCCACCTCCAGCCCAGCCTCCTGCCGACTCTGTGGTGTTGGGGATGGGAAGGTTGGGGAGAGGGTTACTGAGTTCCCCCACTTGAACTTTGGGGACCAGAAGGGATGACTTGGGTCCTGGCTATGTGGCCTTCTGGTCTGACAACTGTAGGTCAAGTTGTTTTGACCTTATGAACTCCAGCTCCCTTAACCAAAAATGGGGACTATTAGCTATTAGTAGAGGCTCCTTCATGGAACTCTCAGGAGGATTCAAAGAGAACAAGTAGATGTGTAAAGGAAGGTGCTGGAATGTAACTCAAGCTAGCTGGCAGCAATCATTATTTGCCCTTTGTCTACTTGCCTTCCAGTGTTCCTTTTCCCGAGGAGGTAGCGAGTGGTTGGGATTTTCCCTCATCTTATTCTATTTTAGACAACGCCACGCTGTCCTCCCGCTGCTCTTCCTGCCGCTTCCACGCTAAACCTCCACACTTCCCTTGGACACAGCATCTACCTTGAGCCAGGTGTGGTGACTTTACATGGGGGTGACAGCAGCCAGTCTTTGCAACCATCAATAAGTCATATTTCAGAGTTGAGAAAACAGTTATGAATTCCAGGCCGAGGAAGGAAAAGCCAGCCATCTGGTGGCCATCGATACCGAGGCAGAGTAGATTATCTCCATCACCGGGTCTGGATTTTCCTAGCAGTTATCAAAATGAAGGTGAGAGCCCGCTTCAAAAGCAGGAGACGGTAAGTGTGAGCTCCTAGATTCTCCAGCTGCCACCCTCTCTTCCTCATATCAGGCCAAGGGCCACGCAGCTCTCTCTGGACAGAGTCGATAAGCAAAGCCTGATGCAGTCCCCCCACCCTTGCAGCTGAGTTTGAGCCCAGGGTCCCCAGAAGCCCAGATCAAAGGCAACTTTGTTTTCTTTTAATTTTTAAATTCAATTATGTATATTTCTCTTTTATTGGTGCATGCGTATGTGCTCTAGCCTGCACATGCGTGCTTGCATATATGCGTGTGCACATGTCTGCGGAGGACAGAGAACAACTTGTAGGAGCTGGTTCTCTCCTACCAGCTCACCCTGGGGACTGAGCTCGGGCCATCAAACATGGTGGCAAGTGACTTTACCCTCTGAGCCATCTTTCTAGCCCACCAAAACAGTTCTGAATTTTAACGTTACTCTTATCCAGTGCTGCCTTCTGACTCTGGGTACCTCGGTTAACTCTATGGTGTGAAAGCTCTCCTACTTAACTTTGGAAACTCCTGTTTGTATTCCAAAGCTGAATGCTCCCTCCCTTTCAGGACTCCCGTGATGTTATCGGGGAGGGCTATAACTCTTCTAATAAAGCTTGTCTGAAGTGTAATTTATGCCAGCTCCCTTCTACCGAGCCTATAATTTATTTATTCATCTGTAACAGTCATGGGATCAAATCAAGCTTCCGTAGCAAGCTTGAGGAAGAGAAAGGAGGGAGGAATAGCCTTCTGCTTCCCTTGGAGATATAAACAAAGTGCACAGTCTACGCTGAGATTAAGACCAGCCCCTTGTGTGTCTGACACACGGGTGAACAGTGCTTCCCAGAATTCACGAAGGAAGGAACCAATGAGATATCTTGAGGACTCTCAGTGAGGGAGAGTTAACAAGTTTAGCTTCTTCCCTTGTCTAACACCTTAAAGGAAACCAAAGGTCTTGCCCCAGCTTCACTGAGTATCACTGTTGGGCACTAAGCCTATGTCCTCACTGGCCACTAGGCATCCCAGAACCGCAGGTGCCTCCTGCAGCTCTGAGCCACCAGGAGCTTAGTAACTGAGAGGGGTTGGGGAAAGTTGAGTCAGGAGACTCCAAATACAGCCCATGCTTTAGCACCATGAACTTTTAAAGGTGCCCAGGAATAGGAAGAGGCCAGACTATTGTCTCACATGAGTAGACTGACTTCATTGCAGCCAAAGACAAATCTGCGGGAATATTTGGAACATTGATTATAATTTTTTCATTTTTTTGGTTCCACCTCTCTATTATCCTTTCTTGTCAACCCATTCTCTCCCTACCAGTCCCCTTACTTTCTCTAAATTACCCCCTTTCTACTTTCATGTCTTAGTATTTTTAAAAACATCTGCTATGATTAGGAGAGAAAATGTGGTATTTGTCTTTCTGAGTCTAGCTTGGTTTAACCCAGTGATTTCCAGTTCCATCAGCTTCTTCTCAAATAACACAGTTTTGTTCTTTGAGATGAACAATACTCCACAGCGGGTGTATCTAAGCTATAGCACAGTTCTTTATCTGCCTGCTGGTGGTCATTCAGGATGATTCTATACCTGGGCTATGGTGATAAGGCAGCCAGCAACATGGCTGTGAACTATTTCCCAACATGATGTGTCTCCTGGTGTGTTCACTTGATTCACATGATGTGTCTTCCTGGTGTGTCCTCTAGGTGTGTAGTTGTATTCTATGGTAGCTGTGTTTTTTGTTCTTTGAGGAACCATCATAGTGATTTCCACAGTGCCTGAGAGTGTGAGATGTTTACCCAGCTAATATCTCTGTTCCTCGAAAACCATCATCATCTGCCCCCCTCCCCAAGCTTCTGTTTTTCATCTGTTTTCCTCCATCTCTCTCTCCCTCTCCCCCCTCTCCCTCTCTCTCCTCTTTCTATTTATTTTCCACAGACACAAGGTGAGTTTCCAAATTTTAATGATGAGTATTTGGAGGTCTGAAGTCACACGAAGGTGGCACAGAGTCTGAAATGCCACCAAGAGCTTCCCATGGATGCTCTACCACTTCAGCAGTGGGGCAGTTGTTCAATAGTTGTGGCTCTGCTTCTGAGGAGCCAGGAGTCCTGAAGTAGTTTTGCTCACCTCTCTGCCCTTTGTTTCCTGCTCTAGAAATAGTTATATGACAGTAACTGCCTCTCAGGATGGTACTGATATTCTAGAAAGTACTCACCAGTGTGCTCAGTACTTAGCATGTGCTTGATAAAAGCTGCCCTTATGCCCCACATCCTGGCCATCCTAAAGGTTATCATGCAGATCAATTGTGTTATGCATTCTGGCAGTCTAAGTTGGACTTGAGTGTATTTTGTGCTTTGCGGTGCAAAGGATTTATTTTGCAATGCAAATGAAAAAATAATCCTATTTTCACTTGGCAAAGATGTTGGGAGTCAGTACTGGGAAATGCATGGTGGCCTGGAAGCCGGATAGTCTCCCGGGGCTGGGGTAATTGGGATATTCACATAGTCACATGCTCTCACACTTCTGAGGGTCATAAAAAGGGTGCTTGGCTCTGCTGTGGCACAGGACATAGAACCTGGCATCCTCATTAGAAAGACCAATTTGGAGTTGTGTATTAAGCATGCTAGAATGTTCCACTTGGTATAACTCAGGACAATCCAGGTGTCAGTGTCTGGGGATGACAAGAAGGGGTGTGGAGGGGTTTGGAGAGAGCTGTGAACGCTAAAGCAAAAGATTGAGGGGGTCATGTGATGGCTTAGCAGTTAAGAGTGAGTATTGCTCTTCCAGGGGTCCTGGATTTAGTTGCTAGCATCTATGTTGAGTAATGTACAGCCTTCTGCAACTTCACATACAGAGAAATGAATGCCCTTTTCTGGCCTCTGAAGGCAGCTTGCATTCATGTGTCCATTTTGACACAGATACTCACACACACACACACACACACACACACACACACACACACACAGTGTGTAACTTTGAGAAAGATGTTTATTCCTTTAAGGACTAGCCTGGACTACTCATCTCATCTGCGTGGGATCAGCACAGAGAAGAAAGAGGTTCAGACCCTTTGTAGCTGTGATTAAACAGGTGAGTGAGGTCAGGGAAACCCCAGCTAGCCATGCATAGTATACAGAGTTTCATCCCTTCTTTCTTTGGAGTTTGAGACGAGGTGCTTGTGAGCGTGAGGCCCGCCTGGGATGTATAGCTGACATGTTACCTTGAAAACCAAATTTAAGGATCAATCAGATGGCTGAACAGGTAAAATCTCTCGCTGCCAAGCCGATGACTTGAGTTCAATGTCCAGAACCCATATGATAGAACAAAGAGAACGACCCATGCAAGTTGTCTCCTAACCCAAGTTGTCTCCTGACATCGTGTGTGGCCTTGCAAACAAACAAACTTATAAAATAAAGTGAAACCAAATCCCAAGTACAAAACCCATCTGACCTGCCTACCATACATGGCAGACACACAGACCTCTGGAACTGTCCATACTTGCATTGTTGGTGTCCTCCCTTTTCATTAACCTTGTTGCTCTCTGCCTACCTTCAGGGCCATTTCAGTGGAGTTCATAGGGATAATGGGCATGCCTTCTTCACCGCACTGATGTGTGCAATAGAAGAGAGACCCTGCCTTGAAGAATGAGCAGGTGGCAAGTGCTATGGAAGCTAAACTTTCACTGGGTGCTGAGGAGACTGAGACAATATCCTTGTGGATATTTCAGTAGCGTCTAGGAGATAATGAGAAGACAGACCTCGTCTTCTCTGAAGTCCTGTCTAAGTCACTTGGTTTCCTGTGAACCTCAATTGTGTCGCCTGAAAAGTGGCAGTAATGATGGTACCTGCTCATCAGGTTGTTCTGCCTATTATTTGAGGGATACAAAGCCCATGGCATGATTCCTGTCACAGGTAAGACACAAGTCATGAGTTCCCAGTAAAACTGTTCCATTTCTGTATGTCTCTGCGGAAGAGTTTCCTTTCTCAAGATGTCAGCCATGACAGGAAGACAGCCAGCCCCCTGGGGAGTTAGTTCCCTTTCCCCTTTAGTACCTCCACTCAGATGAAGCTGGACCTTTGAAGACATGTCAGGAAAGCAGTTCAGAATGAGCCAGAGTAAAGCACAGTTGATGAATTTTAGAAGTATTCAGATTGAGTGATGTGGGAAAAGGACTAGTGACAGCCTTCGACGTGAGTACATGCTCCTAGAGAGAGTCTGCTCGAGTGTCCACACTGATTCTATGGGAGTCTGCAGCTTGCCCCGGTGTATTCCTCAATGGCTGTCATCTGTAACAAGGATTAAAAAGGAAGAGAAGCTTGAAGTCAAAGGAAAATTTAAAAACTAAAAATATTTGTGTTAGATTTTTTTTTTTTAAGAAATTCTTTCGCGGATGAAATTGTAAAGCGGTTTTCTGTGGTGTTCTGCTTAGCTTTAGGGACAAGAGAAACACTAATATGGGAAAACAAAAGGTTACAAGCATTCTGGCCACAAGTAAGTATTTATTTATTATTAGTTATTTAAGAAGTCTTTGAGAAAATGTCTCTGTGAGCAATTTTGACTTTGTGGATTGTGTTGAACTTTTTCTTGAAAAAATTTCGAGTTACCTTTTAATGTGTGTGTGTGGTGGGGAGATGGTGGGGTGGTGGGGCAGTGGGGCGGTGGGGTAGTGGGGCGGTGGGGCGGTGGGGCGGTGGGGCGGTGGGGTGGTGGGTGTACACGTGTGTAGGTGTGCACATGCCACAGCAAACATGGAGATCAGAGGACAGCTTTCCGGGGTCAGTTCTCTCTTCCTCTCTTAGGTGCCCTGGTGGTTGAACTCAGCTTTCACTGGCTGAGCTATCTTGTTGTTGGGAAGTTTCTGGACTCCTAGCAAGCAAAAAAAAAAAAAAAAAAAAAAAAAAAAAGCAAGCTACACCCCAGGATGAGGGTCCCTTCCCTTCTAATGTCTCCTCAGTGTCCTGTCAGTCTATTCTGCTTCACAACCACCACCCCCTGGTTGTACCCACTGGATGGATCACTGTAGTTTGCCCACTCCTGAGGTGAAGGTCTGGGTTCACACCCTCTGTGTAGCAATGTGACTGATGATGGCGTTCTGAGAGTATTCCTCTGGTGCCTGCCTCAGCATCCTGCTATTTGGGGGCTGTGTAGACATGAAGACATTGCCACAGCAAGACTGGGATGCCACGTGCAGGACGACTGGCTTCAGGTTCTCTGCCCCACTGTTGACTTTGGCACCGGGTTCTCTGGAGGAGGGTTGCCTTGCCTGCATTCTTCAGGGCAGCAAAGAGGAGAGAAAACAGTGCAGCTCTTGCCAGTTCCGTGAGCTCCAAGGGGAAGAAACAGAAACAAGTAACATGAGCAAGAACATCAAAACGGGGCTGAGAGCAGGGCCCAGAGCCTGGAGCCTGGGTGGCGGACTTCAGGAAGAAGCTGTTCCCAGATTGTTGCCCGGAGTTTTGTGTTGCCAATGTATTCTGTGAACTGAAAGAACGGGAACTTTGTCATTGGAAGGGTGGAGACAAGATCTCTAAGAGGGTGCAGATTAGACAAGAAGAGCCACGTGGTGAGTGGGTAATTATAACAAGACTAGAAAGAGAAAATAGTGATGTCACCAAGACTGGTGGCATCAGCCTGGAATTCCAGAAGCTGAGGCAGGAGGATTGCAGGCTCAAGGTTGTGCTTCAGAGTGAGTTCGTCCAAGGTCAACTTGGACAACTTATCCCCTGGCAAAAAATGAAAAAGAAAAGAGTATGAGAGGAGGGAGAAGCCGGATGATGGATGAATATTAGCTGGACACAATGGTCCATGCCAATAACCCAGCAGTTGGAAGGTGGAGACAGGAGGATCAAGGGCAGCCTAGGCTGCAGGAGATCTTCCCTCAAAACATTCAAAGAACAACAACAAAAAGAAAGGAATTGGGCTGTGAAAATGATTCAGAGGGTAAATTCCTTGCTTCCTTAGTCTGTCAGACTCACAGAAATGCCAGATGGGTACAGTAGCCTGCCTGCCTAACTCCTGGTGACAAGGGATCCCCGGAGAGAGCATTCTAGCTAGATTAGCTGCATAAATGAGTTCGGGGTTCAAGTGAGAATCTCTGTCTAAATATGTAAGTTGGAGAGTAATCAAGAATGTCTTCCCATCTCAGCCTCTTGTGGTCTCTATGTACTTGTGCGCACATGTACACCTGTACCCGTGCACATATGCATACTCACACATAAGAGAACAAGCACAGGCATGCCCACCATATGCACAGATGCATGCAAAAAAGGAGACAATGAAAGTAGCAATGTCCGGGGTAGACATAAAAGATTCTCCTGTGATGAAATTCTCTTTCTACCCTCAAATTTCCGCTTTTGATGATATCAGCATTATTCTTCAATGGGAGGGATTAGATTTGTCTTGGGGTATGGGGCAGGATATTGAATGCAAAGTATCTTAGTTGGATTTAACTGTCAACTCAATATAGCCTACAGTCATCTGGCAGGAGAGCTTCACTTGAGGAATTACCTAGTAAGATTTGCTTTGGGTGTGTCTCTCGGTATGAGTTATCTTCATTGTTAATTGATGTACAAAGACCCAGCCTACTGTGAGCGGTGCCATTCCCTGTGAAGACGGCCCTGAGCTGTCTAAGGAAGCTAGGGGAGCCTGGGCCTCTGAGCAAGTCAACAAGCAGTGCTCCTCTGTGGATTCTGCCTGAGTGCCTGACCTGACTTCCTTCAGTGATGGCCCGTGACCTACAAGTGTAAACTGAAACAAACTGCATCTTCCTGTAAGTTGCTTTTGATCTGAGTATTTTTTCACAGCATCAGAAAAAAGACCTGAGCGAGAAGTTTATATTGGCTTTAAGAATGTACAGAGATAGCCTAAAGATGTTGTGATTTGGTCACGAATCTCTTAGATATCTTAGGAAGTGGTGGAGACTTTGAAAGGCGGGGCCTAATCAGAGGAAATTATTCAAAGGCACTGGGAGCATGCTTTTGAAGGGCATATTGGCACCTTTGCCCCTTCCTTTATCTTATTGCTACCTGACATGAGTGACCAGTCCTCCTCCAAGAACATTCCTGCCACAGTGTGCTATGCTGTCATAAGCACAAACAACTGGGAGCGTCCATAGACTAGGAACCAAAGAAACCTTTCTTCCCTATAGCTGATTTATCTCAGAAATTTTGTCCCAGCTCTAGCAAGCAGAGCATGCAAACCCCGCACACATTCCTCACCATTTATAAGAAAATGCTCTGGACTGCTTACTTATACATAGCTCACCCTCCACGTAAACAAAACCATGGCAAATGCACACACTACTGTTAATATAAATTAGTACAAAAGTTCATTAGTATAAACCATGCTTCCTTACCCTTGGCCCCTGAAAAGCAGAGCCCATGTAATACAACTGATGAAGAGTATTATTAAGTCTTTTCAAATGTGGGTAAGGAAATACTCCTTAAGGTCATGGAAGCAAAAGAAGTTGTTGATACTTCTAGATGAATACTCCTTGTATTTACTGCTGCTTTAAAAAAACGCCCCAAGAGTAACTGGCTCAAACTAGCAACATTTATTTTGCTCACGAATTGGCAATTTGGCTAGGATTCGGCAGGAACAGCACGTCTCTCAGCTGGGGCGGCTGGGCTGGAACCGCTCCTATTTTGCTCACTCACCCACCTTACAATTATATCTGGCTGTCAGCTGTGGCCTTCACTGGGGCTGTGGCCAGGACACCCACCTTCTTCATGGCTCTGATTTGCTCATGATGGCCTGGATCCCAGGGTTCACACATGGGGGAGAGGGCCATGTTGAAGGAAGCCTTTGCACTCTTCTAGCCCAGCCTGGGAAGTCCTCTGCATTACTCTGAATGCTAGCCGTTAGCAGCGTGTTCCTGAATGCCTGCATTTCCTTGGCCTGGTACAATAAATGGCCACAGATTGTTTGGCTTGAACGTCAGATTGATTTTCTGTTCTGGAAGCTGGAAGTGGGGGTCAAGGTTTCTTCAACGGTCTCCTAGACTTTGTTGGTAGGTGGCCGTGTTCTCTCTAAGTCTCTACATGATCCCTATGTGAATATTTTAATTCGTCCTTCTTCTCTGTTGGAGGACAGCAAATAAGATGCTCAACATTGGTCTCTGGCCAGTGAACATAGTGGATAGGGATAAGTGAGATCTGGGAAACCTTGAAATCCTAGCACGTTTTTTATCCAACACCCCAGTGACTGCCTAGCTCTGGGTAAGGTTTCTAAAAGACTGTAGTCCGTCTAGGCAGGTGACAAATATGACATTCACAACTGAGGACAAACAAGACCTTCAAATGTCAGCATTGTACCAAGGGTAGTAATGCTTGTCTGTAATCGCAGCACTCAGGAGGCAGAGATAGGAGGATCAGGAATTCAGGATCATCCTCGGCTACACAGAGAATTTAAGCCAGCCAGGGCAACACAAGACCCTATCGAAAAGCAACAGTAAACCAGTCATACCAAACAACCACAAATGCCAGGTTTTGGACACAGAAATGATCCCAAGGAGTGTCAGATACACCCCACACTACCACCAGAAACCTGAGGAGTTCTGCTCAGGTAAAGTCGGGTGTGGTGGTGGTGGCGGCCGGATGTGTGTGTTAGGGTACCAATACCACAGAGAAGAATTTCTGGACAAGCCAGAGTGAAGGAAGGTTATCAAGTTTATTGTGTATAAATGAGATAGACAACACTTGAGACTTATGCAAGGGCCAGGAAGAGAAAGAGAGACAGGAGAGAGAGGAGGGGAAGAGATGTCCCTCACCCGAAGGACAGCTCTGTGAAGATATACACAAGGCGTAGTGCAGGCTCCTCAGGGGAAAGAGAGTATCACACACACACCTCAGTGTCTGGACTATAGCTTTGTATATTATTTGTGGCTTTGGAAGTTTCAGAGCTTAAAGACCATAATTTACAACCAAGTTCAAGGATTAGGCCAAGTTGAAACATAAAGGACAAAAAGAAAAAGCTGATTTATTCATTTTTTTGTATCTTAAAGAATTTACTTTTGAGAAATGAGATTTTAAGGTGTTTTATGAGGTTCATTAGTCAAGTTTGGGGATGAGAGAGGAAGGTGGCAATAAGGTTAAATACCAAGGCCACAAGCCTTCTGGCTCTGAGAAGCACAGCCCACTGGCTGCTCTCAGCATCCTTCTTGAGGTATCTCTTGGGATAAAGACTATAGTGTCTGTTGAAGTCTTTGATTTTTGTCAGCCACGTTGATATTTTGGTTCACAGCTACCAAGCAATGCAAAGCAGATCTCAAGGTGAAGGACTGTATGACTTTTCCGTGATTCCTAAGGTTCTTGCTAACTGCCTTACCACGCTAGACCAGTCTTTGGACTTGACCGTGTATAGTTTATTCTCTAAGCTTCAGGGTTAACCTGTGCAGACAAGAGGGCTGGTCTACCAGGGCGATTCAGGGCAAGAGCAAGCCCTTCAGACTGCTCTTCCATGTATGTCTTGAAGGCCAGTGAGAAAAGTGTGTGGCCACAGAAATAACTCAACAGTTCTAAAAGGACTCTAGTCTTAACCCTCAGTGCTCATTCAACACGAATACTCGTTTATAACAAAGGCTCTTGAACTTTAGCAGACACCAGCATGACCCTGGAAAACATGGGTTCTATCCCAGGGTGCCTGATCTGGTTGCTCTGAGGTGTCAAAGAGTTTGCAGCTTCCTAGGGGATGCTCACAGTGTTCCTCTTGGGTCCACACTTTGAGAACCAATGGTTTATGAAGAGACTGGATCAGTGTTGATATCTCTTCCATTAACAACGCTCGTGTCCTTTCACCATTTTCTGGTTCCTTCCCTAAAACTCAAGACTTTTTTTTTTTAAACTGATTAAAGGACCTTGACTCGTCCTTCATCTTTTCCTTAGTATGACCTTGACTGTCCACCTGAGGGTATTGAATCACTCTGGAAACAAACTGGTTGGGTGTGTCTGGGTAGGAAGTGTTTAGGTTGAGAAGATCACCCTCACTGTGACTGGACCCGTTCCTTGGGCTGAGGTCCTGGACTGAATACAAAGACAATGGTGAACTGAGCATGTGTGTTCACTTCTCTTTGCTTCCTGCCCGTGGATGCAATATGACCAGCTCTTTCACGTTCCTTCTGCCTCGACTTCCCACTGCAATGGGCTGTACTCTCAGACAGAGAGCCAAAATAAACCCTCTTCATTAAGTCACTTTTCAGAAGGTATATTTTGTCACAGCCATAAGAAAAGCAACTAATACATCTGATATGTCCAAGTCTGAAGAACTCATGTGCAGCATCAGGAATCCACACTCTCTCCAGTGTGTGCACAGAGGGCTGGCACGGGCAGAGTCAGCGTCCTTTTCTGTAGATGGGGGCAGGATGAGAAGTAGGCTAATTTCTGACTTTACATAACAGCATGTGGCTATTAACCTATCGGGAGTTAAAGGGTACCAGTACCATAAGAAAGATAGATAGATACATACAGAGATAGATAGAGATAGATACATAGATAGATAGATAGATAGATAGAGAGAGATACACACATACATACATACCTTTGAGTTCTGCATATCCTGTGGCTTTCCTACATGGCTGTATCTCCAGAAAAGAAATTCTGGCAAACATCATGGAAACACCACATGGAATGCTTGTTTTCAGCACTCACTGGTAGGGACTGCTTCCTGCAGAGGCTGATGGGAGCTCTTTTTAGTCATTCTATGTTTTCTCTTCTAAGCCTCTTCCTTGTCTCCTCAGGTAAGTGGCTCCATACACCCACGTGCTGTCTTCTTGCCCACAGGCCAGGCTGGGAGCCAGCAAGGCCCACTTAGATTGAGAGTTATAATCACTGGAGTTAGTGAGGACAGCTGGGATCTTGTGTGGTTACTAGGATCCTAACTCTGTCTCTCATGATTGTGGAGCAAGCTCTCATCTGCTGAGCTCTCTCTCCACTCCCAGGAACAGAGATATCCTAAAGAGATACTGTGCCCCTCTCTTTGGCTATCAGGAACAGAGGGCTAGCTGATCATGTTTTTCTCTATCTTCAGGTAGCAAAGCAAAAGAACAGGGAATAATGGGGCAAGGTTAACTAACCCTCAAAGTCCCTCCCCAGCCACATATTACACCCAACAAGACTGTGTCTCCTAAAGGTTCCGTATCCTTCCAGACAGCACTGCCACACGAGGAACAGATGTTAAAATACCTAAGCCTTTGAAGACATTTCTCATTGAACCACCACAGTGACCAAGGCAGAGGCTGAAAGGTCTTCAAAAGCACAGATCCAGGTGTTCTTCTTCATGCTCAGCACAAGTCACTGGGTCATCCCAGTTCAAGGGCAGGTGCAGTAGATTACACAGTGACCTAAAGAGAATTAATGACCATCTTCAATATACCAAGACCAGCTGTGTGGATCCTGTGCAGTACTATGTTCTTGGAGACATTGAATATGACCAAATTTAGATATAATCATTGCTCTCATGAAGCTGTAGTTGGTTAGTTCCACAAATAAACAGACAACAAAGAAAGGTGCTTGATGCTATAAGAACATTAAGCAGAGAGAAAAGGGGGCTGGAGAGGCGGCTCTGTAATTAAAAATACTTGCTGCTCTTCCAGAGGATCTGAGTTCATTTCTCAGCACCCACATCACATTGTCCACAATTGCCTATAGCTTTATCTCTTCTGGTCTCTGCAGGTACCAGAACATGCATGCATGCATGCGCACGCGCGCACACACACACACACACACACACACACACACACACACACACACACAATCTTTTAAAAGAAAGCAGAGCGAAAATGTATAATCAAGAATGCCAGAAAACACACATCAAAGTAAAACTAGTGAAAATGTAAAGAATCATTGAAGCAGCTAGGAAGAATCAACAGAATGCCTTTAATGCAGGGTTGACTCATTGGGTGTTCAGCCTTGGAGGAATAGATTGTAAGCCAGGGCAAGTTGATTTAGCAAGGCCTGGGCTTGCAGAAGGTCACTCTGACTAAATGTGGAGGATGGAATGGCTCGCAGGAATAGCTGGTGGATGGAAAAGCAGAGAAAAAAAATGGAAGAAGAAGATTGGTGGATGTTGTCCCATGAACTATGTGGGTGATCAATGTGCAGTTAGAGAAAACTAGGTCGTGGGTGTGAAGAGCCTGGAAGAGAAGACACTCTGAACAGGTAACCAGTTTCTCCCCTTCCACCCCAGGAGCGCATGGCACCTCCAGCGAGCCGAGGCTGGCACACAGCGTGCCTGGGTTGCACAGTGGAGGAGATGAGGAAGGGGGGCAGATAGCTCACACGCCTCTCCGCACAATTCAGGCTGGGTGTCGAGGGCTCCTTTCCCACCTTGGGCTCTGCAGTGGATCATTGATTTCTGCTGCTGAGAATATGATTTTGGCACCTGTTCTCAGGCCTCTCATTCTGTGCTGTTACCCTGGGGTGGAGTAAGACCCGGCTCTGAAGATTGATGATTCTAACAGCAGAGAGAGGAGAAAAGCAGGATTTTTTGACTTAAGCCTCTGCTGTCCCAGGGTGGTGCATGAATCACTGTCAGAGTTCTCTGGACACAGGCGCCACAAAAATGAAGGCCATGCATTTAGAATTATCTATCAGTATTCATGGTGGGGGCTTGGCTTTACAGTTTTAAACATTTCTTTAAAATTATTTGCTTATTCATAGACTTATTTTGTGTAAGTTTGTACCATGAAGTGTGGGTGTGGAGGTTCGAGAACAGCTTATAGGAGTTAGTTCTCTCTTCCACCATGTGGGTCCTGGGGACAAACTTACCTTCGGTCATCAGGGTTGGTGGCTGTCACCTTTATCCACGGAGACATCTTGAAAGCCTGGATTTTACACTTTTGAAATTAAGATTTTAAACTTACTCAGAAGGGAAGCTACAAAATGGACCCACAGTCACCTCAACAGTTATAATTTCACAGGCAAACGTTCTTTATCTCTAACCACACTTCCCTTTATACTACTGTGAGGAAAATACATATCTGTGTACATTTCAGGCTGGATGTCCTTTGTAAGACAGGGGTCCTTAAAAAGAAAACCATCACACTTAAAGTGGTAATGATTGCAAGTATGACTGTGGGGAGTGATGTTTGTATGTTCAGGGTTTCTTAGAATTATAGGGGAGCTGTTGTCTAATGGGGTCCTACTTACTCAGTATTCTGAAAAGATGCCCCGACAAAAGCAACTTAGGAAATAAAAGATTTATTTTGGCTCACAGTTCCCGGTAAGGAGTGTGACATAGCTGGGCATATTGCATCCAAAGGCCAGAAGCTGGGAAGAATGAACTTACGCATTCATGCAAATGCTCAGCCCACTCACCTCTTTCCATTCCTTCCAGGACCCAAGCCATGAGGCCACCTGGGTCACATTTAAACCTTCAAGGTAAGTCTTCTTCCCACACCAAATTAGCATAATCAAGGCAGTCCCCATTCTAGACACACCCATGGGCCAAGCTGCACTAGGCCACTCCTTACCGAGGAGTCTCTCCCAAGCGATTCTAGCTTGGGCCACAATGACAGTCAATCTAACCATCATAGTACCCGTTCTCTCTCTCTCTCTCTCTCTCTTTTTTGGGGGGGGGCAGTTCAAGACAGGGTTTCTCTGTGGCTTTGGAGCCTGTCCTGGAACTAGCTCTGTAGACCAGGCTGGTCTCGAACTCACAGAGATCCGCCTGCCTCTGCCTCCCGAGTGCTGGGATTAAAGGCGTGCGCCACCATCATGCCAAGCCACTCACATCTCTGTGGCAATGCTGGGGTAGATAAGCCTCTTGCTTTGCTGGTACCATAAATGATAGTGTCCCAGCTAGCATCCTTCGTCAGTTTGACTCAGCCCACAGTCATCCGAGAGAAGAGCCTCCACTGAAGAGTTGCCTAGATCACATGGGCTTGTTGGTATGTTGTGGGAGATGCTCTTGCCTATCAATTGATGTAGGAAGTCTCAGCCCACTGTGTATGGTACCAACCCTGGGCAGGTAGTTCTCAGAGGTGTAAGAAAGTGAGCTGAGGGTGAGCCTGTGAACAAGGCAGCAAATAGTGACTCTTCACGGTTCCTGCCTTTGGGCTCCTATGCTGACTCCTGTCGATGATGGATTCTCACAGTCAGCTGAAACAAACCCTTTCCTCCCCTGTGTTGGTCAGAGTGCTTTATTACAGCAGTATAATGAAGCTAGGACAGACAGTAACAATACGTCTATGTGGCTATAACTGCCCAGCCCAGTTCATCATGCTTGATGTTAATAATAAGTGGCTATGTTGATAGTTTATGTATTTGCTATACTTTCTAATTATTTTGCATATATATGTATAATATGCTGTAAGCATTTTAACATAAGGCATAAAACAAAACGCCAAGTTCACTGCCATAGTCTCTTATATCTCATTTGCTTTGTGCTTTGATTGACTCAATGAGTTTGTTGAACACTGGGCGTGGTGGTACATGCCTTTAATCCTAGCCCTCAGGAGGTAGAAGCAGGCTGATCTCTGAGTTTGAGGCCAGCCTGGTCTACAGAGAGAGTTCCAGGATAGTCAGGGCTACACAGAGAAACCCTGTCTTGAAAAACCAAAAGAAGAAGCAGCAGCAGCTATGTCAAATGACTCACATTGTTTGCTAAGCACATCTCTGCTGTTCACATAGTAATGGAATTTGCTAATGACGTGTTTCTCGGAATGCATCCCCATGATGTATTGATATCTGTTTTATGTGTAATTAGGGAGTATGATAGTCTATCAGTGATAATTTGATAGCATCAAATGATGAATGGGTATGTATGATATTTCCCTTAGCTATCCTGTAGAAAGGATGTCATTCCTTTTAGCTGATTGCTTTGATCATGTGACTCAGAGCTGGGGGAAGACCATACCTTTTCACAGACTCTGCATCTCTTGGGCCTTTTGTGCTCTGTAGATTCCCTTTTCTGTTGTCTCTTTCATTAACTAGTTAGTTAGTCAGTTAAGCGGGTGTCTGTGTTTGTGCGTGTATCCATGCCACTGCTCACATAAGGAGATCAGAAAACAGCGTTCGAAACTTGGGTCTTGCCTTCCTCTGGGGTCAGGGTCTCTTTTTTCGTTTTCTGCACAGCATACTCCAGGCGAGCTGGATGGTGAGCTTCCTGCAGATACTCCTGTCTCTGGTCCTCATTTTACCATGGGGATACAGATGTGCACCCCTCATTTTGCCATAGGGGATACAGATGTGCACCACTGCATGCCGGGTACCAGGGGCCCAGCTCAGATCCTCGGAGCTGAGGCAAGAGCTTTTACCTGCCATCTCCTCAGCCCCCACCTCCTTCCAAAAAAGTCTTTTGTCATTATGTTGTAGAAGCTATGTGGCTCCTGCTAAAGGCTTTTCTGCCCCATCGTCTTGCTGACAACACATCTGTGGTGACATTTAACAGAAGCTTTGTCTCCTGACTCTCCTGGAACTTGGATGTAGAATTTTCATTGGATTCATGATCAGCATTTTCTTTCTTTTCCTTTTCTTTCAAGCCCATTTTGTCTGTGCTGCTGTGCTTTCTGATCAAGAGGAGGCTGTGTCTGATTGTGTCTTCCTGAACAGCCACTGACCACTGTTTAGACACTGATGAAGGGCTTCATTAGGGGCTGGAGGTTGGTGGTGGGCAGGGTCTGTATCCACTGGGTTTTCCTGTTGTAGCTAGAATTCATCTGGACAGAAAAACATCTGCTATCAACCAGTCAGTCATGCTAAGACAGTAAAGGTAAGTGTGATTAGTGGTTAAGGTTTTTTTTTAACCTTTATTTAACCATTTTGTAAACAAATGATGGTTGCTTCTGATTGGTGACATGCGTTAGTGGTGGTGTACTGCTTTTGCAGAGGGCCTGAGCTCAGTTTACAGCACCCTCATAAGGCAGCTCATGACTTGACCGTAACTTCGGCACTGGGGGATCAGATGCTCGCTTCTGGCCTCTGCAATCACCTTTACTCACATATGGGTGGTAATAACAGTCTCTGAGATACCTAACACTTGCTTTAAAGCATGGTACTGGAGAGATGTCTCAGTGTTTAGGAACACATGTTATTCGGACAGGAGGACCCAGGTTCAATTCCCACTACCCACGTGGTGTCTCACCACCATCCATAACTCCAGTTCCAGGGAACCCAACATCCTCTTCTGATCTCACAGGCACTAGGTATACACATAATACACAGATAGACATATGCGCAAAACACCCATACACATAAAATAACATAAATAAAAATTTAAAATCACAGGTTAAAGCATTTGACATTGTATTCAAATTGTCCCACACTTGGTTAATGGGAACCTCTTTGAATTGCCCCCAGAATCCTTTTGACACAGCCCTAGTCTTCTCTGATTTTTTTTTTTTTTTTTGCTTTCTGGGATGATGAACAGTCCAGGTTCATTTTGTACATTTCCTAGCTGAGACATGAGATTGTTCATCTCTCCAAGGAGCCCTTACTTCTCCCAGTGAGAAATGGCATTTAGAGATACCAATCTCAGCACAGGGAGTGCTCGGTGTTCCCGGATTCCTGCCTCCAGGTGTCCTCCGTGAAGGCCAAGCACTAGGGACTGTGTCTCATAGCAATACGCATCATTCAGATAGCTCTTATTCCTGCTGAGAATTACAGGGTTTTCAGCCATGACTGTCTATGTTGTGTCGGTACTTCTTACCTTTTCCATTGAATGTCCTGCTTTCTTGTGACAGTCACAGAATGACTCGTGTGACTAAAGCTGCCTGCAGTCATCCCAGTGTCACCAACGGAGTCACTAAGATCAGCTGGCTTTTTCAGTTCCTGCCTGTTCCTTCTGATGTGTCTCAGCAGGAATACATAACCAAATAACCATGGTGTATGCTTCGAATGACGTCAGTGAATGTGTACACAGTCACACTGAGATTCCACTTTGTTTGACTTTGGGCTCATCGGGAATGCGTTCTAAAACAAAAAATATGGAAAGATGGCTATCTCTACGTAACGCTTTCTCTCTACCAAAAGTAACAGCTTTAAAAATGTGCATGTTTTCTTTCTATTGCACAGACATGTTGATACAGAAAGTGTGTCAGGTGGGTGTGTAAGTTGCACTCACAGCTCCTGTTTCTTTACCAAGCTGTGATAGTTTGCACACATTATCTACCATTCTGCTTTATATTGGGCTAGTAATATATTCCAGATCATAAGCACAAATAGTGTCACCTTAATAGCCATTGGACATGCATGCTAATCTCCTGAGCTCAGTTTTCTCCCTTTTCACATTAGACCCATAAAGCTCCCCTCAACGATTGTTGTAAAGGGTATGGAGGTACCAAAACAGGGAACACACACACATGCACGCACACACACACACACACACACACACTCAAATTGTTTTATAAATGCCATAATTTTTAATAATTTGTATGAATCTCTTGCTTTATTGACATCAGTGTCCCACAGTCTAGCCTAAGAGGGGTCGGAAAGGGATTTGAAAACCAAAAGAAATTAGGACGTTGATACTGACAACAGCCCTTAGAGATCTGGGCAGGTAGCCTCTTTATTTTATAAGGGAGAGAAACAGAGACACGAAGAGATGAAATGATTTGCCCAGGGTCACAAACCAGGATGGGAGAAGTCTGCCGGAGACACCAGTCAAATTATTTTCTAAGATAACTTTTCTCTAAAGCAAAGTTCATCTTCTGCAGCTGCTAGAAGCTTCTCTGCATACAGCTGCCTTCTCTCTACAAAAAGAGAAGAGGGGTGAGGGATGGGTCAGTGAAAGTATGCCTTGAAGAAGATTCTTCTCTCCCTTGGTATGCAAACATAGTAACCACGACTGGGGGCTGATGCCTATCAGCTCACAGGGGCTCTAGTCCACCCAGTTGGAGGCTGTGGCGATAAGGAAGTTCATGGAATAGCTCCTTGCCCTCAGGGGGCTTCAAAACTATTAGAACAACTTCAAATTCATTTAAAAACCAAATATGGCTTAAAAAATATGTGTCAGCGCTTAAAATAGTCATGGTCTTGAATGGCATTATCTTATTTTCATTCCCCAAGCCCTAGGAGATGTCCACTGTTATTTCTTCTCTTTCACATACAAAAACAAGTAAGGCCTAAGGAGATGCTGCGCCTCCCCCGCCTCCCCGTGTTCTATAGCTAATGAGCAGGAAAGCTGAGTGTACACCTGGGGCAGTTCACTGCCAGTTTCCAGTCCTTCATTAGATGCTAACAACATGTGTTTCAGTGCCGGTACATTTTTCACTTTGACTCTTTTTGTTGGGGACAAAGAAAAGGAGGTGGGGAGGGGAAGGCATTGCTCAATAGGGTGCAACCATTAGGTAATTAATGCGTTCATCTTTTTCATTCATTGCTTACTGAGGAATCTGCAGAAACTAACCAACCCCAGGCTGGACCACTTTAGCAGATGGGAAGGTTTACAGTCAGCCCTTGTTTTTCTCATTGGTAGCAATTACCTGACAGGCTCTCGGGAGATTTAAAGGAGCAAGGATTGTTCCAGAGCTGTCCGATGGTCACTTGAGCTGTTGCCGATGAGCTCCCTACTGAGCAATCTGTGTTTCAGTGGAAGCCGACCTGAGTCTGGATTCCAGTTTAGTTCTGCCACCATGAACCATGAACACCAACAAGGTACCCGCCACTCTGCTGTTCCGTTTCCTCACTGGTCAAAGGAAGTGCTTTGATCTCTTGACCTATAACATTACTCCATCATCAAGTTGCACTATTTCAAGGGGGTCTATCCTCTCAAATATGCAAAAGCGTAATCTTTATAAGCTAGAAGCCTTTATGTCATTTTCAATTTTGTGGCTTACTTCTGCACTAGTGGCTTGGCTATTGTGATGATAAAATAGTATGACTGAAAGCAACTTGAGGAAGAGTCTATTTTGACTTAATGCTCCAGATGAAAGGTATGTAATGGTCAGGAAGACATGACGGGGCAGCAGGAAGAGGAAACTGCCTCATCGCATTTCCATCTACACACAGGAAGTAGACAGAGGGAACAGGAAGTAAGACTCTGAACCTTCAAAACCTACCCCAGTGGCGTATTTCCTCCAGCAAGGCTACCTAAAGGTTCCATAACCTCTCCAAATAGCACTACCCACTGAGGAGCAAATATCCAAATACATGAGCCTCTGGGAAACATTTCTAATCCAAACCACCCAACCACACAAAGAAATGGGTTTTACTGTGACATTTTCTACTCAGTTTTACTGCACTCAAGCACGCTAGGCAGGTATTACCACTGAGTTATTCTCACAACCCTAGAAGTTCATCTTCAAAATGCCCCCTTTTACTCTCAACAGGAAGGGAAGTAAAGTCAATTTATTCTCTACATTGAACTTCTTAAAGGGTGATGCACAGACCCTTTAGACCAGTGGTTCTCAACCTGTGGATCGCAACTCTTTGAGGATCAAATAACCCTTTTGCAGGGGTCACCTAAGACCATGAGAAAGCACATATATTTACGTTCTGTTCATAGCCATAACAAAAGTACAGTTATGAAGTAGCAAAGAAAATAAATATTTTTTTAGCTAGGGGTCAACACAACATGAGGAACTGTATTAAAGGGTCATGGCATCAGGAAGCTCAAGAGGTAGGTTAAAAGGGGCAGATGCTAGATGCTTCAGTCAGCTCTACTTAGTCAAAGATTTGAAATCAAGGTCCAGATACTTACCTAAGGAGGTGGTCCCAGCCTCGTCCTATGAGTACATGGGTTTGGGAGCCACCGAGTAAGAGAAACGAGCAAGAGAATGGTAAATCAGAGTCAACTGGATAAGTTAGGGCTCCCACACTTGAATATACCCTTCAGCTGGCTGAGGTCTTGTTACAGTGCGGATGCAGGCTCAGGATGTCTGAGGTGGGACCAAGAGACTGCATCACACTGAGAGTGGCTTTGAGCTTTGGAGCTCTATTCATGGGCTATAAGACCTCAGGGTAAGTCCTGACCACTGACTCCCTAGCGTCTTTCTCTGTAAGGACAGTATTGTCTACCCATAGGTTTATTAATTGAATTAAGCGAAAAAATGTGTGTTAGACTGCTTGTGATAGCCCCAGTCAGCTATACATGACAGTTCAAATAGAAAATAAAATTGACTCGGACCCTCAGGTGGGTGGGATGCCAGCAATATATTTCTAAGATCTCTATCTTTGAAAGATTTTTGTTTTTAGACAAGGAACTTGATCACCACATACTCTACCCCAACCTAATCTAAATTCATCATATCCCATAGGCACCCAGTTTAAAAATATTTGATTCAGGAAGTGATGGGGTAAGGTTTTAAATGAGGCTGTCACTTCCTAAACAACACAGGTAATGAGAGCTCTGTAAGGCTCACTCCTTGCTTTCTAGGCGAATGAATGCAGGAAGGCTCCTATTTCCCCTGTGTATCAGACACCGACACAAATCATCAAATACGTGAGCATGACGATCTAATTCCACCATTAGCCGTACGTGCTAGGAAACCAGTGGGCATGGATACCAGGGACGGGATGCTGCGTCAGAGGCTCGGCACTCTTGAAGGTGGCCAAGGCTCCCATGAGAGAGACAACCAGTAGCACAATGAGCCATTTCCCTTTCCACGTGGGGGCCTCTGGCTATAACCTGACCTGGATTTAGATTCTGAAGTTTCCATTTATTGAGTTTGGAAAATGCAATTCAAGAAATCTTTATTGAGCATCCATCATGCCAGGCTTTGGGCTAAGTACAGGCACACCAAGATAAAACACTTTATATTGCAAGCGTGCTGGTGGCAGGTATGGCTGGCCTTCAGTGTTTATGGGGAAGAAATTTCAGGATGAGAGGCCTGAAGACAGTATTAAACTCTACATGTAACATACTTCTCTCTAAACACACGTGTTATTTGATCTAATTTCTGTGACAAAAAAATGGATTTATTCCAGGGAAGCTTGGTAGGGATATAGGAGATCGTGGTAGGGAAAGCATGGTAACAGCCGGTCACATTGTATGCCGAGTCAGGAAGCAGAGACAGGTGAATGGCGGTACTTACCTTGCTTCCTCTTTTCTTTTTGGTTCATAGTGGCATCCCAACCCATGGAATGGTGCCACAGCATGCCCACAGACCCACAGAGGGTGTCTTCTAGGTGAGCCCAAAGCCAGTCCCATGGAAATAAAGTTGAACAGCCACAATGTACATACTTTTGACAAAGTTTAACCTGTTAGTTAGGCATGCTAAATAATTATCAACACTAATTGTAATGAAACAGAACCACACTATAACAATGTGATTTAGTATGTTCCCTCACAGAAATGGTCTATTTTTTTTTTGCTACTTTTTTCACTTAGCAGATGATGGTAAGGCTTCTTATTGTCATACCTAGCTTTCCAGTATCATTGTCTATGTTCTTGGATCTCTGAGCTATTATTAAGTAAAAGTAAGGGTTTCTTGAACACAAGCACTAGGGCTGATCAGTGCTTGAGCTGACCACCTATATGGTATGAAGCAACTGAGGCTCAGTAGCAGCTATGATACAGACACACAGATCATGGCAAAAGGCTTTATCATGTTCCAGGTGACACACTCATTCAAGGAATTTTCTAATTAACATTTCAGACACCAGTCAGCTGTGAATTACTGAAGCAGCAGAGCAAAACCTTAGCTAAGAGGAAATAAACGCAATGAGAAGGGATACAATCCCAGGCAATTACAATGAGGGCTGGAGAGGAAATGAGGAAAGACCTGTAAAAGGAAGACAGGGTGGCATTCTTCTGGAGAGCCAGGCAAGAGCCCTCTGAAGAGGGGGATAGTTCAGTAAAAGGTCAAGCCTGAGCATGGATTGGCCCTTCACAAATGGGAGGAGCGGCACATGGGAAGACTGCCAAGAGGTGGAGGGCTTTGTAGGTGTGCTTCTTGATAATGAAACCCAGTATAGTTGTGCAGTGAGTACTTGTGTGTGTGTGTGTGTGTGTGTGTGTGTGTGTGTGTGTGTGTGTAGGTTGGGGTGATGGCCCTAAGATTGAAGAGATGAGTGATAATAAGAAATACCAGTTCTTGAAGACTCACTTGGGGTGTGACAGGTGCTGCCCTAACGGCTTTGCTTGTAATAATTCTTCCAAGGTTCACACTGGCTCCTCTGTACACGTTGTAGATCTTTGTAGATCATGTGACAGAGTCAGGCAGGGGTGAAGCAGAGCCCACTGGGACCTAATCTGCCAGGAAGTCTCAATATCTGTTGCTTTGAGGGCAGGTGGTTTGAGGATTATATTTGTGGACCCTTGCCTGCATGCCTTGCGTTGTCTAACCCACCCTCCTCCAAGCTTTAGGGCCGCTTCCCCCTTGCCCCTTTTCTCCCACCCTGGCTGTTATCCTGAGGGGTAGAAGCCGAGAACCTGAACACTATGGAGGAGGCCACCGTCTTGCTCATTAGCTCGCCTGTGCAGCCAGCTGACTTTTGTTAATATTTTTCTTCATTTATAGTGACATTTAGTAGAAATTCATTTGGCATAGCCTGGCAGAGTGGTTATTGGTAAGGGATGCTGTGGGCTAGGTGTGAATGTCAGCTTTGTTCTTCACCGCGTGCCCCAGGACCTTATGAAGCCACTGGGTATAAGATATATAGATAAAGTAATAAAAACAGGTCAGGAAAGCAATGCTTGCGAAAGCTGCCCTTCCGCTGTGAGAATATCTTTATTCCAGAGATGTGAAAATGGTAGAAAGGACCAAGCGTGCTGTTTTAAAACAGAGTGAATAGGATGAGGTGACGGGGTGACTCACCGAACCTCAGCATCTCACCTATAAGATGGGCATAGTAGCACCCATCTTACTGTGTTACTGGGAGCAGATCAGGTTTGTGAGGACAAGCAGACCTCGTATGGGCAGGCAGTCCTAGTATATGCTTATGACACTACCATAAAAGAGGAAGAGGTTAAGCTTGCTCTTCATGGCTGTCATTTGCAACTCCACAGCTAGAAGAAAGCTATTACTTTATTATTTAATATTTTATTAAGACAGGGTCTCGCTATGTAACCCTAGCTGGCCTGGAACTCTCTAGGTAGATCGGGCTGACCTTGAGTTCATAGAGATCTGCCTGTCCCTACCTTTCAAGTGCCAGGATTAAAAACCCACCCAGTTAAGATTTCGCGTTATTGTTGAAGACAAAGTTTCATGTAAGCAAACATTTTGGCTGGCCTTGTGATTTGATTATAATAGAATATGTCTTTGCTAAAGCTGCCGTAGCCACAGGGAAGAAACACTTACATTCTAAATCACAGTGTTGCCACGAGAAGAAACCAATTAATTTAAAACTCCTCAGATCTGGGATTGTATTAAGTTGGGCAGAGACCTGAGCTGATACTCCTTTTTGTATTAACTACTGGTAAGATTAATTTGTAGGAAAGCTTCTTTTCAATGTGCTGTGGTGGCAAGGTGCAGAGTTAAGAGTTCGGACCACATGGTAATAATTTCTAATATTTGGCGAGTACTTACTATGTCTCAGGCACCGAACTACCTTTTCCACATGCATCGTCCAGTTCTCACAGAAAATGTCTTATGAAGTTGGTAGAAGAGGAAACGGAGTTCCAAGAAGTTGGCTGCGTTTGCCACTGGTAAGCACTCAGCTTTGAATACGATCTGTTTCCAGCAGGACTAGCCCTGGTATCCAGAGTAGCGGTGGCAGGAGTTGGAACCTAGCGGACCCACTCTCATGAATGGATTAGTCTTTTTCTTCTCCAAAAAAACAAAAACAAAAACAAAAAACAAAAACAAAACAACGAGTGGGGGTAGGCAAGATGGCTCAGACGATAAAAGTGCTTGCTGTTAATCACGAGCCTTTCAGTTCAGTTTCTGAAGCCACTGTGGTAGATGAAGAAAATGGACCGCCTGTGGGTTTGTCTGATACTCTTGCTCAGGACAAGCCTTTGGGGTGAAGCTATGGGGGAAAACAGGTTGTTGCTAAAACAGGAAAAATAGTGCGATATTTTTTCAGGTCCGTCTGCCGAGGGACATGTGGAACTCCTAGGCACTTCTGTGCGAGGTTATTATTTAGGGAGTCTGGGGCCAAGCAGGAAGTCGATTTAACTCCAGAAGGGTGCAGATACTGCGGGAAGGCCAGGGTTCAGAAGCTAATCTAGACATGCTCTGCCCCTCACGGAGTTTCAGCTCCAGTGAAGAATAGAAAGATGAAGGGGGTGCGCTTTTGTGAGGAGCAGCGGGAGAGCGGCGAGGCAACCCTGAAACAATCAGCGTTGTGAAGTGGCTGTAGCTGACGCTGTGTCTCGCAGAGAGAAAAGGCAGCTGGTCCCTCCGCTCTCATTAAGGACTTAAGCCTTCTTCATATTGAAGAGCTTCCATAAACAAAGCCAGAGATTACTGAATGTTTCCACAAAAAAAAAAATTGTTTGTATATCTGACAGTGCGTGCATAAATGGGAGTCCTTGGTGTTGGTCAACAGTTTGAAGAATGTTCCATGCTGAGGTCTGAGGAGCCGTAGGAGTTGGACAGATTCATAAGCTGTGTGTGGTTGTCTTCCCTCTATATTCCTGAAGACTTCATTTGTTAGGAAGTGACTCTTTCCAGCCTCATCTCTGACTTCTGATTCTGAATTTATTTGGCTTGGTGTCATCTCTTGAGAGCACTGGTACTCTGGAATTAGGGATGCACACTTGGCTTGTCTCCCCCAGGGGGCAGCACATCTTCCTGGCTTGTTCCTGCCTTGTAGAATTTCTCTACCCCAAACACAAGGTAATTGAGAACTTGTAGACTCTTGCAGGGAATTCAAGTGACACGCGTCATTTCCTGAGAAGACTTCAGCAAACATTGTATTTCACACCTTTTAGGCTCAGGCGAGTCCTCTGCCTGTTTATGAGATATACTCCCTCTCTTTCTGGTTGAGGCTTAAAGGGCCCTCTTTTTCTGATTGAGGCTTATTGGACTAACTTTAGACACACTTAGGTGTTTGCCGGCTTTCAGAATCAAAAATACATGAAATCTAGATTTATGACACTCAATTTGGTAGCCGCCAAGACACTGGTAGCTGATCTAAATTGAAGTATGCTGTAAATATAAACTGTACATCAGGTTTCAAAATGTATCACAAGGAGAAAATTCAGAGCCTCTTCTTAAAATTAGCTTTGTATTGAGTTACACTTTATGGAAGGATATTTTGAATCCATGGATTAACGTGGGTTTTCAAGCCCATTTTTGCCCTTTTGGAGCTCTTTATAAGAGGTGCCACTAGATAGAAAAATGTAAATTTTTGGAGTTAGTGGCTCCAACTATGTTTCTGTTGGAATATGTCGCTCTTGATCTTGGCTGTTGTCCCTCGAGAAATAAAGCCAACCCACAGAGAAAGATTAAGGCAACAGTTCCAGACGTTCATAGGAGGAAGCGTGCAACTGCAGAGGGAGAGAAGTGGGGTACAGGAGGAGAAGTGTGGGAGTTAGGGAGAAGGGGAGGAAGAAAAGTTAGACAAGGAGAACCAGAGCTAAAGAATGTGACAGTCGGAGGCCGTCTGGGTTCCAGATGACATTTCTGTTCTTGGTGACTGCCTCAGGAGTAGACTATCAACATCTACTATTGGGTTCTAAGAGACACCTCCTTTTACTGGTTAAAGTATATTTGTTCTTACTTGTCATCAAAAGATAACTTCTGAGACATAATGATCTACCAATTGCTAAATTGTATGGATACAGCTAAAGCATCTAGATATTATAATATAGACATGGGAGTTACCCTGCATAAACGTAGCCACTTGCCTATCTTATGCTAGCTCAGACGTTGTTAATCCATCAGCATGCTGCCCAAAGCCTTAGAATCTTTCCCAGAGAGTCTGTTCTTTCTTTCTATAGATCCTTTGGGATCTGTGGATTCAAATCAGGTCATTGACTTGGGAGTGCTACCTTTATCTTCTGGTTCTGCTGGGATCTTTTTCAATTATTTCTCAGGAATCGACTAGCAATGGTACATGAGGAAAATCTCACTGCAATTCTTGGAGGGAGATCATTGAATTAGACATCATAGGGACCCAGATTTTATCTTATGTGGAAATGGAAATGCGAACTTGGTTTGTCTTTCTCTGAAGTTCAGTTTACCTTTTCAGTGAAACGGCAGTAAGTACCTACAGGCAGGGCTGATATGAGGAACGGGTACCATAGAGGATAGAAAGAAATCATAGTTGGGAGCTGCTGCTCTCCCCTAGGTCCTCAGGGGATCAGAGCCCAAATAGGTCAGCTCTTGTTCTCTGAACTTAGCAAAAGACTAAAAAGATGTGAGAACCCAGGCTTTGGAAACAATTCCCCACAATTCTATTAAATTAAATGGGGCTGTTTCTAGGAGCCAGCAGGACCCATCAATTTCATGTCTTCTCATTTTATTTTATTTTTATTTTATTTTCAGCACACAGAGGAAATTGGCACTAAGAAGCTGTACTGACAAGAGAGATTTTGGAAAATGACTCATTTGGAATTTGCTGGAGGAGTTTGAAATTGGTGAAGCTTCAGCATTTAGAAGGAAAAAAAGATGGTGTTTGGAGTGTGTATGTGTCTGTGTGTGCATGTCTGTGTATATGCTTGTGTTGTGCATGTGTGCACATGAGTGTGTGCGTGTGCACGTGGGTGCATGTGAGTGTCTACATGCACAGCAGTGCTTCAGTGTATAAAAGTATCTCTTAGCGAGTAAGGGCACCTTGTGCCTTTGCCTGGGCCTGATACAAGTCGCCTTTCTTGTACACTGCTAAAGCTTTTGTTGAAAGAACAGAGCCGTGGATTCAGGCAAATAAAATCTATTTATAATTATGACAAGAACATACAATCATTTTCTTTCAAATTATCTTTCTCCATTGCACAAGATCACTTGTGCATCTCCATCTTTCTGTATCCTGGCTTCAGTGGTCCCTCAACTTAAAATCAATCAAGAAACAACAAAGTCAATAGTTCTGATAATAGATAGCAGCTAAGTTGCCTTTACCATGTATTTCACATTGCCCTAAAACATCAGACATATTCATTGAACTTAATCCTACTAAAAGGTAGAAGGTACTGCTAGAATATTCTTCTTACAGATGGAGAGAAAATTTATCCAAGATTCCACAGCTAGTTAGTAGAACAGGTTACCAATTGTTCATGACTCTGTGAAGACCAAGGCAGGGAGGAGTGAACTCCAGACTGTTTCTAAAGGAAGAGTCAGCTATCCTCAGATCGGGGAGAGCGGTACAGAATCGCAGAGCAGAAAGGAGATCAGTCACCCAGCATCCTTCTTTGTTTACTTTAGAAATGAGGAAACTGAGGTTTAGAAAGGTAAAATGATTTGTCAGAGGTCATGTAAAGAGTTACTGACAGCTAGGAGGAAAGTCAAATTTCCCTATTCCTGTTCTGTTGTCGGCTAGTGACTCGAGGCCAGATCTCTTTAAAGCTGTCAATAAGAGCTGGGGCTCTCTAGAGGAAGGGAGCTAACAGACTGTGCGTGTAACTATAAAAAGGAATTGATCGAGATGCTAACACAACCAGAGGTGGGAGTAGTTCCACAAAGGCATCTGCAGGCTGAGGATGGAGAAAAACTTCGTTCAAGAAGCCAGAAGCTTCGCCACAAGAGAGACCAATGATGTAGCTCCTTGCATGAAACTGGAGGCCCAGAGGTCTCTCTGGAGAGCCACTGGTACAAACCCATGTCTAAGGACTGAAGATCCTGGAGCTTAATGTTTGCAGGTAATGGCAACAGCAAAAGCAGCATTAGCTCAGGTAGAACCCAATACACATGCTATCTTCTATTTACTTTTGGTTCCACATGGGCCACTAGCTTGCTTCCCATGGGTGATGGGACATCCCCACACAATCTGGTGACCCACACCATCTCTTGAAACAGGATGACAGACACACCAAGAGGTGTGCTTTGGCAACTTTCTACATCTTCATCCAAACAGTCAACAGCCCAGCTAAACTATTACAATGTTCATGCTTTTTCATTTTGTGGTTCCTAGACTGCTTTCTGTTTCTCTCCATTAGCTGGCAAGTTCGAGGTCCTCATCTTCAAGTTCCAGTGCTATTCCAGATCCCTCCTCCTTTGTCCACCATTGCCTTTGGCTCAGACTTCACGTGCCTATCAGATTGCTTTTCTCACAGCACGACTTGATTTTCCCCAACTCTTCTACCCAAGAGTCTCAGCAATCCTCCCTGTCATAAAGGATGCAGAGAACTAGTGGGATTAGCCCATAGTTGTGCATGTGAACCCAGTTGTGTCAGTATTGTTCAGTCCTACAACCTAATGTGAGTACTTTATTTCCAAAGGGGTTTCCAAACCCATAAGATGTAAGCCTGCGGGCTTACCTGAGACCCTGTCTGAGGAAAAGCAATGTTGACATAGGAGAAGAGGGGATTCTCACTGGACACAAAACAGCTCATGGATTTCACAGGCAAGTGGCTTGTATCTATCCTAAGTATAGGTAAACAAGGTCAATAGAGATACTTAGGGCACAGTCTTTGTCCTTTAGTGTCCAGCACTGATACCTAGAATCATATATAGTTATCTATGACTCAAAGTAGAATATAAAGAAGCCAACAGTATTCTGTTAATATATAAATGACAGAGTCCCCACTGAATTGGAAAATAGAATAAGGTATTTCTTATAGTACAAGATTTAGTAGATTTTGAAGACTGCAGAGATACAAAAATTTCAGATAAAGAAACCAACATAAACTAGAATAGAGAAACGGAATCTTTTGCACACAAAAAGGAAATAAATGGGCAGTTCGGTTTATTCAGAGCATGCATTCCAAAAGAAAGAACACCAGGAAATTAAATTCATTGTGTCAAATAAGACACAATGTGGTTATATTAACATTGTCTTGATTAATGTCCTCCCACTTAGAAAAGGCTAGGATCATGTCTGGTGAATGTGTGGATGCTCAAGACATTAAACACCTTTTAAATGAACTAACAAAAGTTTACACCCTCTACCATAAATGATTACAAGACAAAGGATCGGACATATTCACAATAATCTCCATTTTATCACTAATGCAGTGTCTGGTCTAGAAAGGGCATTCAATAAGCACATTGAATATACATGTATATTTCTATGTCAAACCAAGGACACTATGTCTAATTCAACAAAGAAGGGAGAGTGAGCAACAACTTCGAGAAAAATCCAGCATTTGAAGAGGACTGACTATGTGCCACCCACTGGACATACATGCAGCAAGAGCAGGTCCGGCTTAAGGAGGAAACGCTCAGCCATGGACAGAAGGAAAGAAGAGGAACTACAGTGGAAAGTCAGCCCCATCAATCTTAATCTGTGTCGAGTGTTATTTGAACTGGATCTAGAAGAATGTGCAAGGAGATCGGAAAGCCAGGAATGGCTGCAGGGGTAAATTGGCACGATGTGGCCAGGCACAGACAGGAAGCTAGGAGGAGGAACTGAGGGATGGCAAGGCAAATCCCACTGTCTAAAGATAACCGAAACATCACCTGCATTTGCACCACATCCAAAAATAAAGGCAGATTCCTTGTCTTTGGGTCTGTGATGGCTCACCATATGCTCACAACCAAGAGGCTATGACAGAAGTTTATACCGCCCAACTTTGGTGACAAATCCCAAAAAGTTAACTCAGTTTTGGCCTCACTTGCTGTTATAATTCCACCCTTGATAACAACTTCAGTTACTAAGTAAATATCCTGACTGTCCAGGAAGAGCCATGTTTTAAGAAGACCCAATTTTAACCCATAGGAACCATAGGAAAGAGACATAGTCACACCAACAGCAAGGCAAGTACCCAGAGGCTACTGTCCTTCACTCTTCCAGAACCCACACCATTAAGAGACCCCAGGGAAGGCCCAGAGAGGAAGGACCAGTTGTGTTTGGTTTTTGGTGAACAAGATGAAGAGCCAAACTCAATCATCAGGGCCCAACCTGGTCCTGTGGAGTTTGGGTAGCCACATGGGTCTGAGAGTCTGGGACCCATTTGACTGGTGGAAACACAACTTGGGAATTGATGTGTGAAGGCCACACAGCAAGTAGGATTGAGAGTCACATGGATGAAATTTGGGATTTAAAGCTATGAGAATAGATGGAATTGTCAAGGGAAAGAATGGGGCCAGAAGAAAGGAGGGCCAAGGGCCAAGGGCCACAGGTGAGGAAGAGGAGCTGATGTAAAATGAAGATATGACATTGAATAGTTACATAATTTTAATTTGCTCATTTGCTTATTATCTGACTCTTCCATCTAGACTACAAGCAATATAGAAGTGGGGCTCAAGTCTCTTTGGCTACTTTGCCAAATGTATTAATCAGACGGGCTATAGTAATGCACTATCCAATCATCTTAGTGGCTGCCAGAAACAGATGGTTCTTTTTCCACTCCTCAAAAATTCTGGTTCTGCTGCAGGTAAGTTGTGGTTCTGATAGTGACATCAATCTCCTCTCATTTCAGGTGGAAGGACCAGACTGTGTTAGGGATGCAGAGTTCTTAGAAAGAGAAGAGAAGCAAGCTCTCCTTAGAAGTAGGGAGCCTAAAAGATCCTGCCTAGGTGCCTACCCCATTCTCACGTCCATGCTCAAAGTAATCCTTGGGAACCACAGCAAATTATAAATGGTGGTGAGTAAATGTGTATCTGTATGCATTTTATGAATGTGGGTAAATGTGTATCTGTACATATCTCTATGATTAATAACTAAACAGGCCACTCCCACCAAGCAGCATTTAAGAGCCACTTAGAGGTATTTATAAGAGAAAGAAAGAGGGAAAGAAGTGATCTCCCATCTTGATGTGGGAGTACCCTCTGTGTGTTGTGATTACCATTTATGAATAAAGAAACTGCCTTGGCCTGTTGATAGAGCAGAACTTAGGTGGGGAAACTGGAACTGAATCCTGGGAGGAAGAAGGCAGAGTCAGGGAGATGCCATGGATCCACCACCAGAGATAGATATGCTGAAACTTTGCTAGTAGACCATGACCTCGTAGTGATACACAGATCAATAGAGATGGATTAAATTAAGATGTAAGAGTTAGCCAATAAGAAGCTAGAGTTAATGGGCCAAGCAGTGTTTTAATTAAAATAGTTTCTGTGTGGTTATTTTGGTTCTGGGCAGCCAAGACAAACAACAGCCTCCTTGCAACAAATTGGCACACCAACATGGTGGACTAAATTCACATAAAACCTGAGAAATCTTAAAAAATAATTCTAGACAAAAGAACAGAATTAAGCATGGTTTGCTAGTGCAATTTTTTTGGATGGGCTTTGTTTGCTAGAAGCAAAATAGGCATGGCTCCTTAAAGAAAGATTTTCCTCATTCAGTCTTAGCAGGAAAGAAGTCATGCCTGTTTCAAAACATGGCTTCATGGGCCATGTTACCAGTGCAAACCCTGGCTATGGAGCATTTCAATGGCATTTGTGGGCCCTGGTGTTTGTATACCCACTCAGGGTTGGGAGGAAAGTAGTTGAAACCATGCCCATGGCTCAATGCTTCCCACCTGGGCAGGCTATGGATCAGATCTGCTAGGCATGCACAAGCAAGAGAGCATGGCAGATTCCTGTCGCCATATACAGAGATATTTCCAGGCCACGCAGTGCTCTGCATGGCAGATTTAGCTATTACTCAGATAAAAAGTGTTTATGTGCTGAATGCTCATTCTCAGAGTTAAAGTGCTAAACATGGCTCTTACCAGACCTGGCAGTAATAGTATGTCCACCATTTTAAAAGTGGAGAGAGGCAGAGCCAGCATCCAGAGCAGGTATAATTAAGATGCTTATCATTTTAAAAGGTATTCAAACTGGGCGGTGGTGGCGCACGCCTTTAATCCCAGCACTCGGGAGGCAGAGGCAGGCGGATCTCTGTGAGTTTAAGGCCAGCCTGTTCTACAAGAGCTAGTTCCAGGACAGGAACCAAAAGCTACAGAGAAACCCTGTCTCAAAAAATCCAAAAAATAAATGTATTCAAGACAGTAGAGAATTACAGATAATGCAATAAGGCCAGATTCAATCATAAAAGAACTCTACATGGATCACAGTGTTGGATAAATGTATGTAGGCTTGGGAGAGAGAAGAAAAAGAGTATAAAGAGTTGAAAAAGAAGTAAATAGTTTTTTTAAAAAAAGTCTTTAAAGAGACAGAGTACAGACAGTCATAGATTAAAAGGAGTAAAGAAAAATAAGCCACATAAAAATGGATCATATACAGAGAGTCTGGATTATGTATATTACTGTGTTTTCTTTGAATTTTTTGACTGTGAAGGAGCTAAGTACAGAGAAATATTTTATTATATGGGCTCCTAAGCTAAACCAGCATGTGTATTACAAAGGTATCATGACTTCCAAACTTGGGTCTAAGGATATGTTGCTTTGGAAAAGAAGTTCTTCTCTTGTTTCCACTGAAAATGAGAACCTGTGGATTGCTTCCAGACCAATATGGTTTCATGGAACAAGATACCCTGAAAGGTTGCTGTGAACATCCTTCACCCAACTGCTGACTGAGATGAATCTAGCACACAGGATACACTGTGAAAGACTTGATTAACACATCCCCAAACAACAGGAAGTAGGATGGACAGAACTATGCCCATATATCCAAATATTGCTTGTAAATGCTTCTTTACATTTAAAGAGAGATATAGATATAAATAATTTGTATTGGTATTAATCTTAGTTTATTGATACAAGCTTAAGGTCAACTTTATTATATGTGTATTTCTGCTCTTGATTAAGGTGTTGTGATTATGTAGTTCATTTAAAAATGTTATGAATAATTGAGAAATATAAGTTAATCGATAATCATCTATAATAGTAAAGCTTGTAGTCATGTTAGTTAGATTTTCTAAATGTATTGAGTTATATTTCAGTCAGATAGGTATTCTTTAAATCTTTCAGAGACCTTCAGATTATAACCTTTAAAATGTTTAAGAACTTAGGACTTTTCGTGACAATGAGACACATCTGCTCCTGGCAGCACCAGCTACTTCAAGAGGAAGATGGGCATTGAAGAGGCTTCTTATGGAGTTTGCTATCCATTTGGGCAAGAAATTGTTCCTGCCTGAACTGCTGAATTGGACATGCAGGACCCACAGAGAAATTACTGCTGAACTTGCCTAAAGGTGAGATGATCCTTTGGGGTTCCTGCTTCATGAAAGAGTCTGCTAGACATTCCGCAGGACACAGAAAATTGTGACAGATAAACTGCTAGTATAGGCAGAACTGTCTTTAAAATTTCCTGCTTTTTGGAAAAGTCTGCTGGATACTATGGACCTGTAGGCTGAAGATGGATGCCCCAATGATATAGAAAAACTTTGGGTGACTGTCCAGGCAGTGAGATGTCTCTGTTAACTCTAAAGTTTTGGAAGTTGCTTATAGTGCACTTCCTATTTATTTAAGTAATATTATATCCTTCTGGGGTCCTTGATGGAGTTGAAGAATAGATATAGTTTTCTTTAGTTATGATAAAAGATAAAGTAGATAAAATTTTGTAACTGTAATTCTTGCTTGATAACTGTTTTGTTATATGTAATTTTACTATGTTAAAGTTAAAGCCTTCCTTTTTATTTAAAGAGAAAAGGGGAGGTTATGTGAAAATCCCCTCTGTTGCTGTGATTACCATTTATAAATAAAGAAACTGCCTTGGCCTGTTGATAGAGCAGAACTTAGGTAGGTGGGGAAAGATGGAATTGAATGCTGGCAGGAAGAAGGAAGAGTCAGGGAGATGCCATAAATCTGCTGCCGGAGATAGATGTGCTGAAATTTTGTTGGTAGACCACGATCTCATGGTGATACATAGATCAATAGAGATGGGTTAAATTAAGATGTAAGAGTTAGCCAATAAGAAGCTAAAGCTAATGGACCAAGCAGTGTTTTAATTAACATAGTTTCTGTGTGGTTATTTTGGTTCTGAGTGGCTGGGACGAACAAGTGGCCCCCTTGCAACACCATCTCTTCTTTTGAAGGAAGGAAAGAAGGAAGGAAGGAAGGAAGGAAGGAGGGAGAGAAGGAAGGAAGGAAGGAAGGAAGGAAGGAAGGAGGGAGAGAAGGAAGGGAGGGAGGGAGGGAGGAAGGGAGGGAGAAAGGAAGGAAGGAAGGAAGGAAGGAAGGAAGGAAGGAAAGAAAATGGTCAAGGAGATGGGTGATCAAAAAGTAAACAGAGATTTCAGTAGGTAATACTTCTATGAGAGGAAGACAATATTTTAAGGGTATGGCCACTGTTACGATGCCCATGCTCCAGGAGATGGCAACAAAGCCATGGAGTCATTGAACTAAGTGGGTTAAAGGGAGATATGAATGTAGGAGAAGGGATGTGTTGTTGGGGGGAGGTGGATATGATAGAGTTGGAAGTGGGCAATGGGATATAATTCATTATATCTATGTTAGAAATTCTCAAGAATATAGAAAGAAAATTGTATTAAAATGTGTAGACGGAAGACTGAAAGATGGCTCAATGGTTAATAGTACCTACTACTCTTACAGAAGAACCTAGTTCAATTCCCAACACCCATGTCAGGCTGCTCATAACTGCCTATAACTCCAACTCCAGGGAGACCCAATGCTTCCACAGGCAAGAGCACTCACTTGAACAGACACAGTCAATGCACATAATTTAAAATGTGTTCATATAAAGAGGAAGCACAACCTTTACAATCTTATTTTTTTTTATAGAAAATTCCTTAGTCACATCACTTGTGGCCAGTCATATAGCATTTTTTTTCTGTACCTTCCCTGGATCTGTTCACCTATTTGAGAGTTTATTTAGATGGCTCCAAACAGGCACTCTTTGGTATGAAGTTAGAATGTAGAAACTGCTTGTGTAGATCACAGTAAATTAACAAAACTGCAAAGCTGAGGGTGACCATCCATGTGTCTGTGTGGCAGGAAACAAGTCATTCTCTACATGTTATACTCGGAACAAGGTCAGGCCACTTTTGTCCAGGCCACAAAGACAATACTACCAAACTGAATGAGGGTCTGGGTCTGGAGGGGTTCAGACTGAGAGAGAGAGAGAGGGAAAGGGGATGGTTGGCTCTGCAAATAACAAAACGAATCAGAGTGTTGCTGTGCTGTGAATTAGATATATCCGTGCAAACCCTGCTTGCCGGCTTTTTTGTTTTTAATTCAAACTAATAAAAAATTGAAGGGAAATGAGATGTTCTGTGAGATTTAGCCCAATACTGAATAGGTCTCATGGACTCTGACTGCAAAACAAGTTACAGGTGACTTTGAGAAGAAAAAAAAAGGAGGTTCCTCGGGTTAAATTACTGCTCACCTACTTATGAAAGGTAGTATGGCTGGTGGTGAAGCCTTGAGGGGGCTTCTATAACAGTCCTTGTTACTGTTTCAGTCACAGTTATGAGATGAGATGTTTTGAAGAAGTCACTGGACTTTTTGAACTATGAACCATGAACTGTGGGGACCTTTACCCAGCAAATAAAACAACAAAGCAAAAATCAAAAGCAGAAAACTTCCAAACCGCATTCTGAAATAGTTTTCTGTGTATATGGTATGCATGCAAGCTTCAGTGTATGTGCTCATGGATATGCATGCACACACACACACACTACAACAGTTTGTGAACTGATGATAAACCTTGATAAAAGCCACCATTGATGGTTGTAGTGTCCTTCTTTCTGCATGGTGCTGAATATCTCATATGAAATCTTCTACCTTCAATACAGTGATAATTTTGGAAAATGAACTTCGATCTCTGAATATCTGTATATACCATGACCTATGTCAGCAGGTAGGAATCATTTGAGCTTAATGTTCTTTTTAGGCTAGCTGAAAATTAATATATTTCATGTGAACAGAAAAGAGCTGATGGGTAGTGTCCAATTTGTTTCGTCATTTAGACTTCATGATTCCAGATTGTCAGCCATCTTGAAACTTGGTTAGAAGGGTGGACACACAGTTGGCCTCCTGTTAGCCAAGCTTTCAGTACCAGAGCCCCAAAATCCTGCTACCTTGAGCCTGACTAGGTCCGTGGCAAATGTCAGAGAGCCCCATGTTTAAGAACTTTGTAGAATAGCCTTGGTATATGTCCTAGTTAGCATTTTTATTACTGTGAAGACACATCAAAACCATGGCAGCAACTCTTATAAAGGGAAAAATATTAATTGAGGTGGCGGCTCACAGCATCATAGGTTTAGCCCATTATCATCATGGCAGGAAGCACAGCAGCTGGGAGTATGGTGATATAGAGGCAGACATGGTGCTGGAGAAGGTGCTGAGATTCCTGCATCTTGACCCACAGGCAACAGGAAGAGGTCTGAGATACTGGGCATGGTTTGAGCATTAATGAGATCTCAAAGTCTGCCTCAACAGTGACACACTTCCTCCAACAAGGCTATACCTACTCCAACAAAGCCACACATCCCAATAGTGCTGTTATGGGGACCAATTACATTCAAACTACTACAGTGTATATACTTTTCTGTTGTCTTTTTTTTTTTGTGTGTGTGTGTGTGTCCAACTTCTTGGTCTCAACTTCAATGTCCCATTCAAGGTGATGAGTGCTTAACCCTTCCCAGACTTTCTGAATTATGTCTTTTCTCCCCTCCTCCCCTTCCTTCCTCCCTCCCTCCCCTCTTCCCCTCTTCTCCTCCCCTCCTCCCTCTTTGGCATCCTGTTCTCCTATTTGGCATTTTTAACTCCCTGTTTGCTAGCTGTGGTCTCATCCACCAGGCTGTAATGACAGGGACAATGTCTTCTTGGTTCATGGTGACTTCCCAAGCACAGATCAGAGCATTTGTCATAGGGACAATCAGAAGATGCCTACTGAATGAGCAGACATTTCATTTAAAATGGCTTAGTTGGGATGAGGTCTATTTTCCTTTGGAGATAGAAAGGACATAGAAACTTTAGAAGCAAGATTTTAGCAAGACTTACCTCACTCCCGGAGTCAGCAGATCCATGCTAACGGATAGCACTTGAATTATTTTTAGTCCATTCCACGAATACCCCAGTACTTATTTATGCTTCTGTCATTTGCTTTTTGATTTGTGTCCACCTTCATTTTGGACCAACCAGACTGCAGATTCGCACATTCACATACAGCCGAGTGGGCATTTGCAATGGCTTCCCTGAAACCTAGGAACAGGGTGGCTGGGTGAGAAGACGTGGGTATCCCTCCATTTATGAGGTGATGCCAGTTTCGTTTTCAGAATGCCCATTCTGACTGTCAGTCCTGGAAGCCTCACAGCAGCCTGCCTGTTGCTCTACTTCGTGGCAACATCTGATGTTTATCAGATTTCTTAACATCTACTAATCTTGTGGGTGCAAAACAGTGGTTTCAATTGCACAGGTCTAATCTGTGTAGACCAGGGGTTGTAAACCAGCTGTGCATGGCTGGAGGAGACCTGCTGTCTGGATGCCAGACACAGAAGGGTATTGCTTAACCTGAAGGGTGACTTTGTATTTTTGAGCTGAGAAATTGAGTTAGTGGCCAACACTAAAAGATGGGAAGATTTAGAGTTTGTATTTCTATATTTTGTTAGGGAAGCAATGCCACAATAAAAGACCCTGATTTACACATGACAATTGCTGTCTGTAACTGAGGAATAACTTGTTGGGGCAGGGCATGTATTTGGAATCAGTCATAGTTTCTTGACCAAGCTATGTCTTTTGTTTATTTCAGACTCTTAGCCCTGACAGGCTTTTGAATCATTTGCCCTACTTTGACCCTTTATGAAACAGAGTAAAAAAAACCATAGGAGTGGCCTAGTGGCAGATGGATCTCTTCTCTAGCTAGGTATGGACACAGAACCCTTAGATAAATGCCAGAACTGTCGCTAAGCTCAGTCACTTGAGCCTAAAATGTGTCCCCACTCCTTCCTCAGTTGACCTCCTCTAACTGTTGATGTCTGTAGTCCCTTTGATCAAATTTCTCCTGTGCTACAGAATGTTCATTGTTACTCTTCTGAGTTTGTGTGTGCTGGGCTCCATTTACTCTTTTTTTAAAAGAAGCACCTTAGGCTTTGGTGATTAAATGCGAATGAGTTTGTCATTCATTCAACAAACATTTACTGAGAGATCATATACCAGGCATTACAAATGGTACTAAGAATGTGACCTTCAAGGATCTGGAGATAAGAACCATTGGGTCAGTTATTCATTCTTTCAAACAATGGATAGAGAGAGGATGCTTCCTTTGGGCCAGGTACTGTTTAAGAAGCTGCAAAGCAAAAGCAGAAAAATACTCTGGCTTCCTGCTGATTATGGTTTAGCAAGGATACAGATGTTCAGTGACCTCTGAGTCCATGGGTTTTTACTGAGATGGGCAAGGTGAGACTTTGTTGAGATGTGAAGGTAGAGGGGAAGTTGATCAGCAAAGAAGGAGATGGAGTTTGTATTTCCACACAAAAGTCAGTATATATCGATTCTTCCAATGGGTGGCCCAGCTCATTGTCATAGAAGTGGGGGCAGAGAAAGTGGAACCACAATGGTAGGAATGGGTGTAGAAAAAGATATAGGTGCGCCAGGTCCTCAAAAGACAAGTGTCTGGGTGCTAAAATACAGGTACAGATCATTGAAGCACATACTTGTTGAGCCAAATCAATGTGCCCATCAGTGAAGGTGTAGATAACTATTCTAGAAACATAGCACCTTACAGAAGAGATGCCGCCTAGACAGGTTGTTATTTTTTTAACCAAGCAGGGGATAATGGCAACTGAACTTTGCAGAGAGCTGGAAACGCCAAACTTCAGAGTGGTGGCGACAATAAGAGGAATCCTAAGAGCCTGGAGACTTAATAAAGATGGATGGCTCTTACTCCTTAAACCAGAGAAGGAATGGCCACCCTCAGGCTTCCACCATGCCTGAAAAGAGGAGAATTGCTACCTGGGGAGGATTAGCTAAAATAGGTCCATAATGAAGCAGCACTTGGCACTTGACTGTAGGGGTCAAGTCTTATTTCCTTAGCCCTTACCTCACTAGCTCACCCCCAGGCTTCCCAGCAAGCAATCCTAATAAGAACATTATCCCTGCACCCTCCCCAACACCGGGGCTGACTGAAGGTGTCCTGCTCTGGAGTACATAATCCAGGCCACACTGACTGCTGGCCTTTCCCACACACAATCAAATTCTAAATATGCTTGGGGATTGCTGCTTTTTGACCCAATGGCTCTCTTAACGCTGGAGTTTGCTCCTTACAGAGTTCAGTATAATGGATTCCTAGAAATCATAGCTAGGGAGTGTGAAACCCTGCTGCCTCATGACCAAGTATTTTGTTTGCTTGTTCGTTTTGCTATTGTTGTTAATTTATAAGGAATCAAGAGGAAGAGCCTCCTGGTACTCTAAAGCTTCCTATGATCACACAGATAGCGTCCCTTTGTGCCTTCCCTCTTTGCATGTGTGGTGTCTCCTACAAAGCCGTAAGGATGCGAGAACGTGACACTGTATGCTCTTGCTGAGCCGTACAGAACTTTCTGATTGCTCTCTACATTCTGGCGTTTGTCTATTTTGCCCGCAAAAGAATTTTCCCATGTCTTGGTTCTTCCTGGTAGTTGGCCAGTAACTATTTGTGGACTGGACTGTTAACACACACAGTTCAAGGACAAAGAGACTTTTAGCCTGCTTTACTTGATTCTGCCTTACTTAGCTCATTGACAGAATCATAAAGGACAATTGAGAAATAGTTTTTTGAGCCAGGATTAGATAAAGATAGACTGTAAATGTAAGGGGGTATATTAAACTGATCAAGAACATTAAATGTAGAATAAGGGACTCTAGGTTGTTAGCTAAGGACATGGGCAAATTCAATAATTTCCCCATTTCTTGACTTCTCCATTTGTAAAATGTGGATGGAAATAATAGCCACCCAACCAACTAAAGTTGAATGAAATAAGATAGGCACAAGGCTGACCTACAGCCGAACCACAAACAAGACTTAACAGCCAAACTATCTGGGGGATGTTGAGGCTTGAATTGGGCAAAGAAGTAGATTGTTTTATTGGAACTTAGACTAAGCTTCCAAGGGCAAGGACTCTCAGGACCCAAGGTGAACATAGGTAAAGAAGACATACTCCATGAAGACCGTGAAATAAAGGAAGAACAGACACAAAATCACACTCTATTTTGAGTCAATGCAGTTGCTCTACCCCGTTTCTCCATATTCCTAGAGAAACATTTTTGTAGACTTTCCATAAGATGGGTTCTTTGAGGGTAGTCATCTGTTTTCAGTATGCCCCTCTCAAACCCTTGGGCTTCTCTTGTGTGGATTGAGACTTCACCTCAGTCTCTCATACTTTGATATACCACTGTGTCTTTCAGCTGGAATCTAATATAATTGTTTGGTACTTATTTCTTAAAATTTAGTTTATGTGTGATGTATGTGTATATATGCATATCTATGCAAGTATATGTGCCTATGTACACGCTTGTAGAGGTCAGAGGAGGATGTCAGGTATCCCCCCATCTATCACCCTCCTTCCTATTTCTCCAAGGAAAGGTCTTTCACTAAACCCAAAGCTTATTGTTTTGCATAGATGGGCTGGTCAGATATCCCATGGTCTGTTTCTGCTCCCCAGTGCTGTGGTTATAGGCATATGCCACCATGCTTAGCCCTTTATGTGGGCATTAGAATTTTGAACTCAGATCCTCATGCTCGTACAAAAAGAACTTTTCTCTACTGATCCACGTCCCTAGCCCCTGCTAGCTATTCCTACAATAATTTTTATTTGATAATGTCTAATCCTTTCAACGTTTGCCTTAGTAAAAAAAAAGCAGGCAGTTGTTAATTAAAAATGAGGCAAATAATAAATAAGAAGAAAGGGGGTTGTAGAAGTCATCTTTTTGTTGTTATGACAGAACACCTGAGAATAACCAGTTTAAAGGGAATGCAGACTTATTTTGGCTCATGGTTCAGGGTTATGCATCCATGGTCATTTGTTTCTGGTGCCTTTGAATGTATGGTAAGGCCATGGCAGAAGGATTTATGGAAGATACTGTTTGCATCATGACTGCTGGTAAACAAAGAAAGTACGGGAATTCCCAATGCACTTAGAGAGCTGCCCTCAATAGCATACTTCCTCCAAGGAGGCTCCACCTTTCTCCAAAGATTTCCTTCCCTCTCAGCTGCGCCAGCAGCAGGTGGCCGGGCCATCAACACATGAGCATTGAAGAACATTTAAGATCCATGCCTTCACAGAGGTTTGTGGTTAAGGAGAATTACCATGAAGGTAGGCGACACAAGGCTGACTGATGCTTACAGGTGACCATGTTCTGCATATGTAGACTTTTCCCCATAAGTAGCTATGCAACCCTAGAAATTCATTTTGCTTCTCTGTCTGTGAAGTGAGTGGGTCCAGTTGGAACATTTTCACATTTGGAGAGGGGAAGTATTGGAAGACTGCCTTTGATGGTGGTGGTTGGGGGTTGACTCAGCTCTCCGGGACCTGCTTACAGAGAGGTAAGTAGTGTTGAGGCTGAACACACATGTAGTGCCAGGGACACACTGCAGAATGTAATTTTCCTCTGGCTATCACTTATCTCAATCCCAACTTGCCTTCCTTCCTTTAGCACTGAAAATGTCAATTCAAGACGCATGGATTTGGGAGTTGGCTAGTAACTGTCGTCAGCATGCGATCATTACAGACTTCCTTCTTTCTCCTGACTTCTTTTTCTTTTGACCTTGGAAAAATAAATGCCTTTACTCCTCTTAGAGAAATGCTTTCAGTAGGGTGCCTCTCTATTCTATGTCTAGTCTGCCAACAGCCATCACTTCCTAAGCTTTTAGCATGCACCAAGGACTCGCCAGAGCACTTTGAGGGTATTACATTGTTTAATCTGCAGCGATCTGAAGAGGGAGATATTACTGCCATAACCTTGCTCCTGCACATGAGACAAGGAAAAGTCAGACAGATAGAGAGACTTCTCCAAGGTTCACATAGCCTGTGAAAGCTGGAAATGGAATTCAAACACAGGTCTGTTGGATTCCAAAGGGATCGGAAAGTATTCAGTGTATATAATTAGCACTTTTGTATCTTTCTCAAAAATCATACAGCAAAAATGAAGAGTACAAGGAAATAAAACTATGAGTTTCTTTTTAAAATGTGAATGCATTCAAGGTACATTGGCAGAAGGGGATATTATTTGATTAGGAAGATTGTAAGTGTATTGGTTACACTAGTGTTCACAGAAATGTTCATAGAAAGGGACATTTTGAAGGCTGTCAAGCTCTGCCAAAGCAACCTTCTGTTGAGAGTTTTAGACTTCCTTTTTTTTCTGAAAACTGCCTCCTAAATACGTGGGTTTCTACAGAGGAGTCAGGAAGCCATGTGGAGTATTAACTTGCACTAATTCTTGGGGTAGTCCAGCTGTGGTTAGACGTGTGGATCACCCTGTGAACAAGAAATTCCTGTGTCAATCAGATTAAATCAAAGATCTTGTATCTAGGGTGATGGCTCAGTGCACAAAGTGCCTGCACAAACATGAGGACTTGAGTTCAGATCCCCAGGAAACCCCAGCTGACTGTGATGGCCTGTGGCTACAGCCCTTGCTGGTGGTAGTGGTGGGGGTGGAGAAAGGTTGAACCCTCCCACTTGCTGGCCACAACTGAATCAGTGTTTTCTGGGTATCAAAATATAAGGTAAAAAAATGATACCCAATATTGGTCTCAAGCTTTCACACACATACATGTATTCATGGACACGCAGATATGTACACATACATATTGCACACACATGCAAATATGTTTCTCCACCAAGGTATGGTGGGACAAGTCAGTATAATCCCAGCACATGAGGAGTTGAAACAAGAGGATCAAAAGTGAGTTCAAGGCCAGCATGGGTTATGTAGCAAATCCAGTCTCAGAAACAAAACAGAACAAAACAAAACCATCTTCCCAGCTCAGAGTCCATTATCATCCCAAGTTCATTTTATTGAATCGGAGTGTAGAGAAAGTTTGCTTCTCAAGAGTTCTCAAGCATTTTAAGTAGCCAGCCTGAAGGAAGTGGAGATGGGCACATGTGTATGATATTTTCAGTAACCCACAGGCCGCTTGTCAGGTGAAGTACCCTACTAAAAAAAGCCTTCCAAAGTTTTGACTGGAATGAGGTTCCAAGGGACCCAAACAGGTCTGCAGGTCAGGTCAGAAACACGGAGCTAGTTCTCCTGGTAGGTATTCATCTATGGTTCATGAAAGATGTTGAAGGCATAACAAAAGGTGTTCACAATAGTTTAAATTTCATAGCCATTCTGTAGGCTGGACAGAGCAAATGACACTGACTTTAACATGCAGATTTGGGGGGGGGGGTCAAATGCCAGCCTTGTTATAAAAATCTGCACATGTCACTTGCGTGTTTTAGGTCCCTGTCCCTTCTTATGTAATGTGGAGATGATCATAGTGACCACGATGACGAAGAAGACCTGGGTATCCACCCATAGCTGTGAGAATGCAATGGCTTGGGCTCCGTAAGCTTTTCGCATTGTGCCTGGCATAGAGACAGCCTTGGATTACTAGGAGTTAGCAGAGTTGAGGCTCTATCTCAGATGATTCCTCAACTCCAGGTCTTTCTTGTCTTATAGACTGTTATAAAGTACAATGCATCCACTTAATTTCGTTTATTCTATTGTTTGTCTGTTCTGTGTTGCTATATAACGATATTTAACTACACGTTCCACATTCTCTTTCATGGAAATTATCTTTTCAGAGACACTAGTGAAGTGATCAGGAATGCTACACTAAATTTCAGCTCATAGTACTACAAAATTTTGTGTGTGTGAATGTGTATGTGCGCATGTGTGCACATTTGCATACTCATGGAGGACAGACATTGATGTTGAGTGTCCTCCTCAATCACTCCACACCTTACTTTTAGAACAAGGTCACTCACTGACTGCAGAGCTTGCTAGTCTGGCTAGACTGTCTGGCTTGTGGTCTCACTCTTCCCAACACTGGAATTATAAACCCACCCCATCATACCTGGCTTTTTATCAGTGCAGAGGAATCATACTCATGCCAACATGATTTTGTGACAAGCGCTTTACCAACTGAGCAATGTTCCTAGCCCTGCAGTTTTTCCTTAAGACATATTTGCAACATCTTTGCCGAGTCACAGGTATTACTGTTCCTACCCAAGATAAAACTTGTTAATAATACATGCAGAACTGCTAATGAATAATCTGCTCACATTTCTGTCATACTATCCCTTGATCTTTCTGAGGTCTCCTCCCTGATCCTACCCCTCAAACTCAGAAGGTAACTGTCCCCATCCCTTGTCACCTTGAGGGTCTCCACTCCCATCTTCCCCAACCTCCTTCTGACTTCTTCCTCCTTCTTGTTCCCATCTAGTCAACTTACCACATTGTTTCTGCGAGCAACGTGGGTGTTCATTTGCCTCCTATCCATTTTCCTCAGCAGACCACAACTGACAGGAAAGCGGTGTCCAGTTGGCATGTATTCCTCCCTCGTTTCCCTTTTTTTGGTTGAAAAAAAGCAAATAAGCAGTTTAGTTCAGGCATCAACTACTCTGGGACCCCAGAGCAGCCCCCTCTCTAAATCCTCACAGCACATTTCCAGGGAGATAGCATTTTATCCATTTAACACTCAAGGAAAGAGTAGGGTCAGGACAGGTGGCCATCTTGCCTCATATTACAGGGTAGGTAAGTGGCAGAGGACTGATGGTCCTTGTCAGAATTTCCCGAGGACCTGGTGGTGGGCAGAGGCACCTGCAAACCCCTGGAGACCCAAAGAGCAGGACCTGGGACTCTCGCCAGAAAGCTGTGATGAGCTGGCTATCAATTAAAGGAGCAATCATCAGAAATCAAGCCTCCCTGACTAATGAGGTTTTTGAAATTGACATATCACAGAGAATCACTTTCCTCCCACCTACTGGGATCTAAATTCCAAGCCATCAAGGAACTCTTTATTTTATTTTTACTTTTTTTTGGCCAGGCAAGTTAAAACACTTACAATTTTAAAGCACACCTTATGGTTGAGTTGAAAGATAAAACAAGTTTCTGTATTAATTTGTTAATGATTTTTGGAACCTACAGATCTTGCTGGAACAGATGCGCCACAAAGATGGACACTTTTCAATGTCCTGTTAAAATCTGGGATGCCTCAGAAGCTATAAAAATAAAATTTGAAGCACAATCTCAGCCTGGCAGAGGTTGGGTAACCATTCTAGATTGGACAAAAATATCTAATTGGCTGAAGGACACAGGGCCAGAGCTGCTTTCCAATTGGTGAGCTTCTTCTGTGGAGATTAAATGGAATCACGAGATTGTCATTAGTCATAATTATAGAAACAGCTTCTTGTCCTCCCTCCCTTCCCCCTCCTCTTCCTCCTCCTCCTTCTTCTTCTCCCCCTCTCTCCTCTGTCTCTCTCTCTCTCCTTCTCTCTCTCTCTCTCTCTCTCTCTCTCTCTCTCTCTCTCCCCACCGCCCCCCCCCCATGGCAGTTGCCCAGGCGGTTGCTGGAGTCACTTGTTCCTTAGTCTGGAAGGGAAAGTGTTCCCAACTCATGATCTACTTATGCCTTCCGGACAAAAGATGAGCTCTTTTTAGGATAATTCATCTCAATCGCCCCCTTTCCCTCAAGCCATTTGGCTTTTCTGAGGCTGTGTGCTATAGGTGCATTCTAACGCCACTGTTGATGGAGGGACTCCATATGTGAGGTGTGGACTCCAACAGTAGCAAGGGAGACCCAGTAGATGCTCATGTATGTGGGAAGATGGTAGATATGAACCCCTCCCCATGCTCCAGGTTCCTTGTGTGGCCGCCCTTGTACTCTCTCTCTCATCTGTAAGGTTTTAATAAGAAACAAAATAACTGCATATTGAGCATCTCTTCCCTGGAAACTGCAGATACAAACTACTCCAAAATGTGAGTGTCTGAAAATCTGAGACTTTTTGAGCACACAATGCTACAAATAGGGAACTGCACACATTCAGGGTAGAGGATGAATTTGAGCAGAGTTTAATAAGTATGTAAGTGACCAATGAAATCAATACTTTGTGTGTTAGCAGAAAATTTAAAAAAGAGAAGGAAATTCCACACAAAATGTGTGGAAAATCAGTGTGTCCACACTTTGTTGCATGTACAAAATTATTAAAAATATTTCATGAAGGAGTAGAGGCAGGAAGTGCAGGATTTCATGGTCATCTTTGACTACATAGTGAATTTGAGGTCGATCTGGACTATATGGGACTCTGTCACAAAATATATATGGTCTGTGTATAAATACACGTCATGGTTAGCCTTGTCTCACCTTATTTTCTGTTTCTGTGATAAAAAATACTCTGACAAAATCAACTTAAAGAAGAACGGGGTTGTTTGGTTCACCATTCTAGGGTACAGCCCAGGCACTGGGGGCTTGAAGTGGCTGGTCACAGTATGTCTTCAGTCAGAAGAAAACAGCTGTAGATGCATGCATGTGAGTATTTGCCTCAGTTTCCCAACTCTCAGATAGTCCAGGATCTCATGGAGTGAAAGGTGTCACCCACACAGTGGGTGGGGTCTTCTCGATTTAGTTAATATACTCTCCCCCACAGGCGTGGCTGGAGGCTCATCACCCAGGAGATTTTAGCTTTTGTCATGTTGACAGCTCACATAAACCATCACAGATTCCATCCCTAGCAATCAGTCCATTCTCAAATGCTAAAGAATGTCCATCATCCAAATCCCTACTCATCCCAATTCTTTCAAACCAGAGCTATTCAGCATTGCCAGGGTATCAGAAGATGTGTACTACAGATGGGTTTTACTCTTCTGTTTCTCATTAGATTGTCTAGTTGCTTTATTCCATGATTTAATCTCCACCCTTTGGTAAAAATATCTACCACTGCATTCTGTAAATTCGCTATTCAGAGGGATGTAGAAAAACATAAGTGTCATCAGACCTGTGCATGGAAAATTCTAGAAACTCTTTGCCCTAGACAAGCTAACAATCTTTTCCTGATTCTGGTTTCTCTTAAGGTTTGGTAACACAGACAATGGAGCTGAAATGTATTTATAGATTATTTAGGAGGGTCTCTCCACCAAAAAGGCTAGATGATCCCTTGAGACTTTTCTTCTGTAGGAACAGGCTGAAACAATTACATAGTGATTTCTCCATGCCAGTCAATCAACTTACAACCCTCTAATGCGTGAACATTGAGTTGCCAGCACTATTTGAACCAATGGGAATAGAACAAGGAAATCATGACCCATATAGTCCTCATATGATGCTTCTATTTAAATGGCAAGCTAGGCTTGAGTGTTGGTTGCTAAATGGACTGGCAAGGGAACTAGACTTGCTTGGACATTCTGGGAGTGGGAGAAGAGAAATGGTAACTTCAAAAGGGAGATACATCAGACCTGGGGTCTCCAGTGTGTACTAGACCAGGAGAATCAATCGCAGGGGAAGTCTTCTACAGATGCTGAATTGGAACTCTGGGAGTATGGCCAGTAAGGCATAGTTAACAAAGCCCACCTTTGATTTTGGTCTAAAGTGAGAAAACCTAATCTGAGGGCAGAGAGAATGTTTTCTCCAGGAGAGTGTTGACAGAGGTTTCTGTCCCACCAGGTCCTGCAGTTGTTCAATCCTAAAGAAATACACAGAGGTCTAGATTAATCATAAACCTCTTGGCCTATTATCTCAGACTTCTTATTAATTAATTTTTACATCTTAACCCATAATTCTTGTTTGTTAGCCATGCGGCTTGGCACCTTTCATCAGCAAGGCATTCTCATCTGCATCCTCCACATCTAGGTGATGACTGTAGATTGAACAATTGGCACTTCAACGTAGAACTGACTACATCCACATAAAACCTGAGAAAGTTTGGAAAGGAATTATAGACACTAAAAAACAAAGTTTAGCCACATTTTCCCCCCTGAATGGGCTTTCCTTGCTGGCAACATACTGTGGCTCCTTTAAGAGAGGTCTTACTGATTCAGCAGTAGCAGAAAAAAAGCCATGCAGTTTTGAAACAGCTTCCTGAGTCATGCTGCCAGCACGAATTCTGACTCTTTCTGGAGGTCTGGCTATGGAGCATTTAAATGGGGGTTGTGGGCAGTGTGCTGAAGTTATTTGGTGGCATCATGGACCAACAGGTTACCAGAATTGAGGTGATGAATGTGGCTCCCACCCAGCAGTCTCAGAGCAGTGAATGGACTTCCAGACTTTCGCCATGTTTGACTGTACTGAGAAAGCAGGCAGGATTCTGTTTGCCCATAGCAACACTGCACCTTAGGATTTTAAGAAGCACTTAGCATTTTAAGAAATGGTCCTGGTCAGAAAAGGATTATAGATGTACAATAGCACAGATTCAGACAAAAGAAACCTCTAAATGGTTTATAGTGTGCTTAAAAATATATGTAGGCTTGGGAGAGAAAAGAAAAATGATAAAGTTCTTAAAATAAAAAAGAAAGAAAGAGAGTAGCTGGATATGGTGGCACACACCTTTAATCCCAACATTTGGGAGGCAGAGATACATGGATCTCTGTGAGTTCAAGGTGTGGTGGCACACACCTTTAATCCTAACACTTGGGAGGCAGAAGCAAGTGGATCTCTGAGTTCGAGGACAACCTGGTCTACAGAGTGAATTCCAGGACAGCCAAAGATACACAGAGAAACCTAGTATCAAAAAAAAAATTAAAATTAAAAGTAAAAATAAAAGAAATAGAATTTAAAATAAAGCCACATAAAGATGGAAAACACACAGAGAATCTGGATACAGCATGCTATTATGTTCTCTTTGAATTGTTTGAATGCTGAGGAAAAGCAACAGTTGCTAAAAGGCATTTGATTATAAATAATGCTGAATTAATTCAACATACATATTTTGAAAATGCTTTGACTTCAAAATTTAAGTCAAATGATATGTTACTTTGGAGAAGAGGTTTTGTTTTTGTCTCCACAGGAAATGAGAAGCTGTGGATTCTTTCTTGGCTAAGAAAAATCAGGTTTGATCAAGGAAGATACGCTGAGAAATCTCTGATAGGAGCAGATGGCCAGATGATCCAATGTTTCAAATGACATCTGTTGGAGTTTCCTCTGAGTTCTACATTCAGAACAGTTTCAAGACTGCTGGCAGAGATGATCAAGCCTCAAAGAATTTTCCAGTCAGGACTTGGCCATAATTCTAAATGTTCTTTTGGTCCCTGTAAGATTATCAGTGTCCCCAATCAGCTGGAAGTAGCCTGGAAAACTATGTCCACAGTCCCAAAACAATGGATTATGGAATTTTTTGTTTGTTTGTTTAGAGTGTTGGTTACAAGTTGTATAGATAATTGTCAGAAAGAAAGCTAAACAAGGGAGATTTGTTTCAGAGTTCTTGTTTTGAGAAAAAATAGTTGGGCGGGGGGAGTGCTGTGGGACAACAGTTTTACCCTGTAAAGATTTGTTTCTTGTACTTGTTTAATAAAATCCTGATGGGGCAGGGGAAGGCGGCCGGAATACCGGGCGGCGGAAGGCGGCTGGAACACCTGGCGGTGGAAGGCGGCTGGAACACCGGGCAGCGGAAGGCGGTCAGAACACCGGGCAGAGGAAGGCAGCCAGAGGACGCCCAGCGCAGCCGGCGGGGACCGACTGGGACAGGCTGGAACTGGCTGGGACCGGAGCGGCAGCAGAGGACACAGGCTGCTGGCGGCAGGAACCGTCCCAGCAGCAGAAGCAGGCTGCAGGGACCGCGCGAAACACCAAGAACAGATCGCCCCACTACAATTAAACCAAAGAGGTAGGCCTTCGGTTGGGGAGGTTCCTGGCAAAGGAGGAGCCGGATCCTATTCCTGAAGACCCTTCTGAGGGGTGAGAGGGATCTTGGCCCCCGGCAGGAACCAGGAAACAGAGCAAAGGCATTTTGTAAGAGGAGCCCCTGGCCAGCAGGGAAACCTGAACCAGTTTTAACAGACCCCTTAGATAGCATCGATAGGAGGAGATGGGCAGGCGCCAAGGAAAGAATTCACCCAATAATCTGAAAAACAACATGAAAACACCAGAACCCAATGATCTTACAACAGAAGGTCTCCAACACCCTAACACAGAAGAAGTGGAAAAAATTGACTTTTTGAAAGCAGTAGAGTCCCTTAAACAACATGTGAAAAATGCCCTTATAGAAATGGATGAGAAGTATAACCAAAAATTTGAAGAAATGAGTAAATACGTACATAATACCCTGGGAAACCAAGAAAGAATGATCAAACAGGTAATGGAAACAGTTCAAGAATTGAAAACTGAAATGGAAGCAAGGAAGAAAACACAAACTGAGGACCAGCTGGATATGGAAAATCTGGGTCAACGAGCAGAGCCTACAGAAACAAGCATAATCAATAGAATACAAGAAATAGAAGAAAGAATCTCAGATTCTGAGGACACCATAGAGAAAATAAATGCTCTGATCAAAGAAAACTGCAAAGCCAACAAATTCTCATCACAAAACATTCAGGAATTATGGGACACAATAAAAAGACCAAATCTAAGAATAATAGGAATAGAAGAAGGAGAAGAGTCACAGCTCAAAGGCCCAGAAAATATTTTGAACAAAATTATGGAAGAAAACTTTCCCAACTTAAAGAAAGATATTCCTTTGAATATTCAAGAAGCATACAGAACACCAAACAGACTGGATCAAAGGAAAACATCCCCTTGCCATATAATAATCAAAACACAAAATATACAGGTTAAAGAAAGCATACTAAGAGCTGCAAAGGAAAAAGGCCAAGTAACTTATAAAGGTAAACTGATCAGACTTACACCTGATTTCTCTATGGAAACAATGAAAGCTAGAAGGTCCTGGATAGAAGTACTGCAGAAGCTAAGAGACCATGGATGCAAGCCCAGACTACTATACCCAGCCAAGCTGTCGTTCACTATAAATGGAGAAATCAAGACATTCCAGGATAAGAACAAATTTAAACAATACGTAGCCACGAATCCAGCCCTACAGAAAGTAATAGAAGGAAAACCGCAACCCAAGGAATCCAACATTGCCAACACTGCCTACAATAACTCAGGCATCTAGAGACCCTTCACTAGCACAACTCAAAGAAGGGAGACACACAAATTCTACTTCCAAAAAACAACAAGAATATCTGGCATGAACAACCACTGGTCATTAATATCACTTAATATTAATGGTCTTAATTCACCTATAAAAAGGTACAGGCAAAGAGATTGGATATGAAAACAGGATCCAACATTCTGCTGTTTGCAAGAAACACATCTCAACCACAAAGACAGGCATCTACTCAGAGTAAAGGGTTGGGAAAAGGTCTTTCAAGCAAATGGTCCTAAGAAAAAAGGAGGTGTGGCCATATTAATTTCTAACAAAACTGACTTCAAACTAAAATCAATCAGAAGAGATCGAGATGGACACTTTATACTCATAACAGGAACAATTTGTCAGGATGACGTCTCAATCCTGAATATTTATGCCCCTAATATAAAAGCACCCATGTATGTAAAAGAAATATTACTAAAACTCAAGGCAGATATCAAACCACACACAGTAGTAGTAGGAGACTTCAATACACCTCTCTCAGCAATGGACAGGTCAATCAGACAGAAACCTAATAGAGAAGTAAGAGAACTACTGGAGGTAATGAAGCAAATGGACTTAACAGACATCTATAGAACATTCCACCCAAATAGGAAAGAATATACCTTCTTCTCTGCAGCCCATGGAACCTTCTCAAAAATTGACCACATACTCGGAAACAAAGGAAACCTCCACAGATACAAAAAAATATCAGTGTCCACCTGTGTCTTATCAGATCACCACGGATTAAAGTTAGAATTCAACAACAATCCTACCTCCAGAAAGCCGACAAACTCATGGAAACTGAACAGTCAACTACTGAACCACACCTGGGTCAAGGAAGAAATCAAGAAAGAAATTAAAGTCTTCCTTGAATTTAATGAAAATAAAGGGACAACATACTCAAACCTATGGGACACTATGAAAGCAGTGCTAAGAGGAAAGTTCATAGCACTAAGTGCCCACTTAAAGAAAACGGAGAAAGCATACATCGGAGACTTAACAGCACACCTGAAAGCTTTAGAAAAAAAAGAAGCAGACACGCCCAGGAGGAGTAGAAGACTGGAAATAATCAAACTGAGGGCGGAAATCAACAAAATAGAAACGCAGAAAACAGTCCAAAGAATCAATGAAACAAAAACTTGGTTCTTGGAGAAAATCAACAAGATCGACAAACCCCTATCCAAACTAATTAAACGACAGAGAGAGAACACGCAAATAAATAAGATCAGAAATGAAAAGGGGGACATAACCACAGACACAGAGGAAATTCAGAGACTCATTAGATCTTACTACAAAAGCCTGTATACCACAAAACTAGAAAATGCAAAAGAAATGGACATGTTTTTAGATAAGTGCCACATACCAAAGCTAAACCAAAACCAGGTGAATGATCTAAATAGACCTGTTAGTCGCGAAGAACTAGAAACTGTTATCAAAAATCTACCTTCCAAAAAAAGCCCAGGACCAGATGGTTTCAATGCAGAATTCTACCAGAACTTCCAAGAAGAGCTAATACCTATACTCCTTAATGTATTTCACAATATAGAAACAGAAGAGTCATTGCCAAATTCCTTTTATGAAGCTACAGTTACCCTGATACCAAAACCACACAAAGGCCCAACCAAGAAAGAAAATTACAGGCCTATCTCACTCATGAATATCGATGCAAAAATTCTCAATAAAATACTGGCAAATCGAATCCAAGAACACATTAGAAAAATTATCCATTATGATCAAGTAGGCTTCATCCCAGAGATGCAGGGCTGGTTCAACATACGAAAATCTATCAATGTAATCCAGCATATAAATAAACTGAAAGAAAAAAACCATATGATCATTTCATTAGATGCTGAAAAAGCATTTGACAAAATTCAACACCCCTTTATGATAAAAGTCTTGGAGAGATTAGGGATACAAGGGTCATACCTAAATATAATAAAAGCTATTTACAGCAAGCCATCAGCTAACATTAAATTAAATGGAGAGAAACTCAATGCCATCCCACTAAAATCAGGAACACGACAAGGATGTCCACTCTCTCCATACCTCTTCAATATAGTGCTTGAAGTTCTAGCAATAGCAATAAGACAACATACAGGGATCAAGGGGATTCGTATCGGAAAAGAAGAAGTTAAGCTCTCGTTATTTGCAGATGATATGATAGTATACATAAGCGACCCCAAAAACTCTACCAAAGAACTCCTAAAGCTGATAAACACCTTTAGTAATGTGGCAGGATACAAGATCAACTCCAAAAAATCAGTGGCCTTCCTATACACTAAGGATAAGGAAACAGAGAGGGAAATTAGAGAAGCATCACCTTTCATGATAGCCACAAATAGCATAAAATATCTTGGGGTAACTCTGACCAAGGATGTGAAAGATCTATTTGACAAGAACTTTAAGTCTTTGAAGAAAGAAATTGAAGAGGACACCAGAAAATGGAAAAATCTTCCTTGCTCCTGGATTGGGAGGATCAACATAGTAAAAATGGCAATTCTACCAAAAGCAATCTATAGATTCAATGCAATCCCCATCAAAATCCCATAAAAATTCTTCACAGATCTGGAGAAGACAATAATCAACTTTATATGGAAAAACAAAAACCCAGGATAGCCAAAACAATCTTATACAACAAAGGAGCGTCTGGAGGCATTACCATCCCTGACTTCAAACTCTACTACAGAGCTACAGTATTGAAAACAGCTTGGTATTGGCATAAAAACAGAGAAGTCAACCAATGGAATCGAATAAAAGACCCTGACATTAACCCACAAACCTATGAACACCTGATTTTCGATAAAGGAGCTAAAAGTATTCAATGGAAAAAAGAGAGCATCTTCAACAAATTGTGCTGGCAAAACTGGATGTCAACCTGTAGAAGAATGAAAATAGATCCATATCTATCACCATGCACAAAACTCAAGTCCAAATGGATTAAAGACCTCAATATCAGTCCGAACACACTGAACCTGATAGAAGAGAAAGTGGGAAGTACTCTACAACACATGGGCACAGGAGACCACTTCTTACGTATAACCCCAGCAGCACAGACATTAAGGACCTCATTGAATAAATGGGACCTCCTGAGACTCAGAAGCTTCTGTAAAGCAAAGGACACTGTCGCTAAGACACAATGGCAACCCACTAACTGGGAGAAGATCTTCACCACCCCCGCAACTGACAAAGGTCTGATCTCCAAAATATATAAAGATCTCAAGAAACTAGACCGTAAAAGGCTAACCAACCCAATTATAAAACGGGGCATTGAGCTGAACAGAGAATTCTCAACAGAAGAACTTCAAATGGCCATAAGACACTTAAGGTCATGCTCAACTTCCTTAGCGATCAGGGAAATGCAAATCAAGACAACTTTAAGATACCATCTTACACCTGTCAGAATGGCTAAAATAAAAAACACCAATGATAGCCTTTGTTGGAGAGGTTGTGGAGAAAGGGGTACACTCATCCATTGCTGGTGGGAATGCAAACTTGTGCAACCACTTTGGAAAGCAGTATGGCGGTTTCTCAGGAAATTCGGGATCAACTTACCCCTGGACCCAGCAATACCACTCTTGGGAATATACCCAAGAGAGGCCTTATCATACAACAAAAGTATATGCTCTACAATGTTCATAGCAGCATTGTTTGTGATAGCCAGAACCTGGAAACAACCTAGATGCCCTTCAATGGAAGAATGGATGAAGAAAGTATGGAATATATACATTTTAGAGTACTACTCAGCAGTAAGAAACAAGGACTTCTTGAATTTTGCATACAAATGGATGGAAATAGAAAACACTATCCTGAGTGAGGTAAGCCAGACCCAAAAAGAGGAACATGGGATGTATTCACTCATATTTGGTTTCTAGCCATAAACCAAGGACATTGAGCCTATAATTAGTGATCCTAGAGAAGCTAAATAAGGAGAACCCAAAGAAAAACATAAAGGCATCCTCCTGAATATTAACCTTCAGCAAGCCATGAAAGGAGACAGAGACAGAGACACACATTGGAGCACAGGACTGAAATCTCAAGGTCCAAATCAGGAGCAGAAGGAGACGGAGCATGAGCAAGGAACTCAGGACCGCGAGGGGTGCACCCACACACTGAGACAATGGGGATGTTCTACTGGGAACTCACCAACACCAGCTGGCCAGGGTCTGGAAAAGCCTGGGATAAAAACACACTCTCTGAACATAGCAGACAATGAGGACTACTGAGAACTCAAGAACAGTGGCAATGGGTTTCTGATCCTACTGCACGCACTGGCTTTGTGGGAGCCTAGGCAGTTTGGATGCTCAACTTACTAGACCTGGATGGAGGTGGGGGTTCCTTGGACTTCCCACAGGACAGGGAACCCTGATTGCTTTTCGGGCTGAGGGGGGGGGACTTAATTGGAGGAGGGGGAGGGAAATGGGAGGCGGTGGCAGGGAAGAGACAGAAAGCTTTAATAAATAAATAAATTAAAAAATTAAAAAAAAAAAGGTGGGCAGACCAAACTGAAAAAAAAAAATCCTGATTGACCAGTAGCCTCTCAGAAAGTATGGGTGGGACGATCAAGTAGGAAGTAGAGGTAGGGCAACAAGAACAGGAGAATTCTGGGAAAACGAGAGCTCAGTCTGCAGTTTTCACCCAGATGCAGAGAAAGCAATATGAGAACACCTCACTGATAAAGGTATTAAGCCACATGGCTAATGTGGACAAGAATGGGCTAATTTAAGCTATAAGAATTAATTAATAAGAATCCTGGCTATTAGGCCAACTAGTTTATAATTAATGTAGGCCTCTGTGTGTTTATTTGGTACTAAACGGCTGTGGGACCTGGTGGAACAGAAACCACGGTCAACAGGAGAGTTTCCTGATAGCAAAAGGAAATCCCATTGTAGCAGGGAAGCTTCTGATCCTCCCTCTTATATCTGGCACTGTATGCAAATAAGTCTGCTTGGAGAGGAAACATTGGGACTGAACTTAAGCACTTCTGTGTCAATTCACTCACTGTCACTATAACACAATACCTGAGAAGATTAATTTACAAAGAGGAAGTGATTGCTTCACAAGTTCCAGTCCAGGATCAGATGGGCCATTGCTCTTGGTCTTGGCAGGAGAACAGGACGGTCTGGGGTGGTGTCACAGTGTCACAAAATGGTATTATCACCAGTAGGCAGCAGGCAAGCAGCAGCACAAACAAAAGGAAAGGAAGGAGGAGCTTAGGTGTCCCCATTCCATTTAATGGCATTCAACTGATTACTTAGGGTCTTCTCAGCAGCTCTTTGTCCTAGAAGTTTCACCGCTTCCCCAATAGCTAGCGACACCCTGGGGGCCAAGCCTTTCATGCCTAGGTCTTCAGGGATCTAAAATCTACACTATAGCACTTAGCTTATTTAACCATGAAATACTTTTATAATTATGAACTACTGATAGAACACCTATGGGAGTTTGCAAAATAGCACATGAATGCATTAAATAGATTGCAAGAAACACTTCCAAATGAAATGATTCCTGCCAGAGGTTCTGAAGAATTGCTTCCATACTTTATAATGCACATACAAAACAAATTAGAGTAATAAGATTATTTTAATTTATTAATGTATTAATGTGAATATTATGAGCATAAGTATCTTCTCTTCCTCCAACATAGTACAATATCAAGGATGAGGAAATCAATTGCTGTGGCTTTCCTTCTGATCCTGGCCAGTGTGATCTAGAAAAGAAGCAAGGAAGGGGAGATGGGGAGCAGCCAAAACTACATATTAATCTCCTCATCATTTTCCATGCCTTCTTCTCTCCACCATTCTCTTTTTTTCCATGGCAGGCTTCGGCCTTGCCTCCAAGCCCTCCAGGACCTGCATATTGTGTGTTTCTATCTCTTTCCCCACCACATCATTCCTATCCTTTCCCCATATCCTTGCTCCCAGGAGGCCTTCCTGGCCCCTCAGCTCTCAATAACATGCTCTTGCCCAGGAGAACAATACACCTCATAGGCCTATCCAGATGGAACAGCAGCTGTTAATGAGGCTTACTTCTTAGGTACCTGCTTGCTTTCTCACATGAGCCTTCTGATACATGTGTGTGTGTGTGTGTATGTGTATGTGTGTGTGTGCATGTGTGTGTGCATGCACACATGTGTGTGTGTTTAGAAGTCAGCCTCGGGGAGAAGCATGGTCTGAAGGAAATTCCTCAGTCAAATTCAATATTTTGCATAGGTTACTATTACCCAGAGCACCTTGCTCTGTAGTCCCAAGAACCTCAGTAACTAACCTTGAAGATGCGACGCTACCAGGCTGAGCCTGAATGTGTTGTAAGCTGGGGATAACAGAGGATGTTCTTGCTGGACTCCTATTGCTCAAGCGTATTTCAGTCAGCTTCATCCTTGGGGCCCTAATTCCGTCAGATCTCCCAGCTTAGGTAAAGAGAGGAGGGGGGCCGACAACAGGATGATAGGAAGACTGTTTCACCGTTTTCCCTCAAACCCCTGAATATGAATAGAGGCCTGACTTGGTCACTTATTACTCAATGTAATATCATCTGCAGTGGAGATTAGCATGCACTAGAAGTAGCCTGCTGGGTTTCTTTGGATAATCTAAAAATAAGTAAAGCCCAGAGGATCCATTCCTTTTTGCCATTAATTTGAAGGAAGGCAGATGGTGCCCAATAACCTAATTTGAATTGTCAATAAAGCGCCTTGTCTTTCTGCTAAGTGCTCACCATGGAATTTTAACTGATAGTGTGTCTGGTGGTATAGAATGAGCTCCGAGAAAGGTCTAGAAAGGTTACTCTGGGTCTGGGGAGGGGGAGATCACTGTAGGGGGAAGGAAGGGATCAGTCCATCCACTATACTGCCCTACGAGAAAGGGGATCTCAAGGGATGAGAGAGGCTAGCAATGGGTTGATCTGTTGAGTATGAAGAGCAAAATGGAGCAAAACAGGGTAAGCTGCCAGGAAAGAGACATTTTCCAAGGAGCTCTAAGAACTTTTTCATTTTTGAGTAGCAACCGTGTCTCACCTACTGTTACCTGTCCATCACTTTTGAATGTTTAGAAGGCAGTTGATAGGTGCAGACTCTTAGTGAAACCAACCTTTTTTTTTTTTTTTGATGGAAAAGACAACCATGGTGATGCGAAAAAATTACTGAGCAACACAGGGGTTAGAGATGACTTTCTGCAAAACTACAGAGATGGTGGTCTAGGCGCAGAGACTGAGTTTTGGTCCTGACTCTGATGCAACATCATTCAGAAAAGTCTTCTAAATCAACGAATGAAATATGGTGCCCCATTGCTTAAAAGACTTACCTCCTTCACTGGGACCAAAATCTGAGACTTCAAGGCTTTCTCTTGTTATTTCCACAAATGTCAACAAACTTGTTCCTTGCTTATGTGCTTCATGAATGGTTTATTGATTTTTCTAATTCTGTTGATTTTTTAAAATGTCAAAATTAAGTGGCTGAACTGGAAGATCGATAAGGTTCTTTCAACCCTAAAATTCTATGATATATTCTACAATGTTGGGCAAGGGCCGGCTTTGTTTTGTTTGTACAGAACATTAGGACCCTCAAGGCAGCCTCTCAGTGATAGCAATGTGATTGCCTAAAAGGTCATCAGCCCTGGAGAAGAACACATTGTACACGACCACTTTTGCTCTAGGAATTAGTAATCATGGCGGGACCTTCTATCTCTTCCTGACCTGTCCCCCACCTCCTTTCAGCTCTCCCTGATTCCCAACCACCTAGGGATGACTGCTCCTCAGATGGGAGTCCTTGACGATATCTAGTAAATCAGAGTATTCTACACTTCGTACAAGATGGGGCCCCACTGCAGGGCAACCTAAGGAAGACCTCTGGTGGGACTTTTGCAGAAACAACTAAGAACGAAACTCTCTAGAACTATTAAAGCATAGGTATGAACTTGAAGTTGTATATGTGAGTGCTGACACTTGATGGCTATCTAAGCCAGAGGATTATGCCAATATAGAAGAAACAAACTAAAAGTAGGAAGAGATTGATTCCTGATAAATCTTGCCTGAAGGTAGATTTAGATTTACCCATGGACTTTTCTGCCCCAGGGGGCAGTGGTTCTCTTTTTGATTACGTTGCTTTTAAGTTTTTTGTTTGCCATGAGAGATGATCCCACTGACAACCTCCATGTTGCTCTGGTGACACTCAGGGAGAGGAGATGATCCTTAGAATGAACAGACACAGTGAAAGATGGCATCTAGCCAAGCGGGGTTGGGTATGCCCAGTGGGCAAAGGAGAGAAGGCTTTGGCAACACAGTGACAGTACCGTCCACCCTATGCCTAGTCATGGTGATGGTATGGAAGAGGATCAAGTTGGCACCAGAGTCATCTAACAGTTCAGACTCTAGGGTTGACCTAGGCCCACTCTTTTGGATCTGGCCATGGGACCTGGAGTTTTCTCTCTTAGAAGATTCCCAGGTATTTTAGTGATTTCCCATTACTGTGATCACAATGGCTGAGAGTGCAGCTTGATATAGTTTCCATCAGAATTTCAGGGAATTCAGTCCGTGGTTGCTTACGGAGGAGGTTATTGTTGTAGGAACAGCCTGTGAAGGAGGAGGCTGTTCACCGCATGGTAGACAGGAAACAGAGAAATGGAGGCAACCTATGGCCAGGCCTAACCAAGGGCCTTGTCTAACTTCCAAAGATGTGTCCCTAGTGACCAATTTCCTCCAGCTCGGTCCAAACTCCTAAAGTTTTCAGAAGCTCCCAGCTTGCCTCACTAGCTATAGACCAAGCATTCAACACGAGTCTATAGGGCACACTTCATACTCAAAGTGTATCACCAGGGTATATATAAAACTGTGACCTACTGTAGCAGTAATAAGAACTCTAACTTCAAAATTAGAAATTGAATCTAATCTTTGTCCCTTACTGCTTGCATAACCATGGGCTAGTGACTTAGCCTCCTTCAGCTATAGGTTTCTAATTAGCAATATGCAGGGTTAATGATGCCTCATAGGATTAGGAAAATAAATGAGATGGCTCTACATATAAAGTATTTGACTCAATTTTTGTATAAATATTAAGCAGCATTTGTTATCATTAACACCTACAACTATGAAAGAAGGGACCTAACAAACCTCAAAGAGAACAAACCCAATGCTGGGGTCATGAACTTCTCCAGGGAGATGGCAGAGTGTGCATACACTTGGAGGTCAAGATTGGAGGTTCTAAAGCTGAGGATTAACTCAGTAGCAGAGCGTTGCCTAGCATGAAGGATGCACTAGGTTTATTCCCTAGCACTGCAAGTAAATCAGTTAGTCAGTCAACCAACTTACCAACAAGTCAGTGAATAAAACAACCAATAGTTGTAGAGCCATAATTTGCAGATCAAGTTATACTTGGGTCATTGGCCATCTTGTAGCCTCCTGCTTCATGGCTTAGCCTTCTCAGCTGTAAAATAGGATTCATACAGATACTTCACACTTAGTTTTCTATTTCTGTTTTTTAATGACTGTGATAATGAGCACAATGGAAATAAACAATACTTACTAGGTTCATTATGTTCAATGCCCTTCTTTCTAATTATGTTCATGGCTTTCCCTTGGGCTTTACTTCTGCATAGCCTTACCCCTCTGAGATGCTCTCCCATGGCTGCCTTGCCCTTAGAGTGTGCGTATGTGTGTGTGTGTGTGTGTGTATTCATATGAGTGTAAATACAAATGTGAGTGTTGGTCATGTTCATAATGTGTACATGGATGTGTATGGGAACCAGAGGACAATCCTTTTATGCCCCAAGTGCTATCTACACCTTGTCTTTTTTTTTTTTTTGGTTTTTCGAGACAGGGTTTCTCTGTAGCTTTGGTGCCTGTCCCGGAACTAGCTCTTGTAGACCAGGCTGGCCTCGAACTCCCAGAGATCCGCCTGCCTCTGCCTCTGCTGGGATTAAAGGCGTGTGCCACCACCGCCCGGCTACACCTTGTATTTGAGACAGGATCTTACACTGGCCTGGAACTCACCAAGTAGACTAAACTAGCAAGTCTCTCCTCTCTGCCTTCTCAGTGCTGGGAGTGCAATTGTGCACCGACATACCTGGCTTTTTAAAGAACTGTGGCATCTGGGAGAAAAAGACTCAGGTCTTTGTGTTTGCAAGGCAAAAACTTTACATACTGTGGTATCACCTGAGGCCCCTGCCCTTATTACTAAGGAGATAAATGAGATTCAGATGGAAGGCCTCCTGATCCTGGCCTTCAGTTTGAGAAGGGGCTCCAGGAGGGAAATAGCAGAGGCCCCTGCTTTGTGCCACAGGACCCTGGCTTCTTGCTGATACCCTGCACACTGGCAGAAATGTCTGAAATATTAAGTGACGTTTGCATAGTGCCAGAGCCTGAGTTTATCCCTCCTCACAGAGCTCCAGGAAACCTCAGGGTCCAGTAAATTCAGCAAACGAAGAAAAAGCTGCCATTGTTGGGCTATAAGTCACATTGATGGATGGAGAACTCCGGTTCTGTCAGATCCACCTGAGTATAGGTACTCAAACTCAAAGACCTCCTCAGTGCAAATTCTTAGGTAAAAACAAACAAAACAAAACCCAATAAACATCTAGTAGGTCACACAATGAGGAAACAGCTACCAAAAGCAAGCTGGCTGTGGGCAGCTTTGCAGACGTGTTTGGAAGAAGTGGGGGAATTGTCTAGAACTGATATACAAGCGTAGTCCCCACCTAGTTGATCTTTAACGTTGCTTTTAACCTTTATGTTTTAGGATTCTTAGGTTCCAGCTCTTAAAATTCTCTCCAAAGCTGTTTCTCTTAGGAACCCAAGTCCCTTCTGCATTTCAGATGGAGCAGAGTGGGTGACATCTGCAGTTGAATCCAGGCCATGTTGTTGAGCAGTTGGCAACACTAACTGATTTTCTTCTCCCTGGACTGGGTGCAGAGTTGCATATTAATTCACAATTATTCATAATGTAGACATCAAAAGTTTTTCTTTTGTCAACACTTGGACATACAAATGAGGTGATATTGAATGGGCAATGAATATTTCATTTCCACCTTGTATCATGGTGCCAATCATCGTAAATGAGCCCAGATTAATATCAGAAGTGACTCACACATGGTGAGGTATCTGAGTCTGGCTCCCTCAGCCTTGTTCTATCTTGGCTCAATTTATCAGGTGTAGGATACTTTATAAGAGCGGGGCAACACTGCGAAGCCTCTTCCAGTTTTTATTGGGCTTGAGTTTCATTGCTTCAGAACGATCTTTGGTTATGAAAACATGGCAGAGCAAACTTGCTGTAGAAAGACACATTAAGAAATAGAAATCCAATTTTTAAGCATCTTGGCATGACAGAAAAAAATTCCAGGTATAAGAAAGAGTGAGCAAAATTAAAACAGGCGGTAATGGAGAGCTGGGATTGCAGTCATCTCTGACCTAGATATAGGACCTACAAGCAGCAGGTGAGGGATTTAACACCCAGTGGTGTGTAAGAAAGGAAGTTTCAAGTTCTACCTTGGGAGAGATACTATATTGCTTTGGCACAAAGCCACGGGCCTTGACTGTTTGTTGGAATATTAGCTACAAAAATTCTATATTTGAATTCAGGGGGTAAAAACCAAGGAAGCTTGTCACTGTCAAAAAACCCTGGCAGTAGCAGCAACAGCAGCAGCAACAGCAGATGAAGAAGAAGAAGAGGAAGAAGAAGAAGAAGAAGAAGAAGAAGAAGAAGAAGAAGAGGAGGAGGAGGAGGAGGAGGAAGAAGAAGAAGAAGAAGAAGAAGAAGAAGAAGAAGAAGAAGAGACAGAAGAGGAAGAAAATTTATGTTTAAGAAATTGAAATCCCAGGTTTGTTCTGCATTTTGCACATATGACCTAAGTGTTTACTACCGTTGGGCTAACAGCAGCTACACAGGCACATAGAAGGCCTTCAGTGCAATAGGATTGACTATACAACTGAATTGTGAGGACAAATTATAAAAGACACACTAGGCTCATACTAAGACATTCAAGACCAAGAGGGAGACTAAGCAAGGTGTAGTGTAAGAATAGCTAGTATGGAGAATATTAATAATAAAAATATATTTAACACATTAAAAATACCCATCATCTCTACAATGATAGAATGAAGACATTTAAACACCTGGGAGCTCCAAAGGAATTGTGTAATGAAAGAAATGGGTAAAAAGAACTCATGGGCTGGTCAATCAACTCTCTGAGCTACTTGTCTAACAAAGTAATCAACCAAAGCAACTTAAAGAAGAGTGTATTTAGTTCACAGTTTGAGGGTATGGAATTCATCATGGCAGGGAAGTCGCAAGCAGGGACAGGAAGCAGCTGGTCACATTGACATCCATAGGGAGGGAGCAGAGACCTGAATGCCCATGCTTAACTTGCTTTCTCTCTTTTTGTCAGTGTGGGTCTCCATCCCATGGAATGATACCACTCACCTTTAGGGTCAGTCTTGCCATACCAGTTAATGAAATCCGGACAGTAAATCACAGACATGACAGACTCTCAACCCCATCAAGTTAAAAAGCAAGATTAACCATGACACCAACAATCTCAGTTGTCTCACAGCTAAGAGGTTTCTCTATACCAGATTTTCAATCCCAAGGTAGGGTGAGTCTCAGAGAAACCAGAATGGTCGGGCACTTTCTTCAGCTGAGCACTATATGAATCCTTGGAAGTTAAGCCAGGATGAATGAGAGGGGAAGAAGATACAAGGCTGAAAGTCTGGAGAACTGAGTCCCAGGGATGACTCTGTTGTTCAGTCCGTGTGATACAGAAAGGTTTTTGCGTCTTCCCTGTTTGCTGCTAATGGAATTACGCTGGATTAAAAAAAAATAAACGTTCAAATTCCAGGCCCATGAATCAAATCTTGGAAATGTATATATTATTTGATCGAAGCAGTCTCTTAGACCTTAATCATCACATCTCTTAGACCACACATCTGAAAAGTCAAGAGAATTCAGGTAACAAACTTTAGATTTCTCTGTATTTTATTGTTTGTTTATTTTTCGAGACAGGGTCTCTCTGTAGCTCTGTAGCCTGTTCTGGAACAAGCTCTTATAGATCAGGTTGGCCTCGAACTCACAGAAATCTGCCTGCCTCTGCCTCCCAAGTGCTGAGATTAAAGGTGTGCGCCACAACTGCCCAGCTTGATTTCTCTGTCTTTTCTGTGGCAATAATTGCCCAGGGAACCCCTCTAGTCCACAGCCTCACTCCCCATCTTGTAGGGTCCCATGTGGCCCAGTCCCTCATTTCTATCACCTGCATGGCCTCTGGAGGAATTGGAATTTGCAACCCCTGAATGAATTCCTTCAGGTTTAACAACCTGTGAAATTTAAGGCATCCATCAACTTGACCATATGCGTGTGTCTTTGCATTTGAACATAGACTGTTTGAATTTCCTAATGCATGTGGATGGCAGAGCTGTCAGGTGGTTATTTTTGCATATCTGCCTTTATATCCCAAACACAGCATACATGAGGCATCGTGAAACATATGGTTCCCATGTGCACAGCTACTATGTTGATTTTTTTTTCCTTTTTCAAAGTTTTCCCCTAAGAACCCCATAGAATAAACACAAGCTGCCATTTGGGAAATGATTCTAAGGAAAAACCCAGCTGGGAAGAAAAAAAGTGAGGGTCTCCAATAAGCTGCTAAATGATGGCCCTGCGTGTACAGGTCTCTGTATTCCATTAGGGCCATGGTTATCTTCCCCTGCACATGGTGCACAAGGGACTTGGGCATGTGCTAGTTATGTTTCTCATGGCTGTGACAGAATGCCCAACAGAAACAGCTTAAGGGAGGAAGGGTTTATTCTAGTCCACAGTCCAAGTGATGTTGGCTGTGATGGTTGATCTTGATTGACAGCTTGATGGGATTTAGAATCACCATGGAAACAAACCACTGGGCATGTCGGCAAGGGAGTTTCCAGACTACGTTCACTCTGTGGCCAGACCCACTCTGAATGTGAGCGACACCACTCCACGCGGTAGAGACCAAGGCTGAATAAAAAGAAGTCAGCCGCGCGTGCATTCATCTGTCTGCTTCCTTACTGTGGGTGTGTGGGTGCAACGTGACCAGCTACTTCACACTTCAGCTGCCACGAGATAGACCATACCCTCAATGTGAGACCAAATAAACCCTTTCTCCCCTAAATTTCATTTTTCAGAAATTTCATTTTGTTTTGGCAGAACAGTGAAACATGTAACCAACACACAAGTGTGTCACAATGGGGATGGCCTGACAGCAGAGTGTGAAATAACTGGGTTTCTTCCTTGGGTGGCTGGGAAGCAGAAAGCCAAGAAGGGACTGGATGCTGGCTCTCACTCCCAGGGCCTGGCCCTCAGCAACTCACCTCCAGAGAGACCCCACTCTCTAGAGTCTCAGCAGTTTCTTAAACAGTGCCACTATCTAGGGACGAAATTCACACTCAACAATGGCAGACAGGAATTGACCCCTGAATGGGGTTGCTTTTGCTGTTCAGATTGTACCCGGGAAGTGATGCAAAGGATATTCCAGCCTCTCTTGGGGGAGACCTTGACTGGTTTTCCCCTCTCCTGACAACAGCCATGGCAAGAGGTGAGAGCAAGGGGACTCTCTTTCTCTACACCCTGGGGAAGATAAATGAGGTGACGCTTTGCTGTGAAGACCAGCTCTGCTAAGAGTCATTTACAGGGTGCTTGCCAAGCCTTGTGCAGGAATCCCACAAACTTTCCCTGAGAGACCAAAGAAGCTGGTGTTATCTAGCCAACGTTCTGTTCTGAATCGGCTTGCTTGCTGACTCCAGACGGGATTTTCCCTTTAGCTCATCCCTGGAGGGGCACTTGTACTCTTTCAGCTCCAGCTAGAGAAGACTTCCACCATGTAGAGCCTTGAAAGTCAAGCTCCCTTCCCTTTTTTTCTAAAACAAAAGGCCAGGGTACTAAGTATAAATGGCTACTGTATGTTTACTTTTCTCCAGGAAGGGCTGATGCTAAGCATCACTACCTCCAACAAAGGTAGCATGCTGTGGGTGCTGTATCCTCAGGTGGCACTTTCTACATGATTCCTCACCCAGGCCTCCTCCTGTTCTTTTTGGGGGGAGCTTCTTGTGTTGTTCACCATTGGATATTTCCATGGTGTCCCTTATGCCTACCACTTCCCTATGGGCTTTAGGAAGCTGCCTCATCTCCTAGCCATCTGTCCTCAGCCCTACACAAGCTTACTTCCCTGCGTCATTATGTCAGCGTGGGCTCCTGAAGGGATCAATGTGTCAACTAGTGTATAAACTGCTGAGGGTTAAAGAGTAACTGCCCCAGTTCGGCCTACTGTGACAAACTACCAGAGGCTGGGTGGTTTTAAAGATGGCAGAATTTTACCACTCAGGGTTCTGGGAGACAGAATCCTGAGATCAAGGCTGCCAGATTTAGTGTCTCCTCGGGATTGCTTCTTGATGTGTGGGTGTCTCCTTGCTGCATCTTCATGCAAGGTGCTCATTCCCATGGGGGTCCTTTCATAAAGACATCAATTGCACCCACAAATGCCCTGCCCTCAGGACCCATTTGCCATCTGAAGAGCCTGTGGCCTTGCTCTGCCATCTTCAGGACTGGGATTTCAAGTCAGAATTCGGGGACATAACCCTTCAGTTCCTGAGTGTGCACCTCAACCCTTTTTTGAGCAACAGCGAGTGTTGATTCAGCGGTGCAGCTGCTCCTGCACATCAGACCCCAGAGTCCTCAGCTTTGAACGTGGATCCTAACAAAGAGATCTTGAGGGGGCTCCCAAGCCTGCAGTCTCAGACTGGTACTGCTTCACTGGTGTCTCTTATTCCGAGGCCTCCAGCTTCTTGTGTTAGAAAGCTTTAGGTTTCCTACCCCCTTCAGCCTCCAGATATTACTGTGGGGCTATTCAGCAGGTCTTTGATTGTGTAAGGTGATTTATGCAATCTGCTCCTATAAATTATGCGCACTCAATTGATTACTTCTATCCTTCTAGAGAAATATAATACCGTCCCTATGTGAATGCTTGAGTATGCCTTGAATACTCCGCCAGTAACTTGGCCCCTCTACCTCAGCCCTCAATTCTTGCCTGCACAGATCCCCATAGTCAGCCAGAGGTGCAGGCTAAGGCTTGTCCCCTGTCTTCCCTGTGCTTTCACATAGCCTGGTGCAGCATGCATGTGGCCTTTTAGGTACCCAGAGTGAATCAGCATCTTAAGCTCGTTATGGCTATTTCATTCCCCCTGATTTCCCCGTTAACTTTCCTAGTTCCTCTACTGTATTATCCCTCACACAGCTGTATTATTAAGCCATTTCCTGTCTGTAACGACTTTTGAAAACTGCACACAGGGAGGCACAGAGTGAACTATGGCTGAATTGGCACTCTTTTGGAGCCTCTAGACGGGTCACAGAGTGGCAGTCCCATTTCCTTCCCTTTTAGTGGCTGCCAGAGTGCTGGTTTGGACTGTGATCTAGTACTGCTAATTTTCAAGGCTACTGAACATGAAGATGGGAATGGGCATGGGAAACCAGCAAATGAAAATACCACAAAGCTCCTAGTCTCCATGAGATTCTGCTGCTCCTCTTGGAGATTTATTCCCGCGTGTCTGGTTAGTTTCCAGAATTTCAAAAAAGTTGATTCTGATCATTTTTGTGAGTTTTCTTATAGCTTGCATAAAGGAAAGCAATTCAGCGTCTCCGATCTTTTCCTCTTTTGGTTTTGATTTGCATTTCCCTGGTGACTGGGAAATATTGAGCATCCTTTCCTTCACTCGTGTCGTTTCACAGACTGAAGAAATGTCTGCTCCAATCTCCCTTCATTTTATAAAAAATGTTTTAGGGCGTTTTAAAAGTTCTTTATATATTTTAGATGCAAATATTCTCTGAGGTACGTTTGGTTAATATTTTCTCTCAGGATGAAGCATGAACTGTAAGTTTTAAGTTATAAAACCTTTTTATGGAATCCAAAATATTATTTATTTTCATTTAATTCATTTTTATACCCTTGTTAAGAAATTTTCCATCATCCAGTGTTACAAGAATTTTTTCCCAAAATTTAAATCGTTTTAGTCTGTTATTTAGGTTTTTAATCCATTTTGACTTAATTTTTATATGTGATGTGAGGTGGGAGTTAAGGTCCATTTCTTGTATATGTATATGTGTGTGTGTGTGTGTGTGTGTGTGTGTATTCTTGCATCACTTATTAAAAAGACTATCTTATCTTTCATTGAGTTACCTCCAGACCTTTGTAAACAGCAGACCCACCTTTGGGGTCTGATTCTGAATTCTCCATTCTATCCATTGCTGTATACATCTGCCTTATGTAATTATGACACGGTTTGATTACCGTATTGTTATGATAAACTTTTGTTTAAGTTTTAAAAAAAGTATGCATCTCTCTATGTTTCTGTGTCTGGGTGTGTGCACATGAGTGCAGTGTCCAAGGAGGCCAGGAGATGGCATTGATTCCCCCGGGCTGGAGTTGCAGGTAGCTGTGAGTTGACTATGGTGGGTGCTGGAATCTAAGTAGAGTCTTCTGCAAGTGCACTTTATGCTCCTCACCAGTGAGCCACCTTTCTCCAGCTCTGTTGTCACAGTAAATCACCAACAAAGCATGGGGGTGTGCCTGTAACCCCAGCACTTGGGAGGTTGGGGTCGTAGGAACAGGAGCTCAAGGCCAACTTGGGCTACTTAATGAGACCTCGTGTTAAATACATAAAAAACAAATCAAAGGGATGTTATAACAAGTTTTGAAATTGTACAGTTTAAGACCTCCAGCTTTGTTGTTTAAATATGAATCTATTTAAATTCATGAGAAACTATTTACAGTGTTCCAAATAGTTAGAACATTTTGTCCTCCAAATAGCAATCTATTGGTGTTCTGGTTGCTTCTAAAACTTTTTAATGTTTGTATTGTCTGCCTTTTTTATTTTAATTACTCACTTTATGTATGATTAATTGATTTTTCTGAGACAGAGTTTCTCTGTATAGCTCTGACGATCATAAACTTGCCATGTAGACCAAGTTGGCCTAAAACTCAGAGATCTACCTGTCTCTGCCTCTTGAGTGCTGGGATTAAAGGTGTGTGCTACCATGGCTTGTTTTTGCCCTTTTTAATCTTACCCTTCTGATACATAGGAAATGGCATTTCACTCTTATTTATATATGCTTTTCTTTGATAACAGATAATTCCAGGGGATTTCCCATTTTCTTTTCTGTTTTTTTTTTCTTTTTTATTTCTGTGGAGTATCTTTTATGAAGTTTTTAAATAATGTCCTTTGTCTTTTAATTATTGATTTTCATAAGTTTTTATATATTCTAGATAAAAGCAAGCTATATGCACATTTATTGTGCATATACATTTAATATATCTTATTTAAAATATTTCTTTCCAATCTAACAGTAGGATTTTTTTCAATTTCTTAGTTATGTCTTTTGATGAGACTCATTTTTAATTTCATGAAATGCTTTTGATCTCTGAGTTTTGGTTGGATATAAATATCATTGCCTTCCCAGGTTTTTGAGTGATTTTCTTCTAGACATTGTGCAGTTTCATTTTTATAGATGGATGAGTCACCCTGAGTTATATTTTTGACTGTGTAGAAGCTAATTTCATGTTTTCTTTAGCCATCTATTCTGTTGTCCAAGTTCCATTTCTTTTCTTCTCTGAATGCTCTTGGTGAACCTTTTGAAGTACCATAGACAGAGAAGGGTAGTGACGTGTTTGCTGACCGGGGGACAAGGACTGGAGGTGGGTGGGAGGTCAGACAGGAAGTGACTGCAGCTGTCTAGATCCGACAACAGTCACAGCTACGGGGGTGGGAGAAGAGGAGGTAGGAGTGTTTGTTTGGGTGGAAACTGGCTTTTACTGCTCCTATTGGCATCCTTTAATCCATCTCCTGTACAAAGATAAGGACAGCAAACTGGTGGATGATTCCAGGAATGATGGGTCAAGCACTGGGGGCTTCAGTTTAGTCTCTGTTATCACATTTTAAGCAATCTTATGGAAACATTGTTTTACCATGAAAAATTAGATCAACACCTAGAGTTACAGCTTGGTAGTCAGTCATCTGCCTACCATAGACCTAGAAGTTGAAAGGTACCATGTGTGATCCTCAGCACTGAACATATATTACAAACACTCAGATCCTCAATTGTGCTCCCTTTCAACTTAACTTTCTATTATACTTTGCTCTTTCTTGAATGATCTGGGGAAGATGGTCAATAAATGAATCGTGTCAATAGACTCTCTTTATTCTTTACCTTATTTGAGTCCTTGTCATTAATGGGCTCCATTAATCATTAAATTTCTCTCAGATCTCTCATCTTCCTGGGTACCTGTAACTCTCCACATCCTCCAGTTCTCTATTCCATCAGCCTTCCCTATCTGCATCTCTGCTTCCTTTAATGGTGTCCATCTCTAGATATTGACTTTTCCAAGGTCTTCACCATGAACAAAATCTAATTCTGCTTTCCTCTTGATCTATTTCACAGTTTTCTTCCAACCAGCTAAAGACTTGCCTGAACTCTACATAGTTCATCTTTAACTAGCCATCTGTGCCTAGCAAAATTCTGAGTCCAGAGTTGACTCATTAGCGTGTTTTCCCAAATTATCTCTTATCTGTGACTCCCTGTGTTGATGGCTGGCACTAACCAGTCCCCTAAACCCAATATCTTACAGTCATTTTAGACTTTTCTGCATCTTTGTCTATCCACACTCAACCTCCAAAACCCTTCCCTTAATGTTTTTGAGACTCTTATACAAATAGAACCCTCATGAGAATAAGGATAGCACTGTTATCAGTATGCTGGGATAATACAGGGAACAAGAAGCACTCTGGGAAAATAGTTGTGTAAGATTAGCCTGGAGCTGAACAATGAACAGAAATCCAGAATTTTGGTGAAAGCAAGCTGCTTTAAAATAGCATAAATTATTAAATTCTGGCAATCCTTTGGTGTGTATGCACATGTGTATGCATTTGTATATGCATGTCGTAGGTGGTTACATATTAAGAGAAAAGCCGGGAAACTCATTGCTCTGTTACATTCTATGGCTATAAAACGTGTCTGACCTTTGAGTTAACCACAAATGATAGACATTATTGGTTGCCGAACTTTGTCTTTCTAACAAAATCCATCTTCCATGTAGCCATGCCCTTTAGGAGACACTGGTGACCCTAAGCTCCAGAAGGGGACTAATTAGTCCAGGTGTTAGCTCTGTGTGTTTTTCAGAATTTGGTTCATGGGGGAATTGACCCAGTTCTATCCAAAATTACATTCAGGAGCTGTTCTGGGGTGTGTCTAATGGAAGGTTCCTGATTCCTGACAGAAACCACTAGAAAGACTTGTATTGTCCAGCTGCTACACCTGTAATTGCTACAGCCATTTCAATTCCAAGTCTGAGGCTGAAGTGACCACTGGTGGAATAGTAGAGGAATGGGAAAGGCAGGGTTCTGGGTGCCTTTGTGAGTTGCTATGCAACCATCCGTGCCCTATCCATTGACTTCATCAAATGAGAAATGTTCCTTGCTTTACTGTTTTATTCCATTGAACTGGGCTTTTCTGTTACACATCAAAGAACACAACACTCTGATGTACCAATGCGAACTAATGTTTCTCCCCTTCTTAAAGGAACTGTGACTAAGGGATCTAGAGGAAATGTGGGTGGCCTCAATGTGACTTTTGCTAGCAGTATTTAACAGTTAGAGTTGCCAGTTATTTTATCATTTGTTATTCATATCCCTATAAGTGATTGTTTTGAATGTCCTGAAACTTTATCAAACAAGTGAGGAGATAAACCCCTTATATAGTTGTAGCTTGGAGCCCATGACATAATCTACACATTAAAAAATTATTGATTTCTTCCCCTTCCTCCCACCCACACAGATTCTTTCAAAGACAGCAAAAATGCCATCTCTATTTGGAGATATTAATTGGTATCATCTTCATTGGCTTCCTCTTGAATGTAGAGGGAATTGCTGGATGAATAAATAGAAACATGGTGGCCATGTGGCCTGCTGCTCCCAAGTACTGCTTGGAGACCAGCCTGGCATGGAAATGACCAGATGTTTGAAGCTGAGCTACTGGTGAGTGAAATAAATAAGTTAGCTGTCATACTTTCCATCTGCATGGATGCTCTCTGCATTGCGAAAGCTGCTGGTGCCCGAAACCTCACGAGGCAGCAACTGCTCTCTTCCGTCTTTCCAAACTTGGAGTTGGAAGGTCCTAGAAGGCCAATTAGACTGTGTGGGTGAGTGAATGCTAGTGACCATCTGTCACCAGCATTCCTGTAAGTGGGAGCCCACTGAATCCCAGCCCTGGTACACAGGTGCTCCTGGTCTAACAAAGTGACTTGTACAAATAAAGAAACGAATGACTAGAGAGAGGCTATAAGTATGTGCATAGTAGGGGCTATAAGTATGTGCACAGTAGGGTCCATTCGCGAGCTCCAAACAAGCAGATGACTTGTCCAGCTGTGGGGTATATCAAGAGTAAGTTAGATTTGCAATGGGCACCTTCTCTTTCTTCCTCTGTCTCATCTTCATTAATAACTTCTTTCTTTTCTGTTGTTGGTGAGTTCATATGTACATGCACGTGTGTGCAAGTGTACATTCATGTGTGGGAGATTCAGGAACTGATGTCAAATATCTTCCTTATAGCTCTTCACATGACTTTTTGAGACAAGGTCTCTCGTTGAACCTGGAGTTCACCATCCATTTCAGCTAGTTTGGTTGACTAATGGGTGAGAGGGCTCTGCCTACCTCTGCCCCATCCGTGCTGAAGTTCCAGACACACACTGTTGCATCTGCCTTGTCACGTGGTACTGGGGATCCAGACTCAGGTCCTCATACTTGGGTGGCAGTTCCAGCTGAGCCATCTCCCCAGCCCCACTGGCGACATTTCTAAGTGCTCTAGCAATACATGTTTGTGGTGAGAAATTTGAGAAATGAAGATATTTTTATTGTATAAGAAAACGTGATCTGAACATTTATGTCCTAAAACTTCAATATTATCCTGTGTGGGATTTTATTTCTCATTGTGTGATATTTTCTTCAAGCGACATTTCCACCAACACATCAGATGCTTCCTGTAAGCATCCGACAGCATGCCAGGCATTTGAAATAGAATTAGGATCCATGATAGGTGTGCTCCCTTATTTCCTCAAACTTTGGTTCTCACAAAAGTGATATAAAAATACACAGTTACACCCAGAATGACCTAATCTTAAATTTGACAAATTTTGGGGCTGGAGAGGTGGCTCAGTGGTTAAGAGTTCTGGTTGCTCTTGCAAGGGATCCATGTTTGATTCCCAGCACACACACAGTATCTCACAACTGTCTGAAACTCCAGTTCCAGGCAGTCTGATTCCTTCTCTGGCCTCTGCAGGCATTGCACACATGTGTGTACAAGCATGCATACAGGCGCTCACACCCATTGCAAAAAGAAATAAATGAATAAAAGGTTTGACCTGTTCTTCAGAGGACAACTACCGAGTCTTTGGAGATAAAGGGAAAACCAGGACATGCATCAGATAAAAGGATTCTGAGGTTGAGCTGAGATAGTAGAAAATGACTAGTCAAGAAAAGAGATGTCGGGGCAGTGAAAAGGAGCAACGGGGACAGAAAATAGAATGATGTCGGTGGAGGAGACAGCTGGTCTGTATCCTGATGTGAACCAGGGAAGTGACAAGATGGGGTAGGGTGGCTTTGTGGAAGCTAGAAAGCAAAATAGCTGCGTGATCTTACAGGACAAAGTGTCAGCAGACTGCAATCCATGGGCCCAACCCAACACCCCACCTCCTTTGGAAGGTACCGAAACAGAGTCATGCTCTTTTGCATTATATCTGAGGTTGTCACACTTGGATGGCAGAGGTGTATAGTTGCCATGGTGACCGTATGGCTCACCAACCATAGGATATTTACGTTTGGGATGGTGACAGGAAAGTATGATGACCTCTGTCTGCTGCGTGTTCTCTCAGTTGGGCACCTGGTGTAGGTCTACTCTCATGGTACAGGGTAAAGTCCAAGAGAGGTGAGCAGGCAGGTACTTTGAAAGGAATTCTGGCAGAGTAGAGGTGTCAGGTTAGAAAGAAATCTGGGGATTCAGGGGGTGTCTAAAAGTGTTCGAGTTAGTTCAAGAAGTCAGCTCGAGAGAGAAAAAGATGGATTTGGGATGTCTTTAGGGTTTGTACTGCACAGACGGATGACTGCCAGGGCATAGAAGGACAACTGGATTGTTCTTCTTTCCTTTGAAAACAAGGCTGTGAATTCATTCTTGAATACCTCCAATTGCTTCCACAGAACACAATCCTAGAAGCCAATGGTTCAATAGAGGCTGTTGAACTCAATAGAGGCATTTTGAAGCTCCTTGATCTGTATTGCTAAATTGCCCTTCGAAATGTTGTCCAATTTATATGTCTACCATGAGATGCTGCAGCCATTCTGGGTTCAATAGGCACCAAATGGCCCTGTTTTTCTTTTTTAAGTATCCATTACCTCCAGATGAAGATGTTAACACTTGAAAGCTCTTCCACGTTTGAAGGGATGTGTGTGTGTGTGTGTGTGTGTGTGTGTGTGTGTGATGTAACATTCTTCAATAGTGAGGCCAGCACCCGAGACAGGAGACTTTCTGGTTCCACCTTTCCTTCATGTGATAAAAGGCAACTTAAAATGTGAACCACATCACATCTATAATATATGGTGGCTGGTGTTCCAGGCCACAGCTCTTCTCTCTCCAAAGAGGTTTTTGTTTTATATGGTGCATCCCTCTCCTGCCACTTCTGAGTGTCTTTTCTCCAGCCTTGTGGTTTCAGTTGCCACCCAGAAGTAGCCAAGCTAATGAACCCGTTGGGCACAGGAAGCAGGTGTTTGGTATTGAGGAAGTCTCCTATGATTGCAGCATGCTGGAGAGAGGGGTCCGGCTCTGGACCTCTCAAACCCCAGTTCCACATGTTGTGGGTTGTCTTTCTTCTGAGGTCACATGACTGCTCTGATTTTTATTTTCATATGATGTGAGGTTTTAATAGCTAGTTATCGAGAGTAACAGCAAAGTCTCTATGACAAGTCCAGCCCCTGGCACTGAGCAGGTATAAGATAAATATAAGTAGCATGTGTTGAAAACCAAAGAGTGGGAGTCTGGAATTGGGGAGGTTACCTTCTGTACCTCAGCTCCCTAAATATACCTAGATCCTAAAGTCTCCTAACACACACACACACACACACACACACACACACACACACACACACTGACGGCAGCTGCTTATTGGAGATTGAGGAAGGATGCCTAAGGAGGAAAACTAATGAATGTGGTTCATTTTCCACTCTTTGCTTTGCATGGCCGGCTCTCAAATATACATTAAGACAACTCCATTCATTGTGCCTGTGGAGGAGGGGTAACGTGCAGCTTCTCTCTCCTCTCTCACCCCCAGGGCTTTTCCCCAGCTCATGGACGACCTGAAATTGTTATTGTGTATTAGGTGTGAAGGTTATCTTCAGGACACTCTCCCTAATCTACAGTTATCATCACAGAGAGGTACTGGATATTAACACAGGCTTGGAGTCAGGGAGAACATCTCAGATCTGCCATACCCTAAGCTATGTTGCCTTGTGTTGAGTGTCTCTGTATCTTAATTTCTTTGTCCATGTAATGAAGTACTGGTGAAGCTGAGAGAGGAGTACTGGGATAATACCCGGGACATAACAAACAGCAAGAATTAGCTATTGTTAGTGTCTGTCACTAGCCACCGAGAAGGGGTGTGTGTGTGCATGCATGTGTGCATGTGTGTGCATGTTTGTGTTTGTTTGTGATTGTATGACCCTCCCAGGGGTCACTAGCATGAGTCCTCATAAGGACATAGTTTTGGTTTCTTTTGTAAACTAGGTGAATTTAACAGATGAAATTATCAAGGCAAAGTTTTGAGCAACGTGGTTATCCCAAGATGAGCTCAAGGAGTAGGGTATATGAGCAGCCAGGGAGATGGCTCGGTTGCTTAAGTGTTTGCGTTATGTGTGTGTGTAAGGACTCCAGAACCCTGACTTTAAAAAAAAAAAACAAAACAGGTGTGTATTTGTAATCCCAAAACTAGAGAGGCAGAGAAAGTAGATCCCTGTGACTTGCTAGCAGCAAGTCTAGTCTACTTGGTAAATTCCAGGCCAGTGAGAGACCTTGATTTCACAAAAGAAAGTTGGAGATTTGCAAGATGACTCAATAGGTAAGGGCACTTGCTGCCACACCTGAAGACTTGAGTTTGATACCCAAAATCCAAAAGTGAAAGGAAAGGGCCGCCTCTCTCAAGTTGTCTTCTGGCCTACAGAAGTGTGCCAGGTGCTTACGTGCACTTGGATGCTTGTGTACACCACACACACACACACACACACACACACAAACACTCACACACACACAAACACTCACACACACACACACACTCACACACACAAACACTCACACACACACACACTCACACACACAAAATTTAAAAAGAAAACTTAAAAAAAATAAGATCTACAATGCCAGTCTTGTCTCTGAATTCCATATGTGCACACGCAAGCACACGCATGCGTGAACACACACACACACACCACTAGAAGACTGGAAACAGGGTTAAAACTGGAGCTGTAGCTCAGTACAGTGTGCTTGCCAGGCATGTGCAAGGCCCCATATCCAACCCAGAAAGACAGCAATAGAGACTAGGATATAGTACACATTCTTTCTAATAACTTTCCTGCCTCCTTCAGAAAGGGATAGTGGTGGCAGTCCTTGGAGTCCACTTGTGTCTGCTCCCCAAGGCTGTCTGCGCTGGAGAGCCCAAATCTCTCTCTCTCTGGTGAAGGATAGGGCCTGAGTTTGGGAAGCCGCACAAGGTCACTTTGCAAGTTGAGAGGCTGTCAGGATGTAGCACTGTGGTTCTTGTGGTGATGACTTGGCATTTCTGCATTTGAAATCCTCTCTGAAACAACACCGGCGACTTATTTGGATGACTGGGGCTGTTGAGCACTACAGCCAAGTCCATTTCTGGCCAGCCGCCTGGTGACATGGAGAAAATACCACAGCTGCTGTGTCTTGGGTACATTTCCATCTGCCGATTATTCTCTGAGTTCCTGGTGGAAGCGAGTCAACAGCCTGACAAAACCATCGATTTAACAGCCTAATGTAGATTTTAATGCAAGATTTTATATATGTATATATATATATCAATATATATGTATATATATCAATAAGGAGGGCATCAAAACCAAAAGCCTCAAACAGAAGTCCCCAATTCTCCAGCTGTAAGCATTATGTCAGGGATTCTTCATATTATTTAATATGGAGTTCTTGTGTGCCTACTCTGCATCCAGCATGGACCCATAACAGAAAGGAAAGTTCCAGAAGTAGAACAATACACGTGAACTGAACTCTGTTTTCCTAAACAAACAAACAAAACAAAACAAAACAAAACAAAAGCAAGACACATCAAGAGACTAAGGAGCTTTTCTGGATAGCACAGTTGAATGTTGAGTTTCCAATCTAGGAGCAGACGTTGTTAATTAGCTATGTGCTAGAATGTGACCGTAACACTGAAGTAGCCAAGGCTAAACCGTCGTTACCCTGAGAAGCACACAGGTTCCTGGGAGATTCGGATACAGACACTTTCAGGAGTGGTACAATGTCTGTCTGAAGACACCTTAATTCATATGTATTATGGACTCCTTGCCACCGAACTTGAAACCAGCAGCTCTATGAGTCATGTCTAAGTGAAGGCTCTCCGGCTCACAGCACAGCTTCCTTCGTTTTCCACCATTAGGCAGCTCTCTGGTATGCTCAAGGGCCATTTGAAGCAGGGACATCACCAACAGAAAGTACACAAATGAGGAAAATGAGGTTCTAACAGACTACAGAAGGGACGGGTTCCCAGTATGAGAGCTAAAGGGACGCGTTTATTGTGGGAGAGCTGAGCAGAAAAGTCTAAGTGGCATCTGACTGTCACACCTCAGCTAGGGGTGTGCACACTGGGCAGCTCTGCCCCTCTAACAGCGGCTGCAAAAGTGCCCCAAGTACTGGTCCTGCAGTGATAGATGTGAGCAAGGAGGGAAATGCATGAGAGCAGAATCCGCTGGTGATGACAGTGTTCTCATTCCCGAGTTTGCCATCGTCCTTTTCTTTTCTTTGTCAAGGTCATCAGCCTGTTAGGTGGCCTCCAGTGATCCCTTTCCACTGGTCTTCCTTCCCAGGACAATGGCCTTGATAATAGCAATCCACCTGATTTAAATACAATCTGGCTTAAGGTGATCAGATATCAGTTTCAAAATTCAGCTGCAAAACATCATAGCTTGCCTCTCCCCTTCCTTTCTCCCCCTTCCTGCTGCTTCTTGCTTTCTTTTTTTCTTTTTTTAGATTTATTTATTTATTAAGTATACAGTGTTCTGTCTGTATGCATGCCTGCAGGCTAGAAGAGGGCAGATCTCATTACAGATGGATGTGAGCCACCATGTGGTTGCTGGGAATTGAACTCAGGACCTTTGGAAGAGCAGGCAGTGCTCTTAACCACTGAGCCATTGCTCCAGCCCCGCTTTTTGCTTTCTTTTCTGCTCTATAGGAAGCCGGCTGCCATGTTTTGAGCTTCTATATGGAGAAGCCAACAGAGCAAAGAATTAAGAAAGAAATTGAGGAAATGAGACCCTCCATGCAACAGGAGCAACAATCTGAATTCTGTTAAGAGCAACATGCATGAGCAAGCCTTCCCTCGGCCAAGGCTTGCACATAAGACTGCTGTCCAGGTCAACACATGCATTATAATATTCCAGGTCAACATGTGCATTATAATATTGCAAGAAACCTTAGAACCAGAGGCAGCAAGCCACAGAAGCACATAGATTCTTACCCCCAAACAAAATGTGAAATGGTGAATGAGGGGTATCTCAAGATGCCAAATTTTGGGGTGCTTTGCGGTAAGGTTAAAGGACAAGCAATACAGTCACCTCCCCAGTGTCTACAACTGCATACTGGATGGCATTAGGAGTGAGACTCCAATATGTCCTAAATTCTTTAATCTTCACAGTGACTTGGTAAATTGCTGACATTGTATTGCAACTGTCCACCATAAGATTGATAGTAACACAATAAAAGTCATACAGCTAGAAATACATTTTGACCTTAAGTTTGATCAATGCTGGAACTCAAGCTATATTGGATTTGCATAATACACCATGGGTCTGAGATGGAAATGATGACAACCTGGTTTTGAGACCCCCCCTCCCCCTGATGTTGTAGGAATAACCAACCAACAGGCTAAAAAGAAAAAACAAAGTTGAGATGAAACTTAGACATCCAAGATGACCACAGGATTTGGCATCAGCCACTGCTCTCTTCCACTCAGCATTTGCAAAATAAGCCATCTGACCTAAGGATTATGCCGGTGTCATTTCTCCCAAAGCCATCTGATCTGGAATCCAGTTTTAGCTGTGGGCTTGAGCTGAGGGGCTTAAACAACAGAACTTCACTTTTGTGGCACCCTTGGAAGTACAGGACGGAGATCAAGAGGCCAGCCTGGTCCCATACTGAGAAGCCTCTCTTCCTGGCTGGGAGGCGGATGTGCTCATATGGTGTGCCTGCATGGCAGGTGTGGTGGAGGAGGAGAAATGTTCTGTAGCGTTTCCTTCCTCTTCTTGTCAAGGGGCCAGTTTCCTTAGAGAATGGCGTGGTGGTTAAAGCCTCATTTAACCTTAGTCGTACCTATAAAGGCCTTACGTAAAATACTGTCACACATCAGAGGTTAGGGTTTTGTGGTGGTCTAAATGAGACGTGTCTCTCACAGGGGCGTGTATCTGCATACCTGCTCCCCTGTTGGTGGTACTATTTGGGGGCATGTTATGGAACCTTGGGGTGATGTGGCCTTGCTGGAGGAAGCATGTCACCATGGTGGGCTTTGAGAGCTTATATCCGTGCCCTCCCTTCAGCATGCTCTCTCTGTTTTCTGTTTTCTGTTAAATATGCCCACTCAGCTTCCTGCTCCTGCCATGCCTGGCCCTTTCCGTCTGCCATGCCTCATCCCCTTCCACCCACCATGATGAACTCTTTTCACCCTGAAACCATAAGCCAAATTAAACTCTTTCTTCCATAAATTGCTTTTGGTTATGGGGTTTATTGTAGAAATAGCAAAGTAACTGATACAGGTGTCTGCATGGGGACTGGGGAGAAGGGTCAAAAGTCAGTTCATAATAGAAGGCGTCACTCCCCTTTTGCCTGTGTACAAGACTGTATAGCTATTAAGAATGCCACTGTCAGGGGATTAGTCTGAAACCAAATGTGAAAGTGGCTAAATGGATAACCAGGAATCCTACCAATTCCTTCCCAGCACCTCTAACAGAAGTGTAAAGATCAACAGCCCTTGCCTTGCAGGCCTGAGTTTGTGGTGTGTATAGCATTTGTAGATGGCCCAAATTGATCAAAGCTCCCCACTTTACAAAAGCCTAGAAAAATGAAATGTCCTGCTCAAAGTCACTGAGCTGGTGAGCGATGGAGCAGGGTAGGGTCTAAAGGGCTTCCATCCCCCTGGCCAGGCAAATACTTGTCACCTCCTGGGCATGAGAAAGTATAGTGTGTGTGTGTGTGTGTGTGTGTGTGTGTGTGTGTGAGAGAGAGAGAGAGAGAGAGAGAGAGAGAGAGAGAGAGAGAGAGAGAAAGTATGCAGGCCAAAATGACAACACAGCCAGTGTCTCTGTCTTCCTATTTATTCAGTTGTTTCACAGGATCTTCCTTTCTGGATAAAATAAAATACCTTCGCAGCTCCCTAGAGTAGACATCAGCCAGCTTGTTCTGAGAAGAACAAGTTAGCAAATATTTGAGAGTCCGTAGGCCAGGATGGTCTGTGGAGCATTTACTCACCGTTGCCATTCTTGTTTATAAGTAGCCACTCACAGCATGTAAACAAAGGGGTGGAGCTCGGAGCTAGTGAGATTTTATTTACAAGCAGGTGGCAGGATGGGTTTGACTGGAAGGCTACAGCTTGCAGCGGCCTGGGGCCAGTGTGTTCCTTTAGTCCCTGACACCCTCAGGTTCGCTTCTCTCTCCCCTTTCTTATCTCAAATTGGCACATTTTCAGGTCTGAAAGACCAGGACTCTGGCCAGCCTCTGTCAGTGCCCCATTTTCACACCTCTGGGCTGCAGGGACAACACTATTGCCAACCTTATCTGACATTATTTTGTCCCATGCCACTCTACCGAATGCCCTGTCATGCTCAGTCCCTTCGGCAGTACCTAGAAGTGGATGTTACTCCTCACCTGGCGTCAGCTGACTGAGGCTCAATGAGCTAAGCATATCCAAGGTTACTGCGACTCTCCAGAGGCATCTTTGGAACTGCTTCTCCTAATTCTTAATTCCCAAGTCCTTAACAAATTCCCTTACCCACAAGTAGATATTTTAAACTAACACAGTGACAAAAAATATCACCGCAATGAATGAAGAAGAAACACAAGTTGGACTCCCTGATCCCAACTGCAGGAAGAGTTGTCTGGAGTCTCCAGTACCAGAGGAGGTCTCAGATCCACCTTCCCGGGATTTGTCCTTTAATGTTCTAATGTCACAGTCCCTGGAGAGTCAGCTTGGAAACCACATCACCCTGCATGATTCTGGTCCAAGTGCGCTAGCATCAGTGGGAGGCACAGCAGCTTCCGAAGTCCACCCCCCCCCCACCAACCATGTGATCAGACATGGCAGGACAGGTGCTTGGCAAAACCACCTCTAGCTCTCTAGCCCCTGCTGAGTGACTTGAAGGCACCCCAGCTCTAGCCGACTCCTGCTGATAACAACCTAACCTTCCTCTTATTTGAAAGCACACCCGCTTTCCTTGAAGTCCAGCCCCAGGAGGAGAGGGCCTCTCATTTCTTTCCTTTCTTTCACGATTCCTGGCATGCCCGTGCATGCTGAGTGGACTTTATCGGACTCTTTAATATCATCGTGTGTTCATTTTGAAGTTCTCTACATGAAGACTTTCAATAGTTTCCCTACTAAAGATAAGGGCTGGCTCTCCTGGCCACACAAATGGCTGGTGTCTGTAGGAATATGGAGGTTAATGCAGACATTTGCACCAATTACTGTTTCTGCCCAGTGGTTTAGCCACTCACATCTCTGCACCCCCGAGCAGCAGCGTTTCCACTGCAGAGTGGGAGGCAATGAGAACTCTATTTTAGAAGGCGATCGTATCCTTTCAGGTTGACAGCTTGCTTGCTTTTTGGTCAGTCCCTGGTTATCTGCCCCAGACCCGTTCTTTCAAAAAGTACCCCCCATTCTCCTCGTGAATGAGAAATGAGTGCGCTATTGCAGGCTTGCAGGTGCAATGCATCATTCTGAGAGTGGAGCAGGCTCCTCAGCTTCGATTCCCCCGACATGCCCAGAATGCTCAATTGCAGTCCCTGGCTTTCTCCAACCCAAATTTCCATCAGCTGAATGTCGTTTACGCGGGGGTGGCGGGAAATGAGCAAAGTCACAGAGTTTCTTGGGGACGTTTGTTCTAATAAAATATTTCAGGGTCCAGTGTTTCAAAGCTTACTCCAGTTTTGCTATAAGAAGGAAATTATGTTCCCATGTGTGCCTGTGTGTGACCTAGTGTGCTTGCATGTGTGTGTGTGCGCATGCGTGAGTATGTGTGTATGTGTGTGTGAGTGGGAGTGTGTGTCTGCAGAAAGCAGATTAGTCTATCTTCTAATGTGTTAGGAAAACTGAAAACACAGCTCTGGAAAAGAATGGAAGCAAAGATCAGGCAAGTCCACCTGTGGTACCGAACAGCTGTGGCTGAGGATGTGTCTAGTGATGACTTTAAGCCCCAGCGAACACTCAGTACTCAGTACTCAGTGTGGCTCTTAAGTTGGGTTTGATCCTTGCCCCCTCCACCCAGTCTCAGCCTTCTGGGACAGTCATAGCCTTTCTAAATCCCACCCTGTTGGTATAGAAAATGAAAGTTACAGCATTTCCCCTCACTTATTGTAAAGGTACAATGATGTAGAGCCAGTCAAAGCCTGGCTCTGTAGATTCAATTGGACATTAACATTTTACTCATCAGACTTCACTCAAGACATGATTGTGGAGTGCCTTTTAGGTACCTTACATTAGTTCCCACGTATCGGAATAAAATAGTGTGTGGGAAAGATAGGAATTCCTACCTCGATGCCTAAAGAGGTCAATGAGGAAAATCTAATTGCTATGAAATAATCATGAGTGCTTCGTGGAAAATAATGCATGGAAATGTGCTTGGCCAAGTAGGGCAGGCAGTATGGCTTTTCCTGGCCACCCCTGAGCTGTGTGCTGATTGTAGCCTGGACATAAGGTAAGGTAGTGGGAGCCCCTGGAGCCTGTGATGGCTAAGAAAAGATGAAGTGGCGTGAGCAGGTTAGCCCTGACCTAAAGGTGTGAAGGCAGGTGTGGGTGGGGATGAGAAGTGAATAAGTTTATTCCCCAAGAGGGCATGGAATTCTGGGGACCTGTTTTCATGGCAGCTGCTAGCAGAGACTGAGGCAGAGGTGAGTGTGCAGGCTGTATTTGTTTTTGTTATGCACAGTCTACCTTGGTGTTGTGTGGGGGGGTTTTCTGTCCTGCCCAGTTCCTGCAATCATTAAGTCCCAAAGAAATCACACAGAGGTCTATTAGTTATAAACTGATTGGCCCATTAGCTCAAGCTTTTTTATTAACACTTATAACTTATATTAGCCCATTATTAGCCATTATTCTTATCTGTGTTAGTCATGTGGGTCAGTACTTTATTCAGCGGGGCAGTCACATCTTGCTTCTTCTGTGGTCAGGTCAGGACTGCAGAGGAATAGGCTTCCTCATTCCCAGAATTCTCTTGTTTTCATTGGCCTGCCTCTACTTCCTGTTTGGTTGTCCCACCTATACTTCCTGCCTGGCTACTGGCCAATCAGAGTTTATTTAAAACATAATTGACAGAATACAGACAGTTGTCCACACCACCTTGGGATCTACTGATGGAGTTAAAGGGATTTCTGGAATTCTTGACTTTTATGCAAAATTATGTATCCGTGTGCAGGGAGGTCCAAAAGTTGCCTTGTGCCATCTATGGAATCGACACACCTAACTGGGTTGGGACTGTGTGTCTCACTGATTCCCAAGACAGTGGCCACAGGGGACAGTGGCCGCAGGGGCCAGTGGCCGCAGGGGACAGTGGCAGCTTCTTCCTGTTGCCCTCACATATGAGGTGTGCTTCCCTGCGCCTTCTAAGTGGTATTGCTGATGTTAGGGTCTCTAAACCTCAAGGCTTACCTTAACTGGCTGTTGTCAGTCCTCAATCAGGAAGAGTACCAGACTTATTGCTTGGACTGCACACTGGCTATTCTCAGTGATTACCTGGCTACAGAGAAAGGACAGGAGCATGCCACACTGGGAATCAGGGTTATGTTTCCAAGGAAATCTTCCCCACATGCTCTCCTCTCTGATGTCCACTTCCATGCATCCCTTTCTTCCTCCAACTCTAACTGCACCACTGTGCCAATTTCAAGCTAGGGAAGGATCAAGTAGAAACAACGCCTGTGGAGAGGCAATAAGATACATGATTGGAGGTGATAGGGCCTAACAACAGGGACTTAGGGAGAAAAAATTGTAGTTCTCCTTTCTTTAGACTCAGCTGGAAATATGTGCTTGACAGCAGGGGGTTTATCAAGGATGATGGCTGGATGATCTTTCCCTTCTGAAAAGTTCAGACATCTAAAGTTTGCTTTCTCTTCAGTCAAACAAACAGGGATGAATTGAAAGTAAATGTTAAAATACATAAGGAGCTAAGAGAATTAAATACAGGCGAGTGACCACGGTTTCTGCACTGCCCACTCTCTTCAGCACTTTAGAAAGAGACCTTGGTTCACGATTGCTAGCTCCTTTGGGTCTTTTGACCTTGGAACAGTGAGGAAATAGAGTTGTGTTCAGCATAGAGAATGAAAAAAACCAGTGCCTAAGAATGAACATGTCCACTGAGACACAGAGCTTCATTTGTGGGAGGCTCGTTGTTTAGATTGGGAGGTCTAAGGTCTTGGGTGAATCATGTTCTCTCCCTAATATGTATCGTAATGAGCAGAAACCCAAGAGAGACTATCTTTCCAAATGACTCATGCTTATTATAAAATTGCTGAAAATAACAGGATTATTCAATATAAAATTAACTAATCTGATTAAACCATACTTCCTTATTAAGTGAGAAACACTGCCGTGTAGGGTTATACACAATCTTTGAGGACAGCAAAGACCATGGTGTCCCAGACTTTGTACAGGAGTTCTGGGTATATGTTCCTTCAGAACTCACCTGGTCTAGTGCTGGGGAATGAATCTGGGATGAGAGCCAGGGCTCCCAGCTAGAGGTCAGACCCTTGAGTACCAGGACAATGAAACTATGGGAACCCAGGTCCTCACTCTCGCTAAACCATAGTAAACATGGTTAGTATTCACTCTCTGCCATTTTCTCTTATGATAAATGCTTCTAAGTTTCTACAAGTCATACTGCTGTGATATCTTGGTCCTGATACTAATACAGGAGTCGTAATTAGGGCATTGGGAGCTGCATCAGATTGTCATGAAAGCCATTAAGTGATATGGAATCAAAATTCAATATATATATATATATATATATATATATATATATATATGTGTGTGTGTATGTGTGTGTGTGTATATTACTGTGTATATAATATATATATATATATATATATATATATATATATATATATATATAATACTGTGCAAAAGCCATGGGTCACATTGGGACTGCAAGCATTGTGTTTTGTGGCTGTTGTGCTGGTGTTTTATTTGTTGGTCAGTTTCTGATGCATTCTATGAGAATGAGATTACACAAGACAATATAATTTCTGGTGTTGTGTTTCTCTTGCCAGGTCTAGGTTCCCAGGTCTGTCATTGTCACACACTAAGCAGGCATGGATGTTTGCTCTACATTTGGTCCTTGTGCCCATTCAACACAGTCCTCTGTCACTGCAAGCATGCCACTCTGCCAAATTGGTTGGGAAGCCTAGATTCTACTTCCTGCCATCTTCCTACAATCTCCAGTCAACACTACCAAGACCAAAACCTCCATATGAGCAAGGGCATGGATGATCACCTGCTCTACCATTCTTGAGCACAGATCTCTAGTGATATCTGCCTCCTACGGTTTTGCTGACCACAGGACCTGGTGATGATTTCATGTTGATCCATTTGTACTATCACAGCAAAACATTTTCAACTCAATAATTTATATAGAACAAAATTATTGCTTATGGCTTTGTAGGTTAAACAGTTTAAGTTCAAGGTATTGGAGTACCTGGTGTCTTATTCCTCATTGGTGGCCCTTCTATGTATCATCACATAGTGGGAGGACAAGGCAGCTTCTGGAATTTATTTACTTATTTATAGACAGAGTCACCTGTGGCCCAACATGGCCTGCAGCAGAGAATGATCTTGAACTTTTTATCCTCCTGGGTCTACACAGAAGACAATAGTATTATGGATGTATACCACTACACCTGATGAATGCAATCCTGAGTAGAGAGTCAAGGACTTTGTGCATTCTGGGAATTCTTGGGGGCATACCTGATGTGGGAGTGATTTCTTATTAATAAAGAAACTGCCTAGACCCATTTGATAGGCCAACCCTTAGGTAGGCGGAGTAAACAGAACGGAATGCTGGGAGAAAGAAGCTGAGTCAGGGAGTCGCCATGATTCTCCCACTCCAGACAGACGCAGGTTAAGATCATTCCTGGTAAGCCAGCTCGTGGGCTACACAGATTAATAGAAATGGGTTAGATCAATATGTAAAAGCTAGCCAATAAGAAACTGAAACTAATGGGTCAGGCAGTGTTTAAAAGAATACAGTTTCCGTGTAATTATTTCAGGTAAAGCTCGCTGGGTGGCGGGACACAGCCCACCGCTCTTATTTCAACAGAGTGGCACCCAACGTGCTAATGAACTCCACGTAAAAACCTGAGAGGGCTTAAAAAGGAGAGAGAGAGAATTTAAGACAGCTTTTTGCTGTTTGTGGGTTGCGTGCCGCAAAGAAATTGTCCTGACTCAGCAGCAGGAAAAAACTGGCTGTTTTAAAATGCCGCCATTGCGATCTCTGTCTGGCTCCTGTGGGAGACAGAGCTTTTGAATGGAGCATTTGGAGTAAAGCTCTACGGCTTGCTTGATGGCAATGTGGACTGCTGTGTGCCTGGAACTGTGTGTAGCTCAGGGGCACCAAATGGCTCTGAGGCAGGAGCAGCTTGGCTCAGCTCTGCCATGCTGAACTGTGCTGGTCTCAGGCAGGAACTACCGTAATTACCATAAAAACAGCGCAGTTAAGGTTTCAACTGGGCAGGACACAGGTGGTACCGTATTACCTGTACATGGTGCAACTTAAGTTTTTAAGAACTGCTTAACATTTTAAGAAATGCTCCTGGATAGTAAAAAAATGTTACAGATTCACAATAAAACAGATTCAGACATAAAAGACCACACTGTTGGATGAATGTACATAGGCTTGAGAGAGAGAAGAAAAAAAATATAGAGAATAAAGTTAATGGTTTAAAAAAAAAAAGGTAAAGTCTTTAAAGAGACAGAGTACAGATAGTTAAGAGATTAAAAGAAGTAAAGAAAAATAAGCCACGTAAAAATGGAAAATTCACAGAGAGTCTGGATTATGTACATTGTGTTTTCTTTAAAATTTTTGACTGTGAAGGAGCTAAGTACAGAGAGACATTTCATTACATGGGCTGCCAAGCTAAACCAGAATGGATATAAGGGTATTACGATTTCAAAATTTGGGTCTAAGGATATGATGCTTTGGAGAGGGTCTTCTTTTGTTTTCACAGAGGACCAGACCCTGTGGATTGCATCTATCCCGATATGGTATGATAGACCACGACCTCCCGAAAAGTTCCTGTGAACACCCTCAAAAAATTACTTCACTCAACTGCCAACTGAGATAAACCTGGCACACAGGTTACACCCTAAATGATCTGATTAACAGTGCCCCCATTCAGCAGGAAGCAGTTTGGAGAGAAAAAACTGCGCCCATGTTCCCAAAATATTGTTTGTAAATGTTCTTTTACATTTAAAGGGGGAAATGATATAGGTATGAGTAATTTGCATTGGTGTGGATTTTACAGTCAATTTTGTTATATGTATATGTATTTCTGATCTTGATTAAGGTATTGTGATTGTGTAGTTCATTTAAAAATGTAATGTATAATTAAGAAATATAGGTTAATGGTTAATCATCAATAATAGTCAAGCTTGTAGTCATGTTAGTTAGATTTTCTAGATATATAGAGATACATTTCAGTTAGATAGACATTCTTCATATCTTTCAAAGACTGCAGAATATGGCATTTAATGTTTTAATAACTTAGGACTTTTCATGACAATGAGACATATCTGCTCCTGGTGACACCAATCTACTTCGAGAGGAAGATGGGCATCGAAGAGGATCCTTATGGAGTTGGATAGCCATTTGGGCAAGAAACTGCTCTTGCCTGGACTGTTGCATAAAATGGACACAGAGAACCCGCAGAGAGAGGACTGCTGAACTTGCCTAAAGGTGAGATGGTCTTTTGGGGTTCATGACTCATGAAAGAGTCTGCGAGACATTCTGCAGGACACAGCAGATAGTGACTGAACTGTCTTTGAAATTTCCTGCTTCATGGAAATGTCTGCTGGATACTATGGGCCTGAAGGCCGAAGATGGATGCCCCAACCGTACAAAAGAACTTTGGGTGACTGTCCAGGCAGCGAGATGTCTCTGTCATTTCTAGAGTTTTCTTATTTCTTGTTTACTTAGGTAGTATTATATCCTTCTGGAGTCTTTGATGGAGTTGAAGAATGAATAGATAGTTATAGTTTTCCTTAGTTATGATAAAAGATAAAATAGATATAAATATTGTAACTGTAATTCTTGTTTGATAACTGTTTTGCTATATGTAATTTTACTATGTTAAAGTTAAAGCCTTTCTTTTTTGTTTAAACAGAAAAAGGGGAAATGATGTGGGAGTGATTTCTTATTAATAAAGAAACTGCCTAGACCCATTTGATAGGCCAACCCTTAGGTAGGTGGAGTAAACAGAACGGAATGCTGGGAGAAAGAAGCTGAGTCAGGGAGTCGCCATGATTCTCCCACTCCAGACAGACGCAGGTTAAGATCATTCCTGGTAAGCCAGCTCGTGGGCTACACAGATTAATAGAAATGGGTTAGATCAATATGTAAAAGCTAGCCAATAAGAAACTGAAACTAATGGGTCAGGCAGTGTTTAAAAGAATATAGTTTCCGTGTAATTATTTCGGGTAAAGCTCGCTGGGTGGCGGGACACAGCCCGCCGCTCCGTATTTCAACACATACCTGTTTCAAGGATGACCTGTGTCTCTATCTCTCTGTGTGTCTTTGTGTGTTTCAATCTCTAGCCCCTTGCCCAGCTCACAAACTGTATGGTGGTGCATAGAGCACAGGCGGGCATGGTGCACTGCACTCCTGAGCTGTATCTCCAGTCCCACTCTGGGATTTCTTTTATAAGGGTACCAATCCCATTGACAACAGCAAAGTCTCAGTGACCCACACACCTCACTGGGTTCCCATTGTATAAAACCTTGACGCTTAGATTTTCTGAACTATAGGAGGCTGTGAACACTGGGAAGGAAAAACAAAGGGAGGATTTGTTTTTTCTTTTCATTTCAAAAGTGGTTGGTAGTTTTCTCCCCTTACTTCTTTGTTTATAGATGAGAAAACACGAAGCTTAAGAAAGTTCCCTAGTCGTTCCAAAATTAGTACATCCAGGATGAAGAGCCAAATATTCTGCTGCTTGATCCAGAGTGCCATTCCCCATGCTTCTTTCCCATGCCACAGCTGGACGTGTGTCATCTCAGGGTAGAGCGATCATTGTGCCTGTCCATCCCCCTCCCAACAGAGGGACCGTTCATTTGTTTTCACTTTCTCCTCCCCTGCTGGTCACTGGACTTGAATTTCACAAGTACTCTAACTGTGAATTGCCTCTGGTTATAGCTCCTGGTTGGAATCTATGGCAGTCAATACTTTCCCAGGATGCTATCTCTCAGCAAGACCAAGCCAATAAGTGTTGAAAAGGCAATCAGCAAGTATCCATTAGTGTTCTGGTCTTTGTTTAGAACTGCAAGGTTTCTTAAGGTGTTGTGCTCAATTATTTCTGCAACAAGGGACAGACACCCTTCCCAAAGCTGCTACAGCAAAGGCAGGATGCATTAAACCCAGAATACAAGAATGAGTATCAAGTTTTGGGAAAGGAAAGGACCACAGCTGCGACTTGGGAAAATGGGAGGCAAACGCTCGAGTAGTCTCAGGATTCTGTTTAGGTCTCACAGCCCCAGATTTAGAATCACACCTCTGCGTATGCCCATTGGAGTGTTTCCTGAAAGGTTTAATGGAAAAGGAAAGGCTGAACTCTGGATGTGGACGTCACAGTCCTAATGAGAGGGTCTCCGCCTAGATGAAAAAGAGAACATGAGCTTATAACCAGAATTAATGTCTCTGTCATTTCCTGACTGCGTATAAAATGAGACTAGCTGTCATACACCCCTGGTCCCCTGCCTTCCCCACAACAATAGACAGTGCCTTCAAACCATGAGCCACAATAAACCCTTTCTTCCTTAAGCTGCTTCGGTAAAGTTTTTTTATCTTAGCAACAAGCAAAGTAACTAATAGAGAGCCTTTGGTGCAGATGCATGATCCTAAGAAAGACGGAAAGACCAGACACATACAATAGAGATAATTATTTGCAAGTCACTTGATAGCATAGCTAAAGGGGTGTGTCCTAGACAAGTGGAGTGTGGCTTTTGTTCGAACAGGTTTGGAAAAAGCCTGGCATCAATGGATTCCACTGAAGCAATATTGGACCACCTTGGAGAAAGGAACCTCTGCATTTCCTTTTTGTTTCCTTGTAGGCTCAACTGACCCAAAGGTAACTGCCCAACCTCTGCTTTTTTTAAAAAATATATATATATATATATATATATTTAATTAACTTTTATTCCATTTATTTTACATATGGATCACAGTTTCCCCTCCCTCCTCGCCTCCCATTCCTTCCTCCCCTTATTTCCATCTATTCCCCCACCCAGTCCCCATCCACTCCTCCTCCATCTCCATTCAGAATGGGGCAGGCCTCCCATGGGCTTGAATAAAGCCTGGCTCATCAAGTTGAGGTAGAACCAAGCTCCTCCCCCTGCATAAAGTCTGGGCAAGGTAATCCAGCATGGGGAACAGGAGCCAGCATCAGGGACAGGTCCTGATCTCACTGTTAGGAGACTTGCAGACAGACCAAGCTAGACAACTTTCGCACACATGCAGAGGACCTGTGGACTCTGGACCAACAGTTAGGGAGCCTGTATGGGACAAGCTTCCATTTTTAAACTATGCCTCTCCAAGGACTGGCGTCCACAGTCTCACCCCATCCACGAGGTTATGGGAAGAACTCTACTTAGTAGGAGTCAGCCCAGGTTGCTGCTGGTGGGTCCATGCTGGAAGAGTACCACATCCACTCTCATCCACCTGGTAGCTGATTGGCCCATTGGCAGGCACTTGAATTAAGTCAGACCCATCAGAAAATTTCCATTCACTCTGCTCAGCTGTGAGCAGCCAGAGTCCTCAAATTACTCAGAGTCCTTTGTTCTGTCATCTCTGCCTCTTGCTTATAACAGTTAAAGCCTGGATGTTGGTAACCACACAGGTTAAGGGCAGAGTCTTTACAAGATTGTCTTGTTCAGATACCAGTCCCAAGTTCCAGGGAGAATGTATATGCCTAAAGATTGGTTACAAATTAAGAAAGTCCCTAGTATCCTTGGATTCAATAATTTGTCCGGTTCTTAGAATTCTCTGGAAGGGCTATGTTATTCACTATCACAGTTTAATTATAACAGGTACACCTGAGGAACAGCCAACTAGAAGGCACACAGGGAAAGCACAAATGTTTTTTGTTGTTGTTGTCTTGGTTTGCTTGTGTTTGTGTGTTGTTTTGCTTATAGTCCCCATCAGGAGAAGCCAATGTAGGAACTCAAGACCTAAACTTGAAAGAGGGAACTGAAACAGAGAACACTTCCTTGTACGTAAGGAGGACTGTTGCTTACTGGCTTGCTCAATGGATTCATGCTCAGCTACTTCAGGACCACTTGTCCAAGGATGGCTCTCCAGCTACTAATCTGGGTCCTCCCACTTCAGTCACTAACCAAGAAAATGCCCTTTCCATAATCAGACTTGCCTACAGGTCAGGGTGATAGAGGTATTTGCTTAATTGTGATTCCCTCTTCCCAGATGAGTCTAGGTTTCTGTCAAGTTGACAAACCCCTTTTTCTTGGAATCCAGACTCATCACTTTCCCAACACATCCATGTACCCACTAACCAGAAAAATCTGAACCCTCAAATATAGTCTTTTCTGAGGTGCCATTAAGCACATATCATTGGCTATGTGGCTCTGTGGCTGAACTCCACCTCCTGTCCTTCTTCTCTCTGGAAGCTTAGCTACCTGGTCCAAAGTTCAGGCCCTCTGATGATGTGGTCTCTATGGTGACCAATCCCTACCCTAAATCTACCTGGAAGCTATCATGAGTTGTTTAAGAAGCACAATGAAGACATTTTGTCACACAAGAAACCCCAAGACTCTAGAAGCTATGTTCTGGGAATTGGGGCAAAAACTATGTTTCCTCTATTGCATCATACATACACATATGGTTGAATCACAAATTTTTATCTCAGCTTATATCTCTCCTAAAATCGAGACTATCAGATCTAACTGCCATTTGGATATCATTTTCAGCATATAGTGCCAATCTGTCAACATCCAGAAATAAACTCCTATCCCTACCCTAAATGCTCTCCATCCAAAATATACTCTCTTTCTGTATTTCTTAGCAAATGACACCACATGACCCCCTACCCAGCAAATTAATCCTACAACACAGTTTTATCCTTGTCCACAAATGATTTCCCCCTCCTTGAATGTTGCTCTTCTTTCCACTTCCTTCTTGCCTACCACTAATTTATAAGTCCTAGTTAAGTCACTGGGCAGTCAACCTTCGCTGAACTCCCAGGATTGTCTGGGTGATCTGTGCTCCTATAATCACAGTGCTCATCACACACAGGGGTAATTTCCTGCTTCTCTCTCTTATGCACTAGCTTGGTAGGGAGATTAATTGCATCTGTCTTACTTACTTATCCTTTCTCTGGCACACAGAACTTAATATCTTTATCCTGAATGCACAGCTAAAATGCTCTGAATTTCAAGCCCTTAAAGATGAGGCCCTCCCTTCCATGATGATTTTCTATTCTGTTGATGTATTCATTTTCCTATGGAAGATACTTTGGTGTATTATTTCAATTCTTGAAAATTAAAGAATTTATTTTATGTGTTTATTTGTTTGCTTCAGTTTTTTGAGGCAAGATATTTGTAACCGAAGATGGCTTTAAACTCACAATTCTCTTGTTTTAGATTCCCAGCTCCTGTAATTACAGGAATGTGTCTCCACACCTGGGCCAAAGATTAAATCATTTATTGACTAAACATCCACATTACCTGACTTGTTCACACATTCAATGAAAAAGCATTTATTGGGCATCTATTAGGTTTCTATCTTCGGGCCTAGAGATGATGTCACTGCTTGTCACATCACATCATCTCTAGGCCCGAAGACAGAAACCTAGTCAGTTTACTAGAAGAGTAATATGTATCAACATGATTCCAATACAATAAGATGGGTCCTATAAAGAGCAATTGATGTGGGATGTCTTTCTGTGTATGTGTTGCTTTATTGGTTGATGAATAAAGCTGTTTTGGCCAATGGCCATGCAGAGTAAAGACAGGTGAGAAATCTGATGGAAGAGTTAGTTCACAAGAAGCCTGAGCTAATAGGCCAAACAGTGTTGCAATTAATATAGTTTCTGTGTGTTTATTCAGGTCTGGGTGGCTGGGAAACTAATGAACAGTTTCTGCTTAGATAATGGTGCCCAATATGGGGCAAATACATCCACATAAAACCTGAGGGAACTTAGGAAAGAATTCTAGACACAAAAGAACAGGGTTAAACATGGATTTTTGGTAGCAGCATTTTGTCAGGTGGGCTCTGTTTGCTAGAGGCAAGTGTGTCTTCTTTAAGAGAAGGCTTCGTTACTCAGCTTTGGCAGCAAAAACTGAGCTGCTTCTTTAAGAGCTGGCTTCCTGGTTTGTTCTGGCAGCACAAATTGCTCTGGCTCTTTTGTGATGTCCTGCACTTAAATGGGGTTTGTGAACAGCGTGCTATTAGTTGCCTAATGACAACATAGACCTGATGCATCTGGAGCATGGCTTGCAGAGATGGTGAAGGTACATATGCTATGTTGCCAACAGGCAGGGTCGCAGAGTTGGTACTAGCCACACCCACTTAGCATTTTTTAAAAAATGCTCCTTGTCAGAAAAGGATTTCAGATACATAATAAGACAGATTCAGATAAAAATGCCTCTAAAAAGACACAGTATGTTTAAACACTGTACATAGGCTTGGGAGAAAGAGAAAAAATAGTACAGACAGCTATAAAGAGAAGGAAATAGTTTTTAAAAATTAAGAGTACAAACAGACATAGATTAAAGGAACAAAGATAATAAATATTAAAAAGTAATAGCCACACAAAGAGTCTGGATTATGTATATTACTGTGTTTTCTTTGAATTTTTTGACTACAGAGAGACTTTTGATTCTGGGGGCTGCTAAATTAAATCAACATATATATTTTAAAGATATCTTGACTTCAAAATTTGAGTCTAAGGGTATGTAACTTTAGAAAAGAGATTCTGCTTTTGTTTGATGAAATATTTGATGAGAAACTGTGTATAGCCTCCAGGCCAATGTGGTTTGATGGAACAAGTTCCTCCAAAAAGTCTCCATGAACCCTAAAAATACTTTGTCCAACAAACAGCAGAAAACAGTTTGGAGAAAACAATGCCCAAATTCCCAAAATGATTGTTTATAAATCTCTATTTTCATTTAAAGGGGTTGGTTATAAGTGGTTAATGATCACAGTCAAATTATTAAAACAAAGGGGGATATGATATGATATAGAGATGAATACTTTGCATTGGTATATTGATACAAATTTATGGTCAATTTTGTTATATGTATATTTCTATTCTTGTTTAAGGTATTATGCTTATAAAGCTCATCTAAAAGTGTAATGTATAATTAAATTTGTATTCATGTTTGTTAAGTTATCTAGATGTACAGAGATATATTTTAAATGGATAGGTATTCATCAAACCTTTTAAATAACTATATCTAGTATGACATTTAAAATATTTTAAGAAGTTAGATTTTTCTCAACAATGAGACATGTCTGCTTCTGGCAGCACCACTTGCTTCAGAGAGGTTGTTGGGCATTGAAAAACCTCATTATGGAATTTGCCTTCAATATGACAAGTCTAGCCATTTGGGCAAGAAGCTGCTCTTGCCTGACCTGCTTGATAGTATGCTGTATGAACTGGACATGCAGGACCCACAGAAAAATGACTACTAAATGTGCTAAAAGAAGGTGAGATAATCCTTCAGGGTTCTGGCTTTATGAAAAAGTCTGCCAAACTCTCTGTAGGACACAGAAGAAAGCAACTGATAAACTTTGCCAGTGTAAGTCAAAACAGATCTTCAAATTTCCTTCTTCATGGAAAAGTGTGCCAGATATTATGGGCCTATAGGTTGAAGATGGATGTCCCAATGTTACAAAATAACTTTGGGTGACTGTCCAGGCAGTGAGACCTCTGTCAATTCTAGAGTTTTAGAAGTTGCTCTCAATACACTCCTTGTTTACTTAGGTAATATATTCTTCTTGAGTCTTTAATGGAGTTGAAGAATAGATAGTTATAATTATAGTTTTCCTTAGTTATGATAAAAGATAAAGTAGTTATATATTTTGTAACTGTAATTCTTACTTGATACCTATTTTTTATATGCAATTTTACTATGTTAAAATTAAAGCCTTCCTTTTTAATTAGACAGAAAAGTGGAGATGATTTGGGATGGCCTTCTGCATATGTGTTACTTTATTGGTTGATTAATAAAGCTGTTTCAACCAATGGCCATGCAGAGTAAACCCAGGTGGGAAATCCAAACAGAAATATATAGAGAAAAAGTATCCAGAGTCAAAGAGATGCCTTGTAGCTGCCAATGAAGAAAGACACAAGAACATGGGAAACTTACTGGTAGGCCACAGCCTTGTGGTGATACATAGATTAATAGAAAATGGTTAATTTAAGAAGTAAGATTTAGTTAACAAGAAGCCTGAGCTAATAGGCCAAACAGTGTTTTAATTAATAGAGTTTCTGTGAGATTATTCAGGTCTGGGTAACTGGGAAATGAACAAGCAGTCTCTGCTTACACTCAATAAATAATGTACCATGAGAAATCATTGATGTGGGATATTAGGCTATTGTTTCCAATTCTTTATTCCTTTGAATGAAGCATTATATATAGCCATAGCTCTGACATGTACTTTCTGATGCTGACTACAATTGTGAGGGATATAGATGTCTACATTCCCTCACTTAGGTTTGATTATGTGCTTGTTTTGAGCAAGAAATAAAGAAGTAAGAGACAAAGCACCAGGCTTTTTTTTTTTCTTTATAAAACCTGAATGGCACAAGAGGCTTTTGTCAGGCATTTTACACTACTGCCTTTAACGAGATATATGTAATCTTTGTTGTTAGCTTGTCTCGGAATTAATCAAGATGCAATCTACTGGAACTCTTGTGAGGGACTTTCTGATCAGATTATTTGAAATGCAAAGATCCACCCTAAATATTGGTGGCACCTTCTGGTGGAAATAAAAAGACAAAAAAAAAAAGAAAAAGAAAACTTTGCCTGCTCTCCTTCACTCTTGCTGGAAAGTTCACCTATTCTGTTGATTGCTGCATTCTTTTCCTGATAGTAGAACCAGCTTCATCAGGCTTCCAAAAAAGACTAAAGATCAACAGTCCTCCAGGAATCCTCCAGGTCTTCAGTGCCAGATTGGGATTGCAGGGACATCCAGCCACACGGATGGGGCAACTCCCAGATTCTTGGCCTCTACAGTGTGAGACAGCCATTGTTTGACTACTGGGACCTTATAGTACAAGGCAACCCTAATAAGCCCTCTATATAATATATATTCATTCTGTCCATTCCGTTCCTTTAGAACCCCCACTAATACACTTCCCTTTACTGGCTGTTTGGATTTGGAGTGAGAGTTGCTAGTTTGGCATGTTCACAGCTGAAGTCTGTGAAAACACAGAGTGAGTAAGAGACACAAAGAGAAGACTTTGGGACTGCAGCTATTTCTCGGGACATCATTTCCCTAGTTGTCTGCAGGCTGGAAACAAGTAAGTAAAGAATCAATACAAGGAGATCAATGGCTTATTCTACACTCTCTGGGGCTTAGTATGCAGACCTGCAGACCTGCCCCCCCCCAAAAAAAAAGCCGCCTAATAAGATCTGTCTTATGCACAGCTGAGAATGTGCCTGGGTTTACAGGTATTCCCATCAGTGTGAATTTTTATAATGTAAGCTAGAGTGGCAGGAACCAACTAGGGTATCATTCTAACTGTGGAATGATGGGGTTTTCCTCGGTCACAGTGGAACCGGCATCACTGAATGAGAAACTTTGCTCTCACACAGCAGAGAGTCATAACTCCTGCCTTGGCTTCTCAAGTAGAACTTGCCCTTTGTTGGCCAGTGCCATTTGTAAATTGTGCAATCCTTTTCCTTTGGCACTAAGAACGAGAGGTAAAGGTGCCAACATTTTATACCTGACATTTGTTGATCTGGGCTGAGGAAGTGACTCAAGGGCTTTCTGGGAAAGAATGGAGAACAGGCGTCTGAATCCCCAGAAGCCAGGATAAACCAGATGTGGTAGCATCATCTATATTCCCAGCATGACTCTGTGGAGATAGAGGTAAATACAGAAGATTCCCCAGAAGCTTTCAGGCCAGTTAGCCTGAAATCTGCAGGGTAAATCAGCCAAGAGAGCCTGTTTTGGAGAAGGTGGAAAATCACACATGTTCTGTGGCACATACATGACAGAACTCACATAAATATCCCCACAAATACACACATAATACACACACATGGCGGGGGTAGGGTAGAGAAGGATCCCAAATACACAAAGTAAGCATCTCTAATCTCACACTCAGGATCCTGAGGCCAGAGGACATAGTCAAGAGTAGTGTTTAAGAGAAATCACTAGAAACTGGATTTCTGTGAGTTAGATTTTGAATTCAGTTTCCATAAAGAATAACTTTGTTTGTTTGTTTGTTTTTTTTAAAAAAGGAGGGCAGTTACGGTCTCAGGCTGTTTCTTTGTTTATAAAATGAAGATAGTAATAGCAACAGTAGGATTTATCTCCTACGGTTGATGAAGAGTCAATGAACAAATTGCAGGAGGCCTTTGCTGATAAATGATAGAAATTATTGCAGAGTGAGTTGGTTAGCGTGGCTGTTCTCAGGAAAGCAGCTGTTCATTATAGGAAGACAGGCCATGGCATAGCATTTACCATGACCTTTTTTACTACTAGGGAAAAAAAAAGACAATCCTCAAAACCTGAATCATGATTAACTTATGTGTCATGTTTATGAATTTATATGCTAAACTTTCTCTGCTTTGGCCCTTTGAGAGGAATGAGGGTCAATGACACAGAAAATTTGGACTGGCCGCCAAATGGATACTTCCTGAGCCTTAATTTGGTTGAGATCAAACAGACTAGCCTCTCTGGTAATGAACCTCGGGCAGGTCTCCAGGCTACCCTGTCTTGCTCTTGCATTCCCCCCACACATACCACTCGGGAGCAATGGTGACTGTGCTGGGGCCAGCCAGGGGAATATACTTCCAGGAAATTTGCCAGGGAAATAAAGAGAACATTCCAGAAGCCAATATGCTGCTCCAACGGCAGGTCACCTCATTCTTAAATTTCCTCATTTCCTGACTGGTGACAGAGGACACCAGTCTGGACAGCCTTGAGTTTGTGGAAAATGTGGCTGCCAGGGGCAATGAATTCTCTTCAGAAGCTGCAAGTTAACATTGGTAGAGACAATTCTGTTTTACATGAAATAATTTGTTACAAGCTGTATTCAGCTGTTTACTTAGGTAGGTTCTTGGGAGAGGGAGAGAGGGAGGGAGAGTGGAAGGGAAGGAGAGAAGGAGGGAAGGAGGGAGGGAGGGGGAAGAGAGAGAGAGAGAGAGAGAGAGAGAGAGAGAGAGAGAGAGAATGAATTTGCACAGACTCATGTACTTGCATATAGACTCCTAGACAGGTAGATCTTGCCTGAAATGAAGAAGCAATTATAACTTCCAAATTATATGAATCAGTCCTCTGAAATACATCTCCAGTTCATCCTTGGGAGACACAGAATAATTGTTTCACTTCCAAGCATTCTGTTTCCTGGCCTTTCGACTTTCTCCAGACATTTTAAAAGGCAATGAACTCAGAGATGAAATTAGGCAAAACTGCAAATTTGTTTTCTGCAATGCAGAGCTTAAAACTTGACCTCCATTCAAAATATGCACCCATGCTCTTGAGCCTGCTTGGAAAAGGAGCAGTTGGCTCCTTGTAGGATTACAAAGCAGTCATCAATGGGTCACACAAAGAATGAATGAAGGGCTATATAACAAAATTCCACTTTATATTTTTAAAAGGAGATACAAGACATTTCATTTTAACTCTCTGATAAAAAATTAGAACAGGGGATATAGGTCATTATTCAAAAAATTAGATGAAAAATTGTTATGCTTCCGTCCCTACCGCTCTCCCTTTTTCTCTCTCTGCCTTTCACACTTTGAGGCAAAGTCTTACTCTTAGCCTGGACTGGCTTTTAACTCACAGAAATCTTCCTGCCTCAGTTCCCAAGTGCTGGGATGACAGACATGTGCTACTATGTGGCTAAATTTTCTTTATATATTTCTATATTTCTGCCTATTTGTATCTGTTGTAATAAGCAGGAAACCCATTTTTTAAAAACAATACTTACAATGGGAAACAAAATATCCCTGTCATACAAGTGGAATAGTCCCAGAGGAAGAAGAGCCTGGGAAGAGGCTGAGAAAGACGGCCTGAGTGGAGGCAGGAGAATGTGACTTTTAGATTTCCCCATCCCCCAACCAGGCATCTTACTAAGATATAATTTATATAAAATTCACACATCTTAGGAATCATGCACATTTTAAATCAATTACTTACCCATAAAACTATCACTCCAGTCAAGATGCAGGATATTTTTATCACCTAAAGCTCATCCCCCTCTCCGCTCTAATACACACAACACCCTTTCTCTCTGTGGGGGTAACTATGAAGGCCAGAAGAGGGTGTGAGCAGCAAGACAATCAGCCTTTTGTGTTCACAACTATCACAACACTGAAATCAAACAGGAGCTTTTCTTATGAATTTAACTTACTTGTTTACTATTCATTAAAATACCAAGATGCCATTCTACGGCCATCGGCAATTGCAGGTCACCCTTTCTGCTATGCAGTACAGCGGGAAGGAGGAATTCCTGGGCATTTAAATTATTATTATTTTTTTCCTTTGGGGTTATGATAAACCAATGACAATATTTCATTATAAAAGATTTATTTTTTTAATAATAAGGATGATTAAAAGAGACCAAAAGCATTAGATCTCCCTGGAGCTAGTTCTAGGTGGTTGTGAGCCACCTGATGCAATTACTGAGAACCGAACTCAGATCCTCAGCAAAAAATAATAACTGCTATTAACTGCTAAGCCATCTCTTGGACCCCAGAGATTTTTTTAAAAAGTATATGAATGCATATAGGTCTGTGTAAAGGTATATGTTGTGTGTGGGGGTGGGAGGACCGTGGAGGGCAGAAAAGGATGTTGAAGCTCCTGGAGCTGGAGTTACAGATGGCTAAGGACTACTGGATGTAGGTGCTGGGAACTGAACCTGGGTCTTCTGCAAGAACAGCAAATGCACTTAACCACTGAGCCATCCTTTTATCCCCCTTTCATGTATTTTCAACTCCATCTTGCACATACTGGAGGGATGTGAGTGCTGAGTTGTAGGAAGGGTACACTGTAACCTTACTAAAAACCCGAGGTGGTCTGCAATGTTTCCTATTTGACAACCTCTGGGCTTATGAAGATGCCAAATGCTATAGCTCTTATCCACACTGGGAATTGCCAGCCCTTTTAGTTTGAGCCATTATAGTTCACTGTGACGTGATAGCTAACTGTACTTTCAATTTATATTTCCTTGATGACTAACATTATTGGTTACTTTTTCATGTGCTTATTGGTCATTCAAAAATTAGAGATTTCTTTTATAAGATGCTTAAGTGTTTCTGCACTAGGAACTTGAGTTTCTACAGGGTCCAACGCCGGGTCTTTTAAGTGTATTTGATAGCTAGTGGGGAGGAAGTGTCGGTTTCCATTGAGAATGTGAGCTTGGTGGGTTGACTACAGGTCAGGACAGACTGCACTCCCAAGACAAGCTGGGCAATACACAAACTGGACTCCACAAGGAGAGGAAACAAAGGGGAAAACAATCTCAAAGCTGAGTGGAAAGGGATGGGAAGATAGAGAACGTGGTTATCGAGGAGTTGGGGGACAGTGAATAGATTCATAGGGCACTATATGAAGTCTTCAAAAAATTAATAAAAAATGCTGTTAAGATTATTTGCAATGGGCTGGAGAGGTGTCTAGCACTTAGTAGCACTTCTTGCTCTTGCAGAGGGTCTGTGTTCGATTCTCAGTACCCACATGGTGGTTCACATCCATCTATAACTCCAGTTCTAGTGGATCCCAAAGCCTTCTTCTCACTTCAGTAGGCACTGGGCATGCATGTGGTGCACATACATACATGCAGGCAAAGCATTTGCATACCAAAATAGCTAAATAAAGTACGTAAAAATTTAAACCTATGCATAGCAATAAAAACAAGTTCCTTTCTGAAATATCATCAAACAGATTGTCCCTGTTTATGAACCTATTGACATGTTCTTATTTCCCTTGGTTATGTCATGTTTGCCTCTTCAGATACTATCTTTGTTTGTTTGTTATTTTGTTCTGTTTTTCAAGACAAGGTTTCTCTTGTCTCTTGATTGTCCTGGAACTCACTCTGTAGACCAGGCTGGCCTTGAACTCAGAGATCCACCTGCCTCCCAAGTGCAGGGATTTACGACATGCGCCACCACTGCCCAGCTAAATACCAACATTTTCTTAATAGAATTGTAGATTGTATAAAAGACCAGTTAGGGATTGTAGTGGTTTAATTGGGATATCTGTCGCAGTCTCAGATGTTTGAACACTTGGTTCCCAACTGAAGATCCTGTTTGGAGGATTTAGGAGGTGTGGACTTTTTGGAGGAAGTGTGTCATTTGAGGTGGGCTTCGAGAGTTAAATGATTCTGGTCATTTCTAGTTATCACTCTGTTTACGTTTGAGGTTCAAGATGTGAACCCTTGGCTTCCTGCTCCCACTGCCACTCTCCCACTATCATAAACTTTAACCCTCCCGGACCGGACCATAAGCTCAGATAAACACTTTCTCCTATAAGTTGCCTTGGTCATCGTGTTTCGTCAGAGCAATAGAAAAGTAGCTGCTGCTGAGATGGAAGGAGTTTATGATTCCCCAGAGCATGGGTCTGTTATTAGGGGTGGACTCAGCAATCTCAGCCACTGAACAGGATGAGGTTGCCTGTTGTTATAATTTCCATACATCTCTAATCTACGTATCTTGCCACGGGAGGAATCTTTTTTAGCAGTACTAAACATCATAAAATTCTGAGTGCTCTCTCTGCTTTCTAGACCTTGCTCAGGATTAGTTAGTCTGGTTAGTCTGCTTTTGAACTGTGGTTCCCTGAAGAAGAACTGGTGAGCAGGGCGGGGGGTCGGGGGGTGGGGAGAGCAGACTGCAGTCTATTGCAGCAGACTTCTGGCTGACTTCTATTCCCAGAGTTCTCCAGCCCTCAGCAGGCTTGCTGCTTCCTCAGATTCAACTCTTCAAGTGATCAATATGCTATCCACCTATCTGCCCTCACTCAAGAAAGACCTTCTGTGAGATGTCAGCAGACTAGGGTTTTTTGTTTGTTTGTTTGTTCGTCTCCACCATTCTCGGTAGCCATAAAGAGAAATGGGATACTGTTTAGTTTTGATACTTTTTCTTGCTGTCAAGATGATGATTCTCCTGATCTTGCTGATAACAAGACACTCGAGTCTGATTCTGTTGAGTGAGATGATAAGTTCCTCCAGCAACTTGCTCTGTTTGAAGAGGTGATTGATGGGTCATGAAATTATAATATGTGTGAAGATGCTTTTGCTCATCCATGGCGCCTGAGGCCAACTCAGTCAAAAGTCTTCCCAGACTTCACTTCCCTGCCTCCATGGAGCAGTGAGATAGAGGAGGAATGAAAGGTCAAACTTACAAATGGAGTGAAAGGCTAATCAATATTCATGATGTGAGAGGTTGTGGCATGTCCTTTGACACTCAGCATGGTCCTTTACATACATTAGTTTATTCTTCAAACTGTCAAAATGTTTATTGACAGTTTCCCTCTGGGGTGGGAATGACAAGCAGAGGCCAATTTCACAAATGTAGAATTCTTAGCTGCCCTCCGTGTTCTACCATGGTGAATGTCCTATGGCTTTACACCCATAGGTGTAAAAAAAAAAAAAAAAAAAAAAAAGCTATATCCTTTTTCTGGGAAAGGTTTTGAGGTGGGAACAATCATTTCACACAGCAGTGCCCTAAGGGGAAGAGATGGCTTTCCTTCTAGGAATGCAGATTGGGCATAACCAGTGGAATTGTGGGGGAGCCACATTGGACTCTGTGGGTTTTGAATGATGTTCTCCTTAGTGTTATAGCAACGCCTTTCTGGTCTTGCCACAAAGCCCTTATTTCCCATTCCACACATTTTGTTTTTTTTTTTTCTTCTGCTTCCTTCACTGCTCCTCTACCCCCTCCACCTTTCCTTTTTCCTCTTCCCCTCAAATTCCTGTCCCTTTCTCCTCCCGCCTCTCAATATTGTTCTCTAATCTCTTCTTTCTCTGTTCTCCTTAAAATTGTTTGATCCTGTTGGTTTTGTTGATATTCCTAACTTGGGTTGATTGATGGCACATTGTCTTTAACCTCTTAGGCTTCACATAATGTCCCCACATGGTCATTGCCCTTTCAGAGATGGTAATGTTGCTGATGATAATCATTGATAAGGATGATAATGGAGGTGATGGCATCTGAGTAATCTTTCCCAGTAGGCTGTTGTTATACACAGTCTGCATATACCATTACATCATTCTAGCCTAAGAAAGCCTCTGTGAAACAGGAATTATTTATTTTCATTTTATAAATGACAAAACTTGGGCAATGGGTGTTTAAGTAGTTTGTTCAAAGTCATTCATTTAATAAACAATGGAGCCATGAGCGAATCCAGATGGTCAAGTTTCAAGTTTCAAGTGCAGTTGCAAATAATCTCTCATTGAAATCCTCCAAACCTTATGCTGAGCTTGTGAAATGGTGTGCTATGCAGTTTTGATTGTCACTGTGATACCACCTAGAGTCAGGCACCTGGGAAGAAGTAATCAGTATAGGATTATCTACATCAGGGTATCCTCTGGGCATGTCTGTGAAGGATTGTCTTGATTGTTAGTTAATCAAGCCCACGGTGGCTGGCATCTTTCCATAGGCAGAGGGTCCTGAAGAAAAATAGCTGAGTAGAAGCAAGAAGCAAGGATAAGTTATCTCTCTGTGCTCTTGACCGTACATGTTTTGGAGCTATTTGCTTGAGTTCCTGCCTTGGCTTCCCCTTAGTGATAGATTATATCCTGGAATTTTAAATTAAATAAATCCTTTTCTCCCCCAAGTTACTTTTGGTCTGGATGTTTTTTTTATCAAAGCAACAGAAATCAAATTAGAACAAAGAGTTAGGGAACATGCAATAGTCAATGTCCTAAGATTGTCAAAAACACAAACAAACAAGCAAACACCTCCAAAATGACATTAAGCTCTTTGTTAGCCCACAGATACGAAATTCCTAAAAGTTTATCCTGCCCAAATACCTGTGTGTCTTGTTACCATAACCTTTCGAAATTCCTTCACTGACAAGATTTTAGAAGATAAGGGAGGTGGCACTCGGAGCACAGTACTTACAAAGTCCACATATACTGCATCATGGCAAACCAGAAAGAATAAGACAATGAAAAAGGCATTGGAGACCAGGGAGAAAAGATGGCTCCAGGCGTCACCTCTTCTGAGAGTCCACAGCATAGTACATTAAGAACCAAGAGCACCTCAGACTCGTGGTGCAGAGACAGTGCTAACGAAGTATCACTTGTCTCTGTCATCAGTGGATGGATGCTGAAAGTAACAGTGATGACAGCTGATGATAGGACATTTAAATGCGTTTTGGGGAAAAAAAAGAACTTGAGTTCACTGACATTTTGAGGAGGCTAGTTCTGCTTTGGGAGTGAAAGTTTGTCATCATGGGTAACAGTTATAAGCATAATCATCATCTCTTAGGGCTGTGTACTAAGGAACCCAAACAAAATCAGGGCTGTCTTAGTGACATATTGTACGTATGATAATTTACTTAAAATACTTCACTGTAAGTGGTGTACATGTATGTATGCAAGTTAGCAGTAATCAACACTCTACAAGTGAGTGTTTAATTAGTATTTCAAGAGGCCTTAACTGAATCAATACTGTGAGTTAGTTAATTAACATATGAAATGCTAGAAACATTTTTTTTTAATTGGAGAAATTAGTTGTATCTAAGATGAGCCAGAATTGGGGTAGCAGACCCCACCCCTATGTATAAGAATAAAAAATATGTATGTTTAGTTCTCTAATGCACTGGTTTTATAGCCTCCCATTCTCTGGTGCTGCCCAATGATGCGGCCTTTCCTACCATACGGGAATCCATTTTCAAATGAGCTGATTGTACAATGGCTTGTCAGGGAAGTGGAGGAAGGTATGAGGAAGAGGTGGATCGGTTTCATCAAGATAAAAATCACTGCATTTTTAGAAGGATAAAGAGAGGATCCTGATGGGTGTGAGGAACTCCTCCTGTTGCACCCTTGGATCTGCCAGGACCTTCTCCTACTTTATTATCTTGGTTTCTATATCATTGTCTACTGCCACCTAAGAAGTCACCACAGCAGGCAGTTTCTCAGTTGCTATGCTCAGGAGTCTAGACATAACTTAGCTGGATCCCTCTGGTTTGGTAGGGGGTTGTTTTGTTTTGGATTTTCCAAAATTGAGCTGCTTATAATCTACTGGACTGAGGCCCTCAGTTCTTCTTGCTGTCATGTAGAAGCCTTCTCAGTGAAGGCCATGGTTACAGTCCTATGTAGATCTACAAAAGCTCCATCATCATACACCATTGGTTTGAAACTAGTGACAGATCCTGGCTACTTTCAAGAAAAAGTTTACACAGGGCATAAGTACTATAAGATTAGATTGATTGGAGACCATCTTAGCGTTGAATAATCACAGTCTCTGACTTCATATCCACATCTATCTCTCATTTGTGAAATAGGGGTAGGTTTTTGCCAAAACAGCTTTAGAGTAAAATGTCTGTTAAGCAAAAATGTTATTCTAGCATTGAGTGAACAAAGCCACACAGTATGATTCTGTTTGAAGAGTTACTGTCTCTTTTTACTTTATCATGTTGGTTCAAAAGCATTGCTCTCACCTCAAAGGGAGTAAAAGACAGTTTATTTTGGAGTCCAGTTTGAGTAACCACGGCCCAGCAAACAGAGAAGCTAGATTACCCCAGTGTGATGGTTTGAATGAGAATGGCTCCCATTGGCTCATATGTCTGGATACTTGATCCCAATCCATGGAACTGTTTGGAAAGGATTGGGAGGTATAGCCTTGCTGGAAGAGGTGTGTAATTGGGGTGGACTTTGAGGTTTCCAAAGCCCATGCTATTCCCAGTTCTCTCTCTCTCTCTCTCTCTCTCTCTCTCTCTCTCTCCCCCCCCTCTCATCTCCTCTCCTCTCTTTTCTTCTTCTCTCCCTTCTCTCTTCTCTCTCTTTCTTTTCTCTCTTCTTCCTCTCTCTCTTTCTCTCTCTCTCTCCCTCCTTCCCTCCGTCCTTTCTTTCCTCTCTCTCTCTCTCTCTCTCTCTCTCTCTCTCTCTCTCTCTCTCGCTAGTGGATCAGGTATAAGCCTTCAGCTACTGCCCCAGCACAATGCCTGCCTGCCTACTACCATTCTGTCCAACATGGTCATGGATTCTAACCCTCTGGAACTGTAAGCTCCTGATAAACTCTTTCTTTTATAAGCTGCCTTGGTCATGGTGTCTTATCACAGCAATAAAAGAGTAACTTTGACACCCAGGTTCCATGTTTCAATGTGACAGCTGTTTAATGTGTTTTTTTTTTTATAGTAACAAAACAAAGGAAGTTATAAATTGTCTTAGGGTTTCTGCAACTGTGAAGAGATACCATGACCATGGCAACTCTTGTAAAGGAAAACATTTAATTAGGGCTAGCTTACAGTTTCAAAGGTTTAGTCTGTTATCATCATGGCGGGAAGCATGGCATTGTACAGACTCACATGGTGCTAGAAAAGGAGTTAAGAGTTCTACATTTGAGCTGGAGGAAGACTATCTCACACTGGGTGTAGCTTGAGCATATAAGACTTCAAAGCATGCCACCAAAATGACACATTTCCTCCAACAAGTCCACACTTCCAAAGAGTGCCTCTGTTTATGGGCCAAGCATTCAAACATATGAGTCTTTGAGGGGCATTCCTATTTAAACCACCACATAAAAATCAAGCCATTTTAAAATATGCTGGTGGAAACAGAAGGTAGAGGAATCTCTAATATAGGTCTCAGATACTATCTGATTATATTCTTAGTTCTTCTGTTAGTGAAGAACAAAGCTCTGTGAAGTTAATACATTTCAAAGTCTTTTATCTGTTTACCAGGATGTTAAGTCCAATACAGAGGTGAGTAAGGGCCATTTCTTAGGGGGCTAAAAATAACCCCAAAGAAATTTAATTAGTTATAGCAGCATTCTAAACTTTTCATAGTTACTGAAGTTTTAACCAATTGATCAGTCCACATGGATAGATTCTCTCTACCATTTCTTATTTATAATCCCCAACTTTCAGTGCCAACTTAGAAGGTAGTAAGATCCAGAAGAGGCCAAGCATGGGCTCAGTCAAGGGGAGAGTTGAGAAGAGGAGACTTCCCAGCACAGAGACCTGCATGGAACATAAGCTCCATGCTGGGCTTTGTGCTAAACATTTCACAGGCATTAGGAGGTGTCCTCATAAGCATCATGAGAGAATATTTTCATTAGCTCAGTTTTCCAAATGAAAAATAAATCATCAAAGTGACTTGCCTAGCCTAAGTTTTAGAACCAGACTTGAAGCGGGGTCTACCTGTTAGCAACCCTCACACTTGACACTAGAGTAAAGAAAACATAATTACCTGTGCAGTAGAGGCAACATGTAAGCAGCACCCTGTTTGCAATCAGAAGTGCTGGGTTCAAGTGTTGCTCGACCACTCATAAGCTGTGTGACTCTGAGATCCTTAGCTGACCTCTTTGGTCCTCATTGTTTTCATCTGTTTAGGGGAAATTATAAATAATGTTGTTCGTTACGTGCAAGCAAAATGAGCCTTCATTGACCCTGGCTCAAAATCAAAGTGAATCATAAGACGTATAATAGCCAAACTTAATCAAAGTGCACTGAAAGGGACAATTTATAAAAAAGAATTTAATAAATTGCACTTTGTAATAATTAGGAATTTTTGCATTTTTTTAAAAGAAATGTCGTTAAGGAAATGAAAAGACAAAGCCAGAACTAAAAGGAATTGCCTGCACACTATAGGGAAGGACCACTAGCTTAGTAATGGAAATAATCAAGAAGGGGAAAAGATGGGAATAGATCCACTACTGCAAAAGGTATGCAAATAAGCACAGAGGTAGATGTTGAGCATCGTTGCTCATTAGGGAAATGTAATCTCAAAGCACATTAAGGCATCACTACACTTGTACCACGCTGATTGTTCGTGTCTTTGAATCTTCACCATGGTCCTTAAATAGTTTTCCTGTTGTACAGCTAAGACGGTACACTTGGTCTTATTAGATACTGAAGATTATAGGGCTGAGATGTGGCTCTCAGCCTTCAAATTCTGGAAGTCTGATTCCAGTAGTCTACAACGACTCTACTAAGCCCTTCCAGGGTTGGATCTATGAAGGTAAAGACACATGGCCCTGTACTCTGATGGAGCTCCTTGGCACATAGTAGGCACCCAAATACTTGTTGGATGAAAACCAACCTCTGTACAGTTGGGGTTCTGCCTGTACTTTTTCCTGCCCATACTAAGGGTTTTTTAGGGGTGTCGAAGCCACTAACGGTTTAGAATGACTGTTCACAGTGACACTTTTTATTTGATATCAGAAAATTTTGCAACCAGTCTTGGGTATGTCTACCTTCTGTTTTTCTGTTACTTTCCCTCCTTTGTTCATTCACTTCTTTCTTTCTTTACTTCTTTTCCTTCTCTCTGGCTGCTGTGGCTTTACCTCACCTTGCCCATGGTGAGAGCACACAGAAGCATGCTGACCTCCAGGGGGAGCTGGCTTTCCAACCTGCGTTTCCAGACTCCAGGACCCCTCCTTCAATCTGGCCCTGCCCCAAGGCCCTAGCAAGCTCTACAAGCAAAAGGGCCTCTGTGGGCTTCTCCTACAAGAGAGGCTACCGGCCCACTGGAAAGTTCTCTGCTCTAAGTCTTCCTGAGGTCGCTTCTTCCAAAGAGAGAGCCCTGAACATCTAAGAACAGAGACTGTGGAGGAGGGTGGCACCACGCACAGGTGGCTCCCTGGGACCTGCTTTCCCTGAGCTGAGAGAAGAGGCGGATGGGCAAGTTTGTCTCCGTCCGCATGCTGAGAAGGATGGAGCAGCTCTTGCTTTCCACTCTTGGATCAGCACTGAGTCCGCCTCGTCTGCCAGGCCATATGGTTTGCAGAGAGGCAGAGTCAGCCGGGTGTTGCCAGATGGAGAGAGCTATGCTGAAAATGACAGAGTCTAGCAACTGGAGAGGTAGTGGCTGGCAGACTAGAACCCAGAGAGAAGGCCGGAAGGAAACGAAAGGGACCAGAGACAAGGCAAATGGAAATACCTTCCTGGAGATGTGGAGAGAAGAGACACTTGTCCCGGAAAGAGGGTCAAGAAGCCTCTAATGTGGATAAGCTCTTGGGGAACATAGGATATTCCTGTCTTCTGTATTTTGCCACATCTTTGTGCTACCTGTATTGTCTTTAATATGTCTTTTCTGCGCTGGCTTTTGGAAATCATTAATGAGTTTATTTAAGAAGGAGTATTTTATCATTGCCACATGTGGGAAGTTTTCTGGCTAGATGGTTACTATAAACATAAATGAAAGGAAAACAAAAATGTCATATTAAATTCAAGGTATGTGCTACTGTGAAGATTCCGGTCTTGGGCTTACACGTTCATTAAAAAACAAACAGAATTAGTGTTTTACAGACGCAACATCATCAAACTGGGATGTTTTCTGCGACTTAATCAGAAGGTTAAAAAACAGAATGATTTTTTTCTTCACTGTGTGATTCAGCATTGCTTAATGTAATATGAATCAGTGGTGCGAGCTTTATGGGAAAAGAGGAAGAATAAACATTGCCCTAGGGGTCAAGAGACAGGGCCACTGTCTCTCCCTCCACTTGGACAAACTTCCTTATAATGAATCTTGATTTTCTCATCTATTGGAAGGCATGGAGTTGAGCTGCCTAAGAAGCAGTAAATTGTTTCCATGTTTTGCATTACATAGTAAGGATTCTGAAGTTGCATTCCAGCTTACTGGGAAAGAATGCCATGATAGATTAGTGATGTCTGCCACAGGTGCAGAAGCGGGATGATGAGATGCATGATGGCCACGTGCCACTGCGAGATGAGAAAATCTCTAGGGTGCCCTGATTCTGACAGTCCATGATTTCCTAATTTACACATTCCTCCAAAAGCATGTTCGGCTTACTTATTAGCTCATGATTGATGGCACAATATAAAACAGGATAATTTTCAACGTGTGTTTTGGTAGAGAGCTCAGTTTCAGGGACCCTGTAGTAATAACCTGATACGGAAGTTCTCAGGGTTCTTGGGAGCTAAATGCTATAGGTTGAATTATGTTCCTCAGAAATCAAAGTTGCAGTCCTGACTCACACTAATGGTCAATAAAATATGATTTTTGTAGATTGTTATGCTATTGTTGGTTGTCAACCTGACTGCAACTGGCATCAACTAAAATGCTAACTACTGGCTGCTTCCATGAGAGACTTTTTGATTAAATTATTTGAAAATAGAAGACTGACCATTAAAAGTGGATGGAATTTTCTGGTTGCAGTACAAAGAAAAAGACAGAAAAAGAAAGCTTTAGGCCAGGTGGTGGTGCATGCCTTTAATCCCAGCACTCGGGAAACAGAAAAAGGAGGATCTCTGTGAGTTTGGGGTCAGCTTGGTCTACAAGAGCTAGTTCCAGGACAACAGGCTCCAAAGCTACAGAGAAACCCTGTCTCGAAAAATAAAAATAAAAGAGAAAGAAAGAAAAGGCTTTGCTTTTGCTTGCTTGTCCTCAGTGTTAATGGCAAGTTCATCTGTCCTGTTGCTTCATCATCCTCTACTGATATTAGAACCAGCTTCTTTGAGCTTCCAACATCAACTAAAGACCAACAGCTCTATAGAAATCTTCCAGGTCTTTTACGGTCTAGTTTCTTGAGTTCTTTATATATTTTGGAGATCAAACCTTTGTCAGTTGCAGGGTTGGTGAAGATCTTCTCCCAGTCAGTGGGTTGTCTTTTTGTCTTAGTGACAGTGTCTTGTGCAACCACTCTGGAAAGCAGTGTTTCGGTTTCTCAGGAAATTCTGGATCAACCTACCCCTGGATCCAGCAATACCACTCTTGGGAATATACCCAAGAGAGGCCCTATCATACAACAAAAGTATATGCTCAACTATGTTCATGGCAGCATTGTTTGTAATAGCCAGAACCTGGAAACAACCTAGATGCCCTTCAACGGAAGAATGGATGAAGAAAGTATGGAATATATACATATTAGAGTATTACTCAGCAGTAAAAAACAAGGACTTCTTGAATTTTGCATACAAATGGATGGAAATAGAAAACACTATCCTGAGTGAGGTAAGCCAGACCCAAAAAGAGGAACATGGGATGTACTCACTCATATTTGGTTTCTAGCCATAAATAAAGGACATTGAGCCTATAATTCATGTTCCTAGAGAAGCTAAATAAGGTGAATCCAAAGACAAACACATAGGCATCCTCAGGAATATTAACCTTCATCAGGCGATGAAAGGAGACAGAGACAGAGACCCACACGGGAGCACCGGACAGAAATCTCAAGGTCCAAATCAGGAGCAGAAGGAGACGGAGCACGAGCAAGGAACTCAGGACCACGAGGGGTGCACCCACACACTAAGACAATGGGGATGTTCTATTGGGATCTCACCAAGGCCAGCTGGCCTAGGTCTGAAAAAGCATGGGATAAATCCGGACTAGCTGAACATAGCGGACAATGAGGAATACTGAGAATTCAAGAACAATTGCAGTGGGTTTTTGATCCTACTGCACGTACTGGCTTTGTGGGAGCCTAGGCAGTTTGAATGCTCACCTTACGAGACCTGGATAGAGGTGGGCAGTCCTTGGGCTTCCCACAGGTCAGGGAACCCTGATTGCTCTTCGAGCAGATGAGGGGGGGGGGGACTTGATCGGGGGAGGGGGAGGGAAATGGGAAGCGGTTGTGGGGACAAGGCAGAAATCCTTAATAAATAAATAAATTAAAAAAAAAAAAAGAAATCTTCCAGGTCTTCAGTGGTTCTGGGAATGCTGAGACATCTTCCTGGTGGACTGAGCATCTACTACAGGCTTGTCTTCTCAATTGTGAGACAGCCATCACAGGTACTCTGGCTAGTTTTATATCAACTTGACACAAACTGTAGTCATCTGACAGAAGGGGAACTCAGTTGAGAAAATGTTTGCTTAAGATGGGCTGTAGGCAAACCTGTAAAGCATTTTCTTAATTAGTGTTTGATGGGGGAGAGCCCAGCCCATTTTGGGTGGTGCCACTTCTGGGTTCCATAAGAAAGCAGGTGGAGCAAGCCATGAGGAGCAAGCCAGTAAGAAATACTGCTCAGTAGCCTCTGCATCAGCTCCTGTCTCCAGATTCCTGCCCTGTTTGAGTTCCTGTCCTGACTTCCTTCAGTGATGAACAATGATGTAGAAGTGCAAACCAAATTAACTCTTTCCTCCTAAGTTGCTTTTGGTCATGGTGTTTCATCATATCAATAGTGATCCTAACTAAAAAGTTGAACTACTGGGGCCATATAATGTAAACTAATCTAATATGCATATATATCTAGATAGACAGACAGACAGACAGACAGAAAGATAGATCATCTATATTCATTTATTCTAGCAGTTCTGTTGCTCTGGAGAATTGAGACTAATATGTGTGTGTGTGTGTGTGTGTGTGTGTGTGTGTGTGTTGAATCATGACCCCCACACACATACCAAATGCACTGGATTCTTAATTCCCAAATGTGATAAAGCGTTTACAGAGATAATTAAATTAAACTGAACGTATTAGAGTAAGCTCTGATTTGATGATATTCCCAGCATCCTTATACGATGGAAATTTGGACAGAGACAGACATGTACATAGGAAAAGTGAACTGAAGAGAATGAGAAGATGGCCACCTGCGAGCCAAGGAGAAGCCTGTGGTACCTCTTCTCTCACAGCTGTTGGGAGGACTAGCCCTGCTGAGAGGTTGAATGCTGACTTTTAGTTTCCAGAGCTCCCTACAAATACATCTTTTCTGTTTAAGTCACCAGGCACATGGAGCACTGTTGCAGCATCTTTAGAAAATTAGTTTACAGATGCGATTAAGCCAAACCGAAGGTAGAGCAGGTTTGGGCATTCCCTAATTCAACTACAAATGCCCTTATACAAAGAAGAAACTTGGATACATCAGGACACACAGGACACAGAAGAGGGCAACAAAGTAAACCCTAAGGCTTGCTAAAGATTCCCAGTATTCACTAAAAGCCATGAGAAAAGTATGTTATTAATCCTCCCTTGAGAAAAAAAAAAAAACAGCCTTGCCAAACTCAACTTCACGCCTGTAGCCTCCAGAACCCTTAGAGAATACAACTGTGTCAAGGAACCACTTAGTGTTTTTTTTTTTTTTTTTTTTTTTTTTGTGGTGGTCTTAGGTACCTAACTTACTGATCCTTTCATCATCCCTCCCCTCTCAGCCATCCCATCCCAGGAAAGGTCTCCTTCCTCCTCCTTCAAGAAACCTCCTCCCCCACACAGATGATCTAGTCTACCAATGGGAATGCCATGTTTATCTGATGAAAAGAAAGTTATGATTTGCCAGTACTGACCTGGGGGTTTCTCCCAGTATTTTCTGGAAGTGCTACCTTACCTCTTACTTCTTGTTATGGTTTCATTTCTGTTGCTGTGGCAAACAGCTTGACAGACAAAAAAAAAAAAAAAGTAAAAAAAGGAGATGGTTTATCCAGCTTATAATTCCAGGCTGCAGTTCGTCATTTCAGACCTATCAAAGCAGGAGCTCCAGCAGCTAGCCACGTCATCCCCTCAGCCAAGAGCAAAGCGGATAAAAGCACCCTTCGTTACTGTTCAACTAGCTATCTTCACTCTGACACAGTTCAGGGTCCAGCCCATAAAATGGTGCTGCCCATACTAGGGTGGGTCTTTCCCCTTCAAGTAGCCATACACACAACATGCAATCCCCATAGCCTGGCCTACAGGTCATCCTGAAGTCGCACAGTCTCCCATTGAAACTCCATTCTCAGGTGGTTCTAGGCTTGACAGGTGAACTTTTTAAACTGAGTATCATGCTTCTCTGCCACACCTGTGTTGATTTTCATTGCTTTTTTTTTTTAAAGAGTAAGTTATGATTTGACTTGGGCTTTCAGAGGAAGCCTGACAGAGATATATACAGAAGAAAATCAGAGCCTAGTTAGCAACTAACCAAAGACTGATGAGAACAGGGTCCTCCCTGAGTGTCTGGAAGCCCATCTACAGCACTGATCAATACAGCCCTTTCTAGTCCGAACCCTGTCTAGGACCACTGCACTCCACCACCACACTGGCTTAACTAACATCACATCTGAGAGCAGCAGGATTGGACCTGTCCAGGGGAGACAAGGACAAGAAGAGGGACTGAGACTGACCAAGGGCTTTCCTTTGAAACCATTAGAACAGGCCATTTTCCACACACATTGCGAAGTTGGGTGAAGATGTGAACCTCCTGCAAGAATGTGACTTTTCTGTCCTCAAGGGAGAATTGAACTCCAAACAAGATTTGCATATTTGAGCTTTTCTTTCCCTGCAAATTTATTGAAGTGTAACATATATGGAAATCAGCAATATATAACTCAATTAGTATTCAATAAATTAATTTACCTACCTAACCCAGACCCACAGAAGCTGAACTTTACAGTTAATGAAACTGCTTCTTGTTGCTCTCTCTGATGTTAACCTCTGTCTCCCAAAAGGATACCCACTCTCCCGGCCTCCAACAGACTTAGTCTCATTGTTCGAACCTTCATATAAATGGAGTGGTGGCAAATATACTGTTTGTGTCTGACACTTTTGCTCAACATACTCATGAGACGACCCATGGTTCCATGTGTAGCTATGGTTCACTCTGTGTTGTGGCTGCAGTGTTTCATCTTGTGGAAGTACCAAGATTTTCATGAGTATTTTATTCTAAGCAAACACATGGGTTGTTCAGAGTTTGGGGCTATTGAATGTAATTCTGCCAGGAGTATGCTTGTGCATATGGCCGATGAGCATGACTTTCGGGGATCCAAGACTCTGCAAGACTTTTCTCTAGTTAAATCCGACTTTAAGGTGCTCAGTCTCCTCTTCCTAAGGAATTTGGGAAGTCGGGGAGAGCTCCATTTCCACCATCATGGAATACTGATACGGAAATGTCTTTTAATCCCACCTGTCCTGATTCCCATTGTACAGATGAGAAGCTACAGCAGCAGAGGAAGGAGAATTTACAGAAGCCTCCCAGGCAGAGAACATGTACAGCAGATCTAATCCGAAGTCTAATGTGTCTTCTGTCCGTGCTCTGTGTTTCCACTATGATTTCCAACACCACAACTAGACTTTCCGGGTCAGGCTGTGCTTTATGAGTGTAATAAAAACACATCAGCCACTATTCACCACAAACCCACTCGTGGGGCCTGTCCCTTTGGGTGCCAAAGACAACCTGAGCCAAGGGTTTCTAGGTAGAGTGGGTGAGTGAAGTCCCTAGCCTTGCTGTCTGCCTGGGGCTTGAGACGAGATTATGTTTCAAAGCTTCTGGAAACTTCCCTAATCCTCATTTCTCATCAGCCTTGGCATCTGTCCTCCAATTCTGGGTCCTAGTTTTCAGACAAAGCCATGATATTACACTGGAGTGGACTGCGGGGATATTCTCTGTCTCTTCTCTCTCTCTCTCTCTCTCTCTCTCTCTCTCTCTCTCTTTCTCTCTCTCTCTCTCTCTCTCTCTCTCTCTCTCTCTCTCTCTCTGATTCTCTCTCTGCTGACTCCTCTCTCAAGGGTTTCACTATGTAGTTCAGAATATCCTTGAACTCATGATCCTCCTGCCTCTCCTGGATGCTAGGGTTATAAGTGTGCACCCTCATCTCTAGCTTCTCTCATATTTATTTATATCAACAAGCATATTTAGTTACTCTTAATTTTTGGTTGTGAGCCTAACCTTTAATGGCTGGGCCATCTCTTTAACCCTTGTCACACTCTTCTACATGGCACATATTATTTAATACTCACTACAGTCCATATGACCTTTACTGTTTTATGCCTTTTTTATGCAACATGGGTGTTTTGGGTCTTTATTTTCATTTTGATTTATTTGTTCATTTGTTTGTTTCTGTGTTTGGCAGGTTTTTTGTGGGTTTTTTTTTTTGTTGTTGTTGTTTGTTTTTGTTCGTTTGAGAAATCATGTGGTCCACAGATCCCCTGGAAGCAGGTGAACCAAGACATCCACTCAAGAATTAAATTAGAATCTCTACCCAGGTGCTACAGCTTCTGTTTCTGTGAACTACCGTCACAGGGTCAAGCAGGGGGAAAGTGCTGCACAGGGCTTACCTTTCTTTAAGGAAACCGCAGAAAGGAAAGGAAAGCAGCTGTTTCCCTGCAGAAGGGACTGTAGTCCAGCCTTCCACCACAGACGCTAAAGTGCCTGCTTTTACTCCTCAAACTGGGGACTCCAGAGGAACAGAGACTCTCAATCAGAGTGATCAACAGGGAGTGCTAGCTTCTGTAGTGACTAGGGAATCAGAATGAGACAGTTTTTCAGGCAACAGATCAGGGGCCAGGGAAGAGTTGTATGATCAGTGACTTTGAAAGGACTTTGCAGTTGGGCAGACTTGCATGTGTAATGGGTGTAGGGAAAGGGAACCAGACAGCGCAGAACAGAATCAAGAGAGCTTTGCGCATGCAAGAGGAGATCACCCTGCCATTCTCTTTTCAGGAACTGAGAGGAGTCTGGGGAAGAATGTAGCTGGGAACAACAGGAGTAAGTCAAGTGTATAACCGGCTCTTGTGAACCAGAGTCAGATGGGCCCACCTGAAGGAACAGGGCCAAGAATCCATGAAGGCTCCTACCATTGGAAATTTGAGGTTTGATCATCAGAAGCTGCTTTCCGTGGTTTCCCTAAGTCACAGCTCCTAATCTCTGCTTTAGACCTTCTGCTGGATGCCCATTGCACATAGACTAAAATGAAAACCCACTGAAGGCCTCCATTGAACTCCCTGA